>NC_067479.1:24370335-25760335 GCF_947179515.1 Apodemus sylvaticus
TGGAACTATTTGGAAAGATTAGGAGGCGTGGCTTTGTTGGAGGTGTGTCACTGGGGGTCTCAGAATCCCAAGACTGGCCCAATGGCAGTTTTCTCACTATCCTCGGTCCTTCTCCCCGAGACCACACCCATTGAGAATGACCACACCCATTAGGAATGACCATTCCCAAAGCCAATGTGACACACTGTGGACTTCCACCGTGGCAGCTCCCATTTTCCAGGTTCTGAATTTTCTATTGTGTTTTGTTTTTTTCCATAAGAAACTACACACCAACTCGGGGTTTGAAACCACGGCAGCGTTTCTTTGTTTCTTGTCTGCCATCTGAGTCCCTTCGTGGTGAGGATGGCTCACATCTTCAGCACATGGCATCTGCTGGGATTAGATGATCATAGTGACTTTCTTGATCAAGGCTAGAGTCTCAGCTGCACAGCTGGCAACATCTGGGGGCTGGCCAGTCGTGCCTGCGCCTCCTTGTGTCTTCTCATGTGGCCAGCTCAGGCTTCTTTCCAGCGCGCTGGCTTTGTGTCTAGGTGAGCTTTTTACATAGCTGATGATTGTATTTATTTATTTATTTTATTCTATATTCTGTATTCTATCTTCTTTATATATTTTATTCTATATTCTTTGTTTACATTCTAAAAGCTTTCCCCTTTCCTAGTCCCCCCCATATGTCCCATAAGTCCTCTTCTCTCCATCCATTCTCCTATCTTTCCCCCAGCTGATGATTTTTTTAAAGAGACTATTTTGTTTTTAATTAAAATATAATTGCATCATCTCCCCTCCTTCTAACCTAGCCCACTTCCTGACCCCTGCTCCTTTTCAAATTCATGTCCTCTTTTTCTGTAACTATTTTTGTTAGACGTACACACACATCTATAGGAATAATGTATTTATAATGTATTCGTACAAGCTGCTATGTCTTTTTAGTGTTGCATGTATGTGAATGTTTTGCATCTGACCCCTTCACACTGGATAACCGATCAAAGGGCCCATCCTGGGGGAGACTAATTCCCTCTCTCAGGAGTCATTCATGGCCTACAGCTCTTCAGTGAGGGATGGGGCCCCAAGAGTTTGACCCATTCATGTGGACATGATACCTATTGTTTTTATTTCTTTTGATTTTTTTTTCCCTGAGTGAAAACGATGCTATCAGGCATTCTTAGTAACTGAACTTGGAGATTCTAGAATGCTCCTTTAGCTAAGTCTTTTGACCAAAATGGTCACAGGGTCTTGGATTCAAGGGTAAGTGAGGAGATCTCAGTAGCAGAAATAGAATTTATTGGTTGTTTTTTTTTTGTTTGTTTGTTTTTTGTTTTCTTTTTTCTTTTTGTACTCGGGTATATTCTCAGCTTCTGTGTGGATTTTTTTTTTCTTTCCCTTTTTCTTTCTTTTTAGGCTGGGGATAGAGCCCAGAGCATCTTCATAAAGTCCTAGAGTTTTCTGCCTTAAGTAACCCATAGTATATTCGATACTATTCACTTCAATGTGAATTTCTTAAAGTGGCCATGACTCATTCATGGATGTATTTCAGCTTATAAAAACAAACAGCAGTAACAGGACAAAACCCTAAATGAGAGCAAAAGTCTCTCTCTCTCTCTCTCTCTCTCTCTCTCTCTCTCTGTGTGTGTGTGTGTGTGTTTGTAGACTAAGCTCGCCATCTCGTCCCCAGAGAGTTCATCTTTTGCCTGTCTTCTCTCCTCTCCTGTCAGCTGTGAGCGAGTCTTTAGTCTGCAGTCGTTTGCTCACTGTTCCTCTCATTTGTTTCTTCCACTTCCCCTTTCTGGTTCCTGAGATCCGCTCTTGTGTTTTTATGTTGGCTGTTGATCATTCGGGAATTGGGCTTTGTGCTGTTGCAGTTGTAAACTGGCTAGTTTTATGGCAACTTGATACCATCTCGAGTCACTGGAGAGGAGGAAGCTTCAGTTGAGGAAATTCCTCCGTAAGATGGGTCTATATAGGCAAACCTGCAGGACATTTTCTTAATCAGTGATTGACGGGAGAGGGCCCAGCAAACTGAGCAAGCTACGGGAAGCAAGCCATTGAGCAACCCTCCTCCCCAGCCTCTGCATTAGCTCCTGCCCCCAGGTTCTTACTCTTACAGTGATGTGGAACTATAAGCCCAATAAAACCTTTTCCTTCCTGACTTGCTTTTGGTCATAGTATTTCACTACATCAATAGTAACTCTAACTAGAATAGAAATTGATACCGTTGATTTTGTTTTGTGGAGAATTGTGTCGGGACTTTGGAACTTTGGACTAGAAAAGCCATCCAGAGCTCAGGAAGCAGTTCTGTAGGAGCGTGGAGGATACGAGTGTTGAGGGCAATGCAGACCATGGAGGCCTTGCTAATGACGCTTCGCAGAGAAGTTTGAAGACTTTCCCAAGGCCGTTTGTTATTTTGAATTAAGATTCTGTGTTTTGGTTAGCTGGGGCCCAAGAGTCAGTCATGATTAATAAGAATCCAGCACCGTTGCAACGAAAACTTTGTGTTACTGTGACAATTGGTGTCAGTCAACTGCTACTGAGCAATCAGTGGTGACCAAGAGACCAGCATCATTGAGGTTGTCTTTAGTACGTGAAGAGACACCATGGCCACAACGACCCTTAAAAAAGAGAACATTTAATTGGGGCTGACTTATAGTTCAGAGGTTTAGTTCATTATCATGGTTGAAAGCATGCAGGTAGATGTGATCCTGGGGAAGTAGCTGAGAGGCCTACCTCTGAATCAGGAGGCAGCAGAAAGAGAGAGTGACACTGAGTTTGGCCTGAGCTTCTAAAACCTCATAGGCTCCCCTCCACCACACACACACACACACACACACACACACACACACACACACACAAACACTCACTCTTACTTTAAAAAGTCCATACCCACTCTAATAAGGCCACACCTCCAACAATGCCACTCCTTCCTTATGAGCCTATAGGGGCCATTTTCATTCAAACCACCACAGAGGTGAAATCTTCTTGGGAGCTTTTCCTCAGTCAGTGCGCAGGAGCTGTGCCCCAGAAACAGGCACGAGTGAACATGGGAGTGTAAGAGCCACCCGTGTGGTACTGGTTTTAGAGGCATGGATGCGTCATGGAGAACACCTGAGGCTTGGCACTGTGAGAGGCCATTGGTGAAGGTGCAGCCTCACTAGTAGTTGAGTGCCCAGAATTGAAGGCACAGGTCATGCAGAGAAGTTGAGGCTCAGCACCATGAAAAGAGCCTAAGAGAGGCAATTGGCTAAGTGATGTGTTTGTAGCCCAGTTATAGCAGAAGAGACCGGGATTTTGGAGATTCTAGTACTGTGGGATGACCACCAAGAGCGGCAGCAGTGCCAGAGCTTAGAAGACAAGTTGTGTGTGCTGTAGAGGGCAGAGCTAGAGACATGACCCAAGCCCTTTGGAGGAGCCTAGAAGATCACAAATGAATCACAGACATTGGACATTTAGTGATTTATACTTGTGGAGTTGGTTTTTGCTTTGTTCTGATTGTGACTGTGCCCCTTTCCTTCCCTCTTGAAGTCAGAAAGTATTTAATTTATAAGACTGTGGAGCTGGGCAGTGGTGGCGGACACCTTTAATCCCAGTACTTGGGAGGCAGAGGCAGGCGGATTTCTGAGTTTGAAAATAGAGTGAGTTCCAGGACAGCCAGGGCTACACAGAGAAACCCTGTTTGAAAAACAAAAGCCAAAAAACAAAACCAAAAAACAAACAAACAAACAAAAAAAGCTGGGGCTGGAGAGATGGCTCAGCAGTTAAGAGCACTGACTGCTCTTCCAGAAGTCCTGAGTTCAATTCCCAACAACCAAATGGTAGCTCACAACCATCTGTAATGCGTTCCAATACCCTCTTCTTGTCTGAAGACAACTATAGTGTACTCATTCATAAAATAAATAAATCTTTAAAAAAAAGGCTGTGTGACTTGTTTTTTTTTGAGATAGGGTTTCTCTGTATAGCATTGGCTGTCCTGGAATTGATTTTGAGGACCAGCTGGCTTTGAACTGACAGTGATCCCCCTGCCCTCTGCCTCCTGAGTGCTGGGATTAAAGACATGTGCTACCAACACCTAGATTGTGAGACCTTTTAAGTTTGTAAAATGTTTTCTATTGTGATGTTTTTATTAATGTATGGTCTTGGAGATGAACAAGAAAGGAAAGGTTAGTGATGTGTTTGTGTGTTAGGAGGACAAGGGGTCAGCTGTGCTTCCTGGTTTCATGCAAAGTTAACACAAGTTAGAGTCATTGGAGAGGAGAGAGCCTCAGCTGACAAAATGTCTCCATAAGACTGGGATGCAGCCACACAGGCAAACCTCTTGGTATTATCTTGATTAATGATTGATGGGGAGAGCCCAGAACATTGTGGGTGGAGTCACCATTGGTCTCGTGTCTGGTGGTCCTGAGTTCTATAAGACAGCAGGTTGGGGAAGCATTGTAGAGCAAGTCAGTAAGCAGCGCCCTTCCATGGCCCCTGCATGAGCTCCTGCCTCTGGGTTCCTGTCCTGTTTGAGTTCCTATGTTTTCTTTAATCAATAGTGACATGGAAGTGTAAGCCGAACCGTTTCCTTCCCAGCTTGGTTTTGGTCATGCTGTTCCGTGTAGCAACGGTAACCCTAATGAGTACAGGTTGTGTATTTACAGAGGCGTGAGAGCCATGATTAGCCTTTGTGTATAAGCTTCCTTCCTTCCTTCCTTCCTTCCTTCCTTCCTTCCTTCCTTCCTTCCTTCCTCCCACCCTCCCTCCTTCCTTCCTTCTTCCTTCCTCCTTCCTTCCTCCTTCCTTCCTTCTTTCCTTCCTTCTTTCCTTCCTCCTTCCTTCCTCCCTCCCTCCCTCCTTCCTTCCTTCTTCCTTCCTTCCTTCTTTCCTTCCTCCTTCCTTCCTCCTTCCTTCCTCCCTCACTCCCTCCTTCCTTCCCTCCTTCCTTCCTTCCTTCCTTCCTTCCTTCCTTCCTTCCTTCCTTCCTTCCTCCCTCCCTCCCTCCCTCCCTTCCTCCTTCCTCCTTCTTCCTTCCTTCCTCCTTCCTTCCTCCCTCCCTCCCTCCTTCCTTCCCTCCTTCCTTTCCTCCTTCCTTCCTTCCTTCCTCCTTCCTTCCTCCCTCCCTCCCTCCTTCCTTCCCTCCTTCCTTTCCTCCTTCCTTCCTTCCTCCCTCCCTCCCTTCCTTCCTTCCTCCTTCCTTCCTTCCTTCCTTCCTTCCTTCCTCCCTCCCTCCCTCCCTCCTTCCTTCCTTCCTTCTTCCTTCCTCCTTCCTTCCTTCTTTCCTTCCTCCTTCCTTCCTCCTTCCTCCCTCCCTCCTTCCTTCCTTCTTTCCTTCCTCCTTCCTTCCTCCTTCCTCCCTCCCTCCTTCTTTCCTTCCTTCCTTCCTTCCTTCCTTCCTTCCTCCCTCCCTCCCTTCCTCCTTCCTCCCTCCTTCCTTCCTTCCTTCCTTCCTTCCTTCCTCCTTCCTTCCTCCCTCCCTCCCTTCCTTCCTCCTTCTTCCTTCCTTCCTTCCTTCCTTCCTTCCTTCCTTCCTTCCTTCCTCCTTCCTTCCTCCTTCCTTCCTCCCTCCCTCCCTCCTTCCTTTCCTCCTTCCTTCCCTCCTTCTTTCCTTCCTCCCTCCCTCTCTTCCTTCCTTCCTTCCTTCCTTCCTTCCTTCCTCCTTCCTTCCTCCTTCCTTCCTTCCCTTCTTTCTTAGTCTTTCCGAGTCCACATTTACCCATTCTTTCTTGCCTTTCACACTTTAATCAGACCTTTAAATTCTTCTAACATCTCTATTACTAATAACTCAGAAAAACCACTTCTTTCCTAGATACACCTTCCAAGAGGAAGGCTCCCTTTGTGTGGGTGAACATGGGCTTTGACAGTTCAGACAAGGTCTGAGGCAGCTGCATCCTTGGGGCACACGGTATTTCAGACCAGTTCTGCCAGCCTTTGATACAGCCACCAAGTCGGTGGAGGCTGAGGTGTCAACTCCATTATGAACATGCATAGTTGCAAGAAAAGCATTACTTGAGCGTGATGATTCGGACTGTCAGGGAAGCAACCATGGGTCCTTTCTTCTTCCGGTGGAAGTGTGAGGTTTATAGCTTGTAGTTTTTAATGAGAGAAACTGAGTTAAATGTTCATGTAAATTATAAAGAGATAGAAGAAATCTGTGGTAAATGGTGCTTTAAGTCAGGCGCTGTGTTATTAATAGCAGGCCCTGAGACAAACAAGGGGCTCAGCAGGGAGTTTCTGGCCAACAAGTTGCAAAAACAGCCTGGCCCCGTATATAAATAAGGAAGCTTTAACAACACCACCAATTAAGATGGAAGGTAGACACTTATTGACGAGCATGGAGCAGGGAACATACCAGGGTGTCATTTGTTTTCACTAGCAGCTTAAGAGATTTGCAAACTGTTTATGGGTTTGCTATTTCTAGTAACTCATTGGGCAATCCAAGGGGTTTTTATAAATAGCTCCTGATCATATACAGGGGTTTTATTATAGTGCTAGAGGAGTGAATTGCATGTCATGACCCTAGCAGGTCTCCATTCTCTTTCAAAAAGATGTTGTAGCGGGCATTTTGAAGGTTGAACTCAGTGTTTGACTCATGTTCTTGGACACCGTCTGGTGGAGAGTGCCGGCTCTGAAGAGCAGTGGGTGAAGATGAAGTGGGCTTGAATGTGTGCTTCCCAAGACTGTCCTAGTCTGATGCTGAGACAGGGACCACAACAGTTCCGGAATGTTCCACTTCTGTCATCAGACTCGCTGCAAGATGACTGTAATGTTTAAAAGGATGGTATTTTGCTTAGAAGAGAAACTGTGAAAATGTCATGTACTTCCTGCAAACACATTTCTAAATGTGCTGCCTATGCTCTGAGTGTCAGGGGGTGCGTTCAGATTCAGTTGGTAGCTTCTGTATTAGATGCCTTCTCTTTGAAAAAGGTCGGTGGGCACCCTATTCCCCCACCCCCTCCGTGTATTCTCTACCAGACACTAGGAAAGTTTTGTACATTGTGTTAACTCTGTAGATGTGTGGAGAATGAAATTAATTAGGTGTTGTTCTATCAGATGGGGTCAATCTGAAATAAGAAGCAATGTAAGTCAATGCTCTATCCAACATGACTTCTGTCAAATAGATTTTAATTCAGTATACAAAAATAAAAGAGGATGTGATAGTGAGAGAAAAGGATGTTTGGGGCAGGGCCAGGCCAAGTTGGAGAGACACAGTAGATTTGATCAAGACACAGTGTCTAGATATATGATAATTTCAAAGAATACATTTAAAAAATATACCAGGAACATCTGAAAAAACTATTTACCACACAGTTCAAGTTACCATTGTTTTTTCCCCTGAATGTCAGTGCTGTTATACCTTGTTCTTCATAGTGTTTTAAAATTCATAAGGGTTATGATGAGCTAGAAATTTGGTAGAATCTAAATTTTGGTCTTGCCAGATAATGTGAAGTTAGCTTCAACCGTGAGGGACTGAAGTACTGATAAACTTGAACTTCAAACTTCAGAGTTTGGGGAGTCAGTTCTGGGTTTGCTAAATTTGTGACCTTTACTTTCCCCAGTTAATTATATTTATTCTTCATCTTTATAAGGTAATTGTAGCAGTTAACTTAACAGTAGTTGAAAGGCACCTTTTAAGCTATCCAACTGTATGTATAAACTTATAATTATGGAGTTGTATTATGTAACCTTTTCTTCAAAGTCACTCATGTAGACATTTTAAGAAATTGTCTTACTTGGATTGTCCGACTCCATCTACTCTTCCTTTGGAAAACAAACCTCAGTGTTGTTCCTGATTTTTATTTATTCCATTTAAAATAAATCAAGAAGCAGCTTTGCCCAGGAATGTAGAGCCTGCAAATTTCCCAGGTGTGGGTAACCCCAAACTGCTGTGTTGTTGTCCCGGTAAGTCTCTTCATTGTAGATCTGGCCTGAGCAAGGCAAGCCAAGTGGCTGTTAGCCTGTAGTGTGTTATCTCGTGGGTTTTCCGAAATGAAGGAGAGTTATTTCCTACCACAAATACATTGTTTAGAACATAGCCCAGCAGACCATATGTCCTAGGTTGCTTTGCTTACATGAATATTAACTAAGAAACGGAATTGTTTTTATAGAATGCTGATTCAGTGTTAACTTTCCACAGCCCTGCAGAAAGGAGGTCAAAGGGGAGGCCGACTGAAGGGCCTCCCTGGTGTCGAAGACATGACCTTTTCCTCCAGGGCCAGAGAACCTGGCAGCAAAAGGAAGGGAGACACAAAAGCAAGTTTAGTAGTGAGATCTAACAGAGGCTCTCTGCGTATGTGTGTGTTTTAATTTAAATGAAAATGATTTCACATTGCTGGGGTTGAAGCTCACAGAAAGGAAAGGAAAGGACTGGAGACCCAAAAGAAGAGCATAAGCTAAGATCTGGAGGCCTTGTGAAAGAAAGGTAGACAGTGCCTTGGGAAAGATGAAGGGAGTCACTGCAGAAGAGGACGGAACTTGTTCTTAGTAGCGGAGGAGGAGGGGGAGGAGGAGGAGAAGGAGGAGGAGGAGGAGGAGGAAGAGGAGGAGGAGGAGGAGATTCTTAAGTAAAGAGGAATAACCCAGAAAATTGACAGTTGGTGTCACAAGGTCCAGGACACTGCAAGTGGATGGGTGGCTTCGAGGGCTAACCTTCTGTGCTATTTGTAGATCAAAGTCATTAGAGAAGAAATGAAAATGTAGGCCATGCCCTTGAGGGTGGACAGGACATGTAGAAGGAACGCTGGACATAAAGAGTGGGGTGGGGGATCGACTTGGTGATCTATTGCTGCGGTGATATTTGGAGTAATAGTCTAATCCTTAAATCAGATCATTTTGTACATACCTTTAAATGTAATATTTTGCTCAGTTGCTTAAGAAATATGCATTTGTTGAAAGTCTTGGCTTTCTCAGGTCCATATTTTATGGAGGGGAAAACAGATGTTAAGAAGCAAAGGACGTGATGTCTGGAGGATGCGTGCCTGAGGAGAAAGGTCTCAGGGAAGGTGGGAGGAGGGGAGAGAGGGAGGCAGAGAGAGGAAGAACAAAGATGAGAGGGTTATGAGAGAGATGTGGGCAGTGATGTTTTCAATGAGAAAGACCAAGGCTGAGTGAGGATCTACAGGAGATGAAAGAGAGGGAGAGGGTGTTCTTGGAGCAGAGGAGGGAGTCTGTATGGGAGGAACCGTAAAGAGGCTTGTTGGATAGGCTGACTCTGGGAGGCCGGAGTGCTAGGGACTGAGCTCAGACACCACCACCACCGTGTGGAAACCGACAGTATAGGTTCTTGTTCAGCCCTAAGACAAGATAGGACGGCTAAAGCAGAGAGATGGAAACAGGAAAGAAAACACCAGCTACTAAAGACGAGAGAGCTGAGAGAAGAAATAAGCAGAGGTCCCTGAAAGAGGAGAGCCAGGAATATGACTGAGACCTGGGCGAGCGTGTGATACCAAACAAACACCATATTTCAAAGGCAGGAAGTGCTCCTGTCCTTCCGCGCTTCCTGGAGTGCTATGGAGGCCGTGGCTGGGAACCACGCACTGGACCTATGGGCGCCTCCATCACAGGCGCTTTGCTGGGTGAGTGCAGCAGCTGTGAGTTTAATAAAGAAGTGAAGAAACGAGACAATGAGCCACGGTGACCAGCCCTTCCAAGGAGGGCCACTGTGACCAGCATGAGAGAACCTTTGCCCTGCTGACCGGCTAGGGCTAGCCATAGCTAGCAAACGACTGGCATGAATCAACACACTCCACTTTGGAGTTTGTCTGTCGCCTTCAAGAGTTCACAGGTTTGGGATGGCGATGAAACTCATGACTGGTCAGAGTTCCGAGAATAAGTGGCCGTGTGATATAGAGCTGCAAATGGGACACCTGTGTCACACCCTCTTCCCAAGGCTAAGGTGTTGTTGAAGAGGGAAGGGTGGAATGGTTTTAAGAACCAGAGGCCAGGGAGGACTCCATCAAAGTGGTACCATCTGGACTTGATAGCACAAATAGATTCATGAACTCCACAGCACCTGTGGTTGCCTGGATACGGGCCACATGAGTCAGTATCCTAGCATAGAATGGGTATCCATAGAATATTGATGGCTTTTTGGAGAAGGGGAGTCAGTTTTCTTTAAGGATGTGACTTGACGATGATCAAGTGGATTGTTCCTAGAAGTATATGGATCATACAAATAGAAGTCAATGTGTTATTAGATTGAAAAAAAAATTAGACAGGACAGGAAGTTGGGTAGGTGGATTGTGAAGGAATTAAGATGAGGAGTTGGAGGGGAATGTGTTCGAAACATTGTATGATATTCTCAAAGAACAAATGTCTATTAAAAAAATGAATTCGTAGGTTGAACCAGAGGAGATTGGTAGTTCTGACCTAGTCCCAGTGCTTGAGAGGTCAGGAGGCAGGAGGACCTTGAGTTGCAAATCAGTTTGAGATGCATATCTACTTATTGAAGTCCTTTATAAATAAATAAATAAATAAATAAAGAAAGAAAGAAAGAAAGAAAGAAAGAAAGAAAAAAGAAAGAAAGAAAGGCAAGAAAAATTAAAGCCCAAACCACTTAAGAGTGTCTTGAGACATAACTCAATTACAGTTTGACCAATTTTATTAGAATATGTGATTAAAAACCAGAGTTGTAGGCTTCACCACCAGTCAGTCTAGAGAAGATCATTAAGTTGATCTCTCACAACTCTGCAGACACAACCGTACCCTGATTCCAGAAGCCTGTGTTTGTCTTGCTCATTGTCAGAAAAAACTTTCAGGTCTGCTTAAAGGTCATGACCTTGGGACAGGATGAGAATCCTGGGTCCTGTGGGTGGGTGCAACCTAAGCGTGTGATTCCACCTTTACAATGGAAGGAGGAAGGCAGAAGAGGTCGAAGATGAGGGTGAGTGACAGACTCTACCTAATATTGCTAGCCTTGAAGATAGACTAAGGACGCTGTCCTCCGTGGAATGCCAGGGCCACTGGAGGCTAGGACTAGCCCTGAGTGTGAACCAGAGAACTGGGATGACAGCCCTGGGGCCACATGGAAAGCGTTTCTTGCGGGAGATTTCAGCAAGGATTTCTGCCATCAGCAACTGGGATACGGGCCTGGATGGGCTTATACTGAACTTTGACCCACAGAATGACAAGGGGTCAGGGAGCTTGCCCTGCTCGAGGAGGTGGCAGAGAAAATTAGCACAAGTGAGCCGAGCGGCCACCGTGTCATGGAATGTTGTCATCTGAAAGAATGACTCAGCGGCAGAAAGTCAGTGACATTTTCTTGAAAGTGAACAGAGTGATCTTGCCATTTCAAGGAACAACTGACAGCATTTCGAATTTGGGAAAAACTTGTGTTGGCACCAGGGGCGTGACAGCTTGCCAGTACTAAAGGCTTGAATGGATTGGTAGTTAGATTAACAAGTGTCATATTTTGATGTTTCAAAAAACACATGTCAACATTTGCACAACTCAGTGAACCTACAGTTGACAAAACCCAGTGCATAAGTTTCAAAGTCGTACATGTTTCAACAATCTCTTTGAAATGGAAGGCCAAGAATGGGGCAGAGGAGGTAGGAAAGTGTCTCAGTAAAATTCTAGATTTCATGTTGCCACACGCAACATGAAACTAAGAAACTATCATCATGCTTTGAGTTTTGGAGAAGTTTTCAAAAGAGAATATTCACTATTGTCTGAAAAGGATATATTTGTATGAAGCTGGCCTTCTTTTGGGTCAGGGCAGTTTCAGTGTAAAACAGGTAAGAGAATCTACTACTGCAAAATTATGAAACAATAGCAGCTGGGGCTGGAGAAATGGCTTAGCGGGTAAGAGTGCTGACTGCTCTTCTGAAGGTCCTAAGTTCAAATCCCAGCAACCACATGGTGGCTCACAACCATCCGTAAAGAGATCTGACGCCCTCTTCTGGTGCGTCTGAAGACAGCTATAGTGTACTCACATAATAATAAATAAATCTTTAAAAAAAAAAAGAAACAATAGCAGTCTTCTAATTCATTTTCCTTTTAATAAAATGAAGTTATTATATAATGACTGATTTTAAGTTTTCTTTCTTAAAAAAACCGTCCTCATTTGCATGGTGTGGTGATAGAGGTGGTGATGGAGGTAGTGGTGGAGGTGGTGATGGAGGTGGTGGTGGAGGTGGCGGTGGAGGTGGCGGTGGAGGTGGCGGTGGAGGTGGCGGTGGTGGTGGAGGTGGTGGCGGAGGTGGTGACGGAGGTGGTGGTGGAGGTGGCGATGGAGATGGTGGTGGAGGTGGTGGTAGTGCAGAGATGGCTCAGTGGTTACACGCACTTGCTGATCTTTCAGATGACCTGAGTTCCCTTTCCTGCACCAACTGCAGGAAGCTCACAGCCACCTGTACCCAACTCCAGGGACTCTGACAGCCTCTTCTGTCTTCTGAGAAGTAGTGCACACACATGGCAGATTTACACAGATATGCATGCATAACAACACAAATAACAATAAAAAATCTTAATTGTGATTGCTTTCTTAGAAAATTTACTTTTTAAAAACTGTAATCCTAGTTTTTTTTCACCTTTTTAAATTAGATAAACTCTACATTTACATTTCAAATGTTGTCCCCTTTCCTGGTTCCTCCCACCACCACCACCCCCCCCCCCCAATAAAAAAAAGTCTCATAACCCTTCTCCCCTCCCCCTGTACCTCAATCAACCCTCTCCCACTTCCCTGTCCCAGCATTCCCCCACACTGTGGCATCAAGCCTTTCCAGGACCAAGGGCCTCTCCTCCCTTTGATGTCCAACAAGGCCATCCTCTGCTGCCTATGCATCTGGAGCCATGGGTAACTCCATGTGCACTCTCTGGTTGATGGTTTTGTCTCTGGGAGCTCTGGGAGTACTGGGTGGCTATATTGTTGTTTCTCCTATACATATATGTGTGTTTGCCTGAATGTATGTGTGTGTGTGCCTTGTATGCTCCTTATGTCTGCGGAAACCCTTTGGGGCCTGTTGGATTCCCTGGAACTGGACACTTGTAAGCTGCCATGTGGGTATTGATGGTGGAATCCAGAGCCTCTGCAAGAGCAATAAATGCCATCTCTTCGACTCCTCATTTAGGATTTCTGTAATGATAAATATCAGCAGACACAGTCATTATTCCAGATGCTCTAAGTCAGTGGTTCTCAACCTGAGGGTAGCACAGCAAGGCTTGAAAGACACTTGCACGGGGGTTACATATCAGATATCCTGCATGTCAGATATTTACAATGTGATTCAGAACAGTAGCAAAATTATGGTTATGAAGTGGCAACAAAACCATGGTTGGGGGCACCACACCATGAGGAACTGTATTAAAAGGTTGCAGCATTAGGAAGGTTGAGAACTGCTGCTCTGAGTCCAAGTTTTAAGGAGAGTTCTTCTAGAACGTACTTTAAAAGTGACAATGGATATCTAAATTATTGTTGTGGGAAAATATCCGGCCACATTTTCCAGCACAAAGTAGATCATAAAGCTCTGTGATTAGCATGCCCTTATTCAATCTTTTATTTTCATGTTTGCTTTTATTTTTTATTTTTTTTATATTTTTTTTCTTATAAAAGACAACATTTAATTGGGGGGCTGGCTTATAGGTTCTTTTTTTAAATTTTTTTTATTCGATATAATTTATTTACATTTCAAATGATTTCCCCTTCATGTTTGCTTTTATTATTGATAGATAAGTGACCATGTATGTAGCCAAGCTTTACTGACTCGCCAATGATTGTGTTTTCTGCTTAATAATAACTTAATAGTTGTGAGTAAGTCCTCCTTGTAAGATAGCATCAAACTGCTCGTGTTTATGAATGTATCCTGAATCATTCAAGACCATAGCAGTCTTGAGCCTCATAGTACACGAAGTCTCTCACGACCTAAGCCCTGTAGTCGATGCTACCCGTGGTCATCTTTCTAGTCTTTGAGTTCACTTGTGGTGTCAGATTCACTTTCCTGATTCAGTTCATGTGACTCTGCACGTTAAAGCCTGCCTCATCCAGGGCAGTGTTTTACCAATAAGGCAGAGACTTACCAATAATAGACTTACCTCAAAGGAGCGCTGCAGGATTAAGGGGGATAAAACTCAGAAAGCACTCCCAACAGGAGTCCAGGACAAGAACGTGAGGACAGCTATTAGCCCCTGGAAGAGCACCCAGTAGCCCAGACTGTAGTTCTTACAGAGACTTTCTCAGCAGGTCCCTAGCTGTTTATTCCTGCACTTGTGACCATTGTCATTCAAGGGCTCTTCCTTTCCAGAGCAGGGGCCTGCCTTTCAATGGATGCTTGGACTTGATGAAGGCACGTCAAAGGATTCTGGGTTCAGAGTGTTCTTTATTCTGATCTCAGGTGAACAGAACCACCTTGTGATTCTTCCTTCAGATTTTCCCTCCCTCCCTCCCTCCCTCCCTCCCTCCCTCCCTCCCTCCCTCCCTCCCTCCCTCCCTCCCTCCCTCCCTCTTTTCCTTCCTTTCCCCTTCACTCCCTCCCTGGCTTCTGGCTCTGCCTACATGAGGCATCAAGGCCTACCCTGAATGTGGGAAGCACCATCCCAGGAGCCAGGACTGGGCTGAGGGGAAAGGTAAAACAAGCTGAGTACCCATTTTCCTGAGTCCTGACTGAGCACGGATAGGCAGAGAATCCAGCTTTTAAGACAAGATGTAAAAGTATGTTCCTGAGTGCTTATTATACAAATTAATACTTGCAGTAATCAGAAGCTAAGGTCGAAAAAGGATACAAAATGCCGTCTATAGCCATAACATTGGGACCTACCTGCTCTTTAAGCACACTAAAAATTATGATTTATAGATTTAGAACATTTATGGTAGCAAACTCCCAAATCCCAAATCATAAGATTATTTTATTTTAAAAGAGAGATGCAATAAATGGATCTTAGCAACTAGAATAATAATTTGGATGCATTTAATATGTTATTGGACACTACTTTTATGTATTCATTTTACCAGTGGAGTTGCCCAGAAACCTTATTAGGCCTCCTACTAAGCCAACCAGTGCTCTGGTGTGTGTGTGTGTGTGTGTGTGTGTGTGTGTGTGATGTAAATCAGAATGTTGAACTGTTAGATGAGCGTTTTTATAATTCAAGATTTTGTGTGTTGTGACTTGATCCATCAGTGTCTTAGTTAGGGTTTTACTGCTGTGAATAGACACCATGACCAAGGCAAGTCTTATATAGGACAACATTTAATTGGGGCTGGCTTACAGGTTCAGAGGTTCAGTCCATTATCATCAAGTTGGGAACATGGCAGCATCCAGGCAGGCATGGTGCAGGCAGAGCTGAGGGTTCTACATCTTCATCTGAAGGCTGCTAGCAGAATACTGGCTTCCAGGTAGTTAGGATGAGAGTCTTAAAGCCCACACCCACAGTGACACACCTACTCCAACAAGGCCACACCTTCTGATTGTGCCACTCCCTGGGCCGGCATATACAAACCATTGCAATCAGCGATGTCACACTGGTAACTGGAGATCTGTTCTTCTCGCCTGCTTGAGGACAAGCCTGTCGTGCCTACAGGATAGTACAGTGTTAGCTGCATTGCATAACGGTTTCATCTGGGCCTTCAAGTTCTTGCTGGACTTCTGCTTCCTGCTGGCTTTCCGAGCCATTTTGAAACCCCCCATTCAAGGGAATTTCTGGGATAGTTTTTTTTTTTCTAGGAACAAGTATAAAGTTGGTAGAGAATAAGAAAGAAATTCGTGTGTTAGCCTTCTATAGATGTAAAGACTAATATGTATAAAAACAAGCCAATAGTCCTGACTGTTACTGTTACACGGCTCCAACTGTGATAAAGGATATACTTCTTAGACGACTGGTGGCCTAGTTTGACACTTAGCCGCATCTCACTTTGGGGGAAGGCTTTTTTCCTTGCTACCATGGTTGAGATTTATTTAGTAGATGACTAGGTGATGGAGAACCCCACAGGTCTACAGTGAAAGCCTGAGATCCTCAGTAGGAATCAGACAGAAAATGTATGATACGCACAGTACATACTGTCTGTGAAGACAGATGTCTGTGATGCATACCTCGGATGATTGAAATGGAAAACTACAGGCAAGGATAGGCGAGTCTCTATTGCCTAGTAATTTCTTATGACAGGATAAGTGACTGGCTGTAAGCACGATGCCGCTTCCTGTGTCTGTCTGGTCTGCTGGAATGATTCGAGTCTGCATTTCATACGCTAAAAAGCAATTATGAAATTTAAAGTATTACTTCAGTTTATTTATTAACCGTACAGTTTTGTGACCCCAGCAGACCAGTGCATACCAGGACACATTGCAGGTGGATGTACATTTTAACTGGGTGTCCATCAGCCTATTGCTGTCCCTGTAGCAATGTAGAAGTTACTTTAAGATCATCAGACAAATGCTCTCCTCAGCCGACGGCTGTGCGTTTGGCTCAATGAGCATTGCCATCTGGTGTTCTGCTGGTTTTGAGTAATGAAGAATGGTCCCATGCCTGTCTTTCAAGGTTTGCTGCTGTGTTTGTTTCTTTAATTCGGGGAAGCTGATCTTACTAACTGAATTTGTTCTTTGATGATGTCACCCAGGATTACAATGCAGTCTGTTCCTCTCACCCCTCCCTGCTCCCATCTCCCACCCCTGCAAGTCCCTCCTTCCCTACAGGTCTCTTCTTCACGATCAGGTCTGTTCTAGTTACTTTTCTGTTAATATGATAAAGTGCCCTGAAAAAAAATTATCAATGGAGGAGAGGTTTACCTTGCCTACAGTTTCAGGTTACAGGTCACCGTGTCATCGAGTTTCAGCAGCAGGGGCCTATGACAGCTGGTCACAGCACATCAACAGTTAAGGACACAGGGAAACATGCACAGATGCTGTGTGCTTCCTCTTACCTAGGCTTACCTGTCCTGTGTAGTCCAGGGAACGGTACCACTCACAGCGGGCTAGGTCTTTTCACATCCATGTGCAAAGGCTAAACTGAGCCTGGTAGGCCTACTCAGGCGCCTTCTAGATCATGGCTCTCAAGCTTGGGTCGAATTTCTTTTGTTCAGAGGAGTTGCAGATGAGACATCTTGCAGATAAGATGTTTACCTCATGATTCATTAACACTAGCACATGTACGCTTATGAAGTAGCAGCAAAAGTAATTTTATGGCTGAGGCTGCCACAACGTGAGGCACTGTATTAAAAGACTGTAGCATTAGGAAGGTTGAGAGCAACAGTTCTCAACGATAGTAGGTTGTGGAAAGAGGATTGTAATGGTCTGTATATGCTCGGCCCAGGGAGTGACACTATTAGAAGGTGTGGCCCTGTTGGAGTAGGTGTGGCCTTGATGGAATAGGTGTGGCTTTGTTGGAGTAGGTGTGGTCTTGTTAGAGTAGGTGTGGCCTTGTTGGAGTAGGTGTGGCCTTGATGGAGTAGGTGTGGCCTTGTTGGAGTAGGTGTGGTCTTGTTGGAGTAGGCGTGGCCCTGTTGGAATAGTTGTGTTACTGTGGGTGTGGGCTTTAAGATGGCCTCCTAGCTGTCTGGAAGGCACTATTCTGCTAGCAGCCTTGAGATGAAGATGGAAAACTCTTAGCTCCTCCTGCACCATGCCTGCCTGGATGCTGCCCTGCTCCCACCTTGATGACACTGGACTGAACCTCTGAACCAGTAAACCAGCCCTAATTAAATGTTAACTTGCCTTGGTCATGGTGTCTGTTCACAGCAGTAAGACCCTAACTAAGACATTGAGATTTAAAAGTACAACACAATGTCTTTTTGTTTTGTTTTGTGACCCACTGTCTTTAACCAGGACAAGGGACATCGTGATGGCTTTGGAACTTATTCCCTGAAACCTGGTGGGCTCACCAGTGGGTACAGTCTGAAGATAATGATTCCTCCTCCCCCAGAGTACATCCGTAGCCAGCAGCTCATCAGGGAGGAATAGGATCCCATGAGCTTACATTGGAAAAGTTTTTGAAGTACTGGGTAAAATCTGTCCTCACACATTTCTGTCCCTCTGGTCTGAGTTCTTTCTTTTTAGCGTCATTTTGTGTCTTCATCTTTGCTTTCCGCCCACCACCAGCTTTTCTTGTTGAGGAGCTCTGAGTGACGGCAAAGCATCATTGCACTTGTGACAGGAGCACACGTTGTTCCTGACGCCTCTTCTCCCTTCCTTAGAGATAGAATTTTAACTTGGTACATTGCTATCTAGAGCCAGGATATTATCCCATTAGCTATTCTTTTGCTAGAAGTTCCTCTTGATCTGGCCAATGGGGTGTAAGTAGATCTATGGTGCACCATTTCCTTAAGAAACTTTGCTTAAAAGAATGTCCATGGTATTGATGCTGGCTTGTGGGTGCATGGGTGTGTATTTCAGTGCATATGTATGTATATGTGAATGTCTGTATATGTGTGCATGGGTGAGCATGTGTGCATGCATCATGCATGCATGCATACGTGTGTGTGTGTGTGTGTGTGTGTGTGTATGTGTTTGTTTGTGTGTATGTGCATGTGCCTGTGCTTCGCATGGAGATGCAGAAGAGGGCACTCAGTGTCCACCGTTTATTACTCTCTGCCTTTTCATTTAAGGAACAGCCCCACCCTGAACCTAGGGACCATGTCTAAGCCACACTGGAAGGCAGAAGCTTGAGTAATCCTGTTTCTGACCCTCCTTGGAACTGGGGCTAGGTGTTTGTGGGGACACTCTCCTTGTTAGGTGGGTCCTGCGTCTGGTCTCTTTGACACTCAGGATCGAGGGGACCACACTGTCACCTGATAAGTCATCCTCCCAGCCCAGCCCCATCCTCCTTGGCTGAGTTTTCGTCACCTTAGTGGCGTATAATCATTTATAGTTCTTAGTTTTAATCATGATTGATGAACCTGATCCTGATGATTGAATTCTGCGGGTTCTATGAAATAGTAATAGTTTCTTATTAATTATATTAATGTGTATTCTCACAGACTAGTATTATTAGCTACAACTCTCAGGCAAGAGTGGAAAGCATTGGGGGCTGGGGAGATGGCTCAGTGGTTAAGAGCACAGACTGCTCTTCCAGAGGTCCTGAGTTCAATTCCCAGCAACCGCATGGTGGCTCACAACCATCTGTAATGGGATCTTCTGATCTGGAGAGAGCAATAGTGTACTCATATGCATAAAATAAATAAATACATCTTAAAAAAAGAGTTGAAAGCATCATTTGCAGGACTCCTGGAGAGGCCCAGGTTTATGGATAAGAGGCCAGGAGCCCATCAGCTACCCTGGTCCTAAGGGTGCATTCATCCTCCATTCAGGGACTTGACCCAACAAAACCTTCCTCACTTCCTGTTTTCCTCTTAATTCTCTTTTCTTTTTTGTTTCATTTCATGTAATTGCAGACTAACTTTGTCCTGGGACAGGATGGGCACCTGAGGTACCCAGCTAACTTAATCCTGGGGGCCACTGGTAAAAAATAATTGTGTGTCATCTTCTACTGTGATAACGTTAGGGAACATCTCAAAGTGACTTGGTGAGACTGGATGAAAACCCCAAACCTGTCACCAGAGTGGCCTCTTGTATGCTTTTGTGAGGGGAAGATTTGGATCAGGGAGGGTGCAAGGATTAGCAGTATCGGGTTTGTTCTGGATTATAGTGGATGCTATTTATATTTTACAGTCATTTAGTCTACAGTTATTTAGTCTAGAACAGCTAAATCATTCACAAATATTTTTCCTTCACATGTAGACAGTAGAACTAGCTTGCTTTTTTTTTTTCTGGTGTGAAGTCTCTCAGATCATTCAGCTTCGATACATATCTCTTATTTGACAATGCTGATGAAATTGAATTTCACCCACAGGAATCAAGGCATGCACATTAATTATTAGTGACCATCGATAGTACTCATTTCTTTTATCTTAAATCATGTTGGTTGTAATGCTAACACCGAAACACCAGCTTAATTAATCCTAATAATGGAGATACTAAAAAGATGTTTGTATTAAGTTTAGCTGCTACCCCATGTGTGTGTGTGTGTGTGTGTGTGTGTGCAAGCATGCACACATGTGCATGTGTGAGTCCAGGTGTGGATGTCAGGAGAGCCTATCTGGCTAATGAGCCTCTGGCATCCACCTGTCTCAGTGTCACTGCTCCTGGGATTACACCCGGCACCTCCATGCCTGACATTTGAGTGGGAACTGGGGACCTGAACCTGGGTTCTCCTGCAAGCACTTGCTCACTGAGCCATTTCCCCAACCCAAGGCTTCTATATTCTTAAAAATCCGATAGTGTCACCAATCAGTTTAAACTTCTGAGGAGGAGCTGAAGGACTTAGAAACCCACAGCCAAATGTGTGGTGTGTATACAGCTCCATAAGTAGAAATGTCTTCTTGAGGTCTTTGATTATACTGTTACAGAACGTATCAGAAGGAGTGAGATGGGGTTCTGTTGAACGGGAGAGGCAACCTGTCAAGAGAGCACAAGTCGGGTGGGCCCCCTGTGCCTGGGAGGTGTTCTCTTTCAGGGGTCTCTCAGGCAGTTTCAGAGCTCACAGAAGTAGAGGCTTAGTGCTTATGACGGCGTGTATTGCATTTATTAATCTGATGTCAGATCTGTGAAACACACATAAGTATGTTATTTCTGCAAGACCCTTTATAATACCAAGTTGGTTTGTTGTTTTCTGCCATCAAAGGTGACAGGAAAAGTCATGTCCTTTGAGCCTCCAAACGGTTATATTCTCTTCGGTGGAGTGGGAAGGGGAGGTAGCTTTGTGCTTTCTTTCTTTCTTCTTCTTCTTCTTCTTCTTTTTTTTTTTTTTTTTTTGTTTTTCGAGACAGGGTTTCCCTGTATAGCCCTGGCTGTCCTGGAACTCACTCTGTAGACCAGGCTGGTCTTGAACTCAGAAATCCGCCTGCCTCTGCCTCAAAAGTGCTGGGATTAAAGGCGTGCGCCATCACCGCTTTGTGCTTTCTAATGAACACCGAGGAACCCCTCCACCCTGCTGCTGGGAGAGTGGACCCTGTGTTTTCTGGTTAGAGCTTTCCCTGGGTGATTGATGTTAGCGGTGCTCCCAGATCTGAGCCCGTACTGACAGCCCAAAAGGCAGCCTTGCTCGAAGACATCATACTATTCATTTTTCATTTATTGGTAATAACTGTATCAGACACACTTCACCTCAACTCCCTGTTCTTTCCAGAGGGGTAAAAATCTGCCGTAAAGGTCAAGGACAGGGTCACACAGAGCTCCGGGATGAATACGGACCGTGGAGAATGCAGCCCTCTTCTCTGACCCACGGAATGTGCCCGCCTGGGTCAGGGAGGCCTCTGGCTGCTCACGGCTGCCCTCCCTGCTCGCCTATTTTTGGAGTCAGGCAATTGTGTTCTTTCTTGTTATCTTGCGGTGATATGCGGCTAGGATTTTTGTTTGTTTGTTCATTTCTGTTTTTGTTTTTCTTCTTGGAAGAAGAGGGGGCCTGTGCACCTTTACTGATTAAAGACTATGTTTGCAAGCAACTGAAATCTCTGGAGAAAAGTGATCAGGAATGATGTGTACTACTTTATTTACAATGTGAAAGATCTGTGGTGATGTTATAAATGTCTGAAGCCATGTGGCACGCCAGGACAGAAATAGGTTTCTGAGAAATGTGTGGTGTTTTTGTTTCCTGATACCATTACAAGTCTATCTACTGATCTCAGCGAACTTGTGGTGTCCAGATCCTCTGGCTCAGCACTCGCCCCCTTGCCCCCGTTCCGTTGCACAACCACGGCTTGCTCAAAACCTTCTCTCCTCTCGAGTTCAAACATTTTATGAGTTGAAATTTATTAACTGTCCCCTCTGACATTTTGTTTAGAAGGCTCTATACTTTCATATGTCCTGATAAAATGCCGAGACATATTTTTCTTATTATGTTTATTACGTTCTCTGTGAACATATTTAACAGGTTCAAGTCCATTAAATCCTGACTTTATTTTTTTTTCCAAAGTAACCTTTCTTTTTACTAACTTGCTAATTGGTTTGGCACACCAATAATTAAATAATTGTTTAATTATTAAAATTTACAGTTACTTTACATCTAAGTGATTGACTTTATGAGTCTAAAATAAGGGCAGTGGCAATGATATTTTACAAACTATTGTTTTTCAGCATTATTGTTTTGCAGTTCTCTTACTTTCACTAGTCCATGTGAGAACACTCCCCCTAGTGGTCATTGAAGTAAACGCAGGCAGTATTAAGCAGCAGTAAGTACAAATTCTGACCAATACTATCAATTAATAGATTGGCTCACTGTGTTTTGTATAGGTTGAAGGGACATGCAATATTCAGAACTATGAATTTCACAATGCCACAATAAATAGCAGCAGTTCACAGTGTCTCATAGTCCTGTACTCTGTGCTACTACAATTAGAAAATAGATTAAGTTTTTTGAGTGCATAAGAAGTTTTACTCTCACGATTCAGTTACTTTGTTTTCAAAAATCTATATAAGAAAAGAAATAAAGAATCATTTTTCTTAAGTGAGACAAGTACTTGATTACCAGACATTTTTGATATGATGCAAAATATTCTCTTTTACCCTAAGTCCACGCAGACTCACTCCAAAATGCATTTGTGATGTTCATCTCTGATAACCAGATTGGATTTGGAGTTACCTAGCAGACACACCCCTGCATCTGTCTGTGTGCGTGTCTCCAAGGGATTGACTGAGGAGGGAAGGCCCGCCCTGAATGTGGGTGGTGCCGTCCCATGAGCTGCGGTTCCAGAACAAGAGAGAGCAAGCAAAGAAGACTTCATCTTTTTTTCTGTTTCTTGCTGACTTCAGGTACAACGGAGCTAGCTACCTCATGCTTCTGTCTTCCTGCCTTCCCTTCTGGGACTGACTACATCCCTTCAAACTATGAGCAAAAATAAACTCTTCCTGAAGTTGTATAAGTAGATAATTTGTCATGGCAACAAGAAAGGGAACCGATACAATACTTCTTAGAATAGCTCCCTGTGGGCTCAGATTTTTTAAACCCTACTTTTAATACCGGTTTTAAAATGCTTCAGCCTCCCGCCTCTCCAAACACCGTGTGGGTCTGTCTCAGCAAAATACAGTATGAGTCCGCCTCAGCAAAAGACCATGTGAGTCTGCATCACATGACAACCAGAAACTTCTACTTCAGCCTATCCTGGGAGTGTGGTTTATTTCCATGACTTCATGTCGATTCAGAATCCTGCTTTCTATTTGCCAGTGACCAGATTTTACATACGGTATTTAAGCTTTCTAGAAAAGCCTACAATTAACTTGTAATTGCTTCCATGACACCTCGGGAAGAGTAACCTTGAGACACCAGGACAAGTAATTCAGTGTCTCACATTCAGGGCTCTGCTGAATCTTCCTCCCTGGCCTCAGCTCTGCCCATGAGCAAGCCTTGTGATTTACAGAGGAACGTGAGGGAGTGGAAGGAGGAAGTCTGCTACCCACAGCACCCTGCCTGCCCACAGCGCCCTGCCTGCCCACGGCGCCCTGCCTGCCCACGGCGCCCTGCCTGCCCACGGCGCCCTGCCTGCCCACGGCGCCCTGCCTGCCCACGGCGCCCTGCCTGCCCACGGCGCCCTGCCTGCCCACGGCGCCCTGCCTGCCCACGGCGCCCTGCCTGCCCACGGCCGCACCTTGCAGCCCCTTCCCCACTCACTGAACTGTTTCCGCTTCCGTTGTGTTGCCTCTTCCCATTCGTCCCCGTAAGGACATGTTTGTGAGGTTCTGCCCTCTTTTTCCACCTTACCAGTTTGCTCATTGTTGGGCATTTGAACATAGTTATTTATAACGTTTTCTTTAGGTTTATTTTATTACTTTTGTGTGTATCATTAGTGTTTGGCCGGCATGTATGTCAGTGCCTGGTGCATGGAGAGGTTTCAAAAGACAGTCTCAGATTCCTTGGAACTCGAGTTGGGAGTGGTTGTGAGCTGTCAGGCAAGTGCTGGGAATGGAAGTTGCGTCCTCTGAAAGAGCAGCAGGTGACGGCTGAGCCAAACCTTCATGGTCTGTCCCTGTTGCCGCAGGCTTTGTTCTTGAAACTGTCCACCCTACCAGTATGGGTTTGGTCTGCTGTCTACATAATTTGTGTGTTTGTGTATGTGTGTGTGTGTACACGCGTGTGCACACGCGTGTATGTGTGCCTTTCAAAACCACCGATGACCCCACATCGGTTATTCTGCTTTTCCGGGCCTCAGGGTTCTCTTCTGATGCAGCTTCCCTTGTTCATGGCTCTTCAGTCTTCCTCACTGTACGCACTTTGAGACGTGGGGAGGGGCTGGGCTGGGGAATTTTCTGTGTGAATCACTTATCCATATCTCTCTGTCTGTTTCCATGTGACACCTGCACAAAGCCTTTTTCCTTTTAAACTGTGTCACGGAGAACAGGTCCAGGGACAGCTGGGGGCATCAGTCCTCCTGTTCACTGCAGAGGATGTCAGGCTAGCTGGCCTTGGAGTGTGAGGGGACCTTGTCTCCACCTTCTGTCTCATGGGGTCTTGGGATTACATATGTGTGCTCCCTTGGTTGACTTTACCTGGTTTCTGGGGTTCTAAATTTAGGTTCTCACTCTTACACAGCAAGCCCTCTACCCACGGAACCATCTCCCCCAATATGAAGTCTCTTGACAAAAACCCATGTAATCTTACAGCTTTCAAGGCCATCTATATGATAACAGTGTCATGCTTTCTATGTCAGCCATCCTCTCGCTTCCGAGGGATGTACATTCAGCTGCCTGCTGGTACTGCAAGACTCAGAATTTATTGCCCATCCCAAATTCCGGAAGCCTTCAGCTGCACCTCCCAGCCCATTGCATCCCTAATTCCTCTCAAACATGAGGTTATCCTGACACTCTGCATTCTGTTCCCCACCTCAGAACCCTCAAAACCCACACTGTATCTTTAAAGCAATATGCGCATGCCGGCTGCTGCTGCCACCACCCAGACGGTTGCTCCTGGGTGAGCTTTTCCTGAGTTGCCAGAGCTATCTGTGTTCCGTTCATTAACCAAAGGAGTCCTTTGAAAACATAGCTCATGTCATCTCTCCATTCAACCATTCAATAGTAAGAATAAAAGCTGAAGCCCTTTCAAGGCCCGCGTGATGTCAATCTCTATGTCCCCACAATTACCTCAGTTCATAATCCTTCCTCATTCCCTCACCCAGGCCACAAGGACTTCCTGCAGTTCCGCGGCACACCAGGCGAGTTTGTGGCTCAGAGCCTTGAGGTTGATGTTCTCCCTGCTCGGAATGGGCCTCCCCTGATATCTGTAGGAGCGTCCTTACTCGCTTCATTTTTACTCTACGTCGTACAGAGAGGATCCTTTCTCTAGAACTGTGAAGAGTCTTAGTCCCATTTCACCTTGGAAATTTTCGCTCTCTAAAATCCTCCATATTTCACTCATCTTGCACAGAATTTTCCTCCTCCTCACGTCTCTCACTTCCCCCTGATTCCCGAAGGCCAGAATGTTTATATTGACACAGCCTCTTTGGGTTTCTTATATAGCCTAGAACAGAATTCTACTTTAGCTTTAGTTAAAAACAATATTGGTGAGTTTACTGTCCCTTCAGGCACATTCCCACACTTATTTAAGTTTTCCTTTGAGCTTACGTGTGAGATAAGCATCTGATGTTCACTTCCCAGATGAAGAACTGAAGACAGAGGTAGACACTTCTCAAGGCAGCCTTAGGTGTTGGGGCGGGGCTGTCCCTGAAGGCGAGGGTCATGCTCTGACCTTCTTCCCTTCCTCCCTCCCTCTCTCCCCTTCCCCCCTCCCTCCTTCTTCCCTCCCCCTCCTTCCCTCTCTCCTCCCTCCCTCTCTCCTCCCTCCTCCCCTCCCCCTCCCTCCCTCCCTCTCTCCTCCCTCCCTCCCTCCTTCTCCTCTCCCCCTCCCTCCCTCCCTCTCTCCTCTCTCCTCCCCCTCCTTCTCCCTTCCCCCTCCTTCCCCCTCCCTCCCTCCCTCCTCACTCCCTCCTTCCACCCCTTTCCCTCCCTTCCTTCTTTCCTTTCTCCTCTTCCTCCTCCTCCCCCTCCTCCTCCTCCTCCCCCTCCTCCTCCTCCTCCTTCTTCACCATGCCATGCAATGAACTGCATCTATTTTAAAACAACGGTTTGTTTGTGACAGGCAATATGACGGCCTTTTTCTTCTAACTTCTTATCACCAGTCTCTGCTCTCTTCTCATCCATCCATCATTGAGCACCCCCACTTCTAAGGGGATTCTACTCTGGTCAAATCGTGGGATTCCCCAAGATTTCCTTGAGTGCCCCTTGAGTATGCTTCTGCAGTTTGAAATGGTCTTAGGCTAAGAAGATCCCTCTTGGGTGGAGAGCTAGCTCAGCAGTTAAGGGCTCTTGCAGACCGCCAGAGTTCCTAGTGCTTACGTCAGGTAGCTCACAAGCACCTGTAACTACAGCGCTAAGGGCTCCGATGCCCCTTCCTGGTCTCTGTGGTCACTCCCATACATGTGTATATGCACACACGCACAAACATACACAGTCACAAACAAGGAAGTAAAAATAAGCGAAAACATTAAGCTGTTCACAGAAGAGTTCAGTGCTATGAACAGTAAGACAGACTGAGGGGAAGGACTTGGCATAACAGTTAAACAGAACTGCTCCATGCTATCTCGTATCAGGAGGACAGCGGTGAGAGAGAGAAAAGCTGTGCTCTTACTAGGGTTTAGAGTAAAGTGGCTGAGGGTTGCGAAGAACTCTAAAGCCTGGGCTAAGAGGAAACCATCTTGGCTTATAGCCCGGAGATCAAAACTAAAACTGCTCACAGGAGTCTGGTTCAAGTCACTCCGCTTTCTCTGGCCCTGAATCGTCTCTTTTAATCTCATTATCTTCTTTATTGCTCAAACTTTTGATGTAAGAAGTTTGTTTGGAAACAAGATGGGATAGACCAGAGACTTCTTAAGGGCACCCAGCATTTTGCGACTCTATGATTTTAGCATTGTTCTGTTGCTCTGGTCTATTTTGACTCTGCACCCACCCTGCATTAAACTTTACCTTACTGTGGGACCTTTACTTTGAAATAATAACTTAGGGTTTTAAGGCAAATGCAAAGAATCTGGAGGAATTGTGGGAAAGAGTTAAAAAAAAAAACACAAGGCCATACGTGACAGCATAGCTCTACCTACCTTGAGGTCGAGGGTTATGGATTGTACAAGCTTCAGAATTTAAGATCAGTCTGGCTGCATGGGGAGATACCATCTATAAATATTCAGGCGGCCTCGCTTAAAACTATTGTGTGACCTGGGTGTGCTGTCAAGGCAACGGAGTATGGAAAAGTAGCTAAGACTGGTCGTGTTTCTCTAACACCAACAGGCTGCTTCAGGGCGTGTGTGCACTTCCTGTCATCCTCCATTGTTTGAGGATGAAATTTTTATGAAGCCCGATAGAAATGACATTAGTGAGTTACCCAACCACTCTTCCTTAAAGTCCTTGGTCTCACTTTATCCCTTTATAAGTCCTCACGCTGCCTAGATAATCCATGTTCTTGATACTTTTTGGTTTTTGTTTGTTTTAATTTAGAGTGTGTTCATGTGGAGCTTGTGTGCATCAGTGGTGGTACCGGCAAAGGTTAGAAAGGGCATCAGGCGCTCCTGGAGCTGGAGTTACACGAGGCTGTGTGTCATTATGCGTGCGTGCTGGGAACCCAACTCCAGTCCTCTGGGCCAGCAGAGGTGTGCTTCACACCCAGCCCTCTCTCCCACCCTTATGATCTTGCCTCTCAGGCAGAGTAGGATTACAAAGACCTACCCTCCTCTGAGGCAGTGGTCCTCAACCTTCCCGGTGCTGCAGCCTTTCAACACAGTTCCTCATGTTACAGGGCGGGGGTGGGGGGTGGGGTGGGGTGGAGAGTGGGGTGGGGAGGGTGGGGGGGGTGGGGAGGGTGGGGGGGTGGGGGGTGGCAAATACAAATGTATTTTGCTGCTACTTTATCTACTGTTATGAGTTGTAATGTAAATATCTGATATGCAGGGCATCTGATATGTGATCCTCAAAGGGGTTTCGACCCTCAGATTGAAAACCACGGCTCTAAGACATATGTTATTCACATGACGGACTCCATGCTATCTATATGTGGACGAGGCTACTTTGAACTGCTATTCCCAGTTATAGACAACTCTTTCAGTGTATTTGACTTGTTTTGTAATATTTTTCCTTCAGCGTTTATAATTCCCCTTCATTTTAATACTGCAGTGCCCACTTCCAGCTATTAGGAAAAGATTGATAATGAACCAATCCGCTAGGCTCACATCAACTGTAAACAATGGATCTAATTGATTTTTTATTAGATATTTTCTTTATTTGCATTTCAAATGTTATCCCCTTTTCTGGGTTCCCCTCCAAAAATTCCCCATCCCTTCCCCCCTTCCCCTGCTCACCAATCCACCCACTCCCGCTTCCCTGTCCTGGCATTCCCCTACACTGGGGCATTGAGCCTACAGAGGACCAAGGACCTCTCCTCTAATGGATGTCCCACAAGGCCATCCTTTGCTGCATATGTGGCTGGAGCCATGGGTCCCTCCATGTGTAATCTTTGGTTTGTGGTTTAGTCCCTGGAAGCTCTGGGGGTTACAGGTTGGTTCATATTGTTGTTCCTCCTATGGTGCTGCAAGCTCCTTCAGTTCCTTGTGTCCTTTCTCTAGCTCCTGCATTGGGTACCCTGTGCTCAGTCCAATGGTTGTCTGTGAGCATCCACTTCTGTATTTGTCAGGTACTGGCAGAGCCTCTCAGGAGACAGCTATATCAGGCTCCTGTCAGCAAGCACTTAGTGTCCACAATAGTGTCTGGGTTTGGTAACAGTATATGGAATGGATCCTTGGGGGGGGGGGGTGTCAGTCTCTGGATGGCCTTTCCTTCAGTCTCTGCTCCACACTTTGCCTCTATATCTCCTCCCATGTGTATTTTGTTCCCCTTCTAAGAAAAACTGAAGCATCCACACTTTGTTCTTCCTTCTTCTTGAGGTTTATGTGGCCTATGAATTGTATCTTGGGTATTCTGAGCTTCTGGGCTAATATCCACTCATCAGTGAGTGCATACCATGTGTGTTCTTTTGTGATTGGGTTACCCCACTTAGGATGATATTTTTTAGTTCCATCCATTTGCCTAAGAATTTCATGAATTCATTATTTTTAATAGCTGGATAGTACTCCATTGTGTAAATGTACCACATTCCTCTGTTGAGGGACATCTGGGTTCTTTCCAGCTTCTGGTTATTATAAATAAAGCTGCTAGGAACATAGTGGAGCATGTGTCCTTGTTACATGTTGGGGAGTCTTCTGGGTATACGCCTCTGTGCCCATGTGTTCCAGGCTCTTCCCCACTTTCCCCTCTATTAGTTTCAGTGTGTCTGGTTTTATGTGGAGGTCCTTGATCCACTTGGACTTGAGCTTTGTATAGGGATATAAGAATGGATCAATTTGCATTCTTCTACATGTTGACTGCCAGTTGAACCAGCACCATTTGTTGAAAATGCTGTCTTTTTTCCACTGGATGGTTTTAGCTCCTTTGTCAAAGATCAAGTGACCATAGGTGTGCAGGTTCATTTCTGGATCTTCAATTCTATTCTATTGATCTATCTGCCTGTCACTGTACCAATAACATGCAGTTTTTGTTGTGATTTCTCTGTAGTACTGCTTGAGGTCAGGGATGGTGATTTCCCCTAGAAGTTCTTTTATTGTTGAGAATAGTTTTTGCTATCCTGGGTTTTTCGTTATTCCAAATGAAATTGCAAATTGCTCTTTCTAACTCTATGATGAATTGATTTGGAATTTTGATGGGGATTGCATTGAATCTGTAGACTGCTTTTGGCAAGATGGCCATTTTTACTATATTAATCCTACCAATTCATGAGCATGGGAGATATTTTCATCTTCTGAGATCTTCGATTTCTTTCTTCAGCAGCTTGAAGTTCTTGTCATACAGATCTTTTACTTGCTTGGTTAGAGTCACACCAAGGAATTTTATATTATTTGTGACTATTGTGCAGGGTGTTGTTTCCCTAATATCTTTCTCAGCCTGTTTATCCTTTGAGTAGAGAAAGGCTACTGATTTGTGTATCCCTTTGACTTCCTTTTGTTGTCTAATTGATTTAGCTAGAACTTCAAGTACTATATTGAATAGATAGTGGGCACCCTTGTCTAGTCCCTGGTTTTAGTGGGATTGCTTCGAGTTTCTCTCTACTTAGTTTGATGCTGGCTACTGGTTTGTTGTATATTGCTTTTACTATGTTGAGGTATGGTAATTGAATTTCTGATCTTTCCGAGACTTTTAACATGAAGGGATGCTGAACTTTGTCAAATGCTTTTTCAGTATCTAATGAAATGATCATGTGGTTTTTTTCTTTGAGTTTGTTTATGTAGTAGATTATGTTGATGGATTTCTGTATATTGAACTATGCCTGAATCTCTGGGATGAAGCCTACTTGATAGTGGTGAAAGATCATTTTGATGTGTTCTTGGATTCGGTTGGCAAGAATTTTTTTTTTTTTTTGAAATTTTTTAATTTTTTTTTATTCGATATAATTTATTTACATTTCAAATGATTTCCCCTTTTCTAGCCCCCCCCCCTCCCCAAAAGTCCCGTAAGCCCCCTTCTCTTCCCCTGTCCTCCCTCCCACCCCTTCCCAGTTCCCCGTTCTGGTTTTGCCAAATACTGTTTCACTGAGTCTTTCCAGAACCAGGGACCACTCCTGCTTTCTTCTTGTATCTCATTTGATGTGTGGATTATGTTTTGGGTATTCCAGTTTTCTAGGTTAATAACCACTTATTAGTGAGTGCATACCATGATTCACCTTTTGAGTCTGGGTTACCTCACTTAGTATGATATTCTCTAGCTCCATCCATTTGCCTAAGAATTTCATGAATTCATTGTTTCTAATGGCTGAATAGTACTCCATTGTGTAGATATACCACATTTTTTGCATCCACTCTTCTGTTGAGGGATACCTGGGTTCTTTCCAGCATCTAGCAATTATAAATAGGGCTGCTATGAACATAGTAGAGCATGTATCCTTATTACATGGTGGGGAATCCTCTGGGTATATGCCCAGGAGTGGTATAGCAGGATCTTCTGGAAGTGAGGTGCCCAGTTTTCGGAGGAACCGCCAGACTGCTTTCCAGAGTGGTTGTACCAATTTGCAACCCCACCAGCAGTGGAGGAGTGTTCCTCTTTCTCCGCACCCTCTCCAACACCTGCTGTCTCCTGAATTTTTAATCTTAGCCATTCTGACTGGTGTAAGATGAAATCTCAGGGTTGTTTTGATTTGCATTTCCCTAATGACTAATGAAGTTGAGCATTTTTTAAGATGCTTCTCCGCCATCCGAAGTTCTTCAGGTGAGAATTCTTTGTTTAACTCTGTACCCCATTTTTTAATAGGGTTGTTCGGTTTTCTGGAGTCTAACTTCTTGAGTTCTTTATATATATTGGATATTAGCCCTCTATCTGATGTAGGATTGGTGAAGATCTTTTCCCAATTTGTTGGTTGCCGATCTGTCCTCTTGATGGTGTCCTTTGGGTTGGCAAGAATTTTATTGAGTATTTTTGCATCAATGTTCATCAGGGAAATTGCCTCCCTGAGTGCTGGGATTGCAGGCATGTGCCACCACCACCCATCTCCCTTACTACTTTTAATATTCCTTTTTTGTTTTGTGTATTTGGAGTTTTGGTTATTATGTGACAGGAGGAATGTTTTCTGGTTCAATCTATTTGAGGTTCTGTAGGCTTCTTAAATGTTCATGGGTATCTCATTAGGATAGGGAAGTTTTCTTCTATAATTTTGTTGATGACATTTACTGTCACCCTTTAAGCTGGAAATCTTCGCTTTCTTCTATACCTATTATCCTCAGGCTTGGTCTTCTCATTGTGTCCTGGATTTCCTGGATGTTTTGGTTTAGGAGCTTTTTACATTTTGCAGTTTCTTTGACTGTTGTGTCAATGTTTTTTATGGTATCTTCTGCACCTAAACTTCTCTGTCTCTTGTATTCTGTTGGTAAGGCTTGCCTCTATGACTCCTGATCTCTTTCCTAGGTTTTCTATCTCCAGAGTTGTTTCCCTTTGTGATTTCTTTATTGTTTTTACCTCCATTTTTAGATCTTGGATGGTTTTGTTCAATTCCTTCAACTGTTTGTGTTTTCCTGTAATTCTTTAAGGGATTTTTGTATTTCTTCTTTAAGAGCTTCAACCTGTTTGCCTGTGTTCGTCTGTATTTCTTTAAGGAAGTTATTTATGTCCTTCTTAAAGTCCTTTATCAGCCTCATGTGATGTGATTTTTAAATCCAAATCTTGCTTTTCCTATGTGTTGGGGTATCCAGAACTTGCTGTGGTGGGGGAACTGGGTTCTGATGATGCCGTATAGCCTTGGTTTTCTGTTGGTTAGTTTCTTGTGCTTGTCTTTCCCCATCTGGTTATCTCTGCGGTTAGTTGGTCCTGCTGTCTCTGCTGGAGCTTGTACTTCCTTGGCCCTGGAAGCCTGTGTCAGCACTCCTGGAAGACCAGCTCTCTGCTGGTAGGACCTGTGCACAGAGGTCTGTGGAACAGCCTTAGAAACCAGGTGCAGATGGTACCTGGGAGGATCCTGTCCCAGCTGCTCCAGTCTTCCTGTTCCCTGCCTGCTCCTGGCTGGTCCTGCCTGGGATCGTTACTGGAGAGAAAGTGGACATCTCACCTCCATGCCCGGAGTCAGAGCACTCCCTGGAGAGCAGCTCTCATTTGGTAGGACCCATGCATAGAGGGCTGTGGAGCAGCTGCAGCTCCCACCCGGGAGCCCTAACTGATATTTCAAAAGTGTTATTTTGTATATTCTTAAGTTCTCATTTGCATTCATTTAAAAATGTTTGCTGAAGTCTCTCGAAGCCCTGTTAGGGAAATGACCTCATCCTATAGATTACTCTCCTCTTATCTGTATCCATAAATCATTAATGTAGTCATAAAATTCATAAATGCTAGACACGAGTAAAGAGCAGAAGAAAGGGGATAGTCATCAAAAAGAAAGAGATTCTTTTTTATTTTTTTGGGGAAAAAAAGCTGAAGTTTTGGCGCCTTCATCCGAGCAATCTGTGTATTTCCCGATTGCACACTCAGGAAATACTTAACTTTTGAAGCAATTACGGTTGTGAAGTCTTCTCATTGGCCACACAGTGATAATGTGGACCTTTGAACAGCAGCAGTAGAACTGCAGCTGGCTTCTGGAGAGGGCCAGAGCGGGAAAGTGCGGAGCCCCTCAGTCTAGCATACTGCTTACTGTCTGTGAAGTCACCAGTGTTAGCTCGCTTCCCGATCAAAGGTATCTTTCCTTGGGGATTTTTGAAGGCCAGGGTTTTATTTTGGGTTTTCTGAAACCGTTAGTGTCTAAAGTTTAGACAGATGTGTAGTAGTGGTAGAATTGGTGTTCTCTTGAGTTGGGCAAATTGTCATTTGAAAGTAACAATATTTTTGAATATATGAAATAATCATGCTTACTTGATAAATAGCAGCAGGGCATCGAAGGAGGGTATAGTACTTTGAGGGACGAGGGATCTGGAAAGATCTAGAGTGTGGATTGCATTAATACCCGAGTCTTGGTACTTAAGTCCGTTGTTTTACTGAGTCCCTGGAGGTGTAACAGCAAAATACCAGCTAAAGGTGGCACTGGGTATTTTCTAAATGGAACCAGACACTTGGAAAAGCTCCCCTCTATGTATTGTCTGTTAAATGATAATGCATTGCTGGAAAAGAATAATTCCAACAATGTAGGCCTTTTCTGGCTTAACATTAGGTGACACTGATGTAGAGACAGACTCAGAGATTTTGGCTCTCTGAGTGAGCTCTTTCTGATCCTCTGTTACCCTTTCATTCTTGAGACAACTCTCTTTGCAGAGGTGAAACGCCCCTCCCCAGTGGAAGTTGAGCAAACACCAGCAGAGCTAGCCAAGGGATATAAACATCCGAGTGTCTAGCTGGCTGGCGTGGTTTCTGGAGTTGTTTCTGCTAGAAAGTAAATGTTGCCCAGAATAAAAACGGCGCCTTGAATTAATTGTAAGTCTGAATCAGGCTGTGTGGGCTACAGGCAGTGTCTGCGCAGTAGGGATATTTGTTGCTACAACACAAGTAACTGGAACGCATGGCTAGACTGTATGTGGTGGGGTGCTCTGCAGCATTTGGGCATATTCTGGAAACACATGGGTACTTCCTACTGTAAGTAAGCAATGTGCAGAGGGAGAAGCTGTGGCTTCCTAATTTAGAGGGACACACACACACACACATACACACGCGCACACGCATGCCCAAGAATTTCTTATGGTCGCAGAGAAGAATTCTGGTATGACACATCTTAGATTTTTCTCACATAAATCTCTTGTGTCACAGTACAGGAAAGAGATGTTAGAAAGATGTAACACATGCATGCACAGGGGACTCAGATTTAGTCAGCAGTACTCATAACTGCACAGATAATAAATACATGACATTTAGTAGTGTGCTATAGGAGAATGCTATTAATTTACTGAACCAGGTGTGTACCACTTCTGGAGAAAACCAATGTTTCTGGTGGACCCCATAAGCAAATGCAGAAAGAGAATGTCTTGTGTGTGTGTGTGTGTGTGTGCGCGCGCGCGCGCGCGCGCGCGCGCGTGCGCGCTTGCCTGTGTGTATGTGTTTGTCTGTGTGTGTGTGTTTCTCCAGTATTTCATTTCTCTACCGTGGATACCTCACTGTCCCCACAGTAATGATAATAAACTGCGTGTCTTTTCTCATGTGGGATGGTTGTACAAGCAGGGGCTGAGCTAGGATGCTCAATTTCCTTCTCTGTGTCATTCACATACGAAAAAGCCCACACAGAGCTGGACCACCCTTTGCTTGGTTTTGTGGTTAGCGTCTGTGGTCCAGGTCACTGAAGCTGTGGTAAATCACAGTCTGGGAGAAGATATTAAAGGCAATTGGAATCACTTTTATGGTGTACACATGTTAAATTACTGGAAGGTTAAATTACCCACTGAGTTTAGAATTCAGGATGGCAGGCTCTGCTTATGTAAATGGAGCCCTTTTCTGTGGTCCCAGAGAAGAGACCAGGCAACTGTAGAGTTGCAGAGTTCAGCTGCAGAGTTCTCCATTCTCCATAGACAGGGAAGAGTAGTCCTGAGGGCTTGGCCCAAAGTGGTGATGAGCTGTGTGCACTTGGAGAATCTAACTCTCATGCTAGACCTAAGTTAGTTAAATGCTAGTAATGAGAAAAGGTTCCCACAAAGGCTGGAGAGATGGCTCAGAAGTTAAGAGCTTACTGTTCTTGCAGAGGATCCAGGTTTGATTCTTAACGCCCGCTTGGTGGCTTATAATCATCCCTAACTCTAGGTCAAGGGGTTGTAGCCCCCTTGTGGCCTTTGTGGCCTTTAGTCACACATACAATGTGCATATATATATATGTATATATATGAATTTTATGGGAACTAATACATAGATACATACATATATATATTCTGTTGTATATATATATCAGAAACATTAGTTGTAGGTTATAACTATATACACATGTATGTAGTATGTAGCATGTAATATGTAACATGTAGTGTATAGTACAGCATACAATATACAGTATATAGTATGTATACTATAGATTCTCGAGGTTTTGGGATCCTTGGGTTGGTAATCAGATGAAGAGTGTTTACTGAGTTTACAGAGTTGACAAGGAGGAATAGATCATTCGACGAAGGCTGTATTCTACCTACTGAAATATATGTACTTTATACAGTAGGGCTGAGTGTCAACTGCTCACTCTCCATCACTGAGGGCTCTTCAGGTTGAGAGCAAAAACACCTGACGTTATATGTGATATGACAGAAGATCATAGCAAGTCACTGCAAAGAGTATGGGGAGTTTGCCCTCCACAGAGAACCTTCATGCTTGCCTGCAGACATGCACATTGTTTTTAAAACAATGACTCCTGGCCTTGAATCCTAAGTAGCAGTGTGAAGAAGAAGAAATCCTGGTCTTGACACGCTCTCTAGAAGATTTAAGGACAAGACACATATGTGAAAATACAGAGCAACCCTCAGAATAATATGGTTGTTCCTTTTCCCTAAAGCAATAGAAAGAATTTTTCGGGGACTTATACTTGGGATCTGCTATGATCCAGGAATTATGCTAGGTGCTTTGGAAGTTGGGGGGAAAATAAAGACAGACATCTCCATCCTCTGAAAATGTAAATTCCATCTTTTACAATCAGTTCTATAGAACTGAAAATATCTGGAGGTGTGCTGGTTGTAGGCGGCTGTGCATGCGTACCAGAGTGGTGGAGGTGGACATTTGGTTCCACCTAAGAAGCTGTTAAAGAATTTTGTAAATTCCTGTGTCCTGTAATATTCCTGCATAAGGTGTTTGAGAATTGCACCACTCCCCGAGCTTAGTTCTCTGGTGTTGCTTCAGTAAAGCCTGTTGTTTAGTTTGCTAATCCTGATGAGGGCATCCGGTTTTAGTCTCACTGTCTGAACGCCAGTTTCTTCTAGCAGAGGCCCATTCCAACTTTTCTATGAGTAAAAGGAATCATTTATTGAAGGTTCCCTGGCCTAAATACAAAACTGGTCTGTTTTGGACAAACCAGTACGTTTGTTGTTTTCGAGATAGCATCCCCCTCTATAGCCTGGGCTAGCCTCAAACTCGTACAACCTCTCCTGCCTCAGACTGCCAACAAGGGGTTTCAGGTACAAGTCACCTTGCTTGACTGATAGTATAGTTAAAGTGGGAAAATAGAGTACTCTTTTTAAATTTCAATTTTTTTTTTCCGGAAGCAGATTATTTCAGAGTAGTGTCCCTTTGTCAACTCTGTCTCCTGTAGGTGCGGCAGTACTTGAAAAAAATCTATTTGGTGCGCTCCCAGCAGTTCAGGTAAACAGAAATGATCTTAGGATAGCCACTAAAAGGAGGCCTTCCATTGTTTCCTCAGGTTCCGGATGTGATCAGTAGCATCAGGCAGTTATCCAAGGCTGCCATGAAGGAGGACTCCAAACCCAGCAAAGATAACGAGGACGCCTTCTACAACTCTCAGAAGTTCGAAGTGCTCTACTGCGGGCGGGTGATCGTGACCCACAAGAAGGCGCCCTCCAGCCTCATTGATGACTGCAAGGACAAGTTCAGCCTGCATGAGCAGCAGCGGCTGAAACTGCAGGGCGAGCGAGGTGGCGACCCGGGGGACGAGATGGGTGTCCTTGAGGCCGAGTCTCCTGTGTCTCCAGATGACAGCCTGCCCGAGAAGGCAGATGGCACAGTCAGCAGCCCCCGTGCCCTGTCCTCCCTGGCTGGCCTTCCTGCCTTGGCCAGCCAACCCGTACTAGCCAGCTCTCGGGTTTGCTTCCCAGAGAGGATTTTGGAAGATTGTGGCTTTGATGAACAGCAGGAGTTCAGGTCTCGGTGCAGCAGTGTCACAGGCGTCATGCAAAAGAAGGTTCATGACAACAACCAGAAAACACAGCCAAGGAGGAGGCACGCAAGCGCGCCCAGTCACGTGCAGCCCTCGGACTCGGAGAAGAATCGGACGATGCTCTTCCAGGTAGGCTGGCTGGGAGCTTTGGGCCTGCAGCTTCTTTGTAGCATTCCCCATCAGCATGATGGAGTTCTTTTTTTTTTTCCTTTAACAATTTTTTTAATTTATTGATATATTTATTTACATTTCAAATGATTTCCCCTTTTCTGGACGAAAGTCCCATCAGTCCCCTTCCCTCCCCCTGTTTTCCCACCCACCCCTTCCCACTTCCCCGTTCTGGTTTTGCCCTATACTGCTTCACTGAGTCTTTCCAGAACCAGGGGCCACTCGTCCTTTCTTCTTGTACCTCATTTGATGTGTGGATTATGTTTTGGGTATCCAGTTTTCTAGGTTAATATCCACTTATTAGTGAGTGCATACCATGATTCATCTTTTGAGTCTGGGTTACCTCACTTAGTATGATGTTCTCTAGCTCCATCCATTTGCCTAAGAATTTCATGAATTCATTGTTTCTAATGGCTGAATAGTGGGCCTGCAGCTTCTTAAGACGCTGGGCAGGGGGAGTTCCTTCCTGATCAGTGTGTGCGTGTACGTGCGCGCGCGCGTGCGCGTGTGTGTGTGTGTGTGTGTGTGTGTGTGTGTGCGTGTGTGTCTGTGTGTGTGTGTGTGTGCTATCTATCCGTGCCTGGGTGCATGTGGAGACCAAAGGATCATCTTTGGGTCCCATTCCTTAGGCATCAAGCACCTTGTTTTGTTTTGAGGCAGGGTCCCTTATTGGTTTGGAACTCTGGAAGCATGCAAGGCTGATTTAGCTAGCAGAGCCCCAGTTACTTACCTGTCTCTTCTTTCTCAGCACTGGCCTTACAAGCACTTCACTATGTCATGGTTGTGTTTCTCTTCTCTTCTCTTCTCTTCTCTTCTCTTCTCTTCTCTTCTCTTCTCTTCTCTTCTCTTCTCTTCTCTTCTCTTCTCTTCTCTTCTCTTCTCTAAAACTGGGCTCTGGGAATTGTCCTCTTGCTTGCATCTGAGACAGAGCTATCCCCCAGTAGTCCCGCACTACCTCTCTCTCTTCTCTTTTTGCTTACCTCAGTAGGCACAGCCAACACGTCTACCTTCGTTTTTCTCCTCACACGGCAGAAGAATCAGAGAAAGAACACAGATGCATCATGGGCCCCGGAGAGGCAGAGAGAATGAAAGACTTCTCTTAAACGGCTGAGATGAATCATGCGATGGATACTAAGTGTCCATCAGCAGACTTTGGCTTGGGTTGACTCCTAAATGCATTCTTTAGTAAAACCAGAGTCTCAGCAATGATTTTAAGGTGTGGATCTTGGGAAGCAGGATTTGGTATGGAAGAGAGCAAAGTGAGTTCTTCTAGAGAGAAGAGTCGCAGAGCGGAGACTTAGACCACCTTGTTAAGTCGGAGCTGGGATCTGAATACACGTCCCCATGTTTGCATAGCTCTTAGCTTCTGGGACACATTTTTAGTCCCTCTATAATATAACTTTTTATTTTAAAAATAGTTTAAAAATGTACAGGGTCATGGGAAATGTCATTTCCCTTACAGGATTGAATATACACTGTTGTTTTGGGGACGGTCTGGAGTCATTCTGTGCTGTCATTGGCCTGGATCATTTTTTTATTGTGGTCTTGTAAGGTCCCCATCTAGGCTTATGGTCAGAGTGTGTGTGACTTTTCTGTAGTATGTGTGAAGTCAGTTTCCCCTCTTCTCTGGGCTGCCTGAGTTGTTCTGAACCAGTCATAATTCTTTATGTCAGCCTTTTGGAATATCTATTTTCTAAAATTTTAACTTAGCCCAGTTCTGTATATTTTATTGTATATATATTTTATTATATATATATTTTATTGCATATATATTTTATGTATCATTTTATTGACTATGTTTGAGAACATCTTATAATGCAGGTTAATAATTGATGACTTTAAGATTCAAGACTTGACTCAAGGTTGCATATTGAAAAAGTTTTATTTTTGAATTATTTATTTATGTGTGTGAGTGTTTTGCCTGCGTATGCCATATCTGTATGTGTACCATGTTTCTGTCTGGTACCTGCTGAGGTTAGAAGAGGCCTCAGATCTCTCAGAACTGAAGTTATGGACAGTTGTAAACTACCGGGGAATTGAGCCTGAGTCCTCTGCAGGAGCAATCTGTGCTTTTAACTTCTGAGCCAACTCTCCAGGCCCAGGCTGCACATTTTTGAAAAGGAATTAATTTGTTAATTCCTTTAAATCCTTTAAAAAAGGATTTCTATTCGTTGGTTTGACTTGTAGAATCTTAGGTCACTTAACTTTACTACAAAGGAGAGAAAAGTTTTGAGACAGCTGACTTTGGGTTGAACACATAGAGGAACACATGTGAGATAGGTTTGTCTGGACCACGTCATTGAATCGCTGTTGCTGCATATTTAATTGCCAAGTACAATCGAAGTCCCCAAGAACTGAAACTGAAGTAATTGGAGTACTTCTTTTTACCTTTAAAGGTCGGCCGCTTTGAGATTAACCTCATCAGTCCAGACACTAAGTCAGTTGTGCTAGAGAAGAATTTCAAAGATATCTCCTCTTGTTCTCAGGTATGTATCACGTCACAGCACAGTCTGAAGAGAGCAATTGTCACGTTCTAGAATTAGCCACAACAGCTGGGCGGACAGAGGTCACATGTTATTGCTTTACATTAAGTATTTTCCGTTCCCTCCATTGTCCCCCCCTTTCTTTCCCTAAGGCATGAACCTAGAACTTTTCTTACACGTGATGGGCCGGTTGCTCCATCAGTGAACTCCAATTCAAGGAAAAACACTTTGAAAAAAAAAATTGGTCCTTACAGTTAAAGCTTACTCTTGTGTTTGCCTCTATGGCAACAGGCTCCTTCCCAGGACTGCGGTGTCTGTCACCCACTATTCCTCAGTTCTCTGACATAGTGACGTTTCATTCAGTCTCTCCCACTGGGGGGAGCTTTGTGGTAGTGAATTCTTCTGAAAAGACCTCACAGTGAGAGCGTTCCTCAGACTCTTGGGCTGTGGGTCTTGTGGGCGTCACTGAGATATATTTGTTCTTTATCCCACGACAGGTGATAAAAGGAGAAGTAGTCTTTTCAGTGTGTGTGTGACCATAAATGGTAGATTTTGAAAAGGATCTTTTGGTACTTTCGTTCTCTTATTTTTTTTTACAACATAAAATATGTACTTATGACTTCAAAATTAGTAAATGATGGAAACACACGTGCATAATATTAGTCAGGAACTATAGTAATGTTTTAACATCTACCCCAAAGTTTGAGCTAGCTAAATATATTGTAAGCATGTCAGCAAAGAAGGTGTATTTAAGTTAAACCGTGGAAAGGTTACATATTCAAAGGCATCTCTGTAGGATGAACAATTAATTACTTTTTGTTTTTGTCCTGTGACTTAGAGTGATTTAAAAGAATGTGGTGTTGTTTTTTTTTAACAGGATTTTTACATTTGATATTGAAAAATATGAGCTGGAGAGATAGCTCATCTGTTAAAGACAAAGGGTCATACTTCTAAACATAGAGAAATCATACATGTTATATATATATATATGTAAAGACATATATTTATACATATATATTTACACACACACACACACACATATATAAAATGTTTATTTGAATTTTGGAGTCAATATTACTTTTGGTGTGACATTATGACTTTATTTTGGTGACATGAATTTTTTTTATGTTCTATTAGTTGTTTGCTTTAGCTAATATACCTTCATTTCTATTACCTTGTTTTGATATTGTTCCTGCAATCAGAAATTTTCTTGCCTTAAACATTTTCTACTCTAGCAACTTAGAAAACAGTAGCATTTGAATATAGAAAGGTTATATTTCAAACTTTGAAATTCTTATTTAAGGAACACAGAAATTTTGTGGGTATATGATTTTACTTCCTCCAAAATACTTAAATATTCTTGTAGTTGTCCATTTATGGGAAGGTCCTCACAAAAGCATAAGTCTTCCAGGGGCTGGTGACTCATGGTGAGAACATGTCTTATTCGGTGGGACATTAGATGCTCATGTAGCCCTTAGGTGCTCAGTACAGGTGGCCACTGGGAGTGAGCCCGTCTCTATAGCTCGCCGGTGCCAAGTTTGGCTGTGAAAGTGATCGTCACCCATGTTTAAGTCATGCCAAGGGCATCCTTGAAGGCAGCACCTCCTGCCTCTGCCTCCCCTAGGCTGCTCGGGAAGTATCCCTGTGCCTTGATCATCCACCAAACGAACGTAATCACACACAAAGACAATGCGGATGCGGAAGTTCGAATATGATCTCCTTCTTCTGTTTACTGAGGATCAGCTCTGAGTTATGCTATTCTGGTTCACAAAATGGCCAGCAGCAAGAAGGAAGTGGTGGGCAGGCAGCCTGTCACAGCAGTGGCTGGTTGGCCTTCTCTCCACGCAGTCTTATAACTTCCTTGCAGGAGATGAATAGATACAAGGTAGCCCTGTTCAGTGACTGGCCTGCTTTTGAATACCTTCCAGTTACAAATGTGTCTTTCTTTGAAAGGGCAGTGGTGTGACTCTTTTCTGGTCATTATAGAAGTCAGGGAGTGCTTTTTTTTTTTTCCTGGAAGCATTGTCAACATCTGAAGACTCACTGAGCTAATGAGTCCCCGTGAGGTCCCCATTTAGTACTAAGCCAGGAATATAAGCTCTTTCACCAGAGTTGTGCCAGGTAGAACTCATTTTACTTGACTTACAGTCTCACTTCTCTCAGCTGATTTCTTTTTTGCCATGCCTGCTGGATAGATCGAGTATGTTATAAAAAGGAAGAACAGTGGCCACTGTGGGTAGAACACTCTTAACCCCCACAGTGACTTCTCAGCTAACACCTTTCTAAAAGTGGGCACCATTTTGTTATTTTGTAATGAAAACAAAGACCCCACCACCACCACAACAACAACTCCCTACCCCCACCCAGGTATCTCAAACTTACGTCATTAATCGACCCAAAATTTAAGTGCAAACTGTCTCCAAGGACTTTTTCTTTTTTTCTTGAATTTAGGTGATATCAGATACAGTTAGTATTTTCTATCAACTTAGCGTTTTAAATATATATATATATATATATATATATATAATATACTTATTAATATGTTTTATAATATATTTAATATATATGTATATACATATATAAAATTTATTTATTTTATGTATGTAAGTACACTGTTGCTGTCCTCAGACACACCAGAAGAGGGCATCAGATCTCTTTACAGATGGTTACAGATCATGTGGTTGCTGGGAATTGAACTCAGGACCTCTGGAAGAGCAGACGGTGCTCTTAACCACTAAGTCATCTCCCCAACCCCTAACCTTTCTTTTAGAATCACCGGGCTTCCTATTGAAATAAGGTGCTGATTGCTTACTGGCCTCTGTGTGTATCCAGACTCAATTTTTACATTTTTAGAAGTGTATTTTGGGCCGGGCGGTGGTGGTAAACGCCTTTAATTCCAGCACTTGGGAGGCAGATGCAGGTGATTTCTGAGTTTGAGGCCAGCCTGATCTACAGAGTGAGTTCCAGGACAGCCAGGGCTACACAGAGAAACCCTGTCTCAAAAAAAAAACAAAAAACAAAAAAAACAAAACAAACAAACAGAAAAAGAAGTTTATTTTGAAAACCTATTTATATCTTATTAGTGTGTATTATTAGTGTGTATTAGTGCATATGCACAGGTGTGCATGCCAGGGCACACACATAGAGGTCAGAGGGTCAATTCTCTCCTTCCACCTTTATGTGGATTCCAGGGAGTGAACCCAGGTTTCTAGGCTTGTACATGAAGTGAATTCACTGCTGAACCGTCTCATCCCAAAGGCTGAATTTTTAATTAAAGTAAATCTAGCTGAAATCCTTTGTCTTAGATGAGTACAGCGATTTGTGAATGTGGATAATTGGTATCTGCAATAATGAACAGAAGAGTGAACACAAAGAGCAATCTTTCTTCATGTGTTCCCTTGGGTATCTATAAATTGATAAATGTTCCAGCAAGTTCCATACGAACTTTATGGAACTGTGTATTTAATTTGAGAATTGTCACTTGTACTTTTCCTGAGTTCCATAGCTCTACATAGAGTAGGAAGGGTTTGGTGGTGAATCACTGATTGCTGTTCTAGGACAGTACATTGAAAACTCATTACAGGCAAACAGCATGTTTTCATTACAGGAAGTGGATCACGGTAGCACAGAGAGCAAAGCGTCTGAGTGGACATCTCCCTTTATCCGTTACATTAAGGGTATTCTATGAGCCTGTTGTGATACGATGTCTTCTGTCTCATGGCCAGGAGGGAGAAACTTGTGGACTTAGGACAGTGTAGACATCACACTGATCTTTGCAGAACGCATTCCCATAAGCACTGCTTGTCTTTCTGTCCCTTCACCTAGGGAATAAAGCATGTCGATCACTTTGGCTTTATCTGCCGGGAGTCTCCAGAGCCGGGGCTGAGCCAATACATCTGTTACGTGTTCCAGTGCGCCAACGAGTCTCTGGTAAGTGGGATGCCACCTCCCGGGGCCTCTGCCAGTGGATCCCTCTGTCTTACGGAAGTCTCATCTGCTGGGGACCAGCCCTCAATGGGGCAAGAAAGGGCCGCCTAGAGAGATGTTCATACTCTGGAGGGACGCACAAAAGTGGAGCGCCACAGACAGGTCATCGTGACCTGTTGAGATGTAGGCACTCTCTTGGCTTTAACAGACAGTATTGTACAACCATGGTTTTGTTGTTTGTTTTTTCTGGTTTTTTTTTTTCTTTCATGTTTTTGACCTTTCCATGACTGAATGATCACATTGTTCATAAGGTCAGAGGCTGTCCTGGTCTGAGGACAGACAGAGGCGCTCAGTGTACCCCTTGCTCAGGAGGGAGAATTTGGTAAAACCCACTTATTTATGGTCTTATTTTCAGGCTTTATTTCATTTTCAGGGCTTAGTTGGTCTTGTTGGTTTTAGAAACTGCCAATAGCGATAGAAGATGCTGGGTACGCAGCCTTTCCGCATCCATACTCCGGCCGGTGCCACAGACCTCGCTGGCTGTGTGTGCCTTCTTGTTCCAAGAGGCACTGTCAGGCTTGGTGTGGGTCTCATTAATTTTAACAAGAAATCCAAGCTAAGCACCTTAAGGCCTCTCTCTTCAAATTTTATCAGTCAGATTCTTAACCGCAACCTGTGGCATCAGAATTGCAAGTTAGAAGAAAAATCTAACTAACAAGCACTTCCTGTGAAATAGAGGGTGGCTGGGCCCTGAGCAGTACAAGAAGAGTCAAGTCAGTCACGCCTGTGGGGCAGCTTGCTGAGGGAGTGGCCTGGCAGTTGTAGAAGACAAAATATTCCCGATTAGCACCTGCTGACCAGTCTTCTCGGCGCATCGGCTACAGACAGTTCCAATTTCCTTTTGCTTCTTTAAGACAACTGCAGTGAGTTTGTGAACTGAGCAGTTGCAGGGCTGGTCCCTCCAGGTTGTGCACTGGTTGAGATGTTCCCCTCCGGCTTTTCCCTTCTTACCCCTCGGGAGGAGTTCACCTTGTCTCACAAATGCTTACGTTTTATAGAAAATATCATTTCTTCAAAGTTCTTCCTCCAAATGGATTGAAAGAAAGTAAAAAAGGTTACATTTACTAATAACCCTCATAAACTCCAAACACACATACAATATATTCAATTACAGTATAATTAAAGTAAGTTAAAGAAGAGAAAAAGATCTATGCTATTCTTGATCTAGAGTTTATGTGAACTTAATCCTTAGTGATATAATAAGAATATTTCTAATAAAATATTGGTATACCAATCGAAGGATGGGGTTTATATTTTAGAGGTTATCTTTCTCTCTCATCTGATGTAAATGAAAAAATAAATATTTAACCTATGAGGAACAAGCATTGTGTGGAGAATGGATAAGGGACAGAGTCCAGTTTGAGGGTTCTGTGGAAGGTGGTGAGGAAGACAGACCAATGTTGTAAGAAACAGAACTAATTTATAAAAGTTTTTTATTTGAAGAAAAACACAAGAATTGCTATTGTTTGGTCTCAGAACAGGAGGCATGGGACACGGCTGGGCATAAGGACAGTGGTATGAACTTTCAAACACAGGGTGGGTGTGCTTCAGAGGCTTCAATTTAATATGTACAGGGGACGCTCCATCCTGTGAACAGTTAGCGTCTTTAGTCGAGCATTGTCTCCTGTTAGCAGTTGTTAAAATGCTAGCACTCACTGGGTGCCTTGAAAATTGAAGGCACTTTCTAGCAAAAGATGGCTATATGCTCTTCAGTTATTTTTTTGTCTAAAATTTAATACTTAAGCATGGCATATTATATCCATAGATATTATCTTCACTATAGATCATCTTATTAATATGAATGAATGTTCTCTGTCTGATCTCATGCCGTTTCGAGTGACGGGAACTGCGCCAGCTAGTGACTGCCAAGAATGCTTGCTTTTTGTCCATATGTCCATTTTGTTCTGCCTGTCCGTTGACTTTTGCCCTTTTGACATGACCTGTGATGTTTTCCTTGTATTTATAATATTCTAATTTGAAATTTTTAAGTGTACTAACCTTGTGACAGAATTTATAGGCTGTCTGAAAAAATGATGGGTTTTAGAAAAGGAAACATGTAATATTTTGTAGGTTACATGGGATTTTTAATAGTGTTTTAATAATATTTGCGGTAAAGAGAGGTTAGCAGTCACATTGAAGTGGCTTCTTGTTTCATCAGGAAGTAGAGAAAACACAGACATATTTCTACAGGAAATGCTTCACAAGGAACATTCAAGGAAGAAACACCACACACACAGACATACACAGAAACACACACAGTACTTATATGTAAGGAATTTGTATATGTTATATATTTAAAGTAAAAATTATATATACACATGATATATATATATATATATATATATATATATATATTATATACTATGTACTACTAAATCCATTGACAGTCCCTGCAGTGTCTGACATAAACGAGAAACAAGAAATACAGAATCATATAGAATATAGAATCATATGCATAAATAATTAAATTTCTTTTGAATAGAAAACTAAGTTAGTGAAGTAAAGACACAAAGTCATTAAATACTTTTAGTTCTGAAAATGGCCAATTTTTATTTTTAATTGTAGTATAAGGTTAAATTTATTGAAAATCCATCTTTATAGAGTGTTTATGCTTTTCTGAGGCCTTTCATGCCACGAAGGACAACAACGATGTCTGATTGGTTCGGTTTTTGAAGTCTCTTTTCAGTTTTACTGGAGTAAAGTTTTTGTATATCCTGGGTTCTTCTTCCCTTTAAATAAAGAAGTACATTAATATTCTTTTAGAGCAACTCATTCTTAGACTTAACTATGGAGAGAGGGAAGGGCTTTAGAATTTTACCAGAATCCTACAACGTGTGGGGACGTCTCCCCTTCCATTAGTGATCATGTCACAGAGAAAATGCTGATGCAGATGAAGAGCTACTTCAAAAGAGTAACTCAGTACTAGACAGTCAGTCCACATGCAAGGCAGAACATAGGCTGGCCCATTCTGGGCTGCTGGCCCCACAGCGCGCGAGCCGGTTCTTAGGAATTTAGATGCAAGAACTTAGAATCACAAGTTATAAATAAGATGGTAATAAATCAGACAGTGTAACCACAAGGCCAACAGTATTCATAGATTTCCCCACTGGTATTTAACGTGAGATTAGTTATCCTCAGTGCTCCAGTCAAACAGAGGTTTGTTTACACTAAGAACAACCTAGAAGAATAAGGCGCCTATTAACACAATTGAACATTGACTCTAATTTGTTGTTCCCAATATATATATATATATATACCCAAGGAAACTTCCAAAGAGATGTTTTATCTGATAAGTCATTTAATTAAGCAAAGACTTGATCTGCTAATTAAACTGTCTGCGATAGTGTAGCCGCCTGTGAGACTTGAAAATAGCAATCCAATAAGAGATCCGTATTATATGCCTCAGACTGCAATGGTCTTATTTTATCTAGCTTTTAATTATATGGATGAAAGATCTGACTTCCAGACTCGCCGTTTGTTCTCCGCCAGCTCTGTTAGTCATCAGAATTCTATTATTTATTATTCAGTCAGCCATCTAAAAGGCTCACGTTGCTGCTGTTTTTTTTTTTTTAATGTTTCCGTGAAAGCCAATTTTTATAGACACAAGTTTTGTTCCTTCTTGTAGGTGGATGAGATCATGCTGACTCTGAAGCAGGCTTTCAGCACGGCTGCGGCGCTGCAGAGTGCCAAGACGCAGATCAAGCTGTGTGAGGCCTGCCCCATGCACTCTCTGCATAAGCTCTGTGAGAGAATCGAAGGTACCACGGAACATGGCCTTGGCGTGAGAGGAGTTTGCTTTGGCATCTTGACACCCTGAAGTCCCCCCCTATCATTGAATAGTTCTTTGTTTCGCTGTGAACAAGAACCCCCAGAGCGTTTCTCAAGCCTAGTCAAACTCAACTGTGCCATCAGCTGCTTCTGTCTGCTGGCCTTTCCCTCTTTTCTTCTGAAGGCAAACTCAAGCCAAGAGCTTGTATTTCCCACAGTTCTTATGCCTGGTTATGTATGTGCACAGTGGGAACTGAGCAAACATTGGCTGAGTGAGGGAGAGACGCAAACTCCCTAAAGACTGTTCAGTTTTTTTCCTTTGTTCTCTCTTTCGCTTGGTGATATATTCTTTTTTTCTGAAAGTTGAGAGCTGTAGCAAAACTTATTTGGTTTTTAGAATCTTTGGAAGAGTTAAGATAATGGAAATGGTATCACGAAGCAAGGTTTTTGTTTGTTTGTTTGTTTGTTTTTAACTCTGTCTGTGCTGAGATGCTGCTGTCTAGTAACACTGGTCCGTTGTCCTCTGTGGGCCAGGCAGGATGTACTGGGGATACAGAAATGTTTGACATGCACTGTGCCTCCAGAAACCTTTAGTCTGCCAGAGAAGACAGGCATGTGAGCAAAGTCACGCAGTTCTGGATGAGAGACGTTGCAATGGATGCAAACAGGGCAAACTCCACAGTAAGGCTGATCCCCTCACAGTAAGGATTCTAGCTGAGTTCTTTCCCACAGGCACTAAACAAGTGTGTGCTAAGGTGTAGATTTATTGAATATCCACATAACTCTACGATCTAAATCTATTTCAAGGTAATATCCAGGATTTAAAGTCTATAAGGGTGATTTTTAAAGAATGGTTATTACTTTACAACATAGGAAATATTTACCAAATGGAGTTAATGTGGCGAAATGGAAGGCGTGTGTGTGTGTGTGTGTGTGTGTGTGTGTGTGTGTGTATTTGTATGGTGGGTGAAGGGTTATAATCTATGTGGAAGACGATTACGTAGGATTAGTTAACTGTTCAGGGGGAGAGGGACCCCTTCCATTTGTCTATCATAAGATATTTCATCTAGATCTAAGAAAGTCCTCAGTGTACAAAAACCAAATAAAAATAAGCATTAAAAGAGAAAAGCATTTTTAATCCTGAAAAACAGAAAATACCTATTCCGATAAAAAAAAAAAGCAAAAGATAGAAACAAAATAAAACACATTATAAAAGTGATTGCTAACAACCTGGACCTACTAATTCTAAGTGTTTATTTACCAACAACTGCTTATTTGGAAGTGCATGCTCTGCAGATTGGCTCGCAAACTTGTCAAAACTCTACATATGAGAAAAAGGGCGAACTTGTGAGGGAGTTGTGGAAGCCGTTTTCAAGCCACGTCTCAGGTGGTTCTCATACCTTGAGGATGACCAACAGCTCTCTGGTTGCCCTTAAGACCCTCTCACCAAGAAGGAAATCTTGGCTGGTACTGGAAACCTTCCTGTCTTAGCCAGTGTTCCATTGCTCTGAACACTACCACCACGGCAGCTCTTTAATTGGAGCTGGCTTACAGTTTCGGATGATGGCTTACAGTCCATTATCCTCACCGTGGGGGACATGGCATGCAGCAGGCATGGGAGGGGTAGCTGAGAGATGTGTCCTGGTCCAAGGGCAGAAACAAAGAGATTCTGGACCTGGCATGGATTCTTTCTCCTTTTTATTTATGTATTTTTTGAGGCAGGGTCTCTCTCTATGAAGTCTTGGTTATCCTGGAACTCACTATGTAAACCAGGCTGGCTTCTAACTCGCAGAGATCTTCCTGCCTCTACTTCCCGAGTTCTGGGATTAAAAGTATGCACCACCATATCCAGATGCATCCTGGTAAATGCAAGCCTAATTTATTGACTAGCAGAGGTAGGTAGCATATCTGTTAAAAACCACACGAGAAAACACGTGTATTAAGATTGAAACATCGTTGACCATTGGGTTTCACAGAATGGCCATAGAGTTTTCTGAGTCTATCATTTCTGCTTTCTGTAGCAGCACAGCACAGTGCCCAGAACAGGAAGTGAACATCAACATTAACTCTTATCCAAATAAAAGGCATCGTCTCTTCAGCTTTTTTTTTTTTTTAAATTCATCCAGGATCCAATTCTGGCCCAATCAATTCTGATCCAGTTCTGATGTTTTGCTTTGTTATTCCACAGTGCGCATGCAGCACGAAAGGTTATTTTTTATTCACACAGGGATGTGGATCAATATGATAACATCTCATCTGAGAATAAATATGATAATATGCCATCTGAGAATCAATATGATAATATGTCATTTGAGAATCAATATGATAGTATGTCACCCGAGAGCCTCTTCAGGAGCCGTTGCTAGTTCATACAATGTCAAGCTTATGAGTACTTCCTACCATCGAAATAGATTTCAGCATTCTCTTCGTGACTCTCTACAGAATCCTGCATGTGCTTCAGAGAGAAAGGAAGGACTGAAAAATGACTGTCCTTGTCCCTGTTCCTGCCTCATGCTCAACTTCAGCAGGTGTCCTTGTAGCTAAGCCTGTGTATGCCAGTCGTGCGTGACTCCTTGTGGTCATGAACTAAATTCTAATTTTTTGAAGCAATTTTTAAAAAGGCTTCTTTGCCATGCTGTCTGCAGAGATCTGGGTCGTTTTCAAACAGTAACTAAAGTGTGGAGACTGAGGCGGAGACTAAGTGGGCGGAGAGCAGACAGTGTAAGCGTGAGGACCGACATTTAGCATACTTACGAAGGGTAGGCACGGTGGCACACGCCTGCTAGCCCATGGATGGGGTGGAAGGGGCGGAGACGGCTGTGTCTTCTGTCTTAGGGTATAGATGGCAAGACAATCGAACTGAGGCTGAAATGGCATTCCAAACTGAGGGGGAAGGGAGAGAGAAAAGACATCCAACATCAACCTCTGGCTTCGACATCACCTCACATGCACAGGAGAACACCCCTCACCCCCTTTAAAAAAATCCACCCATGCACACGGCTAAAACTCGAGCGCGCTGCTTTGCTTCAATTAGCCGTGTTTTCCTTAGAAATCCAATTAGAAAACTTAACAGTAGGCTTATAAAACATGGTAGTGCTTGTATTTAAACTCTGCGATACCAAATTAAGCCGTAAGAAAGTATTTTCAGTCAACACCTTTGTCTTATTCGTTATAAGTAAAAATATTGGATGCACAGAAAACACTAGAATCATGGCTTGGAATTCCAGACTGTGTTTACCACAGCCTGAGAACGAGAACCTTACAACACCAACTTTTCATTTTAAAGCTATATTTATTTAGTTGCTATGGGTAGTGGCACCTTGGTCCCAGTGTGCCATAGCACATGTCTGGAGGTCAGAGGACATCTTGCAAGAGTTGCTTCTTACTTCCTACCATCTGGTTTGTGGGCTTCAAACTTGGCAGCAAATACGTTTACCCTCTGACCCACCTTGTGCAGTACCAAATTATTTTAGAAATTGCTAGTCCATCTAAAAGCTTACTATATATTATATATAGCTAGATGGCTTCTTTATAGTCCAAATATAGTGGCAATACTTATAGTGACAGGGAACCTGTATCTTTACAATGGATACTTGATCATTGTAACTGTAAATTAAACTTTCCCATTTTTTTAAAAAAAAATAAAAATAGAAGCATCCTTATGGAGACAATTCTCCAAGGACTTAATATAAACTATGTGTGCGTGTGTGTAGTATTTGCTAGAATTTTTGGTCTGGCACCAATGGAAAGGTATGCTGCACAGAGCAGAGATTGCTGAGGTGACAAGATTGGAAGCTGACGTGGACTACAAAATGGGGTTATCTGAATAACAGCAATGACAACGAAAAACAATGCAAAGGTTTATAAATATCTCAGTACAGAGAAGTAAAGTATCTCCTGGAATAATTGCCCTAACTGAAGTTTTCTTCTATTTAAATGGAAGCCCCTACAAAGAGCAGGGATCACCCCTGTCTCAGTAGTCCTGAATTTCAATGTTACTGTTAATTTATGTTTGTGATGGGTAGCTCAGCAGTTGTGGCTAAGGGTAGCCCTTGACTTTCTGTCCTAACTTTCTAACTGACACAGCCTCTGGAGTTCTCACAGTAATTGGTTCCAGAGTTTATGGAGTGGAAGCTGGCTGGGCTTGGTAGCCTTAGAGATCCTTGGAAGACATTCTCCATCCACGTCCACTGTGGCATCTGCTGGCTAGGGTGTCGTGGTTTGCCACGGGGTTTTGTCTTTCCACTGACAAGCTCAGGGTCTTCTTCTTGAGAGGACTGGACTTAGGAACTGGCTTGGGGGCCTGGGGGGAGGGTAACAGCTAACGTGCGTTTAGGCCGCTGCAGCCAGCCTCCACCTCACGCTTCCCTGTCTCTTAGGTCTCTACCCGCCACGAGCCAAGCTGGTGATCCAGAGGCATCTCTCTTCGCTGACGGATAACGAGCAAGCTGACATCTTTGAACGGGTTCAGGTGAGTGACACTATTCCCAGCTCTCCTGTGGGGTCCCGTCCTTGAATTCTTCTTTTCATTCCAGTGCCTGGAAGACAGATATCCATCCCTAGGGCTAGCGGAATGGGAAAGCTAGATTTCCATATATCCTCTGGATGTACATATCTAGCTGAGGCTACACCAAGAGCAGCAGCGGGTCCGGTTTGTCCTACTCAGCTCTCCCCTCATGTTTTCAACAGAAAATGAAACCCATCAGCGACCAGGAAGAGAACGAACTTGTGATTCTGCACCTGAGGCAGCTCTGTGAGGCCAAGCAGAAGAGTCACGTGCACATCGGGGAAGGGCCGGCGGTGAGACCAGACCTCCACCTTGGCTTATGTCTGTCTGAGCGTGAATTCACACCTGCGCTTAGAGAAGCACATAGGAGAGACTTCTTTCCTTTGGGCTGTCACGTTTGTTAGGGTGAAAGCCTACCGTACCTTAGAAATAAACCCAGCGTTGATGGAGTTTATGGGAAATTTTAGCAGACGTTGGCACATGGAGATAGATAGAAGTATTATAGTTTCTAAATGTAAAATAATTTGGTATTTTGGGTAGAAAAAAAAGGCAGCCGTGTATTTTCACAACACGCAACGAATGAATGTACATTAAAATTACGTTGGCCCATGATTTTTGTTTACATACCTCTACGACTGTTTTATCTGAATGTTAACAAGGACAGTAGCCGTTCTTGTCCATGCCTGTTTCCACTATAAACTGAAGGGTGTCATGTCTGGGCCCTTAGCTTTGAATAAATTCTCAGCTGCACAGTGATTAATAAAAGAAAACCAGCAAACAAACAGACAAGCACGTACCACTAGTGCACCATCAGAAGGATCTTACATGCACACCTCCAAAGGACACAGAGAAATCGTGGTTTTGGATTTCACTGCACCTTTTGCATCAGTAACTTATTTTGGTGAGGAGACATTTGAGACAGAGCCCAGGGTTTTCCCCAAACTCCAAAAGTCTTCCTGCTTTGGCCTCCCCAGGGGCAGAATTAGCCCCTATCACCGTGCCTGGCTTTGCAGCCAAAGCTGCTGCTTCTGTCTTGGCACCTTCGGTGTGTTTTGAGTGTGCATGAGTGAGGAGGCCAGAGGAGAGTTTGCAGGAGTCCCGTTCTGTCCTCCCGGGAATCTTCCTTGAGTCTAACTCAGGTGGTCAGGCATGCAGACACTCCTTTGCTAGCTGAGCCCTCTCACCCCTCCAGAGATGCAGCGGGTTGATCAGGTGTGGCCCTTTGGGAGCTCCTGCACCGGGCTGAACCCAGTCTGAAGGTCTGTTCTTTCAGTCTCTTTTTCCTGACCTTTGTGTGACATTAAGTGTGCCTAGGAGATAAATTCCCCTACAACTCAGCGCCTCTCTTAGCACTGACATCAACATATTTCCCATTTATCTCTTGGGTTTACCCTAGCTTCACCTTCTCATGTCACAGGGGACTGTAATGAGATTAAACACACGGAGCGCCTACCTGAGAACGCCCTGTTGATTTGCATTACAGGTGGAGCTTTCTTAGTCTGAAAAGTACATGACCACGGACAAATAATAATGGAGGGTCTGTAATCATTGTTTAGGATTTGTTGATTTTGTCTGGATGATTGTTTGGTCCTGTACACATGTCTGCCTGTCCATGCGTGTGCATGGGATGGCCACAGAGGTCAGAAAAGGTGCTGATCCCTGAGAACTGGCGTTCTGAAAGACCGTGATCTACTGCGAATGTGCTGGAAACATAGCCTGGGTCCTCTGCGAGAACCACCAGTGTTCTTAGTCGTCGAGCCACATCCCCAGCCTTGAAAACAGACTTTAACAGAGGCATTATTAGATTTCAGCATAGATTACAGAGTTTTCCGCTCTTTGAAACTTACCTTCTCCCTAAGACTGGGACACAATATAGACACTTTGGAAAGGGATGGTGGTAGTTAACTGAAAAACAGCAGCAAAACCGACATCCCGAGTTTTTAATCTTTGATAAATGAAGTGGGAAAATGTGCGTGAAATGGAGAGGGAGAGAGGAAAGGTTTTATTTCTGTTTTTTTTTTTTATTACTTATGATAGTAAACTCTCTTCTTTATAATCTTGGTGTTCATGGTGTGGAACCTATATGATGACATCTTAATTGAGTGGCTTGAAGATTGCGTACGTTTTTTTAACTGCTTCTTCCTGAGTCTACATTTAAAGCCTCATTTAACGGCGAGTGCGTTGACACGCTAACCTTGCTGTTTTTCTTTTCCTAGATGATCTCAAACAGTACGATCCCAGAAAATGCTGCAAGTGGTGGGAGATTCAAGCTAGACGTTCTGAAGAACAAGGCGAAGAGGTCCTTAACGTCTTCCCTGGAAAATATCTTCTCTAGGGTAAGATCGAACTGGGCTAGCTTAGGGAAATGCATCTGTCTCCTGCTTCACTTGCGATCGGCTCAGTGAAGACGGTTGTCAAGAGGCGCTGTAAAGAAAATCTTAATTTGATTAACACTACAGTAACATGATCTTGTTATCCCTGTATGAGAATCAGAGGCAAGGTTGGAGTGGGCAGGTAGCCTGGGCTACATAGCAGCACTGTGCCTTAGAAATCTCATAAAACAAGTTTCCTTCTTCTGAAGGTCTAGGTTTGTTCTCTGACCTCTGAGATCTGAAGTCAAGCCACAGAGATTTCTTCTTAGAGATATGTATGTATAGAAATGGGGGCTCGAATCCTGATGTGCGATTCTATAAGAACTTTTGATGCTTTGATATCTCATAATGTATTTCAAAATGTCTACTTTTCCTTTGTCCATTACTATTAGATGCTGACATAAATTGTTAAGATCAGTATGAAGTAATGGGATAATTATGTATCCAATTTAGAAATTTTATATGTTTCATTTAAATGTTAGCAAAATGTTTCCCTTTGCACTTGGATTTCCTCTTTCTGAATCACAAAATCTTAGGCCTGGGCTGCCATGATTCAGGTGTGAATGCTACCTTTGTTGTTGTTGCTGTTGTTTTTTGAATATCGTCTTCATTTACATTGCCAATGGTAAAACCTTTCCCGATATCGCCCCTCCCCTAAGACCCCCCAATCCCTCCCCCTCCTCCTTCCCCCTGCCTCCATGTATATGCCTCTCCACCCAACACACTCCCTCCTCCCCACCCCTCGGTTTCCCTTTGTTGGGGCCTCTGTTGAGCCTTTACCTGACCAAGGACCTCTCCTCCCACTGATGCCCAACAAGGCCTTCCTCTGCCACATTTTTGGGTGGAACCATGTGTGCCCCTTGGTTGATGGTTCAGTCCCTGGGAGTCCTGGGGTGTCTGGGTGGCCGAAGTCATTGTTCTTCCCATGGGGCTGTAACCCCCTTCTGGACCATCCTCCAGCTCCTCCATTGGGGGACCCCAAGCCCAGTCCAATAGTTGGTTGCTAGTTTCTGCCTCTGTATTTGTAAGGCTCTGGCAGGGCCCCTCCGGAGACAACCATGGCATGCTCCGTTTGGTATGCACTTCTTGTCATCCATAATGTCGGGGTTTGGTGACTGTTTATAGGGTCAATCCCCAGGTAGGGCAGTCTCTGGGTGGCCTTTACTTCAGTCTCTGCTCTTGTGGTTCAAGAGCCAGCCTATAGGAGACCGCCGCCAGCAGAAGCCGTGCCTGGTGTGGGAGCCTAATCAGTGGAGCCTGGGAAGGGAAATCTGAGAGTTTGAGGCAGAGGGGGGAGCAAGCATTCACAGAGAAAGGTGCCTTATGCAGGGAGGTTGAGTCTCAGGCTGAGAGCGCTAACTGCAGTGCTACTATAGTAGCCCCAGTGGGATGGCTGGAGTGTTAGACCTGAGGCAGCAGATCGGGCTCAGTCCGGATGGTCACGTGTATACTAACGTTCACACTAGTGTTCATGACATCCGGGAGGGAGGTGGGAATTGCGAAGAGGAAGAGGGTGGGAGTCAGAAGGAACTCTTCTGTTTGGTTTGACTTAGACTTATGGGCATGCGGCTGTGCACATAAACGCACATGCTCTACGCAGCTCCTAGCTTTATCCATCGAGAGAACCTGGGAGCCACTTTCCTGCGCGCACCTGACAGCTAGCTTGGTTGGGGGACATGTGACTTCTGGAGTTGGGTTCCTACATGGCAGATGGTGTTGTGTCACAGTCACGGCACACTGCCTGTGACTTGCACCTTGGATGTACCTCTGGTCCAGACTCCTCAGATAATCCTCCAGATTCTGGTCCTGGTCCTTGACAATTCTGAATTCTGTGGGCTCGCCGTTTGTAAGCTGTCCCTCAGCCTGAGCTTGCTGACATGTTCCCTTATTACACTCAGGCACGGCCCTGTGCCTGCCACACCCCGGAAGCTGCACCCTGGAAGCTGCACCCCGATGTCCCTCATGGTGGGTGGCAAGGACTCCAGCTGGCTCATGCTGGGCAGGAGCTAGACTACCTGCTATTATGATGGTCCTATGGATGATCTCATCCAAAACTTGTGGGGAAAAATAACCTCTATTAGGAGAGGATGGGAGGGGATATCTTGCTGAGGTGATTAACTTATTCATACAGTTAGTTGACCGATGAGCTAATAATAGGTTAGCTCTAAAGTGGGACTGCTGTCTGCTTGGCCAGGTCTGTTAGACGTCCTTCCTCGCCATGTGATGCCCTGCATCACCTCCCCACTTTGCCAGCAGGAGGGTCCAGGCTGGATGTGCCCTGTCGACCTTGAACTAGAGCTGTGAGCTAAAACTAAAAGAGAAAACTTTGCGTGATTAGTTTCTTGTCTCATGGCGTGATGTCATTAACAACCAGAAAACAGGAGAAGACACAAGGAATAGAGTTCTTTTGTTCCTTGTCAGTGTGTTCTGGGCGTGGGGCAGTGGTGTGCCCATTGCCTGGGGACTTGGTGAGGAGTAAATTAGAGGATAGACAGATAGACAGCACTTAGAGTACTGCTCAACCTGCTGCTGTTATTGTTAAACAATGTTGTATGTGTCGTTTAGCAATTAGCTCTGAACTATTATAAGAGTCTATGTCTGTCTGTCTGTCTATCTATCTATCTATCATCTGTCTATCATTCTATCTATGCATCAAATCCATCATCTGCTTGTCTGTCTCTCCATCCATCCTAGGCCATCCCAAGTAGCATTTTTGGGGGGAATTTATTAGCATGACTTGTTCACCATTACAAGGCCTCTTTTGTAACTGTGTTGCTGAGTTATGCCTTTAAAGAAGATGGACGGCCACACACTCCAAGTCAACAAATATTATTTCCCTCTCAGGTCATGTACCATCGTGAAGGCATGACTTAAATAACACCAGTAAGGGAGTACATGGTAATAACTGACCAGGGCTCTCCATAATCAATGTGCTTAATAGCTTAGGAGCCTACTCTAAACTCACAGTCGATTTGCTTATAAATTATCTTGTCATGTTAAAATATAATTAAATGCACACAGTTAGGGACTCTTGGGAAAAACCACTGCAAGGACTCCATTTAAGGAATTGTCACAGACAGGCTGGGGTTTAGAAGTTAGTGGGTGTTTTTCATTGTGGTGGGTATATATTTTTATCCCACTGTGTCCAGCTAATATTGTCCATATGTGCATGGATGTAGGGTTATAACAGAACTTACTGAAGTAAATAGTGAAGATGACTGAGCCTCTCTGCCAGTCTCTTTGGCCATGATCATATGTGAGCATCTTTTTTTTTTAATTTAATTTTTTTAATTATTCACTTTACATCCCGCTTGCTACCCCCACTCCTGGCCACCCCCTCCTACATGCCTTTCCCCATTTTCTCTCTCCTTTCTCCTCTGAGTAGGTGCCAGGCCACCCTGGGCATCCCCCACCCTGGGCATCCCCCACCCTGGCACTTCAAGTCTCTGCGAGGCTAGGAGCTTCCTTTCATACTGAGGGCAGACAAGGCGGCCCGGCCAGAGCATATCCCATGTACAGAATAACCCCCATTCAGGTTGTTCAGGATCCACATGAAGGTTATGGTGCACATCTGCTACAGATGTGCTGAGAGACCTGGGTCCAGCCTGGGTATGCTCTTTGGTTGGTGGTCTAGACTCTGAGAGCCCCAAAGGTCCAGGTTAGTTGACTCTGTTGGTCTTCCTAGAGAGGTCCTATCTCCTTTGTGGCCCACAATCCTTCCTCCTGTTCTTTTTTAAGAGTCCCCAAGCCCCATCCACTGTTTGGTTGTGGGTATCTGCATCTGTCTCAGTCAGCTGCTGGGTGGAGCCTCTCAGAGGACAGCCATGCTCCTGTCTGCAAGCATCACAGAGATGAGGTGGCTGAGTGGTTAGGGCGATGGATTGCTAGCATCTTTTATGGGGTCTTTCAGAAGCAGAACCCTGTGCTGAGGCTGCGGGTGGAAGCTCTATGGGTGATTCTTATGGAGGGTATGAAGTTTGCTGCTTGCTTCACCGTTCTGAAGCTCCATGCTCCAGGACAGTATTTATCCTTAAAGTATGGACACACGTGAGTAGCTTTACCATCAAGTAGGACAGTGGCTCTCAACCTTCATAATGATGCAACCCTTGAATGAGGTTCCTCAGGGTGTGGTGACCTCCCCAACCATGAATCTGTTTTGTTTCTACTCTCACGAATAATAATGTACATATCTAATATGCCACCTTAAAGGGGTTGAAGGCCACAGGTTGAGAACTGCTGGTCTAGGGTATTGTCCATCATACCGAATCCTGGTCTAACCTCAGAACTGCTTCATCCGAAAATCTGGAGTCACGTCCAATAACGTGGGCTTTAACAACCCCTCCCAAGTCACTCTGACACGACCTCAAGTGTGAGAGCTGCTTCTCTAGACAAGTGTGAGACTTGAAGCTCTGACATCACAGGTGGGGGATTTACCAACACCTGTCCAAATGTCCCCTGCAGGAAGGGAACACAGTATTTCGTAACAATTTCATTAGAATGATCGAGTAGCTGGCGAGGGACCTGAAAGCAAGACCTGGCCCTGGCAGCTTCTACGGCTTTAACTAGGACAGCTTCACTTCTATTCAACTGCAGTTTCTCCATGTATCAAATGTGCATTGCAATACCGAGTCACATTATAAATTAGCATTGTGAAAGGACCACACTGAAAGTCTGACCTCGGCATTCACTGTAGGCTGGAAACCTGTTGTTTACAAAATAGCTGAAGGGCGGCCCTTGCCCTCCAATTAGACCTTGCTAGTCTGCACAGTCCTTGCCAGACTGACTTTGAAGTGCCTCTTCTGCAGGCCTTGGACTGCTGTAATGCCTCTCAGCAAGGATAAGCCAATCTATTTTGGTCTCTGTGACTACTGTAGCTTTTGTGTCCTGGAGTGATGCCAAATGCTATAAATGTTGTGGCTTACCAAGGTCTTCACATGCGACAGAAGGCTGGCCACTCCATCTGTCTGGTAAAAGTCTGACAGGTCTAAAGGGGTTGTTCATCTTCCCCAACTTACCTTTTCCCCGCTTTGGGTTACACATTAGAAGTTCAGTCTAGCCTGAGTGTAGCTCACAGTTGCTTTCCAAGGCAAGGTGTACTTGTTTATGAGATGGGATTCCTGTTGTAATTTCTTAGAAGCTCAGATCATTAACACTGACACGTGTAGCCCGAGGAGAAAGACTGGTGCAGGGGTTACCCAGTCGTCATGCCGTGAAACTGAGAAAGCCCTGTGTTTAGAGATTAAAGATAGAACCTTGTGTTCTGATTGCTTGTTGCTGTTTCCTGAGTCTCCTATATACTCACTGGTGTGAAATGTGGTTCATTTTTAACCCTTTTCTGCTCTTTAGAGCAGTGTCCACTGTCCTCCTGAGGAATTAATGTTTGTTGGTACTTTTAAAGCATTTTTTCTTTATCTTACATAAAAAACAATACATAGATATAGATAAAACACCACAAGGAGCAAAACACACGACTTAAATTCTTCTTCTCATGGAAATGGTTTGTGATATGGGGGAAGGTTGTCATATAAGCCACAACTAAAAGTAGCAGGCATTGGCTTTACTGAGTGTCTTTCAGCCACACACTACTGCAGAAGTTCTTTAGCTATACATATATCTCCTAACTAGATGCTTGCTTGCTATAATGCAGAACTGAAAGGCTTCAAGGACACGGAGAGACTCTAGGTTGTTTCACGACACCTAACTCCACATACCTAACCCTGTTGTTGTAATTCTACCTTCTGTAAAGTCTGACCACAGGGAGGCAGTATTGAGTAGGGAGGGGCTCAAGGGCATACTCTCTCTCTCTCTCTCTCTCTCTCTCTCTCTCTCTCTCTCTCTCTGATTTTCATTTTCATTTTGCTATTAAAATTAATTTTTTTACTTATTCGCTTTATATCCTGCTCATTGTCCCTCTCCCCATCCCCCATCACAATCCTTCTCCCTCCCCTCCCCCTCCCTGCCCCACCTGCTCATAGAGCATACTCTTTTTTTTTATTCGATATAATTTATTTACATTTCAAATGATTTCCCTTTTCTAGCCCCCCCACTCCCCGAAAGTCCCGTAAGCCCCCTTCTCTTCCCCTGTCCTCCCACCCACCCCTTCCCACTTCCCCGTTCTGGTTTTGCCTAATACTGTTTCACTGAGTCTTTCCAGAACCAGGGGCCACTCCTCCTTTCTTCTTGTACCTCATTTGATGTGTGGATTATGTTTTGGGTATTCCAGTTTTCTAGGTTAATATCCACTTATTAGTGAGTGCATACCATGATTCACCTTTTGAGTCTGGGTTACCTCACTTAGTATGATATTCTCTAGCTCCATCCATTTGCCTAAGAATTTCATGAATTCATTGTTTCTAACAGCTGAATAGTACTCCATTGTGTAGATATACCACATTTTTTGCATCCACTCTTCTGTTGAGGGATACCTGGGTTCTTTCCAGCATCTGGCAATTATAAATAGGGCTGCTATGAACATAGTAGAACATGTATCCTTATTACATGGTGGGGAGTCTTCTGGGTATATGCCCAGGAGTGGTATAGCAGGATCTTCTGGAAGTGAGGTGCCCAGTTTTCGGAGGAACCGCCAGACTGCTTTCCAGAGTGGTTGTACCAATTTGCAACCCCACCAGCAGTGGAGGAGTGTTCCTCTTTCTCCACACCCTCTCCAACACCTGCTGTCTCCTGAATTTTTAATCTTAGCCATTCTGACTGGTGTAAGATGAAATCTTAGGGTTGTTTTGATTTGCATTTCCCTAATGACTAATGAAGTTGAGCATTTTTTTTTTTTATTTTATTTTTTACATTTTCTTTTTTTTTTTTATTATTCGATATAATTTATTTACATTTCAAATGATTTCCCCTTTTCTAGCCCCCCCACTCCCCGAAAGTCCCGCAAGCCCCCTTCTCTTCCCCTGTCCTCCCACCCACCCTTTCCCACTTCCCCGTTCTGGTTTTGCTGAATACTGTTTCACTGAGTCTTTCCAGAACCAGGGGCCACTCCTCCTTTCTTCTTGTACCTCATTTGATGTGTGGATTATGTTTTGGGTATTCCAGTTTTCTAGGTTAATATCCACTTATTAGTGAGTGCATACCATGATTCACCTTTTGAGTCTGGGTTACCTCACTTAGTATGATATTCTCTAGATCCATCCATTTGCCTAAGAATTTCATGAATTCATTGTTTCTAATGGCTGAATAGTACTCCATTGTGTAGATATACCACATTTTTTGCATCCACTCTTCTGTTGAGGGATACCTGGGTTCTTTCCAGCATCTGGCAATTACAAATAGGGCTGCTATGAACATAGTAGAACATGTATCCTTATTACATGGTGGGGAGTCTTCTGGGTATATGCCCAGGAGTGGTATAGCAGGATCTTCTGGAAGTGAGGTGCCCAGTTTTCGGAGGAACCGCCAGACTGCTTTCCAGAGTGGTTGTACCAATTTGCAACCCCACCAGCAGTGGAGGAGTGTTCCTCTTTCTCCACACCCTCTCCAACACCTGCTGTCTCCTGAATTTTTAATCTTAGCCATTCTGACTGGTGTAAGATGAAATCTTAGGGTTGTTTTGATTTGCATTTCCCTAATGACTAATGAAGTTGAGCATTTTTTAAGATGCTTCTCCGCCATCCGAAGTTCTTCAGGTGAGAATTCTTTGTTTAACTCTGTACCCCATTTTTTAATAGGGTTGTTTGGTTTTCTGGAGTCTAACTTCTTGAGTTCTTTATATATATTGGATATTAGCCCTCTATCTGATGTAGGATTGGTGAAGATCTTTTCCCAATTTGTTGGTTGCCGATTTGTCCTCTTGATGGTGTCTTTTGCCTTACAGAAACTTTGTAATTTTATGAGGTCCCATTTGTCAATTCTTGCTCTTAGAGCATACGCTATTGGTGTTCTGTTCAGAAACTTTCTCCCTGTACCGATGTCCTCAAGGGTCTTCACCAGGTTCTTTTCTATTAGCTTCAGAATGTCTGGCTTTATGTGGAGGTCCTTGATCCATTTGGATTTGAGCTTAGTACAAGGAGACAAGGATGGATCAATTCGCATTCTTCTGCATGCTGACCTCCAGTTGAACCAGCACCATTTGTTGAAAAGGCTATCTTTTTTCCATTGGATGTTTTCAGCCTCTTTGTCGAGGATCAAGTGGCCATAGGTGTGTGGGTTCATTTCTGGATCTTCAATCCTGTTTCATTGATCCTCCTGCCTGTCACTGTACCAATACCATGCAGTTTTTAACACTATTGCTCTGTAGTATTGCTTGAGGTCAGGGATACTGATTCCCCCAGATTTTCTTTTGTTGCTGAGAATAGTTTTAGCTATCCTGGGTTTTTTGTTGTTCCAGATGAATTTGATAATTGCTCTTTCTAACTCTGTGAAGAATTGAGTTGGGATTTTGATGGGTATTGCATTGAATCTGTATAGTGCTTTAGGCAAAATGGCCATTTTAACTATATTGATTCTACCGATCCATGAGCATGGGAGGTTTTCCCATTTTTTGAGGTCTTCTTCCATTTCATTCTTCAGAGTCTTGAAGTTCTTGTCATACAGATCTTTCACATGTTTGGTAAGAGTCACCCCAAGATACTTTATACTGTTTGTGGCTATTGTGAAGGGGGTCATTTCCCTAATTTCTTTCTCAGCCTGCTTATCGTTTGAGTATAGGAAGGCCACTGATTTGCTTGAGTTGATTTTATAACCTGCCACTTTGCTGAAGTTGTTTATCAGCTGTAGGAGCTCTCTAGTGGAGTTCTTTGGGTCACTTAGGTAGACGATCATGTCGTCTACAAATAATGATAGTTTGACTTCTTCCTTTCCAATTTGTATCCCTTTGACCTCCTTATGTTGTCGAATTGCCCGAGCTAGTACCTCAAGTACAATATTGAAAAGATAAGGAGAAAGGGGGCAGCCTTGTCTGGTCCCTGATTTCAGTGGGATTGCTTCAAGTTTCTCTCCATTTACTTTGATGCTGGCTACCGGTTTGCTGTATATTGCTTTTACTCTTAATTGTGCTTCCCGTGCTTGCATTGCTGCTGTGCTTTGCCAGCTAGGAAGCTGCCTTGGCCACATTAATCTACCAGAATTCTCGTGCAGTGTGAAATACCGCCTTGTGGCTCATAACCTGTAGCTGTGACTTTTATTGTTGATATAGTTGTTATTCTCTAAGGAGCCTATGGAGATCTAAAACACACACACACACACACACACACACATATATATATATATATATATATATATATATATATACATATACATATACATATATATATATACTGATCATGAATAAGAATAATTTACTTTGCAAAGCAAGATAGGCTACTATAAGTATGAAACAATTATACGGAAGAGCTCTTAAGATTGTCCGTAGTAGCAACAAAGGAAAAGTTCAGTAGAAGGATAGAAATGGAAATCATCTGGAAAACAGAACCGAACAACTCAATGGGAAAATGGAACAGTGTAAAAATTGAAGGGATATGTTCTGGGGGAAGACCCCAAGGGAAAAAGCTCCCAAAAGACACAGCACGGGTTTTCAAATAAATAATTAAAGAAAATATGTTAGGGCTAATGAGCATGTCTTCCTAGAGCTAATAGACTTAGAAAATGCACATTAGAGCAACTGGATAAAATCTGTAGCAAGGTGCGTCGTTGTGAAGTTTCAGAATGTTGCTTGAAAGGGGAAACAGCGCCATGTCCACAGGAGCCATAGAGTCACAAAGCCTTCAGACTTCTGAACAAAGGACGCTGCCCAAGGGTCAGCGATGAGGAGGGAAACTTTTCAAACATCCAAGTGAACTATTAATGAAGTGTAAGCACGGAACAGGGACATTTGCAGCTATGTAAATCAAGACGAATGCCATCCCAGCCTCCTCTGTCTCAGAAAGTACCTGGTGAACGCAACCCCCAAAATGAGGAAGAACACTGAAAAAGAGGAAGATGGGATTCTCATGCCAGGGACTTCAAAGGAAACGTTTATGCTGATGGTGTAGAGGCTACCGGGAAGCTCTATAGATTGAATCCAGATCGGGTCAGGAGGACAACGTTCTCAGTACCGAGTTCGAAGATGAAGACTGTCATCAGTGGGTCATGTGATGTTTGACCATATGAGGAGAAATTCCTGGTTACCGAATAAGAGGTCATTAACACCTGGAGAAAGGAAGAGAGACAAGAGACAAGATGCAGTCCTGTGAAGTTTCGGTAGCTCTGTAGCTAACCACAAACAGTCCTTTACAAAGGCAGTATAGATAAAGTAGAAAACTCAGATTTAACTGGTGATAAAATGTTGAGGGAGGAAGAAAGAAAGAGGGGAGGAGAGGTAATGGGGAGGGGAGGAGAAGGGAGAGGGGGAGGGGTAAAGAATGTGTGTTAAAACAAGCAAGAATACTTACTTGATCTTCCAGTTCATGTCTGAACCAGAAAGACTAAGGAATGATACCATGAGTGGAATACTGGAAGTGTCGTCAGTACAAATCAGTGCTTCTCAACAGGCGTGGGGGTTTACAACCCCTTTGGGGGAGTCACATGTCAGCTATACTGTGTGTCAGATATTTACATTGTGACTCATAATAGTAATACAATTACAGCTCTGAAGTAGTGACACAAACCTTTTGTGGTTGGGGGTTCCTACAACATGAGGAACTTTATCAAAGAGATGTAGCATCTGGAAGGCTGAGAACCGCTGGTGTCAATCATCTCAAGACTCTCGCTTTTGGGGGTGTAGTTCAAAGTGTGGGAGAAGAAAATGATAATAAAACTTTGCAGTATAAGACTGACTAACAAAACTTGAGTTTTGGAACTTTGTACAGGTATTACTTCGATTAAATATTAAAATAAAATTTAATTCCTTCTCCAACACCCCAAATTAAACTCATACAGATACACACACACACACACACACACACACACACACACACACACACACACATTATTAATGTATATGAGGGCAGATTAAAAGCAGTAAATACTGTGAAAGGTCGTGTATCTCTTTGCAGAGGTGCTGCTCCGTACCTGATTGCATTTCTCGTCTCTCCTTTTAGAAGCTTTCCATGTCTTTAATGTCACCTCTTAAGACCTTGTGCATGATGTGCTTCTCAACCAACTTTTGTGGGTTTTCTTTCCTTTCCTTGGCTTAGGTTTTTGCTATGTCATGTGTTTAAGGTTGTGTTGAGATGTCTACCAAGAGCCAGTTATCAACAGTGACATTGACTGACATATAAGCTTGTAAAGTGAATTGATTTATTGTCATGGGATGATGAATAAAGTAAAACTAGTAAATTTTAGGAGGCCTTTTTGAGACGATGAAGGTCAGAACTCTGCTTTCTGTACAGGTTTAGCCAGTACTCAGGATTTTGACAAAAGACTTGTTCAGGCTGGTCTTGAACTCACTCTGAAGTTCATGCTGGTTTCATATGTGGAGCGTGTGATCCTTCTGCCTCAGCCCCTCAAGGACTGTGATTACATTGTATTCTGTTTTCACATTTATTACATTCCTGTAATGTGAATTGTGATGTCTATAACACACTGTGAGGAAGGTGCGTGTCGCTTGCTTGGTGTCTTAATGTCCTGTCCCCATTTGCATTTATCTCTGTGAGGGAAGACCTAGCAGCACTCTTGCTGATCTTGTGGATGAGAAACCCTTAAGGCTGACACGGGAATATGCCCTGAAGCTTGGGGAATCTTTGTAGTTGTCCTGCAGCTGAGGAAGGAGCTGTGGCAGTTTGGAAGATGTGCATGCACTGCACTCTGGTGACTGTTACTGTAGCTGGCTGGTTCGGATGAACGGAGGGGCTTAGCTTAATGCTTAGGTGGGGTGAAAACTATGAATTGTCTTCTGGGATTTTCCTGGAGTGTGGAGAGCCTTATTGGGGTGTCGTGCTGCCTGGCAGTAGCCTGACATTGACCAGGGACAAGGGCTCAAGCAGGAATCTGACATTAGGGCATAATAAGGAAGTAGGTTACGGCAGAAGCAAGCTTCAGGCAAGATTCTGGGCTTGGACAAGGAAGTAGGCTCAGGTAGTTTGGTCATCTTTACACACCCTTGGAAGCAACTGTCCCTGAATGTGGGACTTTGCTTACTGCCTTGACAATTTTGTGTTTACTGTCTTGCTTGTCCTTATTGTACTACTATGGATCTTAATTCCTGCATGTAATTAAATGGGTATAAAAATGGATTGAGAATTACTAAACCTGCCCTTCAGTCTCAGAATTGACTGGGGTCATACCGCAGTTTTGTTTTATTGTCTCTTTCTTTTCAATCCTCACTCCTGCGCTGGAGAATCTGTTGACTGACTTGGTCACTGCACAACTGCAAGCTGCATTCCTAACGACCTTGTCTGTGCTCTTCACACAGGGAGCGAACAGAATGAGAGGGCGGCTCGGAAGTGTGGACAGCTTTGACCGGTCCAACAGTCTTGCCTCAGAGAAGGTATCTAGTCATGGCTCTCTGGTTTACCAAACACTGCTCTTAGCCAAAGCCATGGTAAAACATGCATGCCTAATTATTTTGTAATGTTGTGATGAGGGTTTTTTTTTAATCTTTCAATAAATAAATATTGGGTGCTCTGTTGTTTTAAGTGAGAAGACTTATTTTTATCCAGATAAGCTCCCTCCTGTTGGAACACGGTATACCCTTCATTGGCTAACTCTGTGCTTTTGCTTTACACTACAGAGAGTTTGCATATTGTATTTGAGCAACTGTTGGTTTAAAGTCAACGAAACTGAACCACCTGAAACACACACACACACACACACACCACATACACACACATGCACACACCCACACAACACACATGTAGACACACAACGCACAAAGACACATATACACAGACATACAAACACATACACAGATACAGACATGCAGACCCAGACAAGGCACACACAGAGACACACAAGACACAAGCACACACACAAGGCACTCACACAGACACACAAGACACACACACACACAGAAGGCACCTGCACAGTCACACAAGACACAAACACACACATAGAAGGCACCTGCACAGACACAGATGCACACACACACACACACACACACACACACACACATGCACGCACACGCACGCGAGTGCATGCATGTGAGCCCCCCTACTTGTTGTTATTGTTTTTCCATGTTACTTCTTTTCCTCCTTTTTGTTTTTCCTTCTATTTCAGCTGCAACATCATCGTCTGTCTCACAGACAGCCCTATTGTGGGTTTCCTGTTTCCTGTTTTCTATAATATGCAACTTGGGGCACTACCAAACTTTGTTGTCCTAGGAAAACATATATTTTTTTAATTAAACTTTTGCTGTCACCAGAGACCTAGTTGGTGCGTGTCTGCTCTCTGTAGCCCAGCTCATCGGGACAGACACTTTCTCTGTGGTGCTCATTTAAGTAGCATACCTGACTGGATCGAAAGATTTATGTTGTCTCTTCACCGGATGGGAGAGGCATTCCAGAGGGCTCCCTCTGGTTCATTTCCTGTTTTTCATGTCTTTTGAAAGACAGGGTTCATGCTACGGGACAGAAATATCCAGAGTGGAGGAAGATAGTTCACAGGCTTTAATTTAATTTTCCAAAGGCTTTGCACTGAGCCCCAGGCACCGAGGCGCTGTGACACTGTTTTGACATTACTGGACAGACATACAGAGCCATGGGTCACAGAACTTAGGAGATCCCTGAACGGGGCTCCGCCCTCTTTCGGTCCTGGCCTCTTCTCATCTCTGTGGCAACCATGGGAAGGCTATAGGAGCCCTGGCATTTTACCGCAGCCCTCGGGGGAAGGGTACCTTTTCTTATCAGCCTTCTTGCTTTCCTGACCATCTTTTCGGATGCTCTGTGACACCTGCTTATCAACAGCAGTGGGTTGTGGTGAAACAGATTAGTCTTCACCAGGGTTGAGTAAAAAGAAAAACAAGGCAGTTTTGTCATGAGTCAGGAAGAAGACAGGTCCCCTTTCACAGCTCAGCCCCAGTGACTGGTGTCTGTAGGGAGCCTGGTGGCCGCACACACCTTCCCAGTGGTTGGTTTCTGTTGTAGGACTTCTCGCCAGGGGACTCTCCTCCTGGGACACCGCCAGCCTCTCCGCTGTCCTCTGCCTGGCACGCCTTCCCCGAGGAGGATTCCGACTCGCCACAGTTTCGAAGACGGGCTCACACGTTCAGCCATCCACCTTCAAGTTCGAGGAGGAAGCTGAACTTGCAAGATGGGAAGGCCCACGGCCTGCGGTCCCCTCTCCTGAGGCAGAGCTCCAGCGAGCAATGCAGGTAGGCCCTAGCCTGTCCCCGACTGTGGGGCAGCGCAGTTGAGTGTCATTCTGTTTGGGTCACGTTGGAGTCAGTGTGGATTGCGTTTCACTCTATAACCAGATGTTAGGGGTTCAGAAGGAGCGGAAAAGTATGGGGTGCACTTCTCTCAGGGAAGATGGGTGAGGTTAAGATATTCCCTGAGAAAGTTCTAACATTTCAAATGGAAACTTTCTATTCTTTTCTTTCTTTCTTTTTTTTTTTTTTTGCCCCAGAAATAACAGAGAAAACATGACATTCGATTGTTTTGCCTTAAAAAAAAAAAAAGGCCCGGGCCGGGCGGTGGTGGCGCACGCCTGTAATCCCAGCACTCTGGGAGGCAGAGGCAGGTGGATTTCTGAGTTCGAGGCCAGCCTGGTGTACAGAGTGAGTTCCAGGACAGCCAGGGCTACACAGAGAAACCCTGTCTCAAAAAAGCCAAATCCAAAAAAACCAAAAAAAAAAAAAAAAAAAAAAAAAAAAAGGCCCATATTACATCCTGTCTCTTCAGTGCTGTCTCAGAGGGAGTCCACTAACATCAGTGTCCAGCCTAGAGCTTCTAGTCAGCCTGAGGTCACATATACCAGGTTAAGGCAGATGTCTGATTTCCTTCACACAGGTGACAACATTTGGCTGTTTGTTTGTTTTTTTAACTACACAGTAAATTAAAGCTACATATGAAAATCACCGCACATTTTTATCATTTTATCTAAAACCATATCTATGAAATACATATATAGCTCAGATTCATGTTTTGGAGCTATTTTTTTACCCTCTTTTCTCCCCATGTCTTTCATGTGGACAGTAGGGTTGACTACTCATGTTAGTCAGAGACATAAATAAAACTACTGGAAAACAAAACACCATATAAAAAGGCCAGTTTTACTATGAAGGGTTATCAGAATTACTCTCCTGTTGTTTTTATCATGTTTTCCTCTCATAATACAGCTTTCATTGCTGTTTTCTGATTGATTTGAATTCTAAAATCCAAGTAGATTATAAAACACGTAGGTTACCAAAAAGAAAAAAAGAAAATTAAAGCAATGAATTGACTTCAGAACCTGTGTGTATGTGGAGATTAAGTGGTTCATAAGCAACCCAAAATTTTATAAATAATCACTCTATTGATTTTTACCTGAGACAGTAAATCAAGAATAAAAGGCATCAGTCAGTTTGAAAGACAAATGGTGTCTCTTACAATTCTTTCCCGATTTTTCCAAAAGTCGTATCATATACATTCAAATAATTTTGATCATTGTCGGAATAAAAAGGTGTCATTTTATGCTATTTAGATGCCTTCTGTACTGAAACCCCCTGGTTTGTTAACAGAACCATGTGAGAGGTTTAGGGCTTTGGATTAACAGTGCCTCAGGTCTACATAGGAGATAACACGAATATAATGTTCGATAAGTCAGAGATACTGTGTATGGAGACTGACATCTGCCAAATCTGCCCTTCACCCATATGTAGAAGTGGTTTGTATCCTTAGAGTAGTTATTATTTGTATTATTCATCGTCAGTTTATCTTCAGGAAGCTGTCTTCCAGAAACTATTTGTGTTTTCCTACCCCGACCCTTGACGCCTCTTCTGCATGTAAACACACCTTTGGTTCCCAAAGTGTTAAGATGCAGCTTGTGAGAGGGTGAAACTTCAGCTTAGCCCCCAGCAGCAGACTGCATACCCTTCTCTGTAAGTTTCGTGCAAACTCCAGCTCACGGCCCTTCAAGGAAAGAGTAAACTAATAGCAAGAACCTGTTTATGTGCTTTTTCTTAGTAAGTGACGGTTTCGCTGAAATATAGATTGTAAGAGAAATCTGCTGTGTTTTCTGTAGCATTCTCCCGTCAGCCCGGCGCATGTACAAGGAGAGTAATTCTTCCTCCAGCCTTCCAAGCCTTCACACATCCTTCTCTGCCCCCTCCTTCACTGCTCCCTCTTTCCTGAAAAGCTTTTACCAGAATTCAGGTAGACTGTCCCCACAGTATGAAAATGAAATCAGGTGAGACCGGTGTGCTGTCCGCCAAGCGCCATTTTGCTCTGGTGATACATTGATAATGTTACTAAAAAAAAAAAAAAAAAAAAAAAGGGAGGCTGGTTCATTTCAGAGTGAGACTTGTGCTTCTGCGTGCTTGTTCTAACCTGCTTCTAATGTGTTGACTTGAATTCTCATTAATTTTATTAAGAATAAATGATTAGAACGTGCACTTACAAAGCTTTCTTCTGGTGATGTGATTATGTGTTTTTGAATTAAGTTTTTGATCTATGAAATGCCCTTCTTCGCCACCGTCCCAGAATCTAAACCTCGTGTTGTTGGAAACAAGACCTGGTGTCATTGTGTAGCAAGAAAGCTTTTCACACTGGCTGTATTTTTGGCACCACAGAGCCACTGACTAAAGCAGCTTGGGAACAGGATGGGTGCAGTATCTCTTTATTTGTAAGTTTGTGGGATATCCCGTAGGTATTATTTTGGTTTTTCTCAATGACCAGGTTTACATGTTTGAGTCTCACTGTATGCTCTACAATGGGCTCAGGAGAATGTCAGTGGGTGCTCTCAGAACACGGGAGAGATCTGAACCTGCAGCTTTTCTTCCTGTTTTTTTTTCCCTAGAAAATTTACATAACTCTCATTGCATGCCCTTTTCCAAAACTAGAAACAGTGGGCTTTAGAGAACTGCCTCTCTGTAAGTCGAGATTATATTGGTTCTATACCTGCTAAGTGGAGTATTGTCAGTTTATGGACAATGATAGGATTCCTCCAAGGGACTGCTGTTGGCTTAACAATCCCAATCTCCTTACTCTTTTTGTGTCTAGATTAACTCATTCCTTTTTTATTACTGTCTAGTATTCTGCTTTTTAGCATCGTTTATCTGCTTTCCTGCTGAGGGACATGTGGGATGTTTCCAGTTGTTTCATGGCTGGAGATTCTTGTAGTCAAGTAGAGAATTGGATATTGCCAGCCAGCATGTGTGCCATGGAATAGTCTTTTGTTTTCTTTTCTTGTAGATGTACAAACATCTGAAAGCCAGCATATAAGTAGATAGGCCTCATTAAATGCTTAGATTTGATACATCCTGAGTTATTTCTGAGTATCCTTTGTCCATATGTGCCCACTCACAGACATGTGAAATTTCCTTTTGAATTAGTACATTGTGTTCAAACAGAATTTCTGGTGACAGAAGGCCACCATTTCCTAGGACAAAGAGCTTTCAGGAGGGAATATTGTGAGAAAAGTTTCTAAAGAAGCTTGCATAATATAGCTTATATTATATTATGTTATATTATGTTATGTTATGTTATATTATAGATTCTGTGAGTTTAGAGAACCAAGAGTTTCCACCATCAAGGTATCTGTAGCACTGTCCTCTCACAGAAATACATCATTCAAATGGCTTAACATAGTTGAGGTAAGCATATAGGGAGAACCCTAGCTTCCTTCCTTAAGTAGGGAACTGCCTTTCCCCAAAACGACAGTTAGACATAGGCATTAAGAAGCTGAGGGGGCAGCAGAGACCGGATGTGAATCATAGACTATTTCAGAGGTTGTCATTAATACGTAGCTGTTGCTTCTGTTGTTCAGTGTGACGGTGATCATTTGTCTTCAGGGATTCAGGCTTATTTGTGTTTTATTTTTGATGATTGTTTCCCATAGCCCCCCATCCGTCATGCTAATGGGAGGGTATTGAAGTGAGAAGGTGGATGTGAATACATGAGTTTGGGGTTGGCAAATTCCACTGTTGGGTCCCTGTGCCATTTGCAGGTTGCCTTTGAACGTGTAGAAAAGTCCTCAATGTTCAGATCATTGAAGATTATAAGTACTTTTGGATGCTTTTTCAATTGTGACAGATTCTAAAAATTAGAGAGCCAAGCCCCCCCCCCCCCTTCCCCATACAACTCTTTTAATAGTAGACTCATCAGGCCTGAAGTACAGTTTGGGTAAAACAACATCCAAAACCATTTTGACCAGAAAGCACCCCAACTCTAAGTGCACAGCTCAGTGGGTCACCAAGGAGAGAATGCCATCATGTCAACACTAAGCTGTCCACAGTGGAAGCGTGCTAGAAGTGTGGTGGCATCTGTCATTTCCTAGGACATTACTGCCTTCTGACCTCACACAGCAGAGCTGAGTTTACTGCTTGGGAATGCACTGTCGATGGGATGAGGCAGCATACGTTATTTCTGCATTTGCCTTCTGTGGACATTGCTTTGTGAGATTCATTCCTGGCTGTAGGTGTCTGCAGTGTATTTATTTCTATTGCTATGTGGTATCCTAATATATCTCATATATCACAACCCATGCATCTATGCTCTTATACATGGACAAGGGGTTATAGGATTTTGGTTTCTTAGAGGGCTGTTATGACAGTTATTGTATATATTTTCAGTTGTACATGCACATGTATCATTGATGGATGGCTTCGGAACAAAAGTATTGGACAAAGTGTATGTTCTTAGGTTTATTCGACTAATAAGCTGCTTGGACATAAACATACCCCTTACAATCTTGACAAGAATATATATTTCTATTTTGAAATAATAGCAAATTTGAAGAAAATTACAAAATACAGGATTTCCTTGAATTATTTATCTTGACTAATTAATAATTTTGTTGAATTTGCTGTATACATTTACAAAACTCTCCCCATGCACAAATGTAGATTCTTCAGTCTAGTCTATGTGTGAGTCGATTGTACCACATCCTTTGTTCTTAGTACATTAGGATCGATGTCTTTCCCAAGAATGATGACATTTAAGAAAATGGTGTTAATTCAGTGGTTTCTGAACTCTACATCTCTCATTATCACTCTTTATAGAGAGAACATCTTGTACATACAATTATGATGCTATCTCCAACTATTCATCATTATGAGGGAGGGAGGTATATAATATTATCAGCTATAATTTTCCTGTCACTTGGGTGCCTAATATCTTATTAGTTGCATAAATGAATCTCTAAATATTCCTAGTCAAGTCGGGAATAGGACATAGCAGGATATAGGCTAATGACAGTGTTACTTTTTAGAACAGAACCGCTATTCTAAATTGTTAATTCACGTTAGGGTACTGAGCAAAAAGGAGCCAAGGTCGTTTGAATGTCACAGCTCCTTGGCTGATAGATTCGTTTGCACAGATGTGAAATTGCAGCTGAAAAGGAATATGTGCATTTTTATGATTAATATCTTTGTTCAAATTTAATTTTTGAAAGGTTAATATTATTTCTCTTGGTAGTTGAGTCATGACTTTGTCTGCTGATTCATGTTTTTATAATGTTTATTCACCAAATACAGCATTTCCATTCCAGCAACAGGGTTTTGTGTGGGTGAGGAGTTGCTTTAAAAGTTTTAAGCTTATGGTTAAAAATTATTTAAATTGAAGTTTGTTGGTCAAAGTAAATGTTTATTTTATAGGGTGATACTCATTGCTTCTGTTCTATAATTTTTTTATGAGAAAGAATAAGGGAATGATGATAAAGTGTGGTATAGTTTCTATTTTATTATTCACTTGTATTATTTACTATGGTTCACTGCTGAATTAAACTTGCCTGTGATTTATTGATGACTTATGGAATGTCTTTTTAAGTCCTGGTTATCTCGTGCTAATCTCATTCCTGTTTTCCTGTTGCTAGACAGGACACTGCTTCAGAATCAAGGTGATTAACACTCCAAACATTTTCCTTTAATAACTTCTAGCCGCATCAGATAAGGACACAGTTTTGGTTGTCCTCTGAGTGCATGCTACCATTTTGCATACTCTGAGGGGTGTGGAAACAAAAATGTGCCCTGTGGTGTGATCAGAGATTGCGGAGAGCCATGCACAATGTCACTGCAAGCTAATGTCCTGTTTCTACTCAATTCTGCACTGAAATTCCTTTAAAGCCCAGGTCTCCAAGGAAATGGCAATTGAAATTTAAAGTGAATTATGACAGTGAATTAGCTGGTAGAGAGGAATTTGTGTGCATACGAGGAGGCTTTTTTGTTTGTTTGTTTGTTTGTTTTTGTTTTTGTTTTTTTGTTTTGTTTTGTTTTGTTTTGTTTTGTTTTTAGCATCCTGCGGAAGCACACCAATGAAGGGAGATCTGGGGAGAGACACAGTCTGCCTCTCCTCATCCTAACCACTCTCATATTGGTTCCTGTGAGACATTACTGATCCCACTGATCACAGTTAGGAAAGCACCAAGTTCCTGGCTGTGGACAGGAAGGATGGTGGCACTACCGTTTCCTGGAGGATCACTCTCTTTCTCTGAAGTGATCCAGAACAATGCAGCTCAATGTCACTATAAGCATCCGCTCTCTGCCTGCTTTACATACATTCCTGACTCTGCCTGTGTGCCCAGTCTCAGTCTCCTGACAACACATGCCATCTTCCCATCAAAATATGACACGTTGACTTCGTTGTACTTACAATAAAAGTGTTAAGGATTGCGCTAAAATGGGCCATCTTCAGAGAATCATATGGTGACTGTGCTAAGATAAAAAGAGACTCTTCTGAGAGTTATAACTGATGGCTCTTTTTGGTGGGTCGGGGACAGGTATTGTAGGATGCTCATTGAAAGACTATTTCTCCCATTTCAGAAGCCTAACAGAGAAACAAGGTCTGGTGGTAGACCGGTTGCCTAACATGTACAAGGATCTGAGTTTAGCTTCTAGCACTGAAATAGAAAAAGAAAAAGAAGAGAAGTTGGAAGTCTAATACGTGTTTTGGGTTTGAACATCATGTAGCCTACAGTTTGTTTCCACAAGGCATTAGACTCATTCTGGGAAAGGTTGTATATTTTTAATAGGAATAGTTTTATTTATCTTATATTGTAGGGACATGAAAAAACACAGAACCTACTGAGAGATATTTTAAACCCAATGTACAAAACAATTTTTCACTCTGTGCATTCCGGATGTGGAATCTAGAGTACAAAACTTTTTATTCTTCTTGTTCTTTTTTTTTTTCCTGTGCATTGTTCCACTGATTAACCTCTCACATTTGGTCACACTCAAGATACCGTAGTGATTTCTGCTAGAGTGGCGGAATATGGGTTCTGCTTAGTTAGTAAAGATTTTCCACAGGATGACAGATGCTTTCCCAGGTGAAAGCCAGAACTTGCACAGATGTTGAGTGCTGCTGAAGCAATTGTAAATTATCAAGTTCTGTGGGTCATGTCGGAAAGAACTAGGGTCACATTAGCTTGCTGCCCTATGCAGGCTTCTTAAGACATTCAGGGAGGGGGAACCTTTCAATGTTTGATAAACAGCTGCTTTTGGATTAGTGAAGTGTCAATATTTGTCTGACTTGCAATACATTTAGATGCAATAAAATGGTTTAGCTGAACATTTTGCTAGTGGGAAGCCATGGGTTTGCATTTTATGATCCCTGGTTTTATTGGGTGCTAGAAGGAGCAGTAGAGCCAGGAGACTGTTTGCTGGTCAGCGGAACATGCTGTAAATCTGGCAAGAGGATTTATATTAGTGTAAAGTGGATCTCTCCTGCCTTAGTAGGAAAATTGTCATCAGCACACCTTAATTCCATATGGTACCCAGTGGATTGATTCTTATTAAAGCAAGCATGTAGTAAAAATTCTGTGTCCACAGAAGCCCAGTGATAACAGTAGTTCATTAGGTCAGGATTATACCTGCTTCCCCAAGGATATATCAAACCATCCTCTTGAAGTGTTAGTTACCACATTGTATCCATGTTTTATGAGTGCCCTGGCTCTGTTGCCTCAGTCGTCATCACACAGAATGGTGCACAGTCTCCCTTCCCACTAGATTCCTCACAAACTGTGGCTCCTGATTGATTGCAACTTAGTAGCAGGAAGTAACGAAGACTGGACCAACCTGCCAGTGGCCTCCATTGCAAGCCCTCCCTGCTGTACTGGCTTCCTATTTATTTTTAATTTCATGAATTTCAGATACGGGAAGAGCCCTGGCATGGAATACTTTTCCTGACTACACCCTATGAAGCACTTTACAGGGCACATGTTTATATTACAAATCACAAAAGGAAGTGACCTGGGGGGGGTCATATGGAAACTAAGAGAAAATATGCATATAATGGCTTTGATTATTTTAAAAACACATACATGTAGGTGTAGTCTACCGTGTTAAGGTATTTTTACTTTATCCTTTTATTTAAATAAGCATATACATTTTTTGAATCACTTGAATTGCAAAGCAAAATAGTAAGGCATTTACATAGGTGAATCCCTTCTGGTACTTTATTTTATTTTTTATTTTTATTTTTTTTTATGTTTGGAAGTAAGGTAACCTAATCACAAAAGAACCCACATGGAATGCAGTCACTGATAACTAGTACTTTATTTTTGAAGACTCCTGGAGCTTTGTAGGAGCTAATACAAATGTCATTAACATTTCTCTGGACTGTGGACTGCCTGTTCAGGCTGCATCCCTAATTGTCACAGGAAATGAGCAGTTATTTAGCCTTTTTCTAGTTAGAGTTTCTCACTTGCAATGGGAATCATAACACCCACCCGGTGTGTCTACTGTAAGGATGAAAGCAGCCATGCTTGGGAAGGTTCAGAACAGTGCGCAGTATGTGGTGTGTGTTCTGTCTTCCCCAGTGTCACCACTGTCAAAGTAGACACCACAAGCAGTTTAGTTGTGATGTTGTGCTTGTCCTAAATCTTTCTTTTTATTTTTCATTTTAAATAGAATGTATTGCCCAATCCCCCAGTATTTTCAAACTTTGTATTGTTTTGTTGTTGTTGTTGTTTGACCAGGAAGAAGAAACTGAAAGATCTTTTCTGCATTAGTTAGCACTTGCTGCATAGACTGTGTTGTGTTGTGTTTTAGAGGAAGCTCTATTGACTGAGAGAAAGTTCCAAAGTTGTTAGATGGACTATTCTGTAAAGTTCATTTCATCTGTGGTGTAGATTAATTCTGAAGTTTCCTTATTTGTTTTCATTATGAATGACCTATCTGTTGACAAAGGTAGGACACTGAAGCGACTACTATTATTGTAGTGGGACCTCTTTTTTTTTTTTTTTTTTACATCATTAGTGTTTTTGGTGTTGTTTTTTTTTTTTCCAATGAAATCAGGTGCCCTACTATTTAGTGCACAAAAATTTACAATTGTATATTCTTGATGAATTATTCATCAAGTATGCAGTGGCCTTCCTAAGTAGGCAGTGGCCATCTTTATCGTATATAATTTCAATTTTAAAGGCACTTTATTATTGCTGTCAGCTTCTTTCAGTGTCCACCTAACTTCTGAATTGACAGTTTTTCTACCAGTGAAGTATGTTTCTTAGAAACAGTAGAGTTGGATCCTTTTTTTCTTTTTTCTTGTTTTATTGGTTATTTCTTTATTTCTTTCTTTCTTTATTTATTTATTTTTATTCGATATAATTTATTTACATTTCAAATGATTTCCCCTTTTCTAGCCCCCCCCCACTCGCCGAAAGTCCCGTAAGCCCCCTTCTCTTCCCCTGTCCTCCCTCCCACCCCTTCCCAGTTCCCCGTTCTGGTTTTGCCAAATACTGTTTCACTGAGTCTTTCCAGAACCAGGGACCACTCCTGCTTTCTTCTTGTATCTCATTTGATGTGTGGATTATGTTTTGGGTATTCCAGTTTTCTAGGTTAATAACCACTTATTAGTGAGTGCATACCATGATTCACCTTTTGAGTCTGGGTTACCTCACTTAGTATGATGTTCTCTAGCTCCATCCATTTGCCTAAGAATTTCATGAATTCATTGTTTCTAATGGCTGAATAGTACTCCATTGTGTAGATATACCACATTTTTTGTATCCACTCTTCTGTTGAGGGATACCTGGGTTCTTTCCAGCATCTGGCAATTATAAATAGGGCTGCTATGAACATAGTAGAGCATGTATCCTTATTACATGGTGGGGAATCCTCTGGGTATATGCCCAGGAGTGGTATAGCAGGATCTTCTGGAAGTGAGGTGCCCAGTTTTCGGAGGAACCGCCAGACTGCTTTCCAGAGTGGTTGTACCAATTTGCAACCCCACCAGCAGTGGAGGAGTGTTCCTCTTTCTCCGCACCCTCTCCAACACCTGCTGTCTCCTGAATTTTTAATCTTAGCCATTCTGACTGGTGTAAGATGAAATCTTAGGGTTGTTTTGATTTGCATTTCCCTAATGACTAATGAAGTTGAGCATTTTTTAAGATGCTTCTCCGCCATCCGAAGTTCTTCAGGTGAGAATTCTTTGTTTAACTCTGTACCCCATTTTTTAATAGGGTTGTTCGGTTTTCTGGAGTCTAACTTCTTGAGTTCTTTATATATATTGGATATTAGCCCTCTATCTGATGTAGGATTGGTGAAGATCTTTTCCCAATTTGTTGGTTGCCGATCTGTCCTCTTGATGGTGTCCTTTGCCTTACAGAAACTCTGTAACCTTATGAGGTCCCATTTGTCAATTCTTGCTCTTAGAGCATACGCTATTGGTGTTCTGTTCAGAAACTTTCTCCCTGTACCGATGTCCTCAAGGGTCTTCCCCAGTTTCTTTTCTATTAGCTTCAGAGTGTCTGGCTTTATGTGGAGGTCCTTGATCCATTTGGATTTGAGCTTAGTACAAGGAGACAAGGATGGATCAATTCGCATTCTTCTGCATGCTGACCTCCAGTTGAACCAGCACCATTTGTTGAAAAGGCTATCTTTTTTCCATTGGATGTTTTCAGCCTCTTTGTCGAGGATCAAGTGGCCATAGGTGTGTGGGTTCATTTCTGGATCTTCAATCCTGTTCCATTGATCCTCCTGCCTGTCACTGTACCAATACCATGCAGTTTTTAACACTATTGCTCTGTAGTATTGCTTGAGGTCAGGGATACTGATTCCCCCAGATTTTCTTTTGTTGCTGAGAATAGTTTTAGCTATCCTGGGTTTTTTGTTGTTCCAGATGAATTTGATAATTGCTCTTTCTAACTCTGTGAAGAATTGAGTTGGGATTTTGATGGGTATTGCATTGAATCTGTATAGTGCTTTAGGCAAAATGGCCATTTTAACTATATTGATTCTACCGATCCATGAGCATGGGAGGTTTTCCCATTTTTTGAGGTCTTCTTCCATTTCCTTCTTCAGAGTCTTGAAGTTCTTGTCATACAGATCTTTCACATGTTTGGTAAGAGTCACCCCAAGATACTTTATACTGTTTGTGGCTATTGTGAAGGGGGTCTATTTCTTTATTTATATCTCAAATATTATCCCCATTCCCAGTTTCCGCAAGCCCCCTATCCCCTCTTCCTTCCCCCTTTTTCTATGAGAGTGCTCCCCCTGACCCCCACCTCCATTCCTGCCTCAGTGGCCTTGCCTTCCCCTATCCTGGGTCATCAAGCCTCCACAGGACCAGGGGGCTGCCATCCTAGTGATGCCAGATAAGACAATCCTCTGCTACATATTCAGATGAAGCCATGGGTACCCCCTGTGTACTCTTTGATTGGTGGTTTTGTCCCCGGGAGCTTTGGGGTGTCTGGTTGGTTGATATTGTTGTTCTTCCTATGAGGTTGCCAACCCCTTCAGCTCCTACAGTTTTTGCCCTAACTTCTGCACTGGGGTCCCTGGGCTCAGTCCAGTGTTTAGCTGTGAGCATCTGCATCTGTATTGGTCCAGCCCTGGCAGAGCTTCTCAGGAGACAGCTGCATCAGGATCCTGTCAGCAAGGACTTCTTGGCATCCGCAATAGTGTCTGGTTTGGTGGCTGCATATGGGATGGGTCCCCAGGTGGGGCAGTCTCTGGATGGCCTTTCCTTCAGTCTCTGTTCTACTCTTTGTCTCTGTATTTCCTTTAGACAGGAGCAATTCTGGGTTAAAATTATTGGAGATAGGGGTGACCCCATCCATTAACTGGGAATCCATGACTAACCTCTGGATATGGTCTTGACAGGTTCTTCTTCCACTTGGTTGGGTATTTCAGCTAATGTATGTTCATGGACATCTCTCTAGGTTAGGGGAGTTTTCTTCTATAATTTTGTTGAAGATATTTACTGGCCCTTTAAGTTGGGAATGTTCACTTTCTTCTATACCTATAATCCTTAGGTTTGGTTTTTCTCATTGTGTCCTGGATTTCCTGGTTGTTTTGGGTTAGGAGTTTTTTGCATTTTGCATTTTCTTTGACTGTTGTGTCAATGTTTTCTATGGTATCTTCTGCATCTGAGGTTCTCTCTTCTATCGCTTATATTCTGTTGGTGATGCTTGTGTCTATGACTCCTTATCTCTTTCCTAGGTTTTCTATTTCCAGGGTTGTCTTCTTTTGTGATTTCTTTATTGTTTCTATTTCCATTTTTAGATTCTGGATGGCTTTGTTCAATTCCATCACCTGTTTGTGTTTTCCTGTAATTCTTCAAGGGACTTTTGTGTTTCCTCTTTAAAGGCTGTAAACTGTTTACTGGTATCCTCCTAAATTTCTTTAAGGGAGTTACTTATGTCCTTCTTACAGTCCTGTATCATCATGAGATGTGATTTTAAATCAGAGTCTTGTTTTCCCAGTGTGTTTGGGTTTCCAGGACTTGCTGTGATGGGAGAACTGGATTCTGATGGTGTCAAGTAGCCTTGGTTTCTGTTGCTTATATTTTTGCCCTTGCCTTTCGCCATCTTGTTATCTTTGGTGCTAGCTGGTCTTGCTGTCTTTGACTGTGGCTTGTCCCTCCTGAAAGCCTCTGTGTCAGAACTCCTGGGAGACCAGTTTTCTCTGGGAGGAATTTGGGTATGGAGAGTTGTGGCACAGGGTCAGCTTCCCAGTGCAGAGGGAAACCGGAAGGATTCTGTCCCTGGCTGTCGGAAGGATTCTTTCCCTGGCTGTTCCTTGGCTCCTGTGTCCTGATGACTCTGGTGGGTCCTCTTGGGCCAGGAATTTGAACAGAAGTGGTGGTCTTACCTGTGCACATGTGTTGGCACTCCGGGGAGACCAGCACTCTTCCAGAGATATTTGGGTATGGAGAGCCATGGCACAGGGTCGGTTCCAGGTGCAGGCAGAAACCTTAAATCTTAAATTTAAGGGAGTTAAAGTGAAAACTAATGTAGTTATGGCAAAAAAGACAAACAAAAGAATGTTTAAAAATTTTAGACAAAAAAGGAGTTTTCCCTTATGTCCACTACAGCAGTTCATCCTGTGCCTCAAGTCGGGATATAGGAAAATCGGTGTGCAATGTTTCATACAGTCTCAGTTCCTTAAATGACCACGTTCACGTTCACTGTGCACACTTCTGACCACTTGCTGGCCCGGCAGTGAGCTGCTGTACTTGCATATGCTCACTGCCTGGTTAGGCCTTTACCTAGGAGCTGCCTTCCAATTGTGTTTCATTTCCTCTCCTCTTAAGTGGAGCAGGGTAGCCTTCACACCATTTCCACAACCAACTGCTTTTATAAAGTGTAGGCTTTATCTCTGAGTAGAGGGTCCATATTTTACTATGTACACATCTCCTTCCCGTATTTTTAGTATACAATTTAGGCACTGAATTTTGGCAGTTAATGGATGGAAAACATGTCATCGGCCAGTTCATTCACATTATGGGGCTTGCAATCAGATGCTGTGAAGTTTGCAAGTGTATCTTAGTGACCTAAGCACCAGGGTGCTTTTTGCTTTTATAAAAGACAGCATAAACGTGGCATTTGAAGGACAACAACAGTAACTCCGGCAAAGTAGCATCACAGGATGAAGACAGGTAATATTCTGTGAGTATTCAGCAAGACAGATGAAGAACATTTGAACCAAAACCACTGAACGGGAAATGCTTGAACTGTGTCTCCCCCAAGATGATATAAAGGCAAAACTTTGCACTGTTGTAGGGAGTTTTGAACACTGGTCACTATTGGGGTTATCAGTTCATCCAGGATCCATACTGAAGGGTTCCTGAGTCTATGAGAGTCAGCTACGTCCTAACATAAGACAGCCTGACGCTTGCAATATTCAAGTTAGCTCATACCTACACCCTTTTTCACTTTTAATTTAGTGAATCCAGAAGCAGTATTTCTAAGATCATATTCCAGATTAGAAATAACTGTTCTTGAGGCTAGAGACATGTGGACCAGTGCTTATCCAGCATTGACGAAACCCTAGATTTTGATCTGCAGCACCATATGAACTGAACATAGTAATATACACTTGTAACTGCAGGATTCAGGAGGTAGAGGCAGAAGGGTTAGAAGTTGTTCAAGGTCATCCCTGAACATACAAAGACATTGAGGCCACTCTGGACCACATGCAAGACCATCTCAAAGACAAAAACAAAAACAAGAAAAATTAGGAGGTGGAGAAGGAAGAAAAAGAGGGGAGAAGGAAGGTAAAGAAGAGGAGGAGGAGCAGGAAGAAGAAGAGGAAGAAGAGAAAGAAGAGGGGGAGGAGGAAGAAGAGGAGAAAGAAGAGGAGGAAGAAGAGGGGGAGGAGGAGGAAGAAGAGGAGGAGGAAGAGGAAGAAGAGGAGGAGGAAGAGGAAGAAGAGGAGGAGGAGGAAGAGGAGGAGGAGGAGGAAGAGGAGGAGAAGGAGGAGGAGGAGGAGGAGGAGGAGGAAGAGGAAGAAGAAGAAGAAGAAGAAGAAGAAGAAGAAGAAGAAGAAGAAGAAGAAGAAGAAGAAGAAGAAGAAGAGAAGAATCTGTGTTTCCTGATAACCTTAAGAGCAGATATACACTTGTGAGTGAAAATGTAATGGATGGTGTTGAAGTTTTCTCCTTGTATTAGTTGCTCAGCACTGTCAATCTCTGAGCATTGTCAATCTGAGAGCCAGTGGCTTTTCTAGCTGAATATTGTTTCTGAGCTAAGGCTGACTTTTGTGGGTATCACCACCTGTCAATATCGCCAACCTCATCATTCTCCCAGGACAGATCAAAGACTATGAAACTTCAGAAAGTAAAACATCCTTCCCATCAGCTGCTCTCACCATCGCATGGTCGTCTACCTGAAAACAGAGCAGGTCTCGCTGACCTTTTTTTTACACGTAGCTGAGTGAATTGCAGAAGTGGCCTTTTCTTTCAAAACCAAAAGTCTTAGCATAGACCAGAATTTCTAAAGGTGAGTCTCACAGAGCTCCCAGGTACAGTGCTGGCACACTCCTCCCTGCCCTCACCCAAAGGCTAGACATCTTAGATCAGTTTCTCTATCTAAGTTGGATAGTATCTGTCCACTGTTTCCCTGATGGGAAATCTCAGTGCACAGCAGCATACATGGTGCATACAAATCTAGACAACTGCATTTTTTTTTTTGTGATAGAGTCTCACTGTGTAGCTCGAGTTGGCTCAGTACTTACAGAAATCCACCTGCATCTGTCTTCCTCATGCTGGTATCAAAGGCATGTATCTGGCTGGCTCACTGTTTAAAATTACTTCTATGTAACTTAACAATAAACTTCAGGTTGTCCATTCTCCTTGTATTTGGGATATCCTTGGGGTTGAAGCAATCTTCAGTATACCTAGAATGAGCTGTAAGCAGAGCTCTTTCTGAGCACTGGACATACTGCTTATAGTGTTTGGGATAAATGATCAGTTTTGTTTCCTGGGCAGTATATAAACTCATTTCTTAAGCAGTCGGTCCTCGCATGCATAAGGACTGATATTCCTCAGATTAGAACCAGGGCTGGTTGCCATCTAAGGAAGGAGTAGAAACAGCTGGCTCTCTGTGACTGGGCTGTCTGTGGCTTGCAGTCTTCCCAAGATGTGGTGGATGGGAGGCAAGAGCGCTGCTGTCTCCTTTCTGTTGCCTGTGCTTTGTGCTTGCCTGTGGCAGAATTTTTGAATGGCTTGCGCCCCCATCTCTCTATGAAGTGTGTGTCTTCCTTACCGGTTACACGTTTGTTGACATTCTGCAGTGATGGAGAAGGGAGAAAGAGGACCTCATCCGCCTGCAGCAACGAGTCCCTGAGTGCTGGAGGAACCCCGGTCACTCCTCGCAGAATCTCGTGGAGGCAGCGGATTTTCCTCCGGGTTGCGTCTCCTGTGAACAAGTCCCCCTCAGCTATGCAGCAGCAAAAAGGTCTGTGTGCAGTCATTCAGGAATTCCTCCTCATGAGCATCTTAGGCTAGGGAACCAAGGAAGGACTAAGGACGCCTAATGTATAGATATTTAAGGGAATCGGGGAATGACAATAGCTTCCGCCGTGCTCTCAGCCGCTTGTTTAAAGTGATCAGCATAACATAGCTCAGACACCACATAGCTCACACACACACATAGCTCAGACACACACATAGCTCAGACACACACATAGCTCACACACACATAGCTCAGACACACACATAGCTCACACACACACATAGCTCACACACACATAGCTCACACACACACATAGCTCACACACACACATAGCTCACACACACACATAGCTCACACACACACATAGCTCACACACACATAGCTCAGACACACACATAGCTCACACACACACATAGCTCACACACACATAGCTCACACACACACATAGCTCATACACATAGCTCAGACACACACATAGCTCAGACACCACATAGCTCAGACACACACATAGCTCACACACATAGCTCACACACACACATAGCTCAGACACACACATAGCTCACACACACACATAGCTCACACACACATAGCTCACACACACACATAGCTCATACACATAGCTCAGACACACACATAGCTCAGACACATAGCTCACACACATAGCTCACACACATAGCTCAGACACACACATAGCTCAGACACACACATAGCTCAGACACATAGCTTACACACATAGCTCACACACATAGCTCACACACACACATAGCTCACACACACACATAGCTCAGACACATAGCTCACACACATAGCTCAGACACACACATAGCTCAGACACACACATAGCTCACACACATAGCTCACACACATAGCTCACACACATAGCTCAGACACACACATAGCTCAGACACACACATAGCTCAGACACATAGCTCACACACATAGCTCATACACACACATAGCTCAGACACCACATAGCTCAGTCACACACATAGCTCAGACACATAGCTCACACACATAGCTCAGACACACACATAGCTCAGACACACACATAGCTCACACACATAGCTCACACACACACATAGCTCACACACACACATAGCTCACACACACACATAGCTCACACACACACACATAGCTCATACACATAGCTCAGACACACACATAGCTCATACACATAGCTCACACACACACATAGCTCAGACACACACACAGCTCAGACATGCTTGAATGGAGGCGTGAGGGAGTGAGATTCCTGACTTGGGTGTTACTCTACAATGCTAGGAAACCGTGGTAATGCTGTGTGCTAAAGTCACACACAAAGTGACAGAAATGTCAAACAATAAAGAAATGGGTAGATCACACTGCAATGGATAGGTCACACAGCAACCAAAAGGGAGCATGGGCAGCTTTCTGTGATCTAATAGACATATTAAAAAGATCACAGCAACACCCTAAACAAACCAGCAGGAAAGAAAAAAGCGTGACAGTATAGAGAGCATATGTCTATGAGAGCCAGAGAAGGGTGCGGGGAACCAGGGAAGGAAAGAACTCAACAGTGCTTATTAGAGAGTGCGACAAACTTCCCTCTGAAAATTCAGTATAAAGATGTGAACTATGATGAGAAAGAGTTTGCAACTGTAGAGAAATTTAGTCCATTTTTGAGCACACAGGAAACACACAAATTAGTTATATTCTTGGCCCAAAGATATGTCAGAAGGTTTCACACAATTGTGATCATATGCACTTCATTTTCTAATCACAGTGTGAAGGAGAGAGGGGGGAGTTTGGTGAGGGGTGGGGGAGTGGAGAAAGATGGAGGCCCACAGCTGGGGTACAGCTAGCTTAGTGCTACAGTTCATCCAGCACTTGTGAGATCCCCAGTTCCATCCTGGGCACTTCAGGAAAATGAAATTGGAATATTTTATGCACTTTTGAAAACAATTTAGTGTAAGAATCTAGAAGGAAGATTATGATCTCTGCTCTGAATTTCAAAATCACATGATATTTCAAGGGCTTCATAGCCTTGACTGCATTTATCTAAAACCAAGCAATGAAAAATAAGTGTACCCAACTGTCAGGAAGCGCAGAACAATAACCAGGATACAAACACAGGAGGAGCAGTAGCGTTAAGAACAGAGATCAGGGAATTTACAAACAGAATAAATGAACATTTCTAAAGATCACATCAAATCTGCCTAGGATAGTCCTGGGGCTTCGCAGAACAAAATATTACACTCATCTTTGGGAGAAACATGTCCCAGGAAAGTTCCAGACTCATGTTGAGAGACCGTTCAGGTCAGAGAATTGGGAGGGACTGAGCAAGAAGGGTACCCAGATGAGGTTGGGGTGATTCTAACAGGAATTTACATGCTGTTCCCAGGGAGCTAGAGTGTGTGCATTCATTCATTCATTCATTCATTGATTCATTCATCTATCCATGTACTATCTATCTATCTATCTATCTATCTATCTATCTATCTATCTATATCCATCCATCCATCCATCCATCCATCCATCTATCTATAGTTGTCAGCCATCATTGAAATGCTTTAAGAGATAGTATCATTCTGTTAATAGAAAATAATTTTCAGTTTCAGAGAACAGCTTTAGTAGAGAGGGAAACAGCTTGAACACGCCAGTTAAGGAGACAATGGGATGGTTTTGGTGCGTTGCTCAGCATGGAAAGGCTCAGCCGTGGTATTCTGTGGGACACAACTGGTGGTCAGGGACCTCAGGAGTTCACCCACACCTACTCACACAACGCTGTGTTATGCAGGCTGAGAACACACATCGGTGAATTGCAGAAGTGCCAGACTCAGGGGAAAGGCCACTTTGTTTTGTAGCCGTTCACTCTTGTAGACATAGGAAAGAAGAAGCGGTCACCTGGTATTCTTGATTCCCCACACGAGGGAAATCTGGAAGGGGAATTCAGTCTGAATTTACTCAGATCTCTAGTTTCAGTAACTCAGAGCACACCAACGTGTGTCAGCTTGTGCCGAACAACACGGGTTCTGCAGGAAAGGCCCCAGCGTGGGGTCCGCGGAGGGAGGGATGCCTCTCACTGTCTTCTTCTCTGCAGATGGGCTAGACAGGACGGAGCTGCTCCCCTTGTCTCCTCTCTCTCCCACCATGGAGGAAGAGCCTCTCGTTATATTCTTGTCTGGGGACGAGGACGCAGAAAAAACTGGAGAAAAAAAGAAATCGAAGGAGCTAAAGAGTCTGTGGAAGAAAGCTATTCACCAGCAAATCCTGTTGCTTCGAATGGAGAAAGAAAACCAGAAGCTGGAAGGTTGGCTATAGAAGCAGGGCTAAGGGCTGCGTACCACGCACACTCGTTCTTGGGGGAATACATACCCTGTTCTAATATTGGTTCTCATTATTTCTACCTTTTTTGGTGTTGATTATGATGAGAAATATGGGTTTAACAAATCTGCCTTTTTAAATATAGAGTTGAAATATCAGTAGCCTTTTGAGTAAGGAAGTGTGTAGGTCCTTGTATTTACTAGGATGCGTTTATTAGCATTTGCTAGAAATTTTAATATCATTCTGCATTACTTAAGAAAAGCTTTGGAACATGAAAAAAATCAAAATTTTTTTCTTTTTGAACATAATCTGTCAACTTCCAGGCATATTCGTTCATTCTGAAGAGAAATATGCCCCTTTCAAGCAAATTTGTTTGTATTGTATCCAATTCAATGCTATCAGTTAAATATAACCAAATCAGAGTTCCTAGGCTTTATTATGGTTTTATAAATTTCCAATTTAAAATCATTTTTAGGTCACTAAATTTACAATTCAGTGATCCTAGGAGCTGGTGTGTTGCCAATGGTAATTGGCTTCTATGTTTATGTCTAATAAATGCTTTAGAATGTGTTTCTCAGCCTCTTGAAAGAATGATGCAATTTGTCTAGTTTCAATAGATCCATAGATAAAGAGATCTTCAACAGCATCCAAATCCAAAACATATACAAATACCATTCTTTTGGGCAAATTGCTTCAAGGAAACAGCTTGTTTTTCCATCCATGAAATGCATGATTAGCTTAAGAGGGCTCCTGACGTCTCAGATTTCTGGTGTCTGTACAAATAGCTTCCCGCCCCTCTGCATCTGTTGTGTTGTCTTCTGAAAGACAGTTTAAAAAATGTAGGTGTTCACATTCTGAGTTCATTTTCTACCATCGCATCCTTGTTACCGCACCCCAATGCAGTGCAGTTACGATTTATTTTTTATTTTAACACCACTTATTTAGTGTGTAAAGACATAGTTTATTTTTATTGCTACTTCCTTGTCCGAATGAAAAGTGTACAGATTGCAAAATATCCTTAGGAAGGAAGTCTTTTCTGTAAAATTAAAAACAATGTTTTTACTGTTACTGTTGTGGCTTTAAGAGGTTGGGAGACCCATGGTACACCCTGCAGAGCTTTCAGAGACTTTGGTAGGGCTCTGAAATTCATATTATTAGCAACTGGTTTTATCTTGAATATCCTGAAAGTAAAGATGTTTTAGAATCATTGGCTATTTGGATGGCGAATGACCTTATGGGGTGTTTAGCTCAGTCTTCATTCTGCCGAGCAGTTAGTGGCTGGGGCAGGGACACTGAGGACTTCAACATGCTGGTGTGTAAGTGAAACATATTCTAGAATACAGGGCTGCCCACGATAATGCTCATGCTTCTTTTGAGTATGCTGCAGTAGTTCTCAATTGTATGTGTTAGCATGAGACGGTGGAGTCTTTTCATATAAATGATTGCATGTCTGTTCAGAGGTCAGCTACACTATATAATTGCGTCGGGGAAGGGCAGAGATGATACTAATGACTCTTTTTCAAAAGGCTTTATGATAAATGCCTACTTTCGGTGCTCAAGCAAAGAGGATAAAATTCTAGTCCGATGGCAGCCATTTCGCAAAGTCTCCTTGTAGTTAAACAGTTGCGAGAAGATAGAGATTAATGTTCTTAGCATTTCGTCCCCAGGGCCTGGTGGCTAGCATACAGCAGGTTTTTAAGATGATTTGGGATGCGCAGTGACGGAGAAGGCTGTAGGAAAAGTAGCTAAGGAAATGTGTTTAGTTCCCCGTGAAGCACACTGTTAGTAATGATGTAGCTGGGTTGTGCTTCGGAGAACCCCAGCAGTTGAAAGAATTGGGTTAGGTCAGACACACATACACACCCAGCAAGCACTGAGAAGCAAGTCAAACTGCACCAGAGCGCCCCCTAGTGGCATCCTGGAAGAATTTTTTTTTTTATATTTTTTTTATTCGATATAATTTATTTTCATTTCAAATGATTTCCCCTTTTCTAGCCCCCCACTCCCCGAAAGTCCCGTAAGCCCCCTTCTCTTCCCCTGTCCTCCCTCCCACCCCTTCCCACTTCCCCGTTCTGTTTTTGCCGAATACTGTTTCACTGAGTCTTTCCAGAACCAGGGGCCACTCCTCCTTTCTTCTTGTACCTCATTTGATGTGTGGATTATGTTTTGGGTATTCCAGTTTTCTAGGTTAATAACCACTTATTAGTGAGTGCATACCATGATTCACCTTTTGAGCCTGGGTTACCTCACTTAGTATGATGTTCTCTAGCTCCATCCATTTGCCTAAGAATTTCATGAATTCATTGTTTCTAATGGCTGAATAGTGCTCCATTGTGTAGATATACCACATTTTTTGCATCCACTCTTCTGTTGAGGGATACCTGGGTTCTTTCCAGCATCTGGCAATTATAAATAGGGCTGCTATGAACATAGTAGAGCATGTATCCTTATTACATGGTGGGGAATCCTCTGGATATATGCCCAGGAGTGGTATAGCAGGATCTTCTGGAAGTGAGGTGCCCAGTTTTCGGAGGAACTGCCAGACTGCTTTCCAGAGTGGTTGTACCGCCAGACACTCTGAAGCTAATAGAAAAGAAACTGGGGAAGACCCTTGAGGACATCGGTACAGGGAGAAAGTTTATGAACAGAACACCAATAGCATATGCTCTAAGAGCAAGAATTGACAAATGGGACCTCATAAGGTTACAGAGTTTCTGTAAAGCAAAGGACACCATCAAGAGGACAAATCCGCAACCAACAAATTGGGAAAAGATCTTCACCAATCCTACATCAGATAGAGGGCTAATATCCAATATATATAAAGAACTCAAGAAGTTAGACTCCAGAAAACCGAACAACCCTATTAAAAATGGGGTACAGAGTTAAACAAAGAATTCTCACCTGAAGAACTTCGGATGGCAGAGAAGCATCTTAAAAAATGCTCAACTTCATTAGTCATTAGGGAAATGCAAATCAAAACAACCCTAAGATTTCATCTTACACCAATCAGAATGGCTAAGATTAAAAATTCAGGAGACAGCAGGTGTTGGAGAGGGTGTGGAGAAAGAGGAAGAATATTTTTGTAGTTGACTTTTAGGTATGTCCAGATTTTTAAACAGGAATCTTTACTGCCCTGCTTGAAGAATAAGTCCATTTTATGATATCTTACTTTGGGGGAATGGTTTCAACTGCATTAAGTAAAGAGTAACATTCACCCTACTACTGTTTTTGTGCTGTCGAGGACTTTGGATACTTGACCAAGATTTGTGTTGCAGAAGGTAAGCTGGTCAGTTTCGAACCTGGCGCTGGAGGAATAGATTCCCACGAGGGGAGGGTGAGGAAGGAGGAAATGTGCGCTTCTGTGCCCGTGTGCTTCTCCTCTGGAGTCAGTTCTTTATCATGAAGACAGGTCACGACAGTGGACACTTTTGTGGTCATTTCCTTTACAGAGTCTGGGTTTGAGTTTTCAATCACCAAATAAGAGAGAATTCTGTATCATTTAAAATGTGAAATGAATGCTGACTTTAATAAAGTGAAATTTTTTAAGGTTAGTAAGAATAGAGGCGTGGGTACATAGCTCAGTATAGAGCATGTGCTTAGGCTGCAGAAGGTCTTGTGCTTAATCCCCAGGGCCCCCAAACAAACAATGAATATCGGAACACATAGCCTAGTGGTAAGGAGAGTAGGGATAAATTGACAGGGGATGTGTGAGGCGCTCACAGTAAAATAGTGTTCAGATTGAGGCTAATGCATGAGGTGTTGTCTCCCATATATTCCATACAGGATATATATATATGTATGTATGTATATGTATATCATATGTATATGTATATATATGTATATATGTATATGTATATATGTATATATAGTATTATATATTAATTATTTTTATATATTATATTTATAGAAATACATTTATTTATTTATATATAATAATGAATATATAATACATAAATATCTTATATATATCCCATTTAAACTGTTAATGCTTCAATTGGAATTTTAAATTTGTTTTATTTTATGTGCATGAATGTTTTCCTTGCATATGCCTGTGCTTTTGAAGGCCAGAAGAGAGTGCTAGGGTACCCACTGTTGGAGTTACAGATGTTTGTGAGCCATCGTGTTGGTGCTGGGGAATTGGATCTGGGAACTCTGGAAGAGCAGTCAGTGCTCTTAACTACTGAGCCATCTCGCTAGTCTGATTTACTGATGTTTAAGATGATAGAAGCTGTTACTTCCATATGAGGCTTTCATATTTGTCCAGAAGTTGTTGAAATTTATAGCACAGCTAACATACATTTCTTTCTTTCTTTCTTTCTTTCTTTCTTTCTTTTCTTTCTTTTCTTTCTTTCTTTTCTTTCTTTCTTTCTTTCTTTCTTTTCTTTTCTTTCTTTCTTCTTCTTTTCTTTCTCTTTCTCTTTTTTCTTTTCTTTCTTTCCTTTTTTTCTTTCTTTCCTTCCTTCCTTCCTTCCTTCTCCTTCCTCCTCCTTCCTCCTCCTCTCCTTCTTTCTCTTCTTTCTTTCTTTCTTTCTTTCTTCTTCCTTTCTTTCTCTTCTCTTTCTTCCTTTCTTTCTTATCCTTTCTTTCTTTCTTCTTTCTTTCTTTCTTCCTTTCTTTCTTTCTTTCTTTCTTTCTTTTTCTTTCTTCTTCTTTCTTTCTTCTTCTCCTTTCTTTCTTTCTTTCTTTCTTTCTTTCTCCCTTTCTCCCTTCCTTCCCTCCTTCCTTCTTTCCTCTCTCTCTCTCTCTCATCTCTCTCTCTCTCTCTCATCTCTCTCTCTCTCTCTCTGTGTGTGTGTGTGTGTGCACGCTATGCTATGTACAATGCGATGCACTCACACACACACACACACACACACACACACACACACACCTATGCTGTGCTCATGTTGTGGTGTCACTGTGGAAGTCAGCGACTATAAAGTGACAACTTTTGAAAAACTGTTTCTTTTCTGCCACCCTGTAGGTCCCTGGATCAAATGCAGGCTTGGTGGCAACTGCCTTGACACATAAAACCACCTCTTTAACCCCAGTTTGTATTTTATACTTAGCAAAATTACTAAGGATGAGATAGTAAAAAGTTCTTAGTTATTGTATTTTCTCATAGAAATGACTCGACATTTGAAAACCTCCTATACTTTCCTCAAAAAAATTCAGAAGTTTTTTATTTTTATGCATATGAGTGTTCTGCCTGCAGGTATGTCTGTGCATCTCCTGCATGCAGTATCCATATAGGGTATAATAGGGCATCTGATTCTCTGAAACTAGAATTACGGAGTCTATTAGCTAACATGTGGGTGCTGGTCCTCCCAATCACTACGCCGTGTCTCCGGCCCCCTTTGGGCACCATTTTACATCTGTTCCCCCAGGGTAAACATCAGTGGCTGATTTCTAAAAGTGATTGGGTGTAGCTTGATAACGCATACAATGTTTGCAATGCTGGATTTTTAACAGCGGGCTGGTCTTCATTGCTTTTCCCTCTTTTTCTTTTTAAGCAAGAAGAGATGAGCTCCAGTCTAGAAAAAGTTAAGTTAGACTACGAAGAAGTCGGTACCTGTCAGAAGGAAGTCTTAATAGCGTGGGACAAGAAGTTGTCAAATTGCAGAACTAAAATCAGATGCGACATGGAAGATATCCACACGTCCCTTAAAGAAGGTACTCATTGTTTTCATAAGTGTTTACTGCAGGAGAGCTGTGGAGAGGTTTCTGACTCACGAAGCGAAAGCATAACACTGTTGTGTAAGTTGTTTATAAGGAAGGGAAAGCACAACACTGTGCAGATGGTGGGTCTGCCTCTACCTAGAGCTTGCTAATAGAGGAACAGAAATCGATGATGCTGATCCCATGAAGGCTTCAGAGTTTATTCTGTTGCTCCCTTATCCTTGCTGCGATTTGTTTGATGCTTGGTGTTCTTGTCTACCGTGGAAGCGATGTGTGCCTTAGTATTGCCATCATTTGATGGAAAATACTCATTTACATCTGAAAACAGTGAAAGGACTATAGGGGAGAAGCTGTTAGCATAGATGATGCTGTTAGTACACTGGAGACCACGCGCTGAAGGCGGCAGACAGCAAGGAGAGCTGTGGTGGTCCCTGTGATGTGGCTCATCTGCTGGGACTTTAATGGCTTTATTCCTAAACTCGGACTTTACATCTCTCATGTTGTAGGGGTTCCTAAAAGTCGGCGCGGGGAGATTTGGCAATTTCTAGCACTGCAATACCGCCTGAGACACAGATTGTCCAACAAACAGCAGCCTCCCGACACCTCCTACAAGGAGCTTCTGAAGCAGCTCACAGCTCAGCAGCACGCCATCCTTGTGGATTTGGGTATGTCTGCCCCACGTGTGTCATTTACAAAAGCAAAAGGCAGTGTAGTGTTGGTTGGACAGTTGGTTGGCATTGATGAAGAGGGTCTGTTGGCATAAGCTGAGCTGCTGACTGCCTTGTCTGGGTAAGTTGACTTTATATTCTGATGGAATAACTGTGAGCGGAATATTCACCCCCAAACTGATTATCTCTCTGAAATGGGAATCACTGTGAAGGTTATATTGTGGGTGCTCTCAGTTACTGAAGTTTGAACAGTTGATTTTCGCTTGTCTGTGTGTGTGTGTGTGTGTGTGTGTGTGTGTGTGTGTGTGTGTGTTTATAGTGCTGGAGATAAACCCCGAGGCCTTGTATATTCTGGGCAAATGGTGCTCCACTGATTTATTCCCTCAGTGAGGCAACTCTGTCACGATCAGTGCTGCCTTTGAAAGAGGTTAAAAGGATACAGAAATATTTAACAGGGTGCTTGAAGACCTTCAGTCATCTCTGAATACGAACTTTTATCAATCACTGTAAAAAGTAATTCAGTAGCCAAGCAAGAAGGGACCTAGGTGTGCCTAGATAACAGCAAATCAGAAAGCAGGTGGCCCTGTGGGAGGTCAGGTGGGCTGACGATGTTCTCGGTGCGGAGGAGAGACGTGGCAGCTCGTGTTATTGCTGTGTGGATGGATGGATGGATCCTTCCGATCTCTGGAGGAATTTCCAGCGACAGCATCATCCTGCAGTCTTTTAAATACTGAATTTCATATAAAAAAGAAAAACCAGCATGATTTAATTTTATTGTAATGTTTGAGATAAGGTATAGGTCAGCTTTGAATTCACCATGTAGTCAAGAGTTACCTTGGACTGAACTTTCCAATCTCCCCAATGCTAGAGATTTCTAGCACTCTGCCTGCTTTCTGCGGTGCTAGAGATGGAAGGAGCGAGGTCTCATGTATGCAAGGAGGCAAGCGCACTCTGCTAACGGAGGTTCATCCCTAGCCCCCCCAAATAGTATAATTTTAAAATTCATTTTTTCTTCTAAAGCACACTATTACATGTACTTTACTATTGTAATGTAGCTAAATAGTTGATGTTGCTATTTAACTATTTCATCTGTACTCTTGAAAGCTAATAGATACAAGTGTATCAGGTATCCAGATATTGTTTGAGTCCTTGAAGAGGCAACAGGAGTACCTCATATTTGGGGTCAGTTTTTATTAGGCATATAAAAAATTTACTGGCTAAAAACTAGTTTTTAACCTCTGTTCCTTTCTTTGAAAAACAAAGCCTCCACGGAGGAGGGCTGAACCCAATTACTACATGCTGACCCCAATAGAATCAAGATGGAAATGTTCTAGAGAGACTGGACACTGGAGTCCTTTCCTGACTGTCCCTATGACTGTGGTTGTCAGCAGGCTGCTTTGCTTCTGAGTCTGTTCCTCTGTTAATTGAGGATTAGAGTTGGCTCCTGCAGAGCTGTGGGACTGTGTTGGTCATTGGCTGATGAGACCCAAGATTGGGGGGTTGCACCTGGGATCAGTCTAGTCCCTGAAGGCAGGGAAATGGTGGGATTAGGCTACAGGGAAAGACTGGGACAAAACAGAGCCAGAATCAAGTTCCTACACACTGTAGATAACTTTTTCTTAGGAAAAGATTTGAAGCAGAAATTAGAACACTAATTTTAAAAATGCTTATTTGCCTTTTTGTGGCTAAATGTGCTCTTCCAGCCTTTTCTGGTTCTCATTTCTTCTCCTTACTCTGCAGAAATAACTTTATCAGTTCCTGGAAAGAAAAAAAAAAAGGAAAACAAAAATTACTTGTGAACATATGTGGTAGAAACCATTTTAAAATGTAAACTCTTGCAATTTCTAGTTGACCAGTGTTATCACTTTGCAAGGAAGCACACATCGCCTTTATTTTCTGGTGGTTCAGAGAAAGCCCTAAACTAGCGTAAACAGCCTTGGTGAGGAAGACCAAGCTGTGTTAGTGCTGACACCAGCTTTTCGAAGAAGCAAGATTAAGTTTGTTTGCTTGTTGGTGTATTCATGGTAATTTTCTATCCAGAGGCAAATTTTAGGCAAAAATTACTTCAAATTGTGTTTTCCTGTCCTTATTTTTCTTGGACATGTAAATATGTATGTATATATGCATATATTATATATATGTTATATATTTTGTATGCATATATGTATGTATATATGCATATATTATATACATATGTTGTATATTTTTTAAAAGTCTACATGATTTATGAAAAGAGAAATAAAGTTTATCTAAAACAGCAGAATTCCTAATTGATAGACTCTATGTAAAGCAAATTAAAACAAAGAAAAATATCCCTTGAGTGTCATATTACAAAGAAACAAACAAAATAAAAAGGTAATCTGGTCCTAGATTACCAAGATTTATCTTAAATAATGAAACCTTGCAGAATTTGATGGTCAGTAGAGTGGTCTTTGTATGAATTTAGACTTTGCCTTGATTTAAACTCAGAGTAAACCTGAGTTTTGCTCTGGGGTATGTTTTGGATCTGCCATTGAGTGAGTACATGTTTCTGTTGGATGTTCCTGTTTTGATAGAAAGCAGTGCTGCTCAGCATAAAATAGTTACCCCTGAATCAGGTGGGCAGAAAAGAGGTGATACTCTGGTGCACAGGACTTATGAGGTGCTGAGGCAGGAGGGAGGAGAGAAGAGGGTGAGGGAGAGGACAGGAGTCTCCTAGGTGGACGTTCCCAGGACACTCAGGTGGCAGAGTGCTGGGTTCCCCTGCTATTTCTTAGTGTGGCTTTTCTTTTCCCCCACAGGGAGGACTTTTCCCACACACCCTTGCTTTCTAAGTGTGGTTTTTCTTTTCCCCCACAGGGAGGACTTTTCCCACGCACCCTTACTTTTCAGTGCAGCTAGGGGCAGGACAGCTGTCCCTCTTTAACCTACTGAAAGCCTACTCTCTGCTGGACAAAGAGGTGGGCTACTGTCAGGGGATCAGCTTTGTGGCTGGAGTCCTGCTTCTGCACATGAGTGAAGAGCAAGCCTTCGAAATGCTCAAGTTCCTTATGTACGACCTGGGCTTCCGCAAGCAGTACCGACCGGATATGATGTCACTTCAGGTGAGGCAGTGGCTCTTGATGAGTCAGATGTGCAGGGGGTTCAAATCAGAAACCTCAGTACCAGACATTTCTGAATCACAGCTCAGAGTTCAAGAGATTTAGGCCCACTGCCTTAGAATCTGAACAAATATATGGGTATCTGTTAGTCGTTGTTTGATTGGAGGATTGGAGAATTTACAAAACAGTCATGTGCTTAGGAAGGCATACAGCGAGTGCCTAACAAGCTATATAACTATACCAATTCAATTCCTGTTTGGCAACTGTATATATGTATATTTGATAGGTTAAATGATGTTTTATGTTAGTTTATTTATTCTTTATAGTAGGACAGAAAACATTGGTATCATTGTAAGGAAATAAAATAACTCTTGATTTCTAGAAAACAACTTCTTTAATATTAGAGTTTCAGATAATATAAACTTTATGTGAATGGTATTTGGTTTTGGTCTACAGGCAGAAAGATTTAGTTATATATATTTGTAAAAAGTGATGTTTTTTCCATTAAATTTTTCTAATAAAAATTCATACAGCATTAGTATAGGTAAATTCTATTTATGCATTAATTATCATTATGATTCAGGAAAAATCACAGAAGAGTCCAAAATGATAATCGCTGAATTCATGTTCACAGATGAGAAACATTAAATGGGTTGTATATGTGTGTGTGTGTGTGTGTGTGTATGTAACAATAATAATTACAAAAGAGGCCATGAATCCAAGTTGAAGTGAGACATGGGACAAGTGACTGACTGAAATGATGCAAACAGGGTCCTATGCCTGAAATCCTCAATGAAAATTATTAAAATGATCATTAGAGTTACATTATTTTATTTTATTTTATTTTTTTATTCGATATATTTTTTATTTACATTTCAAATGATTTCCCCTTTTCTGCCCACCCCCACTCCCCAAAAGTCCCATAAGCCCCCTTCCCTTCCCCTGTTCTCCCATCCACCCCTTCCCACTTCCCTGTTCTGGTTTTGCCCTATACTGCTACACTGAGTCTTTCCAGAACCAGGGGCCACTCCTCCGTTCTTCTTGTACCTCATTTGATGTGTGGATTAGGTTTTGGGTATTCCAATTTTCTAGGCTAATATCCAATTATTAGTGAGTGCATACCATGATTAATCTTTTGAGACTGGGTCACCTCACTTAGTATGATGTTCTCCAGCTCCATCCATTTGTCTAAGAATTTCATGAATTCATTGGTTCTAATGGCTGAATAGTACTCCATTGTGAATATATACCACATTTTTTGCATCCATTCTTCCGTTGAGGGATACCTGGGTTCTTTCCAGCTTCTGGCTATTATAAATAGGGCTGCTATGAACATAGTAGAGCATGTATCCTTATTACATGCAGGGGAATCCTCTGGTTATATGCCCAGGAGTGGTATAGCAGGATCTTCTGGAAGTGAGGTGCCCAATTTTCTGAGGAACCAACAGACTGATTTCCAGAGTGGTTGTACCAATTTGCAACCCCACCAGCAGTGGAGGAGTGTTCCTCTTTCTCCACATCCTTACCAACACCTGCTGTCTCCTGAATTTTTAATCTTAGCCATTCTGACTGGTGTAAGGTGAAATCTCAGGATTGTTTTGATTTGCATTTCCCTAATGACTAATGATGTTGAGCATTTTTTAAGATGCTTCTCCGCCATCCGAAGTTCTTCAGGTGAAAATTCTTTGTTTAGCTCATTGTACCCCATTTTTAATAGGGTTCTTCTGGGGTCTAACTTCTTGAGTTCTTTATATATATTGGATATTAGCCCTCTATCTGATGTAGGGTTGGTGAAGATCCTTTCCCAATTTGTTGGCTGCCGAAAATACCCTTTTCTAATTTTGGAAATGCAAAGCTAATATTTTTCCTGGCAGCCTTTCTACCAGACACTAGGGATGTTGTAGGAATGCTGAACTCTGCTTTAGAAAGTGAGAAGAACACTTTTTCACTGCCTAAAGCAGGAAGCCAGTAAGGTGTGATCTCTAAGATTTCAAAAGTGGCGCCGGTCCCTGGGCGAGTGAGCTTGGCTTCCTGGAGAGGATGCATGATTTCCTGATTCACTCTGTAGTGTGGGCACGTAGGAGATGCGTCGGTGACTTTAACTGTGAACAAGGGGATAGCATCTCCTTTGCTTCATTATCTCTGTCTCATCACGTTCTGTCTCTGCTGTTTTCTGTGTTGGATGAGCAAGCCTTCTCTCTCTTCTCTCATCCACGCTTCTTCCATCTGCAGCTTTGCTGTGCTAAATGGACTGCACTTGGATTTTTGACAAATAGGGCTTTCTTATTAAAACTTACTTTGTAGGAACCTTAAATTTTCGTTATCTGCCCAAATGTCAATGGAGCAAATATTCCTTACCCCAAGCTTAGAACGCAGGGTGCAGAATATAAGATTCTTAAAGATAATGAAATGGCATTCTTCATTCAGGTCCCAACCGATCAAGAACAGGAGGTCTTTAACAGCATGCTTTCTTGTCACATATTTTACTAATTAGACTTGTTTTCAGGCTTACCAAAATACCAGTTCTTTGGTTGATGAACGCCCACCCTGTCTAGTTTCTGAACTGGAGCTGACCTAAAGGAAACGTATGATTTCTTTTTTGACACGACTTACTGAGATAATAATCTCATTACAAAACCTCCTTTTGTGTTTGCTTCCTGCCAAATTGCTCATTTTATAACCATGACGTCCTGTGGCCCTGGTTCCTTCCCTTTATGATGTGTGGAAACTTAGTTTCCAAGATTTGTCTTACAGATAAGGCTCCGGCAGAATCTGCAGTATTTGTGTACAGCACTTGGTGATTCGTTTCCCATCAGAAGTTGTCTTGTTTTTCATTCTACTTTGGAAACTGTTATTGAATTTACAACATAGTTGGTTATTAGCATGCATTTTTATTAATTTATGCTATTTTTTATAAGAAAAAGTTCTCATTCTGGAGGAGATGTTGAAAATCTGTTAGGAAACTCAGAAACAATTCCTTTCTATAGGAAGAATGATGATTCTCTTTCCACGTACGTACACCATACTGAACACATGGTAGAGCCTCTTGCTCGTGAGACTTAGTTGAATTTACACTGACATGAATTCTGAGCTAAATGTAATGACTTGGATTTGAACATCATCTTTAAAGTTAACAATAAAAATAAAAGATGAGTTATTTTACTAAATGTGTGCTATGGAAAGTTATCTATTTTATACACATGCAGATTACTACACATTTTATTTTCCTTCTTTATATGAACTGCAGATTCAGATGTACCAGCTGTCCAGACTCCTCCATGACTACCACCGAGAACTCTACAATCATCTTGAGGAAAATGAGATCAGCCCCAGTCTGTATGCTGCACCCTGGTTCCTCACACTCTTTGCCTCCCAGTTTCCCTTGGGATTCGTAGCCAGAGTTTTTGGTAAGAGATGCCTGTGTTCAAGAGGTATTCAGTGCACTGTCAATGAACTTCCATGGGGTTGGCAGAGTTCTAAGTAAAATTCAAATGCGGTGGAAATAATTGGGTTCCTATGAACTTCCTGGGTGTATTTGTCTGGAAAGTATAGAAAACACAGTTCTCAAAGCTGATTGGGGCAGACTCGGTATAGTTTTCTAAATTTTTATTTTTCTGTTTTTTTCCTCTTTCTCTCATCTTCAACTTAAAATCAAAGTTCAGAACAAGTAACCCCACGGCTGTGCTATGAGTTCTAATGGCATGTCTGCTGTTCACATGTAGCTCTTCCTGTCTTATTGCTGACATGGTTACCTTTTGTGACATTAAAACAGCCATAGCTAATCCTTAAGGTCATGGCCAAGAGAGAAATCACTGAGTTCAGACAGGTACATCACTGGGTAGCTATTGGCATTGGAAAAAAGAGTATGGTATGGTTTATGCACTCTCTGGGGGCCCTTACATCTATCCATAAGTCTTAATACGGTTCATCAGAGTATAATTTAAAAAACAAAAAGCACAAGGCTGAGTGCGGTTATGCATACCTACAGTCTCAGCCCTTTGGGAAGGCTAAGACAGTAGGGTTATGAGTCTGAGCACGTGTGAGCTAAGTAATAAACCCCCATCTGTCTTAGTTATGATTTCTGTGGCTGTGATAAAACACCATGACCAGAGGCAGCTTGAGAAGGGAAGGGTTTAATTTCAGTTTGCAGTTACACACCATGGTCTGTCACCAAGGGAAGTCAAGACAGGAACTAGATGTGAAGGGAATGGGAAAGTGTTGATTGCTGGCTTGCTCCTCATGGTTCCTCAAACCATGATCTCCCTTTTCCCCCAATGCCAACACTGTGGTCAGAGCAAGGTAACTACCCAGGAACTGCTTTCTTCCAACACCCAGCTTGGACTTGGCACCATCCACTGTGAGCTGGGCCCTCTCACCTAAATCATCAGTGTTAGGAAGGTGCACCCCAGACTTGTCTACAGACAGTCTTATGGAGAATCTCTCTCAGTTGAGGTTCTCTCTTCCGTTTGTGTCAAGTTGACATAAAACTAACCATCAGGGAGTGAATCTAAAATCAGAAAAGGAAAGGAAGACATTAGCAACTATTGTTCTCTAGAAATTTGTTCGGTGATGTTGGCTGGGACCTCAGTAGCCTGGAGAGGGCTCCTACAGCTGCTGGGTTCTGCACATCTGTCTAGGGACCATGACAGAGAACTCAGTATTGATGTACCACTCACTGTGTTAGGTTGAAGCTTTGTAATTTTTTTGGGTCAAATTTTAAATGTTCTCTATTTTTAAGTCATTAAACTATTCTTTAAAGGTGATTAGTATAAAACCCAGAAAAAAAAATAGAGATGATACTGAATAGGAAAATGTTAGGAGACATTTGAGCTAGAAAAATGTTAGGAGACATTTGAGTTTCGAGCATGTATGTGCCTTATGCATGCATATACTACATTGTGGATTATGGCATACTTCCTTAATGGGAGGATAATACAGTCTTCTGTCAAAGTTTGAGCTGAAATGTAATATCCAGTTGCACTGCATAAGCTAGCAGTCCATGGATGTGTCTTACTTGTTGGATTCATACCGCTTCTGTCCAGTGGAGTTTTCTTGAGTGTTTTGGATCTTGCAGTGGGTTTTCTAAGAATCCTTTTAGATGTGTTTGTGTCCTTGTAAGTGATGAATCTTTCACTGTCTGTGGACTCTCAAGGTCAGGGTTCACCACACCTATGTCCCTTCCCTATCAATCTGTTCCCTGTAACTGGCAGGTACTCTACTGAACAGTCGCTCCATCTATTGGTTTGTATTATTGATGAGTGATTCACACATGGTGTCAGAATTTTTCAAACAAAACTTCCCTGCATGTCTTTCAGAATGACTGCATGCTTCTGTTGTGATCCAACTGACCTTAGAATTAGCATGGATTTCTTTACTCACATCTGGTTTAGGGTGTGTGTGTGTGTGTGTGTATGTATTCTCAAAGATCTATATCTATATATCTATATATGAGAATCTCATACAATGAATGGTGATCATATTTACCACCCATTTCCTCTTAGATTTAACCCCACCTCCCTACTCATCCAACTTTGTATTCTCTCTCTTTCCTTCTTCCTTCCTTCCTTCCTTCCTTCCTTCCTTCCTTCCTTCCTTCCTTCCTTCCTTCCTTCCTTCCTTCCTTCCTTCCTTCCTTCCTTCCTTCCTTCCTATAAACCATCAAGCCAATTAGTGCTGCCCCAATACTTTGGGTTACCCTGGAAAGTGCTTTATTGCCTCCCTCCTCGGCTAGGGTAGGACTTTGTTCCCAGTCCCATTCTTCATGGTGGGACTTTGTCTGGCTTGAGCTTGCACAGGTCTTGAGGATGCTAAAGTTTTTCTACTTTCTACTGTCTTAGAATTCAAATTTCTACTTGAATGTAAATTTAGTTACATATTAACTGGCTCATTTACTTTTTGATTATGAGAATATGAGTAGTCTAGTTGACTAGATCAATTGTTATGTTCTGTTGTAGAAAAAAAAAACCCAAATGTTAGTTGAATAAATATGTTTGAACTTTATCTTGAATCCATAAACTTACCATTATACCTGTAAATAATATATAGTTATACAGATTTGTAATATCTCCTTTGTCCTTGATAAAGAAGGAAAGACAGCATCCTGTTATTTTGCTTCAGTCATATTAAGTTTGTTTTTAAAAATAAAAATTGATTTTGACTAGTTTCTTTCTACAACATGTTTTCTAGTTCTATTGCTGTGATTAAAACATACTTTTAGAACAAAGGATGTACTCTTTGCAAAAATAGACACACCGTTTTGATTGTGAAACTTTTGTCTCTTGTAGATATTATTTTTCTTCAAGGAACTGAGGTTATATTTAAGGTTGCTCTCAGCTTACTGAGCAGCCAGGAAGCACTTATAATGGAGTGTGAAAGCTTTGAAAATATTGTTGAATTTCTCAAAAATACATTACCTGATATGAATACCACTGAAATGGAAAAAATTATTACCCAGGTATGATGTAAATGATCCAATAAGTACTGAATGCTTTTACATAAAAATGTAGTTTTTGTAACATCGATTTTTTTCAAGGTTTTTTTTAATCAGGAACATTTATTTAGAAATGAGACAATTATGAAATTTTAGCATTGTAACAGTCTGCTTATGCATAGAAAATATAGTATAGTGTTTTTTTAAAAATCAAATCATCATTATTATTTGTTTTGTTTTTTTATTAGATATTTTCTTTATTTACATTTCAAATGTTATCCCCTTTCCTGGTTTCCCCCTGAATCTTTCTATCCCCTCCCTCTTCCTCTGCTTCTATAAGGGAGGTCAAAGGGATACAAATTGAAAAGGAGGAAGTCAAAATATCACTATTTGCAGACGATATGATAGTCTACTTAAGTGACCCTAGAAATTCCACCAGAGAACTCCTAAAGCTGAGAAACAACTTCAGCAAAGTGACTGGATATAAAATTAGCTCAAACAAATCAGTAGCCTTTCTGTATTCAAAGGATAAACAGGCTGAGCAAGAAATTAGGGAACCAACACCCTTTGCAATAGTCACAAATAATATAAAATACCTTGGTGTGACTCTAACCAAGCAAGTGAAAGCTCTGTATGACAAGAACTTCAAGTCTCTGAAGAAAGAAATCAAAGATCTCAGAAGATGGAAAGATATCCCATGCTCATGGATTGGCAGGATTAATATAGTAAAAATGGCTATTTAAAGTGGGAAAAATCCTTAAAAGCATGGCACAAGGGAAAATTCCCTGAACAGATCATCAATGGATTCTGCTCTAAGATCAAGAATTGACAAATTGGACCTCATAAAATTGCAAAGCTTCTGTAAGTCAAACGACACTTGTCAATAGGACAAAATGGCAACCAATAGATTGGGAAAAGATCTTTACCAAAGATCCCCATCAAAATTCCAACTTAATTTTTCATAGAGTTAGAAAGAACAATTCTCAAATTCATTTAGCATAATAAAAAACTCAGGATAGTGAAAATTATTTGCTACAATGAAAGGACTTCTGGGGGAATCACTATCCCTGACTTCAAGCTATATTACAGGGCCATAGTGATAAAAAACAATACACTATTGGTACAGACACAGGCGGGTAGATCAATGAAATAGAATTGAAACCCAGAAATGAATCCACACACCTATGGTCACTTGATCTTTGACAAAAGAGCTAAAACAATCCAGTGGAAAAAAGACAGCATTTTTATCAAATGGTGCTGGTTCAACTGGCAGTCAACATGTAGTCAATTTGTAGTCAAGAATACAAATTGATCCATTCTTATTTCCCTGTACAAAGTTCAAGTCCAAGTAGATCAAGGACCTTGTCATAAAACGAGATACACTGAATCTAATAGAAGAGAAAGTGGGAAAAATCCTTAAAAGCATGGCACAAGGGAAAATTCCCTGAACAGATCATCAATGGATTCTGCTCTAAGATCAAGAATTGACAAATTGGACCTCATAAAATTGCAAAGCTTCTGTAAGTCAAACGACACTTGTCAATAGGACAAAATGGCAACCAATAGATTGGGAAAAGATCTTTACCAATCTCACATCCAATACAAGGCTAATATCCAGTATATACAAAGAACTCAAGAAATTATACTCTAGAGAATCTAATAATCCTATTAAAAATGGGGTACAGAGCTAAATAAAAAATTCTCAAGTGAGAAAACTTGGCTGAGAAGCACTTAAAGAAATGTTCAACATCTTTAGTCATCAGGGAAATGCAAATCAAAACAGCTCTGAGATTCTACCATACACCAGTCAGAACGGCTAAGATCAAAGACTCAGGTGACAGTAGGTGCTGGTGAGGATGTGGAGAAAGAGGAATATCCTCTATTGCTGGTGGGATTGTAAATTGGTACAAACAATCTGGAAATCTGCTTATTGGTTTCTAAGAAAATTGGACCTAGTATTACTTGAGGACCCAGCTATACTACTCCTGGGCATATACCCTAAAGATGCCCCAGCATATAACAAGGATACATGCTCCATTATGTTCATAGCAGCCTTATTTATAATAGCCAGAAGCTGGAAAGAACCAAGATGTCCTTCAACAGAGGAACCGATATGGAAAGCATGGTAATTTTACACAATGGTGTATTACTCAGCTATTAAAAACAATGAATTCATGAAATTTTTAGGCAAATGGATGGAACTAGAAAATATCATCCTGAGTAAGGTAACCCAATCACAAAAGAACACACATGGTATGCACTCACTGATAAGTGGATATTAGCCCAAGAGCTCAGAATATCAAAGATACACTTAACAGACCACATGAAGTTTAAGAAGAAAGACTAAAATGTGGATGCTTTGGTCTGTCTTAGAAGGGTGAACAAAATACTCACGGGAAGAAATACAGAGACAAAGTGTGGAGTAGAGACTGAAGGAAAGGCCAACCAGAGACTGTCCCATCTGGGGATCCATCCCATATACAGTGACCAAACCCAGACACTATTGTGGATGCCAACAAATGCTTGCTGACAGCAGTCTGATACAGATGTCTCCTGAGAGGCTCTGCCAGAGCCTGACAAACACAGAGGCAGATGCTCACAGCCAACCATTGGACTGAGCATGGGTTCCTCAATGGAGGAGTTAGAGAGAGTACTGAAGGAGCTGAAGGGGTTTGCAATCCCACAGGAAAAGCAACAATATCAACTAACCAGACCCTGCAGAGCTCCCAGGGACTTAACCACCAACCAAAGAGTACACATGGAGGGACCCATGGCTCCAGCTACATATGTAGCAGAAGATGGTCTTGTTGGACATCAATGAGATGGGAGGCCATCGGTCCTGTGAAGACTCGATGCCCCAGTGTAGGGGAATGATAGGACAGAAGTCCTAGGCATTGTGGTTTTTTTTTTTTTTTTTGAATCCTTTTCATTTAAACCAATGCTAAAACCCAGATTATAGCTTGAAGAGTCAAGATGACTCTTCAGTCGAAGTAGTTGAGATCAACAGGGTTTTGAGATGGATATTTCCACATAGTCCCATGCCTATGAGGTAGAATATCACGTGCTGCAGAGTGAGCTTCTGAAATCTTCGTATGCCCATGAGAATAATGAATCTCTGAAGAAGCTGGAGAGAACCAAATTAAATGAAGTTCACTAGGTTTTTCAATGTCACTAATTCCTTCAGAATTTATAAGAAGGGCCAGGCCTGTGACCCCAGCTACTTGGGAAGCAGAGGCTATGCAATCCCAAGTTCAAGGCTGCCCTGGTGATGTCGCTCAGTGATTGAATGTTTATCCAGCATGCGCAAAGCCCTGCATTTCATTCTTAGCACCATTTAACATAACCAATATTCAGATTATCATGTGCGTAAATACTAGTAGTTTCTAATTATTAAAATATTTTTAACAATTAGTCTCAAACCCAGGCTGTCCTTGAACTTGCTTTTTCCTCCCACTCCTGTCTCTCAAGTGCTGGGCTTGCACGAATATACTCCTATATACTACTGGATGACATAACTTGTATCATTATCAAGAAGTTATGCATTTTGGAGATTTGAAATCAAATATATCCTGATTTTTAAAAAAAAGTTTTTGTGGGGGAAACAACAAACCAAAATAATGAAGTTAAAGAGGGAGTTTTCTGACTTCCAAGATCCTAGTAGGATTTGAACTGATTAACCATGGAATCTGGTTACCAAAGGGGCTACCAAAGGACAGCAGATGAGTCATGCCTTCATTAAGACCTTTCTGCTCCATTAATGCATACAGTCAAAATACTCCTATGGAACTTTGCTTAGTAGGCAGCAGAGGTTATCTCCAGCACATAATCATTGCTCAACAACAAATGCTGATGTGGTACTCTACATTTCAGGAGCCAGCTGTTAGATTCCAGTCATCTTGGTTACAATATATCCTGGATCATGTTAGTTTATTTCTGTAACTTGGTCTGATTCTCAGGATGTTTTATTTGCATATAAATATGCTCTGCACTGTTTGAGCCTATTTCATCTGTCCGTGTGTGGATAGCCAGGCCTATTTCCCCCTTTGGAGTGTTTGAATGTTTCCCTTAGTGCTGGGAAGTAAACATTAAATCTACCCTTATGGTGTCGATACCAAAGGCCAGACTAACCAACCTGTGGTGTTTCAACAGGTGTTTGAGATGGATATTTCCAAACAGTTACATGCCTATGAGGTAGAATATCATGTGCTGCAGGATGAGCTTCTGGAATCTTCGTATGCCTGTGAGGATAGTGAGTCTCTGGAGAAGCTGGAAAGAGCCAACAACCAATTGAAAAGACAGAACATGGACCTCTTAGAAAAACTCCAGGTACAGAAATAAAGATCAGAACACTGATCTGTGTGCTGCCCTGCATGCATGGAACTGCTCGGAATGATTGTGTTATGTATGTGGGCTGAAGATGAAGGGCTTAGGGATCTCATTAGTTTCATGTGTGTGTGTGTGGGAGGGGGGTGTCTTCAAATATACTTAAGAGTGTATCACTTGGGAGAGAAAAATGCTAATTTAATTCAAGGCAGAATTTGGGTTCATCTTATTGGATGTTATGTTATTTAGATAAGTTTAGCAGGAGAAGAATCAAATCTGAGGAGTTGGGCATGTGGCTGTGTGAGCTTGGGCTGGAGTCTGAGGTCGGAGCAGTGATTGAGGAGAGCCTCTGCTTATTCAGAGGCTGTGGCAGTGTGGAGTTAGCTTAGTATCAGGTCCGATACTAGGGAGAGAACAGGTGGAGAACAGAGGGTGGCAGATTGTCTTTGTTGTCTAAGAACACAGTTGTATATGTCCCTCTTTAGAAGGAAACATTTCAAAAGTATTTGAGCCTCACATTTGAAAGAACGATATAAACCAAAGGAATAGGGTAGAATAAGAAGGGAGCGGGGCAGGATTTGTGAAAATCTGTTTAGGATTGATGACATTTGTCTAGAATAAAACAGAAATGGAAAGATGTTTCTGGGAGAGTTGAAAGTGAACACGTGGCAAATATCCCTGCCACTCAGGGATGCACAATTACTCCAGTCCCGAGTCATTTATAAACACACAAAAATATAACAAACTATCTACAAGGTAATGTTCTGTCCTCGAAGTAGTGATAGGAGCTCTGGATCCATGTTCTGTGGGAGAGGAAGTGAGCAGGTATATTGCTCTCTGAAGTCCCCAAGGCTGGATCACATACAGAGCAAAGAGGCTGATTTAATCCACAGTTCCGGAGGCTGAAACAGCGAGCGTCCTGCTCACTCCGGCAAAGGCCCTTGGCTATGTCACATGGAAATGGTGTGATAGTGGGAGCAGGCGATAGAAGGAGACTTGTCACAGTGAGGAAGGAATCCAGGGACAGGGAAGGCCGGTTTTTCTCTTTGGGAAAAACCATTACAAGAACTAAGAAGGGTCTTAGGAAAAGTTCCTCAATGGCATGCAAGGGGACCCTCTTCAGGGATCTCTGAAAGAGGCTACCAGTGTGTAGCATCATCACTTGGTAACAAATTCCAAGGTGTAACAGCAACAGCCTTCTAACAGACGCAGGGGTGGGCATAGCCACACCAAAGCCATATAGTAGCAAGAGCTGAACCTCCCGGGGAAGAACTTTAAAAAAAAATCATTTCTGAGGAACTGCCAGACTGATTTCCAGAGTGGTTGTACCAGCTTGCAATCCCACCAGCAGTGGAGGAGTGTTCCTCTTTTGTGATCCATCCCATATACAGTTACAAAACCCAGACACTATCATTGATGCCCACAAGTACTTGCTGACTGGAGCTGGATATAGCTGTCACCTGGGAGGCTCTGCTAATGCATGACAAATACAGAGAGGGACACTCTCAGCCAGCCATTGAACTGAGCACAGGGTCCCCAGTGGAGGAGCTAGAGAAAGGACCCAAGGAGCTGAAGGGGTTTGCAGCACCATAGGAGGAACAAGGATATGAGCCACCCAGTACTCCCAGAGCTCCCAGAGACAAAAACATCAATCAGATAGTACACATGGTGTTACCCATGGCTCCAGATACATAGGCAGCCTTGTTGGACATCAAAGGGAGGAGAGGCCCCTGGTCCTGGAAAGGCTCGATGCAGCAGTGTAGGGGAATTCCAGGGCAGGGAAGTGGGACGGGGTTGATTGGGAAACAGAGGGAGGGGAGATGGCTTTCAGGGAGGGGGGAGCCAGGAAAGGGGAAATGTAAATAAAGAATATATCTAATAAAAACATAAATGTAAGCATGTTAAAAATGTTTATTTCTATTAAACAGTAAGCCAATGTGATTTATTCACACACACATAAAAATAGTTGCTGCACTGTTCCTTAGTACTCGACTATTTCAGTATCCACTGAGGGTTTTCTTACTGAGGCATTTGCGTCCATTTTCCATGGGCCATGGTCCTTAGTTGCTGCAGACTTTCTATTGAGAGCCTCAGGTAGTCAACGTCACGTTTCTCAATCAGTAGAAATGAGAGGAGGTCTAAGCTTATCTAGAGAAATCTACCGGGAGCTCTTCGGGTTGCCGAAGGTTCTAGCCTCAGAAGGGATTCAGGAGTTTCCCAGCATCCAGCTTGGTTCTTCTGGGAAGGTAGTTTTCAAAGAGTGAGATTGTGCAGAACTACCAATCACCTGGATCCCTTCGTAAAGCTTTGCCTCACCGTGGTACTCATACTATAGTGGATGCTGCTGCATTGGTCCCAGGTCAGAATCAGCTCCATGCTGCTTAGATTGGAATCTATCAAAACTATCCTCAAAACCAACTCACATAGAAAAAAGTAGTCAAGAGTTGCCGTATTCTGTCTTTAATCAGACTGGATGGATGGGGACTCAAGTGGGTGTGGGTGAGGACTGGGGTGTTGTCACAGTATGGCTTTACTGTTGTCATTAGTGAGAGGAGATAAGTCAGTCACGTGAGTGTAATATATGCACACATATATGCCTGTACAATATGTCTATTAAACATACACATTTATCTATAATCCATACTTAATACGTTGCTAGGATTTGAATCCTGAATCGTTTAAATGACAGAAAAGTATAGTTACATCTTCTGCTTCCAATACCTGGATTTTTGGGCACTCTTTAGAGAAATCACAAAATCCCCACAAAACTCCATTTCAGAGGACATTTTTATATACTGAAATACACTTGAAAAAAATGTATGCATTTTTCTCACTGTTTGTTTGTTCCCATGATATTCTGTTAACTAATGTGATATAATTACCTAATAACAAATATAAGACATGGCTGTTACTGTTATAAGGAATCAGACTCCTCAGATATTTAATTTAGAGGATTTTTTTTTCTTGACAAACAGGTGGCTCATACTAAAATTCAGGCCTTGGAATCCAACCTAGAAACTCTTTTGACCAGAGAAACCAAAATGAAAGCTCTAATCCGGACCCTGGAACAAGATAAGATGACTTATCAAAAGACAGTGGAGCAAATCCGGAAGCTGCTACCAGCAGACGCGCTGGCCAACTGTGAACTGCTGTTGAGAGACCTAACCCACCCAACAAATGACAAAGCCAAGCCAGGAAATAAGCCATAATTTCAGACATGGCCTTAGCAGACAGCGTCCTTAAAATTCCTGGAAAAAGGACCCTGTGTAAGGTCGACCAGAAAGCTGGTAGGACAGCTACTACTGGTGGTGAGATCATCAGTAGGCGACATAGCTCTCCTCAGAGCACTCCCCTCTTAAGCCATCGTGGATATCCAGACTGTATTTCTTCTGCCGCTGTGTACATCACTATGTATAACTGGACATAAAGATCCATGCTTTAAAATCAAACAGTAGGTGTGTATTCCGAGCAATTTTTCTTTTTCAGTCAGAACTTCATGAAATTCAATCAAAGGGGAGTTCAAATGAGATTCTCCTTGGATACACATGAAATCTTTTGGTTTTCTAGTGAAACAAATCTAGAACATCTTTGTATATTAAAATATACTTGAACAACGACAACAACAACAAAATGAATGTATTTTCCCTTCCCCCAAAGACTAGCATGCTTCACTCAGAGTGGTAGGCAGACACATTTCTTTAGCTATGTGCCTGTGTCTATAAGGGACATGACTGGCTTCTAGTTTCACTCCTGTGAGTCTCCTTGGAAGGTGGGGCTCTTCTGCCCTGTCTGCTGTGTGACAACCAGCACGTCTAACCTTCGAGGATCTTGAGTCTGGTTAGGCCTTGCTTTAGACACACATAGGAAGAAAGCAGGACACTGTGGCTGAGTTAACCCCCCTCAGGGTGAAGAGGACTGTTGCTAATTTTCTAGCAGAGTAGACCAGCATTGATATTCAAACCGAAAATACCAGGCCTTCAACACACTGTTAAGCTCCTGAATTGCCTAGGTAGCTTTTTGCCATTTTATTTAAGTGACTTCTGTAGCGGTAAATCAATTGCTTGGTGCTGTATGTACCAAGTGAGAGGGTTTGCTAGTTTCTCACAAAATTACGGGAGCAGACTATGCAGTTCCTGAGACTTTTGGCTTTAGAATAGGGAAATAAAATTAGGATTTCCCGAAAACGATAGACCATGTCCAGTCGCTTTTCTATTTTTTTTTTCTCAATGACAGAACACATTTTTAATCATCTCCCCCTTTTCATGTGAAAATTTAGAACTGTGAAATATTTAGGAACCAACCATGTAGAGCACACAGGAAGGGACGGAACCGTCTCTGACCCAGGGAAAACCTACAATTCTGTGTTCGGACTCCTGGCTTCTTCTGTGTACAGATAGGTCACTGGAGAATGTTCATGCAAGCTGAGTGGGTAGGCAGCAAGTCATTTTCCCAGGACGTCTTCAGTCCGTGCTGCAGAGACGATTTTACAATAGTGCCTCTCAACACTGATGCAGCATTTTTTTATTTTTTATTTTCTATTTTTTGCCTTTGTCAACAGTGTTTACTGTCGCTGCCGCTGCTCTTTCAGCTCTTGTCTTTTTGCAGATGGGTTACTTGGGGGTGATTTTTCTCGAAGAGAGTTTATTATACACAAGATGAAGGTTTATCATAGTGCTTAGGAGTCAAGATGTAATGTTTCCCAAGACACTGAAGTGGGGATGCCAAGCATCTAGGCTGTACCCCACTTGGATGTCACAAGTCCCACAGGGTCAGAGTATCCTTGGATCTAGTGGGTTTTCTCCTAAAAAAGTCTTATTAGTTAGGAGAGTTGATGTACCCTCAGTCGAGCCATTAGCTGATCAGTTGCTTGGATCTTCTGAAAATGCCTTCATTTGTAGAATCCTCATTCTCCTACCAGGACAAAGAGGGGTTCAGTGTTACTGTCTGGTGGCTGAAACTGCCTTGTGGGTGTGATGCACAGGTGGTGACTGAGGCATCCCGATGTCGGGGGAGGAAATCTGTTCTTCCCATTTCTCCACTAAAAGTAAACTATGTTCTGGATGTTGGGAATCAGCAGTATGGATCGTTTATGGTATTCAGTGATTAAGACAATGGATATGGTATTTTCTTGTGAAAATGATTTTCCTTTCTCATTGGTGATTTTTTTTTTTTAAAAAAATGTTACACCTGTTTTGCTTTGTAATTTTACATCTTCGGGTTCATGTAACGTCTAGAGTCATTTCCAATAAATATGTTGCTGCCATTTCCTGAGCTTTTTTGCTGTTGTTGTTTCTTGAGGGGCGGGGTAGGCCATAAACAATTGCTTATAGACTTGAAAACAAAGGCTGCATGGGGTGGATTGATACGACCTAAGCTTGAAAATGCCTAACAGTCTCATGTGAACAAACCAGGATTACAAAGATAATTTAAGACAATTATGGGAATAGATTGTTACCAATTTTCAATTTCTTTCCTAATGAAGCCTTTACTCCTGACTGGAGAAAGAGAAGGGAGACTGAGCTGAAGGACTACACCTCTTTTCTCCCTGGATCCTGCCCCCTTCCCCTCCAACTCTTCCTTATTCCTTCCTTCTCCTCTTTCCCACTTTCCCCAGTGCTATGGATGGAAGCTAAAATCTCATACACCCTAAGCTCGATCACTGAACTCATCTTTAACTGTATCACTTTGATTTTTTTATGTCTATCTTGTCGATAGAATAGAAGGAGTATATAAAATTGCAGAGTTTTCCTATTAGCTTTGTTTCCAAATAATTAGGAATTAAGGAGCTTACCGAGAGATACAATATGAATATGCTCCTACCCAATATTTCTTTTAAATTGTCCTTAAGGATGTTTGTAATCTTCTAAGTGGATCCTAAATCTTATTGCTAATGTTATCATTTAGTATTTTGGTATTTTTTTCCTTGTATATAGTAAAAAGGTGGGGAAGGATGCAGTGTGGTCCTTTGTAAAATTTATATATGTATATATGTGTGTGTGTGTGTGTGTGTGTGTGCATGTCTAATTGTCTCTATGTTGTTACCAATGCATGCAGTGTCAAAAGAGGGCATCCAGTGTTCTGGAGCTGAAGTTATAAGCAGTTGTAAGATGCCTGATGTGGGTGCTGGAAACCAAACCTGGGTCCTCTGTAAGAGCCCCTCAGTCCCAGACCCCAGGATAGTCTTAGAGGCCTAGTCTTGTAATATCCACACTGGCTCACCACTTTTGTTGTTATTCTTTTCCTTACACTGATAGCTTATGATAAGGAATTTATTATCTCATAGTATATGCCATTTTGCCCTCTACCATAACATGACATGCTCAAAAGAGTGACATGAACAGGAACAGCTATGGATGTGAGGTCAAAGGTTAGATATGAATTTTGGTGTCACCACTGGTGTGTATGCACTCAGAAAGCAGGTCTCGTCAGCTAGTTCAAAGCTGACTCCAACAAAGAGAACTCATAGCCCTTGTCCTCAGAGATTTCTGGTCTAGATAGAAGGAAGGGGTTGATGGGAAAACAAGAGATGGCACACTGTTGGATGCAAAGAATTAAGAGTCACTGAGGTCAGCTGGGGCAGAAGAGGTTGGGCAGCTCCAGGAGTGGGTGTGACAAGTGTCTGGAAGAAGAGCACGTTGGTGGGAGTCTCAAAGTGCCAACTGAATTTTCCTAGGTGGTGTAGGGCAACAGATGAAGAGAGGATACTTTGTAAGTCATACTTAGCCAAATGAGCACAGTCCCTTATGGTTGTGGTCAGAGATGGGCCTTCACAGGCAAGGAAAGAACTCTCGAAGGCCTCTGTGGACCTTTGAAAGGCTTAGTTCTTCCTCCAGAGCAGTCAGAAAGAGGAATTTCCACTAACCTGTGAAGAAGCAGGATTGCTCTAACCCATGTAGATACTTGAACAGGAACTAAGGAGTAGGAAAATGCAATCAAAACCCAACTTGAAAATGTGAAACTTAGATCTAAGACAGCAGAGTCTGGGGATATCAGTTTACAAGTGCATCTTTAATGTAGATAACTACTGAATCCTGCTAGCCTTGTCTAAACAGACTGGCCATCTTCCCATCCTTAAAGCAAATACCTAAGTCCACATCCTTGTTGTTAGTGGATTAAGATGCTACCATTTGGGATAGAGAGATGACTTAGTGGTTAAGAGCAGTGGCTGCTCTTCCAAAAGACCGGTGTTCAATTCCAAGTAGCTGCGTGGCAGCTCACAATTGTCTGTAACTCCAGTTCCAGGGTATCTGATCCTCACACAGACACATGTACAGGCAAAACACAATTGCATATGACATAAAAACAAGTTAAAAACCCAAAGAGGTTAACCAACTTGACTCTTGTATGAGAAATGGAAGTATAAGATTGAGTTGAAGAGAGAAAATGAACTAGAAGCATTGGTGTGGGCAAACATGGTGAGTAGGGAGCTTTTGCTATGAACTGTGTATAGATTATATCATATACAGTACCTATACAGTGTTTCACAGTATGGTAAGAATTTAATAGGTGAGTTACATTGAATTACCCAGCAATATTATTTACATGGTCTGCAGTGTGGATGGCTGTAGAATTGTATCCTCTGAGCAGAACATCCACTATCATCTTCATCAGAAGTAGCTCTGGTGACCCAGGAAAGAACATCAGGATTGGTCCTGTTGACATTCTCTTATAGAAGAAGGTGAGGAGGGTCATCAGACACATCTGTGAGATCTGGGCCACACTTTGTTGTTGTCCCTTCCAGCAGCACATGGAATCTTTTGGTCTCAGGAGGTAAGAGGACATAGAGGACAGAAGGTTAACTGATCTGTGTCAACAGCTATGCAGACACCATTATCCATGTTGAGGTGGATAAAGCTTTCCCAGCCACATTCCAGTAAGTAACACTCACTTGTGTGCAACACAAACTCATGGTTTACTGAGCTGGACTTCGGTCTCACTGTAGCCTGGTCTGCCACTGGCACTTTCTGTGGTGTGAATAGGTGCTAGGTCACACCTCCCCAGAGGGGGGAAATCACTGAACTATTGTTCTACCTGGGGTTATATAATATTGCAGTTGATAAAATATATTATATATGATGAAGTATACATAAATGTAGTATACTAAGCATGAGGCTATGTACTCCAGTCTGCTTATAATCTATATCATCATCATTTTATTATTCAGTTCTCTTCATTGAAATGGTTTATAATTTCAGGTGACTGGTCCAGGAAAATTAAGTTATTGTTCAACAATAACTTAAGTTATTGTTCAACACAGGAACTTCCCAATAGGATCTTTTTAAATAGATAATTTATATCCCTATACTTTTCTTTTGACTTATCCTCAAATCCTCATGTTCTTCCACCACCATTGAACTAATATATCCCGATCATCACACAAACTTAAGCACACACCGCATAGAAATACCAACCTTCGACCAATCCCCCTTGTATGGACACAGTCCAAACTTTGTAGAGCTTGTGTTTTTCCCTCCCATGATACAAATACACTCAGCTCTTTTCTATCAATGGTACACATTGGAAACATTTAGGTGAAACATTTGGTAATAGTGTCTGACATGCACATAAATAGCTAACCACAAGCATACTGTTATTGCTTCCTCTTTCTTTCTGTGCATCAGACTTATGTATTTCTCTAGTATCATTTTTTTCCACAATATCTGTTTCAGTCTGCTTGATCCTTCTTAGCAATTCATAATCAGTGAATCCTTGGGACAGAACAGTATTAACCTTCCTCGTTACAAATGATATAATGCAGAAAAAAATCTGAACTAAATATTACTTAATATCACACAAGGAAGGGCCATAAAGTTAATACCTTGGACTGCCAGGAGGTATTTCTGAAACTTCAAAACTAAGGGCAGTGTGAGATTTTTTTTTTTTTTGAAGAGACATCAACATGAATTGATTTCATCCCAGAGGTATCTCTAGGCAGCAAAGCCCCTGGGCCTGAATGCTTTAGTATAATTGAATAGATTTGCATATCTAGAAATAGATTAGGTTAATCCAATAAGAATTGGTCAGTCTTGGAAGGAAGAAAAGAAGACAGGTTATGGCAGATACAACTAGAGTGAACCTTTGCCAAAGCCCTTGGTAATGTCCTTATTGTGAATGTGAATACAGAGAGTCTGGCCTCTATAATCCACTTGGTCTTGCCCTTCTATGACAGGTCTGTCCCCATTGTGAGACCTCTGTGCCATCTTGGACTGGTGCCCTAGACGCCCACCCAACTCATTGGTCTCCCTTTATAAAGTCTGTGCCTTACAGGCATCTTACCAATTATGATTTAGGTGTGCTCTTTGTCACAGAGAAATATGAAGCTAGGTGTATCATGTGTGCATGTGTCTTGGTTGTGTGCGTGTGTCTGAATGGTAGTGTGTATGTGCCATGGCGTGTGTGTGGAGGTTCAAGGACAATGCTAGGTATTTGTCCCTACCTTCTACCTTGTTTGAGACAGCATCTCTTATTCATTGCTGTGCACATTGGATTAGTTGACCTGTCAGTAAAGGGATTCTGTTATCTCTGTTCCTAATGTGCCACAGGAGTGTTAGGCTTACATGTACACGGCTTTACATAGATTTGGGAATCTGCATTTATTTCCTCATGCCTGTGCATTAAACACTTTATTCATTGAGTCTTCTTGGTTCAAAATTTTCTTTCTTTTAAAGACTAATATCCCATAGTATACACATCAACCACTTTTTGTTTCTTTAATCTCTCTGTATTTAGATACTTATTATGTTCTTTTGGTTATGATGATTAATGCCGCTATGATAGTGGTTGTACAAATTCATTTGTCTTAAGAACTTGGGTTTTATGAGTCTACCCGTGAAGAATGAATCTGTAGTTTGTGCTTTATGAAATTAAATTGTTGAGCCTTCAAGGTCTGAAATTGGAGCAAATTCATCTGGGTAAGTGAAGCTTTAGGGTGACTTATTGTTATTATTATTACGTGGAAGGACCTTGAATGTATAAGACTGGTGTTGGCAAATTAGGTTTCACAGTAATAATGGTGCTTTGTAGACATAAGAGAAGGATGTTCTCTTTCTGCAAGCGTTTGAATGCTGCTGAGATTCCTGTTTATCTCTTGCAAAGTAGAATCCTTGTGTGGCCGGACGTTGTTTCCCTTCCCAAATTGAGTTAGTTTGCAAACGCACAGTTGTTAATCTCAATAGAACATGATATTATTCAGAGATAATTATTGCCATTAAAATGCATCTTTTGCTCACATGCTGAAGGACGGCTCTGAAACAGAACCCTGCAAAGGAAATGAGAGCCTTCTCTATGCTGACTCTCAGCTGCTCAGATGTACACATTTTTCTTTTTATATTTGTGCTTTATTTTGTCTAGCAAATGCTTCTTCAGCCTCGGTCCTCTCTGAACCACCATTTAGCCTTTGTATAGTAAATTGGGTACTCGTGGGGAGAAAGCACCAATCACTGTTTAAGTCTTTTGTAGCTCATGCAATTAGAGCGGTCACTGGGACTTTACCAGTACTTACATTTAAAATCACAAGGCAAAATGGAGAGGGCAGGACCAGTGACATAGGGACATTGATATGTTTGATTTTCTTTCCATTCTTTTCTTAAAGACAGACTTAGAATGACCTGTTTTGACATCTGGATAGACTTCCCCCACATTCAAAGAATTAAAAGAATAATTTTTTTCATTTTATTTTCTAAAGCTACATTCATAAGCCATTCTTTTTAAAAACTCATTTTTATTATACGCATGTGCTTTATTTATTATATGCTGTATATTCATGTGGTTGGATACGTGCATATGCCATGACACACTTATGACATCACAGGACAACTTGTAGGAGTTAGTTCTTTCCTTCTACCATGAGGGGTTACAGCAACTGAACTTAGGTTATCAAGTTTGGTGGCAAGCACCCTTACTGGATGAATCTTCCCCTTGGGCCTGGTCAATAATTTTTGATTATCAACCTTGTTTTTTCTTTTAAAGCATAGTGGTAGCATTTTAAAATAACATTATTTTAAGATGCTGAACATGTCAGGCATTGGAGAATTCAAAAACAAAATCTCTTTGATATTCCACTTTACCCAAGTGAGAGTAGCCAATGTCGAGAAAATAAATGACAAGAAATGCTGATGAGGATGGGAGGAAAGACATGGATTCATTGCTGGTGAGAATGCAAACTACCCCTGCCATTGTGGAGTCAGTATGGAAGTTTCTAAAGTTTTTGCAATCAATCAATCAATCAACCAATCAATTGATTAATCAATAAAGGAATAAGTATCAAACAGCATTGCTTTTGATCATTTATCCAAAAGATTCTTATCAGAGAGATACACACACATTATTACTCACAACAGCCAAGGAATAGAATCAGCCCAGGTATCTATCCATGGATGAAGAGATAATGAAAATGTGGTTCACATACACAACACAGTTTTACTTTCCATAAAGTAAAATGAAATCACAGTATTTGTGAGGAAATGATAAAATTGGAAATTATATTAATTGAGGGGACTCAGACAAATATGGCGTATTTTTGGGCCCCAAACTTTAACTTTTATGTATTTGTGGACCCTAAACATAATATATGTGCATGTGTATTTTATATATATATATATATATATATATGCATGTGTATTTTATATATATATAATGTGCATGTGTATTTTTTATATATATATATATATAATGTGCATGTGTATTTTATATATATATAATGTGCATGTGTATTTTATATATATATATAATGTGCATGTGTATTTTATATATATATAATGTGTATATGTATTATATATATATAATGTGCATGTGTATTATATATATTTAATGTGCATGTGTATTATATATATATAATGTGCATGTGTATTTTATATATATATATAATGTGCATGTGTATTTTATATATATAATGTGCATGTGTATTATATATATATAATGTGCATGTGTATTTTATATATATATATATAATGTGCGTGTGTATTTTATATATATATAATGTGCATGTATATTTTATATATATATATAATGTGCATGTGCATTTTATATATATATAATGTGCATGTGTATTTTATATATATAATGTGCATGTGTATTATATATATAATGTGCATGTGTATTATATATATATATATATATATATATATATATATATATATATATATATATAATGTGCATGTGTATTATATATATAATTTGTGTGTGTGTGTCCTATCTTAGTTTGCTTTCTGTTGCTGTAGCAAACACCATGGCCAATGCAACTTGGTGGGAGGGAGGGTTTCTTTTATTTTACAACTTAAAGTTCACCTCGAAGGGAAGTCAAAACAGGAACTCACTACAGGAACCTGGATGTAGGAACCGAAGCAGAGGCCATGGAGCACAGTTCTGTTTGCTTTTTTCTCTTCATCGCTTGTTCAGTTTGCTCTTTGCTGTAACTCAGACTTACCTGCCTAAGGGCGGTACAGCAGGCTGTAGGCTGAGCACTACTCCCACATCAACCATTCATTGGTAAAATGCCCCATAGATTTGCCTACAGTACATTATGATAGAGCTAATCCTCAGTTGAAGTTAGCATTTCCTTTCAAGATTACTCTAGTTTTTGTCAACTGACAAAACACTAACCAGCACAGTTTGTATACATAGGTGTGAGTGTAGACCATGAATCCAGAGAGATAACGCAAGTGAGATAGTAAAAGTGTGTATAGTTTGCCCCTGAATAGTCACATAGGCTTCAAGTTCTGGATCTTGTATCTGATGCTTAGAGCCCTTTATACTTGCCCAAGTCTCCTGTCTCCTTATACACATGATGCTAGTTTTAACCAACATCAACAATCAAATCTGGAAAAGGTTTCTTCCTAAGGCAAGAAGAGATAACCATAGAGGTAGCTTTGTTTGATGCAGCTGCTCATAGGACATGTCTCATTTATTCTGTCTCTAAACAGAGCTGTCCCTGCTGCCACCGTGGAGCTGCAGCTTGCAGATGACTTGATCCATGAATTAGAATTACGAAAGCAACATGTGACAGTTCTCCTCGATGACTACAGATAAGGATAACCAAGAACATATCATGGGCCTTTCTGCTTTGACAATCTGACTTATTGAAAGTGGCACAATCTTTATTTGATTCTCTTATTGATCTCTAAAGGTGAAGCAAAGACTTCTGTAACAACAACAACAACAACAATAATAACAATAAAGCAATTAGAACTATTCTGTACAGATAAAGTATTAGAGCAACGCTGTTTTATAGTCATTCCCTTATTTATTTATTGATTGATTGATTGTAAAAACTTTAGGGACTTAACAATCTTACCCTTTTTTACAGATAAGAAAAACACAATGACATGTCAGGTAAATCAGGGAGGCTGGGCCTTGAATTCTTTCTTCACAGTGACTTTGAAGAACCGGTCCTTCCAGTGCCCTTGCTAGGCTTGGGCCGTGCACTAGTTACTTTTTCTATTGTGTGTGAAAATCCTGCACAACAGATAACTTAAAGGAGAAAGGATTATTTTTGGGTCATAGTTTGTTGGGGAAACTGCCTGCTTGGGCGGATCTGTGGGAGCTGGAGTGAACGGCAGTGATCGAGAGAAGAGGGAAACGGGGTGCACCGCGCTGTGCATCAGTGCACCCCCTGGCCCCCACCAGCCCACTTTCTTCAGGTGAGCAGCTGCATGTCCTAAAGGCTCCATGACCTCCACAAGCGGAATTACTAGCTAGGGACCAAGTGCTTAAACAACCATAGAAGCCTGTCGGGAACATTTTACACATAATGTCCGTAAGAAGAAGGGAGTCCTAGATTAATCTAATCGTGTCATCTCTAAAGATTTTAGTTTTAAATCTTCGTGTGTGTGTGTGTGTGTGTGTGTGTGTGTGCATGTGTGTGCACATGTGGCTGTGTATGTGGCTGTATATGTGACTGTGTGTGTGTGTATGTGGCTGTGTATGTGACTGTGTATACGATTGTGTGTGTGCATGTGGCTATGTATGTATATGTGACTGTGTGTGTGACTGTGTGCATGTGCATGTGGCTGTGTGTGACTGTGTATGTTGTATGTGTATGCATGTGACTGTGTGTGCATGTGTCTGTGTGTGATTGTGTGTGTATGTGTGCATGTGTCTGTGTGTGTGTGCATGTGAGTGTGTGTGTGTACATGTGTCTGTGTGTGATTCTGTGTGTGTGTGCATGTGTCTGTGTGTGTGCATGTGAGTGTGTGTTTGTGCATGTGTCTGTGTGTGAATGTGTGTGTGTGTGCATGTGAGTGTGTGTGTGCATGTGAGTGTGTGTGTGCATGTGTCTGTGTGTGTGTGCATGTGTCTGTGTGTGATTGTGTGTGTGTGTGCATGTGTCTGTGTATGTGCATGTGAGTGTGTGTTTATGCATGTGTCTGTGTGTGATTGTGTGTGTGTGCATTTGTGTGTGTGCATGTGAGTGTGTGTGTGCATGTGTCTGTGTGTGTGCACATGTGAGTGTGTGTGCATGTGTCTGTGTGTGACTGTGTGTGTGTGCATGTGTCTGTGTGTGACTGTGTGGGTGTGCACATGTGAATGTGTGTATGTATGCATGTGACTGTGTGTTTGCATGTGTCTGTGTGTGACTGTGTGTGTGTGCGCGCATGTGAGTGTGTGTGCATGTGACTGTGTCTGTGTGTGTGCATGTGTGTGTGTGTGTGTGTGTGTGTGTGCATGTGAGTATGTGTGCATGTGTCTGCATTTGCTCTGATGAGAGTACTTTCCCCACGGTTCCTCTGATAAGCATTTTAAGGACCCCAAGGGTAATTTGAAGATTTGTCACGAGAAAGATGAAGGACGAATGATAAATAGAGCCACAATCCTCACTTCTGAAGACTTGAGCTGTACAGAGATAGTATGAGGAAAACTTGAATAAAACCAGAGAGAACTAAGGACTTCTACTGCTGTCTAACTGGATATGCATATTTAAATGAACTAATAGCATTTAATGATGTACATTTTCCGTGCACTCTTAGCACAATGAATTAGAAAAAAAAATGACAATTTCTGTCTCAATAGAGTTGTATTAAATGTTAAGGAGATCTCTGGATGGATCCCCCAATATAATTATCTCCCAAGTGCCACTGTAACCCTAAGCCTCCATGGCATTCTACTCTAGAGACATTGGGGAAGAGATGGAGATGAAATGGCCTATGTCCTTCAGCTCAATGCCTCATTTTCTTCTCCCATCTTACACTATGGTTCTGACTATGAAGATGATCCTTGTAGGAGAGAAAGCAGAGCCACAGTAGTTAATTGTAATGGGCTGATAGAGAAGTAGAATTGTGGGAATGCTTTAAATCCATCCATCCATCCATCCATCCATCCACCCATCCATCCATCCATCCATCCATCCATCCATCCATCCATCCACCCATCCATCCATCCACCCATCCATCCATCCACCCATCCATCCACCCATCCATCCATCCATCCACCCATCCATCCATCCATCCACCCATCCATCCATCCAAGAGAGATCATGAATCAAGTTTATCTACCATGATTTCAATGCTTATGCAACTGAACGAAATCTACACAATGACACCAAAGTTTAGTGAGAGGCTTCTGGGACCCATGGAAAATATATGATAGTATACTGGCTGGTTTTGTGTGTCAACTTGACACAGGCTGGAGTTATCTCAGAGAAAGGAGCTTCAGTTGGGGAAGTGCCTCTGTGAGATCCAGTTGTAAGGCATTTTCTCAATTAGTGATCAAGGATGGGAGGGCCCATTGTGGGTGGTGCCATCCCTGGCCTGGTGCTCTTGGGTTCTATAAGAAAGCAAGCTGAACAAACCAGGGGAAGCAAGCTAGTAAGTAACATCCCTCCATGGCCTCTGTATCAGCCCCTGCTTCCTGACCTACTTGAGTTTCAGTCCTGACTTAGTGATGAACAGCAGAATGGAAGTGTAAGCTGAATAAACCCTTTCCTCCCCAACTTGCTTCTTAGTCATGATGTTTGTGCCGGAATAGGAACCCTAGGACAGATAGAAAGTAAGATTTGTTTTACTTTGAGGAACAATGTGCAGAAAAGAAGGGCTAATAGTTAGAATGAGAGATTCCTGAGGTTAGAGCTGTGATTACCGTTCCTCGCTATTGTCTGGTTGGCAGGATGACCTGGCAAGAGCTTGGAAGAAATGCCAGTGGTCTGGAGCATGTACGTAAGTAGCTAAGGTGTTGAGATGGTTACAGTTGCCAGCTTGATACAGTCTAGAATCGCCCAGGAGGATGGCCTCTGAGAATATCGATGGGAGATTATCTGTGTTCGTTGATATGGGAGCTCTCGTCCGCTGTGGGTGGCACTAATCCTCAGGTTTGGGGTCCTGGACTGTATCAGAGCAGGAAAAGCCCACTGAGCACTAGCGCACATTGCCCTTTACTCTGACTTTTGGATTAAATGTGACTGGGTGCTTCAAGTTCCCACTGCTTTAACGTCACTACGATGAATGTAACCTGTAATTGTGAGCTAAATAAACCTCTTGTCCCCCAAGTTGCTTTTGTCAAGATATTTAATCACAGCAACAGGCAATGAAACTCAGGCAGAAATAGTACTAAAAATAATACTCCCTGTGGCTTTTCTGCCTTTCACAGAACAATCTAGAATAGATCTTCCAGTAAATGGGTTTCCTTTATATTGGAAGATTAAAAGATGGAAAAGCATCACTGTGGCTGTAACTTCAGTGCTAACATAATTTGGGTGACATGCACTTCAAAACACTTTATGGATGTTTCTTACGTTTTGTCTTCGATGCAAAACTGCATCCATTTTTTTTTCTTCTTTTTTGCTGATTCGTGATGCATTTTTAGATTAACATTTGGTTTTCAGTCTAGACTGGTGTCTATAGACCTCAACTTGGGAGTCTGCTTCGTATTAATAATTTCATCATCACAGCTTGGAATACCGTGACCTGAAGGGGCACTGGTTAATTTCAGGAATTTGTATTCTTTAATTCTACCTAGATCAGCTTTTACTGAATCGATCTGTACATCTACTAGGCACGTGAGACACAGCTACATGCGTACATGTCTGCTTGCAGAATCTCATGGTGAGATGGACTGAAGGTCTCATTTGTATGCAAGTAAGGAAAAAAATAGTTGTGTTCAGGCTGGCCGTGGCTGGTAGGCATGAAGTAAGGACAGGTCCGTGAAAAGCCAGAAAAGGACCCACAGGGTGCCAAGGCGTGACTGGAGATGTGGAAGGAGCCGACGCACAAGAACGAGTCCTGGGACAGCCCATGAGACGGGCCTTAATATCCCCTCTGCACAGAGGTTCTCAACCTTCCCAACACTGTGACCTTTGATACAGTTCCTCAGATATTGGTCATCCCCAACCACTAGGGTATTTTGCTGCCACTTCAAAGTTGTAATTTTGCTACTGTTATGAGTTGTAACGGAAATATCTGATATGCCGGGCACTGGTAGAACCACTGCCCCAGCAACCCATCAAAATACTGTTCACCGTGGTGACTTGTTTCCCTTTTCAAATCCCATGCGCCCACAGATGACCCATGACCCCTACCGTCTTTGTGATAGAAACAAGATCACTCCAGGGGGGGGGGAGGATTTTCTGTGATGTCATTGTTTCAGGCTCCCTCATTTGCATGAGAGCCCTCCAAGATCCTCTGTTAGTATTTCATAGCATTGCTTTTGAAGGTGGTTATCAAAGTGTGTGAAATTCAGAACCCACAAAACTTTAGTCTGTCACTAGCTACCAACTATCCTGTGCTTTACCAATCGGAAACAGAATAATCTGAAGAGGGAATTGTTGGTAGAGTGATTTAAAAAAAAAAAAACTATAATAGGAATGAATGGGAGTTGGAAAGCGAGAAGTGAAGAGAAATCCAAAGGCTACAAAATAGCCCGTGCTGGGTGCAGGCACTAAAGGAAAGACCCAGCGAAGGACAAAGACTGCATCCTCTAATTCCTTTCCTCCCCCCAACACCCCACACCCCCCGCCCCCATGAGCCATGCTTCACCGCAGAGAGATGACCGCAGCTCTTGACAGAGTGGTGAAACCTCAGGAAGTGTGAAAGGCCCCTTGGAAGCTTCATAGAGCGCTGCCGGGCCAGTGGCACTTTACCCGGAGATGTCTGTGCAGCACGGAGGGAAGCCGTGCATGGGGAATATCATTCTGGGCCAGTCATCGAGCACCGCAGGAATCAGGCTCGTTGGAAGTTGTGGCAGAGGCAGCAGATGCAGGTGTCTGCCCAGAGAAGCGCGCCATGGAAACGAGAGGCAGTACAACTTCCTCCTGTTGCGTCCTTCCTGTATCCTCTACCTGCAAAGTTTACATTACATCCAAGCTACAAAAAAGACTTACAAGACTTACTAGCTTCACTATGGCCAAGAATAATAGCTGAAAGGCAATACAGTTGGTGTACTGCCTGGTTTTGGGGTTGCTAGAGTCCCAGACGCAAGCTAGAGTCATCAAATAGGAAGGAACCTCAGTTACGGAAATGGCTTTATGAGATCCAGCCATAGGGCATTTTCACAGTTAGTGATTAATGGGGAGGGTCCAGCTCATTGGGTGTGCCATCTCTGGGCTGAAGGTCCTGGCTTCTGTAAGAAAGCAGGCTAAGCAAACCAGTACCCAGCACTCCTCCACGGCCCCCGCATCAGCTCCTGCCTCCAGGATCCTGCCCTGTTTGAGATCCTGTCCTGACATCCTTCAGTGATGAACAGCATGCAGAAGTGGAAGCTGAACAAACTCCTTCCTGTTTTTTTTTTTTTTGTTTTTTTCTTTTTTTGATCATGGTGTTTTGTTGCAGCAACAGAAACCCTAACTGAGACAATTGGCATGTGTAGTTTCTGCATGTAAGTCATATGTATTATCATATTCAAATCTCGAAAACCCTTTCTATTTTAAATAATTTAAGTAATGGCTATCAGCACGAGACACTGATCATCAGTCCAGAAATCACTCAGTGTTTGGATTCAGCTGCTATTCGAATTTATTGTGGAAAAGGCCCATATGAGATGCTTTCCAGGAGACTGAGAAGGTCTCCTACTCTTCAGAGGATTAGATGGTAGTCTGATGTCTTGTGAACATTTTCACTTTCCGGTAACTAATCAGTAATCCCCTGCTATCTTAGTAACAGAGTTTTCTACTTGGCGTCAAGTGTGGAAAATAGAACCTCTGCAATAAGATTGTGGATGTTAGGAATTTAATAAAAAACACTCTAATTCTGTTAGGAATTTAATAAAAAACATTCTAATTTTGTTGGGTTTCAGCCTTTCAACTGTGGCCATCAGACAGTGTTATAACCTGTATTTTTTTCCCCCGAGGATTAGCCATCCACCAGCCTGATGGTTTTGGACTTGTCCTTTCCATCAGGGTGTGTAGAAAAGGCACGGGTGAGAAGACACAATTTTGAAACAAGTTGCATTTCTCAGTAAAAATTAATTTAATTTTAAAATAGATTTTTTTTTGTTTGTTTATCCATAGTGGCATGTTGACTGCTATTCCAGCGATTTCCACTAGATGGCACTGTTGTTCCAATTTCATTGCTCTCCTTGGCATGGTGCTCAGAGCACCACATTAGGAAGAAATTATAGAGTTGACCATTCTTCCAAGGAAAAGAGCTCCAGAAGAAGAAAATATACCAATTTAGCTATGCCTTCAGGAGCTACCTAAGTCTTCCGTTTGTAACGGCCCTAAGACAAGTCTGTGTGTTGATGTCAGGATAATACTTCACACTGGCTCGATATTATTTTTTCACTGCTGTTTAAAATCTTCACTATTCCCTCTGTTCTCAATGGAGCCGAAGCAGATCAGGCCATCGTCTTCTATATAAAAGCTTTCTCCACATACAGGACTAACAGGTGTGGTGATGAGTTTGGAACATCAGCTGGGCTCACTATTGTGAGCCCAATTGAAGACAATCACTGCCCTTGTCTCAGAACCCGTCAGTGGCCCGTAGTTCAGCAGGGACGCATAGGGACCTGTGATCCTCTCTTTAAGCCATGATTCAGTGTTGTGCAGGGCCATGATGTGCAGGGCCAGTGCAGGCGACCATAGCTGCTTGGAGATCGTGTTTGCAGTGGCTGTGTCATGCCCTGAACATGGAATTTCCCATCCTTCCTCCTAACTTCCAATTCATGTATTCCACCCGCCCCTCTCCCCCTTCCATGGTGTTCTCTGAGACTTAGAGAGAGTCATATTAGCATCGTGTGTAGGACTCAGAATTCAGCCACCACGGATTGTCAGGACTCTGAACAGCTGTGAGTTTCTGCCTTCTCTGTCCTTCACACCAAAGTGAAGCTTCTCTGATTAAGGCTAAGTGCATGAATATAAGCATAAATACTTCGATGCCAGGCCAATTTAGCTAAAAAAAAAATAAGTTTGCTACTAAGACATAAATCTTCCTCACTGTGGGTTTACAACACTAGGCATTTCCCCTCCTCAGGATTGGTCCTCAAATACAAACTGAGAGCAACTGGTCTCCACATAAAAAGACATCCACTAGCAGGCACAGCTTGCCCAGCAGGTTGGGATTGTAGTTCCTAGGATTCACAGCTGCACTAGACCACAGTGCCCATGTGCCTGGCGGCCTTGGCACTTTCTGTCACTAAGAAAGTTAGCTCTCTGTGAGGGAGTTTGAACTCTGGAAGTACTAGAGGCAAAGTAAGAATACACAGAAGATACACAGATGGCTAAGGACTTCCTAAATAGGACTCTGGGCATTCAGGAAATGAGATCAACAACTGACAAATAGCATGACTTCCTGAGGGCAGATAGCTTGTTTATGGTGAAGGAAACTGCTGACTGAATGGAATGTTAGTCTATAGAATGGAGAGCGTCTTTGCCAGCTCTACATGGGACAGGGGATTGCTACCTAGAGTATACAAAGAACTAAAAATTGTAAGCATCGATAAACTAAACAACCCACTTGAAAAATGAGGTTGGCTAATATCCAATATATACAAAGAACTCAGGAAGTTAGACTCCAGGAGCCAAATAACCCTATTAAGAAATGGGGTACAGAGCTAAAAAAAGAATTTTCACCTGAAGAACTTTGAATGGCTGAGAAGCACCTTAAAAAAAATGTTCAGCATCACTAGTCATTAGGGAAAGGCAAATCAAAACAACCCTGAGATGTCACCTTACACCAGTCAGAATGGCTAAGATTAAAAACTCAGGAGACAGCAAATTTTGGTGAGGATGTGGAGAAAGAGGAACACTCCTCCACTGCTGGTGGGAATGCACGTTGGTACAACCACTCTGGAAATCAGTCTGTCTGTTCCTCAGAAAGCTGGGCATAACACTTCTGGAGGACCCTGCAATACCACTCCTGGGCATATACCCAGAGGATTCCCTGGCATGTAATAAGGACACATGCTCCACTATGTTCATAGCAGCCTTATTTATAATAGCCAGAAGCTGCAAAGAACCCAGATGTCCCTCAATGGAGGAATGGGTACAGAAAATGTGGTTTATTTACACAATGGAATACTACTCAGCTATTAAAAACAATGAATTCATGAAATTTTTAGGCAAATGGTTGGATCTGGAAAATATCATCCTAAGTGAGGTAACCCAATCACAAAAGAACACACATGGAATGCAGTCACTGATAAGTGGATATTAGCTCAGAAGCTCTGAATACGCAAGACACAATTCACATTTCAAATGACTCCCAAGAAGAAGGAAGGAGAGTTCCCTGATCCTGGAAAGGCTTGATTCAGCATTGTAGGGGAGTACCAGGACAGAGAAGTAGGAGGGGGAAAGATAGGAGAATGGGTGGAGGGAAGAGCACTTAAGGGACTTTGGGGAGGGGGGAACCAGGAAAGGGAAAATCATGTGGAATGTAAACGAAGAATATAGAAAAGAAAAAAAAAAAAAGAAAAACTGGGTTGGGAACTGAATGTGTTCTCCAAACAATATTAAAAGCTGATAAACACTTTGAAAGTATTCAAGAGCATTAGTCATCGGAGAAATTCAAATTGAAATGACCCTGAGATTCCAGCTCATCCAAATCAGGTTGACTATTACCAAAAAACTAAATGGTAGCCAGTGCTGGCCAGGTGGTAAGGAAAGGGGAGTCCCACTTGCGCCCCTGGAGGGTCTGCCGGCCTGTGCAGCCAAGATGGAAATCAGTGTATCATTGTGTCCAGCGGAGTGCCCCATGTCCCAGCACGGAGATGTAACCCTGTTCATCACTGCTCTATTCGAGGCAGAAAGGACAAGGAATCCACTTAGATGCCCATCAGTTGATGAACTGTAATGAAAATGGCGGTCACATGCTATCCAATTTTACTCAGCTGTAAAGACAAAATTGTGAGATCTGTGGGCAGGCAAATGGACAGAACTGCAGAAAAATATACCTGGTGAGGTAAACCAGGCCCAGAAAGATTTGCATGTAGAAGTGCATGTAGAAGTTGGGAAACTAGAAAGGGACCATTGCAGTGTAGTTGGTGGTAAAAGAGAGCGAGGGGGGAGGAGAGAGAGAGAGAGAGAGAAAGAGAGAGAGAGAGAGAGAGAGAGAGAGAGAGAGACAGACACACACACAGAGATAGACAGTCAGACAGACAGACAGACAGACACACACACACACACACACACACACACACACACACACACACAGAGAGAGAGAGAGAGAGAGAGAGAGAGAGAGAGAGAGAGAGAGAGAGAGAGAGAAGATTCAATGAGGGGTGGGAAGGTTCAAGTGGAGCTGATGGCACATGAGAGACAGACAAGGGGATGAGGCAGAGACAGACAAGGGGATGAAGTGGGTGTGCATTACCAAACGGGAAGATGTATGAAAAAGCCACATGGAAGTCTATTATCCTAACACTCTGAAAACCAGTTAAAAATTTAATTTGCAAAAACAGGAGAGAAGGGCAATGTCCTGCCCGGCTAGATAGTGTTGCTTGTAGAAGCCATTGCATATTAACCGGCGCTCCCAGGGCCAGGTGTGGGGCGCCAAATTATGGTCAGGGTGACTACAAGTGTTCCCAAGTAGCAGAGGCTCCTACCATTCCTTGTGATTGCTAAGATGCTATTGCTGAAGACACCACACACCATGGGGGCAAAATAGAGATATCAAGATGGCGCCATGATGTTTCTTCCTGGTTCGTTCTCATATGCGCCTTGTGCATTCATTCTTCTCTTCCTCCTCCTCCCTCCTTTCAGTTCTTCCTCCTTCCTCCTCCCCTTTCCATTAATCCCAGCCTTTCCCACTCTTTCTCCCCCTTCCTTACCAGGTCTCACATCTTCAGAGCACACCCTTCTTGAGTTCTGGAGTCATAGGCACCTCCACCCAGTGTCTCATCTTTCTTTTATAAAGGCAAACCAACATACTTTCTTTAAACTCTTCATCATAGTTCTTTACCAGGTGATCTGCCAAATTTTTAATGATTTTACATTAGGTCTAACATTCTGGGTTCCAAAATATTATGTTCTTTAAACTATATTTGATTCGTGTCCAGGTCAGTTGATAGTATCATAAAGTTTCATCAGTGAGACCTACAAGGGTTCCTTGGGCTTTGAAATGCAGAGAAGGAAGCTCATATTGGCATAAATTACCACAGCTCATCCTGACACTGATAATAGTTTCAGTGCAGAGGTGTTCACTAGTTCTGAGCTACACAAACCATCTCAGAATGCGCTGCTACCTCTTCCCCTTGTTATTACAACTGGAGTCCTCCTAAGCTTTGTACCCTGTTTCCCATCATCCTCCATATTTTCTGTATCCCCAGTCTCAGGAAACACAGAATTTTCTCAGGGGTTATGTCCTAAGGTTTTCCCTGTTCACTGTTGTGCAGAACAGGTCATTAGCCCCATGGCAATCTGCAAAGGCACCTGTCTCATCCTTCTTAGATTTTGTACATATATCACTACTTATTTATGAGCACTTTTTTATTAGATATTTTCTTTATCTACATTTCAAATATTATCCCCTTTCTGGGTTTTCTCTCCAAAAAATGCCCTATCCCATCTCCCCTCACCCTGCTCACCAACCCACCCACTCCTGCTTCCCTGTCCTGGGGCAATGAGCCTTCACAGGTCCGAGGTTCTCTCCTGACATTGATGTCTGACCAGGCCATCCTCTGCTACCCATGAGGCTGGAGCCGTGGGTCCCTCTATCTGTACTCTTTGGTTGGTGGTTAAGTCCCTGGGAGCTCTGGGGGTACTGGTTTGTTCATATTGTTGTTCCTTCTATGGGGCTGCAGTCCCCTTTAGGTATTGAGCATTTTTAATATCTGTTCTCCTCTTCGATTTTTAACAAATTAAGTCATGGATGAGGCCAATTTTATTCATTTACCAAAACTTCAGCACAAAGTAGGAGCTCAGAAGTCCTAGTTCAGATATTCAATTTACTCAGCATTGTTTCCTAAAGAGGCGATTGGTTCTTTTTTTTTTTTACCATTTTTTATTCGATATATTTTTATTTACATTTCAAATGATTTACCCTTTTCTTAGCAGAGTTTTGAAATGCAGAGAAGGAAGCTCGTATTGGCATAAATCACTCCACCTCATCCTGATGTTGATAACAGTTTGAGTGCACAGAACAAAAAAGGTCAGGAGCTAGATAGGCACATTACTTATGTGGAGACCTGTTTTCAAAAAATGATGGGCTTGTTATACATATATATATATGCTATAGACAGCAAGGACAGTCTGTAAGACTGTAATGAGTGTAATCAACTCCCCGGTAGGATTTTCAAGAGGGAAATGATACAGTCATATATTAAAATTTACGGGGAATGCTGAATGAGACATAAACCATTTCTGATGAGAATTATTGTAGTGACTTTGAGCTCAATCTTCTCTTCCTTGGAGATTTTATTTCCAGCTGTGACTTTTGATGTTATCCTTGTTTTTGTTTTTTTAAAACCAGGCTTTGGGAATCTTTCTTATTGTGCTGGTTGGTTTTTACCTGTTGACTTTACCCCAGAATCATCTGGGAAAAAACATTCATGGGGAGGAATTATCTAGATAAGGTTACCGTGTGTGTGTGTGTGTGTGTGTGTGTGTGTGTGTGTCTGTCTGTCTGTATGTCTGTCTTGATTGTTAATTGATGCAGGAAGACCCTGCCCACTGTGGGCAGCACTATTTCCCAGGTAGGGTAGAAAGGAGAAGGATGCTACCTGACAGCAAGCAGGCAGGCAGGCCACATTCATCTCTGTCCTTGCTTGACTATGCATGCGTTACCCTAAGTTCCTGCCTTGGTGTAAACTGGGATTGTAAGCCAAATAAAATCTTTCCCACACCAACTGTTTTTATTTTATTTTATAACAGCTAGAGAAATCAAACTAGACCAGTGAGGATGACCATATCATAGTATGTATTATTTGTTGATACTGTCTACAGGGCACTGGACCATCTAACCATGTGGACCACCAGTCAGATTTTAGCAAGCACAGCACTTGCCTTAAAGCACTCCATGTTAAATACTGCTTGACTCATTCTCCTAGTGTCTTGTTTGGTGTCATGGGACACCTGCTCGGGTTTGTGGATCTGTGAATATAGATACTGGCTGATAACGATGCTCTAGTCCAGAGAGCACATTTTGAGAACTACTCACTGTGAGTAGAGTTTGTGAAGGACCAGTAGTGCTGTTATCTTTAATGATAAGGATCCCAACGCTTAGCAGCTTGGAGAGGATAAGCAACCTGTTTAGAGTCAGACATAAATACATAAATGCCTATTAGACCCAAGTGCACTGAACTTGAAGGGTGTTCTTAGACTGTAGGTGCTCAAACTTTGTATACATCAGAATCAATGGGGGAACCTGTTAAAATTCACATGGCTCAGATCTACTCCAATCTAATAGGTTAAAATTTGAGAGCAGAAGGGGCTTTATCTGACATGATTCTGAGTGGAGTATGATGCCCAGCAGTTTTGAGAATGAGGACGTTTGGCTACACTCTCTCTAATCCTTTTAGAATCACAAAGCTGCCAATTGCTGCTCCCACCCCAGATAATCTGACTTGTTTGAGCTTGGCACCCAGGATATTTAGGATTTTTCCCAGACGAGTCTAGTACACAGATTGAAAACTGAGAACTACACTGTAGTTAGATATGGCTTCCTTCTGTAATCTTTAAAAATGTATTATGGTCATGTATACGCACGATGCTGTGTGTAGGTATGTACGTGGAGGTCATAGGACAACTTTGATGTTGGTTCTTCCACATTTATGTGTGTTCTAGAGATTGAACTCAGGTCCCCAGGCTGGGAGGCCAATTCTTTTACCAACTAAGCCATTTCATGGCCCCAGATGTCATCTCTCCAATCTGGCTGCTTACATCTTCAAACATTTGAAAGTGATTCCATTACAGAAAATAGCCTGAAGCCAGAAAGACTCGAAAGCAAAAATTTTGTTGTTGTTCTTTTTTGCTTCTTGCATTTTCTTTTGAGATAGGATCTCAGGTAGCCCAGGCTGACCTTAAACTTTTTATGTCACCAAAGATAACTCTGAACTTCTAATCAGACTGTCTCTACTCCACAATGGCTGGGATTATAGGTACTTGCCAGTATACTCAGCCCCATTTGTTTTCATTTTTTTGAGACAGAGTCTTGCTGGGCAGCTATTGACAGCCTGGAGGTTACCACTATGTAGATCAGGCTGTCCCAGTGGTCATGCAGCCTTCAGAGTGCTGTGATTACACCATCCCAGGAAGCAGCAGTTTTCCTAGAAGCAGCTCTGAAAGTATAAGTTTGGGTGTGTCTTGTTTCATCATTCTTAAACTCTTTGTAACCTTGAGTCTCCAAAAGTTTTCTGCACTGTTCCCTGCATGTAAAACAGGAATAGTGATGATCTGAGATCCTCAGACAGGTCGAAGCATTGCTGTGGAAATGAAATGAGATCATGTCCCTTTAAGGCATTATGAACTCTTAAGTACTAATCAAATGCGAGGGATTGTTTTCTTCCTCTGTTCAAAAGAGGCATCTCATCAAGGATCAATTGTAGCTGGCAATAAGTGAAGCCACTTTACGTTTCCCTACATCTCATAATGACCAGCTCATTTTCAGGTAATGATGTCCAATGTATTTTTTTTTTCTTTTTGACCAGGCATAAACAAAGACAAAATCTTTTTTATATCACCAGTGTGCTTTTCCGAAAGCAGCAAATTATGAGCAGAACTAATGTGTGGAGAATGCTCACCGCCAGCTTATGGTGGCCCAGAATGACATATCACCACCTAAAAGGCCATTGCAGAGGAAAAAAAAAATCATTCACAGCCTAATTTAAATAATGGCCACATCTCTGCAAGAATGACAAACTGTGACAGGTTATAGGTTTTAGATAGCAACTCCAGCACTTTGTAAAAACAGATCAGCAGCCGGTGAACCCATAATGATCGCCCTACACATCTGAGAATTTTTTGAAAGGGAAACTTGGTGGCAGCTGCCATTATACCCAGGTTAAATCTTAGGAATGAATAAATCCATCAAGTGACTTTGTTGTGCTTGTCAAGTGCCAGGTCCTGTTTCCTACCTTAAACTCTCTGTTTCCCTAGGGAACAGGCATAACAGTGGCAGAGCTGAAGGATTAGCTTATCCTGAGTAGAGAAATGGGAAAGCTGGAAACCAGTTTCTTCATCCTCATCCTCAATGAGATACCAGACACCCAGGGAGGCCCTGGGCGATACAGACATGGAAAGTCACGTGTGTTGAGAATGCTCATGGTGGCCCGGAATGACCTTTCACTACCTAGAAGAAGTAGAGAAACTTGACTTCCTTTGCCTTTTCAAAGGTAGTTCTTCCCACATCTTTACTCCCACAAATGACATGGGGCCTTTTGTTGTTTCAAGACAGGATCTCATTTGTAGTCCAGACCTATCCTAAACGTATAATCTTTCTGTCTCAGCCTCCCGAGGGTTAAGATTCCCTCACACGTGACACCATGTCCACATAAACAGAGCTATTTTCCCTTAGCAAAATCTATAAACCAGTGAGGGCCTGGACTTACCTAGGCTGCCCATTTTTCCCAGCCGCCACTCTGCATGAATGAGTTTCTGAGAGAAAAGCTAGAAGTGAGTAATTACTCTTTATAGAATACTGTAAAAGATTGGCAAATTTTCTTTGTCAGACTACACCAGAAATCACCTTCATGTTGAGCTCCTATTTACTGAACTGTTAAAAAATTTTTTTGGGGTGAGTCACTGATGATCTTTTAAGTCTTGAATCGATGACATCATTAGTGTCCTTTTGACTTGACAGCCTCACATCCTCTTCTCTGGTGCCTTCCGAGCCTATGTCAATGCAGAAAGGAGACACCGTCGAGGTAGACTATTGCTAGGGAAATGGGAAGTAGAGGATTTTCTTCTTTGATATTAATCTGGCTCCAATAATACTTTGCTTACTTATTAATAATGGTCCTTACCAAGTTGTGATGTAAGTTATTGTTTTCTATTATAATAGGAAACCCTGGAGAGCTAGGCAGTTATTACTCTACTTAATAATTGCAGTGCTGGTATATAATAGTTGTTTGATAAGTGCTTATTTAATAAGCGGATCAATATCTTAATCAACATATAAAAACCTAAGCAGAAAGCCAGCAATTTATAAGAATTTATATTTCATATAGATGTTTAGCTTCAAAACATATAGATTCCTGTGTATATGTTAGCTCAGTAGTTTGCCAACACAGCCCCCCTCTTTGCTCCAGTCTTCTGGAAACCTTGTGCTCAGTTTTTGGGAAGTTTTTTACAGTCCTGGAGGTCTTTTTCACCATATTTATTCAAGAACCAAGAGGTATATTATCCATTATTGAAAGGATCACACACACTATGATCAGAATAAGGCTCGTCCTTGTTTCTTAACCCTCCTTTTCCTAAGGTCCACTAGGAGAGCTAGTAGTAATTCTTTCTGGATAATTGTATAGAATGTGTTTTCTTGTTTTTCTTTGGAAGATAAAATATTAAGTGTTAGTAAAAAGAAAAAAAAGACAATGCTTAAGTGGAAGGTATTAACCAAAACATACACACCTAGAATTTATCTTTGACAACAGAGCATGGTACTGTCTATAGGTTTTAATCTTCTATTGTTTCCATTCCATTCATTAGTATGTTTATAATAATTTCTATGGTAACTGTGTCTATGATTTGCTTATCTGAAATGCAGATGCTAGTGAAATCATGCAAACAGTTAAAGAAATTTGCTCTGTCCCTTTTATTATGGTACTTTCGATACCTAGACTTACCTTATTTTCACCTTCCACTTTGGAATTTATTTTTCTATAGAACATAGGGATGATGTAGTAATTTGGAAACTTGTTGCAAAATGAAACTGGGAATGTTGGTTTTTATTCATGCTTATGGCTTAGTTTGTTGTCAGTCTAAAATTTCCTAAGATGGACATCTCATCTATTTGACATCTGAAGGTACAATGGAAAAATGAAAGCCAATGGAGATAGATACTTATTATACACTTATAGCTCCAATCAGTTCAGAGACTACAGAAGGTATGGTCATTTCTCCCCCAAAGCAAGCAAGCAAGCAAACAGTTTTGTAGTTGGACACTAGCTGGGCATTCACGAATTCAATTGTAATGTTACCTGGAGACAATCAAGAATTGGGATGCAGTGGCTAACACTGGCTACTCCACCTCCAGCGCTAATCCCAAGGCCCAAGATGTTTTCCTCCTGCTTTTGACTGGGGACTTTTTTACATATTAATTTTTCTTGAGCTGCTCATGTGACTTAGAGGAACACACGCATTGTCTATTGGAAGGGTATTCCAAGAGATGATAAAAAGATGAAAAACATGTTCTAGATGAAGGAATATTTAGGGCTGTGCCCATGAAGGGGCATAGAACTCTCACACTGTCTTCCACCTGTCTTCAGAATCCTCCGCATGCTTAGCTATCTCAGAACTCCATACTTTATTGTACCTTTAATTTTTTTTTCAAAACTCTACTTTTAATGATGGTTCTTAAATGCTTTAACCTCCCTTTTAGCTCATCACTCACCAGAGGTACCAGGAAGGAAATATGGGGGAAGTGGACCTGTTTTAAGAAAGGCTCGCTGGAGTAATTCCGGTCTGTGTTGTCTGAAAACTGGCAGTTCAGTTCACATGTCAACAGTGGCTGCTTGGTCCACTCGAAAATTCTTCACGGATGCACCAGCAGTCCAGTTCGGTAGAGTCAGGTTAGCAAACGGGAATTAGCACTACCTAGCAGAGACAGTTAGGCCTCAGCCTCAGCAAGAGTGAACAGGAGGGACATGGACGAATGGATGCCAGGGGTTCAGGTGCTCTGGGCTCTGCTTTTCTAAGAGAATTGAAGATAAGTGAAGATGCAAGACCTGCAAGCTTTGCACCTCTAGCTCTATAAGCAAGCCAAGCCCAGCTTCCCTCACTGTCCATCAAGTCCTACTTACACCCTCCGAACACCACACATCCATCCTCCATGGGTTTTGCTTCGTCATGTATCTTGCTTCAGTACGTGAGTCTGTCTTAGATGACATCACTCTGTCAATTAGCCCAAGTCTGTGGAAGTGGCAAGAAACTTTTTTGGGCATATCTTTCTATGGAGTCCTGACAAATGAAGCTCAACTGCACAATGTAAGGTAGACCAGTACACGCATGTGGTTAGCAAAGATTCCTTCATCGCCTGTGATTTCACGCTCTTGCTTTAGCAGAACATCCTGATTCCTGTGTCTGCTTCAGCGCAACCTTCTCTCTGGAGTCTGCCTTAGTCTTTCACCTGTGTCCATTTCAGGAAAACACCCCTTCCCCTGTGTTCCCCAGCAATTCACCATCCAACTGACTTTCCAAAGAATCCTTTAGTTTCCACTTCACTTTATGGAGAGTTCATTGCCTATATACGAGGATTAGACAGAGTGGTGAAACCTAGCAGGTTCCTTTTGGTTAGACTCCTGTTGGCCCATCTGATTAGTATTGTTTCCTCTGCAGACAGGGTGAGATACTCTTTCAAAGAGAGTGTAGCATCTACCATCAGACAAGGTAGGTCAGAGAGATTCCTTATGGTCCTTCCAAGGAAGAGAGATGAAAGTTTTTAATATCTGCCTTGATGAATCTTCAATAGAATTCTGGTCTGAAAGGATTCCTTGGAGAGGGATTAAAAGGCTAGAAATGATGAGTAAAAGCAGCAACAACATAAATGCATGCACCATCACAGCATGGTCTCGCAAAGCCTGGCTAACCATTGCAGGGTATTTCTTTTATCTATGATATGTTTTCTTTCAAAGCACAACGTTTAGTGTTGATTTAGTCTCAAAACATATCATGGAAACAAAGTAATCCAACACTTTACATAAAGCAACACCAGACTCCAAAGAGGACCAGAAGAAAGCCTTAAGACACTCATTGGCTTAACTGCCTTTCACTGGACTACCTTGCTACATTTGCAAACTGACCTCCAGCCACTGGAGAGAGACAGCAGACACATGCACGGTGCTCTCTTGGTTAAGTGACATGAAATCCATACAGGGAGTGCAATCTGATGAGAGGGCAGGGTGCTTGCTCCTCTCACTGCTGTGCAACTGAGGTTATAGCAGAAGCTGGGATAGATAGCTCACCCTTCTGCACAGCTGGGAGGATGCGGGAAATGATTCACGAGGAAGTCAAGTCCAAATTGGAAGCGAGTAGCTCTCACAAATTTCATAATAAAAACTGATTTTTGTACTTTCCATGTGCTTATGCTGCAAGTGTTTAGTGCACTTTTGTGCGCTAGGTTTAATGTTCTAATTTGGTTCTGGTTTGTGGGTGAAGTTGATTTGCATAAGTTAAAGGGAAATATTTAAGACCATTTATGAGTGTGGGGAGTGGAAGTGGGAGTGCTCAGTCACAGGAACGCCATGGCCTCTCTAGGCTATTTGAGGTCAAATGTCAGTGAATGCAGTGGGTAGGGGATCCTTTGTATTGCACCATATCCATTATATTGTTTCATGATTCAGTGAGTCATAGGATTAGGACTGTTTTCGTTGGGAAGCACCTTGGTGATTTATCTTGTTGAGTAGTTCTAAATTAGCAAGCAACTGAGTTAGAGGAAGGAATGGGCCACTGAAAATTCTGTGGAGCTACACTTGGGAACCTTTTTAAAGGGAGTATGACAAACCCTCACTTTCACATATCCCCCTGGAATCATGGCTGGTACCCCACTACCCCAGGTAAGAATGTATGTTTACAGGAACTAATAGGACAGGAAACTGACAACACTCTGAATGAGCAACATATATTCAAGAGAGCAATCTATCTATCTATAATATATATAGGTATATATGTATGTATGTATGAGTGTATATGTGTATATGTGTGTGTATGTATATGTATACACACACACACATATATATATATACACACACACACACACACATATATATATATACATATATATATATACATATATATATATGTATATATATATATATGAATATGAGCGGGAAAGAGGGAGGGAGAGAGAGGAGAGAGAGAACAAGAAAGAGAGAGAGCCACCAATCTCAAATCTCTATTTCTCAGGCTATTTCCCTTGTAAATCTTTTGAGGCTGTTAAGTGTATATTTGCATCTCTAGCAATCTATTTCTGTTCTTCAGAACAAGAAGATACAAACCCAAGTACTGAAGGAACCATATGTGGATCTTCCCTGCCTTGGGGAGGTGTTGGGTCAAGTTCTAGTATATCCAGAGAGAAACAAGCATTAGCTGACTTTTAAAGAGGAGCTGCCCAGGAGTATTCCTATCTTTTTGCACCGTTATGGCACCAGTATAAATTCTCAACAAGGAGGGACCATTCAGCACCTGTATCTTTTCATAAATGTACCAGATAAGCTGTTTAGACTTTCATGAAAATGTTAAAAATTTAAGTCATGAATATATGAAATCATATTATTGAGCAATATCTCTGTTGGTTTTGTTTTATAAGTAATAACAGCATAAAATATGTATCAAGTATGAATGGTTTATGGAGAGTTTTAATATTAACTTCAAGTTTACTAAATCAGTGCTGGCTATACTTGGCTGCTATGCCTGACTGAGTTCCCAGCTTCTGCTTGGTTCCAGTCTCCTTCTCTTTCTGTCTTTGTACATCTCCTTCTCCAGTTATTAAATTCTATGCTGGGCCATCTGCTTCACAACTCATGAGACATTGGGAAAAGTTGATATTTGTTTATGCACTTGTTCGAGATGTTATATCTGCATATATGAAGTCTCATTCACATATGTTGACGTCTTCATGAATTCCTGTAACATGAAGAGCCTCTGGATCACTGGATGGTATTGGGGACAGGCTTTTTGTGTCCCTTTACTCCAAGAGCTTAATAATATCCATGCGCTCTAGCTTTCCACTCTCCCTGCCAAGCTGTCAAGTTTAATGTTGGGCAATGTGTGTTTGTTTTATGTGAGGAAAGCTGCTTCTTCCTTAAGGTCTCAGTAGGAAAGGAATGCTTTATGGATAAAAACAAAGCATCAGGAAGCAACTAGTCATCAAAGCTCCCACCTAAATGTGTCTTCTAATACAGGCTACCTACCTGCCCCTTGTTGCCCTTCACTGTCCAGTGAGGGACAAATGCATTCATTGTTACTTACCATGTTGACTGGTCTTCTGTGAAGTTGACACAAGCTAGAGTTATTCGGAAGGGACCCTCTCTAAGATCCAGCTGTGAGACATTGCTTAATTAGTGATTGATGGGTGAGAGCCCAGCTAGTGGAGGTTGGGCCATCCCTGGAATGGTGGTCTGGGTTTTATATGAAAGCAAACTGAGAAAGCCATGGGAAGGAAGCCGTTGAGCATCACCCCTCCAGGGCTTCTGCACCAGTTCCTGCCTCTAGGTTTCTATCTTGTTTGAGTTCCTGTCCTGACTTCCTGTATTAGTTTGGATTCTCTAGAGTCGCAGAACATATGGATAGTCTTTATATAGTTAGGGAATTTGTCAATGACTTACAGTCTATAGTCCAACTCCCCAACAATGGTCAGCAGCAGCTGTGGATAGAAGTCCAAGGATCTAGCAGTTTCTCAGTCCCACAAAGCAAGCAGGCAAGGAAGAGTGAGAGAGAATCTTCCTTCTTCCAATGTCCTTATATATCTCCAGCAGAGGGTGTAGCCCAGATTATTGGTGTGTGGGTCTCCAGCAGAGGGTGTGGCCCAGATTAGAGGTGTGTGCATCCATGCCTTTAATCCCAAATGATCTTGAACTTGGAGATCTCCTTGTCTTAGCCACTATTCTTCAAGGTCTCCATGCCAAGATCCAGGCCAGAAACTTATATCTCTGAGCCTCCAGATTAGGATCATAGGTGAGCCTTCCAATTCTAGACTGTAGTTCATTCCAGATATAGTCAAGTTGACAACCAGGAATAGCCACTTCCTTCAGTGATGAACAGTGATACGGAAGTATAAGCTGAAATAAGCCCTTTCTTCCAGAACTTGTTTTTTGGTCACAGTGTTTTGTTGTAGCAATAGAGACCCTACGACTCATACTAAAAGCACCCCAACCACCTTGTGTTGGGAATTGAACCTACTGCTTTCTACCTGCTGATTACCTACTCTACCACTGAGCCACATTCTAAGCCCATATACATTATCTTAAATCTCCTAGTTGCCACACTAAAAAAGTAAAAGAAATGTGCAATATTAATTTTAACAATATACGTTATCAATGTTATCATTTAACATTTAATCAACAAAAGGCATTAGTTCATTTCCTCCCAACTCTGAGATCTTCTATCATTTGTATTTATTACTCATCATAATTTGTATCCTAAATGTAGAATTTTCATTGGCAAAACTCTCTTTCTATCAGTACTTTATAAATTTTTTTTTGAGATAGGGTATTTATGTGTAGTTTAGGAAATCCCTTGCTGAAAATGTACATGCTTGAGTTTTTTCAAACTGAAAACAGAATGAGTATCAAAAATATTTCTTCCCTTATATTCAGATTGACATTGATTAAAATGTTTCAAACTTTAATTTGGCTTCAAAGCTAAATACGAGCTTCAGAACAATGGTGAAATCAAACCTTTGGGATTTTTTTTTTTAACACAACAGCCACTGTCTTCAACCCCATTCTCAAACAATAGTCTTTTCCCTTAGCTAGGGATCCTGCCTGGGTCTGATTTAGCAGATCTGGAGTGGGGCGGGAGCTTCTCTGCTTCTCCTATACTCCCTGGTGCTGCCATTGCTGCTGATTCCCTAACCACATGTTTGGGTAGCAAAGGTTTAAACCACAAAGAAATGTGTAATTTGTTTTAAAAGTAGAGTAGAAGCAAGTGGCTCAGAACTTGTTCTGTGGCTCAGCAACCTCAGCAGAGCTGACTCCTGTGCTCTTCCAGAGCGCTTGGCAGAGGGCTCCAAAACTGAATGTGCCTTTGTCACAAGCTTCAGAGAACTCCCAACACATTCTCTTGCTCCGGAGCTCTGTGTCTCTAATGATGGGTAATCAAAGCAACGTAATTGTTCTAGGAAAAAGGAAATATGTAAAGTAAGTAAACAATTCATCCCACAATCTAAAGTGAACTCAGGCATATAGTTGTGGGCATGGGAAAATGTGGAAAACACTCATGGTCAGTCTAGAAGGCCTTCAGAACGATTCCAAGGAATTTAGAATTTGTACCACAGATCAATAGTTCCCTAACTGACAACCCACAGAACAACTAAGTTCACAAGATCAACTGTGTGGAATAAAAAACAAGTAGTGAAGAAGTTTCCCATGGTCAACGAGAATGAATGCTGCAGTGCCCGGCAGGCATCTCTATGGACTCCCAGAAGCCCGTGAGAGAAGTCTCCATGGTTCTACAACTTATTGTTTTATTTGTTTATTTTCTATGCTTTAATTAAAATTTAATACTTACTTTATTTTTCTTTCTTCCTTCCAATCCTTCCCATGCTGTCCTCACATGGAATACACTTACTTAGAAATGGCATACACTCACTCACACACACACAAACACACACACACACACACACACACACACACACCACACATACACCCCACTCCCCTCATACACACCCCCCCACACGTGTAATATATATATATATATATATCCTGCTGAGTTTGTTCATTGTGTATGTTCCAGCATTGATTACTTTGCATTAGATAATTAGCTAGGAGGCTCATCCCTGGGATAGGTTAACTTGCCTCTTCTCTGTAGTCATTAGTTGCCTGTAGGGTTTTTGTTTAGGGATGAAGACACTTGAGATTTCCTCTTCCCATGTTAGCCTGTATTTTGTTTATCATTGTTCCGGTCTTGATTAGGCAGCCCTATTTGAAGGTATAGGTTTATCTTTCCTGTCATTTCTAGGAGATACACTCTCACAGGGCCTTTCCTGGGTCTCTTGATCTTTCCACAATGCTCTTCCATAATGCTTTCAGAGCCTTAGGTGCTAGAGTTGTATTGTAGAGGTGTCCATTGGTACTGGACTCCACATGATCTGATGGCTACATGGCAATTTCTTGTGATTTCCTGCAATGGTCACCATTAGTTGCAAATATAAGCTTCTTTGATCATTTTACTTTTTACTTCATTGTCTTCTAATCTTTGAAAGCTTTGTGTTGTCATATAAAATTGCTATATTTTGTGGTATTTTATACTATAGGAAGTATATTTAAAAAATAAGTTACATATTTAGTGAGTAAATTAGATGCTATATTGGTTTGAATAGGAATGGCCCCATAGACTCATGTCTTTGAATTCTTGACCCTTAGGGAGTGGCCTTGCTAGAGAAAGAGTTTCATGGTGGGGGCTGGCTTTGGGTTCTCCTATGCTCAAACTATACCCAGTGTAGCACACAATCTCCTTCTGCTGCCTTTGGATCAAGATGTAGAACTCTCAGCTCCTTCTCTAGCACAGTGTCTGCCTGCCTGCTGCCATGTTTCCTTCCATGGTGATAATGAACTAAACCTCTGAAAGTGTAAGCCAGATCCAAGTAAATGTTTTTCTTTGTAAGAGTTGCTATGGTTGTGGAGACTCTTCATAGCAATACAACCCTAAGACAGATGCCTAAAGGAAGTTAGCTGTGTAACCAAACTATTATGGTTGGAAAATTAAGATGAACTTTAGAATGCATTGAAGAAAAAGGCAATAGAGACACCCAACAAGAGAGTTTAGAATGAATACAGATATAATGTGTAGATTCATGCAAGGAGAAAGGGGGAACAGAAAAGAAATGTGAAGATTAACAGCAAGAGTATATTTCTGTTCACAGAAATAACTTACTGTCTGAAATTGGGTAAGAAAAGAGACTTTTTAAAAAAAAACTAGTAACAAGTGTCTAATTAAAGGAGTCATATTGCGGCTTGGAGAACTTATTAGAAAGTAGGTGAGAGTGGATTTGATTTTAGATGTGGGCATTTTATGTTCATGGTCTTGTAACTCATCTCTGGTTTCTCTGTGCATTCTGCCCAGGGTAACATTTCAGTGAGAATGTTTTACAAATAAAAAGGACTCTAAAATTAAACTTTAGTAAAGCTATGTAAGAAAAATGTTGGAACTCTGTAATCAGAATAGTCTTGACCTTGTGGAAAAGCTAAAATTAAATCATTTTGGCTTTTGCACACCATCTCCCTCTAAATTTATGTGTAGAATAGGAAATTAAAGGTCTTGATAGCCAGAAAAAGAAATGATAGTGAAGGACAACATCCCTTTTCAAATACCAAGTTTCATTTTAGACAAGATAAATGAAGAAGTCAATAACCAAAGGAGATAAAAATAGTCATCAGTGGGCCATGGGGTAGCAGAGAAAGAGCTAAGAAAGTGATTGAAATTATGCCAAGAGGGAAAAATAGAGAAAAATGCCAAAATACTAAATGTAGACAGAAACTTTAAATCTATTTTATGTGGGCAATATTCAAAAAGCTTATCATTTATCCATGTGGAAAAAAATCTCTTCCTCCTCCTCCTCAAGAAAGAGGAGGGAAAGAGAGCTTTAAAAATTACTTTAGGCTTGTGGAAATCTATTGTGTGCCAGCATCAGACACGGTATTTACTGGAGTCCATATTCATCCATGTACAGTATTTCAGCATTGCCACCTAGTAATTTAAAATGACAAGGAAAATAATATAATAGATGCATGCCTGATTTCTCCTTCGCCCATCCCACAATAAGGGTGAGGTGCCTGGAGACTCTTGATTATTCTCTCAGCAGAAGTTGAAAAAGACTTCTGCCTGAAGAAAGGGATTTGAGTTCCACTTGGAACATAAATTCACTCCCCCAAAGCACAGCAAACTCTGAATTCACTGTCTCCAGAAGGATGGACTCCTGATGTCACCAGTGTATTTGGTTTGATACAGTAGGGTGTGCAGAATCTGACGGTTGCTTAGGTACTGGATACAATGAGAAAGGGGTCCTTAAAAAAAGAACCTGAAGGAATTTGTCCCTTCCACCTCATTAAGAAACAAATAGAAGTCACCATTTATAGCCTAGGAAATGGGCCCTCAGCAGACATTTAATGCTGCCACCTTGATCTTAGCCCTTGTGATCTTACTCAAGCACAATTAGGAGTGATTGCAGTCATACATAAGTCACTCATTTGTCATATTTTGTCACAGTAGCAAGAGCAGGCTAAGACCACTCTGACTGGTTATTCTGGATTCCTATCTTTGGAGTCCTTTCCCTATGGGGCAATGTTCAAAATACTGGAACCAAATCTGCCCCAGTCACTGATGAAATAATTTTAGAGATACTGTATGAGAGGCCCTTTCCCAGACAAATCCTAGTTTTCATTTTTACCAACCGACATATAATCTGCTCTTGCCTGGAGTTTTCTACCTAAGCAACGGACATGCTCACACACTTTATGGGAAGAAATCATGAGACTCAGACTCATTCTGCCTCCTTGTCTAGGAACTCTTCCCTCTACTTGGTATTCTTCTCTCTGCCCAATTCTGGCTTCTTTAAGAGGCATTTACCACACCTGCCCCAGTAAACCTTGCCATTCCACCATAGCCATGAAACATACAAAGAAGGAGATTAAACCTAGAAGGAAATGAGGTTAATAACATCTATGTAAGTCACATCTCTTTGTCTTCAAATGAAAATGTATGTACACAAATTTACTCACAAATACATGGACACATAAAGGACTTTCACTACAGACAGTAATAATGACTACTGAGATTAATAAAAAGGAACATTTAGTCAGACTGTGTTAATGATAGTAAGAACCACACCTATGAAATATTCTTGCCCAAACACTTTAATCTGAATTTAATAAAGCCTCACCTTTGGAGGCCTGCTTATAGGAAACATTGGCCACAACAGAAGAAAGATATCAGCAACAAAATTCAGACCTTGTAAAGCTGTACAAGAATAGTGACCACATTCTGCCAGTGATATAATTATTAGGAAAAAAGAAAAAATGTTGAGAAAGGTTTTATTACTCTTAACCCCCCCTCTCTCTCTCTCTCTGTCTCTCTCTCTCTCCATCCTCTCTCCATGGATTGCAAATGGCAATGAATAGAACTCTAACTGAATTCTAACAAAATAATTGGAATGACATGAAACATTAGGAACATGTGTTGTTCAGGAATTATCAAGAACTTGGAGGACATCATTTGACATCCCAGTCCCTTAAGTTCACCTTGGTAAGAACTCACAGCTTAGGAACATCAGTGTATAACTCCTGAGGAAATTAACACATCATTATCTTTGTGCCTCAATGGCCCTTTCCCAATGAAAGACAACAAGTATTAAAAGGCAGATGTGAACAGTCTATTAAAGGGTAATTGCATTTTTACAGTTTCTATAATGACTCTTTCTTATTGTAGTCTACCTATGATATCTACTTGTTCCCATTTCCCTGAAACTCTGCCAGGTTTTACTCTTATTCCTACAAATTCAATCCTTAATAATAATAGAGAAATAATAGTGATGTGCTTGTAAAAAAATAAAGAGAGGAGGGGATATGTGTGGTGGATGTGTGAGCTTGGATTATCAGTATTAAGAACTAGGTTGTTTTTGTTTTATGTTTTTTTTTTTTTACATCTTGTTAAGGGAATTAGTACTTTGAAAATATTATGTAGATTTTAGGGAAAGGGGGTATGTCTAAGAATTTATGCATGGAAGTCATCATCATATGGTTGGTATTTAAAACTATGGCCTTTATAACTTATGAGGCCCCAAGAGAAATTTTGTCTTGAAGGCCTTTCAAATTCATGAAGCATCATCAATATATTACCTGAAAAAAATACCAAACTTGTAGCACAGATATTTTTAAATCTTTTATAAGTGCCTAAAGTATTTCAGTGAGATAATCCTGACAGATTGTATTACAGCTAGAGGAGGTCAAAAACTCCAGATTTATTAAAAATGTATAAAAGATTGGCATCTTTCTTACATCCCTCTTCTACTATATGATGCACATTTTAAAAGTTTGTGCTCTATTTTCTGAAGCAGTCTATGTGTCAGATACTGTTGTTAAAAATCATTCAGTGAATGTGTGTAAAGTATTGCTTGTTACCAGTTCTTAATTGTTAAAACAAACACACAGCAACAGATTAGAACGTTCACATTTGTTGCCATGCCATTTGCTGTCTTGTGAGCACTTTACAAAGTCTGAATTTACTTTTGACACTTGAAAAAATAATGCACTTGGGGCCATTAATTAGACTTAGTAATGTCCAGTTCCCAGAGTTTCAATATCTGCAAAGCTAACACAGTTCACAAAACAGTCACATTGTACACAGAATGGAAATTAACACCAGACACTGCCAATGAGTCTATCACTAGGGAGAAACTGCTAACTAGTCTATCACTAGGGACTCACTACTACAACAGTCTGAATAGGGTGCTCACTGTACTGTAACCAATCAAGTACTTTTGTACTCTTCTCTTGTTTCTTCATAACAACCTCAGAGCGTATGATCATATGAAAACCACTTTCCTTTAAACCATCACAACAACAACAACAACAACAGCAGCAGCAGCAGCAACAACAACAACAACAACAACAGCAGCAGCAGCAACAACAACAACAACAACAACAACTGGAGTGTTCACTGCACTGGATTTCTGGTATCCTGGCAAACAGATTGGAATCCCTCCAAAGAACTTCTAAACCGGTCCACATCCCATTTTCCTATTTACTATCTTTTTCCCCCTACCTTTGGGCAATGGGCTAGAAGCGGGGTGGTTGAAGCATTTGAGACCCTTATCAAGGTAGGTTTTGAAAAATCTAAGCCTACAGTAGGCTTTGTTCAGTAGTGTCAGGATACCAACAGTCCAGTTCCAAAGTGTTACCAAACAGGAATCAGCAATGGCGGCATGATCCAGCAGAAACTATCAGGCCTCTGATGGACCATGCTGCATGAGTCAGCAGGTATGACCAGGACCAGCCAGAACACCAGGAGTTCTCTCCTGTACCTTTCTCAGTGAAATGAAGATTAGCAAAGACGTGAGAACAACGAAGAGTTGCACAGCGAACTAGGCGAGTGCCCCACCACTGTCTGTAGAGTCCTATCTTTACTCTCTCCAAACACCACATGTGCTCCCAGGGGTCTTGCTTCAGCAAAACACCATGTGAGCACACATCACATGACACAAACAGAAACTTCCACTTAATTTGACTTTTTTTTGTGTCCTGCTTATTCACAATCATGGGATGTCCAACACATGTTGGACAATATACTGTCAGCTGTTGAGGCAAGGGGAATTTTTTGCTCTGTGGCTAGCTAGCCTTGGCACATTAGAAGTAACTCCATATGGAGGTTCTTCAATGCTCATAATCTTTGAAGTACTATGGGGGCACTGCCAGGAGGCGACATGTCTCATTGTCAAAAAAGCCTTAAATTAATAAAACATCTTTAAATGCCATATTCTGTGGCTCTCAAAGGGTTTTTGAGGACCACCTGTCTATCTCAGTATATTTGAATAGGTAAATGTTGCTTGCTTTTTAGCTACTTGCTATCTGTTCAACCTTGGAGACATATTTCTATAAAAAACGTAAAGTAGTATCTGAATTGACCATAAATTTGATTGATTATTAACTTACATTTTAATTATCCCAAACAGTTCATAACAGAAGCTTTCAAAAGAACTAGAACTTAACATTTCATTTTAAATTTCATAGGTACAATATTTCATAGGTACAATACTTTAAAAAGAGTTGATACATAATAGGTTGTAACCAAATGTAAGGATATAACCTTATCTTTGTATAAATATCAATGTAGCCAAATATAACTCTAATTTTGCATCAATATACAAAAATCTACATCAATGTAACCAAATATAATCCCAATTCTGTATCAATATACAAAGATTGATACCAGTGTAGGAATTTTAGCTAGTAGTAGCTCTGCAGTTTAAGAGGAGATTCAATAATCTATCCTTTATTCCTATTATTCCTGTATTATTTCTATATCCCCCTTTTTGTCTAAAAGGGAAAGACTAACTCTAACACAATAAAACTATTTACAGTAATGAAGTTATTCTGCCAAGTTTTCCACAATGTCCAGGTTAGCTGTATACGGCAGTTTTAAGATTAATTTTTTTGAGTTCAGTGACCCAGGTTTTAAGATTAACAGTTGATCAATGGGAACCTCATTAAACTTCAAAGTTTCTGTAAGTCAAAGGACACTGCCCATAGGACAAATCGGCAGCTCATAGATTGGGAAAGGATCTTTAGCAACTCTATATCTGATAGAGGGCTAATATCCAAAATTTACATAGAACTCAAGAAATTAGACAACAACCCAAATAACTCATTTAAAAATGGGGTACAGTGCTAAACAGAGAATTCTCAACAGAGGAATCTCAAATGGCTGAGAAGCACTTAAAGAAATGTTCAAAGTCTTTAGTGGGCAGGGAAATACAAATCAAAACAACTCTGAGATTTCATCTTAAACCCACTGCAATGACTAAGATAAAATACTCACGAGATAGCACGTGCTGGCAAGGATGTGGAGCAAAGGGGAACACTTCTTCATTGTTGGTGGGAGTGCAAACTTTTACAGCCACATTGGAAATCTATTTGGTCGTGTCTCAGAAGACTTGGAATAGTTCTACCTCAAGATCTAGCTATACAACTGCTGGGCATATACCTAAAAGCTGGTCCAACATCCCACAAAGACACTTGCTCAACTATGTTGTTCATAGCAGCTTTATTAGCTTTATTCACAATATCCAGAAGCTAAAACAACTCAGATGTCCTTCAACTGAAGAATGGATAAAGAATATGTGGTACATCTATGCAATGGAATACTATTCAGCTCTTAAAAAGCAAAGACCTCATGAATTTTGCAGGCAAATGGATGGAACTTGAGAATATCATTCTAAGTGAGGTAATACAGTCCAAAAAGACATACATGGAATGTACTCACTTGTAAATGGATATTAGCCATAAATTACAGGCCCCATGCTACACTCCACAGACTCAAAGAAGCTAAAGAAGAAGGAAGGCCCAGCGGTTGCCACCTCTGGATCGGGAGCAGCCTGGGCCACACACCCCTTCTCCACACAGTGCAGAGGGCCAGCGCTGCATCCGGAGGCCAGGTGTAGGGAATCAGCTTGCACTGATGAGTCCATCTGACCCGGATGCACTGCTGGCCCTGATGCTCTGCTCTGCCGAGTCCTGCATTGACAATAAGACCAACTAACACCAGTGAGATCTCGATGGCAAAAGGCAAACGTAGGAATGTTACTAACAGAAATCAAGGCAATATGGCAGCATCTGAACCCAATTCTCCGTTAACAGCAAGTCCTGGATACCCCAACACACCAGAAAAACAAGATTTGGATGTAAAACTACTGGTCATGATGCTGTTACAAGAACACATGAAGAACATAAATAAATCTCTTAAAGAAATTCAGGAGAAAAATGACCAAAAGCTAGAAGCCCTTACAAGGGAAACACAAACATCACTTAAAGAAATTCAGGAGAATATGGGTCAAACAATAGTAGCCAATAAGGAGGAAATGCAAAAATCACTTAAAAATTACAGGAGAACTTTGATCAACAGGCAGAAGTCATGAAAGAGGAAACACAAAAATCTATCAAAGAATTACAGGAAAACACAAACAAGCAAGTGAAGGAACTGATCAAAACCATACAGGATCTAAAAACAGAAGTAAAAACAACTAAGAAACCGCAAAGAGAGACAACTTTGGAGACAGAAAACCTTGGGAAGAAATCAGGGGACATAGATGCAAATATCAACAACAGAATACAAGAGATAGAAGAAAGAATCTCAGATGCTGAAGATACCATAGAAACCATGGACTCAATCAATGGTCAAAGAAAATGCAAAATGCAAAAAGCTTGTAACCCAAAACATCCAGGAAATCCAGGACACAATGAGAAGGCCAAACCTAAGGATTATAGGCATAGATGAGAGCAAAGATTTACAACTTAAAGGGCCAGCAAATATCTTCAATAAAATTATGGAAGAAAACTTCCCTAATCTAAAGAGAGAGATGCCTAGGAATATACAAGAAGCCTACAGAACTCCAAACAGACTGGACCAGAACAGAAATTCCTCTCATCACATAATAATCAAAACACCAAATGTACTAAACAAAGAAAGAATATTAAAGGCAGTAAGAGAAAAAGGCCAAGTAACATATAAAGGAAGACCTATCAGAATCACACCAGACTTCTCACCAGAGACTATGAAAGCTAGAAGATCCTGGGCATATCTCATGCAGACGCTAAGAGAATACAAATGCCAGCCAAAACTACAATACCCAGCAAAACTCTCAATCACCATAGATGGAGAAACCAAGATATTCCATGACAAAACCAAGTTTACCCAATATCTTACCACAAACAAAAAGAACTCTCAATCCTGAACATCTATGCTCCAAATGCAAAGGCACCCTCATGCATAAAAGAAACTTTACTAAAGCTCAAAGCACACATTGCACCTAACACAATAATTATGGGTGATTTCAACACTGCACTTTCCTCAATAAACCGATCAGGAAAACAGAAACTAAACCTTCTCCAAAACTGATCATATAATTGGTCACAAGACAGACCTCAACAAATATAAGAAGATCGAAATAATCCCATGCCTCCTATCAGATCACTATGGAGTAAAAGTGGTCTTCAGTAGCAACAAAAACAACAGAAAGCCCACATATACATGGAAACTGAACATTACTCTACTCAATGATACCTTGGATAAGGAAGAAATAAAGAAAGAAATCAAAGACTTTTTAGAATTTAATGAAAATGAAGACACAACATACCCAAATCTATGGGACACAATGAAAGCAGTGCTAAGAGGAAATCTCATAGCCCTGAGTGTCTCCAAAAAGAAAATGGAGAGAGCATACACTAGCAACTTAATGACACATTTGAAAGCCCTGGAGCAAAAAGAAGTGAATTCACCCAGGAGGAGTAGAAGGCAGGAAATCATCAAACTCAGGGCTGAAATCAATCAAGTAGAAACTAAGAGAACCATACAAAGAATTAACAAAACCAGGAGCTGGTTCTTTGAGAAAATCAACAAGATAGACAAACCCTTAGCCAGACTAACCAAAGGGCACAGAGACAGTATCCAGAGTAACAAAATTAGAAGTGAAAAGGGAGATATAACAACAGAAACTGAGGAAATTAAAAAAAAATCTGATCTTACTACCAAACCCTATACTCAACACAACTGGAGAATCTGGAGGAAATGGAAAATTTCCTGGACAGATACCAAACACCAAAATTAAATCAGGATCAATTAGATCATCTCAATAGTCCCATAACCCCTAAAGAAATAAAAGGGTTCATAGAAAGTCTCCCAACCATAAAAAGCAGGGGACCAGATGGCTTCAGTACAGAATTCTATCATACCTTCAAAGAAGATCTAACACCAATACTCTTCAAACTGTTCCACAAAATAGAAGCAGAAGGAACACTACCCAACTTGTTCTACGAAGCTACAATTACACTCATACCAAAACCACACAAAGATCCAACAAAGAAAGAGAACTTCAGGCCAATTTCCCTTATGAATATCGATGCAAAAATACTCAATAAAATTCTTGCCAACCGAATCCAAGAACACATCAAAACGATCATCCACCATGATCAAGTGGGCTCCTTCCCAGGGATGCAGGGATGGTTCAATATAAGGAAATCCATCAATGCAATCCACTATATAAACAACCTCAAAGAAAAAACCATATGATCATCTCATTAGATACTGAAAAAGCATTTGAAAAATTCATCATCCTTTCATGCTAAAAGTCTTGGAAAGAACAGGAATTCAAGGCCCATACCTAAACATAGTTAAAGCAATATACAGCAAACCGGTAGCCAATATCAAACTAAATGGAGAGAAACTTAAAGCGATCCCACTAAAACCAGGGACTAGACAAGGCTGCCCCCTCTCTCCTTATCTTTTCAATATAGTACTTGAAGTTCTAGCTAGAGCAATTAGACAACATAAGGAGGTCAAAGGGATACAAATTGGAAAGGAAGAAGTAAAATTATCACTATTTGCAGATGACATGATAGTATACTTAAGTGACCCAAAAAACTCCACCAGAGAACTCCTACAGCTGATAAACAACTTCAGCAAAGTGGCATGTTATAAAATCAACTCATGCAAATCAGTTGCCTTCCTATACTCAAAGTATAAGCAGGCTGAGAAAGAAGTTAGGGAAATGACCCCCTTCACAATAGCCACAAACAATATGAAGTATCTTGGTGTGACTCTAACCAAACAAGTGAAAGACCTATATGACAAGACCTTCAGGTCTCTGAAGAAGGAAATCGACGAAGACCTCAGAAAATGGAAAAATCTGCCATGCTCATGGATTGGCAGAATTAATATAGTTAAAATGGCCATCTTGCCAAAAGCAATCTACAGATTCAATGCAATCCCCATCAAAATCCCAACTCAGTTCTTCACAGAGTTAGAAAAAGAAATTCTCAAATTTATCTGGAATAACAAAAAAACCCAGGATAGCTAAAACTAATCTCAACAGTAAAAGAACTTTTGGGGGAATTAGTATCCCAGACCTCAAGCAATACTACAGAGCAATAGTGTTAAAAACTGCATGCTATTGGCACAGGGACAGGCAAGTGAACCAACGGAATAGAATTGAAGACCCATAAATGAATCCACACACCTATGGTCACTTGATCTTTGACAAAGGAGCGGAAAACATCCAGTGGAAAAAAGATAGCCTTTTCAATGAATGGTGCTGGTTCAACTGGAGGTCAGCATGCAGGAGAATGCGAATTGATCCATTCTTATCTCCTTGTACTAAGCTCAACTCCAAGTGGATCAAGGACCTCCACATAAAACCAGACACACTGAAACTAATAGAAAAGAAACTGGGGAAAACCCTTGAGGACACAGGCACAGGGCAAAAGTTCCTGAACAGAACACCAATAGCTTATGCTCTAAGATCAAGAATTGACAAATGCGATCTCATAAAATTACAAAGTTTCTGTAAGGCAAAGGACACTGTCAAAAGGACAAAAGGGCAACCAACAAATTGGGAAAAGATCTTCACCAACTCTGCATCCGATAGAGAGCTAATATCCAATATATACAAAGAACTCAAGAAGATAGATCCCAGGGAACCAAATCGGGGGCTAGAAAAGGGGAAATCATTTGAAATGTAAATAAAAATATATCGAATAAAAAAAACAAAACAAAAAAATGGGGTACAGACCTAAACAAAGCATTTTCACCTAAAGAAATTCGGATGGCCGAGAAGCACCTTAAGAAATGCTCTACATCATTAGCTATTAGGGAAATGCAAATCAAAACACCCCTGAGACTTTACCTCACACCAGTCATCATGGCTAAGATTAAAAACTCAGGAGACAGCAGGTGTTGGTGAGGATGTAGAGAAAGAAGAACACTCCTCCACTGTTGGTGGGATTGCAAGATGGTGCAACCACTCTGGAAATCAGTCTGGTGGTTCCTAAGAAAACTGGGCATGACACTTCTGGAGGACCCTGCTATACCTATCCTGGGCATAACCCAGAGGATTCCCCAGCATGCAATAAGGACACATGCTGTACTATATTCATAGCAGCCTTATTTATAATAACTGGAAAGAACCCAGTTATCCCTCAGTGGAGGTGTGGAGAAGGACTGGAGCAATGGCTAGATACCCATGAGAACTAGTAGAAATCTGCAACCAATGGGGTGAAGAGGTGGGGGGCGGGCATCTCTAGGAGGAGACAGAGACATGGGATAAGGGAAGTCTCCATTAATCAATGAGGGTAACCCTAGGTGTGACTCACTACATTGGGGATATGAAACCTGAAGAGATCACTTCCTGAATCCAGACAGGAACCACAGTGGAGTGATAGATTCACCAACCAACCCACAAAGCTTTCAACCCAAAATGTTGGTTCTCCTGTCAACAAGAAAGTCAGGCACAGGGAATGGAACAGAGATGGAAGAAATGGCCAACCAATAACCTGCCCAACTTTAGACTCATCCCACGGGCAAGCACTAATCCCCAACACTATTAATGATACTCTGTTATGCTTGCAGACAGAAGCATGTTGTCCTCAGAGGTTCCACCCACCAGCTGACTCAGACAGATATAGATCCCCACAACCAAACAGTGGATGGATCTTGGGGACTCTTATGGAAGAATAAGAGGAAGGATTGTGGGCCAGAAATGGGATAGGAACTCCACATAAAGACCAACAGAGAAAACTAGCCTGAACACATGGGGCTCTCAGAGACTGAACTACCAACCAAAGAACATACACAGGTTGGACCTAGGCCTCCCTGCACACATGTAGCAGATGTGAAGCTTGGTCTTCACCTGGGTCCGGAACAACCTGAACGAGGCTCTTCCAAAAGCGATTGCCTGTCTGTGGGATATGTTCTTCTAGCTGCACTGCCCTGTTTGGCCCCAGTGGGAGAGGAAACACAGCCTTGTAGAGACTTGAAGTGACAGGGTGGGGTGGGGGATACTTAGGGGGGAACCCCACCTACTCAGAAGAGAAGGGGAGGGGAGATGGAGGAAGTATTGTGTGTGGGGTGACCCGAAGGGGAACAACGATTAAGATGCAATGTGAATAAGTAAAAAAAAAAATTAGTTAATTAAAAAAGAGTACTATTCAGCCATTAGAAACAATGAATTCATGAAATTCTTAGGCAAATAGATGGAGCTAGAGAACATCATACTAAGTGAGGTGACCCAGTCTCAAAAGGTGAATCATGGTATGCACTCACTAATAAGTGGATATTAACCTAGAAAACTGGAATACCCAAAACATAATCCACACATCAAATGAGGTACAAGAAGAAAGGAGGAGTGGCCCCTTGTTCTGGAAAGACTCAGTGAAGCAGTATTCGGCAAAACCAGAATGGGGTAGTGGGAAGGGGTGGGTGGGAGGACAGGGGGAGAGAAGGGGGCTTATGGGACTTTCGGGGAGTGGGGTCTAGAAAAGGGGAAATCATTTGAAATGTAAATAAAAATATATCGAATAAAAAAAGTTAAAAAAATAAAATAAATAAATAAATAAAAATAGAGACCCGTTTATAGTGAATATGGGAGCCCATTCAACCCATTACAGTTAAGAGATAGATCTGTGGACCAGTGCATGGAGGGACTTAGTGTCTGTTAGAGCAGCATCTAGATGAATTGATCCATTAGGGACCTGTAAGAGTAGGTAATAGGAAAAGTTTCTGGCAGGATTTGAGTAAAGGTGAATTCTGAGTACCTCATAAAATTATATTTAGCAGCGCTTTGTTTACTTATTCATTTTTTGCCACTCTTGTGAGAACCTAAACAGTGTAGTGAAATTTTTACAAGAGTCAAATCTGTCAAAATACAAGATAAACTAGGATTTAAAATGTAGGATTGTGACACAAAATACCTATTGGCTAATTACACTTGAAGTTATATTTATGAAAGATAATTTGTACAGCAGGTCCATGTTCATGAATTGTGTGGGACATTTATCTATTGAAACAAATCACTGTTCACCTAAAATTCAATTTTACTGATGAATTATTCTCTTTTTGCTATGGAAACCAAGTTCCTCATTGCATCTTAATTGTGCTGAATTCTAGGATGTCTTCAGTATTCAGTAGCCACAGGAGCACTGTAGCAGGAAGAGTGTTTCTAAAAAAATGAGTCTCTCAGCCAGAAGTTCTCAATCTGTGGGTCACAGCCCCTGTGGCGAGGGCAGTGACCCTTTCACAGAGGTCACCTAAGACCATTAGAAAGCTGATATATTTACATAATGATTCATAGCAGTACTAAAATTGCAGTTATGAAGTAACAGCAAAAAATAATTTTGTGGCTGGGGAATCACTACCACATGGGGAACTGTATTCAGTGGTCCCAACATCAAGACATCTTGAGGATAGGCTACTCTCTCTGTGTAAGTTGGTCTGAGGTTCACTTTCATTGGCATTGCATTTCCCAGCAAATCTAGGAAGAGCTTCTCTGAATTCTGCCTCTCAGGTCACATCTGAGGCTGTTTCCACCGGCAGCCAACTGAGGTCATAGGCAAACACCCCTGTGTGTCGTCAAGATTTGGGAAGTGTTCCACCCAAGGGAAGCATTCCACCCATGGTTCTAATGTTACATCCTACGATTCTTGTACTCCAGAAATGGCCTGCTTTAAATCATTCTTATGGTCTCAATCCTGAATCCCTCTGAACAAGGCCCAGCTGGCCCCCTCTCTCTCTTGAGTGAGGTACAGACAGCGTCTGTTCATGTTTCCCACACCTGGGATTTGCCTGGGAGGAATTTCTTGTCACAGTAGGGTCTCCTGGAAGTCTCTTGGGAGACAACAGGAATCTGGAATACAGATGGGCTGCTGCCTTCTGGACTCTGCTGGCTGGAAGGACAGCCCCAGTTATTGGCAGGCTAATTGTGCCCACGTGTGTGAGCTGGAATGTAGAATCATGCAAGGGCTGCTGTGCACTCAGTGATACGTTTGAACAGTCCTGTGAAGAGAATACAACAAAATTTTAGGTAAAGGGAAATTTCTGAAGGTCGGACATGTTTTCAGGTCATTTTGCAATTTTGTAAAGGCTCTGTCATTTAGGTTGTGGGTGCTCCTGGTGCATGGCATACCTAATCTTTTTTTTTGTTTCCAGCCAAGGACAAATAAGTTATCTTCTCCATCTCTCCCTGACTTAAGCTTGCTCCTGTGTTTATTTTCCTAGTCTTTGCTAAAGGGATTATCCCTCACCCAATCAAACACCACCATTTCGGACTGCCCTCTCCCTCAGTTCTCCCCATGTGGGGTTCTGAACTCTGGTCCCAATGCTTGTACACCAGATGTTTTACCAACAAAGCCATTTCCCCAGCCATCAACTACTCACCAGTTTGCCTTTCTTTGGAACTCTATTTCTCAGTTTTACTAGCAACTGAAGAATCTCCACGATCTCTTTCCAGATCCAAATGAGCCACCGATGGGGCACAGAACAGACAAATGGACTAAGGGGGGGGGGGAGAGGGGATTGCATATTCATATTTCCATTTTTGTTTTAAGTTTGAGCATCTGCCGAAGTATCTTTGTCTTCTTTCTTGGCTAGTGTGCTGGTTAACTTGATAACTTGACCTAGTCTACAGTCGTCTGAAAGGAATTGCCTAAATCAGATTGGTCTGTGGGCTTGTCTCTGGGGAATTGATCGTCTTGATGTTTAACTGATGTAGGAATGACCAGACCACTGTGCAAGTGGTTCTTGACAAATAAGCAAAGCGAGCAGAACATGAGCCAGCCAGGGAGCCAGCTAGCAAGCAGCACTCTCCATGGGTCCTGCTGTCCTTTGGATGAGAAGTAAGTTCCCTGGCTAATGGTCCTGTTGCTTGGAATATCAAGCAGGCCTGCTTTCAAATTCCTACCTAGACTTCCTTCACGGACAGACTGTAACCTGACTGATGATGTAAACTGTCTCCTCCCATAACCTTTCAGCCTTGTTTTATTACAGCGATAAACCACAAACTAGAACATGTAACATGGCCACAAAGGTGGCCCCAGCAGGACGAAGAAGTAGAGCAAGGAGTGGAAGAATCTGAGCTCTGCATCCAACTTCCCCAAGTTCAGTACACAGCAGCATCCCTTTGTTTCTTTGAATAGGTAAATTAGCACTGCTATGTCTTATTTTATTCATAGATGAAGAGAGATGACTGTCATACTAGGACTCTTATCAGGATTAAATGAGAATCTTGAGTGAAGGTGTGTGGTGGAATGCTCAGTCTGAGCCTATCTGTGTCACAGCTACCATACGACAAAAACTCTTTAGAGCTCTGGTTGTCCTCTTACAGCTTGATGGTACTTCGAAAATGTCCAGACTTTGCACCATGCTTGCATGCTTGAATGGGCCAGGTTCTGGGGAGTGGCGGGGAGTCTTGAGCATTATCACATTACTAGAATAGTACAGAGAAGGGAATGCAATTGGGCCAGGAGAAGCTGATTTATAGGGAAAAATTAGAGATGAGTTATTTCTGGAAAGCTATGACTTTTGCTCCAGAAGTCATATCAATCCTAGGTTTCCTGGTATGGTCCACTACCCCACAATGGAGGAGCCCCAATGGCCTGTTTTTTTTGGTGTATACCTGAATGGGGAGGAAGATTAGCTTATATAGGTAGGGGAATAGTCCCAGGCTGCATACATCCCAGAGGAGCAGGGTTCGATTGATATTTTCTCAACACTTTGTCAACATCTAGTCTGGGCCTTGCCATTCCTCTAAACCTGCCCTTAGCAAGACCTCCCCATTCCCACGGTTCTGAGTCATTGATGCCCTTGACATGGCCATGCACTTGTCACAAATGATCATTCATACAAGGATACACTTGTTCCTCACGCAAGAGGAATGCAGATACTATTACCAGCCTTGCACTGGACACATAACCAAAGTGCACATAAGGCTAAACAATGTGGAAGATCATTAGTGGAAGAAAGGACAGTGTGGCCAGAGGCCAAGACTTCTGTCATCTCTATGGATAATATTCCTTTGGAGAGCTGGATCATGGGGCTGTTCTCTCCTGGATCAAACTGTACACTCCTGCATCTGAGATGGCCACCTAAGACCTCGACTGAAGCTGCCTGCTTTCTGTGCTTTTATATGAAGTGTGGGTTTACCTAGAAACTGAGGGAGACTGCACTGGGAAGAGCAAGGAGCCACTTTGAACTTGCCTTCTCTGATGTTCTGAGCTAAGATTTTAATCCTAAGAGTTAACGGAGAATATGCAGGGTCTATTGCATGCTTTTCTGAAAATAGTTATCAAACCCTTTGAAGACCTTTTTTTCTGTTTTTTTTTCCTGGATCATCATCATCATCATCATCATCATCATCGTCATCGTCATCATCGTCGTCGTCATCATCATCATCTAAAGGTTTCATCATTTTGAAATGGTTGCTAAAGTCTGCGGTGGTCATGGAGGACCCAGCTTTGGAGATGTCCTCCTGGGATTTTATTGAGAAGTAGGGTGCGTTAGACAGTCAATTCCAGGCCTCTCAAGGAAGGAGTTCTGGGGAAGAGCACATTGGAGATAGTGTAGGAAGCCTTGTGCTCATGTAATCCTCTCAGGCTAGGTCACATAGTTTTCTGTAACTAGCTGCTTATTTCAACAGAGGTAGCACTGGAAACCTCACGGAAAGTGGTATGTTGTCCTGTTATTTCAGTTTGATAGTGAGGACAGGGTTTCTAATTATGATCTTATAGTGAGTTCTAGCTTTGCTATGCTAATCCTTTGAAACGGGTAATCCCGTGTTCTTTGAATTCCTCGGAGAAATTCCAGGAACCACTGAGAGGTAAGACGTTCCCATCCTCATCAGAAACCATGAGGACTGTAAGGTGAGTGGACATCAAATGATTCTATACTGCTGGGTAGGGGAAACCACGGTGGAAAACCAGTCCTTCATGCAGTCTTTGTAGGGGGATGGAGGGGTAGTAGGGCGTCCTTATCTCTCCGCCGTTGTGTCGGGCCACTCTCTGAGCTTCCTAGCATCCAGCGGAAACCTTAGCCAGAGGAGCTGAGGGCATTAGAGAAGTCCCCTGCATGAGCCTTACTAAATAGGTAAAATCAGGCTACTTCACCCTTTCCCTGCTACTCTGTTATTTTCTAAGAATATTTACAGTGTCTTTCCTTTGTGTATTTTCCTTGAGGTCAAATGGGGAAGGAGAGCTAATTTTTCTCCATTTCTTTTTGGAGAAGAAGCGCTATAAATGATGCTCCTAGGAACAGAGCCAAGAGACTTAAGGACGGTCTTTGTTCCAGTCGCCGGTAGATGGCGCTCCGCCTCCGCTCAGGAATCTGTCCAGCCTTGCCACCCATTGCGGGGGGTTCTGAGGTCCCAACTGGTGTCACCAGCGCAGGCGAGAGGCAAATATTAAACCTAGCAGTCCCTGCATTTTTGAGAACGAAAGCCTTTGTGTTTAGGTTGGCTCTAGAGTCTCGGGAGATGTGCTTGGGAACTCCCTCTGCCTCTGAACTCATCACAGTGGCCTTTTTATTCACTTAGAAAATGTTTCCCCTGGATCCCAGCTCAATTACCTTTTGTCTCCCCTCTGTTCTAATGCTCTGGTAGGATGCAAGAAAAACAAAGCAAGGTTAGACATTTTCTATCTCTCCTACAATGGTTTCCTTTCCTTGTTTCCAGAACCAAATAGAGTAAGTGGTCTCAAAGCCCCAGTACATGTGCAGGCATGCGTATATACAAACCAGTATGAATAATGTCTTGTCTAGTCCACATTTGTCCAAAAGGAAATATATAAATAAACACAAATAAGCAACATTTTCTTTCCTTTGGGTAAAATGTCTGAAAAGGTTTTCACTACTTGCCTCAAAGTGTGTGTTTCTTTGCCATTTCAGAGGTCCAGTATCTGAAAAACTATTCAGAATGATGGTTAATCAATTCAACAACTAGCTACTGACTAGGATGATGGAGAAAGTCTTTTATTCTGTGTCGTGGGGGATGCAAAGATAAGTGCTTAATGTCAAAGAATTCACCGCCCACCCTTAGAAAAATTGCTGTGGACAGGTAAAGCAAGGAGGGCACGCATTAGGGTGCGACTCTAGGCTGCAGCTGTGGGCTGCTGTATTACAGTCGTTGGAGATTGAGATCTGAGAGGCCGTTCTACTCATTCAGAGCACCGTATCTAGCAGTGAATACAGGACAGTTTGGTTGCCTCAAAGACTCGCTTTGCTTGATTTGAGCTGTACTATGCTCTGCTGATAAAGATGTGAATTAATTCCCCAAAGGACGAAATTTACCTTAGGTCAGCGGGATAATCTGCCTTTCTAAAGCACCTCTCCACGAGGTACCTCAGGGAGAACACTCTGCAAATAATTTACATTGTGCTTACGTTCAACAGCATGTAAGCAAGAGATGAACGCACAGATAAAGACTTCAGCATGGCCTCAACCCAGAATGCCAAACTCCTTATTGTAACCGTGGCTTTATGCTCTTCCCGTGTAGAAAACATTTAGTAGATTTGGATGGAGAGGGACAATTTCTCCGATGGGAAAACAAGTGTGGAGTCTTTTCCTCTCTCTTTCCTCTCGAGAGGAGAAGGGGCGGGGAATCTTCCAGAGGTCTTGCTCTGTTGCGATAGTCTTGACAATCTTTCAATTACTGCGTTTCTTTCATGAGAAATTGTTATTAGAATGCACTCACCCTTTTAGGGAGCTGTGAATGTGGTTATAATTGCTTGTTTCTGAGATAATTGGCCCGACAGCAGAGCCCTGGAGAAGTTACTTGAACAAACAGAACAAGGGCACCAGCCTGGGCGGCATTTGGACCGACTCTGTTGGCGGCGAGGATGCCGAGGCGCCACGGTGGACACAGGAAACACAACTGCAAAGTCCTCTGAACAGGAGCATTGCAGAGTGTGAGGACCACTTGGCTTTTGATATTTCCTTGCGGAGGGAATGTGAACTACTTGGTGGGTTCAGTTGCAGTCGCTGATAATGGGTGGCTTCTCTAGCTAAACCCATTGTGCCCCCATCCCCCTTCATGGGGAGGCTGTGTGGATTCAGATTCAAAATCACCCGAATCTCCTCACTTCTGCGGAAGCAAGGGAGGGGTGGGGAGAGAGGATGGTAAAAGGTTGATTGATTTCAGGCATTTAATCGATGCAAAATTTTCTAACATCTGTATTATTGGTGCTGCTGATAGCCTTTGATGCCGTTGATCAAAGCGTTGTGCTAATTCATTGCAAACTGACACAAAATGATGATGATTTTAGCTCCCCGGGACTAAATAGGATACACTTTGTCTTAAAAGTTTAAGCTCCTGAGATCAGCATACTGATAGTATTTTTCCCTGCCTCTGAACTTCTAGCTCATTTTATTTTCTTAAATAGAAAAATATTGTAGAAACCTCCCAATGATGCCTGTTTATCAGCCCAATAGCCAAACACTGGTAATCAGAAAGGCTAAAGAGGTCTCCATTGGCTAAAAGACAGCAATCGTTCACAGGGGAGGAGAAAGACCTTGTAGCAATAAGGTGAATCTTCCAGAGTTTAGTAAGATACTGCCCAGCCGATCAGGATTGATACAAAGAAGTACAGAGACCACCTGGATGAGCCAGCCAGTCTGTTTCCCATTTTATCCCCTTTCCAATAGCACTCTGTTGAGTTATAAACCTACAGAGTCACAGGATAATATAGGTTTCATGCAAGACACAGTCAGATTTGGAAATTATCTGACCATGGCCAGGTTAAAGTAGGTAGCACAGAGACAGAGAACCAAGAATTCTCTATAACACTTGCTAGATTCCAAGTCAGAAAGCAAGGCAGCCTCCCCCCCTCCCCGCCTTGGCGTCATTTATTTCATTAAGTGGCTTTTCAATGACTTACAACTTAAGCGCGCACTTGCAAGTTACCACTTTTTTTTTTAAGGTACCACAAAAACCAGGCTAATGTTTCGTAACCTTTCCAACTTCCTATAAGCCTCAAAAGCACAATTATGATGTTCTACATCAACCACACTAACTCTGTAGATACAAAAGAGCAAAGCAGAAACTCCGTGTCCTGGCATGGAGCGGGTTCCTCAGAGATGTGAGGTTAAGCAGAAAAAGAAAAGCAATATATAGAAACTGAAACTCATATTTGGGAAAAAAATCTGTGGTTCATTTAATATACAGAAAAAAAAGGCTAAAATCAAAATACCTTGAGTTTGGTTGCTGCAGGACGAATAGTAGGAGTATGTAAAAGCTAAATACATGAACTCACTTCAGTGAATTGTCTATAGTGCTTTGAATATCTTTTTGCTGAAATATATGAATGTATTATTCATGTAATAAGATAGTTTTGAAGAGTATACGTCTCATCACTCCACCTCAGATGTGCTGGACCAAACATTGATCTCATCTTCTGGTTTGCATTGTGGAACATACAGGAACGTTTCTTGGCTGTCCATTTATTATAGCTCCAACAGATAAAGAGTTAAGCCGTCTCGCTCATTTTAAATGCCTGGATTCTCACAATCAAAGCAATCAAAACCCACTTCCACCTTAGCCCTCTGACACCATCCATCAAATGGGTCTCGCTCTGCTGGGAGACAAGGCTGTTTCGCCCGTAGGAGAGTATTGAGCGGCAAGCAGCTTGCCCTGTGCTGCTGAGGAGAAACCCAGGGAGGGTCTAGGACAATCCCCTCAGGGGTTCCTGCGTGGTCTTGGCCTGAGTTTGTTTCTCCTATGGAGAAGCCTCCTCCGGCATCCATCCTCGCTCGAACAAGCAGAGTCTTGGCATATGGAGAGAACATCAGAAATGAATGTTCAGCTAATTCTAACTTGGAAAAAAAAAATCTCATCACCCTTCTCTGAAGGGATAGGAACCTGCCTGGCTGTCTTTCCAATCTCATTGTGCTGTCAGAAGCTCTGTGGTCATCCTTCTGATGTCTTACTTAACTCTGACGTCTATTTCCAAACCACATTTTAAACTGGGGGAATTCTACGCTAGTGTGGGCAGACTGGCATCTCGAAGGCAGCTTAGATTCTCCCCCTCCCTCCTTTTCTCCCTCACCCCTCCTGGATCCTTCCCACCCCTCCTGGCTCCTTCTTGTCTTCCCTTCTCTGTGCTTTCTTGTTCCCTACAGATGTCTCACTATCTTAAAGCACGCTGGACACACTGTCACCGGCCGCAGCTGGGCTCTGTCATAGACCAGCACACAGAATGACAGTGCTTTAATTTCCCAGGTTCGAGAAAGCTGATTGCTTTGTCATATCTAATTGAATCTTTTGTTGGCTTGTCTCTTTTCCTCTCCCTAAAGAAAGTCACCCTAAGTATTGGGGAAATGCCAGATCTCATTTGGGTTCAGTCAGAAGTCACGGAGAGGGATTTGGGGAGGAGCTGAAGGGAGTCACCCCTTCTCAACACCTTCCTCTCTGTGTGGTATTTTCCCATGTATAGGTTCCTATGAGAATCCCAAGAGAATGTCTATGGGAAAAATGTTTTAAAGAGTGTACCTGCTATCAGAAGCTGCTAACAGGCATAACCCACAGTGAATAACCAAGTCATTTTCCCTCGTATACCTCAGGATTCAGGATTCAGACCTTTAGCAAGTGCTTATAAAATTCTTCATTTCACACCTAAAAGGGGCTTTAAGCTAGCAGAATGTGTATATGAAAGTTATATGGTTCAAAAAGTTGTGATTATAAAATACAATGTGGAAAGTTAGAGGAGCAGAGCTGTTTAACCCATACAACCCTGGATGAAATAGTCACAGGTGTCACAGTCTAGGCCTATTTCAATGTCCCAAACAAACTTTTGTCTCTCCCTGCTGCCAGTAGCCAGCAACCTCTCCCCTTCCCGTGGCTACCTGTGATGCTGGGCCTCGGAATGCCCCACCCAGAGCCTGCCTTAGACCTACGATAAAGGTTTTATTTTTGGAAGTTTTCTTCACATATATCCGCTGCCCTATTTTTTTCCTGAGGTCCTCTAGACATTTCTATCCAGGCAAAGAAAAGGGATGTAGTTTCTTCTTGCCCTCTGGGCTGCTGGTGGAAGCTGAGCAGTTTGTGTCTTGCCATGTCACTAGAGTCAAGAGGCACTCTGAGAAAAGGACTGGGCTTCAAAGAAACTGCCAGCTGACAGAGTGCAACGGAATGCCATCGTGACAATTCCACCCAGGTGTTCTCAGTGGAGAACTGGAGAGGAAAACCATCCTCTGTGTGGCGGAGTCTGGTAGGTACCGGCTTTGTAAAAGTACTCAATGTCTCTGTCCTTGCTTGTCTGTTTCTGTTTCTGTCTCTGTCTCTCTGTCTATCTCTGTCCCTCTCCCTCTCTCTATCTTTATCTGTCCCGCTGCCCCTCCCCCTTCCTCCTCTTTCTGAAGCAGTCAAATCCCAGGGCACACTTGATGAGTGTCCTGCAGTTGGCTTTTAGAACCCACTTGCTCTCTTGTCCAGAGGTCTTTGTGCACGGCTCTTCTTTTTCTTTTCTTTTCTATATTCTTTGTTTACATTCCAAATGATTTCCCCTTTCCTGGTTCCCCCCTCCCCACATGTGCCATAAGCCTTCTTCTTTCCCCCCATTCTCCAATCACCTCCCTCCTTTTCTCTGTCCTTATATTCCCCTACAATGCTGGATCAAGCCTTTCCAGGATCAGGACCCTCTCCTTACTTCTTCACGGGAGTCATTTGTTATGCGATTTTGTGACTTGGGTATTCAGGGCTTCTGGGCTAATTAATATCCACTTATCAGTGATTGCATTCCATGTATATTCTTTTGTGATTGGGTTACCTCACTTAGGATGATATTTTATAGTTCCAACCATTTTGCCTAAGAATTTCATGAATTCATTGTTTTTAATTGCTGAGTAGTAAGTATTCCATTGTGTAAATATACCACATTTTCTGTATCCATTCCTCTATTGAGGGACATCTCTGGGTTCTTTCCAGCTTCTGGCTATTATAAATAAGGATGCAATGAATATAATGGAACATATGTCCTTATTGCATTCTGGGGAATCCTCTGGGTATATGCCCAGGAGAGGTATAGCAGAGTCCTCAGGAAGTGTCATGTCCAGTTTTCTGAGGAACAGTCAGACTGATTTCCAGAGTGGTTGTACCATCTTACAATCCCACCAGCAGTGGAGGAGTGTTCTTCTTTCTTCACATCCTTGCCCACACCTGCTGTCTCCTGAGTTTTTAACCTTAGCCATTCTGACTGGTGTAAGGTGAAATCTCAGGGTTGTTTTGATTTACATTTCCTTAATGACTAATGATTTTGAGCATTTTTTTTTCTTTTTCTTTTTCTTTGTTTTTCCGAGACAGGGTTTCCCTGTGTAGCCCTGGCTGTCCTGGAACTCACTCTGTAGACCAGGCTGGCCTCGAACTCAGAAATCCGCCTGCCTCTGCCTCCCAAGTACTGGGATTACAGGCATGCGCCACCACTGCAAGGTGCTTCTTGGCCATCCGAATTTCTTCAGGTGAAAGTTCTTTGTTTAGATCTGTACCCCATTTTTTAAATAGGGTTATTTGGTTCCCTGGGGTCTAACTTTTTGAGTTCTTTGTATATATTGGATAATAGCCCTCTATCGGATGTAGGGTTGGTGAAGATCTTTTCCCACAATGGAATAGAATTGAAGACCCAGAAATGAATCCACACACCTATGGTCACTTGATCTTCGACAAAGGAGCCGAAAACATCCAGTGGAAAAAAAAGATAGCCTTTTCAACAAATGGTGCTGGTTCAACTGGAGGTCAGCATGCAGAAGAATGCGAATTGATCCATTCTTGTCTCCATGTACTAAGCTCAAGTCCAAGTGGATCAAGGGCCTCCACGTAAAACAAGACACACTGAAAATAATGGAAAAGAAACTGGGGAAAACCCTTGAGGACATGGGCACAGGGGAAAAGTTCCTGAACAGAGCACCAATAGCTTATGTTCTAAGATCAAGAATTGACAAATGGGACCTCATAAAATTACAAAGTTTCTGTAAGGCAAAGGACACCATCAAAAGGACAAAACCGTGCATGGCTCTTGAAGCTCTGCCACGAACAGACGCTCCAAGCCTGAGAATCAGCTGCAGGACTGCTACCTTGCGGTGTGATGCTCTGAAATCATGGCTTCCTTCGTCAGCAGCAGGACTAGGGGTGGGTGAGGGGCTCCGGGAACAGGCTGGTAGCCGATGAAGCTATTTTTTAGTAGGCATTCGGGAATCAGGCAGGACAGATTACTCAGAGGGTATGTGTAGATGGCTGGAACTCTGTGGGGAGATGAGCTCACCTGCCAATGTCCCCTGCTCTCCATTCTCACCCTTTCCTGTGTTTTGGAAGTTGCTTTTATTAGAGATTCATTTTTTTCATATAAACCAGGCTTTGCAAAGGCAAGTTAGTTTTTTGGACAGTATAGTCAGCTGTTTTTATTTATTTCTACATTTTTCTCTTTTATTTAGAATAGGCATTTCCCAGATTTTTATCTAGCCAAACCAAATTCCTTTTCATTTCACATATAGAGCAACAATCAACAATTGCCTTTTCATCAACTCCTACCAATTAAATAAATGTAAGCTCCCACATCCCCAAATCTCACCCATTCTGGTCTTCACCTGGGTTCCTAAATCTTGAAATGACCTGAAGTGATGAACTTATGCTTTTCAAAAACATTGACCACTAAAGACTCTTAAGGGGCTTTTTAGCAAAACTAGTTAAGTAGATAAGGCCAGTTGAAGGCATTGCAAAGGATGTTCTCAGTGTTTTGTCTCCTTGCATGTTGCTATCACGTTTGGTGCTAATACTTTGTTTTGTGGTAACATGCCCTAGACTTCTGAAGCTATGTTCATATACAAGACTCTCATGACAATATTTTTTATTTTGAATTTCAGCTTCCTAGAATAGAAAACAATGAAAGCAGATTTTTATCCTGGAGGCTTAAAAAAAGTAACATACCTCGGATTGGATTATTTCCCTGTTTATGGAAAATAATGTCTCCTTGTTTTAAAATAACAAACTGCTTGAGTTATTGTTATGAGTTGGTCTAGGGATCCTTGCAGTCTGGATTTATTTTTAATGCATCCTCTACTTGAATAAACTGTGGTTATTTACTGTCTATTCTATCCCTTCAAATAACTTCCACCATAGGTAATTTTTTTAAAAAGTATTTTAATCTTTTCACTTATGCTTGGGTAGTGTTTTGCCACGTAGACAGTATTTTCACGTTCATTATATTATTGATTGTTGCCAAGACATTTTAAACAACCTTGCAAATAGTATTTAAAAATCATTAGGGCCATTAATATTCTATTTAGTCTGCAAAAATTTGAAATAGCTGATGCATCCATATCACAGAACCAAGAGGATATGAAATTTTGCTTGTGGCAAAAAGCGCCCAGAGCATTTACTCAGACGCAGAAGCCAAATTCCAGTGAAGATATACAGAGGAGAGAGGGCAAATGCAGAAGAGATGTTTACTCTAGTTATTTTTAGAAATACTGGTGCAAAAATCATGCTTCTCTTGATTAAAAAAAAATCTGATCAAGTTGTTTCCAAGAGCACTGTGTATTCTACATCCTCATAGGTGATGAGCCTTAAACCATTCTTCAGAGGTTGCCAGCAAGTCAAGACCCAAAGAAAAATAACTTTGTTATTAATTTACCTATAACTCTTTTGGCAGGGAATATTGTTTTAACGGGAGCTTTTTCAATCAAAATTTAAAAAAATTGGCTTACGTTTTTGTATTTTTTAAAGAAACAAGACATATTTTTGAAAGACCAAGTTGTGAAATGTAAAACTCATTTACTCCCTTGCATACCCACTTTGATATTTCTATACGAACCGTTACGTCTGAAGCAGTTGTATTCAGATTTCAATGGTTTCTATTGAATTTATCTATGCTTGCGTTCTTTGTCGGTGTAGAATTGACAATCGGTAAATTTCTACGTTTAAGGATATCCTGTTTTGACAAAATCCTACACGTGTGAAATGGTCACCACACTCGGAATAACAATGATTTCTATCTAGAATAATGATATTCTATCAATATCTATCGTACATTGCAAACACGGTCCTTTGCCTTTTCTCCCCTTTCTCACCTAATAATTGACATGTTTCCTGTTATTACAACCTACACTAAGAGGAGAAGTACTGGCCTTGCACACTTGTCTATCACCCTCTGTATTCTTGTCTTTGAGGTGTAGCCCATGTAAACCAGTTCAGTCCCACTTGTTAAATTGCATCAGTTCATAGTTAATTACTGACATGTTTCTCATCTCTCTAACCTACACAACAGACAGTGAATGATGCCGTGTGGTATTGGTGTGCTTTACCATTCTTTGCTGGTCACCACTGTTCAGCTTTGCTTATACTGGTCTTCACTCATGAAAACTTCACTCATGAAAATGCCTTGCGTTTGCTTGCTGGTAATCATTTATTGTTGTGACTTCATAGAGAGAAACACACCAAAGAACTGGTGGTTGTCTGGTGGCTTTTTGCTGCTTCTGACTTGGGCTGATTGGCAGAGCCTCCAGGTTTCTTCTGGATCGAACTGCTGCTGCTGCTGCTGATTCACGAATGGTGTTTTTGAGTGGATCAAGCTACTGCTGTTGATTTGTGTGACTGAACTGTTGATAACTTGACAATGCAGATTGGATTTGCTCCAAAGAACTATTTTCTAAACAGGTTCACATCCTCCTTTGCCCATTAACCTTTCATTTCTACTACCTCTTGTAGATGGTGGGCTAGGAGAGAGGTTAAAGGATTTAAACAGCCTTATGAAAAGTAGGGTTTGAAAACTATAAGCCTACACCAATACTTTTCCCTGGTGATGTCAGAATAGTGTCACATGATGTACATAGGTGATGGACTCAAACTGATGGGCACAGGAATGGGAAAGAGTTCTGATGTGTGAGGCAGTGAGGCAGTTATGGCTGCTGAAAGCCACTGCTAGAACAGGACTGAGTTTGTGGGAGGCTGCCTAGCTTTATATGGAAAAACTCACTTGGAGGTACATTGCAATCATTGAAGTGAGTATGGTATGTGATGTGCAGGTGGTCTGGTCTCTGTATGATACAAGGAAATAAAGACATGATGATAAGAATCTAGGACAGCTAAGTGCAGAGCACTAGCCTTACACGACACAAGTGTCTTCATTCCAAATTTGTTTGTAAAATAAATAATGAATTGTCTTTCACTGATCTCCTTGAAGTGACTTATAAACTTGAGATTTGATACACTCCTATTAGATAGTAGGAAACCCTTATTAGTGGTACCTTAAATGAGTATCGTCTGTGGCGTTAGCTCAAGCTTGGGTTCAAAGTTTGGCTACTAATTTCAAAGGACAGAAACTGGGGCTCACGAAGGGTATGAAAGTCCTTTGCTTTCTCCCTGGGCACACTTAATAGCAGAAGTGACCATGTGCTGAAACTCTTATGGGTGGGATGGGAAGCAGTTTTGTGGCTTACATGGGAAGACTTGTCCTCAGACCCTGTTTTTATTCTCCCAGCCCACTGTACTGCTTCCACGCACCCCTGGATTGTCAAACAGCAGCGCTTGTGGGGTTTGCTATCTTTTCCGCCTCAGTCCCGGCATGAAGTTGAAATTCTGAATTCATGGCATTGCGATCACTTTCATGGAAATGGACTATAGCATCAATAAAACAGCATGGTGATGACTTCACTCCAGGAGGAAGGAGAAGGGAAAGGCCGGGTTCTATGCCAAAGAGGTTTACAGACACAATTTGCTTTAGTGACAAGGAAAGACTGAGGCCATTTTGCTGATGTAGGAAGAATAATGGCTAAAAACAGACCTGTAAACATTTCTATCCACTGTGGCCCAAACCAGACATTTATTTTATTTTATTTTATTTTGTTTTATTTTATTTTATTTTTTGGAAATGACTGCACCAATCTTTTGTTGATTTTGAAAAATGATAGCTATTCATTGAAACTTGCATAGGTAGTGGAAGTAGTAATTGGATTTTAGAGTCAAATTTCTCATTATTTTTTGTTTGACCAGTAATGTCTTAAGAAGTGATCAAAGGTTTACTTCTTAAGTTTATGAGGTCTCAATATTAGAGTGCATGTGAAATTTGTAGTTCTGGCAGGGTATTTCTGATTTCTTTTTATAACGAATTTTCACTCAGTGAACAAATGCTCCCTATGACTTTTCCAGGCAATCTTGTCACAATGCTGTGTTAAAACCATTGCACTCTTGGTTCTAGTGACAGAACATAGACACTTCTCTGTATACTATAGAGAGAACACTGTAGAGGCCACATGGTTTCTGTAGCATTGCTCTATTTGTCAGTGTCTGAGAGGTCAAGCCCTGCTTAGCTTAATAACTTTTCTGTTGAGAAGTATATTTCAAACCCAGCAGTATCTTGTGACATAATGGCCTCTTTGTGTCCCATGACTAAGCAGGTACATGGTCAACATTCAGTGGTATTGAGCATGTTTTATGAGCCCAGCCTTGTGTCCATCCCCAATGTGCTCTCTGTAGATGGAAGTATACAGTCTGTCCTTGTAAGAGTGTAGCTGTGTGCACATGAACAATTCAAGAAAGGAAAATTTTCATTCCTTTTTCGTTCTCTAGTTTCATCAGTTAGACAGTTAAGAACCTCCTGTCTCATAGCCATTTTTTAAAAATCAACAAAAATGGTGTTTGGACAATGTAACTAAAAACAATTATTGAAAGTCTGTTTTCATAGAAATGTGCCAACATCTGATTATCTTAATATAATGCTAGACAGTTGGTGTTTGATGTGCTCAAATGGGAAAGTTTCTTCTCCTGATCTTTGATCCATCAAAGTTTTGTTGTCAGGATACTATAGTAGAGACAGAGACTAAACAATAGATGCTATGGTTCAGTAGATCTGATGTAGTCCTGGTTTTGGGCCATACTATGTGTACAATGGCCAATAAACATGTAAGATGTTTGGGTGCTGATTCCAGATGTTTCTTTTGCTCACATTTTTCTTGTGATATCCATTTGTGCCTGTGTTTTCAATATTTCTGTGTGTTTTGACTTAAATATTGGAGATGACAGTATTCTTATTTTTTTTTTTTTTTTTGGAAAGGATATTTGAAACAGCTTCTTATTCTGTTTCACTGGCTAGCTTTGAACTCACTGTGTAGACCAGGTTGGCTTTAAATGTCTGTTTTCTTTCCTTTTTTTTTATTTTTCCAGTTTCTGCTTCCTGGTACTGGGATCATAGACTTGCACCACCGTGACTGGTAAAAGGTCCTTTCTTCCCTTAAGAATTTAATTTAGGGCTGTTTGTATGCTGGGGGAGAGTTACTCTACAGTGAATTATATTTCCAACTCCCCAACCCTAGTTTTCTTATGTAGCTCAGGCTGGCTTGAACTTCTGAGACTCCTGCTCCCACCACCAGAGTGCTGTGGTTGTAGGCGCCATGCCTGTTTTGTGTCATGCTGGGCATCAAATCCAGGCATTTCCACAGGCTAGCCGAGCCCCTATCATTCGAGCTACATTCCCAGTTCAGTGATAGATTTTTTTTTTTCAATTTCTGATGCGACTTTCTGTTTCTGGCTTGGTGAGTGAATCTTGTTAGGATTCATCATATGTTTAAACATAGATGTAAGTTTTTACATTTACGTTTTAATATTTTAATTTTTGATTTTCAATGATAACTTTCTTTTCAAGTTTTTGCAGCTTTTGAAGATTTTATATACACGTGAGAGTGAGAGCACATGAGCATGCATCATAAACCTGTGTGTGTGTGTGTAAACCTGTGTGTGTGTGCATGTGTGGTGTGTGTGTGTGTGTAAACCCATGTGTGTGTGTGTGTGTGTGTGTAAACCCGTGTGTGTGTCTGTGTGTGTGTCTGTGTGTGTGTGTGTGTGTGTGTGTAGGTCTGAGGAGAGCTTGTGGGAGTCAGTTCTGTTTCCACCACATGGTTTCTGGGGACTGAGCTCAGGTCATCAGATCAGAGGCAGGTACCTTTACCTGCCTGAGCCATGCCACCAGCCCCAAATGTTACCTTCTTAAAATTTACTATTTGTCTTATTACTTTCTATTTTTTTTTTATTTGATATAATTTATTTACATTTCAAATGATTTCCCCTTTTCTAGCCCCCCCACTCCCCGAAAGTCCCGTAAGCCCCCTTCTCTTCCCCTGTCCTCCCACCCACCCCTTCCCACTTCCCCGTTCTGGTTTTGCTGAATACTGTTTCACTGATTACTTTCTATTTTTATTGTCACTTCTCTCTCTTTTCATCCTTTCTGTTCTTGCTTTTCTGTAGGAAGTTATTTTCTTTTTCTAGGTGTGAAGGTCTACATTTTATTTTAAATTTACTTTGATAGTTGCCTTGTTTTACAACTCATATTTATCCCAAATAGCATTTTAAACACTTACCAAAATCTACATCTTGTCTTTAATAGTAAAATGAGTCTATGTTTCCTAATATTGCTTTAGTTTTAATGATTCTCTATGCTTGCGAGGTTGATATTGTCCAAAATTAGTCCTCAGTAATTTTAAAAAATTTATTGATTCACTTTGTATCCTGATCACCCCCTCCCACAGTCCCTCCCACATTTCCCCTGCCCCCTCTCCTCTGAGAGGGTGGAGACTACTCGCAGGTGTCCCTTAATCCGCACATCAAGTTGGTATAGGGCTAGGCACATCCTCTCTCACTGAGACCAGATCAGACAGCCCAGCTAGAAGAAAATGTTCCACAAGAGAGACAACAGTTTTAGGGATAGCCCCTGCTTCAGTATTGGGGACCAACATGGAGACTGAGCTGCTCATCTGTTACATATGTCTGGAGGTGGGGAGCAGGTCCATCCTGTGTATACTCTTTACTTGGTGGTTAGGTCCCTGAGAGTCCCAAGGGTCCAGGTTAGTTGACTCTGTTGGTCTTCCTGTGGAGTTCCTATCCCTCTTTGGGGACCTCACTCCTTCCCATAACTTTTTCATAATTGTCCCCAAGCTCCAGGTAGTGTTTGGCTGTGAGTCTCTGTATCCATCTGAGTCAGGTGCTGGGTGGAGCCTCTCGGAGGGCAGCAATGCTGGACTCCTGTCTGCAAGCATAACGCTTTTCTGTTTTCTTTTCAGTAATATCTTGGCTTCTTAAAGATGGTTAATCTCATGCGATCTTCTTTGTAAGTTCTGAGACATCTACTTCAGAAATGGTTCCAACAGTTTTTTTTTTTATATTTGTCACACTATTCAGATGGCTTGCTATTTTGTCTTGTGAGTTTCAGTCTCTGAGCAGTACTACCTCCTATGTTCTGCGTTTTGAGAAAGTATTATAGGATGTGCTCTAATCTGTATCAGTTCTAGTGGGCTTAAGGAGGGGAGAAGATGGTCCTAATGGGCTGTGTATTGCAATATCAGAATACTGTAGTGTGGGTATTTAAAAAGAGAATTTTTTCTTTCATGGTTAGAGACTGAAAAATCAAGGTGCATGGTTCTGGCACTGGCAAAACCTTTCATCCTTGTCATCCCATGGTAGAAGGCAGGAAGGCAAGGGAAAGTGATATCTAGAGCAGGAGAACAGTAGGGGTTGGATTTGTGTTTAGAAAAGACTGACTCTTGCGATGATTTTCTCATTCACATAGTGACGACATTAATCCATTCTCAATGGCAAGACTTTTTTAAACTACTTTTCTCTGTTGCTTTGGGACTTTGGAGGACACATACAAACCACAGAAGACTGTTCCTTAGATACTATACAGTTTACTGCATTGGCAGTTTTCTTGGGCTAAAACTTTTATGCATTTAGAGAGAAGTCATCTTGGTGAGAGGTGATACAGGTTTCTGAAGAGGGAAGATTAGGAAGGAACGGGTCCTGATCATTCCTGCTTGCGTTTCTTAGCATTCTGAGCGTGAAACTTACTTCCACTAAGCTGGTATAACTTAGAAGCCAGTGCTGAGACCAGTTTGTGCCGTGAAGAACCAGGCAGAGCTCATCCTCAGGCAAGGCTTGGGAGAGATAAGGTAGAAGCAAAGGGTTTCTCTCTGGCTTACCCTCCAGTCATTCTTCCAAAGTCAATTTCAGTTTCTTCATCCGGCACTAGGTGCTTACAGTAGAAAATATGATAATTCCCTCTTTTCTTCTGCTAGAGTTTCTCCATGACTAATTTAGGGAAGGAAGCAAGTATTATTCAGGTAGCTCCTCTCTTCTCTGATGGGGCAATGGATGTCCCCACGAAGCAGGCAGTTCCATTTTCTGGAGCTCTTATGTCTGCAAACTACCTGGTCCTAGAAGGCATAGTTAATGCTTATCTTGCTGTCTACCTTCTTTCATAATAAGTCACATGTTTATGTCTACATTTCTATTTTATTTGTTGATATCAGTTTTTGTTTGCTTGTTTTGGTCAGGGTTTTTCTGCACCACCCTAGCTGGCCTGGGACTTACTATGTGGACCAACCAGGCTGTCTTCCAACTCACAATGATCCACCTACCTCTTCCTCCCAAATGCTTGGATTAAAGGCATTCACCACTGTACCTAGCTAATTAAGTAACAAAACATTCATCTTTCCTGTATTTTAGATTTGTGTAGAAATCCAGGGTTTTCCTATTATAAGTGCACACATCTTGTCAATGTTGTGACATTGGCCGAAATCTCCAGGCAGGTTCTCCTTTCCCTTGGCAGTTTATATGTAGATATAATGTATTATGATCGTATGTATTCCCCTTTACTTTCCGATATCCCTCTTCATCTAAAACCCATCTTTCCCTCCAAGTCTTCCAGTGGCTACATCATTAGAGAAATGGTTCTTCATCAGCCATTATTAGTCATTAGCTCCTTATGATAGAGTGTGTCCTCATGGGTGCTTCCTCTGCCCATGCTGGAGTGTCTAGTCTGGTGCCAGAAGCCATAGTTGTTCTGTGTTCATGGTCACAATGATAAGGTTCATATCTAGATGATGGTAGCATTTCAAGACATCCTTTTCTGTCTGTTGGATCTTATATTCTAGATCTTTCTGTGGGTCTCTCTCTCTCTCTCTCTCTCTCTCTCTCTCTCTCTCTCCCTGTCTCTCTCTCTTGGTGTGTGTATGTGTGTGTGTGTGTGTGTGTGTGTGTGTATGTGTGTGTGAAAGAGAGAGAGAGAGAAAGAAAGAGAGTGTGTGTGTGTGTGTGTGTGTGTGAGAGAGAGAGAGAGAGAGAGAGAGAGAGAGAGAGAGAGAGACCCTGTTTAATGCTGTAGTCTTATGAATCATTATGAATCACTGACTCTCAGATAATTTTCTGTATTAATCATCACCTTCTACACTTGATCTTAGCCAAAAGGCTAAGAAGCGATAACCATCACCTCCTAAAAGAGGAGATTCTTTGCTCCAGAGTGAGAACCAAAATAACATATGAGTATCAACATAACTATCTAGGAAGAAATCTGACACTATGTCAACTAGAAAAGCAATGATAGCATTTCCCCATAGCCTCCGAACTTACAAGCTTTTGATTAAATGTATTGTATCAAGTGGGTATTCCCTCCCATGAAGTGGGCCTCAACTTCCATTACAACACAGTTGATCATCTCTCAAAGTTGTGTCACTATATCACCAGTGGGCATAGCTTGTCTGGTGGGTTGATGTTGTAGCATGCATGGTATATAGTTGAGTGTGATCACTGATGGATCTTTTCCTCTAGAATAAGTCCTTCTGATACTATGAACACTTATATGCAAAGATAGCGTTTCCAGTCTGGTTCTGTCTTGATTTCACTGTATCCTGCAAACAAAGTATGTAGTGCTTTCACTAGCCCAGGTTGTTCAGATTTCTTTATTCTTCAGCTCTCTATACTTTAGGAATTAGTTTGCTTGTGACTCACAAACAAGTTGGAAGTTTATTTGACTTCAGTATGACAGCATGGTAGTAAGCAGTGTAAGGTTGGTAAGATGTCTATCTGCTCTGCAGAGCTGTGTCACTAGTGAGGCCCAATCTCTTCCCAGTTCACTTCTTTATCAATTCAATGATGTAGTCCAAGAAGGTGACATCCTTTCCATGTGGCAAAATGAAGACAAGAATGAAGGATTAGCTAAAGATGTGATCCAGATGATTCCTGTGGGAAGATTCCAAGAAGCTGCCTCACAAATCTGTAGTTTTATAGACGTTACAACCAAATTGTACAATTGTTAGATGAGAGGAGACTGGAAAAATCAGCCTTTGCTACCCACAGCCACAGTCAGCTAAATAGTCTATAGCAACTGAATAGGGAAAGAATAGGTAATAAGCACAACCATTAGTTTCTATGCATCTTTCTTCCTTTATTTATCTAGTCTTCCCAGTGACTGTTCTGTCTTCTCTTTCATTCCTGTCCTAAACATTATTTACTGCCTAGTGTACACCAGGGGCTGTAATAAATGTTTTATAACCTCAGTATTTTAGCCTACATAGCCATCATTTATCTGGAGGACACAGATACTTTTCTTGTTATGAGAAAATCTCAGGGAGCAAGTATAGGTTGAATGCAGAAGTTCTACTTGATGTATGAAAACTGTTTGCTATTTTATAGATAAAGAAACAGACACCGGGAAACAGTGTCAGAGATTTAGGGTGAAGTCTACTTTTGCAACTTCCTAGGCAGTTATAGACATTAAACATTTATTCATTCACCAAACACGTCAAACATTCTGTCAGCTAGTAGGAATTCAATCATAAACAGACACCATCCCTACTTCAAATAGACTGAAGGTTGCAACTTAGGCATGACAGTTGTAGCCTAGAGTGTAACCAGGTAAATAGGAATCAGAAGAGCTCCTCTACTCCCACATGATAGGCTGGGGAGTCCCAGGATTTCCCTAGAAGACCATAGTACATCATGAACAAAACAGAAAAATCTTTCTTTTGCCTGTTTAATGCTGTTTAATGTCTGTTTAATGAAAAAAATATTCTTTAAACAGCAGGTAGCTAAACAGAAATACCATGGGCTTTCCACCAAGGGAAGATGGTAAGGACTTCAGTCACTGAGGCAGAAATGACTTGGATGTAAGGAGATCAACATGGTCTAGCTAGCTTAGGAGAAAAGGCGGACATTGGTGCCAACACAAGAAGAGCCCCTGGACCCCCCCCCCCCCCCCGACTAATGCCTCTAGACTTAGCTATCAGGAAGAATTTGCTGTTTAACCATGAAGAATGCTCACAGTGTTTTAGGACTACGATGGTACAAAGAGCATGGAACTATCAATGTCTGAGTGCTTGAATGCTGATAACCAGGCAATTGGAGGATCTTTGTCCTGTTATAGCCATTGCTGGACCTCCATTCTTGAATTTATCTAGGAGTGTATAATAGTATCAGATAATAGGTGAAACTACCTCCAGCTTCTGGGAAGAAGGAATCCATAGAAATCAACCCATACATACAAGTCTGGTGTTCTTTGTGATCTTCCAACATATCTAGTTTTATCTCATGGTCCATAATGTAATCTTGTGAGCCCATCGATGGTTCAAAGAAGTGGAGAACCTAATATTTTAGGAAGCTGGAAGGTAATTAGCTAAGTTAAAAGAATCATCAGTTCCATACTAAGAAAACAGAGTGCTCACCCTGTTATTAGGAAAGAAGGAAGGATTGAAAACTGGAGCAGCCAGCTGTGATGGTCCCATCTTTGATTAATGTGACTATGAGAAGTATGTCTAAAATTACACAGATATCAAAGCAGGACATATGCCAGGGTTCTTTATCCTGGGTAAATGATGTGACATAAATATTCATAGAATCAAAGAAGAAAAGAAGACATGTGAGATTGGGAAGTTGAAGGTCAGATTATTCGTAAATTGCCTGATTTGGGAAGTCTTTTAGCTAATGTCTCTAGAGTGGAGGATCATCAATGGAACAAGCTTATGCCACGAGAGATTGGGGTTGTGTGTGGGGGGTCAGGTTTTTTGCCTCACTGCCTTCTTCCATGAGGCACCACTGCTAAAGAATCAATGGGAGGTATTCTGAGACCATTGGACAAAGCAGCAGTCCATGCTGCTGCTGTCACCAGAGGCTTCCTGGCACACCACCTAACTTCCTCACGAATCACTCTGAGGGAGTGACCTCAGAGTTTTATGCCTCTAATTTTTTTTGACAAGGTCACTTACACAAGTAAGAAAGAGGGATGAGGAGGAGGAAGAAAGGGGATTGTACGAAAGGAAGCTTCACTTTAAATGCCTAGATGGCTAGTCATCTTCGTTCAGCTTACGGTAAAATTTAGGAGCCCTCTCTGAGAACTTCAGGTTTTTACCAGCAATTGAAGTTGTTACTCCAGGCAATTTTAAGATTAAACTGAGTGGGTTTTAACAGAGGACATCCAGTGGAAAAAACTGATTAAACGTCTTCTTACTTTTTCATTGTTTGATTTTCTTGAGACTGAGTTTCATTTGTAACGCAGACTGGTCTCATACCCAGTCTTTTTCCGTTGCATCCTAAGTTCAAAACTAAGAATAGCTGTGACAGTTAGAGCTAGCTTTCAGTACTTTTGACCAAGGTCACCAGTCTCTTCCTCATTAGCTCATACCTAGTGTGGCTGGTGGACACAGGCCTTGCCTCTCACACTCGCCTATCTCTGTCTTGAGCCTGACTGGGGTGGGAGGAGATTTACGCAAGCATGAAGACTGCTGTCACATTAAAAAAATGACTGCCAACCTCAACTTAGTCTTAAACACTGCTAGCTGATTTGTTTTTGTGCTCTTCTATGCTATTTGGATCAACATTTTTTTAAAAAACAAAATTTATGTTTTCCATAATCCAAAATACCACTTCCTTTTCTCTTCCTGTTTCTTTCTTGTTAACTGGAGGGCTGCCTTTGTCTAAAAGTCTGCTTCTTCTCACTTGCTTTGGGAGCCAGTTCTCATCTGCTTTCTTCAGATTCTTTTTTTTTTTTTAAGGTTTATTTATTTATTATATGTAAGTACACTGTAGCTGTCTTCCGACACTCCAGAAGAGAAAGTCAGATCTCTTTACGGATGGTTGTGAGCCACCATGTGGTTGCTGGGATTTGAACTCAGGGCCTTCGGAAGAGCAGTCTGTGCTCTTAACCGCTGACCCATCTCACCAGCCCCTTTCTTCAGATTCTTGATGCTTTGATTAGACCGTCTCTTCGGTGTCTTTAAACTTTCCCTTCCTGCTGGTTCTTTTTATTTCCTAAAGGCATGTGCCACCACTACCCGGATTACTCCTCTTTTTTTTTTTTTTTAAAGATTTATTTATTATATGTATGTTCACTGTGGCTGTCTTCAAACACTCCAGAAGAGGGCATCAGATCTCATTATGGATGGTTGTGAGCCACCATGTGGTTGCTGGGATTTGAACTCACGACCTTCAGAAGAACAGTCAATGCTCTTAACCTGCTGAGCCATCTCTCTAGCCCCCACTGGTTCTTTCTTCTGAGTATTTAAACCTTCCTTATATTATAAACAAAATCCTCCTTGACTAAACTTCCAGGCCTAGCTATTGCCTTCCGTTCTACTCACATTCAATTGTCAAGAGCCAGTCCCAAGGCAGGGCTCAACAGCAAAAAGACACCAAGAAGAAAAGGTAGCAATGTCCCTCCCAATCAGGATGTGCTGATGAGAGTAAGTGAGGTAAAACTGGTAGATGCAGAATCTTAGAGAAAGCAGAGGAGAATCAGCATAGCCTATCACCACCTCATATTGCCTAGATTTCTGAAAGAGTTGCCTATACTTTATATCTCTATTACTAGACTATTTATGTGTGGTGCTGGTAATTGAATTCTGGGATTTGTACACTAGGTATTTATTTGTTTGTTAATTGATTAATATAATAATGCAAGAAATCAATACTGTCCCAGGTGGGTTCTGCCTTTACCACTCTAAGGAAACTACACCTGTCAAAGCCACTTTTCTCATCATTTCCCCCACAGGACAGCTTGCAATCATATCATACTTGGTTTTCTACAACAGAAATGTTCATATTACAATTGGGAGTTGATTATGGTTGATAGAACTTGGGGTGTATGTTGCGGGAAAAGAGAGAGAAAGAAGAGAGAGAAGAGTGGGTTAAAATGGCGACGAGTCTGGCCAGGGCTCAGTTCACTGGGTGAGGCAGACATGGGAAGTTTGACTGTACACATGGAACCAGCAGAAACTGGCTTGTGGGTTCCCAGGCCAAGCGGAGGCCAGGGATGATAGGTTCTCAGTCTTGGGCACTGCAGAGTCTGCTGGATCCTGAAGAAGAGCTAAGAACTGTCCCTCAGGCTGGATCTAGCCTGGAATGAAAGGGTAAAGGGAAGAAAGGAGAGCTCCAGCCAGGGTCCCTGTCCCACAGGGACCAGAGTCCTTGGTTTGCTCTTGAGGGAGACATGGCTAGGAGCCCAAGGAGGCCTCCTGCCTGACACTAGACAGCACTTTAGAGGAAGACCTGCTCCATTGCTCCAGTGAGGTGGATCCAGATGAGAAAAGGCTGTCCATGGTTTTAAAGCATTTATTGTTAGTGGAGAGTTGTGATGAGTGAAACCACACCCCATTTTCTCAGGGCCAGCCTGAGGTTAAATACCTTTTGCAGGGAGGAGTGTCTGGGAAGGAGAGCTTAATTGGCTAAGCCCTTCAGGCCTTTAGGTACCTCATTAAAATGGAGATCTGTCTTGAGGCTACATGATCTCTAGTCCCATCCTCTGTGGGGCTTGGGGCTATGTGACTGATGGCCACAGAATTATGGAGAGCTGAGGCCTCCTTTCAGAAGCCTAGTGTCTGGGAGCATGGCAAATGGCCTTGTGACCTTTGAACAACTGCTCACCAGGGTTTAAACCTAGCTCTACCAGAACACAGACTGCCTTTCATTGGAGGGAGAGAGAGAGAAAGAGAGAGAGAGAGAGAGAAACTGTGAAAAGGATTAAGGGTAGAGCTGTTACAAAACAGGAAGCCTATAGATAATAATTAGCAATAACAATAATGAATATACTGAATATACCAGAGAAACCAGAAGAAAGGATTTTAAAGTTTATAACATAAAATGGTGATAAACTAGAGATGTCTAACTTGATTCACACTTTATACAATATATCTATGTATCACATTCATCGTCACTCCATTGATGTGGAAGCTTTTTTACGTTTGTATTTTTCCATTAAAAGGAAATGAGGTGTAGGCTAGAATGAGAAAAAGAAAAATCACTTCTTTAGATTCATCATAGTGATGATTTCTTTCTAACGTTCTGCTTGTTGTACCACCATCTCTTGCTCTTTATTCCCACAGATCCACGGACTCTTTCTTTGGGAAACTCCTTAAATGTTCATGCTGTTGTATCACATGCTCATTCCCTTTTCAAATTGACACACTCATTCTGGTGAATCTCTACCCACTAGAAGGAAGTTTTGACAGGACTCAGGCTTTCTTCATTATGTGTTACACCCTATAGTCCAGTTCATTGATCATATTTAACTAAAGCCAATCCTGTTTGCTCTTGTGCATTTCCAGTGGCACTCACTTAGGGATTTCTAAGAAGTAGGAAGAAGCTTTTTTGTCTCTTCATCATTGGCTAGCTGCCTTCAATGACCACCATTGCCTATCCTGTGAAAGGAAAGGGTTTTGCAAAAAGGAATTTACATTTTCTAATCTTGTGTTAATTCCCTGACTCTAAGAGACACAGTGTCAAAAGTACTTCTTTCTTTTTTTTCATTTTAATATTTTTATTTTCTATATTCTTTGTTTACATTCCAAATGATTTCCCCTTTCCCAGATCCCCCCTCCTCATATGTCCCATAAGTCTTCTTCTCTCCATCCATTTTCCAATCACCTCCCTCCTTTTTCTCTGTCCTTATATTCCCCTCCAATGCTAGATCAATCATTTCCAGGATCAGGACCCTCTCCATACTTCTTCATGGGAGTCATTTGTTATGCTATTTGTGCCTTGGGTATTCAGAGCTTCTGGGCTAATTAATATCCACTTATCAGAGATTGCATTTCATGTGTATTCTTTTGTGATTGGGTTACTTCACTTAGGATGATATTTTCCACATCAAACCATTTGCCTAAAAATTTTATGAATTCATTGTTTCTAATTGCTGAGTAGTATTCCATTGTGTAAATATACCACATTTTTTGTATCCATTCCTCCTTTGAGGGACATCTGGGTTCTTTCCAGCTTCTGGCTATCATAAATAAGGCTGCTATGAACATAATGGAGCATGTGTCTTTATTGCGTGCCAGGGAATCCTTTGGGCATATGCCCAGGAGAGGTATAGCAGGGTCCTCCGGAAGTGTCATGTCCAGTTTTCTGAGGAACTGCCAGACTGATTTCCAAAGTGGTTGTACCATCTTACAGCCCCACCATTAGTGGAGGAGTGTTCCTCTTTCTCCACATCCTTGCCAACACCTGCTGTCTCCTGAGTTTTTGACCTTAGCTATTTTGACTGGTGTAAGGTGAAATCTCAGGGTTGTTTTGATTTGCATTTCCCTAATGACTAATGATGTTGAGCACTTCTTAAGGTGCCTCTCGGCCATCTGAATTTCTTCAGGTGAATACTCTTTGTTTAGATCTGTACCCCATTTTAATAGGGTTATTTGGTTCCCTGGGGTCTAACTTCTTGAGTTCTTTGTATATATTGGATATTAGCCCTCTATCAGATGTAGGGTTGGTGAATATCCTTTCCCAATTTGTTGGTTGGCGTTTTGTCCTTTTAACAGTGTCTTTTGCCTTACAGAAACTTTGTAATTTTATGAGATCCCATTTGTCAATTCTTGATCTTAGAGCATAAGCTATTGGTGTTCTGTTCAGGAACTTTTCCCCTGTGCCCATGTCCTCAAGGGTTTTCCCCAGTTTCTTTTCGATTAGTTTCAGTGTGTCTGGTTTTATATGGAGGTCCTTGATTCACTTGGAGTGGAGTTTAGTACAAGAATGGATCAATTCGCATTCTTTTGCATGCTGACCTCCAATTGAACCAGCACCATTTGTTGAAAAGGCTATCTTTTTTCCACTGGATGTTTTCGGCTCCTTTGTCGAAGATCAAGTGACCATAGGTGTGTGGATTCATTTCTGGGTCTTCAATTCTATTCCATTGGTCCACTTGTCTGTCACTGTGCCAATACCATGCAGTTTTTAACACTATTGCTCTGTAGTATTGTTTGAAGTCAGGGATACTGATTTCCTCAGAATTTCTTTTGTTGTTGAGAATAGTTTTAGCTATCCTGGGTTTTTTGTTATTCCAGATGAATTTGAGAATTGCTTTTTCTAACTCTGTGAAGAACTGTGTTGGGATTTTGTTGGGGATTGCGTTGAATCTGTAGATTGCTTTTGGCAAGATGGCCATTTTAACTATATTAATCCTGCCAATCCTCGAGCATGGCAGATTTTTCCATTTTCTGAGGTCTTCAATTTCCTTCTTCAGAGACCTGAAGTTCTTGTTGTATAGATCTTTCACTTGTTTGGTTAGAGTCACACCAAGATACTTTATATTGTTTGTGGCTAAGGTGAAGGGTGTCATTTTCCTAACTTCTTTCTCAGCCTGCTTATCTTTTGAGTATAGGAAGGCCACTGATTTGCTTGAGTTGATTTTATAACCTGCCACTTTGCTGAAGTTGTTTATCAGCTGTAGGAGCTCTCTGGTGGAGGTTTTCAGGTCACTTAAGTAGACTATCATGTCATCTGCAAATAGTGATAATTTGACTTCTTCCTTTCCAATTTGTATCCCCTTGACCTCCTTATGTTGTCTAATTGCTCTAGCTAGAACTTCAAGTACTATATTGAAAAGATATGGAGAGAGAGGGACTAGAGCCTTGTCTAGTCCCTGATTTTATTGGGATTGCTTTAAGTTTCTCTCCATTTAGTTTGATGTTGGCTACCGGTTTGCTGTATATTGCTTTAACGATGTTTACGTATGGGCCTTGAATTCCTGTTCTTTCCAAGACTTTTAGCATGAAAGGTTGCTGAATTTTGTCAAATGCTTTTTCTGCATCTAATGAGGTGATCATATGGTTTTTTCTTTGAGTGTGTTTATGTAGTGGATTGCATTGATGGATTTCCTTATATTGAACCATCCCCATGCATCCCTGGGGTAGAAACTTCTGTGTATTTTCAGAGATGTCTTCCTGGCTGGTAAGTTTAAGTCATACCTCTTTGGACTTTGGGCTTGCTGTCTCTAGCAGCTGTCTGTAGTCCATCATCCTCCGGGTCATATGTCATGGTTTTGGAAACAGTGCTCTCTGGATCTAAATGAGTTTTCTTCAGGGTTCTCTTACAAGAAGGTATATTGTATATTTTGTGTTCCAAAGATCAGAAATACTTTTCTTTAAATAAGTATTTTAATTTTATTTAATTTAATTCTGTGTTTCTGTGTGGACTGCATATGCTCTCTCTCTCTCTCTCTCTCTCTCTCTCTCTCTCTCTCTGTGTGTGTGTGTGTGTTTGTAAAACAATGGAGGTCAGAAGTTTCTTTAGATTCTTCAGTACAACACATTGTGTCTTCTATTTCAGAAGCTGTTCTTTCTTTTCTTTAACAATGATGTCGTTATGAGCACTGATGAACAGCAGCATAGCAGTTAAAGATCGCTCAGCTCTTTATCTGGAAACATGGTTTGCTCACAACCCAAGAAAATGCCAGGAGTGAGTAAGTGATGGGCGAGATATTTGTCTTTCTTGAAGAACAACAGAGGACAGCTTCTGGATAGAAGACAATACTCTGCACAGAAGAATCTAAGGAGATTGTGAATGTGAAAGTTACTTTCTTAAAAACCCTTCCAGCCTTCTCTTCCTTGCTGAAACCCTACTGTCCAAGCATTCTAGGACTGTAGTCTCCATTTTAAAGGGAGAGAGTTCGTTCCAAATTTACCTGTGTCTGATCTGGCTGTTTCTCTCTCTCTCTCTCTCTCTCTCTCTCTCTCTCTCTCTCTCTCTCTCTCTCTCTCTCTCTCTCTCTTCCCTTCCCTTCCTCTGTCCCTCCTTCCTTCCCTTCCTTCCCTCTATCTATTTTTCTCTCCCTACCTCTGTTTCACCTTACTGAATGTTGAGGTTACAGCTCTATGTACGATGTCTACCTCTCTAATTTATGTGTTCCTACATTCTCCCAAAAGGAGATCTCATAGATCTTATTATCCTTCAAAAATGCCTTCTGTACCCTCAAAGGGTTAAGAAGTGCTGACAGACAGCTTGACCTCCTTTAGCAGTCCTAATAGTCAGGCAACTGTGGGAGCAACATATGACAGTAGACTATGTACCGTACATAACATTTCTGCCTCATTTTGATTCTGCAGACCAAATGGTCTACTTCTGTCTTGTTCTCCCCTTATTCACTGGGGACTCAGCTGCCATTCCACAGGGCATGGAGTGCAAATTAGTTATTCAGGCTCCATTGGCAAACAGCAATCGCACCGTGCAATCTGTTATCCTGTCTAAATATCTGTGGCACAAACAATGACTTAAACATGATTATAGTTATTTGATGCTACAACTTAATCTCATGATAAAATTGTATGTGTTCTGTTATCTCCCTGACAGTTTTTATAAAATCATGTCACACACATGACTTGCACTGCTCCAAATCAGATATCCACGAGTAATTTGTAAAACATGCACACTGAACACAGAATGTTTGCATAAGAATGCAGAAAGACCAACGGCAGATCTATGGCTCTCTTTCTTTGGATAAATCTTTTAGTGCAAGTGTTGCTTAAAGACTGTGCTTCCTGATGGCTGCAGAGGTGGCCAGCAGAAGGGATAATGCGCCTTTGTAAAAATAAATAAATAAATAAATAAAATAAAACAAAACATCTTAACTGTGGCTGAGACCTATCTCCATGGATAAAAAGATGATAAAAAGAAAGACGGAAAAGTGCATCCTAATCTAATGGAACTAAGGAAACCACCAAGCTGTCAATTCACTGAGCTGTGGATGTTGAAGCAGAATGGAGCCTTTCAATTCTGCTGCCTTCTCCCTGGGGTTAGAGACCGGTTGCCATGGATATTCTGGATTCCTGCAGCTAATGGGAGGGAGTTCTGTAGCTTGGCATCCTGGGGACCCGCCAGGGTGAAACATGAAATGGAGGCTGGTGGGTGTGGTGGTGGAGGCTGGAAGGCAGAGGTCAAGGGGTCTACTTCCAGCACAGTCAAAGCAGATTGTGTTTCAAGTCGCATTCATTTGACAATCTATATTTCCCTGAAAAAAAAAAGAACAGACCTTTTTGTCCCTCCCCTACTGAGCCAAGTGACTCTCAGTCTCCTTAAAATGGTTGTGAGCACATCACGGAGTATTGCATGCTATAATTAGATGTGCTGTGATGTTTCTAAGAAGGATGTTTTTTAAATGTAACTTTTGGAGGTGGGAAGGTAATTTAGTTTGGTTTAGAAATTTGACCATTTAAAAATAAATATGCATGGTAAATATGGTGAACAAATAAGGTACTCATTCATTCCGTTTTATGTAGAATATTATTTGCTACTTGGTCCTTTGTTTCTTTCCTATAGCTCACTATAGTGTCAGTCTTTTCTGTGCTCCTTGTATTCAGCCTTAGTTTTTAACCAGGTCACGGTGAAAACATTTTCCCTTCTGTGGAATCTTTTGGAAAAATTTTCTCTCTTTGGCTGGATAACATTTCAAAGTGAACGTCTTGGGTAGTGATGGCTAAATCTGGCGAGCAGGACTATGTCTGCTCTGGCCCTGCGAGCCTTCTTCTCAGAAGAGTATTAAAGTAGCTGTGAGGTTCTCAGTCAGATGACTGCAGAAAGCAAAATAGTTAGCAGTGACTTAAAGATGTTTTATCAGGCTCCTCCAGTCTTCACGGAAAGGGTTACCTTCACACACATCAAGGAAATATCAATCATTTTTGGTCTATGACATGTGTGTGAAAAATGTGTGCTGTTTTAAAAATGTCATGTGGTCGTTGGATAGTATTCTTCGTGTAGCTGGTTGGCAAGGGTACCAGAGAAAGGTTGCCCTCTGCAGATCTCTGAAAGCCAAAAGCAGAACTCCAGCTTCAATATTATAGCCTCGTGGAAAGCAGAGGCTTGGTATTTCCTCATTGGGCAAACTTAAGGAAGGCCAGTGGTTTGGAATCTGGGAGGAATATCTTGTCATACTCAAATGAGAACATGCTGGCCAAGGAAGAAGATGTCAAATTTATGTCTCTCCAGAACATTGCTTTTTGATCTTGAATTTCTATAACTCCACACATCCATTTTTTGCTGTATCTATTATTAATTGAGCATTAAAAATAAACATGGTTATCTCTACTAGCAAAGCTACCCCCACCCCAACAGTGTCTGTGGAGTCATCATTAAACTCCATACCTATGTATTTAAGCAACTGGCACAACACAGTGGCCATTAAAATATTCCATTTTCACTCAAGTGATGTTGCATAGAATGTTTGGGTTTCTTTGAATCAGGCACCATCAAGAGGACTGGAAAGTATGGGCAAAATTCAGTTCAGGAGGCCCCCCCCCCAGTTGCCTCTAGCCAAAATCTTTTATTCATATTTTTTAGACAAAAAAAGAGACTATCTGCTTAAATTTCTAATGTGGAGGATTGTCAAAGACTGGATGTAATAGATATCAATGATGTCATCATAGGAACCCAGTGAAATTTCTCAAGAACCCTACTTTCTTTACATATAAAATAATGAATTTTATCATTAATGAATTATTATTGTATAATTCTTATGATTTTATTACTTATTATATAATATCCAGTGTAACTTCCAATTTATGGTGTATGTAGGATAGGATACCATAACCTAAAGATGATGAAAAATAAACCTTATCCCAAGAAAAAAATGTAAAACAAAGTTTATAGACTTCATATAGAACATAATTGTATATCCAGTATATAAATACTATCAATTAAATAAAATGTTAAGGGGCTATAGAGATGGCTTAGTACCTAAGAGCACATACTTCTTTTGTAGAGAACTCAAATTCATTTCCCATCATCCATGATATATAGCTCCCAAACACCTATAACAACCATCCAGGAGATTTTACATTTGTATATTCCCTGAGAACCTACAACAATGAATACATCGACACACATAATTTTAAAATAATAAAAAATTCTTAAAAGGTAAATAATAACAATATATAACAAATATTTTATACCATTATTGCATAAAATATGTGCTTTGTGTTAGGGTCTTTGTACTCAAGTTGCCTTGAACTCACAAATCTTTCTGTCTCAAATGCTTGAATACTCCATTACAGACATGGTCCACCATCCCTGCCTACAAAACACAATTGTTTAAAAAATAGACCTGTGATACAAATACAAAAGTGATGAGATATCTAGTGTGGAAGTGAGGCGAATACTCAAAACTATCAAAATCAAATACAAAATGTATAGTGAAGGTCATTCCCTGTGCTGGATTGTTTTGTGTCAACGGGACAGAAGTCATCTGAGAGGAGGGAACTCAATTAAGAAAATGCCTCCATAATATTCCGATATAGGGCATTTTCTTTTCTTTTTTTTAAATTTTTTTTATTCGATATAATTTATTTACATTTCAAATGATTTCCCCTTTTCTAGCCCCCCTACTCCCCGAAAGTCCCGCAAGCCCCCTTCTCTTCCCCTGTCCTCCCACCCACCCCTTCCCACCTCCCCGTTCTGGTTTTGCTGAATACTGTTTCACTGAGTCTTTCCAGAACCAGGGGCCACTCCTCCTTTCTTCTTGTACCTCATTTGATGTGTGGATTATGTTTTGGGTATTCCAGTTTTCTAGGTTAATATCCACTTATTAGTGAGTGCATACCATGATTCACCTTTTGAGTCTGGGTTACTTCACTTAGTATGATGTTCTCTAGCTCCATCCATTTGCCTAAGAATTTCATGAATTCATTGTTTCTAATGGCTGAATAGTACTCCATTGTGTAGATATACCACATTTTTTGCATCCACTCTTCTGTTGAGGGATACCTGGGTTCTTTCCAGCATCTGGCAATTATAAATAGGGCTGCTATGAACATAGTAGAACATGTATCCTTATTACATGGTGGGGAGTCTTCTGGGTATATGCCCAGGAGTGGTATAGCAGGATCTTCTGGAAATGAGGTGCCCAGTTTTCGGAGGAACCGCCAGACTGCTTTCCAGAGTGGTTGTACCAATTTGCAACCCCACCAGCAGTGGAGGAGTGTTCCTCTTTCTCCACACCCTCTCCAACACCTGCTGTCTCCTGAATTTTTAATCTTAGCCATTCTGACTGGTGTAAGATGAAATCTTAGGGTTGTTTTGATTTGCATTTCCCTAATGACTAATGAAATTGAGCATTTTTTAAGATGCTTCTCCACCATCTGAAGTTCTTCAGGTGAGAATTCTTTGTTTAACTCTGTACCCCATTTTTTAATAGGGTTGTTCGGTTTTCTGGAGTCTAACTTCTTGAGTTCTTTATATATATTGGATATTAGCCCTCTATCTGATGTAGGATTGGTGAAGATCTTTTCCCAATTTGTTGGTTGCCGATTTGGGCATTTTCTTAATTAGTGATTGACGGTGGAAGACACAGTTCATCACGGGTGAGGCTGTCCCAGGAGCTGGTCCTATGGTCTAGGAAAATCACTGAGGAAGCCATAGGAAGCCAACCAGTAAGCATCATCCCTCTGATCCTGATTCCAGGTTCTTCTTTTCCTTGAATCCCTGTTCTCACTGCTTTTGATGATGAACTTTGAGTGACATAAATACTTTCATCCCCATGTTACTTTTGGGCATAGTGTTTCATCCCAGCAATAGTAACCCTAACTGAGATACTCCCTCTACACTGGCTGTTTGAAAAATAACCAATGGATGGTAGTACATACACACACACACACACACACACACACACACTTCTCTTATATGTTTAAGAATTATGTTTTAATGAAATTCCAGTTTTTAGGAGGAGTATACAACAAGGAAGTAAAAAAAACATAAAACATTTAATTCTTTAGATGGGAAGATTTTAAACTTCCATCTTTTCATCACAGTGGCAAAATACCTGTGATAAACGACTTAAGAAGAGTCAAGGTTTATTGGCTCATGATTCGAGAGTTTCCAGCCCATGACCACTCTACTCTATTGCTTTCAGCATCATGGCTGCAGTATGTGACGAAGAAACAAGAGTAGGATTTTTTCTCTACTTATATACTTCCTTCTAACATGGCCCCACCTCTTAGAGGTCCCATCACCTCCTAAAGATCCTGGTACCCTTGGCTAGGCTTCATGCCTTAGATCATTGACCTTCTAGTATATCCATATCCAAGCCATAAAAGAAGCCAAATGACCAAATAGTACACAAGACATTATTTTTTTTCTGAAACAAGTTGCTATACGTGTATATAGAGGCATAAGAATAAATTTGAATAATAGAAAATAATGTAGCTGTAGTGATTTTATATGGCTAGAAAAATGATGCATTATTTGCATTAAAATGTTTTGTTTAGATATTTTGAAATTAGAATTTATCTCTTTTATAAAAGCCTATTGTAAAAGTCTCAACATTTTGTAATTTGGGAAGAATGTGTCTTTAAACAGTAAACTGCTAAGTGGGTAAACCTCTATGTAGAATAGTGACAGGCGGGTCATATTAATTAACAATCAGGAGTCATGGTATCAATAAAGGCAGTGCATTCTTGTTCAATAATTCGAGACACAAGAAGAACTGATGCTCACTTTGTAATGTTGCTGTGTATTGCAGGACATGTGCATAAGCATTGTACTAGTCCAGTGAAGATAGAAATGTGCTTTCAGCAGTTACATTCTCAGATTTGTTATAACAGTTGCATGGACCTCAGTAGCAAGAATCAAGACATTTTATTGGATTTGATTTTAAATGAAAAGTATCATGTAGTGAAGTATGCGCACACTATTAATATCCACCCTGTAAATGGACGTGGGCTACTGATGGATGTGTTCTACTTCATGTTGTTTATTTTAGATTTGTCTGTATTTGAGAGCGAGCACATCTATTAGAAAGCATTTTATTAATATAAATTCACTCTGTCTCTAAAGAATAATGGTAAGCTGGCTCTCATGGTCTTATAACATTTATCTACAGAGATTGACAAATCACCCCAAGACACTCGCAGAAGAGTTAAACAATCCAGCATACGTTTTCTTTCTAACAACAGCTTATTTGTAAAGGCGTCTCTGTTCAGCCTTTGTAACTTTCACCTTTTTATAACCATTCCTACCCATTTGCCCATGGACGCTCCATTCATTTTCCATCCTACACTCACTCACCTTCCTTATCCTAACGCTGTTCTCCATTAAAAGGAAACTGCTTTCAAGTGGAGTCACAGAGTGTGTAATTTTCAGGAATTGCATGTTTTCCCCTTGTGTAATTCCCTGGAGAACTACCCGGTTATCAATGTTTTGTTTAAATCCTGTATAATAGATGTATCAATGTCTTTCTATTTGCCATTTCTAGGACACCTGGTCTCTCTTCAGTTTGGGGATAACGGGCATATAGCTTCTATGCTTATTCATTGAGGCCGCTGTAGGACTCACACTTTTATTTGGAGTGAAGTCCATGTCAGTATGACATTTGGCTTGACAACTATTTTACAGAATAGATGAACCATTTTATATTCCTGGTAGCAATTAGGAGTGATCCAGTTTCTCCTTATGCTCCGTAGCATCTGATGATGTCACTATTTGATTTTTAGTCATTCTGATTGTTACATAGTGATAACCCATTGTCTAAATCTGCAGCTCCCTGATGGTTAGTTATGATAAACTTCTGTATATGCCTCCCTTTTAACATCTGCTTCAATTAAGTTTTATTCATGATTCTTATCTCCGCTTACATGTATTCTTGTAACTGTTAGACTTTGATTTTTTTAATTAATCATTCCTGTTGTGGATGGGCCTGGTGCTGACGGTATGTTGATGCCAATTCCACTCTCTCCTACGAGGGGCCGTGGACAAGAAGTGAATCACACTCAGGTGACTTCTTGTGAACCAATCCCCTATTCAATAAAGGAGCCAATCACTGGTCAAGTAGGTGGGACTTCCAGATTGGAGAGGGAAAGAGAGGAAGCAGGAGAGAATTAGGCCCTTTTTGGATGGGGATAGTGGGAGGACAAGATATAGCCACAATTGTCTCCCAGTTTCAATGGTGGATCCAGTGACCCCATCATTTGTTATTTTGGTACTTCACTAACTCTGTTCAATAACCACTGTTCTTCCCTTTGGCACCATTGCCACAGCTACAGCATTGCCTAAAAGATCTATACCTAGAAGCATTAAGGCTCTAGCATCCGCATCAAATTTTCCATCTTTGGCATAGGCCCGAGTGAGATGAGGATCCAGTGCCCAGGACACGAGGTGAAGCCGGTCGTCTGTGGCAAGTCTACTGTAAGAATCGTATTTAGCACTAATTATTTCCCAACAGTTCCACTTAATCACAGGACTAAGCTTTCCCCTCTTGAAAACTTACACTGGGGATTACATTTCAATCACAGGGTTCAAGGGTGTGTACTAAAAATCATAGCGACTCTCTCTTGTGGTCCATCAATATTTGTCATTATATTTCAGTCAGCTTCACTGTCTTTGTTACTGTTCCTATAGAACAAGTCTTAACATTGCATATTAATCTGCTTCTGCAACAAGTTAAAATAGATTTGGCATCTTGAAACCACGGAAAAATTTAGAAGCCTAGGCCTGGAGTCAAGATTTAGGCAAGGCTATTATCTTTTTGGAAGCTTCTTGAGAGTATCCTCCTGCCCTTAGCTTGAGTTTCTGGAGGTTAGTGGTGATTCTCGGCTTCCCTGGGCTATGTGTCTTCACTTTACTGTTTCTGTCTTCATGTCATTTTCATCTTTCATTAGTTTTTTTTTTTTTTTTTTGCTCTGAGATCTTCCTTATCCAACACTTATATATAACCCTTCTTGTTTCCTTAATTTGGTGTTTTTATGGTGGGACCTTTCTCATCCTTACACTTTCAGTGAATCTATTTCATTGAGTTCAAAGCAAGTGAACAGTCATTCAAAATTTTTACTCAGCCAAGCATGATTGTTTGGTTACTATAATTATAACATTTACAAATATAAGATATTTTGTTAGTACTTATTTCTTCTTCTTCTTCCTCCTCCTCCTCCCCTCCTCTTCCTCCTCTTTCTCCTCCTCCTTCTCCTCCTCCTTCTTCTCTTCTTTTCCTTCTCCTTCTCCTTTTTATCTCCCTCTCCTCCTCCTTCTTAATTTATTTTCTTTTTCTCTTGTTTCTAATTTTCTGTATTTTCGACATCTTGTGAGTCAATTGACTATTTTTTAGAAGTAACCATGGGTTATTCATAGCACTTCTGAAATTAACTGTGCATAATGACAGAGTGGTTTCTTTAGGTTTTGTGATAGAGAAGCATAATGCATTGATAGACAAAGTAGAATGCTCTTTGTCCTACAATGTCTGTGTTTTAATCCATAAAACCCATGACTGTATTATCTTGCATTGCAAAGCATACTTTTAATAGAGCATTATTTACACATCTAGAGAAGAGGCCCAATAATGTTTTTCCTGTCCATATTATTTTGCATCTTTCTCTTGTCTTAGATGTACCCTGGGTTTTGCTGTTACAGAGTCTAAAAACATGGCTCTTGGTGGGATATAAATTCTGGTGTATAAAAAAGAGGGCTGATCTGTTGTCCTTGAGTCTTATGGTTTCAAACAAGCTTATCTTCTTCTATCTTAATGTGTTCTCCTTTTATTTTCTATTGCATTACTTGTAAGATTTGCAGTGCCTAACAGGAATAGCACTTGTCTAGATGAAAGTTACTATTTGGCTTTTGATAAAAGTTCATTGTTCATTTCCTCTTGCCTTCAGAGAGTCTGTTCCTTGACATACTTTGGGAATTGATTCTGGGAATTCTTTTTACAATTGTGTGGTGGTATTTATATGTAAGCCTACACTTATTTCCTCATGTACTTAATTTAAAATAGTCCGCATATTATTTACATGTAATACTTTATAAATCCTATGTAAATGAGACTCGATGTTTAGATTTTGTCAACTTAACACAAACTAAAGTAACTTGGGAAGAGGGAACCTCAAGAGGAACTACTTTGAGCAGATTGGACTATAGGCATATTTTCATTCAATATTTTCATTATTGATGGTTGATGTGGGAGGGCCCAGCCCACTGTGAGTGATGTTATCTTTTGATTAAGTGATCCTGGGTTGTATAAAAAAGTAAGCTGAGCAAGTCATTGGGAGTAGCCAGTAAGAATTCATGTTTTCTGTTTCTTCTACTACTTGAATTTTTGCCCTGACTTCTCTCAATCATGGACTGACTGCATTAGGACATTGAAACCCAAAGTTGGGTTTGGTCAATGTTTTATCACAGCAGAAGATATTAATTAGGATAACAGAATATCTATATCTATCTATCTATCTATCTATCTATCTATCTATCTATCTATCTATACATATACATGTATATATAATTATATGTGTACATATATACATATATAATGTGTATGTATTTGTAATTTATGTGATATGATAAAAAAGTAGGTTCATGTTAAGTATGAGACATTTTTTCTTCAATGTTTTTGATTGAAATTGGCTGAATCTGAGTTATAAAACCCAGGAATAGAAAAGGTCAACTCTAGTTGATGAACTGGAAAATGAGATTTCAAGAGAAATTAACTAAGGCACATGGAGTGAAATGGGGTGGCAGACTATGTTAGAGTCAGATTTTATTGTGGGTGTAATAACGAAGCTAGGTACAGCTATAAGCAAAGGGCACTAACTTCACTTATAACTTTCTAGCGTTCACTTCTGCTTCTGTGTGGAAAGAGATGTTAAGGCTGACAAATAGAAGGGTTTTGAGTAGACTGATGAGTGTCACTTCTTGAACAAAGTTTAAGACAGGAGAGACGGAAAATTGGAGCAAGAGACTTCACTTGTATTTCCTGTACATTTGGTGATGGATTGGCCATGGATGTAAGTGAAAGGAACAAGTCACGGATGCTTCTCACAGCTTAGTGTACTCAGTGGCGAGACAGACAGCGAGAGGAATGGGGGACTAGCAGATGGTTCAATGGGTGAAGTACCTGCTGCTCAAATGTAATGATCTGAGTTCCGATCTCCAGCACCCATGTCAAAGCTGAGCAGACTGCTGAGTGTCTATTACCGCAGAAACAGGGCTCAGGCAGATCCTTGACGCTCACTGTCCAGTCTCAGCAAGTCACTGAGCTTCAGGCTTAGTGAGGTATGCTGACTCAAAAAAATAAGTTAGGGAGTAGTAGCACTTAGAACTCTGGGTGTGTGTGAGACCACTGAGGGATCATGGGAACCCTGGGAATGTGTGAGATCACTAATGAACCTTGGGAACTCTGGGAGTGTGTGAGAACACTAAGGGATCATGGGAACTCTGAGCATGTATGAGAACACTAAGGGGTCATGGGAACTTTGAGTGTGTGTGAACACTAACGGATCATGGGATTTCCAGGAGTGTGAGAACACACTAAGGGAACTTCGGGAGTGTGTGAAAACTCAGGAGAAAACAGAGCTAGCAGGTTGCTTAGTTCTCAGCTTGGAGATAATAAAATTTAGCTGTTTGAGAGGATGGAGAAGTGAGCCAAAAATGCATAGCATGGATTAGAAGATAGAAAGAGTTCCAAGAAAAGGATTTCTTTCAAATTCTCATCCTATTGGTCACTCCTAACGATGACAAGCAAAACACAAAGTTGCAAAATGTTCCTCCACATGATGCAGTCAAGTTACCTAAGAAGGCAAAAACTTCACTGTCAATTCATGTCAAGTAGCCTTACCATGAAGAAATTCCTGTATGCACTCAAACATGCATAGAACCCTGGAATATCATATAAGGAAAAATTAACAGATTATATCTGAAGATGAGATTATAGATGCTTTATCTTTTCTCATCACCGTTATTTTTTTTTCTGAAGTAACCATATTGGAAAAATTATCTGAAGAGATATTTGGACCACTTTTCTAATTCTATTTATTATGTTAAGGGGAATTACTGACTGGTTTTGTGTGTCAACTTGACCCAGGCTGGAATTATCACAGAGAAAGGAGCTTCAGTTGGGGAAGTGCCTCCATGAGATCCAGCTGTGGAACATTTTCTCAATTAGTGATCAAGGGGGGAGGGCCCCTTGTGGGTGGTGCCATCCTTGGGCTGGTAGTCTTGGTTTCTACAAGAGAGCAGGCTGAGCAAGCCAGGGGAAGCAAGTCAGTAAGTAACATCCCTCCATGGCCTCTGCATCAGCTCCTGCTTCCTGATCTGCTTGAGTTCTAGTCCTGACTTCCTTTGAACAGCTGTGTGGAAGTGTAAGCTCAATAAACCCTTTCCTCCCCTACTTACTTCTTGGTCATGATGTTTTTGCAGGAATAGAAACCCTGACTAAGACAGGGAATAAATTCAACTTTATTATTTCAAAAAGGAGTAATCAATCTGAAATGTTGTGGTGCCCCATGAATCTAGCACACATCACAACTGGACCAGTGAATTATGTAGATAGAAAGTTGTTTGCTTGTTTGTTTTCAGGGCTTTTTCATATAGTTTGGTGCACAGCTATTTGTAAGTAATAATGGAAGATGGCATGTGAGGAGTAAGAAGCACGAAAAGTAGAGTAAAAATATTTTGTCCTTGACTTACATCTATATATGTACTATGATACAAAATGAGAATTTTGAGCTATGCATATACACATGCCTACATGTATATAATATACATACACATACATACACATACTTTATTATAGGATACATACAATATATGTCATGTAACTAACTCATACTTATAAGTACATATATTGCAAATTTGAGGGTCAAAACAAGATAAAAACAGATGCGTGCACAGCGAGTTTCTGGCACATGTCAATCATCAATGTATAATGGTAGAGCTTACGAAGGCTGTAGAGTTAGACAGACAGAACTGAAATCTATCCATCACTTACCAAACAGGTTATCTTACATAAACCCCACAGTGTATCTTCCTGGTGCCACTAGTGAATGTCTCAATAGTGCCTACCTTGGGGATCATTATCATTTGTAAGTAATATTACATACATATTTAGGCATAATATTTAGAACAACATGGGAGAACCATCATAAATGACTAAAATTTTACATATTTTGTCTATTCAAAGGTCTTTTAGCTCAGACATTAGATTTTAAACTCTTTAAGAAACAGGAATTAGGCTTTGCTCTTCCATTACATAAAACGATTCACATGCTTAAAACTGTAATTTAGTACCATCATTCCAAAGAGAAATATCTTGGCATAAGCCTGTGATCTATCACATCTCTGTTTCAAGGATTTCTAGATTAACTGTGCTCTTCTCCTTGAGTGGATGTGGACTGATGCCCCACCGATGCCAACCATCTCTTAGATAATTCTGGCAACTGTTTCCATGAACAGCAATGTATTTTTGCTCCTAGTAATTGATTTGTCTTCTTACCTAGAGACCTGTGTTTATTTTGAGCCATATTTTCTGAAGAGTAATTACTGAAATGACATCATTTATCAAAATACTGAACAAGTCAATGGACTGAGTGAAAAAGGAGAAGGATGTGTTTCTTTTCAAAATTAAGTCAAGAAAAATTGAGTCCCTAAACACTGTTGTCAAATCATAGTCAATGAAACAGAGACATATTGGAAACTCTGTCTATATTTATATTGCTTTGGATGATGAACAGCTTTAACTTCTATTTTCCCTTTAAGAGATACAAACTAGAAGTGTTATTCTTTGTAGAAAGGGTATGACCTATATGTATATCTGCTGATGGACAACTACTAAGTGAAGAACTCTTGGTCTGACATGTGAAAAGGCTGGTGGGTGTGTAGAGGTGTGTGTGTGTGTGTGTGTGTGTGTATGTATCTTTAGGGGCTAGCTCGATTTCTTCCATTATGTATATATGCATTCCTGTTTCTTTGCAAGTTTGAGGGCAGAATCTCTAATTCTACCAGTAGTCTTAGGTTGACTAAGACTCTTTTTCCTAATTACTCCACGAAGGGCCTTGAGTGACAGTAACAGCTGGCTGTGCAATTAAAACCTTTGGGCTGTGAGTGAGGAACTAGTGAGAATGACTGGAAGGGCAGAGCAAATAACTTACTTACTGATTTAATAAGATGGAAAGCATTGGGCTGCTTGCTTATGAATTCATTTTGGCTTGAACGGAGAAGTCCCATTAACTGCAGGCAGGTGTGATAGGAGCTGACAGCTCCTCTGTCCTCAGTGTTCCGTGACACTGGAGACTGTCCTTGCAGTCACAGGTGCCTTTCCTTTCTCCTTGTCTACATTTAAAAAAATATTTTAGAATATTTCTTAAATGTCCAATATGTACTGTTCAGTAGCACAAGGAATATTTCTATTTGGTGGCTATCAATTACAGAATTTTCATGAAGTAATAATAACTCTCTAGCATAGGCTGAAAAACCACAATGCCTAAACCACAGCTGTATATATTGCCACTCTAAGTTGTTGGGTGTCTCAGAAAAGCAGAGATACATGGAAATGCTACTTTTTTCTCATTCAGACTTATTCAGATGATTTTTGATACATGCTCCACAGAAAGATGACTCTCCTTATTTTTATATTATATTTTCTTTTTAATTATTTGTTTACATGCCGAATGTTATCTCCCTTCCAGTTCCCTTTGTGCAAATCCCTTATGCCATCTCCCCTTACCCTGCTTCTGTGAGGGTGCTCCCCCACCCACCTATCCACTGCAGCCTCACTACCCTAGCATTTCTTTACACTGGGGCATTAAGCCTTCACAGGATCAAGTGACTCCCCTCCCTTTGTCAGATAAGGTCCCTTAAGCTCCTTCAGTCCTTCCTCTAAACTCCTCCACTGGGGTTCCTGTGCTCAGTCAGATGATTGGATGTGAGCATCCACATCTGTATTGGTCAGGATCTGGCAGAGCCCCTCAGGAGACAGCTACATCAGGCTCCTGTCAGCAAGCACACCTTGGCATCAGCAATAGTGTCTGGGTTTGGTGTCTTCATGTGCGATGGATCCCAGGAGGGGCACTCACTGGATGGCCTTTCCTTCAGTCTCTGCTCCACTCTTTGTCCCTGTATTTCCTTTAGACAGGAGCAATTCTGGGTTAAAATTTTGGAGATGGGTGGGTGGCCCAATCCCTCAACTGGAGGCCATGCCTAACCTCTGGATATGGTCTCAACAGGTTTTCTCTCCCCTTTGTGGGGTATTTCAGCTATGTCACATCCGTGAGGTCCTGGGAGGCTCTTGCTTTCCTGGCATCTGGAATTTTCTAGTTGAACCTCCAGTTCCCCATCCCCCATTGCTACACACCTCTATTCAATTTCCTGACCATCTATCTGTACATCTCCTCCATCTCCTCCCATACCTGATTCTTCCCCTCTTTTCCACCTCCACCTCTTCTCTTCCTCCCAAGTCCCTCCTCCCCTTTACTTCCCTTAATTATTTTGATCCCCCTTCTAAGTAGGATTGAGGCATCCACTCTTTGGCTGTCCTTCCTCTTGAGCTTTATGTGGTCTGTGAGTTGTATTGCGGGTATTCCATGTTCTTTGCCTAATACCCACTTATCAGTGAGTACATACTATGTGTGGTCTTCCGAGTTACTTCACTCAGAATATTTTCTAGATCTATCCATTTGCCTGCGAATTTCATGAAGCCATTTTTTAAAAATAGCTGACTAGTACTCCATTGTTATGTATTTTTAAAAGCCCTTTATCATCATCACGAGATGTGATTTTTAAACCAGAGTCTTGCTTTTCTGGTATTCTGGGGTTATGATGATGAGAACTGGGTTCTGATGATGCCTAGCAGCCTTGGTTTCTTTTCCTTATGTTCTTGCCCTCTGGTGTTAGCTGGTCTTACTGTCTCTGACTGTGGCTTCTCCCTCCTGACAACTTGTGTATCAGCACTCCTGGGTGACCAGTTTTCTCTGGGAGAAATTTGGGTATGAGAGCTATAGCACAGGGTCAGCTCTGGGGTGCAGATAGAACCCAGAAGGATCCTGTCCCCAGCCGTTCCATTCCTTGGTTCCCTTGTCTTGATGGCTCTGGGAAGGTTCTTCTTGGGCCAGGAATTTGAGCAGAAGTAGTGGTCTCACCTGTGCCAGGTCTCTTGGAGGGACCTAGGTATGGAGAGCCGTGGCACAGGGTCAACTCTGGGAGTAGCTCCCCAATTTTCAATGCTACCTTGATAAAGTCTAGTATGGTGCATTCACTTTCAAATAATTCTTATGCTGTGGAGAAAATGAAATACAAAACAGTGCAGCTTTCTTTAAAAGGATTTTTTTTGTTCCTATTCATTGATTTAGGATGTTTGCTTAATGGCTTTAACATGTGCTAGGAAAGAGAATGCACAAATTAATAAGGGCTATTTTAATATTCAGCCTCCTCAGAAACATGAGATGCAAGCTATGATCTTTTTCCTAGTCCAGTTTGAGCATGATTTAAGGAAACAACTAAGTAAAAACAACCAACAAAACAAAACAAAACAAAAAAAGAAGTACTGAAAAATTAAACCATTTATTCTTTTTTTCCAACTTTTTTTTTATTTTCTAAATTCTTTTTTACATTCCAAATGCTTTCTGCTTTCCCAGTTCTCCCCTCCACATATATCCCGTAAGCCTTCTCTCCACCCATTCTCCAATCATCTCCCTCCTTTTTCTCTGTCCTGGTGCTCCCCTACAATGCTGGATCAGGACTTTCTAGGATCAGGATCTTCTCCTTACTTCTTCATGGGAGTCATTTGATATGCTCCTTGTGTCTTGGGTATTCAGAGCTTCTGGGCTAGTTAATATCCACTTATCAGAGATTGCATTCCATGTATATTCTTTTGTGATTAGGTTACCTCACTTAGGATGATATTTTCCAGTTCCAACCATTTGCCTACAAATTTCATGAATTCATTGTTTTTAATTGCTGAGTAGTATTCCATTGTGTAAATATACCACAGTTTCTGTATCCATTCCTCCATTGAGGGACATCTGGGTTCTTTCCAGCTTCTGGCTATTATAAATAAGACTGCTATGAACATAGTGGAGCATGTGTCTTTATTGCATGCTGAGGAATCCTCTGGCTTTATGCCCAGGAGTGGTATAGCAGGGTCCTCCGGTAGTGTCATGTTCAGTTTTCTGAGGAACTGCCAGACTGATTTCCAGAGTGGTTGTGCCATCTTATAGTCCCACCAGCAGTGGAGGAGTGTTCCTCTTTCTCTACATCTGCTGTCTCCTGAGTTTTTAACCTTAGCCATTCTGACTGGTGTGAGGTGAAATCTCAGGTTGTTTTGATTTGCATTTCCCTAATGACTAATGATGTTGAGCATTTCTTAAGGTGCTTCTCAGCCATTTGAATTTCTTTAGGTGAAAATTCTTTGTTTAGATCTGCACCCCATTTTTTAATAGGATTATTTGGTTCCCTGGGGACTTACTTCTTGAGTTCTTTGTATATATTGGATATTAGCCCTCTATCTGATGTAGGATTGGTGAAGATCTTTTCCCAATTTGTTGGTTGCTGTTTTGTCCTTTTGACGGTGTCCTTTGCCTTACAGAAACTTTGTAATTTTATGAGATCCCATTTGTCAATTCTTGATCTTAGAGCATAAGCTATTGGTGTTCTGTTCAGGAACTTTTCCCTGTGCCCATGTCCTCAAGGGTTTTCCCCAGTTTCTTTTCTATTAGTTTCAGTGTGACTGGTTTTATGTGGAAGTCCTTGATCCACTTGGAGTTGAGCTTAGTACAAGGAGATAAGAATGGATCAATTTGCATTCTCCTGCATGCTGACCTCCAGTTGAACCAGAACCATTTGTTGAAAAGGCTATCTTTTTTCCATTGGATGTTTTCAGCTCCTTTGTCAAAGATCAAGTGACCATAGGTGTGTGGATTCATTTCTGGGTCTTCAATTCTATTCCATTGGTCTACTTACCTGTCAAGGTACCAATTCCATGAAGTTTTTACCACTATTGCTCTGTAGTATTGCTTGAGGTCTGGGATACTAATTCCCCCAGAAGTTCTTTTACTGTGGAGAATAGTTTTAGCTTTCCTGGGTTTTTTGTTATTCCAGATAAATTTGAGAGTTGCTTTTTCTAACTCTGTGAAGAACTGAGTTGGGATTCTGATGGGGATTGCATTGATTCTATATATTGCTTTTGGCAAGATGGCCATTTTAACTATAAATGGCTGGGATTATTTATATAAACTATAAATAATCCTGCCAATTGATGAGCATGGAGATTTTTTCCATTTTCTGAGGTCTTCTTCAATTTCCTTCTTCAGTGACCTGAAGTTCTTGTCGTATAGATCTTTTACTTGTTTGGTTAGAGTCACACCAAGATACTTCATATTGTTTGTGGCTATTGTGAAGGGTGTCATTTCCCTAACTTCTTTCTCAACCTGCTTATCCTTTGAGTATAAGAAGGCAACTGATTTGCTTGAGTTGATTTTGTAACCTGCCACTTTGGTGAAGTTGTTTATCAGCTGTAGGAGTTCTCTGGTGGAGGTTTTTGGGTCAATTAAGTATACTATCATGTCATCTGCAAATAGTGATAATTTTACTTCTTCCTTTCCAATTTGTATCTCTTTGACCTCCTTATGTTGTCTAATTGCTCTAGCTAGAACTTCAAGTACTATATTGAAAAGATATCGAGAGAGAGGGCAGCCTTGTCTAGTCCCTGATTTTAGTGGGATTGCTTCAAGTTTCTCTTCATTTAGTTTGATGTTGGCTACCAGTTTGCTGTATATTGCTTTAACTATGTTTACATATGGGCCTTGAATTCCTGTTCTTTCCAAGACTTTTAACATGACAGGATGCTGAATTTTGTCAAATGCTTTTTCAGCATCTAATGAAGTCCATGCGGTTTTTTTCCTTGAGGTTTTTTATGTAGTGGATTGCATTGATGGATTTCCTTATATTGAACCATCCCTGCATCTCTGGGATGAAGCCTACTTGATTATGGTGGGTGACTGTTTTGATGTGTTCTTGGATTCGATTGGCAAGAATTTTATTTAGTATTTTTGTATCGATATTCACAAGGGAAATTGGCCTGAAGTTCTCTTTCTTTGTTGGATCTTTTTGTGGTTTTGGTGTCAGTGTAATTGTGGCTTCGTAGAAGGAGTTGGGTAGTGTTGCTTCAGTTTCTATTTTGTGGAATAGTTTGAAGAGTATTGGTGTTAGGGCTTCTTTGAAGGTCTGATAGAATTCTGCACTAAAACCATCTGGTCCCATGCTTTTTTTGGTTAGGAGATGCTCTATGACCCCTTTTATTTCTTTAGGGGTTATGGGATTGTTTAGATGATCTATTTGATCCTGATTTAATTTTGGTGTTTGATATCTGTCCAGGAAACTATCCATTTCCTCCAGATTCTCCAGTTGTGTTGAGTATAGGCTTTTGTAGTAGGATCTGACGATTTTTTGAATTTCCTCAGTTTCTGTTGTTATATCTCCCTTTTCATTTCTAAGTTTGTTAATCTGGATACTGCCTCTGTGCTCCTTGGTTAGTCTGGCTAAGCGTTTATCTATCTTGTTGATTTTTTTTCAAAGAACCAGCCCCTGGTTTTGTTGATTCTTTGTATGGTTCTCTTTGTTTCTACTGGTTTGATTTCAGCCCTGAGTTTGATGATTTCCCATCTTCTACTCCTCCTGGGTGAATTCATTTCTTTTTGCTCCAGGGCTTTCAAATGTGTCATTAAGTTGCTAGTGTATGCTCTCTCCATTTTGGAGGCACTCAGGGCTATGAGTTTTCCTCTTAGCACTGCTTTCATTGTGTCCCATAGATTTGGGTATGTTGTGTTTTCATTTTCATTAAATTCTAAAAAGTCTTTAATTTCTTTCTGTATTTCTTCCTTGTCCAAGGTATCATTGAGTAGAGTATTGTTCAGTTTCCATGTGTATGTGGGCTTTCTGTTGATTTTGTTGCTATTGACGACCACTTTTACTCCATAGTGATCTGATAGGAGGCATGGGATTATTTTGATTTTCTTATATTTTTTGAAGTCTCTCTTGTGACCAATTATATGATCGATTTTGGAGAAAGTACCATGAGGTACTGAGAAAAATGTATATGCTTTTGCTTTAGGATGAAATGTTCTATATATATCTGTTAACTCTAATTGGTCCAAAGCTTCAATTAGTTTCACTGTGTCCCTGTTTAGTTTCTGTTTTCCTGATTGGTCCATTGAAGAGAGTGGAGTGTTGAAGTCACCCACAATTATTTTGTCAGTTACAATGTGTGCTTTGAGCTTTAGTAAAGTTTCTTTTATGAATCAGGATGCTTTTGCATTTGGAGCATAGATGTTCAGGATTGAGAGTTCTTCTTGGTGTATTTTTCCTTTGACCAGAAAGAAGTGTCCCTCAGTGTCTCTTTTGATGACTTTAGAATCAAATTTTTATCTGATATTAGAGTGGCTACTCCAGCTTGTTTCCTGAGACCATTTGCTTGTAAAATTGTCTTCCAGCCTTTTAATCTAAGATAGTGTTTGTCTTTGACACTGAGGTGTGTTTCTTGTATGCAGGAAAATGTAGGGTCCTGTTTCCTTATCCAGTCTTTTAGTCTATGTCTTTTTATTGGGGAATTGAGTCCATTGATGTTAAGAGATATTAAAGAATAGTGATTATTACTTTCTGTCATTTTTGATGTTGTTCTTTTATATTTGATTGGTTATCTTCTTTGGGGTTTGATGAAAAAAAGTAACTATCTTGCTTTTTCTGGGGTCAAGTTTCCTTCCTTGTATTGGTGTTTTCCTTCTTCTATCCTTTGTAGGGCTGGGTTTGTGGAAAGATATTGGGTAAACTTGGTTTTATTATGGAATATCTTGGTTTCTCCATCTATGGTGATGAGAGTTTTGCTGGGTATAGTAGTTTTGGCGGGCATTTGTGTTCTCTTAGAGTCTGCATGATATCTGCCCAGGATCTTCTAGCTTTCATAGTCTCTGGTGAGAAGTCTGGTGTGATTCTTCCTTTATATGTTACTTGGCCTTTTTCTCTTACTGCCTTTAATATTCTTTCCTTGTTTAGTATATTTTGGGTTTTGATTATTATGTGATGGGAGGAATTTCTGTTCTGGTCCAGTCTGTTTGGAGTTCTGTAGGCTTCTTGTATATTCATGGGCATCTCTCTCTTTAGGTTAGGGAAGTTTTCTTCCATAATTTTATTGAAAATATTTGCTGTCCCTTTAATTTGTAAATCTTCACTCTCATCTATGCCTATAATCCTTAGGTTTGGCCTTCTCATTGTGTCCTGGATTTCCTGGATGTTTTGGGTTACAAGCTTTTTGCATTTTGCATTTTCTTTGACTGTTGAGTCCATGGTTTCTATGGTAACTTCGGCATCTGAGATTCTTTCTTCTATCTCTTGTATTCTGTTGTTGATATTTGCATCTATGGCCCCTGATTTCTTTCCAAAGTTTTCTATCTCCAAACTTGTCTCCCTTTGTGATTTATTAGTTATTTCCACTTCAGTTTTTAGATCCTTGATGTTTTTTCTCAGCTCCTTCACTTGCTTGTTAGTGCTTTCCTGTAATTCTTTAAGAGATTTTTGTGTTTCCTCTTTCATGATCTCAGCCTGTTGACCAAACTTCTCCTGTATTTCTTTAAATGATTTTTGCATTTCCTCCTTATTGGCTTCTATTTTTTGACCTGTATTCTCCTGAATTTCTTTTAATGATTTTTGTGTTTCCCCTGTAAGTGCTTCTAACTTTTGATTCATTTCCTCCTGAATTTCTCTAAGAGATTTATTTATGTCCTTCGTGTTTTCCTGTAACAGCATCATGACCAATGCTTTTAAATCCAAATCTTGTTTCTCTGGTGTGTTGGGGTATCCAGGACTTGCTGTTAATGGAGAATTGGGTTCAGATGCTGCCATATTACCTTGATTTCTGTTAGTAACATTCCTACATTTGCCTTTTGCCATCTAGTTCTCACTGTTGTTTGTTGGTCTTGTTGTCACTGGCTAGTGCTTCAACCTTCTTTGAGCTTATAAGGCTATTTCCACAACACTGGATGGCTGGGTTTCCCCTGGCACAGATTGCTGATGTGCCCTTCCCTTGGGTGCTGTTAGAGCCCTGGTGTGTCCTGCCCCAAGCAATGTTATGCTTGGGTTGTCTCTGTGGACTGAACCTGGTACTGCCCGTCTGCTCTGTCAGAGAATGAAGATGGCAGCGCGGATCCTGCAGGGTACCAGCCCCACGCCTGGCACACAGATGGACTATTGCTCTCCCAGGTCCTGGGTACAGGTGGCAGCCAGCAGTTCGGTTGTCTGTGTCCCTGGAGGTCTTAGAGTTGGGATAGTTCTTTACCTGGGGTTGCCTGTCCTTTCCGGCTGGGGACCAAGATGGTGGCCTAAACCATTTATTCTAATTATTGAGCCTTTTGATGTTGACATACATGCTGAAATGTATATTGGGATGTCTCTTTAAAATCTAAACTGGGACTGAACAAAATTTATCATATAAATTTTGATATGTATACATACACACATATACATATACATGTATATATATATATACGTGTGTGTATATATATAGACACACACACACAGTGTGTGTGTGTGTGTGTGTGTATGTGTGTGTATATATCTATCTCTATCTCTATCTCTATATCTAAATCTATATATCTATATCTATATCTTTTGTATTTCCTAGCTCAAATTGAAACTAGGTGATGTCATGGTCAGTTGAATGTCATCTTTTTAGTCCAATTACTCATCAAGAGCCACTTCATAGTAGATTAGTAAGTTAGAAGGTTAGTAGGTCAGCAGGTCAGTGGGTGAGCAGCACTTTCTGGAGGGTAGAGACTATCAGAAGATGTGGCACAGTGGTAGATATTTAGATCAATGAAGACAAGTGGCTAGAAGGGATTATTGAGCCACAGCCTTCTATTCTTTTTGGGCCATGAGAGGAGTAGGATGTTTTTGTTGTTTTGCTTTGTTTTCCACGTGCTCCAATCAAGATACATTGTCTTGCAACAGGCTCCAAAATTATGGATGAATCTGATCTTGAACTGAAACCTGCAAAAACAAGAGTCAAACTAACCTTCTTACTTCTGAAGTTAATAATTTCAGAAATCTCACTTTCAGAGGAACACTACACAGTTTAAATAAAAGCTATTACATACCTTGCTGTACTCTAAGTACTATTTTAGTTGCATAATTACTATATGGGTTATGGATTGCTGAGTAACAAATAACTCCAGGACTTAGTGGCTCACGATAGCAACAGATGTCATCCCATAAAGCTCAGAGTTGTTACCATTGTGGGCAGAGTGTGCTGCATACTTTATTTTCATGGTCTCTCATGAGCTCAGAGTGAAGATACTGGTTGAGGCCACAGTCATATGAAGGTTTCCAAGGTGATTCATTCACTCCATGGCAGACAAGTTAGTTTTAGGGGTTGGTAGGAGGACTGAATCCTTCATGGACCCTTCCTAAGGGATCTTGCCAGTTGATGTCTTCCAGAGTTAATGAATAAACAGAAGATGGAAGATGTGATGTCTATGGTCTAGATTTGCAAAGTACATTCTGTCATTTTTCAATATCTTATTGATTCCACATACAGCCTATTCCATATATGGGAAGTACCTATTTTAAGTACAAAAATACCAGGATATCATGCCAATTTGGGGGCCACCTTGGAGGCTAGCTGACATATCAGAGCATATAAATATGTCAATTTCATATTCATCTTACAGTAGGGGAAATGAAGCACACATAATTGAAATAATGAAGGCTTGTGATTAAATTAGATGACATGCACCACAGACAAAGAAATAGAAGATGTGGGAAATTGGGTTCTATGTGACAAACACAGTGATTCTTGGCTGTTACTTTTTTCCCTCTCACAAAATAATTGCCTTTGGAAGTCTCTTTTTAAAATTTCATTGGTCTAAGAAGGAAAATTGAGGATAACTTTTAGGGAAATACAATTTAAAGCTATTGTGCAGGAAAGCTGACATAAAATTCTTTGCTTCCTATTTCCAAGGTAACAATCTCCAGAGTTAGTTGTGGCTTAATATAACATAAATCTATTGCCACACAGTTCTCTGGATCCCCGTTTGTTAGGGATCCTACTGGATAAAGACGTTGGTTAAACTTTATTCTGAAAGCTGTAGAAGTCAGTTCATTTCTTTTTCTTTTCTTCTTCTGTTTTAAAATACTTCTTGAGATATTTTTGAATTGCTTTTTGTTCCTGGCCACTTTCTGTTATCATCAATGTCATCATTACAGGCTGTGTTCCCTTGCCTTCTCCGACCCCAGTTCCCTTTGCCATATCGTCTTTCTAATTTTTGCATTGCCTTCTCTGGCCTTTACACCCAAGTCTTGTGAAGACCTTGGTGGTTACATTGAGCCCACTTGGATGCAGCCCAATTGCATCTCAAATGTCTGAATCAGAGCAGCAAAGTTCTGAGGATTTGGAGATAGACATATTTGGGGAGCTCCCCACACCATGAGATGCTTTCTTTACTTACCTCAAAGCTTTATCTAAATCCTGTGCTCTTATCAGGCAACCCACAGTGAATTAAGTGTACTCACCTCATTCTCTCGTAGATGATTTTGAAGTTTATCCTCTCGTTTCCTGTGAATCATCATGTAATAAACTGGGAAGGCTAATCTGTATGGGAAACCATCCTGGACCAAGTGGCAGAGCCTACATCCTTGTATACGTTCTGTTGCTTTTTAGCTGTGGTGTCCTCAACAAATCATTTAACACTTCAACCATGTTTACATACACGAGATGTGATGGAGTAGGTCTGTGTTTCTAGCTACTTGGAAACTAAGACAAAATGATCACAAGTTCAAGGGTAGTCTGGACAATTTAGTGAGCTCTTCTCTCAAAATAACAAGTTCTTAAAAGATATAAGGTAGGGATGTAGCTCAGTGTGAGACTGTTTACTTGGTACATAGGAATCTGTAAGTTCAATCCCCAGTACAACCAACAAGCAGAAATCTACATATGGTGAGCAAAGGTACTTATTTACTTCTTAACTTGCTGTGTTCACCAATCAAATAATTGGAAGGAGCATGGTTTGTAGGATGTAAAAAACCAAGCACACGTTTGACCAACTATGTAGCATTACATTTTATTGAAGAAATTGCCCAGTCACAGAACATCTGGGATCAGGGTGGACATAGTAAGGGCCAGTATAGTAGATGTATCCTCCTCACAGTCCAGCCGCAACACTGTTTTTCTGTCCTTGCATCTTCTTCACTGTGAGTATTTGAGACACCCCACCACCCCACCCAGAGTTAACATAGTCGGGAGCCTAAGACTGGATAAAATTTAATATTCTGAGGGTCCCTATGAATACATAGGACCATGAAGGGACGTGTTTTTGTCCCATTCGACATCGTTTTCTAATTCTGTGAAATCTGATGAATACGGGGAGATTTCCGCTCCCCAGCCACACGTTCATTGTTTCTCGTGATCTTCCATGTTCTACTAAGAACAAAGGTCTCCATCGTGAGGTCAGGTTAAAGCAGCATAGTGCGGAAGTTAGAATGTTATTAAGTGGCTTTTATATGTCCATGAGGGAGGGAGTTAATTGTTGGGAAATCCTGAGTTGTTGCTTTTTCAACTCTTTTTTTTTTTTAAATGCATTTATCTAGTGTATGTCTTGAAAACTGGCCTTTGGGGGCCCAAGGCGGTATACTAGATGACCGTGTGAGCACAGCCACATGAAGGGGCGGTGTTCTTACCCACAATTACACAGTATTTGTATCATTTCTTTCTCTGTAGAAAACGCCAGAGGGCTGCTTTGTGTGGCCTGAGCGGGGTCCTGACAGCTCAGAAGCTTCCATTTCAGAGCCTTTCAGAGCAGGTAACCGGCAGCGGGCTCCACCTCCCTGCGCTTCTCTTGTCTGAGCAGTTGTTTATACAGCACTGGGCCAGCACCTGCCCCGTGAGATAAAGACCTGATAAGGAGGTAGAGAATAGTCCCAGAGACTCCAGGGCTGGGGCTGGGAAAACACCCAAGACAACTTTAACAGGCTAGACCTTCAGCTGTGTCTTAGAGTGGGGTACTTTAAAAGCTTTTCAGCCCTTTCTATTCGGTATTTAATTTCCTCAGAATCATCATTGATTCCTCTCAACCAGAAGTCTGGTGTTTTTTCCCCCTCACAGCTGTCAAATGTCAATTTTTCTATATAAGCATCCATCCTTGCTTTACAGCCTCGCCGGAATGGGAGCTTCAGGCCCCTCTTCAGCCTCCTGCGTGGCTTCCTGCCCACCAGGGTAAGCACACAGTGGTGACATCAATCACGCAACAGGAGGTAGCTACACATGACTGGAGCCTCTGTCCAATCAGCATCCTCTAACAAAGGCTTGCGGCACTGCCGTTTGTAGTTTGTGGGGAACCAGCTGGGTGTTTTTCTTACCATCTTGGAAATATAGATTCCACAGAGCAGTCTCTTTAGAGAAGGTTGAGTTACTGCCTGTCCTTAAGGGGTCGCCAGAAAGACATCTACCTGTATAGTCCTTTGTTCTTCCACATAAGAGACAGCATGGGAGACCTAGTTTTCACAACCTTGAGCTGTAGTATAGACAGAGAAAGGCGTTTGGTCTTTTTAAAGCAAGGATTCTCCTCTCTCAGGTTCTCAGAAAATTGTCTTGATGAGAACGGTCTTTTATGGAGAATTAGTTTTTACTTTCAATTATATGACTTTGTGTGTCGGTGTTAGAGGAAAGTATACACCAGTGCAGAGCCTCTGAGGCCTGAGGAGACAGCTCGTGCCCTGGAGCTGCAGTTCCAGGTGGTTGTCATCTACCCAACATGTGTACCGGGATCCGTGAGTACTGAGAACCGAATTCAGGTCCTCTGTAAGATCAGTAGGTGTTTTTAGCCATTTCTCTGATTCCAAGAACAGTCTGGAAGCTTTGGTTATTTCCTTCCTTTTTGCTGCCTGACTCTGGGATGTTTTCGTGCATCTTAACACTTTCACATGGAACAAGAAATGAAAAAAAAAAAAAGACAGAGATTGAATTTGAACCTCACTTTGGCTCTCTGGAGATGCTAGCATTCGAACACAGGGTCTGCAGTGGTAGATCTCCCATATATCACTGTTTGCACAGAGCTTGTTAAGAAAAGTAAATCCGATTTCTTTGATTAAGTACTCAAAATGATTAATTGGTACACAGTTTTTTTTTTTTTCCACGATCAGTAACGTAACAGCCGAACAATCTATCGCCAACTGGTATAGCATTCAAGAAATTCCGATGCAAACTTTGGTTTTCAGGGATCAAAGCAAACTGTCCTAACTAAAGATGTGGGTCATTTAATGGCTGAAGTGGTCAGAATCATCTCAGGCATCTCTCAGGACAGATGTCATTAAAGGGGAACCTTATTGGCTCTGCAGGATAATCACCATGTTAGAATGTAGTAGGCAGGAGATACACTGCAACCCAAAGAGGATCAATCTAACGTAAACTCAGCAATGTGGCAATCTACTCACTCACTAATTCGCTTCTGTGGCTTTTATCTTTGTGTGTTGTCACGTCCAGTCATTTTTTTTTCTTCTCTGACTTCCCAGTGTGAAGATTTTAAAAGAAAGTATTGAAATGATCTGATTAAAATGAAGTAATTTGGAAATAGCATAGATCCGTGCGCACGTATACAATGTGGATAGAGCCAGAGCAAGCAAGAGAAAGCAGGGCATTGGCAAGGACAGACACCGAGGAGAACAAGCCACTAATCAGGCGCTGAGATCATTGAATCCTTTTCTCTTTGGCGAGTGAGTGTGTGCACGTGTGTGCATGAAGGTGGCGTATGTGCACCCATGTGTGCCTGGGCGTGTGCTGAGGCATGCTAAGAACCAGAGGAGGATATCGAGTGTTCTAGCATATTCTTCTTTGTTTCCAAGAGACAAGGTTTCTCACTCACTGGATTCAGGCTGGCAGCTAACTCACACCAGAATCCCCCATGTCTCTCAACTCCCGAGCCCTGGGCATTCTCAGTCCTGTTCTTTTTTCCATGGGTGCTGGGGAATTGAACTCAGGTTCCCAGGCATGTACAACAAGTCCTCTTATGTACTAATCCATCTCCCTCAGGGCAATTTCTTGAATGAGTAAGACAAGTGACATATATGAGCCAGGTTCTGGTTCAAGAGAGGGGGTTTCATGGTTAATTTTAGAATTAGAGTGTGATACATTAAACTTAGAATTATACTTGGCTTTGATAATCTTCCAAATAGCTATAGGCAATGCATAGATTCTCGCAAGTTGCTTTGTACTTTAGTTACTACTAGTCACCTAGTGTATTATCATGGCAGCATGTAGGCAAGGCACTGAAACAGTACCTGACAGCAGCATCCTTATCAACAGGCAGGGAGGGAGGGAGGCAGAGGTGGGGGAGGGAGGGAGGGAGGGAGGGAGAGAGAGAGAGAGAGAGAGAGAGAGAGAGGTTATAGGCTTGATATGGACTTTTAAAACTTCAAAGCCAACCAGTAGAGACACACTTTCTCCAACAAGGCCACACCTACTAATCCTTTAAATCCTTTCAAACAAATAGTGCCACTCCCTGGAGACTAGGCATTTAAATATATGAGCCTATGGGCGCCATTTTTTTGGTTCAGATTATTATGCTAGGTATTTAGGGATCTCGCCAATAGTGTGTGCTTTCACTTCCTCTATCTCTAGACTCTGGTGGGCATTTTCTTTAGAAAAATATTTTTTTATATTTTTATTTTCTATATTCTTTGTTTACATCCCAAATGATTTCCCCTTTCCCGGATCCCCCCCTTCCCATATGTCCCATAAACCTTCTTCTCTCCATCCATTCTCCAATCACCTCCCTCTTTTTTTTCTCTGTCCTTATATTTCCCTCCAATGCTAGATCAATCCTTTCCAGGTTCAGGACCTTCTCCATACTTCTTCATGGGAGTCATTTGTTATGCGATTTGTGCCTTGTGTATTCAGGTCTTCTGGTAATTAATATCCACTTATCAGAGACTGCATTCCATGTGTATTCTTTTGTGACTGGGTTACCTCACTTAGGATGATATTTTCCAGATTAAACCATTTGCCTAAAAATTTTGAAAATTCATTGTTTCTAATTGCTGAGTAGTATTCCATTGTGTTAATATACCACATTTTCTCTATCCATTCCTCCTTTGAGGGGCATCTGGGTTCTTTCCAGCTTCTGGCTATTATAAATAAGGCTGCTATGAATATAATGGATCATGTGTCTTTATTGCATGCCGGGGAACCCTTTGGGTATATGCCCAGGATATTTTGTAGAGTTGTGAATCTGTGACTGATCCTTGGTGAATGGAAATGAAAAATTCTTTTATTCAAGCCACAAGAATTGTTGCTGAGTGTCCGTGTGGTGTTATTGCTTTAGCTTAGTGAAAGGCAGTCTTGTTCTTTGTTTGAAATTCATAGCGTGTCTATGATGTATGTACTTGGACACCTGAGAGGCTCATGGGGAGACTGGTTATTTGAAATGGTCCCTGTCTTTCAGATAATCAAGTCTAGTGGTATGCAGAATGTCACTAAGTGGTGGACTGTCATGAGCTTTGTGTTTGTTCTTGATCTTTCTTCCTGTTAGCACTTCTTAGGTCTTGAGCCATTCTTTTCTCAAAAAGACTTGCTCTTTTTCCTGAAAGAAGACTTCCTTGATTTCCAGATGAGGGAGGAGAGCACTTAATAGTCAATAATCCATTCATAAAAAATCCAAAGACTCTCAATGACCCAGGTGTGACACCTAATGCATTTACTATGAACACCGCTTTCATTTCAGTTTGAGCACAGCCGGCGTATTCACTTTAATCAATCAGATCTATCTTGTATGCGGCGTATAGACATGGTTAATATTTGCCAAGTTGAGGAAAATGAAAAGAAACAAATTCTGTTCATCTCATGAAGACAACTGCCAAATGTGTACAAAATAGAGGGCATTTGTCCCCTCCGTTCAGCTGTGAGGACAGCCCCTAGTCCACCCAGCCTCATGGAAGACTGGTATGTCATGAAGTGTTCCCGTTGCCTCTTTTAGAGAGCAAAGTTATACAACTTATGGTGTCGAAGGTGGCAACTGTTATAACTGAAATACTCTGCTTTCCAAAATTTGCAACTAGTGGGCTAGATCATGTTGGAATTATTGCCTGGTTTTGATTAGTGTGTATCACATACACGTAGATGTACATGCACATGGTGGCCAGAAGGTAATCTTCAGTATCGATTCCCAGGCACCGCCATGGGCCTGTTTGAGACAGGGTTTCTCATTGGTCTGCAATGTGACAAGTGATCCACGCCAGCCAGCCAGGGTCAGGGCTCCTCCTGTCTCTACCTGTCTAGTGCTGGCCACCACACCTGGTGCTCTCCCTTCCGCCCATGCCTCCCCACTCCTCCTTTCTCCCTTTCTTAAAACTTCCAGAGATTGAACTCAGGTTCTCATGTCCTTTGGCTATTCCTTTAGCCATCTCCCGGATACCCAGACTGTGAGTTTGAAATGTTACTTCTCAGCATTGCTGCTTAATGTGTGTGAAGCTATGAGGAGCTGTGTGTGCAGCATCCCTCACACTCGCTGGCCTTCTGGACACGCCCCTTTCCTTTTTCCAATTCTTTTTCCACTCAGACTCTTTGCGTGAACTCAAAGTCTTCCGCCCACTTTGTGAAAAGCCTGTGTGTAGCTGTCCTAAGAAGAAACACAATTCTCCCAACAGTGAGAGATAATTGAGTCCAATTTTATTTTATTATATATTTTTTGCTAAGTTCCTGCTAAGGAGACCTTGCTACTATTGTCCTTAAAGAAAGGCAATTTCATCAGATGCTAATTCTAGTAAATGATCGAAAATGAGTTTCCAAGTGTGGGGGACAGCCAGACAGCCTCCCGGCGGCATCTCACGTGCGCCGACCTCAAGGCCACTCTAAAGCTGCCAACTAAATGCCCGGGGAAATTTCCAGGGAAGCAGATGGGGCTGCCTGGAGACGCTGGCCCATAGCTTGGCATCTGGGCTCTTGTGCTGTCCAGCTGAGGGCTTCTCAGGAAGAATGCTGGGCGACAGGCTTCCTACTGAACTCCATTAGCACCCTGGCATAGCCACTTCGTTTCCTTAAGATAGGGATTTGCATACCAGAAATCATATAAAAAACTACTTACCTCTCCTCTGCAAATGTGTGAGGCAAAATGTAGCCTGTAAAAGAACACATTTAGAAGAGACAGACAGGGATTAATAAAGGTACCGTTTCCCATTTAGCCAAAGCTGATATTAAGCCCTAGCCCTGCAGTCTGTGGGGAAAGAAGTTTTCTATGTTGCTTCATGTATTAGGTATTCTTTTGTTGTTTTAAACCAATTACCTCCATAGATAACTAAGAGGACAGTTACTTTGTCTCATAGTTTTGGCTCATGCTGGCCAAAATATGGCAGGACATCCAAGTTCACATGCAGATGGGCCAGGAACCACAGAGAGAGTGGCAGGAAAATCTCCCAATGGATTTGATCTACTTCACTTTTTAAAGCTCCATCTAAAAAATAATTATTTTTTATTTGATAATTTCCTACATGTGCACACAGTATATTCCGTTGTTCTCTCTCTTACTCTTTCTTATCTCCCTCCTATCCCATGCCTACATGCACGTCTCCTATCCCCACCCACCCCTTCCCAGATTCATGACTTTTGGTCTTGTTTTGTGACCCATTTAATTTAACCAGGACCATCTGTGTGACAACTGGATTGGAATTATCTCTTGGAGTTTGATGGGGTCATTAGCGGGTACTTGACTAAAGGCAGTGATTTCCTCTGTCCGTGAATCTATTAGTAGCAAATAGCTCAGAAGTGAGGGGTAGGGACCCAAATCCCCAGCTGCCCCCACTCCATTCATGTCTGACGGTTGACTGTTGCCAGTCTTGTGTGGGCCCGGAGTGAAGGCATCTGCAGCTGCTGTGGGTTTGTGGTGGCAATGGCTGTGTCTCGCTTAGATGTTAAGATGCTGCTTCACCATGCTGCTGTTTATATCCCAGCACTTACATTCTTTCCATGCCCTATTACTCAGAGCTCTGTGAGCCTTGGAGAAGATGCTGTAAATGAGGAATTCTGGGCTTAGCACTTATCATTGCTTACCTTGTGCAGCCATACATCTCTACATTCACGCCTGCTCACTGAGGAGAGAGGCTTCTCTAATTAAGGCTGAGAGGAGTGTTTATCTACATAATTATTTACAGGACAGCTTTACACTAAGCGAATTTAGCTAAATAGCCCTATTCAGTTCCTTCCTAGGGCTTGCTATTTTCTCTGTAATGGGGTCTTGATCAGGTTCCTGGTACTAGGCAAGTATTTTTGCCCATGGAGTGAGTGTAGTGGCCTACTTCTTAAAGCTTGGTTCCACCATCGAAAGTTCCACTACTTCCCTCACATACCAGTGGCTAGGGAGTGTGTGTTCAAAAATGACATCATGAAAAATCTCAGGAAAATGTTAGGAACAAGAAAGAAATCACCCCGAGGTAACCCAGACCCAGAAATGCAAGTATGGTACAATCTGCAGACCCAGAAAAGTTAGGGAGGAGGGGTTTAGGGGAAGTGAATGGATCTCCCTGGGAAGGGGAGATAGAATAGATTTTTATAGGTAAACTGGAGGCTAGAGATGGATAGATCAGGTAGGAAGAGGATGGGATGCAGGGAGAGAGCTCAGGGAGAGACAGCTGGAATTGGGAGAACATTTAGGGGTCGTGTTTGGGATGATGGGGACCTCTCGTAATCTATGGAAAAAGTGAGCCTACTGAGGACTCCTACTAATGGGTCATAGGGAGTCTTAGCAGACCATCTCTTGTACAGAAACTAATTAGGGCATATTGTATGAGAAAAGATTATATTTTCAATAAAAAAGGAAAAAAGTATCTAAAATATAAGCCAACTGGGGGGGGGCACTATATTTCCATAACACTTCTCTACCTTGAATTACTTTCTTGAGACTAAAGACTTTCCCTTTGAGCAAATTGTAGTTAGTACCTCCTGTGCCTTCTTTCTGACCAGGCTTCACCCTCAGACTTCTGTGTCTATCTTTGCCATTTCCAAGTTTTAGGAAGGATGATGCTAATTCCATTTGGAACGACTCTTCGGGTGGTTTTTAATAGATTGCTTTGGTCTATCCTCAGTAAAAGTCCTGATAAGTCGACTTAGTAAAAAAGATCATGCCCTGGAGACCTAACATTGCTGCAGAAATAGGGTAATTTCAGTCATGGTAAAGAAGTCCAGATTCTTCTGCTATTGATCAAATAGCCCTGTATCCGGAGAAACAGCTGTACATAGGAGATATCTCCTTCCATCAACAACCAAGTGTATTGTGTCTCTAAGTTCCTGAGAATCAGTTTGAAATGATTACTTTGCCATCTTCATGAGTACCCAGTACCCGTAAAGGTCACTGTTGTTCCCAATTTGTGCTGTTCAGAAGAATTTTGTGAGGAGCAAATGATCAAATTTGACACAGCTGATTCTTATCACATAAGATATATATGGCCTACAGTGTCCCTTCAAATGCTAAATAAATGGATACTCAAGCATCAGTACTAGAGAAAATATGGACACACAACTGCTTATCCTTCACATAGACTTTAGTATTAAAGTCAATTCCTCTTGCAGGTTCTGTTTTGTTTACTTTACTTAAGAGAAAACAGAGTTCAGAACATAGTGCCTTGCCTTGATTTACCGGAGGCTGCTGTACCAGCAGATGCTTCTGTTGGAGTACAGGCTCTGTCCACCTGGCCCTGGCACCCTCACAGTACCCTGACTGCCCACAGCATCTCTATGCCCCTGCATGAGATCTGGAATGAGAAAGCTGAGCCTTTGTCTTTTTACTGCATGGCACATGTCCGCAAACGACTTTGGAAATGCCAAAAGGATTGATTTGGGGGTTACAAATAAATGTTACCAAGTAAAAGGATGGCAGTCACAGTACCTGCAAACAGCAAACACCATCTGTAGCAGGGTTAGATGCACAGCTGTGCACTTATGTTTTGCGAGTTACACTCACTGTTATCCTATTATTTCCACCTTACAGTTGAGAGAATTTAGTTCACCTAATTTGTATATGACAAAGATAGAATTCAGTTCTTGACCTGGTTTATTTGATTTCAATAGTAGAGAACTACTCTATATTGTCCACAGGTTTTTAAAAGACGTTATTTTAATTAATTAATTAATTATTTTTGAGACAGGTTCTCACTATGTAGCCCAGGCTGGTCTTGAATATATAATCTTCCCATCTCAGCATATTAAGTGCTGTTATTAGAGATGTGAACTTCATGCTCAGCCTTTGAAATTGTTATATAAATTTCAATGACTATATATTTTGTCATTTTAATGTGTAATTATTGTCTTTTTTTAATATTAGGGATATGGGCTAATTTCTGTTTTTTTATTTAATGCATAGTTTTGTGTAAACTTGAATATATTTTTATTATTTTGCTTCTATTGAATTATTGGGAAAGATGATCTGACTGAGGGGATATCAATATATTTGAGGTTTCTGTTGTGTGTTAGAAGTTGGTTTTCCACAGACCAACTGAGGTCACCTCACTGTTCTTAGATATGAGCACTAGGTCTGGTAAGCTCACGCAGTCTATTCTAGAATGGTTGTTTTCAGCAGAAACTCATTTCCCGATGTCATAATTTTCATGCCTTTAATCTAAACACTATTTTTGAATACATATTTTTCTAATTTCATTAAAGAATCTGTAATATGTTATTCTCATCTGGTGGCCAGAATTCCACTGTTTTGTCTTATTCATTTATATTTTCTATTATCAAAGAGAAATGAACACATTGTATTTTGTACAATTGATTTTTAGTTTGTTACTGTGCAATTTAGGTTGGTTGTTTTATTGTAGAGGTAACTGTATAATTTTTTCTCTCTTACTTTTCAAATTTCATGTGTGTATATAAGCATGTTGAGTGTGTATGTGTGTGTGTGTGTGTGTGTGTGTGTGTACATGTATGAAGGTCAGAGGACAATTTGAGTGAGTAAATTTCCCTTTCCTACACTCTTTGGGATTATACATGGGTCACTAGGGTTGGTAGCAAGAACTTACACATCCTAGCCCATCTTGCCAGGCTTTTGGCTGTTACTAGTATAATTTAATCCTAAGTGAAGCAAGTCTAATTTGGGGTTAATGTAGGGAGAGATTCCTTTATTTAATGAAATATGTGTTGATACAGTGACTGTGTTTGCATGCCAGGGTAGAAGTATTTTCACTGTTATAAAGGCTGAATGACAGTATTCCACTTAGCCGTTCTACCCAGCCCCAAGCATTTCCCTCAAGCTGCAATGTTTCTGTTTTTGTTTTCTGTACAACACTTGCTATCTTCCGAAAATTGGCTTGTTGTCTTTTGTTTACTTCTTTGCTATCTGTCTTCCCATCTGTACAATGCAAGGTCCACACATGCCAGATCTGTGCCTGGTTATTGCTTTAACTCCTACCGCAGCTCCTGTTAACATGCGAGTCTCTCAAAATGTACTGCTAAGTAGTGAAAGCCATTACAATATTTCAAATAGCTCCACTCAGCAAATAGATGTCGAGATGGCCTTTGTCACAAAATAAAGTATTCTGAGATTTAGGCAAGTGATATGCACATTTTCTGGAGTCTCTAAGCAATTATGTACAATCTGTGTTCTACGTGATTTTGACTAAACGAATGGGGTCTGGGACAGCAAGAAGGAATTAATTTATGAGGTTAATAGGTAAGAAAAATTATTAGAACACAGTCCTGGAATGCTAAGAGTTATGACTTTCTGAGCTGTGTGTGCATCAAGTTTAGTAACACAGTGAAGAGGCCTGGAGGTGGCAATAAAAGGTGAACTGGTTTTGAGTCCTGGAAACATATTGATCATATATAAATATAAAGACTTGATGATCTTCCTTAGATGGCTGTTCTTTCTACAGAAAACAGAATATAGGAACTGAAAGACAGAAGTAAATGAAGAAAATTAATCATTCCTTTGATTTTTATCAAACTTCTGACAACTGGCCCTGTTAACCTTTGATATTCAGAATCGGACTATTGCTCCTAATATCATCAGTGTTTTAAGTGCTGACTTGGTTGTATTTTGAAACTTTATTATTTATGGAAAACTAAGCCATGAAGTATATATAGAGAGAAGTAGTAAAGTCTACCACCTAATGCATTTGTTTATATTAGAGCAAATTTGCTCATGCATCCTTATTTAGCCTTTCTGGGGCAGAGGATGTTTAATCCCATCCATCTGTATCTTTCATGTTGGTTTTAAGCCTCTACCAATGGTTTATAAGCAAACAATTATGCATTGTAAAAAATAAACTATGCATAGTTAAAAATTTTAAGACCAAAATCTTTCCTCATCGAGCTCTGAGGTAAAGAAGTGGGGATATATCAGGCAGAAAATTATTGTTTTTGTATATTTTTTTTTTCTTATTATTAACCTTTTACTTCCATGACATGCATCTCTTACAGACAGTAATTTTTTTTCTTTTTTTTTAATTATTATTCGATATAATTTATTTACATTTCAAATGATTTCCCCTTTTCTAGCCCCCCCACTCCCCGAAAGTCCCGCAAGCCCCCTTCTCTTCCCCTGTCCTCCCACCCACCCCTTCCCACTTCCCCGTTCTGGTTTTGCTGAATACTGTTTCACTGAGTCTTTCCAGAACCAGGGGCCACTCCTCCTTTCTTCTTGTACCTCATTTGATGTGTGGATTATGTTTTGGGTATTCCAGTTTTCTAGGTTAATATCCACTTATTAGTGAGTGCATACCATGATTCACCTTTTGAGTCTGGGTTACCTCACTTAGTATGATATTCTCTAGCTCCATCCATTTGCCTAAGAATTTCATGAATTCATTGTTTCTAATGGCTGAATAGTACTCCATTGTGTAGATATACCACATTTTTTGCATCCACTCTTCTGTTGAGGGATACCTGGGTTCTTTCCAGCATCTGGCAATTACAAATAGGGCTGCTATGAACATAGTAGAACATGTATCCTTATTACATGGTGGGGAGTCTTCTGGGTATATGCCCAGGAGTGGTATAGCAGGATCTTCTGGAAGTAAGGTGCCCAGTTTTCGGAGGAACCGCCAGACTGCTTTCCAGAGTGGTTGTACCAATTTGCAACCCCACCAGCAGTGGAGGAGTGTTCCTCTTTCTCCACACCCTCTCCAACACCTGCTGTCTCCTGAATTTTTAATCTTAGCCATTCTGACTGGTGTAAGATGAAATCTTAGGGTTGTTTTGATTTGCATTTCCCTAATGACTAATGAAGTTGAGCATTTTTTAAGATGCTTCTCCGCCATCCGAAGTTCTTCAGGTGAGAATTCTTTGTTTAACTCTGTACCCCATTTTTTAATAGGGTTGTTTGGTTTTCTGGAGTCTAACTTCTTGAGTTCTTTATATATATTGGATATTAGCCCTCTATCTGATGTAGGATTGGTGAAGATCTTTTCCCAATTTGTTGGTTGCCGATTTGTCCTCTTGATGGTGTCCTTTGCCTTACAGAAACTTTGTAATTTTATGAGGTCCCATTTGTCAATTCTTGCTCTTAGAGCATACGCTATTGGTGTTCTGTTCAGAAACTTTCTCCCTGTACCGATGTCCTCAAGGGTCTTCCCCAGTTTTTTTTCTATTAGCTTCAGAGTGTCTAGCTTTATGTGGAGGTCCTTGATCCATTTGGATTTGAGCTTAGTACAAGGAGACAAGGATGGATCAATTCGCATTCTTCTGCATGCTGACCTCCAGTTGAACCAGCACCATTTGTTGAAAAGGCTATCTTTTTTCCATTGGATGTTTTCAGCCTCTTTGTCGAGGATCAAGTGGCCATAGGTGTGTGGGTTCATTTCTGGATCTTCAATCCTGTTCCATTGATCCTCCTGTCTGTCACTGTACCAATACCATGCAGTTTTTAACACTATTGCTCTGTAGTATTGCTTGAGGTCAGGGATACTGATTCCCCCAGATTTCCTTTTGTTGCTGAGAATAGTTTTAGCTATCCTGGGTTTTTTGTTGTTCCAGATGAATTTGATAATTGCTCTTTCTAGCTCTGTGAAGAATTGAGTTGGGATTTTGATGGGTATTGCATTGAATCTGTATAGTGCTTTAGGCAAAATGGCCATTTTAACTATATTGATTCTGCCGATCCATGAGCATGGGAGGTTTTCCCATTTTTTGAGGTCTTCTTCCATTTCCTTCTTCAGAGTCTTGAAGTTCTTGTCATACAGATCTTTCACATGTTTGGTAAGAGTCACCCCAAGATACTTTATACTGTTTGTGGCTATTGTGAAGGGGGTCATTTCCCTAATTTCTTTCTCAGCCTGCTTATCCTTTGAGTATAGGAAGGCCACTGATTTGCTTGAGTTGACTTTATAACCTGCCACTTTGCTGAAGTTGTTTATCAGCTGTAGGAGCTCTCTAGTGGAGTTCTTTGGGTCACTTAGGTAGACGATCATGTCGTCTGCAAATAATGATAGTTTGACTTCTTCCTTTCCAATTTGTATCCCTTTGACCTCCTTATGTTGTCGAATTGCCCGAGCTAGTACCTCAAGTACAATATTGAAAAGATAAGGAGAAAGGGGGCAGCCTTGTCTGGTCCCTGATTTCAGTGGGATTGCTTCAAGTTTCTCTCCATTTAGTTTGATGCTGGCTACCGGTTTGCTGTATATTGCTTTTACTATGTTTAGGTATGGGCCTTGAATTCCTGTTCTCTCCAAGACTTTAAGCATGAAGGGATGCTGAATTTTGTCAAATGCTTTTTCAGCATCCAATGAAATGACCATGTGGTTTTGTTCTTTGAGTTTGTTTATGTAGTGGATTGTATTGATGGATTTCCGTATATTGAACCAACCCTGCATTCCTGGGATAAAGCCTACTTGATCATGGTGGATGATCGTTTTGATGTGTTCTTGGATTCGGTTGGCAAGAATTTTATTGAGTATTTTTGCATCGATGTTCATAAGGGAAATTGGTCTGAAGTTCTCTTTCTTTGTTGGATCTTTGTGTGGCTTTGGTATCAGCGTAATTGTGGCTTCGTAGAAGGAATTGGGTAGTGTTCCTTCTGTTTCTATTTTGTGGAATAGTTTGAAGAGTATTGGTGTTAACTCTTCTTTGAAGGTCTGGTAGAATTCTGCACTGAAGCCATCTGGTCCTGTGCTTTTTTTGGTTGGAAGACTTTCTATGACTCCTTCTATTTCTTTAGGCATTATGGGACTGTTTAGATGGTCTAGTTGGTCCTGATTTAATTTTGGTATTTGGTATCTGTCAAGGAAATTGTCCATTTCCTCCAGATTCTCCAGTTGTGTTGAGTATAGGCTCTTGTAGTAGGATCTGATGATTTTTTGGATTTCCTCAGTTTCCGTTGTTATATCTCCCTTTTCATTTCTAAGTTTGTTAATTTGGATACTTTCTCTGTGCCCTTTGGTCATTCTGGCTAAGGGTTTATCTATCTTGTTGATTTTCTCAAAGAACCAGCTCCTGGTATTGTTGATTTTTTGTATGGTTCTCTTTGTTTCTACTTGATTGATTTCGGCCCTGAGTTTGATGATTTCCTGCCTTCTACTCCTCCTGGGCGAAATAGCTTCTTTTTGTTCCAGGGCTTTCAGGTGTGTCATTAAGCTGGTAATGTATGCTCTCTCCATTTTCTTTTTGGAGGCACTCAGGGCTATGAGTTTTCCTCTTAGCACTGCTTTCATTGTGTCCCATAGATTTGGGTATGTTGTGTTTTCATTTTCATTGTGTTCTAAAAAGTCTTTAATTTCTTTCTTTATTTCTTCCTTGACCAAGGTATCATTGAGTAGAGTATTGTTCAGTTTCCACGTGTATGTGGGCTTTCTGTTGTTTCTGTTGCTATTGAAGACCACTTTTACTCCATAGTGATCAGATAGGAGGCATGGGATTAGTTCGATCTTCTTATATTTGTTGAGGTCTGTCTTGTGACCAATTATATGGTCGATTTTGGAGAAGGTACCATGAGGTGCTGAGAAAAAGGTATATTCTTTTGTTTTAGGATAGAATGTTCTATATATATCTGTTAAATCTAATTGGTCCAAAGCTTCAATTAGTTTCATTGTGTCCCTGTTTAGTTTCTGTTTTCCTGATCGGTCCATCGAGGAAAGTGCAGTGTTGAAGTCACCCACAATTATTGTGTTAGGTGCAATGTGTGCTTTGTGTTTTAATAAAGTTTCTTTTACAAAAGAGGGTGCCCTTACATTTGGGGCATAGATGTTCAGGATTGTCAGTTCTTCTTTTTGTATTTTTCCTTTGACCAGCAAGAAGTGACCTTCAGGGTCTCTTTTGATGACTTTGGGTTGAAAGTCAATTTTATCTGATATTAAAATGGCTACTCCAGCTTGTTTCCTGAGACCATTTGCTTGTAAAATTGTCTTCCAGCCTTTTACTCTAAGGTAGTGTTTGTCTTTGACCCTGAGGTGTGTTTCCTGTAAGCAGCAAAATGTAGGGTCCTGTTTACGTATCCATTCAGTTAGTCTGTGTCTTTTTATTGGGGCATTAAGTCCATTGATGTTAAGAGATATTAAGGAATAGTGATTGTTACTTCCTATCATTTTTGACGTTATTTTTTAAATTTGAATGCTTAACTTCTTTTGGGTTTGATGAAAGGTTACTATCTTGCTTTTTCCAGGGTGAAGTTTCCCTCCTTGTATTGGTGTTGTCCTCCTATTATCCTTTTTAGGGCCGGGTTTGTGGATAGATATTGGGTAAACTTGGTTTTGTCATGAAATATCTTAGTTTCTCCATCTATGGTGATTGAGAGTTTTGCTGGATATAGTAGTTTTGGTTGGCATTTGTGTTCTCTTAGAGTCTGCATGAGATCTGCCCAGGACCTTCTAGCCTTCATAGTCTCAGGTGAAAAGTCTGCTGTGATTCTGATAGGTCTTCCTTTATATGTTACTTGGCCTTTTTCTCTTACTGCCTTTAGTATTCTTTCTTTGTTTAGAACATTTGGTGTTTTGATTATTATGTGACGGGAAGTATTTCTGTTCTGGTCCAGTCTGTTTGGAGTTCTGTAGGCTTCTTGTATATTCATGGGCATCTCTCTCTTTAGGTTAGGGAAGTTTTCTTCCATAATTTTATTGAAGATATTTGCTGGCCCTTTAAGTTGTAAATCTTCACTCTCCTCTATGCCTATAATCCTTAGGTTTGGTCTTCTCATTGTGTCCTTGATTTCCTGGATATTTTGGGTTACAAGCTTTTTGCATTTTGCATTTTCTTTAACTGTTGAGTCCATGGTTTCTATGGAATCTTCAGCATCTGAGATTCTTTCTTCTATCTCTTGTATTCTGTTGTTGATATTTGTATCTCTGTCCCCTGATTTCTTCCCAAGGCTTTCTATCTCCAAAGTTGTCTCCCTTTGAGTTTTCTTAGTTGTTTCTACTTCTGATTTTAGATCCTGGATGGTTTTGCTTAGCTCCTTCACTTGCATGTTTGTGTTTTCCTGTAATTCTTTAAGAGATTTTTGTGTTCTCTCTTTCATGAGCTCAGCCTGTTGACCAAAGTTCTCCTGTATTTCTTTAAGAGATTTTTGTGTTTCGTCTTTCATGACCTCAGCCTGTTGAGCAAAGTTCTCCTGTATTTCTTTAAGTGTTTTTTGCATTTCCTCCTTGTTGGCTTTTGTATTCTCCTGGATTTCTTTCAATGATTTTTGTGTTTCCCTTGCAAGGGCTTCTACCTTTTGATCCATTGTCTCCTGAATTTCTTTATGTATGACCTTCATGTGTTCCTGTACCAGCATCATGACCAGTGATTTTAAATCCAAATCTTGTTTTACTGGTGTGATGGGGTATCCAGGACATGTTGGTAGAGGAGAATTGGGTTCAGATGTTGCCATATTGCCTTGATTTCTGTTAGTGACGTTCCTGCGTTTGCCTTTTGCCATCTAGATCTCACTGGTGTTAGTTTATCTTGTCAGTGCTGGACTCACCAGTGCAAGCTGCCCCTTCCCAGTTGGCCTCTGGTGCACAGCTTACCTCCTGCACTGCTTGTAGACAGTGTGCTGCTGCCCAGGCTGTTCAGATCCCAAAGCAGGCACCCGAAGGCTCCCGCTGGGGCCCGCTGGATTCACTGGAGCACACTGACTTCTCCCAGCTGGCCGCCCGGAAGCCCAGCTAGCCACTTGCAGGACTTGGAGATGTAATGCTGCCGCCCAGACTGATCTGGATCCGGAAGCGGAGAGAGTAGAGCTAAGGGCTTCTGCCTGAGGCCTTGCCCCAGATTGTGTCTGTGGAGCAGATGGAGCCCGTGTGCACTCCCAGGGAGTGCCGACGGTGTATGCTACTGTGACCTCCCCTGAGTTCCGCTCACTCCGCTGGGCAGCCGATCTGCCAACCGGGCTATCGCACACAAGGTTAGCCTGGCCGCCCAGTCCCTGAGTCCAGGCAAAAGCCTGGGAGGCCAAGGTCCGAGCAAAGTTCCCCTACGGCTTTGACTGTTAATTGGGTTTGCCAGGTGACTAGGATGGCGGGCGTGTGCGCCCGCGCTCCCTGAAAGCGCCGGGAGAGTCTGCTTTGCTAACAATCACCTGGGCGGGTTGACTCACAGATGGCCCACCAAGCCGCCCAGTTCTTGGGGTCAGTCCTGTGCCTTTTGGGGCCTGGACCCCCGCTTTGTTAGCCTTAGGCTATGCCTGTTACAGGTCTGCCCGCCTGAGCTCTCTGTTGTCCTGCAGGCAAAATGGCGGAGGCGCGCTCGCAGGCCTGGGCAAAAAACCTCCTGGTTGGGTTGGCACCCCGATGGCCCCCCGACCTGCCCAGGGCCTGGGTGCAGGCCAACGCCCGTCGGGCTCAGACCACCGCGGTGTTGGCCTCGGATTAAGTTTGTGTACCTCAGTCTGTCCGATTCCTGGAGTACGGAACCAAGATGGATCCTCCTCTCCTGACTGGTGGGAGGCCGAGTTCTGAAGTGGCCTCCGTGCAGGAAAGGCGCTGCACAACTGCAGCTGCTTGCTGTCCGGCTGGTCAGCGAAGGTCAGTGGTCGTGGGCGCAGGGCCTAACTGGTCCCTGTGACGCCTTGGTTCCACTGCTGATGGCCCTTCAGCTGGAGCAGCCACTGCTACTGCTGCTGCCCCCGCTGCCGCTGCCGCCGATCTCCTGTTTTTGTATATTGAAATGCATTTTATTTTAGGAGGGAAAATAAATAAATGAGGGGAAAATCTGTGTAAAACACAAATTATTTTCATTGATCCAAAGTAGGACACGTTCCATGGAAACAAATTTGAAACTCACCTTAATATTGACTTCTTGGGAAATAAAGAACAGTAATTTTGCCAATTTTTATTAAAATTGCCTTAAATAGTAATAGAAATATGGCTGATGAAAGGGTTAAAAGCTCAGGGATGGGGAATATTCCTGAAGTGTGTAGAATTTGGTCTGAAGAATGTTAAGAAACTTAAAGAGTTTTCCTCCTTGTAACTCTTGATCATCACAGTCAGAATCTACACATTACATTTGAATCAAGCAGTTAGTATAATATATTCAAATGAACAATTGATAAATTCTCATATGAAAAGAAAGTTTAAATCATATTCTGGGGTCAATTTAGCTATATAGTTAGGTCAATCAAAACAATAATTAGGATAAAAAGTTCTATATATATCTGTTAACTCCAGTTGGTTCAAAGCTTCAATTAGTTTCATTGTCTCCCTGTTTAGTTTCTGTTTTCCTGATTGGTGAAAGTGGAGTGTTGAAGTCATCCACAATTATTGTGTTAGGTGCAAAGTGTACTTTGAGCTTTAGTAAAGTTTCTTTTATGAATGAGGGCGCCCTTGTATTTGGGGCATAGATGTTCAGGATCGAGAGTTCTTCTTGTTGGATTTTTCCTTTGACCTTCCATGTCTCTTTTGATGACATTAGGTTGAAAGTCAATTTTATCTGAAATTAGAATGGCAACTCCGGCTTGTTTCCTGGGACCATTTGCTTGTAGAATTGTCTTCCAGCCTTTTACTCTAAGGTAGTTTTTGTCTTTGACATTGAGGTGTGTTTCCTGTATGCAGCAAAATGTAGGGTCCTGTTTATGTAACCAGTCTGTTAGTCTATGTCTTTTTATTGGGGAATTGAGTCCATTGATGTTAAGAGATATCAAGGAGTAGTGGTTATTACTTCCTAACATTTTTGATTTTAATTTTATACGTGTGTGGTTATCTTCTTTGGGTTTGATGAAAGAAGCTTAATATCCTGCTCTTTCCAGGGTATAGTTTCCCTTGTTGTAATGGTGCTTTCCTCCTATTATCCTTTGTAGGACTGGGTTTGTAGAAAGATACTGTGTAAATTTGGTTTTGTCATGGAATATCTTGGTTTCTCCATCTATAGTAATTGAGAGTTTCTGTGGGTATAGTAGTCTCGGCTGGCATTTGTGTTCTCTTAGAGTCTGCATGAGCTCTGCCCAGGATCTTCTAGCTTTCATGGTCTCTGGTGAGAAATCTGGTGTAATTCTGATAGGTCTTCCTTTTTATGTTACTTGGCCTTTTTCTCTTACTGCCCTAAGTATTCTTTATTTGTTTAATACATTTGGGGTTTTGATTATTATGTGACAAGAGGTATTTCTGTTCTGGTCCAGTCTGTTTGGAGTTCTGTAGGCTTCTTGTATATTCATGGGCATCTCTCTCTTTAGGTTAGGGAAGTTTTCTTCCATAATTTTGTTGAAGATATTTGCTGGCCCTTTAAGTTGTAAATCTTCACTCTCATCAATACCTATAATCCTTAGATTTGACTTTCTCATTGTGTCCTGGATTTCCTGGATATTTTGGCTTACAAGCTTTTTGCATTTTGCGTTTTCTTTAACTGTTGAGTCCATGGTTTCTATGGTATCTTCGGCATCTGAGATTCTTTCTTCTATCTCTTGTATTCTGTTGTTGATATTTGCGTCTATGGTCCCTGATTTCTTCCCAAGGTTTTCTATCTCCAAAGTTGTCTCCCTTTGTGCTTTCTTAGTTGTTTCTACTTCTGTTTTTAGATCCTGGAAATTTTTGCTCAGTTCTGTCATTTGCTTGTTTGTGTTTTCCTCTAATTCTTTAAGCGATTTTTGTGTTTCCTCTTTCATGATTTCTGCCTGTTGATCAAGGTTCTCCTGTATTTCTTTAAGTGATTTTTGCATTTCTTCCTTATTGGCTTTTGTATTCTCCTGAATTTCTTTCAATGATTTTTGTGTTTCCCTTGTAAGGGCTTCTAATTTTTGATCCATTTTCTCCTGAATTTCTTTAAGTATGTCCTTCATGTGTTCCTGTACTAGCATCATGACCAGTGATTTTAAACCCAAATCTTGTTTTTCTGGTGTGTTGGGGTATCCAGGACTTGCTAATGTTGGAAAATTGGGTTCAGTTGCTGCCATAATGACTTGGTTTCTGTTAATAACGTTCCTACCTTTGCCTTTAGCCATATGGTTCTCTCAGGAGTTAGATGGTCTTTTGTCACTGGCTGGTGCTTCAACCTACTGTGGATCTTTAAGATTATCTCTGCACCACTGGATGACTGGGTTTCTTCTGGCACAGATTACTGATATGCTGGCTTCCTCTTTTGTGCCTTTGTAGCCCTTCTCAGTCTTGCCTCAAGCAATGCTATACTTAGGTTGTCAAGTCAACCAGGTGTTCTCTGTCTGCTCTATTATGGAGGGAAGAAGTTGTGGTGGGGGTCACTCCCTCTGTTGATTCTCACATAGGACACAGGTCCTGCGATGGACTGGCTTGCAGATGAACCGCCTATGTGCTCAGTTCCTGAGTGCAGGCAGACCCCTGGCGGTTTGCACCACCAGAAATCTAAAGCTCAGGGAGATACAGTACCTAGTGATCCTTTTGTGTCCCTGCAGACAGCAAATATGGCCGCGGGGCTTCTCTCCTTCCACAGCTTCCTGGGCAGGACACAGTCCCTGAGCCTGGAGGGTTGGCAGACAAAAGCGGCCTACGTGCTCAGTTCCTGAGTGCAGGAAGACCCCTGGCGGTTTGTACCACCAGAAAACCAAAGCTCTATGTTCATAGCAGCCCTATTTGTAGTAGCCAGAAGCTGGAAAGAACCTAGGTGTCCTTTAATGGAGGAATGGATACAAAAAATGTGGTATATTTATACAATGGAGTACTATTCAGCCATTAGAAACAATGAATTCATGAAATTCTTAGACAAATGGATGGAGCTGGAGAACATCATACTAAGTGAGGTAACCCAGTCTCAAAAGATTAATCATGGTATGCACTCATTGATAAGTGGATATTAGACTAGAAACTTTGAATACCCAGGATATAATCCACAAATTAAATGATGTCCAAAAAGAATGGAGGAGTGGCCCCTGGTTCTGGAAAGACTCAGTGCAAGAGTATAGAGGAATTCCAGAACAGGGAAGTGGGACGGGGTGGATGGAAGAATAGGGGGACGTAAGAGGGCTTATGGGACTTGCGTGGAGTGGGGACCCAGAAAAGGGGAAATCATTTGCAATGTAAATAAAAATAAATAAATTAATTAATTAAAAAAACAATAATTAGATCCTTGGCTCTCACACATCAGAGACATAATTTGAACACCTCTGATCACACAGCTTTCCCTTTCACTGCTGATTTCTCTCCTGTGAGCGGTGTCTCAGCTGCTACAGCTTTTCTTGCTGCGTCTTGTGGAGATAGTATTATCCATGTTTGCTACTAGGTTGTTAGTAATGTCAGCTAAATCCTTCTTCATCCTCTAGTGAGCAGTAGAGGGTCAGGCTAGAGCTTTATTAAAATGATTGCTCCCTTCTGTTAAATGGAGAAGACAGGAAGGATAATCTAGAAACATCTAGAAACAAGATAGCCTCCCATCTTTTTTTTTCTCCATCTCCTACCAGGGATTCTTGTAGTGTCTTGCATTCCCAACTGTACGGAGTTACTAACCCTGGAAAGAAAGATAGAATGTCTTATTTCAGTATGAGCTCTACTGGGCTCTCTTTTCCCATTCTACAGAAAGAGAGGCAATCAGAATATTCCCCTACCCTGCCCCCAGAGAAAATCATGCCTTACAGTTAGAAAGTTGGTTTGGCTTCCAGAAAAACACAGAGTCTTAGTTATCCAAATCTTAAAATAATAATAGTTATTATAATTATTCATATTTGAATGACTCTTATTTGTAGGACACTAATATTTGGTGTCATGTTTAGCCTTTCTTAAATTCTCTGGTCAATATTTTAAAGCATCTTCATGTACAGTTTCATCTCTCTAGTTCCTCTGGTTTGAAACCCACTACGTATTTTATTGAAGTTTACCTTGTCTCCCAGTCTTTTCTTTGCTTTCCTTTTTATACTGTTTGCCAAAGTTAGGGTTTTTATTGCTGTGAAGACAGACAATGACCATGACCAGGGCAACTCCTTTTTTTTCCTTTTAAAAAAAAACTTTTTATTGATTCTTTGTGAATTTTACATCATGTACCCCAATCCTACTCATATTCTGCTCCCTCCATATCCTCCTTTTTTCTTGCAACTTCCCTACCAAAGGAAAACCAACAAACAACAATCAAAAACCAGAAAGAAAAATAAAATAAAAGAAAAGCAACAACTACAACAAAATAATTTAAAAATCATCTCTTGGTGGAGGCCGTGGCTTGTCACAGTACATCACACAGTACACACTTTTGCTAAACAGCTTCCATACAAATGCTCACTGTAGCGAGCATAAAGGAAAACATGCAGTTGGAGCAGGCTTACACTTGAGAGGTTTAGTTCGTTGTCATCTTGGTGGGAAGCATAGTGGTAGGTAGGCAGACATGGTTTTGGAGAGCTAGTTGCAAGTTCTACATCTGGATTGGCAGGCAGCACAAAGGGAAAAAGATAAAAATAGGCCTAGCTTGACCTTCTGAAACCTCAAAGCCTACCATAGTGACATATTTTCTCCAATAAGACCACACTTCAACAAGGCCATAGATCCTAATCCTTTCAAATGATGCAGCTCCCTTTGAGCCTCTGGAGGTCATTTTTATTCAAACTACCACCATGTTCTTCATCAAAAGATTCTCTAAGAATTTTCATGTTAATTAATATTTATATTATAATTCTCTTAAATTTTGTTACTTTACTAGTTTAGTATGTGATGTCCCAGAAACTTGAAGTCTTTTGATCCAATATGATAGCAAGGAGGATAAGTTTTTAATGGAATGTCAAGCTCTTGATTTGTTCTCTGTATTTACAAGCAATATTACCTCCCACTTCAGAAAATAGGTGGTGGTGAATCTTTTAGAGTCATATATCTGAACATAATTTTATTAAAGATAATTGGGAGGTTGTGTTGGAATAGCAACAAGAATAGAACAATAGTATGAAAATAGAAAAGATATACCAGAAAATGTCACCTGTCTATGAATCTGGAGATTATGTCTCCCAAATAACCTGAGCTTGGCTGTGTGCTCGTCACAGCTTACTAAGTAGGTTTCTAAGATCAGAACCCCGTGATTGCGATGGGGAAAAACAATTTAACAGGTTGAGTTTGTAATCATGAGAGGGCTGAGAATGAATTTAGATTCCTTTAAAGTAGAGTAAAGGTGATTCACCAGGGCACATCCATCAAATATAAAAAGCCAATTGTAAATCCGAATAAAAACTAAAGAAATAAATGCCTCTTTAAATCTTTGTCTCTATGCCGGTATTCAGTTTTCTATGAGGTTATTCACATTTGCTCAAGGAGTCATGGGATGAAATATATTCTGAATTTTAAAGATATTTTCAGCTCTGTGAGAACCAAGGTTGGGTAAATACGGAGAGCTTCAGTTGGAAGGGCAGAATAACATGCCAGTTGATAAAGTTGTAAGACATCTGAGCTCCTGAAAAAGATTGAAGATGCAAAGATATAAGCAGTATGTTGCATAAGGGGTTGTGCTGAACAGCCTGTGTTTCCTGACCTGAAGGAGGAGGCAGTCCATTGGGACCCAGTTTGAAATGGGGCGATGCTTCTGCAACCTTTTTCATCCATCCCACTCCTCACACCCCCACACACAAGAAGGCTATCCTACCCTACCTCCCAGCACTGCTCAGGAAGACAGAGGAAATCAATTGATTAAATGTGGCCAGGACATGTTTCTTGGAAGATTTTAAATAGTAATGGTGGTTGAGAGATGTATTGATCAAGTAATGCATGGACATTCTTTTAACTTTCGCAGAAACCCTGTGCGGTCGGTCGATGAACCCCATTTTAAAGATAGAGACATTTTGATTTATAGAGGTTAAACCAGGCATCCCAGAGAAGGCATGGGCCAAGACTGAAGCTAGGTCTGACCACCAGATCGCATGGTTCTTAACAACCATGATCTATTTCCTCCAACTGTGGCAATGAGACAAGTTAATGAACTTGGCTGCTTATCTGATCCCAGGTTGGCTCTTTTGGACCCTTTCAGCTATAATATCGGTTTCTAGGGGCTGCCCTATTCTTTTCTTTTAACCTGTTTAAGCCCAGTCAATGGTGGGTACATAGGATCAAAGAGAAGTCCTTCAGGCTTTTCAATACAACATGTATGTTTCTCATCTGATTACTACTTATGAATTCTCATGAATCCATTCATGTCATGTTTCAAGAACTGATTTTAAGACCACAATATTTCCCCATGGCTCAGAATGGAACAACTGAAAAACAAGATCCCATGCTTAGGGCTAGGTTGCTACAGTTGCAAGTTTTAGAGGATTCTTTGGACAGCAGAAAGATGACTTGTGTAGGTGATGGTTTCTAGTCTCCTTTGTCAGCCTTTAATTGCACTCTTAAATCATTCATGTGACAAGAGTTACCCCTTCCACTGAAGCCTCGGAGCCACCTGTCTGTAGTCAGTTAGTCACTTGCTGCTGTATGTCAGCTTTTGTGGACGTAAATGGACATTTTGCTGCTTCTATTTTGCTCAGATGTTCAGCCCTTCTAGTAATCCTGCTGTTCTATTCTTCTTACTACAGTTCACTTGGTGACATATTGCAAGACTTAGCTTTGGACTTTAAGAGACAGATGGAAATCTGTTATGTATTTCCAGGACCTGTTCTACTAAAGTGATACCCAGGAAGATATAATTTCCTTCCATTGGATGTTCTTGTGTTCAGATGCAGTATCTGGCATACCAGCAGCCATCTTATTACTCTTGTGAAAAGCGGAGTCTATAAAACAGGAAAATAACTGATACTTGATTATCTACTTAAAACTGTAGACTGACTGAAAGTCGATCTATTAATATATAATACACTCTTAGTATGAATCAAGTGAGTTTTATCTTTATTTATTTTCTGCCAAAAGCATTTTAAATGACATAGATAGCATCTCTTTTTATCATGAAGCACATTTTAATTGTGAAAGAGACATTTATTTATTTGGCATCATTATTCAAAAGCAACTTTATACTTTCCTTTGCCTATCATTCAGTGAGCTATGTGGCCATTTGTTTAGGTACAAAGAGATAAAGACAGCAGGAAAGTGTTTCTTTTAAGAACGATGAGGGGAATGCAAGTAACAGGACACAGACAAAGGTTCAAACACTGCCTCTGGTATGAAAGGTTAATATAAATTAAATGTATGATTTAGCTACATGGGGAAAGATGAATGGTACTTATATTCTGCAACAACCGAAAAATTAGCCCAGTAAAGATAGTCATTTGTTTAATCAGTCTACCAAGCAGCATACCAGGTGTTGACTTTCATTTTGCCCTACCTAGTTCTACTGTTCAGAGCCTCTGCTTTAGGAAGGCTATATAGATAGCCAGCTCGGGTAAGATGTGATTGTGTATTTGTGTGCAATAACTGACCCCATAACTTTAGCAGTTTAAAACTTTGCATGTCCTCCCTTCTGTGGGCTGGGACTCTAGGCATAGTTTTGCAGGGTCCTGTGCTTCAGGGTTTCTCACAAGGCTAAAGTCAAGGTGTAGGGCCAAGCTGTGGTCTTACCTGAAGGCTTGTTCTCTAAAGGATTCATTTCTATGTTTATCCTTAGATATTGGCAGCATTCAGACTCTCCCAGGGCTGTTTGCATTAGGGCTTCAGTTCCTCACTGGTGTTTAGCCTGAGGCCACTCCCCAGTTCTTGCCATCTATTCAAAACCTTATTTGTCCTGGCAAGAGCCCTACTTCCTCAAAATATCTGAATGGAGAAGGCAGTAGAGAGAACTTACTAGGTGGAAGTCACAGTCTAGGGATTGGAATCATGGGATGGCATTCTCACTGGGCTTGCTGTAGATACTGTGTTTGGGGCCACTCAGTAGGTATAGTATGTATGCAATGGGGAGTGATTCTGAAGGGTATCAGGGAATGGGAACCATTGGAAACTGACCATTTTCTTAATTATGATTAATAATGTTTGAATTGCTGTAATTCATCATACGTGGTACTGGGTTTCATAATGACTTCTTCAAGGTATATCATGTTCTTTGTGTATATTCCCACTTCTTTGCTCTCTCTCTCTCTCTCTCTATATATATATATATATATATATACATATATATATATATATATATATATATATATATATATATATGTGTGTGTGTGTGGCTATGTATAGTCATATATATTTAATATATATTAATGCATATATGTGCTTATTAATATTATATATTTATGTATTTGTAATATTTGTTTCTTGACCTAGGTTGGTCCATAGCTTAGCTAATGTGAACAGTACCGCAATGATACATACTGTGCACTATACTGACTTAGCATCCTCCCAGTAATTTCAGAAGAGACAACGCTGATTGTATGGTATATCTACTTTTAGGTTTCTGAGGAACTTACAGACTGATTTTCTTAGTGCTTAGACTGGTTTACTTTCCACCGGAGTGTTAGGGGTGTCTGTGGAAAAAGCAGTAGAGAATTCTCAATAGAGTTTGTTACAGAAACATCCAGAAGGATAATTTACATGTTTAGGTAGCATAAAAATGAAAGCAAGAGCATTAAAGAATATTTATGTAAGTATGAAGTTAAAATTAAAGACAGTGCTCAGGATGAGTTGAAGGGAAATGAAAACACAGTAGATCTGAATGCATCCAATCTATCTCTTTTTATTGGCGAGATGCGTTTTGGATTTCTTTAAACATCTCTACCAGCCAGGCTTCGTGTGGTATCACTTCAATCCCAGCTTTTGGGAGGCTCAAGTAAGAGAACTGTTATGACTTCAAGGCGTTTTGTTCTATCCCGTGGGTGCAAGGCTAACCTCAGCCACACCATGACACACTGTCAAGAACAAATAAGAAAATAAACCAAAGGACAAATAGCACCCTAATCCCCCAAACTGTTACACTTCTGTTCCTCACTGTATAGCCTAGACCTAGCCCTGGCCTCTGTGCCCAAGTGTTTCCCGACTTTGGTCCTGCCTTTGTATCTCTTCTCTCTTCAGTTGTTCAGTGGTCCCAGTGTGTGGAGCAGGGGAATTGCTGTCTGGCAGTTCAGTATAATCGATGTAGAAAAATAGGTGACGGATAAAGTAGGACTGAATAGAAGAGTCGTAACAATATTTTCAGGAGTTATGGGGCACGGGAACTATGCAAAGAGTAGAATGCTATAGCCAAGTTCCAAGTCTTATGCTTATATGTATAACAGCAGAGAAACAACTACAAAATTGTTCTTATCAATAGAGACTTGTGAGACAAATGGAGCGTGTCACTAACAGAAGAACTGGGGAGGCTGAGTGAGCCAAAGCCCATGAAGATCAGAACTGAGTAAGGTAGGAGTGAGGCCAGCTCCCTGCCAAACAAGGCCTCCACAACACTTAACCAGGACACCCCTGGTTAATCAGTCAAGTAGCATTACCACCCCCACCCCACCCCCATTCTCTATCCTAGTGATATCTCTAGATAGGCTACAAGTGTTCAGCCGATGAACTTCCCTTCCTGGGCATTTCTTCCAGAAAAAGGTATTTAATTCCTGGTTCACCCTTAGTAAGGTGTATGCATTTACATTTGCAATCAAATAAAGCCATTTGGACAAGCAAGGACAACCAATTTGGGCAGGGTGAGGGTGTATGTGTGTGTGTGAGAATTTCATTGTAAAGAGTCATCCATGCCTAAATCTCTGGGAAAAGGCTTTCTGTTCTAACCCCCCCCCCCCCATAGTCTTGGCACTCACTGTGAAGCAAATCGGATCCCCACCCCTGTCCCCCGAGGGACCCATTCCCAACTCCCAGCGGCACACCTGTGTCACCTGGGTACCCAGGAGACAGGAACTACTGCAGTTGTCCCAGACCCCCGCTGTTTTCCATTGAGGAAACGCGGAATGTGGACCCCATTACTCTGTGTCCTGCCTTCCCTGAGCCTAGAGCTGGTCCCGCAGACACTGTGGTGCAGCAGAGACCCACTGAAGTGCTGTGAACACAGAAACGGCCACTAGAATGAGAACGTGTAGCCGACTCAGGCCAGGTTGGAGAAGTCTTACGGGGTCCAGAGGTCGTGTGGCTGAGAGGACAGTGCAGAGAATGAGGACGGTGACTGAGGTTGTCTTTTTTTGACCGTGAAGAGGCAATGAGAACAGAGTGAACTGGTTTTGCTGATGACTAAATTACAAGTTACAAAGGAAAACGTGTGGCTAACTCATGCTGTGCCTGCCTGACAGGGTTGATGATAATCATATTAAAGAAATAAATTAGGAGGTTGACTTTCTCTGTCGTTCTGTCTGTCTGTCTGTCTGTCCCCTCTCCCCTCTGTTCTTCCTTTCTTCCGTTTTCCTCCTTCCCTATTACCTTCCTTCCTCTTTCCCTCTTTTTCTTTCCCTTTCTTTCCTTATTTTCTGCCCCCTCCATAGAATCAGATAATTGTAGCTTGAGATGCAACTAAAGATTCCACAAAGCACCTACAAAGAACAGTTTTTATTACTTGTCCAAATTAATGTCACTAAAAAGTCATATTTCGAGGCATGTGGGCAAAACCAAAGCTTATTTAAACATTGCTAACGTCTTCTGTTCTGGAAGATTCAGAAATATATTCCCATCATCTTTAAGAGTGCTAGGATTTTGTTTCTCAAATTCCCAGGCTGAATTTCTGCCTAAATAAATAGCCACAAGATGACATTATGGGTCAATTTATCATACGGTATTATAGATAATCAATTTACAAAGCATTTGGGAAAATTTTCCCCTAGCTGTTTTATTGGCTGCTATTAGTGTCACATGTCAACCGTCTATTATTTTGGATTTGCAATGGCAGCTATTCTTTTACAAGCAATCTAATCAATTTGATGCACAGAAGCCTATTATTGAGGTAAAATCCACACATCGAGGAGAGCTGCCTTTGTTCCAGCGTACCTACCCCTTGGTTTATGTTCCATTAGTGGACCAATATCTAGTTACGATTGTTCATAAGTGGCTAGAGCGATGCTGATCAATAAACTGTGATGGTTTAAGTCAAGAGTAAAAGAAAATGAGAAAAAAATCTCCCCAAAATTTGAAAGCTTTGTTTCTGCCTTACATGTGTAACAACACTAAAGGTGGAAATCAGAATCTCAGCTTTTTATGAAAGGAAGCTTGTCGGGTTCAAGTTCACAAGTTTCTCAGACTGAGCATGAGCAGAATTTGGAGCAGACACAATGCAGAGCTTAAAGCGGAGCGGAAGCTTGCCCGGCTTCTGAGGCTGTAACAGCCTTGCTGTGTTAGAACTGGGCCTCAGCTAGTGCTATATAATATATAATGAGAGGGGGTCGTAGACGATGACAAGATGAAATGAAGCTAACTAGACACCATTTAATTTATAGTTCTCATGTAGCTTTTAGACATGTGAGCTAATTGACATCAAAGTACTGGGAGCAAAACCTAGACAGGGTCTGGAAAGGTCTCAGTGACGACTTTGAGTGTAAATAAAGCTGTGGCTGAACACAAAGGTTTTCTTATAATCGGCTGGAGCGAGGGGTAGTGCGGACTGCAGCAGGGGTTTGGATGCGGAGAGGAGTGAGGTGGAGTTTGCCTGAGCAGTTGTGCGGAGACAACCCAGGGGAAGCAGCCGTGTGGGTCGACCTATTGGGGTGCTGCGGAGGACATATGAACAGGGCTGCGGGATCCTAGGGTCACAAGATGCAAAGAGTGGAAAGCCCTCAAAGAGGAAAACACTTCCGGTGCTAACACGTGTCACGTACAGAGAGATACTTCTTGTTCATTTTGGATCTTGGGCCACATATGACAACTCCGGTTTCTCCAAGTTCTTGTCTCTGAAGATGGGAACACAATATAACACTTGAAAAGCTTTTCTTTAAGGAACATGCTAGTCAGGGTTCTCTACAAGAACAGAATTGATTCAATAAACAAATGTACAAATATATAAACACATATATATCCATTCATAAATTCATATATATATTTTTGGATTTTATATAAATTATTGTATCTTAACTTATTAAAGAAACTTACAGGCTGTGGTTTGGGTAACCCAACAATGGCCGTCTCTCTGTATAAAGACAAAGCATCTGGCAGTTGTTCAGTCCAAAAGGCTGGATGTCTCAGCAGTCCCAATCTGAGCTAGGATCCCAAGGAACTCCTAGAGAGCTGCAAGTCTCGAGTCTGTGCTGGAATCTTGAAGATGTAGGTTCTAACACCAGGGAAAGAGGGCCACAGCCATGGGATAAATGAACTTGCAAAGGAAAGTGAGGGCAAAGAGGCAGACAGTAAAAGCTTTTTTCCCATAATCTTTTATGTGGGTTTGCTGCAGAAAGTCTGGCCCATATGCAGGCCGGGTCTCCTGCCTGGGATGATCCAACGAAGAAAACCACCTACACGCATGCCCAACTGCTTTGGTTTCAGTTTATTATAGATGTGGTCAAGTTGACAACCACAAAGAAGGTCTTTAAAGAAATGTGACATCCCACAGAATCAGATTTTCATGGTCGTTTTGTTTTAAGAGGAAAACACTTCCCCTATTAATGAAGAATTTGGGTTTTCCCCCTTTCTTCAAAGATTCCCAATTCTTTCCAGAATGCATAGTGCTGAGAAATGCATGACCAAACCTGAGTTAGTTAACCGTACTCGGCCATGTGAGGAGCGCCATGCCCTGAGGGAACAGGAACAGGGCTGACCTTGACAAAGAGTTTCTGCTGTGACTCTGCTCATTTTGTCCCACCTTAGAATCACATTTCTAGAATGCAAAAGCTCCTTAAGCCCCAATTGCAAACTGAAATTAAATTCTTTATTCAGGAAGAAATAGTTCTCAGCAATAAAGAAAGAGAGGAAACATTCATTTTCGTTACCTCATTTAATATGTGGATTATGATTTGGGTATTTCGGTTTTCTAGGTTAATATCCACTTATTAGTGAGTGCATACCATGATTGATCTTTTGAGACTGGGTTACCTCACTTAGTATGATGTTCTCCAGCTCCATCCATTTGCCTAAGAATTTCATGAATTCATTGTTTCTAATGGCTGAATAGTACTCCATTGTGTAGATATACCACATTTTTTGCATCTACTCTTCTGTTGAGGGATATCTGGGTTCTTTCCAGCTTCTGGCAATTATAAATAGGGCTGCTATGAACATAGTGGAACATGTATCCTTATTACTTGGTGGGGAATCCTCTGGGTATATGCCCAGGAGTGGTATAGCAGGATCTTTCAGAAGTGAGGTGCCCAGTTTTCTGAGGAACCGCCAAACTGATTTCCAGAGTAGTTGTACCAATTTGCAACCCCACCAGCAGTGGAGGAGTGTTCCTCTTTCTCTACATCCTTGCCAACACCTGCTGTCTCCTGAATTTTTAATCTTAGCCATTCTGACTGGTGTAAGGTGAAATCTCAAGGTTGTTTTGATTTGCATTTCCCTAATGACCAATGAAGTTGAGCATTTTTAACTCCACCATCCGAAGTTCTTCAGGTGAGAATTCTTTGTTTAACTCTGTACCCCATTTTTAAATAGGGTTATTAGGTTTTCTGGGGTCTAACTTCTTGAGTTCTTTGTATATATTAGATATTAGCCCTCTATCTGATGTAGGATTGGTGAAGATCTTTTCCCAATTTGTTGGTTGCTGATTTGTCCTTTTGATGGTGTCCTTTGCCTTACAGAAACTTTGTAATTTTATGAGGTTCCATTTGTCAATTCTTGATCTTAGAGCATACGCTATTGGTGATCTGTTCAGAAACTTTCCCCCTGTACTGATGTCCTCAAGGGTCTTCCCCAGTTTCTTTTCTATTAGCTTCAGAGTGTCTGGCTTTATGTGGAGGTTCTTGATCCATTTGGAGTTGAGCTTAGTACAAGGAGACAAGGATGGATCAATTTGCATTCTTCTGCATGCTGACCTCCAGTTGAACCAGCACCATTTGTTGAAAAGGCTATCTTTTTTTCATTGGATGTTTTCAGCCCCTTTGTCGAGGATCAAGTGGCCATAGGTGTGTGGGTTCATTTCTGGATCTTCAATCCTGTTCCATTGATCTGCCTGCCTGTCACTGTACCAATACCATGCAGTTTTTATCATTATTGCTCTGTAGTATTGCTTGAGGTCAGGGATACTGATTCCCCCAGAATTTCTTTTGTTGTTGAGAATAGTTTATTTAAGTGACAAGTTTTAGTTTACTTTTTAACGGTTCTAAAAGATATCTTTCTAAAGATGTTTTCCTATTTGGAAACACAGGAAAAACTAAAAAATGATGGAGATTTAAGTTAATTATCTTGGGTTCCATCTACCAGAGATACACACTTTTGATGCTTTCTTCTGGTTCTTTTTCTTTGTTACATGAAATTTATGAATTAAAAAAATCACTTTCAAGCTTTGTATGCACTTTCTATCCTTACTCTAGTATTCTCCAATATTCACTGCAAAGGCAGGTAATAGCTTATGGCATAGATGAATATCACTGTTTTAGCCATTGCTCTTGGCTGCATACTACTTATTCCCTGCCTTTTCATGCTTAGCAATTACAACCGGTTTCTCCTATTGCCAATATTCCTGTTCTTAAATTGTAGCTCATGTTTCTTCCCTTTGGATGGGTTCCTAGAACATGATTGTTGAAGGAAAAGAAGGAATACTCTTAAAGTGTTAGCAGCTATTGACAAACTGTTTTCCAGATTGTATCAATCTGTTTCCCCCTTTTCAGTGCAGGAACATTTATATATCATTGCTATCTTTCAGAATTTAATAATTGATTTATTTTTATATGCAAATTCATTTTACTTTGAAAAATATAGAATGTCTTACAAATTTGCTTATTGTCCTAGTTGTACCTATAGTATCAGCCTTATAATATGTGCTGCCAAGGAAAGCAGTAGCTTAGTTTATTCATTCTTATTGTAAATATGTCTGCAATGATGTGGTGTGTGAGTCCCAGCACATGTGTATTAGTTGCTTTTCTTTTGTTGTGAAGAGACACTATGGCCAAGGCAACTTATAGAAGAAATGGTTTATTGGAGAACTACTCACAGTTTCATGGCTTAAGTTCATGATTATCCTTGTGTGGAGGATGGTAGCAGGAAGGCAGGCATGGCATTGGAGCAGTCAGTAGCAGAAAGCTTACCTTTGACCCATGAGCAACAGGCAGAAAGACCAAGAGAAACTGGGTTTGGCCAGCTTTTGAAATCTCAAAGCCCACCCTCAGTGACACACCACTTCCAACCAAGCCATACCTGATAATCTTTTCCAAGACAGTTCTACCATTCAAGTATATGAGCCTTTGGGGGGTCATTTTCATCTGAACCACCATAGGCATGTGCACAGCATAGCACATATGTGGAGATCAGAGGACAATGCCTGGTAATCTCATCTTTCCTTCCACCGTAGGATCTAGGAATTGAACTTAGACCACTAGATTTCAGTGGCAAGTGCTCTTTATCTGCCTAGTGCCATCTTACTGACTCTCTTGTAAAAATGTATTGAAAAAAAATTAGACTACTATATTTCTTCTGGTTTCAATTTAAAATTCTTCAATGAGAAGCAAGCTTGAATGTTTTGTTCCATAAAATGTAAAACTCGTATTTTCTTTAGTATGTGGTGTTTAGCTACCATGTGGCATAATATTGAGGAAGTTTATTCCATCTGCATTTTAACATTCTGTTTAGAGTGGCCAGAAGTTAAAGATAATATTTCTTCTAGACTGTAATATGGATTGGTTTGGCTCAGTTGACTTTGAAAGCTTGAAGTTTCAGGGAAGAGAAAGGGGCTTACGGGACTTTCGGGGAGTGGGGGGCTAGAAAAGGGGAAATCATTTGAAATGTAAATAAATTATATCGAATAAAAAGAATTAAAAAAAAAAGAAAGCTTGAAGTTTGCATGGAAGGTGGAGGCTGACTGTTTTCAATAGAGAAACTGATAGACACGTGGATATTGGGTATCCCTGGATTACACATTCTACAGCTAGTACCCAGCTTCATGGATATGGGATGCTTGTGATGTTAGCAACAAAGTTACCAAAGACTTACATAACATGATGGAGGTATCTCTTATTCACCAAGTCTTCATATTGCTTTTCTTGTAGTATGGTTATATGGGATGTTGTGACATATTTCTTTTTTTTTTTATTCGATATAATTTTAGGGCTGCTATGAACATAGTAGAACATGTATCCTTATTACATGGTGGGGAGTCTTCTGGGTATATGCCCAGGAGTGGTATAGCAGGATCTTCTGGAAGTGAGGTGCCCAGTTTTCAGAGGAACCGCCAGACTGATTTCCAGAGTGGTTGTACCAATTTGCAACCCCACCAGCAGTGGAGGAGTGTTCCTCTTTCTCCACACCCTCTCCAACACCTGCTGTCTCCTGAATTTTTAATCTTGGCCATTCTGACTGGTGTAAGATGAAATCTTAGGGTTGTTTTGATTTGCATTTCCCTAATGACTAATGAAGTTGAGCATTTTTTAAGATGTTTCTCCGCCATCCGAAGTTCTTCAGGTGAGAATTCTTTGTTTAACTCTGTACCCCATTTTTTAATAGGGTTGTTTGGTTTTCTGGAGTCTAACTTCTTGAGTTCTTTGTATATATTAGATATTAGCCCTCTATCTGATGTAGGATTGGTGAAGATCTTTTCCCAATTTGTTGGTTGCCGATTTGTCCTCTTGATGGTGTCCTTTGCCTTACAGAAACTTTGTAATTTTATGAGGTCCCATTTGTCAATTCTTGCTCTTAGAGCATACGCTATTGGTGTTCTGTTCATAAACTTTCTCCCTGTACCGATGTCCTCAAGGGTCGTGACATATTTCTTAAGGATGTTTTGTGAGTTTGTCTATAATAATATTCTCTCCCTCCCTCCCTCTCTTCCTCCATCCCTTCCCCTCTCTCCTCCCCTCCTCCCTCTCTCTCTCTCTCTCTCTCTCTCTCTCTTTCTTTCTCTCTCTCTCTACATATATATAGATATGCATATATGTATGTATCTGTATGTGTGTTCATACACACAGAGAAGACACAATATTTTAAAAGTAAAAAATATTATTAGGCAACAGTATGAAAGGTCCAAGGGTCATGGGTCATCAACTATTGTGGTATTTAGCATTTCTTCCACGAGTTCCCTGATGGTGCCACTAGGTGCTGTTCCTACCAAATAGCTAGTGCATTCCCACCCTGTGCCCTTCATCTCTTTGATTCTTTCCACTTCCCAGACTAATGTCCCTTCCTTCAGATTCTTCACTCAAATAATGTACTAATTGGCGATAAAGGCTTATTAATTACCTTAAATAATCCCTGTCACCGTGTTGGCTGTATTACTGATTACTTTCTTGGAGAGCAATGTTTTAATCCTTAAAGAGCAATGCTCAACATTTCAGTCAATGAGAAGCCTGACTTGGGGGTCGGAGAGGAGAATATATTTGAACAAAAATAGTACTTTTTTTTTTCTGGCTCCTTTTCCTAAGAGGGACAATGGCACAAATCTGTTCAAATAAATTAAGGCTGCCTTTCTGAAGACTACCCCATATGGCAGTAGGAAGTGTGTCTGCCAACATGTAGGATGATGCATAAGCCCCACAGATCTTTGCTCTATATTTCATTAAAATGACTGGGAAGGAGCACAGTTGTTGCTAGTCTTTCAGTGATAGCCCACTGACCTATTTGTCTGTGTAACAGGGTGATCTGTTTGTTCAGGAACTGAAAATGAGAGAAGGACCTTACACACAAGGAAGAGGAGTGTTTGGAACTCTCAATGTATCAAGATGGTGGGTGGGTTCGTTCAGGGTTTCTCTCACACAAATAGCTTATATCCATGGACAACTCTTACAGGGAGGTTGGAAAGTGGGAAATGTCACCTTTAGGCATGGTCTTAGACTCTCAGAACAGTCTAATGCAGAAATAATGCAAAGAAAAACTTTTCTTTAAAAAAAAAAAGGTTATCATGTTTCATCTTTAAACTCTTCACTTCAACCAAGGCTGATGTTTTGATTGGCTGAGGAATGTCAGTAGCTACAGGGTTTTAGACCTGAAGAAATAAATGGTCAACTCTTGGTTGGAAGCAGGAGACTCAATGTGTTTCTGGCAGGCCCTTTACAACAGGGCAGGATTCATCAAGTGACATTGATGTTGGGAAGTCACCTGCTTTGGTCGTTTAGCAATTAATCCACCAGAGGAAAGTAATTCTTTTCTGAGGCCTCAAAGAGGGAAAATATGTTTTCATAAGATTAATTCTAATTAACACTGGTGATGCCTGTCATTTTTCATTCTGATAGGATTTCAAATTAGAGCAGCTTGCAGATGCCTCAGAGATGAGCCATCTCCACATCTCCTGAATGAAGACTGGAAGGCACAGAAGTGGGAACAGACACTGAGGCAGAGACATCCATTTTTCTCTTTTGCTCAGGTGGGTTTTTGAAAGTTTGTTTTGCTTTCTTTTGTGTTACATTTTTGTTCTGTCTATAAGGAAAGTGATCATGGCAATGGTCACATATTGTATTTCCATTTTTGTGATATGGCAAGACTTTCAGAGCCTAAAAATGTTCTTTGTTTTGGCATAAGTCTTTCCCTTTTTTTTTACACTGTATGGGGCTGCCAATATTAATTTTTGCCTTTTTGAATATGTAAAATATGAGGTGAACTTTTCTAGAAGTATAATGAAATATCCAGGAGACAACTTTCATTAGGAAAACGCCAAGAGTTCTGAACTTGGTCGTCATGTTCAGGTCTTGCTGGAATCTATTTTAAACATCAAGTAGGGTGGAATTTTTGTCAGAGACTTTAAGTAATGTCAAATGACTAGAGGGTATGGTTGTTATAGAGGTAGATATAGGGTATGGCTCCAGATATTGCGGGGCTAAGGCACAAAAAACTTGACAGTATTGAAGATGTCAGGTGTACAGAATGATGATAAATCATCACTGTTTTTGACAGTGCTTGCCCATGTGTGTCAAATGAGCTTTACTCCAGCTTTGGCTCTGAACATAGTTTGTACTGTTCACAATGTTACCCTGATGAATGCTGCCTGAACATCTCATCTCAGATGCACTGTATGTTACAAATGGCAGTGCTTCATTGAACATTCAAAGTTGTGGCTCTTATAGCAGCATCATGGCTTACTATACAAGCTTAATGCTGGAATCAAGTGCTTTTAATATTTTTCTCAAGGTTTACATATCAAAATAAGATTGTTTTGGATTGGATGGTATTTGAGTGATTTAAAAACTTTCTATTTGATACCCTCGGCCACAGCGTGCGATCTCCAAGTAGTGCAGGAAGCCAGCTATACACCCAGCAGCCAGCAAGGAAGAGGCAGCCTGCATAGGTAGGACTGCCCTGCAGATCGGAGGATCCAGTCCGGAGGCCTCTGGCAAGAGCCTTCTGGTTTCGGCCTTCAGATTGGGAACACCCTTGGCCACGGTGCACCATCTCCAAGCAGTTCAGGGAGCCAGCTTGCCAGCAAGGAGGAGACAGTCAGGACAGCCTGCATCCAGAGCTGATCAGGGCCCAGAGGTACATACCCAAATACAACTACAAGAGAGTGGGTCTCAGCCGCCATCTTTTCTTCTGTGACTGTGCAACACATTGGTAGGCAGGTTTCACCAGAGTAGAGGATCACTTGGGACACACCCCACCAGGATTCCACCTGCACCCAGGAACTCAGCAGCCCCACAGCAATTTGTGCCAGGGGAAAGCACCTCACCCAGGGTTGCTGAGATAGGCCTGCAGGCACACAGGAGGGGCAAGCTCCAGCCAGTAACAGCAGGCCCAACTAACACCAGAGTTAACCAGATGGCAAAAGGTAAATGTGTGAATGTTGATAACAGAAATCAAAGCAATATGGCACTATCCTAACCCAATTCTCCCACAACAGCAAGTCCTGGATACCCCAACACACCAGGAAAGCAAGATTTGGATTTAAAATCACAGGTCATGATGCTGATGGAGGGCATCATGGAGGGCTTCAAGAAGGACATAAATAACTCCCTTAAAGAAACCCAGAACACAAGTAAACAGGGAGAAATCCTTGAAGAACTGAGGGAAAACACAGCAAAACAGGTGAAGGAATTAAACAAAGCCATCCAGGATCTAAAGAAGGAGGTAGAAAAAAATAACGAAATCACAAAGGGAGACAACTCAGGACATAGAAAACCCAGGAAAGAAGTCAGGAGTCATGGATCTAAGCATCAACAGCAGAATATAAGAGATAGAAGAGAGAATCTCAGATGCAGAGGATACCATAGAAAGCATTGATACAATAGTCAAAGAAAATGAAAAATGCAAAAAGCTCCTGACCTAAAATATTCGGAAAATCCAGGACAAAATGAGAAGACCAAACCTAAGGATTATAGGCATAGAAGAGAGTGAAGATTTCCAACTTAAAGGGCCAGTAGATGTCTTCAACAAAATTATAGAAGAAAACTTGCCTAACCTAAAGAAAGAGATGCCCATGAACATACAAGAAGCCTACAGAACTCCAAACAGACTGGACCAGAACAGAAATACTTCCTATCACATAATAATCAAAACACCAAATGTACTAAACAAAGAAAGAATATTAAAAGCAGTAAGGGAAAAAGGTCAAGTAACATATAAAGGTAGACCAATCAGAATTACACAGGATTTCTCACCAGAGACTATGAAAGCCAGAAGAGCTTGGGTAGAAGTCATGCAGACCCTAAAGGAACAAAAATGCTAACCCAAACTGCTATATCCAGCAAATCTCTCAATTAACATAAATGGAGAAACGAAGGGTTTTCATGACAAAAAAAAAATTTACACAGTATCTTTCTCCAAATCTAGCCCTTCAAAGGATAATGAATGGAAAACACCAACAAAGGGAGGGAAACTACACACAAGATAAAGCAAGAAAGTAATCTTCTTTCAACAAACCCAAAAGAAGATAACCACACAAAAATAGCAGGAAGCAACAATCACTATTCCTTAATATCTCTTAACATCAATGGACTCAATTCCCCAATAAAAAGATGTAGACTAACAGACTGGATTCCTGAACAAGACCCAACATTTTGCTGCATACAGGAACTGCATCTCAGTAATCTCCTTTCACCAAAACCAAAAGAAGATAACCACACAAACATAAAAATTATATCAAAAACAGCAGGAAACAACAATCACTATTCCTTAATATCTCTTAACATCAGCGGACTCAATTCCCCAATAAAAAGACACAGATTGACAGACTGGATTCGTAAACAAGACCCAACATTTTGCTGCATACAGGAAACACATCTCAGTGTCAAAGACAAACACTACCTAAGAGTAAAAGGCTGGAAAAAAGTTCTCCAAGCAAAAGGTCCCAGGAAACAAGCTGGACTAGCTATTCTATTATCAGATAAAATAGACTTTCAACCAAAGTCATCAAAAAACATACAGAAGGCCACTTTATACTCACCAAAGGAAAAAAATCTAGCAGGAAGAACTCTCAATTTTGAACATCTATGTCCCCAATACAAGGGCACTTGCATTTGTAAAGGAAACCTTACTAAACCTTAAAGCACACATCACAACCCACATGATAATTGTGGGGGACTTAAACACCCCACTCTCTTCAATGGACAGATCAGGGAAACACAAACTAAATGGAGTCACAGTTACAGAAGTTTTGGACCAAATGGATTTAATAGATATTTATAGAATCTTGCATCCTAAATCAAAAGAATATACCTTCTCAGCACCTCATGGTACCTTCTCCAAAATTGACCATATAATTTGTCACAAAACAGACAGACCTCAACGGATGTACTGGCTTGTTTTGTGTGTCAACTTGACTCAGGCTGGAGTTATCACAGAGAAAGGAGTTTCAGTTGGGGAAGTGCCTCCATGAGATCCAGCTGTGGGGCATTTTCTCAATTAGTGATCAAGGGGGGAGGTCCTCTTTTGGGTGGTACCACCTTTGGGCTGGTATTCTTGGGTTCTATAAGAGAGCAGGCTGAGCAAGCCAGTAAGGAACTTCTCTCCATGGTCTCTGCATCAGCTCCTGCTTCCTAACCTGCTTGAGTTCCAGTTCTGACTTCCTTTTGTGATGAACAGCAATGCAGAACTGTAAGCTGAATAAACCCTTTCCTCCCCAACTTGCTTCTTGGTCATGATGTGTGTGCAGGAATAGAAACCCTGACAGATATAAGAAGATTGAACTAATCCCATGCCTCCTATCAGATCACTGTGGAATACGGCTGGTCTTCTATAGCAACAAAAACAACAAAACCCACATACACATGGAAGCCGAACAATTCTCTACTCAATGATACCTTGGTCAAGGAAGAAATAACAAAGAAATCAAAGACTCTTTAGAATTTAATGAAAATGAAGGCACAATATACCCAAATTTATGGGACACAATGAAAGCAGTGCTAAGAGGAAAACTCATAGCTCTGAGTGCCTACAAAAAGAAGCTGGAGAGAGCGTACACTAGCATTTTAACAGAACACATGAAAGCTTTAGAACAAAAAGAAGCTAATACAGCCAAGAGGAGTAGAAGGCAGGAAATCATGAAACTCAGGACTGGAATCAACCAAGTTGAAACAAAAAGAACTATACAAAGAATCAACAAAAGCAGGAGGTGGTTCTTTGAGAAAATCAGCAAGATAGATAAACCTTTAGCCAGACTAACCAGAGGGCACAGAGACAGTATCCAAATTAACAAAATCAGAAATGAAAAGGGTAAAATAACAACAGAAACTGAGAAAATCCAAAAAATTATATCCTACTACAAAAGGCTATATTCAACAAAAATGGAAAATCTGGATGAAATGGACAATTTCCTAGACAGATACCAACTACCAAAATTTAATTAGGGTCAGATAGACCATCTAAATGATCCCATAACCCCTAAAGAAATACAAGCGGTCATTGACAGTCTTCCAATCAAAAAAAGCACAGGACCAGATGGATTTAGTGCAGAATTCTATCAGACATTCAAAGGAGACCTAATGCCAATACTCTTCAAGCTATCCCACAAAATAGAAACAAAAGGAACATTACCCAACTCTTTCTATGAAGCCACAATTTCACTGATACCAAAACCACACAAAGATCCAACGAAAAAGAGAACCTTAGACCAATTTCCCTTATGAATATCGATGCAAAAATACTCAATAAAATTCTTGCCAACTGACTCCAAGAAAACAGCAAAATGATCATTCACCATCATCAAGTAGGCTTCATCCTAGGGATGCATGGATGGTTCAATATACAGAAATCCATCAATGGAATCCACTACATAAACAAACTCAAAGAAAAAAAGCCACATGGTCATTTCATTAGATGCTGAAAAAGTTTTTGATAAAATTCAGCATCCTTTCATGTCAAAGGTCTTGGAAAGAACAGAAATTCAAGGCCCATACCTAAACATAATAAAAGCAATATACAGCAAACCAGTAGCCAGTATCAAACTAAATGGAGAGAAACTTGAAGCAATCCCACTAAAATCAGGGACTAGACAAGGCTGCCCTCTCTCTCCATATTTATTCAATATAGTACTTGAAGTTCTAGGCAGAGCAATTAGACAACAAAAGGAGGTCAAAGGGACACAAATTGGAAAAGAAGAAGTCAAACTATCACTATTTGCAGATGATACGATAGTATACTTAAGTGACCCCAAAAAACTCCACCAGAGAACTTCTACAGCTGATAAACAACTTCTGCAAGGTGGCTGGTTATAAAATTAACTCAAGCAAATCAATAGCCTTCCTATACTCAAAGGATAAACAGGCTGAGAAAGAAATTAGGGAAATGACACCTTTCACAATAGCCACAAACAATATAAAGTATCTTGGTGTGAATTTAACCAAACAAGTGAAAGATCTGTTTCTTGACAGGAACTTCAATTCTTTGAAGAAAGAAACCGAAGAAGACCTCAGAAGATGGAAAAATATCCCATGCTCTTGGATTGGCAGGATTAATATAGTAAAAATGACCATCTTGCCAAAAGCAATATACAGATTCAATGCAATCCCCATCAAAATCCCAACTCAATTCTTCATAGACTTAGAAAGAGCAACTCTCAAATTCATCTGGAATAACAAAAAACCCAGGATAGCTAAAACTATCCTTAACTGTAGTAGAACTTCTGGGGAAATCAGTATCTTGGACCTCAAGGAGTACTACAGAGCAATTGTGTTAAAAACTGCATGGTAGCTGGCTGCTGGTGGTGCATGCCTGTAATCCCAGAACTTGGGAGGCAGAGGCATGCAGATCTCTGAGTTTGTGGCCAGCCTGGTCTACAGAGTGAGTTCCAGGACAGCTGGGGCTACACAGAGAAACCCTGTCTTGAAAAACCAAACCAAACAAACAAACACCCCCCCCCCCAAAAAACAACAAAAACCCCTGCATGTTATTGGTACAGTGACAGGCAAGTAGATCGATGGAATAGAATTGAGGACCCAGAAATGAACCCACAGAATTATGGTCAATTGATCTTTATCAAAGGAGCTACAACCATTCAGTGGAAAAAAGATAGCCTCTTCAACAAATGGTGCTGGTTCATCTGGAGGTCAGCATGCAAAAGAATGCAAATTGATCCATTCTTATCTCTTTGTACTAAACTCAAGTCCAAGTGGATCAAGAACCTCTACATAAAACCAGCACACTGAAACTAATAGAAAAGAAACAGTGGAAGACCCTTGAGGACATGGGCACAGGGGACAATTTCAATAGAACACCAATGACTTATGCTCTAAGATCAAGAATTGACAAATGGGACCCCATAAAACTACAAAGTTTCTGTAAGGCAAAGGACATTGTCAACAGAACAAAACAGCAACCAACAAATTGGGAAAAGATCTTTACCAACACTACATCCAACAGAGGACTTATATCCACGATATACAAAGAACTCAAGAAGGTAGACTCTAGAGAGCCAAATATCCCCGTTAAAAATGAGGTACAGAGCTAAACAAAGAATTTTCACTTGAGGAATATCAAATGACTGAGAAGCATTTAAAGAAATGTTCTACATCCTTAGTCATCAGGGAAATGTAAATCAAAACAACCATGAGATTTCACCTCACACCAGTCAGAATGGCTAAGATCAAAACCTCAGGAGAAAACAGGTGCTGGTGAGGATGTGGAGAAAGAGTAACACTCCTCCACTGCTGGTGGGGTTGCAAGCTAGTACTACCACTCTAGACATCAGTCTGGCTGTTCCTCAGAAAACTGGGAATGATACTTCCAGAGGACCCTGCTATACCACTCCTGGGCATATACCCAGAGGATTTCCCAGCATGTAATAAGGATACATGCTCCATTATGTTCATAGCAGTCCTATTTATAATAGTCAGAAGCTGGAAAGAACTCAGATGTCCCTCAATGGAGGAATGGATACAGAAAATGTGGTATATATACACAGTGGAGTACTATTCAGCCATTAGAAACAATGAATTCATGAAATTCTTAGACAAATGGATGCAGTTGGAGAACATCATCCTAAGTGAGGTATCCCAGTCTCAAAAGAACACTCATGCACTCACTGATAAAGGGATATTAGCCTAGAAGCTTGGAATACCTAAGACACAATTCACATATCAAATGATACCCAAGAAGAAGGAAGGAGTAGCTCCTGGTCCTGGAAAGGCTCAGTGCAGCAGTATAGGGGAATACCAGGACAGGGAAGTGGGAAGGGGTGGATTAGAGAACAGAGGAAGGAAAGAGGGCTTATGGGACTTTCAGGGAGGGGGGATGAGGAAAGGGAAAATCACTTGAAATGTAAATAAATAATATACCGAATTAAAAAAATAACCAAGTCCAGAAACGTAAAAAATTACAATGTTTCTATTTGAGTATTGTCTTGAGTTTCATAAAATATCCACAGAATGAATTCTGGGTTAAAATTAGGCCAGATTTCACAGTTTCTGAAATGACCTTCAACATTTCGCATAGGTATTTCCACCAAGTGTTTGTCTTTGTTTTTCAGCATTTGTAATAATAAAATCAAATATCAATCAACTCTACACAATGCTAAAGAAGCTTTGTATCCTACATCTTTAAATATTCAACCAAGACTTCACTCTTCTCTAAAGATAAACAATCACAACAATTTCATTAACATAAACATTTGGGAAAATTATGTCTACTGAAAATTGCTTTAAAGTAAATTGACTTACGATTTACTGTCAGTAGATGCTTGATTTGTGTATCTATCTTTATGTACCTGGATTTGCATAGTAAGGTTTGGGCAGAAAGGCATTGTTTGTAGAAAACATCTAAGAAGCCCAGTTGGAGAGCAAGTAGAATATTTATAAATTGGATGTGGGCACATTTACCACATTGTTCACATGAACTTTTCATTTTATTTATTTATCTTATTTGGTGGCATGTGTAAATTTAAAGAGCCAACAGATGAATGTGATGATATCAATTAAATGGCAAATTATTTGCTTATGCAAAAACCCAAATGATTGTATTCAATATTTGTTTCAATCACCTTATGTCTGTGATGGTGACCAGCTCATTTGGCTTATTCTTTCTCTGTCATCAGATAGTGTTGTACTTGTGGCATTTATCCGGAAGTGTGCTGAGTACAGGGAATGCAACAGCAGCCAGTGCAAACAAGGTTTCTGAGCTGATGGCTATTATGAAGTCAAGTGGATTGTACTGAATGAATAATTATAGCCAAGTGTAACAGGACCTGTGATGGATCAAGCAGAGCTGTGATAGTCACATGTAGTGGGAACATAAGAAAAAATAAGGAAAAGTCTGGGCATGGGTGATAGTCAAGGGATCTTTCTCTGGGAAAATAAACAGAGACAGGATTAAATCCAAGAGCAAGCATCATGGGCTGTAATCTATGCTTACTTCTTTTAGTTTGGCATGTATTTTTATTCATAGATTCTCAATGAACAGTGTCACCTAAAAACCAAGTCTCTGTATCCATATGTTCTTTAACTGTAAGTTTACTTAGAGGTTTTAAATAGCCCTTTCCCAGGGGATATTTTCCATATATATATATATATATATTGGAATGGATAGATCTTAACAGGAGAATCTTGAGACCCTTGCCCTCTGTCCTGCTATGCAGGTGGTGGGATCACCACAGCATGTGTTTTTCATGTTATTTGGAGGAACTCTAATCAGGCTGCATACAGGACATATGAAATGCCTCCAGCTCTTTGCATATTCCTCTTTATAACCTCCCAAGTGAAACTGAGGTTATTTTCATTTGTTTGTGACCTGAAGAATTGTAGTGTGTTTCAATTTCATCTAATTCTGATGTTCTGTTAGTGCTTCCTAGGAAGATCTACATGCCCAAATAAGATATCTGGGTGGATTTCAGATGGCAATTATGATAACCTATGAGAGGCCAAACAAAGCCCTGGATAATGATGCCATGGTAGAAAGTTCCAGAGCGGCGTGGAGCCTTTCCTTTGCAGACAGCTTGGGAAGACAAAGGAAGAGTTGTTCCTGATTGGCAGGATTTGAGAAATCTGCCCATTAGAAACAATCCTAAAGCAGGAGCAGATGTTCAAGGTTGAAGGGGCAAGGTCATGAAATATGGGGATTTGGCCATGAGCCCAGAATAGAAGTTGAAGAATTTCATAGCGTTGTCTGGAAAACTGCAGCTTGGGGATTTGAGTTGCGATAGTGGAAGCTTCAAATTGAAGCCAGTGTGAATCTGGGCCTGAATGACTAAAGGCATCATGTCTGTGGGAAAAAAAATGGATCCAAAAAATGATGCCTTTGATGGGGATAGAAATTTAAAGTAACGTGCAAGCTAGTTCCAGAAATCTGCATATCACATCAGTAATACTGGAGCTTAGTTTTACCACCTGCATAGGAAAAATAATGGCTCACAGAGGCATTTTTATAAAGCTTCTACTGAGACAAATGTTGATTAAAAATATGAAGGACTGAGAATTCTTGGTCTTGGGAGAAGAAATTGTTCATGGAAATATATCTGGAGGTTGTGTTTTATATAACTCTCCCCGCTCTTTCTTCTATATTCCAGGGATAGGTTTCTTCTCCTGGACCAACTCCAGCCACTGATCTGACATTCCAGATGGAGCAGAGTGAACTTTAGTGATCCACACTTAACTCAGTCTTACCCATGTCCACGAATAGATGACTGGAAAGTAAGATGAACAATGTCAGGTGCAAGGAGACTTGTTTAGAGAGAGATCAGAAGTGAGGCACAGAAAGATACTCTGCATGTGTCTTCCAGGATGGGAAAGACCAAATCTATGTTCTAGAAATCAGATGAAAACTTCCTACTTAACTGAATTCAACTGTGTACATCAATCATAGGAAGATACTTTAAACCATCATTGCATTGCTCAGGGCAGTCTTATAAATCAAGATGCTCTTTGATCCATGCAGGATGTTGGAGATCTTCCTCATGTGTGACTTCTACTCTTAAGCCAAATGAGAATGTCTTGGAGAAGACCCTCCCTAATCCCATGAGACTTGTTGTTGGCCTTTCTCATGGGAAGGAGTAAGCATGGGGACATCTAGGTCCTGTCCAGAAAGGCCAGCTTGGGACTGACCTTTGGTGTTCATAATGGAATCATGATGGTGTTCTCTAGTATTATATCAATTTGACACAAAATGGAGTCATTTGGGAAGAGGTAACCTCAAATGAGAAAAGTGCCCTCCCCAGATTGTTCTGTGAAGCTTTTTTTTTTTTTTTGATTAAGAATTAACATGGGAAGTCTCAGCTCACCATGGGTGGTACTACTTCTGGAATGGTGGTCCTTGATGGTATAAGAAAGCAGATTCAGTAAGCCATGAAGAACAAACCAGTCAGAATGGCCTCCTTATCAGTTTTTGATGAGTTTCTGTCCTGATTTACCCAGATAATGGACTCTGGTGTGAAATAAACCCTTCTCCACAAGTTGTTTCAGGATAGAGTGTTTCACCACAGAACTAGAAACCTCAATTAAAACAACAGCAGAAAATGTTTCTAAGTATGGCCAGGGACTGAGAAGGAAAAGCATTTTGAAGTATACACACTCAGGAATAGACTCTTGGGACAGCTATTCATTTATCCCTAAGAGAGAACAACTGTAGGCCAGAAGCATCTGCAGGGATTCCTTTCCCTAGAGAGTCACATCCCTAGAGAGAAAGCAGTCACTTTCATCAATGTTCTGGGTACCACCCAAGGCTGAAACTTTGGCAGGCCAATATTTAGGAAGGTAACCTAACTATGGAAGAAAGAAAATATATTTATTGTTCCCATCCTGTTTCTGCAAGAATAATGTAGCCACTTGAGGTCTAGTAGGGGCAAAGTTCTTGTTAAGACCATAGAGCACCACAATGCTGTCTTGGTGTGTTTGACTAGTTAAACCCTGACAATTTAGATCTCTTGGGTTGTACTTTATTGGTAGGTTGCAACTGTAATTTGTTTCTGCACTCATCAAAGCAACCAGAAATTGCTGAACATTTAGGAATCAACAATTCTATCTTGCAAGAATTTCTCTTTAGAAAGAAAGGTCTTTAGCCAATGAATACAGTCTGAAGAGATCTAGGAAACATAAACAAAGTTGTGTGATATTTTAAAAAATCAAGCAGCTATAGGAATAAGTATTAGAATACCAGTATTATGAGAATATGAACACTAGATAATACAGAAAATGCCACACATTCTGTTTCTGATCCATTCCCGTAAGCTCCATTGTATTATAGTAAAGAATGGACTTTCCTTCTAGGTGAAGACATGCCCTTGCTTCCTCCTATGAGAGTTAATTCAGTTGGGTTGGTCAAGGATCTGACTAAGAGGCCACTCTTAGAAAGATGGTTCCCATTAAGATAACACAAATTTCCTTCCTATAATCCCCACAGTCTAGAGCAGTACCCATCTACAAGCTGCCGTGTGATTGAATGGGTCCATCTGTGTTTCTGATATTTTACTCAGGTATAATTATTCCTTTTCCTTCTGGATGTGGGCCAGAGCCTAGGCATGCTTTTACGCTCTCTGATGCATTAGGCTCCAATATCCTTTGTCTAAGGCCCCTTTTCTCACCAAGGGGCTGACCTCTGTCCCACTTTATCTTCTCCATCTTCCTACTCTAGGCAACTGTGAGATTTACAGTTTGCTTGCCTTGTTTTCTTTTTTTTCTTTTAAACTCTCATAAACTGTCCTTAAATTTTTGTTTGAGTCTCATCCTAATTTATATTATAAGGCCGAGAGACCCAAGTGTGGATCTGTATTTTTAGGTATCAGACAGTGGCTGTACCAGGACTCCCAAGATTTTGACTAAACCCTTCTTGCTTATTGTTTAATTCTTTAGTTGGTGGAGTAAAAGAATCATCCTTGATCTCTTAGCATCATGTCTTGGATGTCACATGTGCCTGTGCTTAAGACCTGGCTTAGGAGTCTCTTTTGGAAGAATCTTTGTATGTTGCTGCCGGGGCTTCTCCCTCAGGGTGAACCTGAAAATCTTCAAGCCATCTTCTCAGCAGTTTACAGACTTCCATTTAACATGGGAGCAGATATGCCAACCCCTGGAGGGCTGAAGCTAGGGAAAAGATTGTTAAAAAGTCCCCCTCCTTCCCAAATAGGAGGCCAGACCATTTATCACAGCCAGAGGCAATGCATGAAATGACTGTAACAAACAAATGAGTGAGTACCCAATAAATCACAGTAGCTTGATTAATCGATAATGATATTGATTGTTTTCAGTGATATTTCATTCCCCCCTCCCTCAATGAAGGGATTTACACAGGCCTCTGAAAGATAAATTTATCTTCCATTCTTTGGAGCTTGTATTTGACCTGGTGTAATAGGAATTGATCATTATCTAAATGTTGTTTTGACTAGAGTGTTGTAATTCGTTGTATTACAATGTCTAGAGTTGCTTGTACAAGGATCGTCATCTCTAGTTATATCATATTCTAATACAGAGTAATATTCCTTATCAACTATCCATTCCTCCTGGAACTTTCCTTTCTCAGGTCTGTGTCAACAGAGGAAAGTAATATCAATTAGCTGTAGCTTTCCTAAGAGGGAAAGACCATGCCGGTGAAGTCTGGTATGGGGCTGCAGTGCCTGGCTGTGCCACTGCTGCCTTTTATGGCAGTTCAGATGAGTTTCTTATCATTGTAAGGTAGACTGTGCCATGCTCTTAGAGAGAATGTAGGAAGTCCATTTCCTGTCAAGGAAGGCTACCCTTCAGGCATGGTGCAGCTCCCTTCTGCTCCACACTGGCCTCCCTCTGAGTGCTCAGCCTGTCTCCTGGGACTGAGGTCGACCCCTCATTCTCTCATTGTCCTAACAGTCCCAATGCACCCAAAGTTTTGAGTAATAAACTGTAAACGATGAACAGCCTCGGCTATAGTTCTTTAGTGTGAGAAGGCCCCTGGTCCTGGAAAGACTCAGTGCAGCAGTGTAGGGCAGTACCAGAACAGGGAAGTGGGAAGGGGGTGGAGGGGGGAACAAGGGGAGGGAAGAGGGCTTATGGGACTTTTGGGGAGTGGGGAGTCAGGAAAGGGGAAATCATTTTGAAATGTAAATAAAGAATATATCGAATAAAAAAATGGAAAAAAAAGAAGTGTCACTGGATGTTTATTATGATGACTGAACCCCTTTGATGCTGTCGTGTTACATCCCTTTAATTGTTTCTCATTTAAAAAATTCAGATGTGTATGTGTACATATGTACATACACGTGTGTATGTGTACATGTGTGTGCATTAATGATGGCAGCCTTGGTGACTTCAATGGGGAGCTGTCCATCTTTATTCTTGAGAAATGGTCTCTCACTGGGAACTGAGGCTTGGCAATTAGGCTAGGTTGGCTGGTGAGACCCCCAGGAGTTTGGGCAATGCCATCCTGGGCATTTTCCAGGACGCTGGACTTTAAACTCAGGTTCTCCAGATTGCAGAGAACACACTTAACCAGCTAAACTGTCTTCCCCACCCTCATAGCTTTATGTTCTTCTCCTGTTGCTTTGCTTTCCATTGAATAGCATTTCTCAATGTTAGCCATTCCCTAGGAGATCCTATCTAAACTCAGTATCCCCATCTAAGCTGAAGACTCCCAAATGTCCATATCATTTCTTTTACTAGTACTTTAGAGTGGTGGCATCTGGCTATGCTGTGGCTATCACAGAAGCATGTGAAGATGTCCTGCCCCACACTTACAGGATGGATTCCTACATACTCACCTGCACTTATACCTGTTCTCAACCAAGGCCTCCTATTTCAGTGAGTGGCTTCACTATTAGCTCCCTTCCTAACCCAAGGATCATACCATCTGATATTCCCAGAGCTGACAGGAAGACAACTGGAGGGCACATCTAATTGTAGCAAGGTTTAAGTTCCTCAGGGTTCTCTCACAGCACTGATAGAATTCAAAATCCATCTTGTGGTCTTCAAAGCTGAGCATGGTCTGGTTCACGCCAACCCACCAGTCTTCTTTATATTCTTCTGGACTCTGGTGACATGTACCGTTCTTTCCTGAAATCACCAGTGTCTCCTGATAGCACTCTGTCTCTTACTGTTCTCTCTATCTGGACCACATTTTGCCTTGTATTTTTTTTTTAACCATAGGCAGTAACATTATCTCTTTAAATATGTGGCGTGAGTGTGTGTGTGTGTGTGTGTGTGTGTGTGTGTGTGTGTTCATGTGTGTGAGGGTGCATGTGCAAATAGATCTGAGGTCAAACTTGAGAGTTGTTCCTTAGGAGCTGTCCACTTTGGGTTTTGAGACAAGGTTCCTCTGAGACACAAGGCTTGCTAATTAGTCTAGATTCTGACTAGTGAGTCCTTGGGATCTTCCTGTTTCTACTGCTTCAACACTGGGATAATGAGTGCACACCAGTGCCATCATGCCTAGCTTTTCACATGGGTTCTTATGTATAAAAAGCAACCAGTTTTAACAACTGAGCTGTCTCTCCATCTATCCTAGGTTTAACATGCTTTAATTAGTTAGTCATTTAATTAATTAATATTTAGGCCACAGACAACATATCTGTTCTCAATCCTCAGTGCTTAGTGCAGCTACTGGCACCTACACTTATTTGTTGAATAAATAAACATTAAAAGTGGCAAGTAATCTAACAATGGGGCTGGCCTTCCATCAAATCGTCATCCAGCACCAAATAATTGACAATATTTTGTGCTCATGGGGTGTGGGGCCACAGCACTCTCATGTAAAGCTCATAGAACTATGAAGAGCTTTAAATTTTCTGAAAGAGCATCTAGTAATAGAAAATATGAAATATGCTTCCCGTGTGATCCTACAATCCTTCTTTTGGAATGTAATCACAAAATGGGACGAGATTTATGCCCAAGGAGTATATCATAGAACTATTCATAATAACACCAAATTGGAAGCCGCCCAAGCACCCATTAGACTGGCTTAGTGAATTAGAGCACATAAGTATAATTGAATAATCTGTGACATTGCAAATGGTGTAAAGCTATAATTATGGACATGGATGAATGTGTATGAACATATTTGAATAAAGCCCTCAACTGATACACATTATGTTCATGTGTCCTTTCATACAAAATTCCTTGCATTTGACCAAAAGTGTATATTTATCTGGACAGAAAATGGAGCGACAGTTACCTAAACATTTAAGAGTTTTTTCTTTGTCATTTTTTCCTTTTTATAAGTTGTGTGGTTTTAACAAGCAGTTGATAAATCCTTTTCTCTAACCACAAAGTCAATCAGTATACCTTCATTACCTAAAATATTAGTATTTTATTTGAACATATTTAGCATGTACTCAAAAATATAAGGTTGTTTAATATCTCTGTTTTATGGCTTGTTGGCTTGCTGAGCTGATTTATTTATTTTTTTTAGTTTGTAGAAAGTTTAGACAGTTAGATAAAAAAGATAACCAAGACAATTCATTTATTTTGTTTGGTTCTTATAGGCACTTAAACACTTCAGGCATTGTTAACATAGCAATTATCAAAATATTCAAGTTAGACATATACACCCGGGGAAGGTAGTTTTTCCTGGACAACATTGCTAGTCTCTTCTATGTAGTTTGGAATATTGTGAATTATTTGTTAGACTTAGGTCTTTCTATTTTTAGAAGGGTATTTTCAAAATTCTGAAATAAATTTATCATCTTTTGATAATTATTTCAGTTTTAATTATGATTTAAAATGACCATTCCTAACTGTCCATCACTGTAGGGTATGGACTTATTCCCATATTTTATGTCATGACCATCTCAGACTGTAGATACTACTTACTACCTCAGACACTTGCCAGTTCTTTGTGATGAGAACATCTATAATTTTGCCTTTTAGCTGGTTTGATTTATGCAGTACACTATTGCTTTACAATAATGACCCTTTTGGGCAATGAACCTACTGAACTCACTTCTGTAAGTGACTCTACACACAGCCTCCCACACAGACCTCCCAGCCCCCTCTGCTTTGGCAACTACCATTTTACTCTCCATTTATGAGCTCAAAGTTCTAGCTGCAATCTGAAGGGAATTTTGAAGTATTTGTCTTTCTGTGCTCACAAGGTTATCCCCCAAATAAAAAAAAATCACATAAAAGTTTGATTATTTTCTATGTTGACCATCAGCCAGTCTCACTGAAAATTTATTGTTTCTCTGTGTTTTCCTGCTTCATTGTGAGAAGAAAAGATTGTATGAATTCATATTTTTCAATCAATTTAGTTCAGTTTTATGTATATTAAAACATTCTAGCTTTCTTGAGTTTATTTTTTATCATTTCTAATGATAAATTAATTTAAAGTAAATATTTTACTTGCTTTTATTCTTATTTTGTAACTAAAGAGCAAAATAATGCACTTGTGTTGAGATATAAATCTCATTTCTAAATTTTATTTTCTTTGAGGAATGTCAAAGAGAGGAAAACCAACAGGGACAAATGTTTATTTTATAACTTAAAACACAGGGTCTATTAGCTAAAACTTAGATAACTTAAAATTTATAAAGTTCGTTTTTAATGTGCTGAAGGGACGGGAGATGGCTCAATGGTTGTGAGCTTTGTCTGTTCTTCCAGAGGATCTGGGTTGGTACCCAGCATCTACATCAGGTGGTTGTGAGCCTAGATATAAGTGGTATAGAAGCAGGAAGGAGTTCATTGTGGATTTATCTTATTAAAAACAAAAAAATTGAAAATTATATCTTACTAAAGCCAAATGGCTTTGATAGAAAAAAAATCTCAAAACATTTACAGAAAAGCCTATAGAAATAACACATGGAAACTCATGACAAGAAACTGACAGTATAAACAGCGAATACAATAAGACACATGAGGAGACAGGGCCATATAACAGACACTGTCAAGGGAGCTTTCAAATGAAATGCTCTGCTGAAGTCTCAAGGGTAAGCATATGCTAAGAGCTGACCTACTTTAGATGAAGCTTGCTACGATTTTTTTTAAACAGGTAAACATGCAATCCTTTGGTGTTTAGGCAGAATAATGGATTGCTCATCAAGACATAAATTCTCTGTAGATCCTACTGAAAGTCCTTCCTTACTGTCATCAAAATAATTATCTTTCACACAAATTATCTTTTCGCAAAACAATTATTTCTGCATTCAGCTTGCTCTAGTTACCAGGCATGAATATTCCACGGGTGCTGGGAGCACTTCAGCTAAATCTTGGTAGATTCTGAGACTTGCTCCTTCCTGAGGTTTGGTTGAACAGTTGTCTCTGGTCCTCAAAGAGTCCATAACTTTCTTCATTATTTTTTTTAGCATTGAGAATTAAGGAGAAGAGTGTAAGTTTGGTTGAATGAGTGTTTAAGTAGATGAAAAATGAAAAATGTTTACTCATCTACTTATTTTGTATGTGTGCCTCCAGCACAGGTGTGTGTGTGTGTGTGTGTGTGTGTGATGTTAGATCTGAGGACAACTTGCCAGAGTCTATTTTTTCCTTCCACCATGTGAATTCAAGTTTCCGGGCTTCCCTACCTGCTGAGCCATGCTGCGGCACAGGAGATGCTTTTATTTATGGCCTCTCCTGACTTTTGTGTCATCTCTAGTGGTGGTTGCTTGGCCTTCTCTTCTTTATGTGAAATATGTTCTGCATTTCTTTAGAACATCCGTCATGTAGATGGCACTGTTGCTTAGTATCCAGTGCTGATCGCTTATGATGACATTTCTTTAATTGAATGGGGATGTGTACAGGGGAATGCGGTTGAGGTTGAGCACATGAACTCAGAATGCCATCTTGAGTCAATAGACTTCACCATGGCCTTGTGGAGGCTCTTGCTCCTGTCTGTTAGTATTATGGGGCCCGCACTTGAGAAAGGCAGGGCAAAAAAGGCAGCGTAAGGAATGTGTACCTTTTGACAGAGGTATGCATTCTATGAGTTTTTTCCTCCCTGTGAAGTTCTCTCTCTCTCTCTCTCTCTCTCTCTCTGTGTGTGTGTGTGTGTGTGTGTGGGTGCGTGTGTGTCTCCTCTCTCTTTCTCTCTCCCATGTCTCTCTCTCTTCTTTCTTCTCTCTTTCTCTCTATCTTGGCAGTAAGTCTCCAACATGCAATTTGTCTGTGTAGGAAATAATGAAAAGTAACAAATACATTCGGAAACTTAAAATGTTCTACAAATTACTGTTTAACTATGAACCTTTCTTTTATAACTCAGTGTTTTCCTCTGAAACTCACACTTGTCTCCAGAGGTTTCTTCTGGTATTTTTATTTTTGTGGTTGCAAACTAAAGACCAGGTGTATGTATATAGCCAATTCTGAAAGAGCTTTCACGTTTCATAGTTGTATTCCTAGAAAAGTCCACAAATTCCTTGGATTCCTGGGAACATTTAGTGGGCCTATTAAGGAGCGAGTAGTTTATACAATAATAATTTCTACTGCTAAAAATGCAGGTGCCACGCTTATGCCTGTTAAGTGTTAACCCCAAACCCACCAGCGTTTTGTGCAATAGAAGGCTCACCTGTGTCTTCTGTGTGCGTTTAAAACTACTTAGAGGCAAGTACAATTGTTTTCTTTCTTACAATTCTGGGCATGAAATCTGTCATCATGTTGGGCAATGACATATTGTGTTTCTGAAGAGAAAATATCAGCGATTGTTAATAAGGAAGAGTCACTACTGACAGCGTTTTTAGTACCCTGAAGAAGACCTCAGGTGGGACAAACATGTCTCTCTCTTTTTTTTATTTTAAATAATTTTATTTCTTTACATTCAAATGATATCCCCCTTCCCGGTTACCCCTTCACACCCCTCCATGCCATTCCCCTTCTCCTCCCTTCCTTATGCCTCTATGAATGTGTTCCTCCACCTACTCACTCACTCTGATCTCGCCCCTGTAGCATTCCTCTACGCTGGGGCAGCAAGGCTCCCTTTGCTCCCATTGATGTCTGACAAGGCCTTCCTCTGCTACATATGCAGCTGAGGCCATGGGTCCCTCCATGCTTGCTCTTTGGTAGTTGGTTTAGTTCCTGGGGTGGGGGGGCGTCCTGCTAGTTGATATTGTTCTTTGTATGATGAGATCGCATGCTTATGTGTCATGTACACAAGTTGATCATAGTAGTTCTGAAAAGTGGCCTGTGTCTGTGGAGGATTAAAGCTATGCGTTTCAGAGGCATTGAGGAGGAAGAGGAAGACAATTGAAGTAAATGCTGAAGAAATGAAGCGACATGTCTTTGTGTGGCACTTGAATGCCCTGGGTTCTGTAGTTGCTCAGAACAAGGCTAGAGATGTTATTCTTTATTTAAGCTCTGGTCAGAAGGCCCTTTTGTAGTTACAGTATTCTGTGTAAGAAGCTAAACTGCCATCAATTTAGGAAAAATAAAAGTCACAATCATGTGGATCTCTATTGATTAAACACTTTTAATCAGTGTTTATAGGCTACATTGCTGCTTATATGTTCATTTTGGTGCATCTTTTGAGTCATAAATTTCTACTCTTCTACCGAAACTCATTTCTTAATATTTAAATTCGTGTTGAGATAAAACTGTTTCTTCATTTCATTCCATAGCAGGTAGGTTTCATGTTGTTATGCCCAAATATCAGACAAAAGAAACTTACAATGGTTTGTTTTCAGGCCACAACAGTCCACTGTGCTGTAGAAAACATGGCGGCCTGCCAGTAGAAAGAAGCATTTTGGTGATGCATCTCACATATCAACACACCAGGAAGTATGGATAGAATCAGGGTGGTTCTGACTTTTAAGACCTTCCCACAGTAACCCACTATTTCTAACGAGGCAACTGTTCCAGTGGCTCTACAGCCTTCCCAAACAGTACCATGAGCTAGATAGAGACCAGTTGTTCCATTCCCTGGGGTACATTTCACTTTCAAGCCTTAACAACTACTCTGTATAATAAATCATGATGCTTAAAATTGGCCCTTGGTAATCACAGAGTCCACACGAGCAAATGTAGTCAACCATGGATTAAAAATATTTGAAACAGTGTATCTGGCTTTCCTTTATCACTCTCTAAATAGCAGTATAGCAACTGTTTATTTTAGCATTTACCTTGTATTATAAAGACTCAGTGAAGCAGTATTCGGCAAAACCAGAACGGGGAAGTGGGAAGGGGTGGGTGGGAGGACAGGGGAAGAGAAGGGGGCTTACGGGACTTTCAGGGAGTGGGGGGCTAGAAAAGGGGAAATCATTTGAAATGTAAATAAATTATATTGAATAAAAAAAGAAAAGGGAAAAAAGTATTATAAATAATCTATGACACAAAAGTATGCAGGAATTGATGTACAGTTTCTTTCCAAATCCTGCATAAAAAACTAGAAAGCCTGAAGAAGTTGGTATGCCAAAGCTTCACGAAGCTTGTGGCTGCTGACGGACAACCACTGTCATTCTTCAAATTCCCGATACTTAGCTTATTATGTTCATTCTCATTATAGCATTTTTCCCTTTGTTTTTCTCAAGGTAGTGGGAGCTTTAGACCAATGTGTCTTGAAGTGTGCCTTTAGGTTATAAACACAGTGTTTGGTGACGCTTCCCTATTGCTACTCCCTGGAGATGTCTCTCCCAACACACAATACAGATTTTCCCAACATGGTGCCAGAGGTCATGCCTATAGCGATAAAGAAGAAAAACAGTTATCTTTCCCTCCAAAGATCTTAGATACTGAGGAATCTTTTGTTGTAGTGGGTGGTGCCAGTTTCATGACTAACTTGCTAAGGGCACATCAGAGTGGCTGCCTTTTTAGCAGAAGAAATTGTCATTGTTTTTCTTTCTGCTTTATGTTTACATGACCACTGAACAATCTTCCCAAGGGTCTAAAACATTTAAGGACATTTCTTTCACTGGAAAAGTGAATTCTGGACATCTGTGCTGGCTTTAAATCCCATATTTATTTTGTAACAGAAAAAAAGTACTAAAACAAATGTACAGAGTATACTTTTTCTCAATTGCTGACTTTCAAATCATCAGTCTAGTTTTTAGATGCCATTACACATAGCTCCTCTCTCCCTCCCTCCCTCTCTCCCTCCCTTCCTCCCTCCCTCCCTCCCTCCCTCCTTCCCCCTCCCTTCCTCTCTCTCCCCTCCCTCTCTCCTTCTCTCCCTCTCTCTTTCTCTCTTTCCCTCCCTTCCTCCCCTCCTCCCTCCCCCCCTCTCTCTCTCACACACACACACACTCACAAACGCAATAGTTGTGGTTTGTGCCACTAAAGAAATTAAAAGTCAGTTTGCAGTTCTGCAACTGTAGACACAAATATATTAAACGATAGTGAGCAGAGATGCAGAGCTTCACAGCAAGGCACAGCATCCTCTGAGGACTGACTTAATAGCTTTTTATAGATCTGCACCAGGCAATTATTTCCAACCCCAGCTATTCTGACCTTTCTTATTGTGGTTGTGGCTATTACTCTCAAAAGTGTTTCGTACATAGAGTGGGGGCACCAAGCGAGCTAAGTATGCTATGGGTAAACCTTAAGCTTTGATCTGTTGTAGTTCTTCCTAATAGAGAGGTATACTAAGAGAAACTAAAGAGTTACAAGGAACTCTGAGAGTTTCCAGAAAGTGTTTCATATGTGTTCAGTCAAGTGCTTAGCTTTCCTTCCACTTATGAAACCCCTGATTGATCTTGACAATTCTCCAAACAACAACCTTCCAACGTTTACAATAGTGGTTGAGTCCTCACTGCCAATCTTCTTGAGCAACTTTATTGAAAAATTTTTCTATTGCTGGTGAGTGTCTTGGCTCATAGTTATTATTATTATTATTTTTAAATCCGTTTTCTTTCCAGGCTTAGGAAGCCCATAAGGACTGGTACCTGCTGTTGCCTAGAGAAAGGTTTGAAACTGCTTGCACCATAGCAGACAAAGCACAACAAAACAAACCTTCACCCCCAAAGCAAAATCCAAACAAACAGTCCCTGTTAAGTGAGTCATGACATGATCAGCTGTGTGTGCTAAACTGGTCAAACTTCTTGTGTCACAAGTTATTTTGGTAAAAAACACATTTATAACACTATATATTTTCTCTGAAAAAAATTCACTAGATAAAAAAAGTACCATTCTATTTTTGGCACTAAGTATTTCCCAGACAGTTTCCTCATCAAAGGGAGTTCAGTACCACGGCCATTTTCCATTCTTCCATTGTTCAGCAGTAGGGACAAGCGCTCGTTACTGCTGAAGCTTTGGTTTAAACAATTTTAAAAATGCTCTAACTCCCATCTCTTGCACTCTCAGAGTGAGATCAAGGATTAAAAAGCTCCCAGAGTTTCCAATCTTGGTGGAAAATTGGCTGTCACACAGAACGAGATATATTCTAACTGACTTTGCCGTGCAATTGGGTTCTTAATGAAAGCCGCGTAAGACAAACCTGCACCCCTGTGTATTTCATTTGTGCGTCTTGTACCTGGAATAAAATGTAACTGCTGTAAATCTTTAAGTTGGGTTCAATAAAGCAATAATAGCGTACTGTGCAAACTGACCATTTAGCTTAACAACTGATTTGTTACACCATTAACTTGTCCGCTATCTCGTCTTAGGGCTCTTTGCTAACTGAGTGGCTGTTAAGTACTGTCATGAACAGATTCTTCCAAGGGGAAAAACATCTAAAACCAGAGGCTGGTGCTATCGCTGACAGAAAGCTCAAGGTGGCCATGGAATAATGAATAGATGTTAAAGTTATTAATGTTTAATCATGAAGGCATTGCATGACCTCAAAAAATTGCGGTAGAAATAAAACCAGCGAAGGAAAAAGACGTGTAGCATCTTGTTAAGGCCTTGTAATTTGTACAGAACATGTCAAATTTTTAGCTGCTATTACAAAAAAAACCCCAAAAAAACCCTTTAGCTCTCTGTAAGTCAAATTACACACTTTGCAAATTGGTACTAGTAACAGCTGAAACATTTATTTTTCTCTTTTTGACCAAGGGGCTCAATAAAGAAGTATATGAAGTCAGGGAGATGAAATCAGGGAGATGGATAGTTCTAAACCAGAGTGAGGTGTCTGGAATGTGCAGTGTCATCTCCTACACCTGGGGCAGAAGCCAGTACTAACATCTGTGGAAGGAAATGAATGCATCTGCTAAAGAAAGTAGTCTAGCTTGGATGCCAATACCAGAGGTCACATTTCTGTATTTCTATGTAGTATGCTTGTATCAACGTTGAAGGAAATGTAAACTTATCTCTTTCTTTTATAAAAGAAACTCAGATGTATACTACCTTGATTTTTTTTTTTGTATTCTACAAGAGCTTCCCCCAACAATGCAGATTCATCTCTGTATTGTTTTAGGAAACAAACTGTCAGTTTTTAGTACCCGATTTATCAAGATTATGAGTGCACTTTCAAAAGTATTAAATAAAAAATAACAAATTTCATAGAAGAGTGGTTCTCAACCTACCTAATGCTGGGATCCTTTAAGTACAGTTTCTCATGTTGTAGTGACCTCCAAACATAAAATTACTTCAGATGCTACCTCATAACTGTAATTTTACTACTGTTGTAGATTATAATATAAATATTTTCAGAGCTAGTGGTTTGCTAGAGCTAGATATTTAATGGAGCTAGCATCATGCCTTAGAACTGTCAGAAGAATGTTTCCACAAATATTTCTGAAATTCTTAGAAAAGACTGTTTTTTGTAATAGCCAGAAGCTGGAAACAACCCAGAGGTCCCACGACAGAAGAATGGATACAGAAAATGTGGTTCATTTACACAATGGAATACTACTTAGCTATTAAGAATGAGGGCATCCTGAATTTTGCAGGCAAATGGATGGAACTAGAAAACATTCTGAGTGAGGTAACTCAGACTCAAAAGGACATGCATGGTATGTACTCACTAATAAGTGGATATTAGCCAAAAAAAAGTACAAAATACCCAAGATACAGTCTATAGAACTCAAAAAGGTCAACAGGATGAAGGGCCTAAGCAAGTGGGATCCAGATTGAAGGGAGGTCCTATGGCCTGACACTATTACTGAGACTATGGGGTACTCACAAAAATGGACCCAGCATTCCAGAAACCCAACAAGCAGCTGAAAGAGTCAGATTTGTACCCAACCAATGGACAGAAGCAGCTGACCCCTGTGGTTGAACTAGGGAAGGCTGAAGAAGCTGAGGAGGTGGCGACCCTGTTGGAGGACCTGCAGTCTCAATTAATCTGGACCCCTGAAATCTCTCAAACACTGGACCACCAAACAGGCAGCATACTCCTGCTGATATGAGGCCCCCAACACATATAATACAGCAGAGAACTGCCAGGTGTGTGTTCAGTCAGAGATGATGCACCTAACCCTCAAGAGACAGGAGGCTCCAGGGAGTTTAGAGGTTAGGTGGGGAGGGTGGTGGGTGGTGGTGGTGGAGACATCCTTCATGGATATACGGGTGTGGGGAGGAGGTATGGGATGTGGAACAGTTGGAGGGTGGCTGGGGGTGGGGAGGAAAATATAGAGAGTAAGTAAATAGATACATAAATAATCTTTTCTTTTTAAAACATGGCGCTAAATGATGATTCACAGTTGAGTTGCCCAGGTGATATAACTACATAACAATTATAAATTAGGCCGAATGTGGTGGCTCATGTTGTTATTCTAGCCTGCAAAACACTGAGGCAGGATGATCACGCTCATAAATAATGACAAGAAAAGCTAAGAGAGCCAACAATACAGCTGATGAAACAAATTATGTAAAATAGTAAAATAAAATCTAAATAAACATTTAAAATGTAGCCCTATAGGGCTGAAGAGATGGTTCAGTGGTTAAGTGTGCTTACTTCTTTTCCAGAGGACCAGAGTTCTGTTCCCACCACCCACACTTAGAGGCTCATAACTTTCTGTAGCTTCAGTTCCAAGAAGCCTAGCTCCCTCTTCTGGCCCCTTTGGCCATCTATGGCCAAATGGTAAACTCACATACACATATAAATAAAAAATGTAAACCCGGGAGTTCCTCAGAAAACTGGACATGACACTTCCGGAGGACCCGGCTCTACCACTCCTGGGCATATACCCAAAGGATTCCCTGGCATGCAATAAAGACACATGCTCCATTATGTTCATAGCAACCTTATTTATAATAGCCAGAAGCTGGAAAGAACCCAGATGTCCCTCAATGGAAGAATGGATACAGAAAATGTGGTATATTTACACAATGGAATACTGCTCAGCAATTAAAAACAATGAATTCACGAAATTTTTAGGCAAATGGTTGGATCTGGAAAATATCATCCTAAGTGAGGTAACCCAATCACAAAAGAATACACATGGAATGCAATCTCTGATAAGTGGATATTAATTAGTCCAGAAGCTCTGAATACCCAAGGCACAATTAACATAACAAATGACTCCCATGAAGAAGTAAGGAGAGGGCCCTGATCCTGGAAAGGCTTGATCTAGCATTGGAGGGGAGAACCAGGACAGAGAAAAAGGAGAGAGGTGATTGGAGAATGGGTAGAGAGAAGAAGGTTTATGGGACATATGGGGAGGGGGGAACTGGGAAAGGGGAAATCATTTGGAATGTAAACAAAGAATATAGAAAATAAAAAAACATAATAAAAAAGTAAACCTGTAATTATAGGTACTGTATGGAATGGGAAATGATATTAATGATCTTGATAAGTGAGAAAGCAGTTACACAGTACAGTGTAAAAATGATAAATGGATTTCTATTTGTCTTAAAGGTTAAACGAGTAGTAAGGATAACATTTTGGAACAATCACCTATGCATGGTGATAGTTTAAAACACTGTTCTAACAATATGAACCAACCAGTACCCCCAGAGCTAAACCACCAACCAGAGTACACATGGAGAGACCCTTGGCTCCAGCTGCATAGGTAGCAGAGGATGGCCTTGTCAGACATCACTAAGAGGACAGGCCCCTGGTCCTGTGAAGGCTCGGTGTCCCCAGTATAGAGGAATGGGAGGACCAGGAAACAGGAGTGGGTGGGTTGATGAGCAGGGGGAGGGAAAACAAGGAAAGGGTGACATTTGAAATGTAAATAAAGAAAATATCCAATAAAAACATTGTTCACACTGACTTCCTCAGCCTAGTTCTCCAGAGCCTCCTTCATGGCATCATTTCCCCACGGCACCACAGCAGGACGAGGCCCCAGAGGAGTGTTGAACATAGGACCATACTGCTGATCTGGTAAAGTGAAAAGTTAGAGAGGCCATTCTTGGAACTTCCCATTTCCTGATGTCAGGTATACAGATGCATTATGGTCTGGTATCAAACCTCTAACCTATATCTGCATCCTGACCTAGTCAGTACTCTGCCTCAGAATCTGAGCCACACCAGGCATGCTCCACAACCCAAAGGCACCAACCCTCTGCCCAGTACTACCTTTGAGAAAACTTCTTTATGTCCAGTTCCAGAAAGTTGCCAGGGAAGGGTAATGGGGTAGTTCCTGGAGGCATCTTTCTCAACAGTTTCCTCTGCCTCCACACAGATGTTATAGTCATGACACTGAAGCAGGTCAGCACAGCCACCGGGAAAACCCAGAGGCCAGCATGATGGCAGTGGGATGGACATGCAGGTGGTTATCTCTGGGATGGTGTATCGTTATACTCTAGGCTGGAAGGGTGGCTCTGGTTCCTGTTTAATAATTATCTCATTTCTCCCATGAAGAAGTATGGAGAGGGTCCTGATCCTGGAAAGGATTGATCTAGCATTGGAGGTGAATATAAGGACAGAGAAAAAAAGGAGGGAGGTGATTGGATAAGGGATGGAGAAAAGAAGGTTTATGGGACATATGGGGAGGGGGGATCCGAGAAAGGGGAAATCATTTGGAATGTAAACAAAGAATATAGAAAATAAAAATATTTAAATAATAATAATAAAAAAAACATTGTTCAATTTATCTATCCTGAACATGCATTCCTTATGAAAAACTGACAAGAGTCATATCAAAGTGTTCAAAGCATACCATGATACACTGTCGTGTCTGCGTCCTCCATTGAAAATAGTTTTAAACAGATGTTTTTGGAATCCACATTCAATTTTCCAGCTCCTAGGAGGTATAAGTTGATACTGAAAGTTTCTATGGATAGGTTATACTAGTATTGAATACATGGAATTTGGCCGCCCTTGTGATTCACAGATCAGAAGGAACTGATACAGGGACTAATTGTGTCCAAACATCACTGCATCCAGTAGCAAGGCTGGCCGTATGGCAACATTGCTCATGATAATTACATGAAGTCTCTGGCACTGAACTCTTTGCCAGAGTTTCATGCCAGGAGCAATCTGGAAGATGACTCTTAGAATCAATTCTATAAAAAAAAATGTGCTGGGACAGTTTGACTACTTTCCACATTCCGTTGTGGTGGGTCATTGGTGTTCTAAATAGGAATCTACTGGACCAGTTCTTTGACTTCCATGGCTTTCTCTATTTTGTTTCCCGCAGAGGAATATGGTGCTGTGTTTATTGGACCATTGGTGTGAACTTCACACCTGGGTTCCAGTCCTGGCACTGTTACTAGTTGATATGTAACCTTAAGCAAGTTATTTTTTGTTTTTCAGTGTCTGTAGCTTTAAGATACATTGGTGCCATTAATTATGTCTAATGATGGAGAGGATCAAGTATAATAATGCAGAAAGAAGTTAAGACAATGAGCTGGGGATGTAGTTTGATTGGTAGATATTGGTAGAGTTATTTCTTAGCGTAAAGAAGTCCTGTTTTCAATCACCAGGACTATGCATATTAGATGTAGTGGTGCATGTGTACAATCTCAGGACTTGGGAGGAGGAGGGAGAATCAAAAGTTCATGGTCATCTTCACCTACAAGTTGGAGGTTGGCCTGGGCTCCCTGAGACTCTGTATAAAAATAACCAACCAACCAGACAGATAGACAAACATCTCTCTCTCTCTTTCTCTCTCTCTCTCTCTCTCTCTCTCTCTCTCTCTCTCTCTCTCTCTCTCTCTCTCTCTCACACACACACACACACACACACACACACACACACACACACTACCCCAACATGTTAAAACAGTGATTATTACAGAATAAATACTCAATAAATATTAATCATTGTCATGACCACAGTGTTTCTAAGTTGCCCAACACTTCCAAGTTGTAAGACACCTTTGGATAGGGCAACAGAAAGTGAAGATTACATCTCTGGAGCTCTAACTCTGTGGTTGTCACTGTATAGTCAGTCTTTACAACAGCTATGAGTCAACAGCATTTTCTATTCTCCAAAGGATGACACTGAGGCTAACCATGACCTGTCTTTTCCAGTCCATATGTACTCCGTCTTCCTCTTACTCACATTCCAAAACTCACGGCTGATGTTCCCACCAATCCTCCTACTTACATTTACTCTATTGTATCTGCCATCTATGGGCTATTTGAAGATCCCAAATAAACAGCATGTGGTAAGACATGCTGGGGGCTAATTCTGTAGCCGTTTACCAAAGTTCTTATGAGCAGGTTTTGTTCCATACTGGAGATCAGCCTCATCTGGAACTTCTCATCATCTTGATTTTAGGTGCTGCCTTTCATTCATCTCAAGATAGAAGCTTTGCTAAATTACTCCCTCCACCCCCATTCTAATCTTCAGTTCTGCCTGGGCTGCCTGCCCATATGACTACCGAGTGTGGGCCTGTTGCCTTTTCCCCTCAATGGCCACACTTTGCTTTGCCCACTCCTAGGCATTCACAACAACAACAAAACCAGCGATAAAACCACCTGCTTACCTGAGACTCAGCCCTTGCGGTCATTGGATCCTTTAATGTGGTATGGGCCAAGGCGCATCTTGTCCCTGCTGGGTCGTCTCTGCATCCTCCTCTTCCTCCTCTGCCCTATATTGGCTCTGTCAGGCCTATAGGTTCTTTCTGATATAGCCGTCTCATCAAAATAAAAAGCTCTATATTACTATCTGAAGTCGGCTCATGTCAAAATAGTCTTTATTTATTAGTATCCTGGTCCTGGACAGTAGGATTTTCTCATAATCCATCTTATAAGAACAGATGCAGTTCCATCATGAACCTGAGTTCCACTTCCATAGAAATCTTTTATCACTGTACCTGTGAGAGCCCCAGCATTTTTCCACACGGGGAATGGGAGCCAACAATCCTTTCCAGTTAGGTGCCAAAGTTAGGTCGAACATGTTCCACTTTGAAATGATGCATTTATAAAATTGTACTGACTTCTCAAACCTTTATGTTTAAATCTTTTCTAGCTGATGTCAAAGAGATAAAGATGCCTTCAGAAAACAGGATGAGCTGAACAGAAAAGCCAATTTTTCAACTGTGGTAGAAAATGACATTATTTGAAATTCTTTTGCCTGGTTCCCATAAAACTGAAAAGAGGCAAAAATAACTTTTTATTTGCATATAAAACAGCTACATAAAATTGGTCTGTAGGTTATCTTATGTGATAAACACAAGTGAAAGAGAAAATATACATTGGTATGTTTGGCTGATGTTGAAATCTTATTAAATTCAAATTATTCATTTTCATTCAGGAAAAAACCTCTCAACTAATAAAAATCTGTAGCCATTTTGTTTGGCAAAATGATTTCCAAACTCAGGTTCGAGGCAGTTACTTCTCTGTATTCATATAGACTATTGGTTACACTGAAAAGCAGAATATTTGATTAAATAGTATTTCTTAGCCTGTTGGGAAGTGTCATTCTGAGAAAGTGCCACAATTTGGGGGCATTGGTAAATACTGATTTGAGGAAAGCTTTCAAATCAGAATCTCTTGCATGGCTGGACAATATTTTTATGTGATAATTAAAAGGTATTGTTTAGTAGAAGTTATGCTAAGTAATTTTTTGTTTCTAGAATTATCATATTTGAGCATTCTGTATGGGCCTGCTGCCTTTTCCCCTCAATGACCACACTTTGCTTTGCCAATTCCTAGGCATTCACAACAACAACAACAACAATAACAAATCCAGCAATAAAACCACCCACTTATCTGAGACTCAGCCCTTGTGGTTATTGGATCCTTTAATGTGGTATGGGCCAAGGCACATCTTGTGCACTCCTTGGAATTAACTCACATAAGTTTTACAGTGCACACATGAACACTCATCCAGAAGAACCAGAAAGTAGCTCACCAAAAACAAAACAAAACAAAACAAAACAAAACAAAACAAAACAAAACTACCTTACCCCGGGAGCAGCCATCGTACCCCTTCCTTGAAGGTGACTCTGTTTGGTAATAGTCAGGACTGTAAAATTTGAATTACATAAATATGTTTGGTTTGTTTTTAATGCTTATAAACACGAAAATTTTATATAAAAATGTAAATTTTTGTTCCTGGTAACCTTTTCTGGTAATGGGATTGAATTTTTTATGTAATTGTACATTTTTTTGAGATTTATTTTTAGTAATAAACCAGTATGGGCTTTATAGTACTGTACTATATGAATTTATCAGAATAATTTTTGTTTTATTATTGATGATATTTGGGTTGCTTTGAGTTTATATATACATATATATACATATAATACATATGTGTATATATATATGTATATGTGTATCTATGCATACATTTTAGTTTTATATCCAGTGATGAACTAACAAGTTATGTTATCATCACATTTCTTAGAGTTTTTTCTGACTGCTGAGAGTGTTTTCCAGGTTACTAAAGAAGAATTCTTCAGCAATTTCACTATTATTTTGTGCCACAGACTCACAAGGCCACTTAAGATGGGATCTTCTGCAGGCAAATTATGACTCGTCCAAACTCAGGGCCACATTTTACTATAAGGTCTTAACTACGTTTTCTTTCAGTACTTTCAATTCTATCTCTGTTGGTTTCAGTCTTCTGGGAAGAGGATTCTAAGACAGAATTTGAAGTGTAGAAGACAATAAAGAAAATTACTGGAAGACATGATGGGGAAGAAGAGTAGGCAGAGGAGAGATGGTACAGACCTAAGTCCCGTGGGAGCAGAGAAGAGGGTTGGATAGACAAAGGTGTTCTCTTTGCAGCTTGGAGATAGGCTCAGTTGTTCACAAAGAACCGTGGAGGAGGGTTCCCCATTGGATGAGATGAGTTCCACACTGACAGGAGCAGCCTTAGGGAACATATATCTTATTAAAGCAGAGCTTCAGTGGACTCCAAAGTGAGATACTGAGAGACCATTGGCTTCCTGCCGATGTTCTTTACTCCAGGGAGAGCGGATGCACACCTCCATAGCTGCCCTTACTTCAAAGATTCCCTTTGATGTTTATGTATTCTATTAGACCTTTCTAGTTGGTCCCAGGAGAAAAATTAACCTAATATTATAATCTACTTTAACTATAACAAGATTCCCTAATTATATTTACAAAAATAAAATGGTTTTTGATAAAAGGGCTTCTGTAAAGTAGTCTGGTCTCAAGCTTCCTGTGTAGTCAAGGATGGTCTTGAATTCTGGTCTTCTTACCTGCCCTTATCAAGTGCTGAAATTATAAGCATTTGTTAATGGACCAGACTAAGTATATATTTTAGTATGTGTTAGTACTAAGGATTGATGTACTCTAATGAAATATAAACTATGTCCTGACAGTTCTTTGAAAATTGGTAGAATCTTAGTAAGCAAAAAGGAGGAAATAAGGCTTTGAGCTGAATAAGCTTTTCTTTTTATTCTTCTATCACGGGGACAGAGTGTTTTTAGTTTCCACTAACTACCCTGTCCCAGAAATGATACACTCTTGGGAGGATTCATGCTAGCTCATTAGCCTTTGGTCTGCAAATCTTTACCTTAGTCTTTCCTTATTCTCTCCTCTCTTTCTTACAATAGATATTACTAATGTTTCTTAATGACCTGATAGTAAGGTCCACTTAGGAGGTCATGGACATATCTGACCCCAATATTGAGTTATTTAAGGTCAATAATTTTATGGTAAGTTTATTTTCTGGTTTTTTTTTTATAGAATTACATCATACATACTCACAACTTGAATGATTATGTGAAACATGAAATAGTCTTTGCATAAAATTCACCCATAGTTCTAGGTCCATTTGGTAGTGAATGAGGAAATCTCCTTTAGACCTTTAAGCAGGAAAGCTTTATGTGGAAGCTGGTTGCTGCATGAAGAAACATTGAGTGAAACTTTAATATGAGACTATATAGTGTATTTTTATAGGATCTCTAGAATAAGACTGATAGAACAAGCTCTCTCTCTCTCTCTCTCTCTCTCTCTCTCTCTGTGTGTGTGTGTATAAAGGGGATTATAATTTTCAATGCAGACCTGTATCAATTTAGCCCTGTCCTCTACACTAGACTACATAGCTACGAGGCCAGATCTAGTGTATTTTTTCTCCTTAAGATCATCAAAATCAATACTAAGATCTGATAGGAAAGGAAGCAGGAGGCTTCAGAGTAGGATTTGTGGAGAGGCTTACAGACTGTAGTCTGCTAATCCAACCTGGTCTATCTCCTGACTAAAAGACCAAGAATCTGGTAGTTGTTCAGTCCATGAGACTATATGTCTTAGGTGGTCTTCAGCCTCTGTTAGACCCAAAGAAGTAGGTTCTAATACCATAGAAGGAATGCTTTAGAAAGAAGATGGATGAACTTTCTAGAGAAAAGTAGGGACAATTGGAGAAAGAATGAAAGCCTCCTTCTTACAAGTCATTTTATATTGGGGGATTCCAGAAGGTACGGTCTAGATTTGGAGTGAGTATATTGACCTTAAACGACCTAGATTTTGGGTGCATCATCTGACCTCAAATGCTCTATATTTATGATGGATCTTCTAATCTCAACTACAGACTTGGCATGGGTCTTCACACTTCTATGATCCAGCCAAATAAAATCCATGTGCATCCAGAGGCTTGGGTTTTAGTTGACAACTAAGATCAGGCATTAGAAATAATAATAGAGACTTGGAAAACAAAAAAATAAAGTTGTAAAAATTATGATGTTGGTATGGAAAACAGTGGTGATCTGGGTGATGGAATGACAATGGGGAGAGCTAAAGAGAGCAATGCATCATAGTAACAGTGGAAAATTATGGCCATCTGGCCAGATTTGGCCTAGTACCTGTTTGTTTAAATAAAACTTTATTGGAACACAGCTGTGTTTATGACAGCTTTTTTCTATGACAGCTTTTTTTTTTTTTTTTTTAATCTAAGAATAACAGAGTTCAGACATTGCAAGAGCTAGGTATATTTACTATCAGGCCATTGACAGAAAGTATTAACAATCCCCATAATACAACTTGGCATAGGCAAAAGAAACATGGGATTAGTCTGACGGCAGGAAGAGCGGGCTTTTTTGTTTCTGTTGTGGTAATCCCAGCATCATTACTACTGGCTCTTACCTCTTATGTCCATTTAACAGATTACTCTCCTTTCTATAGTCTTGGGGTCTTCTACTTGTACATATAAATATCTTAGAGGCACTGGAGAGAGAACTAGGATGTTGAAGAGCACATAACCAAGTTCCCAGCACCCATACCAAGTACCTCACAACTGTCTGTAACTCCAGCTTCAGGGGAATCTTATGTCCTATTCTGGATTCTGAAGGCAAAGGCTTTTCATTCTGCCAACTGTTTCTTCTCTCCCTATATTAAGGATCTTAACTACCCATATTTGTGAACAAGATGGAAATAGGTTTGAAAATACAGCTCCAATTTACTGAACCATGCCAATGTCTTCTTCTAACGATAGAATTCCCATTTTCAATACTATGTCTTTCTACTGCACAGCCTAGCTCTGTCTCCCTCCAGAAGACAGATTCCTTTGGTGGGCTTCATACTAAATCCACCCATGTCTCCTCCTTGGGCTGCTTGCTAATACCAGTTTATGTGAGTGCTACCACCTGCAGTTTAAATAATGGACAATTTCACTGGCTCAGCATAGCCGCTGGCTTTTATGTCATATTTCTTTTCTCCCTCCTATGAAGAAATGCCTATTTTCCCCTCCAGGTTATTACAAATCTAGTCACTATTACAGAGTCACAATTTCCAGCCCCTTTGGTTCCACTAGTATTGACTTTAAGCTCCATTTTACTTACATTGCTTTTAAAGTCACATGTGGGCATTTTAATTCATACAGGTAACTTGATGAAAGAACACTGTGTTCCTAATACTCTACAAACATCATTTCCTCTTTTCAAATTCCCATTTTAATTAAGTCATCTATAACTTCATATTTCTGTAGTGCTCCCATAAAGGAGCTGGAAGAGGTGATTATTACACATCTTCAACTACATTTACTAGCATTTACCTAGTGCAACCAAAATATAAAGATTGTGTACAATTAACATACATCCAGCCATAATCTTAAAACTGTGTTTCAGGTATTGTGGATCCAAATTCGATCCAATGGCCATCTCCTTTTTGCATTGCAGACTGGAAAGAAATAATACATCATTAAAAATTGTAAATCATTCTTTGCAAGGGTTAAATTATGAATAAACTAAAAATAAAACACAGTAAGAACAAATAAGAAAGCAACACATTTTGAAGCAATAGCCCAATTATCTTCAGTTGTATGCACATGCTAAAATAGCAGGGTGCAGGATATTTAAGGGTTAAAGGGCATTTCAACTACAAAGGCAATGATGGTGTGAAGAATGTGTAAGCTGTTCCATCATAAGGTGATGTCAGAACTTTTTACAGAGTATCTTGAATGATTAAAAAAAAAGGAAGTATTCATTTAGGACTGTTGCTGTCGAAAGACAGAATTTCATAGATTTCTTGTTCGGAAAGAAATAGTCTCTAATGGCCAGTCAGGGTATCTTATTTATTCTATGAATTTATGACCTCCCATGGTTAATTCCACAAAACTAACATTTAAATCAGCTGACAAGTGAGTTTGGGACACTCACTACAAACCAACCTGCCTTTTTGAGAAGCCCTTGCACTCCCTTGAATTAAGCAAGGTTAGAAAAAATGTTGTTTTCATGGATTCTAATTTGATAATTGGTATTTAATGAGCATTTTCGTCCCTAATTTTCCTGTAGAGTGAATTTATAGAAAAGAAACCTGAGGTTAAAAGGTAGGTTTTTTTTTTTTCATTTTTGATACTTTTTTGCAAAAACACACATTAGTAAACTTGAGGTGTGACAGTACATGGCTCAATCTGTAAAGTCCTACCCATGCACACACGGAAACTCAGGTTTGATTCCCAGAACCTGTGTCTGAGCTGGGTGTGGTGACTGCGAGGTAGAGACAGGCAACTCCCTGCTGGTCACTGGTCAGTCACAGAAGCCAACATGGCAGTCATAGACCAGTGAGAGAACTTGTACATAAGTCCTTAGGTATGTCACTGAGGTTGGCTTCTGGCCCCAACACACAAGCATTCTCATGTGCATTTGCAAATGCATATGCAACTGCAGACACACGGACATGCACAACACCCCCCCCCCAAAGAAAGTCATGGAAGAGAAAGCATGAAACCATTCACAATCTATTAACATGGTGAGAGGTCTTTCTCCCACTCCTCCTCAGCAGGGCTCCAGTATTTGTACATCTTAAAGATAAAGATACATTTTGTTTTTACTAATTTGTGTCTTTTTGATAAAAGAAATGTAGAAGATAATCTATATTCTTACAATTCATAAACAATAACCTATATTCTTAGAATTCATAAACAAATCTTGCCCCATGTGAGAGGTAAGAAGATTTTATTTGATGTTTATATTTCTTTCAAAATACTAAATCCATATTACCTGGCTCTAAATGTTTTCTACAGCCAAGATTGACAAAATTGGTCAGACCAAAAATATAAGCTTTCTTATAGGACGGCCCACCAGTAATTAGGTTATCGTTTTTCCCTATTCTTTCGTGAGCCCGTAGACGTAGACTTCAGGTGGGGGGTTACATCTTTGGAGTTTGCTTTACTCTCTGGCAATTGGTGGAGATGATTCCCTCGCTCCGTTTTAGTGCCGGGACCAGATATTTCCTTTGATTTTTGTGCAAAAATTTTATTGTTTTTCCTTTGTTCCCTAGAGAAAAAAAAGTGTCAATAGTTGAATATAGTTTGAAAACAGCTATCTCTTGTAGGAAGCAAGAGCCAGTAAGGAAACTTTCAATAGGCTACTTGAGCCTTGACCAATGTGTCCACCTGTAAACCCAGTGAAAGGGATTCTGTTCCCTAATGGAGATGGGGACAATGCTGCAGCATGCACTTTTATTTACAGTCCTTGGACTGGAACAGTAAGGGACACCAGGAGCAACAATCATTTAGGTACAAAATGTGACAGTAACTTTCTTCCACTTTCAACATAAACAGTACCTTTACAGCCCACTTAACACTAAAAGGTAATTTTCTCCTAATGAACAGAAGGGTTGTTAAAAGTGTCCTGCTATAGGAAGAGCAGTGACTAAGTCCCTTTAATGGGATTGTGCACACTAGATGCTTATTACCATAATTAGCTTTTCCTGTGTTATGGCTTTTGTGGCTTTGTATTCCAGAAGAGTGTTTGCTAAATCAATAGCCAACTCATCGGGCTCTGATAAAAAGTTCAGGACAAGTGAACTTTTCCTTGTGGGCGGAAAACAAACTACCATAAATTATCAGGCGCGTTGGGCTAATTTTTGTTTTCTAATGCTCTTGAAGAAGTAGAATTTACTGCAAATATCTACATTTTCTCAGAGATACAATTACATCACATATAGGGGAAAGAGCTCTCCAAGGAAGTAAAGTATCAAAGAAGGGATACTTGTGCTGCTGTCTTCACATCTCTTCCCCATTTTCCTAATCTTCTGTGACTCTCTGGAACCCCCTGGTGTACTAGCATTGAAATGGGTGACACCCAGAACCTGAAAGGCTAGGTGCTGTCTGAGCTCTCACTGTGCTAGGAGCAGCTGGCCCTCTCTGGAGGAATTGAGACACTGGAATATACAGTAATACATGCTGAATGCTTTCTATAACCCAGCACAGCATAAAACTGGTGTGATAGTAAAGACTGGTCATCCCAGTACGCAGGAATTTGGAAGCAAGAAGCATCAGAAGTTCACGATGATCTTTCTGTATGTAGAAAGTCCACCAGCTATTCTCTTCACCAGCTTACGGTTAGTTTTTGTCAACTTGACACAAAGTAGAGTAGAGCCACCAGCGAAGAGGGACCTCAGCTGAGGAACTGCCTCCCTCTGACTGGTCTGTGCTCAGGTAGGGGAAGCATTTTCTTGAATGCTGACTGATGTGAGAAGGCCCGAGCCTTTGTGGGTGGTACATCCCCTCGCAGGCCGGCCTGAGCTGTCTATGGGAGGAGATGAGCAAGTGTAGGGAAGCGAGCTAGAAGCAGAAAGCTCTTGCCTGAATTCCTGATAATGGATTGGGAGCCAAATACACTTTTTCCTTCACAGGTTGGTTTTGATCAGTGTTTTTATCAAAGCAATAGAAAAAAGACCAAACCAGGACAATTCCTATGAACATCTGACAGACATTCGAGTGGGAACTATTTGAAAGTACAAAATGTAGAACATATAGTGATGGTTAAAATCACGTATGCATTTAGAAAGTCATGCGCAGTCCATTAGGAGAGTACAGACTGAAGTAATCATATTGCAATAAAGAAGCCGGTTCACAGATGTCCCTCAATGGAGGAATGGATACAGAAAATGTAGTATATTTACACGAAGGAATACTACTCAGCAATTAAAAACACTGAATTCATGAAATTCTTAGGCAAATGGTTGGAACTGGAAAATATCATCCTAAGTGAGGTAACCCAATCACAAAAGAATACACATGGAATGCAATCACTGATAAGTGGATATTAATTAGCCCAGAAGCTCTGAATTCTCAAGACACAATTAGCATATCAAATGATTCCCAAGAAGAGGGAAAGAGAGGATCCTGGTTCTGAAAAGAGTTGATCCAGCATTGTAGGGGAGTACCAGGACAGGAGAATGGGAGCGGGGTGATTGGGAAATGGGTGGAGGGAAGAGGGCTTATGAGATGGATGGGGAGGGGGGAACCAGGAAAGGGGAAAGCATTCGGAATGTAAACAAAGAATATAGGAAAAAAAAAAGAATCCAGTTCACTAGTTAGAGTAGGTTCCTGTCAGTTGTACCGTTAAATGCATACACCATTACAATTTGGAAACTTTGGATGCTGTTCTTCAAGTCTTCCTTAGACTTCACTTCTCTCTGTAGATCCTTAATGTCTATTGGAATCTGATGATATTTGAAAGGTTTTGTGATTAAGACTGAAGGTTTATCGATGCTAATATCCCCATTTGACCATTATTTTTGTGCTGAATTCAGAGGTTTATCATGATTTCACATTGGCAGAGTCTGCTAGAGTATTTGAGTCCCTCCCTCTAAAGCTCCCAGAAATGAATTCAAATGCCACAGAAAGAAAGAAATACAGAACTTATTCTGGGAAGTCATGAAGAGTTGCAAGGAGCTTCAAGGTAAGAATTTAAGGTTCTCTGAAAATGGACTGTGAACTACCCAGGCTTCTAGAATAAAAATAGGAGATTGTGTGGGGGTGGATGCAATGGAAGACAATTCATATTAAATTGTGAGAGAGGGTTTTGGAATTGTTTTGTGAAGATTTAGAGGAGGGAAAGGAAAACAGACTTCAGAGCCCTCTTAGATGTATCTTAATCTTGCCAACTTAATGAAAAACTGTTTTGATTAAAGCAATTAAACTTGGTTTTTTTCTTCTGCAAAAATGAACTGGATTGTGCCTTCTTCATGATTGTTTTATTAGCTATAAATGTTTTGGTACTGAGTCAGGCCCGATATATGCAGTAAGTGGTAGATGCCGTGTTCCCTTCCTTATAGCTTCCTGGTGGTGACACTATGGTGCTTCCTTAAAACCTGGGCACTGTTAGGGCTTGATACCTCAAGTACCAGTCAATTTGTAGACATTATCAAGGAAGTGTGGCTACTATGGCCTGAACCAAATAGATATATTTTCCTTGAGTAGTTCTAAGTGAGTTGATTTGATGTAGTTCATAATTCAGTCTTACAGTTCTCCAGTTACAAGGCATTATTATTTGCTGTTTACAACGAGACTAAATAAATGGGTGTGACACCCTCCAAATTTCTGAGTCCATGATTAAGCTTCCCAGGGTTGACATTCAGGTTAGAAGAATCATTGATTGGCAAAAGTAGAAGTTTGGTTTTTTTTTTCTTTTTTCTGTTTAAGTTGAATTGAAGATCATTTTATGAGGTTGTTACTAGAGAACTTGGCTCCCATGTCTGAATTTTTTCCTTATCCGTATCCTTTAGAAATGTTTCTCTCTGCTTTGTAATGTCTTAGAAAAATGGTTTCGAATGATTACTTTTATTTTTATTTTATTATTTTATTTATTATTTTATTTTATTCTATTTTATTTTATTTTCTATATTCTTTGTTTACATTCCAAATGATTTCCCCTTTCTCAGTTCCCCCCTCCCAGCTCCCCCCTCCCCATAAGTCCCATAAACTCTTTTCCCTCCACCCATTCCCCATTCAACCCCCTCCCACTTCTCTGTCCTGGTAATCCCCTTTTGTTTCATATGTGGGAACAAAGCAAGAAATACTGTGTCCATCTAGAACTTAGGAACCGAGCTATCGCTAGGTCTGTGTGCTCCTCCTGTGTGTTCCTTCCAGTTGTCAGGTTTTGGTATTTAAATTGCTCATCAGGACTTATCTTTTCAGTACTCAGAATATATTTTCATACCTTTTTTTTTCTATTTTGATTTAATATATCACCAAGGTTGTTTGGTGTTATTTTTTACAATTATTTTTATTTTCATCATATAGTTCATTGCATACATTTTTCAAAACCTATGCTTCCCCCTTTAGAAGGGTATGAATTGATTTTCTTTTAGTTCTAATGTGTTGTGTTGAGTATTCTTACCTTCATGTTTTCCCCGAAGACTCCCCATTAAGGGTGGGCAACTTTTCCAAATGAAACAAACATTGCATTATGTTTTATTGGTGTGTAATTCATTTAGCAACTCACAAATGAGGGTGGAGTTCTTTTTCACTTTATTGGTGATTAGTACCTCCTCTTTCACAAAGCTTCCTCTGCTTTTTTTAGGAGAGATGAGATGGCTTAGTGTATAAAGGTGCTTGCTTACATAAACCTGGTGACCTGAGTTTTTCAGGGAGTCCATGCAAAAGTGGAAGGAGTCCATGGACTTCAGAAAGTCATCTTTTGCCACACATATGCCCTGACTCAATGCTCCCATCAACAATTAAAAAAAACCCACATCTTTACATTTTTTATATTATTTTATATGATGTTGTTTGAGTTTATAATCATTGATATGAGAATGTTTTCACTATGGGATTTTAATCTTCTGTTGGTTTCACATGTGGTTGCATGTGTGACTGCCTATCTCCTGGTCTTTTACTTTATTTAACTCTATAATGCTCTTCAAACTATCATTATTCACATATCTTATGCATTAACTTTTGATTACACGGTTAAAATGGAATTTTGACAGACATTACATTAAATCTACATTTTCTCAAGACATATGTGTGGTTTCAAAAATAGGTCAGTCCACTATATTATATGGACTGAGCAAGATATATTTAGCAATGTATGTATATATGCATGCAATAACAACCAATTAAAAAAGAAGCTTGAATTTGAATACTAGTGGAGAGGGGTATATGGGAAGGTTTTGTAAGTTTAGTGAGGTCTAGTTTATCATTCATTTTTGATAATGGACTGTGCTTTTGATATGAAGTCTAAGAAACCTTTGCTTAGTCAAAGATGTTCTGTGATTCAGGTTTTATACTCTGTAATTACACCTGTGATCAATTTTTGTAAGCTGTGTAATTCACTTTGCCTATGGGGTTCCATGTGATCGTGTCAGCAGCTTTTGTAAAATGGATATTCTTGTACTTAAATTGCTTTTATCTTTGTTAAAAATGAGTCCCATATATTGGTGTGAATGTCCTCGTGTGTGCTTTCTTCTCTGACACTGATTTTACATGTCACTGTCTCAACTGACCCCATGTTCTTGGCTACTGTACAAATGTAGATATTAATGTTGGCCACAGTGATTTCTTCTGCTTTGTTTTGCCTTAGGTTTGTTTTAGCTACTCAGCAGACTGTGTCTTTCCACATACAACATTTGGAATAAACTTGTCTGTGTCAACGGAATTCTCAATGGAATTTTGACAGACATTACATTAAATCTACATTTTCTCAAGACATATGTGTGGTTTCAAAAATAGGTCAGTCCACTATATTATATGGACTGAGCAAGATATATTTAGCAATGTATGTATATATGCATGCAATAACAACCAATTAAAAAAGAAGCTTGAATTTGAATACTAGTGGAGAGGGGTATATGGGAAGGTTGGGAAAAAAAGGGAGGGGGAAAATGTTATAATTATATTAAAATGGAAAAGATATCTATATCTTCAACATGTTGAGTCTTCCAATCCTTTAATACATTTCTCTCCATTTATTTAGAACATTAACTAACTATATTTTAGCATTTTGCAATTCTCAGCCTACAGATTTTGTCCATAGTACATTTCAAATATACTGCTAAATATTTTGTCTCCTTAGCAAAATTATTAAATGGGATTATGAATGGTTATAGTTAGTGTGTAGAATGTGCTAATATCAGTGTTTTATTTATTCTTTTATTTTATGCAAAGCTTTGGATTTCTAGTAGCATATTATCATGGAAAAGAGAGCTGATGTGAGGCATCTATACCACTTCTGGTATTGTACAAAAATTATTCTGTCTATGGCTAGAAGTAGCATGGGAACTGTAGGTATCTACATGTCATCAGATCTATATTCCTAGTTTGCTAGCGTTTCTAACAATAGCTTGGCCATTGTTCTCTTGAGCATGGGTCTATTTCTGTTTTATTGTGGTGACTGATCTCTCTACCCACTAGCTCAAACCACCTGTTCTAATGACCTCATTGTCACAATACACTTTGAGATTATGTTCATCAAGTCTTCATTGTATTGTTCATCCACAGGTTTTGCTGAGTCTTCAATATTTTTTTCATAAATTTTAGTATCAGGTATCAAGTTTCTTAAATAGCCCACCAGAATTTGAATTGAATCTGTTAACCAATTTTCAAAGAATTGGCATCTTTAAATATTGAGTGCTTACTTCAATGAAGACAATAATTCCTATTATTTAAATAATTATATAAATTTTTCCTGAAGTTAAAATGAATTGCCGAAAAAACCCATGGTTCCTTAATATACCCCTTAGTTTTGCTAAATGACGTCTTACTGTATATTAAATAATTATTTTTGTATATCAGTCATGTCACAAATCTGAACACTTGGCTAGATGACTTTAACTGCTGGCAATAGTTTTTGTGTGATTACTTTGAGTCTTTGTGGAACTAACATATGTGAGTAAAGACACTTCTGTGACTTCTTTATGATTCTTGCATTTCTTTTTGACCCTTAATAAAACATCAATAATCTTATACATAATGTTAAAAGAAAGTGATAATATTAGTGTTAGCATACAGGTGATTCCACTGGCCTGCCTTGAGTGATGTAGTGATTGCTTAAATCATGACCTGCCACCGCTGCCCGCTGCCATCTTGGCACCCACTCTGTTCCTGGTGTTCTCTCTGTCTCTCTGTCTCCCTCTCTCTCTCTTCTCTCTCTCTCTCTCTCTCTCTCTCTCTCTCTCTCTCTCTCTCTCTCTCTCCTCACTGTCCCCTCTTTCTCCCTCTCTGCCCCCTTCTTTGCCCTCATGGCTCTGCTCCCATCTGTCTGCCTATCTGCATGCCCACTTGTCTGCTCTACCCCTTCCCCAACTCCTCAGTCCTCTCCTCTCCCCCAATAAGCATCTTTCACACCAGGTCTGTTGCACAGTGCAGTTATTCAGGGAACACCTTGGCATGGGACTGCCAAAGGTATCCTCTTGCTGCATTATATTTTGTAACAATTAGACCTTCTTTTTCTACTTCTATTTGGAGAGAATGATGCTGATACTTCACAATTATATTTAAAATATAAAATTGTATGGATATGTATAGTTAGTATGAAATTAGTTTTGTAGATTGAGGAAGCTCTTTTTAACTATTTTTTTCTTGAGTTGTTTTATTTTAGATCATAAATGAGTGTTAAATTGTGCAAACAATTTCTACAAATTGTGAGGTGATAAGTATGCTTCCCTTTTGATCTGGAAGACCATATTTATAAATTTGTTGGAGCATACCAATATTTATAATTAATAGAGCATTGCTCATTATATATATTGCCAGTGTAGTCCCTGAATAGACTCGACCAATCAAATGGTCTTAATTTCATGAACTGGATATTGGTTTCTCACTCTAAGGTATGCTCACTTTTTTTTCCGTCAGAAGTTCTTCCATTTTTTTTATTTGATATATATTTTTATTTACATTTCAAATGATTTTCCATTTTCTGGCCCCCGACTCCCCGAAAGTCCCATAAGCCCCCTTCTTTCCCCCTGCTCTCCCACCCACCCCTTCTCACTTCCCTGTTCTGGTTTTGCCCTATACTGCTACACTAAGTCTTTCCAGAACAAGGGGACACTCCTCTGTTCTTCTTGTACCTCATTTGATGTGTGGATTATGTTTTGGGTATTCCAGTTTTCTAGGTTAATATCCACTTATTAGTGAGTGCATACCCTGATTGATCTAAGTTCTTCCATTTTTAATACTTAAGATTATTCAACTTTCAAAATACTATATCAGTTGTTTATATTAAATTTAGGCAAAGAAGAGAGTTACAGAAAAGGCATTTTTGTCCCTTAAATATTCTTGTGGAGTTGGTATTCTGTATCTAAAGTTGCTCAGAAAAGTTGGGTTGGGTTTAAAGTTGAAGGGATTTTTTTCATTTGCAACGTGTGGATAGACAAAGAAAAGATAAACTAACAGATGGTTACATTGTAACCCTTGCACAAACAAAAAGATGAAAGCTGAGTTCATTAGTAGGTCTCTTTCATCTCTTTATTACACATCCCCTAACATTTTGGTAGGAAACATCCCTTGGTTGATGGGAGCATGCAAGAGAGGGTCTGAAGCAGTGTTCACAACACGATTAAATGACATCATGAACAGAGAAAGGATTCTGCACCTAGACGCATGTGCTTGGTTTAGAACATCTCTGAACACAGTTGGAGAAGGACAGTTTTAATGGTTTTAATGATGTATCTTACACGCTATTTGAGAACTCCTTTTCTCTAAAAGTGAGAAAATCATGGACAGGGGCTGATATAAGACCACAAGCTCAGAGTCATATGCTTATACTCTAAAACATTCAAAAGGTAAAAGATGAGATTTTGGAGACCCATATTTTTATTTGCTATAGTTTGGTGGTAAAAGAACAAAGTACCCCCTATACACCTGGATACCAAGCATAATTTTTCTTTAGGTTTAGAGTGTGGTATTTTGAGCAAGTCAATCAGCTCAGGCTTGTGAGCAGATTTATTAATGGCAACATTGTGTTCCCATTCCTATGGGAAGCACCATGCCTAATCTGCCATTGTTGAAGTGGATGACCCTGTGGAGTATACAGTTTCCTTTCACCTTCCACCATCTCTGAAGTACAGGCTCCTCCTGCGGAAGGTGACAGAAGAGAAACAGCCTGTGCCAGCTGCTAAGCTTTTCAGGTACAATAGCAGTGGTTTATAACAATTTCTGTGCACTTTAGGAAGCAAATCTCTTTGTAGATAAGCCTGCAAGCTCAAAAGTGTAGGTGGTTCAGAAAAAAAAAACAAAAAAAACACATGAGTTTTATGAGTAGTTGATATGGGACTGACAGCATTATAAGTCTAATGATGAATTATTTCTAGGTCTCTTAAATACAACATTGACTAAGGACTGTATGTTTTGATTTTGAAAGAGATTGAAAGGATATTTGTCCTCAGTTAATTTCTCTTTCCCTGCTTGTCTCATGGGATCACAGAATTTGCACAGTGCATAGATTTCTGTCATCCTTAACTGTCTTCAGGTTCAAATTCTTAGGGAGGTAAGAGGTAATGATGGCCGGAGACAATTATGAGAAGCCTGGTGTGAGCCTGTAGAGTCTTCAGTGTCTTCCAGATCTACTGCCAGCCATGGCAGCTACACACAAAGAACTTCATTTGCATTTTTAAAAGTTCATCAATATTCCTTCAGGTAGTAGTTATGCTCTTCTGGGAAGGTCCCAGGCTGGTAAGTAAGGAAAGCAGAGAGGGACATGTGTAGCCAGCACTGATGCTAAGGAAAAAGAGAGACTGAACTCTGGGTCTGTAGTCACAGTGCAGCAGAGGTGTGGATGGAAAGTGACAAAAACTCCCAAGCGCTTCATTTTTATGATAACACAAACCCATATGTTCAAAATAATTGGTGTGACAATCAGAGTCTTTGTTTCCATCTGGACCTTTGTAGTGTCAGCACTTCCTGGTTTTGAAGACAAAACCTTCCCTGGGTTTTTGTAGCTTTCTAAGTTCATCTCCTCTCCTATAACTGGTGTTGTTGGAGCTCCAATAATACACAACTGATGACATCACATATCCTTCATCTTCAATCTTACCACACTCAGTACAGAAACTACACTGACACAAATCCTCCTCGCCTTGCATTTATGCTACCTAATTTGAAAAACTACTGTCAAATACTTCAAGCAGGAAAAGAAAAAACCGGGGAGAATTAGGTGATAATACTATTCAGCGATATCTATTGAGAGCATTTATCTAATCAAAACAAACCATGTAACACCTGGTATGTATCTATCACTTGTCCCAGCTGGTACAGCTGGAGGTAGCCCAGCTAGGGGACTCAAAACTCTGCTGAATCCTATCTATGTGATGCTTTGAGTCAGAAGGTAAGGGGTGAAGGGGGCCAAGCCAGTGGGGCTCAGCGAGATCTCCGTGCTCCCTGGCAGTTCACTTTGATGTGCTCTGCCTTTGAAGTGGATCCTTCCTTATTAGGCTGTCTTCTCCACCAGCCCCTTTATTAGCTCCCCCTTGTTTGCAGGAGGAAGAAGAGCCCTCTGATAATTGGTTCTTTGAGGGGGTGAGAAGAGAGAAACAAGGAGAAGAGAACAAAGACACACACACACACACATACACACACACACACACACACACAGAGAGAGAGAGAGAGAGAGAGAGAGAGAGAGAGAGAGAGAGAGAGAGAGAGAGAGAGACCTAGCCAGGAAACAGAAAACCATCTATCTGTATTTTGTTTGAAATGAAATAAAATAGTCTAAAATAAATAAAACCATCAAAATAATCAGTCTGACTCTGTTAAACTGTTCATCGTGGCTGCTATTTTTATAAAGACAACAGCATCTTAATATTTGTCTCCTGCGTCCTAGAATTGTTCAGGGTCACCTAGAAAGCTGTTTGCTGATGTTTCCATTTTACAACACTATTTTAAAATAAATCAGAGTCTGCTTAAATGTCTTTAGTTCACAACGTTTAGAAATGTTTTCATAGTATGGAGGCATGCCATGACCAATGCCTTCATCCCTAAAATTGGATTAAGGTTATTATGAGGAGTAAATGAGCTAATATTTATAAAGTCTGTAAAAGTATGCCTAGGAAGGCAAATGCTATCTATTTATTAAATTAAATAAAAATGCTTTTAAGATAAAATACAGAACCAGGATAAAAATAAATTATAACATGAGAAAGTAAACTCTGGGTTATTATGCAATCCTAGTCTCCATACAAAGTCAGGTCACATTCTCTAGAGAAGCAAAAACCCTGCCAACCCAGTGCTACAGTTAAATAGTGCAAATTCCATGCCAGCACCTTCTCTTGCAGATAACCCCAGTTTTTGTTTCCATGGTGCTAAGAATGATACGTATTCCTAGCTACCATGTGGTGACTGCCCAACTGTCCTTTTCTGTTTTAAATACTCCAATAATGGGAACCAGAAAAAATCCACCAAAAGCTTGGTGAGCGACATCGCTTGGCTCCTTTCTGGATTTAGGAAGAAACTGAAGTTGGTTTAGAGTCCTTGCAATTGTCCTGTGTTTCTGTTGAGTCTTCCCTGTATAGCGGAGAAGTAGCACCAGGGTGAACCAGCCGTTTTGCTGACTGATGTGGTACATCAATCACCACCCTTTCAGTAGAACTTGATCAGGGATAGCCCAGTGACAGATTGCTGTCTGGGAAAAGATGCTGTCTTTTCCCCCACTTCCATGAAAAAGGCTCAGAATACTAGGGTTTAGACATCTGCTCCTGGCTGAGGCTGTGGATCACAACATTACTGTCCATGGGCACAGGCTTTGGCCTTGTATCTCCATTTACAGCTGTAATTCAGGGTTGCAGAACTGGTGTGCCAACCATCTACTCTTACAGAGGAACATTGATGGAAAACCTGTTGTAAGGCTTTCTAAACAATTACAGTTTCCTGGTTACCAAGCCAACCATTTATTGATGTTTCCAGACAGGATGTCTGAAGAATGAACTAGGGCCTCAATATAGAGAAAATTACCAGGTCAGCTCATTCATGGTCCTGAATATGTCCAGTCTAAATTCTAAGAAGTCTAAGGTGAAAAAAGCCAATTGTGGTAGCATTTACAGCATTTAGGTTGCTGTCTTCGAAGCAAAGACAATTGTTTTTCTTTACTTTGTAACATGAATGCTCAGGGTTAAGGGTTAAATGTAGCTAGGGATGTTGGTGGTCATTCATGTCCATATCCACAGATGTATTCACGCCCTATGAACTAAGTCATATTGTGTCTCCAAGGGTTATTGGTTTCAAGATCACTTGACTGACTGATTTCTTATTTATAGGATGTCTCTCACTTTGGAATTATTAGATATTTTCCAGTCAGTCAGGTTCTGCTCCCTGAGCAGTGGTGATCTTGGGTGAGACACATGTTGGGTTATCTGTAATTCTATTCATTTTTATTATCACCTTCAGGTTCTTCGCAGGACTTCATTCTAAAATTACTCCTCAACTTCATCACTTACACACACACACACACACACACACACACACACACACACACTTTGTAGATGAGGACTTTGAAACTATGTAAATATTCTATTGTTTTATGTTTTTCTTTACTTTTTTTCTTCATTCATGGTTTCCTGTTTTAAGTGATGTTGGTTGGTATATCAGTATAATTTATTTTTGCACTAAAAGATGCTCATTTTTTCCTAGTATCTTCTGCCTCACAGTGCCAGATCTCCATTATCCTTTGAATATGTCCTTTGTTGATTGGATAGAATGTTTAAGACTCATCTTTATTTTTTTATTATCAGCCATTTCCCCACAGACTGTTGCTTCCTTTAGTGAAGAATAGAACGTAGAAGACAATATCTGGGCATCGCATGAATCCTGAGGAAACGATTCACCTAATTAGAGAAGTAAATGGCAGACCAACCAGGAAAGGGAAAATCATTTGGAATGTAAACATAGAATATAGAAAATAAAAACAAACAAACAAACAAACAAAAAGCCCATCTTGTACCCATGAGTTTACAAGTTTACTTACAGGAGCATGAATGACTTAAATGAAATCACAAACTAAAATGTCTGCTGGGTAATGTATGGGCAGCTGTGCCACCGAATAGTCTCACCCTCAGCATGCACGACTCATGAAAATTCCCATCATTGGAGAGTCTCCTGATCGACTCTGAACAGCTATACTACTTCATACTCATTCCAAGGGAGTGGAAGCTTTGAGAGTGGAAGTTTCATCAGTTACCTGAGCTCATCAATACTGCTCCCTCCTTTCATGAGGGAACAATAATAAATATATGTTTCATGTCTCATTAGAATGATTACAACTGCCCTCACTCAAGACACCAGTGGTCTATCACTGGGGAAACAGCTACACACATTGGGCACTAGCTGTGCTCATTGCGATGGTGTGTACGATTCTCAGATCTCTCCATGGACACTACCCATGAACTTACATTTTTACCAATGTGCCTACCCCAAGGACTAGCTGACTCACTGACTGGGGGCACTCATACATCCAGGTTTATCCTTCCAATTGTAATTCAGGTATGTGGGTTCACTTTAGTTTTCTCAGACTTTATATCCACTTTGCATGGATAGCTTCTGTACATATGGACTCAACTAACATCATGTTGAAACTATTTCTTTGTACTGAAAATTCACAGAATCTTAGTTCTTGCCAGAACCCGTAAAATGTTTACTAGAAACAAAAACTTTCTCATTGCATTTATGTTGCATCAAAAAAAAAAAAAAAGTACTGTGGAGGTAATTTCTAAAAGAATAAATGGTTGTACGCAGACTGAATGAAATGCCATACCTTTTAAGACATCACTGGATTTTCATATCAGTTGGTGGGTTGGATGTTGTGTTTGTCTTAAACTAACCCTCCAGATATCCAAAGTCATCTTTACTTACAGTTCCAAAGGTCATCCATGAGTTCTGCTGATAATAGTCAACCTAATTGTGAACTACCTGTTAAAAACATCCAACTATAACTTCAGAGCAATGCATTATGTGAATATTAAGCTTTCAGTGGAGTTTAAAAAGGAAAACCTCATGATGGATATTATGTCTTCCAGCTGATTGGGCTTTACCTAGGAAACTTCTAAGCAGAACTTATAGTTAGAACTAAATTGTCTTTTAATTATTGATAGCCTTTTTTTTTTTTCTAAAGGGAGTTTCAAAAGCTTGTAAAATTTAGGTACAAGTGAGTTTATTCACAAAGTACAAACACCAGATTCTGTTCCTTGGCTATTATGATCAATAATGCTAGTCTTTGTGAAAAAATACAGGAACAGGGAACAAAGGTTACTTAGAGTCAAACCGGTCTTGTACTTTCCACTTAGATAAGTGTCACCTTCCTTGTCTTTTCACCTCCATGTTATCTTTTGATCTATTTGTTTTTGTGTTTTTGAGACAGGGTTTCTCTGTGTAGCCCTGGCTGTCCTGGAACTCACTCTGTAGACTAGGCTGGCCTCCAACTCAGAAATCTGCCTGCCTCTGCCTCCCAAGTGCTGGGATTAAAGGCATGCACCAGCACTCTGGGGGTGGGGGTGGGGGGGCATGTTATCTTTTAAATATTTAATGATTACTGGGAAAGCAATGAGAGAAATAATCTACTTTTTGTTAGAAAAATATATTTCCAGATATAGAACATATTACATGATCTGCATTAAAATAGTATGGAAAGTGTCATTTGCGAACACACACCCTTACAGTTGCTTACCTGCTTGTCATAGTGCATACATTTCTGGGACAACCTTCGATGACTATCAAATCAGAGATCAAATCAGAGAATCAGAACACTATTTCTCGGATCTTCTTTTGTTCATAGAAGAGAAGCATTTAACCACACACCAAAGTGTCAAGGAATGATGCTGAAGAATGGATCTGTTTTCAAAAGACAAAGATTGTCGACTCATGGAAGTCAACCAAGTTTAATTTTTGTAGCAGAATATTTTTTTCAATGTCTAAAATAAAAAAAAATTGATTTCTTTAATGTTCAAAAGCCTATGCCAAATTGGAAATATTCAGTCTTTTAGACCATAGGTCCCGTATTATTCTAAGAATAGTTCCATGCTTAAAGAAAAATACAAGTATTAAAATAATGTGTTTTATACTGCTCAAGCAAAACTTTACTCAAAAGTAATTTCTTTTTTGGGTTTAATCTTCTGACTTTTTGTTACATTAACCAGAAAAACAGCTTTTGAAATCAGCAACGTTTCTATTTTAGACTCTGAAGCAATTGAATAATTAAGAAAAATTTTGCAATAAAGCAGCCTGCACTTGGCTTTTCTCTGGTTCTTTTCTCTGTCTGCTTTGCATGTATTATGTTACAAATCATCATGTCCAATCTGGGATAGACATTTTTATCATTCCATCATTTAGATGAGAAATCTGAGGTTAGTTAGCTCCGGTTATACGGCTAGTGATTGATTGGAAGACAGTGGTCTGAATCTATGACCCATGTCTGTAGTCTTATTCTGCATAGATGAATGAGCTACTGCAGGACACAGAACCCTGATTTTGTGGCTACAAATGGCATACAGGTGTTGAAAGGACACACTGTATCCAACACAGACAATACAGTAATTATCTGTGACCAAAAAATAATATCTAACTGCAAAAATAGCAACAAAGAAAAGAGAACCCAACATCTTCAAAGTTTTGTTACTTTGCCCATGTTGGATTGACCATGTTTTATAAAAGGCTTTAAAAATAAGAACTGTCATTCTGATAAACTGGCTATCCCTTGGTGTTCTGGAGAGAATGTGTAGCTGTGATTAGGTCAAACTGCTCCTGAAAATAGAGTTACATTGTAGAGAGAGCCCAGCATGGGTGCACTCATTCTCATCATGTCTCTGGAACAGTGCTTACCATTGGAGCTGCTCAGTTACTTGCACACAGCCAGCGTAGAGTCATAAGCAAAGGTACAAATGTTATAGGCAGATATACCTCATTGTGATTCCATGTGTAATACTGCACACTGGGCTTTGGAAGTGACAGTTTCTCTAAGCCTCCTTTGGTTTGCCTGTGACAAACAATATTTAATACAAATATGCTTACGGTGTTTACTTAGGATGGGCTAACTTTGGCCTACATGATTAGTTTGTCATGTGCCTCTCCCCATCCCCTCAACTACTGCTCTGTTTCTGGCTATCGACTGCCCAAGGCATTAACTTTATTAGCAGTCTTTAGGAGGTCTTTCTTCTTACAGAGTGCAAAAATTCTTCCTTATTTCCTCATCAAAATTTGGATTTGTTCCAGTGAAGACTGAGTAATTTGAGTTTCACCTTAAACAAGCCTCGGAGGAGTGTTGGCATCCTTAAAGCAAGTGTTGTTCAAATGTATCATTTTCATATTACCACTCTGGGAGATAGTGGGAAGAGAAGTAAGTGTCCTTACACCAACGTATTCTAAGCACAGTCGGTTAGAGGGAAAGCTCTTCTCTCCTGTACACCTTCCCTACTACTCGTGACCCCTTGAGAGCACAGACACTTTTTTTTTTTTTTTTTTTTTTTTTGTATTTTAAGTATTTTTTTTTTGTCTTTTTTTTATTTGATATAATTTATTTACATTTCAAATGATTTCCCCTTTTCTAGCCCCCCCCACTCCCCGAAAGTCCCGTAAGCCCCCTTCTCTTCCCCTGTCCTCCCTCCCACCCCTTCCCAGTTCCCCGTTCTGGTTTTGCCAAATACTGTTTCACTGAGTCTTTCCAGAACCAGGGACCACTCCTGCTTTCTTCTTGTATCTCATTTGATGTGTGGATTATGTTTTGGGTATTCCAGTTTTCTAGGTTAATAACCACTTATTAGTGAGTGCATACCATGATTCACCTTTTGAGTCTGGGTTACCTCACTTAGTATGATGTTCTCTAGCTCCATCCATTTGCCTAAGAATTTCATGAATTCATTGTTTCTAATGGCTGAATAGTACTCCATTGTGTAGATATACCACATTTTTTGTATCCACTCTTCTGTTGAGGGATACCTGGGTTCTTTCCAGCATCTGGCAATTATAAATAGGGCTGCTATGAACATAGTAGAGCATGTATCCTTATTACATGGTGGGGAATCCTCTGGGTATATGCCCAGGAGTGGTATAGCAGGATCTTCTGGAAGTGAGGTGCCCAGTTTTCGGAGGAACCGCCAGACTGATTTCCAGAGTGGTTGTACCAATTTGCAACCCCACCAGCAGTGGAGGAGTGTTCCTCTTTCTCCACATCCTCTCCAACACCTGCTGTCTCCTGAATTTTTAATCTTAGCCATTCTGACTGGTGTAAGATGAAATCTTAGGGTTGTTTTGATTTGCATTTCCCTAATGACTAATGAAGTGGAGCATTTTTTAAGATGCTTCTCCGCCATCCGAAGTTCTTCAGGTGAGAATTCTTTGTTTAACTCTGTACCCCATTTTTTAATAGGGTTGTTCGGTTTTCTGGAGTCTAACTTCTTGAGTTCTTTATATATATTGGATATTAGCCCTCTATCTGATGTAGGATTAGTGAAGATCTTTTCCCAATTTGTTGGTTGCCGATCTGTCCTCTTGATGGTGTCCTTTGCCTTACAGAAACTCTGTAACCTTATGAGGTCCCATTTGTCAATTCTTGCTCTTAGAGCATACGCTATTGGTGTTCTGTTCAGAAACTTTCTCCCTGTACCGATGTCCTCAAGGGTCTTCCCCAGTTTCTTTTCTATTAGCTTCAGAGTGTCTGGCTTTATGTGGAGGTCCTTGATCCATTTGGATTTGAGCTTAGTACAAGGAGACAAGGATGGATCAATTCGCATTCTTCTGCATGCTGACCTCTAGTTGAACCAGCACCATTTGTTGAAAAGGCTATCTTTTTTCCATTGGATGTTTTCAGCCTCTTTGTCGAGGATCAAGTGGCCATAGGTGTGTGGGTTCATTTCTGGATCTTCAATCCTGTTCCATTGATCCTCCTGCCTGTCACTGTACCAATACCATGCAGTTTTTAACACTATTGCTCTGTAGTATTGCTTGAGGTCAGGGATACTGATTCCCCCAGATTTTCTTTTGTTGCTGAGAATAGTTTTAGCTATCCTGGGTTTTTTGTTGTTCCAGATGAATTTGATAATTGCTCTTTCTAACTCTGTGAAGAATTGAGTTGGGATTTTGATGGGTATTGCATTGAATCTGTATAGTGCTTTAGGCAAAATGGCCATTTTAACTATATTGATTCTACCGATCCATGAGCATGGGAGGTTTTCCCATTTTTTGAGGTCTTCTTCCATTTCCTTCTTCAGAGTCTTGAAGTTCTTGCCATACAGATCTTTCGCATGTTTGGTAAGAGTCACCCCAAGATACTTTATACTGTTTGTGGCTATTGTGAAGGGGGTCATTTCCCTGATTTCTTTCTCAGCCTGCTTATCCTTTGAGTATAGGAAGGCCACTGATTTGCTTGAGTTGATTTTGTAACCTGCCACTTTGCTGAAGTTGTTTATCAGCTGTAGGAGCTCTCTAGTGGAGTTCTTTGGGTCACTTAGGTAGACGATCATGTCGTCTGCAAATAATGATAGTTTGACTTCCTCCTTTCCAATTTGTATCCCTTTGACCTCCTTATGTTGTCGAATTGCCCGAGCTAGTACCTCAAGTACAATATTGAAAAGATAAGGAGAAAGGGGGCAGCCTTGTCTGGTCCCTGATTTCAGTGGGATTGCTTCAAGTTTCTCTCCGTTTAGTTTGATGCTGGCTACCGGTTTGCTGTATATTGCTTTTACTATGTTTAGGTATGGGCCTTGAATTCCTGTTCTCTCCAAGACTTTAAGCATGAAAGGATGCTGAATTTTGTCAAATGCTTTTTCAGCATCCAATGAAATGACCATGTGGTTTTGTTCTTTGAGTTTGTTTATGTAGTGGATTGTATTGATGGATTTCCGTATATTGAACCAACCCTGCATTCCCGGGATAAAGCCTACTTGATCATGGTGGATGATCGTTTTGATGTGTTCTTGGATTCGGTTGGCAAGAATTTTGTTGAGTATTTTTGCATCGATGTTCATAAGGGAAATTGGTCTGAAGTTCTCTTTCTTTGTTGGATCTTTGTGTGGCTTTGGTATCAGCGTAATTGTGGCTTCGTAGAAGGAATTGGGTAGTGTTCCTGCACAGACACTTTTAAGGGGGTCTGTGTTGAGTTTTTCTTTTTTTAAAAAAAGCCAAGTATATGCTTTGTAGGGCACAGTATGGTGAGGTGGGAGGGGTGCCTTGGCAGGCCCAGGCTAAGGCATCCCTTCCCCATGAGGCAGTACCAGCCATAGGATGGGATGGGTATAGTGTAGAACAGCTTCCCTTTATAGGAAGGGGAGCTGAGAAGGGAGTAAAGACACAGAAAGACAGAGACAGAGAGAGAGGGGAGGAGAGGAGAGGATGGCCAGAAATACTTAGAGTGAGAGGTGGGAGGGGTAAGGGGAGAGAGGAAGAAAGGGATCAGGAAGAGAAAAGAGTCAGGGAGAGAGAGAGAGAGAGAGAGAGAGAGAGAGAGAGAGAGAGAGAGAGAGAGAGAGAGAGAGAGAGAGAGGCAGAGAGAGACAGAGACAGAGAGAGACAGAGAGAGATAGAGAGATACAGAGAGAGACAGAGAGGGAGGGAGAAAGAGAGAGAGGGCAGAGAGAGAGGGCAGAGAGAGAGAAAGGGCAGAGAGAGACAGAGAGACAGAGAGAGACAGACACAGAGAGACAGAGAGACAGAGAGAGACAGAGAGACAGAGAGAGAGAGAGAGAGACAGAGAGACAGAGACAGAGAGAGAGAGAGAGAGAGAGAGAGAGAGAGAGAGAGAGGAGGGCCAAACATCCTCTTTTATAGCAAGCAAGGCCTACCTGGCTATTGCCAGGTAACTGTTGGGTGGAGCCTAAAAGGAATGCTAACAGTCTAGAGACTGTCTTTAACTTTGAATAGAAGCTGACTCCATGTGATGGGCGCCTCAGAAGATTCCTATCTTATTAGATATAAGATGTATGAACAGTGAAAAGCAAGTACTATGCTGGTTGATCTATAGAGACTGAGACAAAAAGATACAAGTGAAATAATCATCATGTACATGGTATCTATGTGTACTTAGAATGTGTCTACATGGAACGGATCTATAGATGTAGAGAGATCTATGTAGGTAGGTTGAGATGGGAAGAGCTAAAGGATTAACAAGCAGAGATAGAAGATAGGCCAAGGAAGATAGTTAAAAGAAGACAGGCATATTGCTTTCTTAAGATAAGTGAGGCTAAAAGGAATAAGCCTTAAGAATAAGCTTCACCTCGTTCAAGTCATGGAGTTTACACATGGAAAGACAGATCACAACAGTGTCAATGCTGTTATGAGACTCTTGAGGTCCATCACAATCTGAAGGTTATCCTTTGTCGTCAAAATTCAACCCAAGCACTGCTCACAGTTACACAAATTCCCATTCATGTACACACTGACCATTGCAGTTGCTGAGCACAAAGTCTAAGGAGGATATCATTTTCCAAAATGAAATATCAAAGGCAGTGCCCCCCTATCTATTTTATATTTATACTCTATAGGGCTTGCTTCTTGACAGTGCTTCTATATGGTTCTATAAGAAAGAATTCAGAGTGTTTTTCTTCACTTCCAGGGTGGAGAGAACAACTCTTAAAGCTACACTGAACCATCTTGCTGCCTGGCCATTATAATGAGCTCAAGGTGAGTCTTTAACAGTGGGAATTCCTTGAGATTTTTTTAGTTGACTGGAGATGAGAAGTTGTCTTTGCCCCCAACCCCACCCAAAGCCAGGGCTGTGAAGGCTTGCACCACCAGAGTCATGTGGCTGGTTAGGTCCTAGAAAAGCAGAAGGTGAGAAAGAATTAGAAATCCAAATCCTTCCCTGTGATGGAAACACCTCTCAGAAGAATTAGCATTGCACAGAAGAGAGAGAGAAACACAATAACCAAGAAAGAACGCCAGATCATGCCATTTAAGAAAATGTTTTAAATCTACAATTTCCTGTTAACAGATGGCAGGACTGACGCTCCTAAGACTGTAGCTTTAGTAGGAAAAACCAGCTCAGTGCTCAGAAGTAAATGATCCAATCAAAGCAGCCAAACAGACTACTTTTGACTAATGTGATGTTGATTGTCTTGAGGAGGTATGGGTGCCACTTCACCATGAGCATTGCTGGGAACATGAGTAAGCCTACTGGGAACATGAACTTTGGGTGATGTCCTTAAGATTCCCATTAATGGATTGATTGACCAGTTGGCTGAGTTGTGTGTGGTGTATGCAAAAGAAGGACACAAGTAGAGGCCATAGCAGGATGTTGACTGTCTTCTATCATTCTGCTTGGCTAGTGAGATCTTAGGGTCATTCTCTATTCTACCGCCAGGGCTGGAGAAATAGGCAGGAAGCCTTGATTGTCTTTTGTATTTGGGTGATGGTTATTTGATCCTAGGCCCCAATGCTTGCAAAGAGACTGGTATGGACTACCTTGGTTTGAAAACCTCAGTTACATTAGGGTGACTTCAGATTTTACTTCTGAGTTCTTTAGGTTACTTTCACTTCATCCAGGGGTCTATTGTTTAGAATGAGGCTTGTTAGTTGGTAGCACATGTATTGCATGTGTCTGTGTGTCTGTGTGTGTCTGTGTGTCTGTTTGTGTGTGTGTGTGTGTGTGTACATATGTGTATGGGTGTGTCATGGGTATGTCTGTCTAATCCCCAAGACAGTATTATTTTCCTAGTATTTATGGCCTCCCTCACTGTGTTCTGAGAATCGTGTTTGATTCTGTGTAACCATCAACTCTACTTCGTGATTTTATTTGTGACCTTGATCTTATCTTCAATCCCCGAGTCTCAGTACCTCTTTTGAAAAAGCAGAATGCATTACTTTGACGCTCTTTAGAGAAAGATGCATATTCATTGTTATTTGTGAAATATTTATGCAGTTTTATGAATTGTAATACTGGAGAGGCACTCAAACAAAAATATAGCACTAGAAATTCTATTTTTTTTTGTTTTTTTTTTTTTTAAAAACCAGACAATTAACTGGAGTGTAAATCACCATAAACGGTTGCTATATATTTGAATGTTATGTTAGATTTTATATCTTGTAAACAGTTCTGATTCATTTTCCATCAGAATAAATGGTAAGGATATGCATAGTAAATTTGATGCCCACATATGAATAAGCTAGATGAACTATGCTGTGTCCCAGTTATTGTAATTCTAGGGAAATTTAAATGTCTTCAAATGAAATATATAGTCAAATGCCAGTATCCATCAATTGTTTTAAGAAATCTTCAAACAACTCCAATTAGCATATACTTATTAAACATTTGGGTGCTAAGTTCTTTGCTGAATACTGGAGTTATAGGAAAAAGAAGGCTCTTTTGTTATTTTTAGCACTTATTTGGAAAACAGAACAGTATAGTCACTAACTACGATAATATAAGAAATAGCTTCTGTTTCAAAAATCATCACTAACACCTTCCTCTGAAGATTTTGGTGATGAGAGTCATGTCAGAAATATATATATAAAGAACACTTTGCAATCTCTGCCAATACTAAATACCTGCTAAAACATTTTAGAGTAATATGTGTGACATGTTTTTTAACCTCTTAAAGTCTTTCTAGAGCTATATAGTAAAATATCAACTGAAGTTAAATAACAACACCCTCTGCTTTTTCTGGAGATGAAGAGCATCTCACGGAGTATTGTGTTTCATATCTGAAATGGAGTTATTGTTCAGTAAATATTTGGAAGAATGCTAGTTAAATGAACAAATGACAATTTTCAAAGAATGGTGAGTTCACATAAATTAGTATATTATTGAGAATGGGGACATCAGTCAGAGATTGTAGGTTAAAGGAATGGCTGAGTTCATGTTAGACATAGATCTTATCTAAAATGTATTTTGCTTTGCAGGCATACACACAGAAACATACACACATGCACACACATATACCTACATACGCACATGCACACACATATGAACACACCCATACATACATACAAATACACAAAAATACAGCACACACACAGAGATATAGAGACACACACAGACACCCATACACAGATATGCATTGACACTCCCATATACACATGCACACACATATACATACACTTACACACAAACACATACACAGACATAAACACACAGACATACACACACATATACACAAATATACCTACATAGACATATACATACAAACACATACAACAAAGTACATACACACATACATGTATACACACACACACACACATGACCATTTTCATGCAATGCCAACTGAGATCAGAATATGGATCTCTTGGAACTACTTATGGATGGTGTCTTAGTTAGGGTTTTACTGTTGTGAACAGACACCATGACCAAGGCAACTCTTGTAAGGACATTTAATTGGAGCTGACTTACAGGTTAAGAGGTTCAGTCTATTATCATTAAGGTGGGAGTATGGCAGCATCCAGGCAGGCCTGGTGCAGGAAGAGCTGAGAGTTTTATATCTGAAAACCAATAAGAGAAGACTGGCTTGCATGTGGTTTGGAGGAGGGTTTCAAAGCCCAATGCTATAGTAACACACTTTCTTCAATAAGAGCACACCTCCTAATAGTGCCACTCCCTGGGCCAAGCATATTCAAACCACCTCAGATGGTTTTAAGTCACCATGTAGGTGCTGGGTACCAAACCAAGGTCCCCTGCAAGAACAGATGCTCTTAATTACTGGGTCTACTCTTCAGCCCTCTTCAGTGTTTTAATATGTTCATGATAATTTAACTTCAGCATATTTTCATCAACCAACAAAGAAAGACTGAACACAGTTGCACTACTTTTCTTCACTCTTCTAATTTCTTGAGACCACAGACCGATGGTGTGGCAGCTGAATCTGTCCATCTGCGTTTGCCTCCTGGTATATGTGAAATGCTACTCCGTGATCAGTCCCTTGTCACCAATGGGTTCGTTCACTTAGGGTATTGTCAAGGGTCATCCACATGTGCTAGAATCTATTTCTTTTCATAGCTGCCTTTCATGTGGAGTTATCACAGTTAAAACTTTATATCGTGTCCACTTTTCCAGGACTGTGCAGAATGCTGCTCTGTGCATTCATGAGCACTCTTTGGCATGGGCATATGCTCATTGTTATCTTCAGTATATTTCTAGGAGTAGGAATGTTTGATCTCGTGGTAGCTCTATATTTACAATTTTAAACACTGCTTAACTATTTCTAACATGGTTGTGTCATTTTGTATTACATGTAAGTGTAAGGTCTCAGTTTCACCATCCCACCAAAGGCACTTTACATGTGTGTTCTTTATCATAGCCAAGCTGTAACCCATCCTGAGTTTTTCCTGGGAGTTAAGAGGCTGCTTAGATTTTCATGATCTTATTGGCAATTATATGTCTTCTTAAGTTAATGACTTATTCAATTTTTGCCCATTGATTGATATATTTTTATTTTTGAATTATGAGTTCTTTTTAATATTCTGAATACTGTTCCTTTGACAGAGATACAATTTGCAGATATTTTCTCTTATTAGATGTTTTATGTTTATAGTTTGTTATTGATGTATCCCAAAGCAGTGACTAATCCTAAATTACCAAATATTTATGACTTGTTTGTTTCTGGTCTCATTTTTATCTCTGTTCATTCATTGACTTTGAGTGCAATTCTCATGTATGCTGAGAAAGGCAGGTATTCTAGTGTTATTTGTTTTGTTTGTTTCTTTTGCTTTGTTTTGTTGTAGAGTTGTAGAAATGCTCTTGTCCTGATGTATGTTTTAGAAAGACTAATTTCCCCTCCAGTTACAGTGTCTTGGCTCTCTTCTGGAATCCAGAGGAACATAAGTTCTAGATTTGTTAGGCTTTGTTGGTTGTTTCTCATCTTGTGACATCACATTGATTTCTAGAACTTATACATTTGGAAATAGAAAAGTTTCTTTTTTCTTTCTTTTTCTTTTTTTTTTAATTCGATATATTTTTTATTTACATTTCAAATGATTTCCCCTTTTCTAGACCCCCCCACTCCCCGAAAGTCCCATCATCCCCCTTCCCTCCCCCTGTTTTCCCACCCAACCCTTCGCACTTCTCTGTTCTGTTTTTGCCCTCTACTGCTTCTCTGAGTCTTTCCAGAACAAGGGGCCATTCCTCCATTCTTCTTGTACCTCATTTGATGTGTAGATTATGTTTTGGGTATTCCAGTTTTCTAGGTAAATATCCACTTATTAGTGAGTGCATACCATGATTCATCTTTTGAGTCTGGGTTACCTCACTTAGTGTGATGTTCTCCAGCTCCATCCATTTGCCTAAGAATTTCATGAATTCATTGTTTCTAATGGCTGAATAGTACTCCATTGTGTATATATACCACATTTTTTGCATCCACTCTTCTGTTGAGGGATACCTGAGTTCTTTCCAGCTTCTGGCAATTTTAAATCGGGCTACTATGAACATAGTGGAACATGTATCCTTATTACATGCTGGGGAATCTGCTGGGTATATGCCCAGGAGCAGGATCTTCTGGAAGTGAGGTGCCCAGTTTTCTGAGGAACCGCCAGACTGATTTCCAGAATGATTGTACCAATTTGCAACCCCACCAGCAGTGGAGGAGTGCTCCTCTTTCTCCACATTCTTGCCAACATCTGCTGTCTCCTAAATTTTTAATCTTAGCCATTCTGACTGGTATAAGGTGAAATCTCAGGGTTGTTTTGATTTGCATTTCCCTAATGACTAATGAAGTTGAGCATTTTTAAAGATGCTTCTCCACCATCCGAAGTTCTTCGGTGAAAATTCTTTGTTTAACTCTGTACTCCATTTTTTAATAGGGTTATTTGGTTTTCTGGAGTCTAACTTCTTGAGCTCTTTATATATATTGGATATTAGCCCTCTATCTGGTATAGGGTTGGTGAAGATCTTTTCCCAATTTGTTGGTTGCCGATTTGTCCTTTTAATGGTGTCCTTTGCCTTACAGAAACTTTGTAATTTTATGAGGTCCCATTAAAAGCAATATACAGCAAACCATTAGCCAGCATCAAACTAAATGGAGAGAAACTTGAAGCAATTCCACTAAAATCAGGGACTAGACAGGGCTGCCCCCTTTCTCCTTATCTTTTCAATATTGTACTTGCGGTACTAGCTCAGGCAATTAGACAACATAAGGAGGTCAAAGGGATACAAATTGGAAAGGAAGAAGTCAAACTATCATTATTTGCAGACGACATGATAGTCTACCTAAGTGACCCAAAAAACTCCACTAGAGAACTCCTACAGCTGATAAACAACTTCAGCAAAGTAGCAGGTTATAAAATCAACTCAAGCAAATCAGTAGCCTTCCTATACTCAAAGGATAAGCAGACTGGGAAAGAAATTAGGGAACTGACCCCCTTCACAATAGCCACAAACAGTATAAAGTATCTTGGGGTGACTCTTACCAAACATGTGAAAGATCTGTATGACAAGAACTTCAAGACTCTGAAGAAGGAAATGGAAGAAGACCTCAAAAAATGGAAAAACCTCCCATGCTCATGGATCGGTTGGATTAATATAGTTAAAATGGCCATTTTGCCAAAAGCAATATACAGATTCAATGCAGTTTCTTTTTTTTTTAATGCCAAACTTGTCATAGTTATTCTGTGTGTCTCATATTACCTTTTGGATTATCTTATAAGTGGTTATAAAGACTCCTGAGTTTAAAAAAGGGATTATGTAATATTTTTTTTTTGCAATATGGCCATTATATCCATGAACATAGAATACTGCTGTAAGCATTTTACAGACATATTACCTAGAGTGGGTATAGGAATAAGCCATATTACATTGTCACAAATCTTATTTTTAAAATGCGTTTAAAGATAATGTTACATCGCAACGTATTATAATATTGAAAGAGGAGAAAGAGAAATACCTTTTAAGTTTTGAGTATCTAGAATATTGCACAAAGCCAATAGATGAATAATAAATAAATAACATACAAAATAAAGACATTAAAATATATGTAGTATAATTTTTTAATATTATGGTTTCTGTTATTTTTTTTAATGCATTATGGGTGTTTTGTCTGTCTGTGTTTGTTTGCCATGTGTGTGGCTGATATCCCCAGAGGCCAGAAGATGGCATTGAATCACAGAAGATTGTGAGCCAGCATGTGGGTTCTGGAAACTGAACCCAGGCCCTCTGGAAGAGCAGTCTGTGCCCTTAACACGGGTCCATCTCTCCAACCCCTCAAAAAATAAACAATGTTTTGAAATTTACCTCTGAAGTATACTCTTTCTAAAGAAACTGCAAACACACACACACACACACACACACACACACACACACCAATTTAAAGAGTAATTCAAGGAACAGAAAGGCAAGGAGCTTAAAAAATAATTCTATCTATTAAGAATTGAGTCCAAAATTGCTGCACATTGTCACACAGTAAGACAAGCCCAGGGTGGCAAAGAGTGTCCAGCTTAGAAGTGTCCGGGAGGAACTAGAACACGAAAAACACAAACTTAGTGACAGAATAAGATGGAATGGAAATAATGTATGCTTTCACAGTAGCAATTTAGCAAATGGACCTGAACCTGCTGAAGATGCAGCAAAGGTTGTATGTATATTATGTAAAATCTGTGAAGAAAACTCAGAAATAATGTTTGACAATGGCTGTCCCTAGGGAAGATAATGGAAAGAGAAGTGTGTGTGTGTGTGTGTGTGTTGATACATATATGTGAGCTCTTAGACCACTCTTTGAGTTTTCAACTATGCTTGTGCATTAATAAATGGAAATTATCTTGACAGCTATACCCTGCTCTAGAGTCTGAAGCTTTATGTGAAGGTTCTGGAAAGTTTAGCTGAGAACATCAAGGAGCTCCTTTTTCAAGAAGGTCCAGTGTCTTAGTTAGGGTTTTACTGCTGTGAACAGACACCAAGACCAAGGCAAGTCTTATAAAGGACCACATTTAATTAGGGCTGGCTTACAGGTTCAGAGGTTCAGTCCAGTATCATCAAGGCAGGAACATAGCAGCATCCAGGCAGGCATAGTGCATGAGGAGCTGAGAGTTCTACATTTTCATCTGAAGGCTGCTTGTAGAATACTGGCTTCCAGACAACTAGGACAAGGGTATTAAAGCCCACACCCACAAGGCCACACCTACTCCAACAAGGTCATACCTCCCAACAGTGCCACTCCCTGGGACAAGCATATACAAACCATCACCTATTTCAAGGGAGGGGTGGAAAGACAGAGGAGGAAATCTTATCTTGCACTAATAATTAGACCAATTTATTTGCTTAATTATCATATTTTTTCTTTTAATCTATATGTACTGTAGGAATTGTGGCTTGGAATGACATTTTTAGAGAATCCAGCCAGGAAGTCCTGAGAAGAGTCTCCTCTCTGAGACCACCAGGAGAGTGAATCCAACTGACTTTCTACAATGAGGAGAAAGAAGTTCAGGAAATTCTGTTCCATGAAAAGTCCAAGGCTTAATCTGTTTGTTGTGAAGGGAGTTTATGGATTCTTGAAGAAGCTGAGTATTTGAAGCAGCGGGGCAGAGGGTTGGAGATGAACAATGGGACACATGGATATGGTTAGTAAGTGCTACAGAAAAGTAAATAATCATCAAACCACCCAGGGACTCAAGGCCAATCACTAGGCATATGACCAAGAGCACTTCTGCTCTTAGTCTTTATCAGGAGTCTGAAAGAAAGAAAGAAAGAAAGAAAGAAAGAAAGAAAGAAAGAAAGAAAGAAAGAAAGAAAGAAAGAAAGGAAGGAAGGAAGGAAGGAAGGAAGGAAGGAAAGAAAGAAGGAAGGAAGGAAAGAAGAAAGAAAGAAAGAAAGAAAGAAAGAAGGAAGGAAGGAAAGAAAGAAGGAAGGAAGGAAATAAGGAAGGAAGGAAAGAAAGAAAGAAAGAAAAAAGAAAGAGAGAGAGAAGGAAGGAAGGAAGGAATGAAAGAAAGAAAGAAAAGAAAAGAAAAGAAAAGAAAAGAAAAGAAAAGAAAAGAACCTGGGGTGCAATGTTTTTGTCAGCCAGATAACAAAAAAAAAAGTACCTTGTCCTGTCCATTGAAGTTTGGGACTAAAGTTTTAATTTGGGGTTACTAGGCTTAATGACTGTAAAGACAGGGTACATGTATATTTAGAATGGAGAATGATGTGCTGCTAGTTGGATACTAGACAAATTCCTCCAAAGGGGAGAAAGATTTCCTAAAGAAATTCAGTTTTAAGAGGTCTTTTAAAGAATGGTAAAATTTGGGTGTTTTGTAAAAGGAGAGGAAAAGACCAAAGGCCAGAAAGAAGTGAACAGGATGCAGATGAACAGAGGGGTCTGTTGTATTCTGAACTGTGCTGGACTGATCCATTCAGGAGAATTGTCCAACTTTGGCCTTGACTAGTGCTTGTGAGCATGCTCTAAATCTTCCTGTGAGTTAAATCTCTCCCTTGCCCCTTTCAGAAGCAATGCTAGTGGGGGTGCAAACTCAAGCAGAGCATGCCTTCCTCCTCATCAGCTCCATTTCATCTTGCTTTCCTTTTTCCCAGAGCAGCAGTTGCTCTGTTAGCTGCCTCCATTGCTAAAGCAGGCACTCAGGGAGGGCAGGGGCAGCGGTCTGAGGAAGCACATGGTAGAAAAGAGAGCATATAAACAGATAACAGAAAGAGACTGAAAAAAAAAAGAGAGCTTCGAATAGGAGCGAAAAATTTGGATAAAAATGGAATGGGAAGGCTAGAGAGGGGGGCAGGTTGTAAAAGGAGAAAAGAATATTCAGGAATGTGGAATAATAAACTAAGATAGGATTAGAGATGATGAGCTTGCTAGAGAGTGACCTTTCGAAGTTGCTCCTCTGCTCTGAGAGTGAATAGGTGTGAGGCCTTTTGTAGAACACTTCTTATCTCTTCTCTACTAGGAACAAGGGAAGGATTGTTTCAAAGCACACTCTCATGCCAGGCTACACATGTTTGTGATCAATACACAGGAGCCTCATGTTAATGCCATTCTTTTATCTTTCGGCTGAGAATAACTTAATTATAAACAAATAGGTAAAACTCACCTTGATATAGAAATGACCATCTTGGGCTGGGCAGTGGTGGCACATGCCTTTAATCCCAGCACTTGGGAGGCAGAGGCAGGCAGATTTCTGAGTTCGAGGCCAGCCTGGTCTACAGAGTGAAAAACCAAAAAAAAAAAATAAATAAAAAATAAAAATAAAAATAAAATAAATAAAAAAGAACGACCATCTTAAATTATTTTAAAAACTGAAGAAAAATCTCTTATTAATGCAACTGTTATACAATTCTTTTCGTAACTCAAAACTACTGATTATAACATCTAGGTCAAGAACAACTATGATAAGTTGCCTGTGAATTTTTATACAGCCAATTGCTATATAATAGAAAACAGCCTCTATGTGTAAATGAACAAGTGGGGGAGGGGTTGGCATGAATGTCTATCTTTCATGTGATGACCTTGGTAATGGGCCAAAAAAATCAGGAAGAGAAGTATCCTGTTCCCTGTTCCCGTTTTCTTCTCATTCTCCTTTTTTTTTTTTTTTTGTATTTCATTTTTCTGTAATCTCTGATGAATAAAACATGTTGCACAAACAGATGCATGAATTATGTGTGTCTTGAGGGTACAAAGGTCCAAATGTATTATATGACGCCATTTTAAATGAAGAGGAAGAAATCCAAGGTTAATACTGGGATGATCATGGCTGTCTTGGATGGGTGTCATTAGCTTGCTCCCTACTCTACTCTTATGTTACTCATCTCCTGTGACATCCAAGCAGTTCTCCTCTCTAGAGATGTCTTCAAGTTTGGAAAATGCAGAATCAAGAAATGTGTTCATGGAGGAAAAACAGTTAAGAGGTTAAGCCAATGTCAAAATTATAAAGCTAGAAATGCGATGGATGCCACTTGAGTGGGAAAGTATCAGGGGGTTGAAGGAGTGAGTTTCTCAAGGACCACTAAGGATTATAAAGAGGAGTTTAAAAGAAAAAAATAAGTTTTGCAGAAGAGCTTTTATGGATTGTAAAATGTATAGCAATTAAATATGCAGAGAAGCAAATTCAAATCAGAATCATATTTTAAATGTTCTGATTGTCTGGCTTTCCTTTGAATGGATTTCTTGTGTGGAATGTGTAAGCCAAAGCCCCAACTTTTACAGAGATCACACTGTTATTTTAGACATAAAGTAATTATTTTGTGGAAGCAACGATGTATTCTGTTGATAGAGTAAGATTCTGATCGGACAACTAGAAAGGCTTCAAAGAGAAGCTCATACTTAACAGGTATTTAAATATTCAGTAAAAATTTTAGGTGAGAGGACAAGGGATTTCAGGAGGAAGACAATATCTGCAGAAATATTAAGATAACACCTGAAAGTATAAACTCTGTTCTGTGTTTTGGAATGTGAGTTTTGTGGCCATAGGTGGTAAGAGATGAAGTTGAAGAGATTTGTTATAGCTGCTATTTATTGGAAGATTAACAAATGTCAGACATTGTATAACTAATTGTTGCAACCAAGTTGTAACTGCATTGATCATCAGAGGCCAGTCAATATCAAGATGGCTGAATATGTAATCCTGGTGAATACTGACATTTAAAAGCTCTTCAAGAAACAAACAAACAAACAAAAAAACCCAAACAAACAAAAAAAAACCCAAAACACTATCAGAGGTATTACAGAAACAATTTAAAAACAAAACAGCTCCACAGAATAGAGGGAAGTAATCCAAACAGAATAGAGGGAACTAATCCTGTGAGTGGTAGGGCTAGGTGTCAATAGCTTGAGGCATTAAAAGAAAGAAACCTTAGGAAGCCACTGTGGGCATATTGAGAAAGAATTTTCATTTTAGCTTTGGAGATTGAAATGTTAGCAGAGAAGGCTTTAGTGATTTATAAAGAGCAAGTGGAGCCAGTAGAGAAATGGCTGGTCCTCAGGATTAATGGTCCTTCACGGAAGAAAGAGGGAGAGTGACTCAAGGTGTCAATAGGACACCAACTCTTTATTAGAGAGCAGGCCAGTATCTGAGGGGTGGGGCTGCAGGAACAGGTGAAGGAGATGGCCCCGGCAGGGATAGGCTCACAAAAGCAGAAAGAACAAGTGGAGCTAGACATGTTCTTGTTACTCTCAACACCATTTCATTGGATCCCTTCTGGTTTCCATAGAGGTAAAGACAGGGCTGTAATTGGGTTATTAGATGTCTCCCAAAGCCTAACATGGACTTAGCTCTGACCGGTGCCCTTCTGGGAGATGGTGGAAACTCTAAGAGCCAGGGCCTTGTGGCCGACTTGTTGGATACTGGGGGCGTGGTCTTAACAGGGACACTGGGAGTCCAGCCTCTTTCTGTTCTCCGACATGCTTTCTAATTATGAGGTGAGTAGCTTTGATCTGCCACTTTCTCTTCTCTGGTTATGTGATTCCTTAGATTTCCTTGAACCTCTGAATTAAGAGATAAACAGGAAGAAAAAAAATCCAAGTAAAACCCAATCAACCAACGTTACCCTACAGAAAACAGCCTTTCTCTTCATAGGTTGACATTTTAGGTAACTGAATTTGGTTTGTTGTTGTTGTTTGTAAAGCAATATGGTTTCCTCTGTCTAAATTGCCAAAATAACATAAATATGGGCTGCATATCAGCTCAACTTTACTTGTGCCGAAGCCATGCACAGACAAAGTAGCATGTATGTGGTGTGAAATGCAGGTGTGCAGGGGTTCAGGTTGTGTGGTAAGCCTGGTGAGCTCTCAGAGCGCCATGCACCTCTACTGTCCTCACAGGGCGTGGTTCCAGAAGCTCCAACTTCTGCCCAAACACAGTCAGCCTGCTGTCAGGAATAGCCAGGCACAGTTTCTATTTTCTGCAAGCAGCAGGAATTTTGGGGGGCAGGGGACTTATGTTGTTGTTGTTGTTAATTATTATCATTTTAGGCAAGGAAACGAGCCAGTGTGGAATATGCTTTGTTAGGGCTCTCGCCTCATGAATGGGAACCCAGACATGAATGACACAACGTTACCTAAGTGCCTCGGCATCAGGAAAGTACTTTTTATTCATTTATCTGTTGTCACAAATACTGGATATATATATACCGAGTGTGTGTGTGTGTGTGTGTGTGTGTGTAGTGAAAGTAGTGAAGAAGGATTATGCAGCTAACCTGTGCAGGGATTCCCTTATGTAGGACAATTACTGAACCCTTAATCAGACTTTCATAGCCGAGGAGTCAGAATTTCCCTTTCTTATTTCATAGCTGGGGCAGCTGAAGTCCAGAGGCTAAACAACAATCCGCGGGAAATGATTAAGACAAAGGAGAAGCCAGGTCTCTGTGGCTCTCAGGGCGATCACATTCATTCCCTTGCCCAGTGGAGGAATTAATTTACCTGAGAAATGAGTCATCTTGGTCCTAGGAATATAGACGTCATAACAGACCCGATGTCACTGCTACACAGTAGGACTGAGCCTCTTACTGAGCATTGACCATGTGTCTGTTTCCATATATTTTATCTGTACATGGTTCCACTTGTCTGTCTGTTACACACTTCCTGCACAGATGGTGGCACAGTGTGCATTTTTAATATGCAGAAAATGATTATTTGGCATGCTTAATTTGCTAAAGATAGACTAAGAAATTGGTGGTTTAAAAAAAAATCAGGATTTGAGCATCGGTCTCTCTGTTTGAAGCTGTGGTGCTTCTTGCTGCCGAGTGACTATGGGAGATGCACGTTAGATACAGGTTATCCTGTGCATGTGCCTTTGTGAGTGAGGCAGGATGTCTGCAGGTGCACATGGGAATGCATAGGTGTGTACTGGCTGGAGGACACCCTTGGGCATTATTCTTTAAACACTTTCATGTTGTTTTGTGACCGGCTGGCCAGCAAACCTCTGGGCCCCTCCTACATCTGGCTCTGCAGTCCTGAGATTATGTGCATGCTCTCATACCTAGCTCTTAAAAGATTTTTATATGAGTTTTGGGGATCAAACTGATGCCTTTGGTGCTTGGAAGACAAGTGCTTTACTGACTGAGTATTTCCCCAGCCCAATTTATCTTGTTAAATAGATAAATCGTGACATAACCTGCCAGATGTTTTGACAGTTAGAATAAGAGCAAAAGTGAGCATTCTCTACCAGCAGGGACATGTCCTTTCTCATTCTAAGTCACTTTGTTGGTTGATGTCGGAGCTGAGGCTATGCTTTAGGGGGTTTGGTTTCCAGCCCCCCTCCTGTGACTTTGTGCTGCTGAGATGTGAGGCTTGTGAGACAAAGAAGCATGAGGTAGAGAAGGAGCAAACATGATTCAACAGGAGAGCTGGCAGTGACAGTCGCAAATGCAAGGATGGGCACACGGCTAATCAACAAGGGAGCCTTGGGGAAGATGCAGCCATGTGTGCAGGGGAATGGCTGTGAAGCAGAAATAGCCCCAGTGGGAAGAGCGGAGTTGACAGATGTGAGAGCAGGCCAGCCATCTTTTGGCTTAATCTACCTCTCATTTGACTTGAGGTAAACCAGAAGAAAAGAGCCGTTTAAAATGGATTTCAAAGGATGACATTAGTGATTCTGTAAATTGGAGGTAAAGAAATTTCAGATGATCTGACTGCATCCAACGTCAGAAAGGATGAAATAAATCTGATTAAAATCTGATCTGAGTTTAAGATAGATATTATGAGAAGGGAGCAGACTGTTTTGAATGTGTTCACTTACCCACTTACTGTTTATTAAGGACTACTCAGCCTGGGCCATGTGGGAGGCTCCAGGATCGCAGTTAGATGTGGATGCTGGAAGAAGCAGCGTTGATCCCTCAAGGGGCTCACTGTCGGGCAGAGAAACATGAAAAGAAGTAGCTATGCCATGCCTTCAGAAGTCCTTGGAAAGATTCTTGCTCAGATAATCAGGAGAAAATGTAATAGAAGCATTTAATACCTTCTTGAAGACTCACTTAGGAAGCACCCCACCGAGAAGTTAAAAGGGCCATTTTTTTTATTTTCTATATTCTTTGTTTACATTCCAAATGATTTCCCCTTTCCTGGTTCCCCCCGCCCCATATGTCCCATAAACCCTCTTCCCTCTGCCCGTTCCCCCATCACCCCCCTCCCATTTCTCTGGTATTCTTTTGTGATTGGGTTACCTCACTTAGGATGATATTTTCCAGTTCCAACCATTTGCCTAAAAAATTCATGAATTCATTGTTTTTAATTGCTGAGTAGTATTCCATTGTGTAAGTATACCTCATGTTCTGTATCCATTCCTCCATTGAGGGACATCTGGGTTCTTTCCAGTTTCTGGCTATTATAAATAAGGCTGCTATGAACATAGTGGAGCATGTGTCCTTATTGCATGCTGGGGAATCCTCTGGGTATATGCCCAGGAGAGGTATAGCAGCAGAGATAGATAGGGTGATACAGAAAACATTGCCCTGTCCCTAGGATGGTCAGGATGTTGGACTCACAGAAAGACAGTAAGAAATAATACTGTGAATGCATGGTAGGAGTTTCACAGTTGTATATGTAGATGGTCACGAGCTAAGGAAAGACTTGGCAAGGGTCATCTTAGAGTAGAGTGCCAGGCAGCTGGTAGATTCAGAAAGCCCTCGGCCACCTAGGTGAGAAAGGAAAGCCAGAAATAAGAAAGTAGAATAAAAAAAGAAAAAAGTACCATTTTTGTTTCACCACTGGGGAAGTTTCCAAATAACTTAACGACTACACCCTGTAGCTTATTACTTAAAAATGATGTAAGAACTTTGGCTCAATGCCAGCATTTGGGACCTTTGGCAAAAGTCCCATTAACTCTGATTGTTTCCCTAGGTTCTTCTGTTGTAGTCCCCAGGATACTTCTGTCTGCTTCTCTTTCCTCAGCCTTTCTCTGACTTAATGGTAGGAAGAAGTAAGCATGCAGCTGGTAGAGGAACTCCCCAACATTGATGGCCACGTCTGTTTGGGAACAGGTAGCTTTGGCATACTCACCTCTTTCTGCCATACTTCATAATTACCTTTTAAGTGGGGAAATTGCCTGTTGAAGAAAGAAAAGTAATTGCCAGGGGCTAGGGGAGTACCCTCAGAAAATACAGATGAAACTAATTCCATTTCCTTTTGCAGATTCTGTCATAAGATTCCGTGGATTAAGGGTATACTGTAGAGACAGCTATTTTCATTTCAACAGAAAATGATGTTCAAATTAGGTTGATAGAATGATAGAACTAAAAAGGTAGCACTGTAAGTGTGTGCATGCATGCGTGTGTCTGAGTGTGTGTGTGTGTGTGGTATTTACACCTAAATGACCAACCTGTTTCTTTTGATAACATTAGCAAAGTTGTGCTGTTAACCACTAGAGAACAAATAATTGAAGCTTTGCAACCCATGGTGACTGGTACAACCCATGATTTCACCACTGTAGCAGAAAACCAACTATTATATGTTAAAATATCAGTATGCAGACAGTTAGATGGCTTCGCATGTAAAACCACTTGACTGCCAAGTCTGGGGACTTGCCTGTATTCTCCAGGACCCACAGGTAGAAGGAAAGAGCTGACTCCCATGATTTGTTCTCTGATCTCTGCATGCATAATCACACATTTTCACCCACACATATATGTATACACATATAAAATATAAATGTAATAAAGTAAAAACAAGTCAGTGTGGTCGTGATTTCAATAGAACCACACAAAGGCAGACAGCAAGGTAGTCATTGACCATAGGCTATATAGGCTGCAGTCCACTGAGCCCTTACCTCGTGACTATATTCAATAGTTGAAACACTTCTAAGTGAAGTCCAGTGGAGTGCTGTAGGTTCGTATCTGTGGATGTGTTTTGTTAAAACGTTTCAGAGAATTATATTTGTGAATAGCATCCTGATGGTATACTATCACAGTTCAAATTGCATAGCTTTGTGGGATTAGTAATGAGCAAAATGAGAAAGATATGACCCCAACAACTTAAGGTAAAACAACAAACAACAAACAACAGACAACAAACAACAACAACAACAACAACAACAACAACAAACTCCATAGGAAAGTGTGTTAACTTTAAAACAGGAGTAGACATTACCTGATCAAAATCCAGGAAGACAAAACAAAACAAACAAAAAACCCTCTAATTCTATTGACCTGACTCTGCAGTTAAGGAGTGATGTAGGATGTTAACAAGGATGCTGAAGAGATCTTGGGCTGCAACAATAACATACCAGGTGCAACATGATGAAAGATGTGATGCTGCAGGATTTTGTGGAGATCAGAATCCTCTGACACACTATATTCAGTTTTAGCTCTTACATTTTATTAAGTATTTTCCCACAGGAGCACAGACAGAGACCCACTGATTTGTAAAATTATGAAAGTCTAGAAGTGTTTTACATAATTTATAAGTGTATAGTCAGTGGAAAAGACATTCATTTCTTTAAATTGTTGAAAACTCTCACTTTGGGAGTTGCAAACAACTTCTGTCTGCTGGCAAAGAAACGGAAGCGGAGTATTATCATTCCTTTGTTTTAAAAAGGAAGCATTTTATAACCATTTTTTTTCCAGTCAAGTATGACCTAATTTTACATTGGGAAGCACTGAATTCATGAACTAATTGAAATGAAGGTTTTAAGTCTGAAAATTTTAAGGGTGCAGCTCAGGAATGTGCTTCAGGACACATTTGAACACAGCAGTGAAAGCGTTTTGTAACGTCCTCCCAAGCCAAAAGCAAGCATGTCTTTGACTGTCCTTTCCTTGAAACTGTTTTCTTGAGAGACAAATGACTGTTCTAACCTAAGTAAGACATGTGCACCAAGATTGGGAGACCAGTCCACAGTGGGAAGATCTGTGGTGTGAATCTGTTCACAGTTAAATGGTACCTGACTTGTGCCCACATGTTCCCTTCATTGTGTCTTGTCTGAGGACATAAAATCCTGGCATGTTGCAATAGTCCTGTTCTGCTTACATTGATTTAAGTGATATCTCCTATGTGGCAAAGGGTTGGTCTGGAAGGAAAGACATGCTCTCTATCCATCATATTGGGGTAAGGAAAACTCAGGGCTCAGGCTGGCAGAAGCAGACACTGTTTATTCAGGTGTAACTAAGAAGAAGCTGGGTTACAAAGACTCCAGGTAAACCTGTCTTCATTCACTGATAGACAGGAACACGAGTTCTGGATGCCTTGTAAGAGGTATCAGAGAATCAGGCTGTGACTGGTCCAGAGGACACTGAGATCCAGTCACCTCTCCTGACAGATGCTAGTTTTCTGTGTTCCTACTTGGTATCCCCAGGCTTCCAATGTCCTCAGCTAACACCATAACTTGAGCTCAGCAGGTTCTGAAGAATAAAGAAAGGTACCTATGGGAAGTGGAACTAACCCGGGGAGATCAGTTATCAGCTCAAGAGAGGGAAGCTGCCTAAACGGAGGCAGTTTGCCTAAGGCTGAGGTGGCCTACAGTAACAGACTAGGTTTGCACAGAGAGCACTGCCTGCAACTGCCGGAAATACTCACTGAGGCATCCTGGAATAATTCTCACAGAGATCTAGCAGGATGTGATCTTCAAGTGCTGAACACTACTCTCTTGTTATTTGCTACTAAGTAAGAGAAAAAGTAGATAGGCATCTTAGTCCATGTTTAGTTGAAATTTCCCTATTTGTACCTGGAATCTACTCAAGAACAACAGTCAGGGAGAGCACACAGGAGACTGACAACTTGATATGAAGGAGACACACAAGCAATTAACCATATTAGAATACAGAGAGCTGCCCCTAGACAAGCAAAAATCGAGGAGGTCTAAAGATAGAGAAGGATACTAAAGACTCAGCACCTACATGGACAGCAATGTGCTATTTCCCAAGGGGTGAAACGCTCTTCTTGTTTGTAAAAATGGGAAATGGATAACATGTACAGAACTTATATGTAGCAGAGTTAGAGATATGACCTATTCCCTCCACAGAGGAAGTAGAGCTAACTGGGGAACCACACAGACAAGCTGTCCTGACTTGAGTGAATCTGGTCATGAGCCACTAGTCTTGGTAGAAAAAGAATAGTCCCCAGTGCTGCCTGCGAATCTCAAGATGAGAGTGAAGGGCAGGCCCATACTGCTGCTCATGAGGTACATTGCATTGATCTGCCAGGGGTTTGCTTCTGTGACAGACTGCCTTCTTGGCACACATCAAAAGCAGGGTTGGTTGATTATGGGCTGAACTTCAGAAATTGGAAAACTTCACAAAATCCTTATAGTAAGTGGTATATACCTTATATAAAATGGTATAATCACATTGAAAGTAGTTTATCATAAAAGAAAGCAGCAATGGCCACCACCAACTATAAGATCTTACAACAACAATATGAACCAACCAGTACCCCCAGAGCTCCCAGGGACTTTACCACCAACCAAAGAGTACACATGGAGGGACTCATGGCTCCAGCCTCATGGGTAGCAGGGGATGACCTGGTAGGACATCAATGAGAGGAGATGCCCTTGGACCTGAGAAGGCTCATTGCCCCAGGGTAGGGGAATATGAGATCAAGGAAACAGGAGTGGGTGGATTAGTGAGCAGGGAGAGGGGAGATGGAATAGGGTGTTTTCTGGGGGACGAGGAAAGGGGATAGCATTTGAAATGTAAGTAAAGAAAGTATCAATAAAAAATGTACAAAAAAAGAAGATCCTATTAAAAAGTCCACTCTTAGAAGCTTACAAATAAAGACCTGTAAAATAATTATGCATTGCAGCTTTCTTTGTAAGGCTCAAATTGGAAGTGTTGTTACCATCTACCAACAGATGAATGGATACAACTGTGGTATATCCTTAAAATGGCAGGAAATAGAAAGACAATATACTCCTCACTATCCAGAAATCTCAAAAGGTGTTTCCTTAACATGGGTGTGAACGAGTTATGAGGAATACAATGGGCGGAGGGAAGAGGGATTATGAGACTGATGGGGAGGGGGGAACCAGGAAAGGGGAAAGCATTCAGAATGTAAACAGAGAATATAGAAAATTAAAAAAAAAAAGGAATAGGTCATTTTGATTTTTTTGTTACTCGAAAGGGTTTACATCTATATGACACTTTATTAAATTGTATACTTTAAACATTTATAGTACATACATGTACTGTACTTACTACACATAAATTGTAATTCAATAAACCTATTTATAAAATGCTTTATAAATAATGCTGAAGGCTGCTAATGCCTTCAGAATGGTGAACAAGCCCAAGTTCTGTATTGTTTCAGGATAACCACAGACATTAGGATCTATGTGATAATAAAATTTAAATTGAGCTCCAATGTGATTTTAAATATAAATAACCTAATCTTTCCATAGGATTCCCAAGCTAGGAGACCTGCAGCAATTTCAGTTTTATGGCTCAGTTGGCTGAGAATAACAAACAACCCTAAAAGGAGAGTTATGTTTGCTTAGTTTGGTTTTTAATTTTCATTCTCAGCTCACAGTGTTCCAGTGCCTGGACCGACAGGGCTTTGATGATAGGGGACATTTATAAAAGCCTTGATGTAATGTGTAGTTAATGCTTCTGAACAATGGACTCTTAGCAGCTTACTAAAATATCTGCTGATAGAGAAAACTCTTCTGTGCTCATGAAATTATTTAAGAGTTAAGGTGATAAACATTTAAAGTAGTAGACTATTTTTAGAGTTTAAAGTAAGCAGCACTCTTAGTTACTGTTCGTGTTACTGTGGTGAGATCCTTAAGAAAGAAAGGTCTTGTCTCAGTCAGCTTTTCTTGTCAACTTAACACAAACCAGGGTCACCTTGGAAGAGAGAACTTCAGTTGAGAAAATGAATCCATTAGATTGGCTGTTATGCAAGTGTGAGAGGGCATTTCTTGAGTAATGGCCTATGTATGAGATCCAGCCCAAAGTAGGCAGTACCAGTCTTGGACAGACATTCCTAGGTTCTATAAGAAAGTAGACTGGCAAACCCTGGAGAGCAAGGCAGTAAGCAGCATCCTTCTATAGACTCCACTTAGCTTTCCATTCATTCAGGAAACAGTGAGTAAGGAATACTTCCGCTCAGTTAGCTTCCTTCCTTTTATGTTGTATGGGACCCAAAGCTAGGGAACCGTGCCGTGCTCCTTTAGGGTGAGTGTTTTCACCATAGTTACTTAATCAAGATGCCTTGATCCTTGAAGGTTCAATGGACCAGTGTAGGGGAATGCCAGGGTGGTGAGGCGGGAATGGGTGGGTGGGTGGGGGAGCACCCTCATAGAATCAGGGGGCAGGAATGGGATAGGGTGGTTGGGGAGAGGAAACCTGGAAAGGGGATAGCATTTGAAATGCAAACAAGGAAAATATCCAATAAAAAATAAAAAATAAAAAATAATAAAAATAAAAATAATTTTAAAAGATGCCAAGAGGCTAACCTAATCTAATTAATTCCTTATGGGTATGCGGAAAGGCTATTTTTCTTAGATGATCCCAGAACTTAAGTTGATAGCATTAAATACCACACTGACTATTTTTTCTTTTTTGAATTTCCAATTTATTCTGTAAAAACATCATGCATTTATACAATTTATCTTGATCATATACTAGCCCCATTTCCTACCTCCAACTCTACCCACTACTCTCCTAATCATATCCCATTTATTTATTTAGACCAGCGAGTCTAATTAAAGCTGAATATATGTGAATGAGTGAGAGGCATCTCCAAGGGCATGAGCAACCTACACCTGTGACCACACTCTTAAAGAAAAATGGCTCTCCTTCTCCCAGCATCTATTGTTAATTTTAAGATTTGCTGGAGAAAAACCATTTCCATTATTTTGGGCCAACTTTAAAGCAAGCTTTATTAAATATTAAATAGTGACTAAGAAATGGACTTTGGTCAGGACCATTCCCAGGAATTTTCCAGGTGAGAACGGCTTTGAGCCACGTGTTGAAGGAGTTTATAAAGGCAAACCTATAGGTCATTGCACCTTCCCATGAGGCTTTGCAGTTTTCCCGCAAACAACGATTACCAGCATTCCAGGAAGTTATCTGGTTCCTGGGCAGGTGGAGCTCACAGGTTAATTTTTGGCATTATACTACCAACTGCCAAAAATGGCTCAGCTAGAATTTGGGACCTTGGGATCCCTTCCCCTTGTCATGTTGCAAATGCCAACTGGCTTGGTCTTGTGTGGGTTTTATATAAGTAATCATAGGTGCTAAGAGTTCCTATGTACATGCCATGAAATGTCTAGAAGACCGAAGTTCAGAGCACTCCTTGCTGGCTCTTACATTCTTTGTGGCCCCTCTTCTGCTATGTTACTTGAGCCTTGGGTAGGGGGAGGGAGATTAATAGAGATTGACCCACCTACGCTTTAGCATTCACAGTTGCCTAGTTGAACAGTAATATGTCTCTGCATTAGTAACTACCCACTGTAATAAGAAGTTTCTCTGATCAAGGTTAGGAGCAGCGCAAACACGTGGATTAAATATAAACAGTTAGAAGACCGAAAACAGAGATTGCTAATTTGCACTTGACTAGACAGCTGGCTGGCTGGTGAACTCTGGGGGTCATCTTATCTTCCCCATGCTAGTGCCGAGAATACAGATGTGCATCTCTGCACCACACTAGCATGTGCGCACTGGGGATCTAAACTCAGGCCTGCGATTGTGCCGCAAGCACTTTATACATTGGGTCATTTCCCCAGCCTGAATTGTTTTCTTTAACATACAAATAATAACCATTGGAATCCCCCCTTTGATTATGTCAATGCCCAGACATTTATTCATTTCCCCCCTTGTTTCCACATACTTCCAGTAGTAATTGGTAGTTTGGGTTTGCATACATGGCACTGTGTGTAAACATCCAAAGAACTTTTGGTAATGCACCTTCCTTCTTTGTGGAGGACAGCTAGAGAAGGTCTACTCAACCTGATTCAGTCAGGAAATTTAATGTCTCCAGATGTCTTTCTAGGATTGTTCTTTCCCCTATTCCATTGGTCTTGTGGCCTTCCACCTAAGAGCCTAGGATGGTTTAATATACCCTTTCTACCCTTAAATTTTATGAACCTACATTTTGATTTAGTCTCTGTGAAAACGTGAAGCCCTCTACAATCTGAAACAATGTTATTTTGGAAATGTTTTCCATTTCTTGCTCCATCTAGTCAATATCATGGGCAGAAGCCACATGTCATACCAGTTTCCTTATTCATTATTCCTCCTTTTTGTTAGTTTGACCTGAATTTGTTTCCCCTGTTATCTAGTTGTCTTAAGAATTCTGAATTCAACATTGTATGAAACTTCATTTTGAAGCTTGACTTTCTCAGGTTGAATTGTTTGCTTCCAGTGGACTCTGCCAGGAACTGGCATGTATCAAAGCAACCATGATAGTAAGTGGGACTTACTATCAGTACCCACTGCTTCTCTTCTGGAGACTAATCCCTCCAGTCCAGGACTTCTTGGCAGATCTCAGATGCTGTTTAGTCTTATGGATTACATACCTCTTTTACATTCATGTATTTTATTTTATATTTAGGTGTTTTGCCTACATGTATGTCTGTGTGTTACATGTGTGCTAAGTGTTCATGAGGGCATTGGATCTGCTGGAACTGGAGTGACTGATATTTGTGAGTAGCCATGTGAGAACTAGGAATTGAACCCATGTCCTCTGGAAAAGCAACAAGGGCTCTTCACCATTCAACTATCTCTTCAGCCTGACATATCTCCTTCATGGTTGTCTATCATCATGGAGAAAACTCGGTTTGTTCAAGGTACTTCATTGTTGATGTAAGTGGAAGATTTCTGATATTCCTAAAAACCTGTAGTGCATAGGAATCGTGTGAAGTACTTGAAAAAGAGCCCTCTAGGCTCAGTATCTGAAGATTCTAATTGGTATCTTCATAGTTAATGAGGCACAAGATAATTTTGACATGGTTCTGTAATCAAATTACATTTCAAAAATTATGTGTCAAAACCATCTAACTCTTCTATTGTAGTGAGGTCATCTCCTATTGATGAGTGTTAAAACTGTAAGAAGACAAGCATCATTGTTACAAACTCCTTTTGAATGACAAGAGGATATAAAGCTTAGAGAATAGAAACTTATCATGAATGAAAATTATATTTAATGGCAGTGAAAAATTCCCTAGGTTTGAAATTAATAAATAACCAATTAGTTGTGAACTTTTTCAGGGGAGTTCTTGGTAGTCCCATAGAGAATCTATCTTTGGGGTACTGGGATTTATTTTATGACAGCCTGCCATAAATTTAATTATCATTGAATTTATTCACCTTCTAGCTAGATATTTTTAGATTAATTTTTGACATAGAACATAGATTGCACAACTTCCTTGTTATGATTTAAAAGATGAGAATGTGTGAGGCCATAATGATCCCCCCCCCCTCTCTCTCTCTCTCTCTCTCTCTCTCTCTCTCTCTGTGTGTGTGTGTGTGTGTATATGTGTATGTGTGTTCACATGTGTACAGATGCATGTATATATGTATATATGTTTGGCTTGATTTTTCTTTATTTTTATATGTGTATATGTGTGTGTCTGTGTGAATAAATACCAAATGTGTATGTTCTCATAGGCCAGAAGAAGGCACAAGATCTCTTAGTCATGGAGTTACAAGCAGCTGTGAGCTGTCCTATATGGGTTCTGAGAACGGAACTCAGGTCCTCTGCAGAAGCAGTATGTGCTATTAAACACTGAACATTCTCTATATACTCAAGGTTGCTTTATAATTATTTTAGCCATATCTTTATTCTTACCTATAGATAATTCACCCACATCTCTATTTAAATTTCTGTTAAATGCAAATTCCTAGTATACAAGTCTGATCATTTGCAAATCAATTTAGGTTATTCTTTTTTTGGATTTTTTTTTTTTTTTGAGACAGGGTTTCTCTGTATAGCCCTGGCTGTCCTGGAACTCACTCTATAGACCAGGCTGACCTTGTACTCAGAAATCTGCTTGCCTCTGCCTCCCAGAGTGCTGGAATTACAGGCATGCTCCACCACCGCCTGGCAATTTAGGTTATTCTTATAGAATTGTTTTCTAAATAATGAAGCACTTGCTTGCATTAGTAATTAGACAGTAAATATGGACAATTAGATAGTTAATATGGAGAGAGAAGAGAGGTCAGAAAGCTCAAGGTTTGTCAAAGCCATGCTTGTTCAATATAAGAATAGAGAAATGAAGATGTCCCTCAAAGGAGGAATGGATACAGAAAATGTGGTATATTTACACAATGGAATACTACTCAGCAATTAGAAACAATGAATTCACAAAATTTTTAGGCAAATGGTTTGATCTGGAAAATATCATCCTAAGTGAGGTAACCCAATCACAAAAGAATACACATGGAATGCAATCTCTGATAAGTGGATATTAATTAGCCCAGAAGCTCTGAATACCCAAGGCACAAATTGCATAACAAATGACTCCCATGAAGAAGTATGGAGAGGGTCTTGATCCTGGAAAGGATTGATCTAGCATTGGAGGGGAATATAAGGACAGAAAAAAAGGAGGGAGATGATTGGAGAATGGATGGAGAGAAGAAGGTTTATGGGACATATGGGGAAGGGGGATCCGGGAAAGCGGAAATCATTTGGAATATAAACAAAGAATATAGAAAATAAAAATATTTAAAAAAAATAAAATTCAAAAGTTCAGAAAAAAATCAATGCATCCTCATTTTATTTATTGTAAATACCCTATAAAATGGGTAGAGTTCAAACTCCTGAATATCATTTCTTGATATCATGGATTTATAATGCAATTTTCTATTGAACTTGTATAAATAAAAAAATTAAAAAGCAAAAAAAATGGATAAATGAATGTAAAAGATCAGAGAATTGGTTTGAAATATGTTCAGCAAGACCACAGATGCCTTGTTTGGGAAGCCATCTTGGATTTTTTTCTTATTATATAGTGCAAGTCAGTGCCTTGTGGACAGATGATTGGCAAGACAGGATAGTATTCTATGACATAGGTGCAAAAATGTCCTAGTGCAGGACACAGAGGAATTAAACAGTTATTGAGATAATCCAGATGTGAGAATATCAGACTGAACAGTGGAAGCAGAAATGGTAAATGAGTGTCCATTTGAGAAAAGCAAGATGTTGAGAGGACAGGTCAGTTAGTCTTGGGGATGAAGGGATATACATTGGAACATTTATATCTGCTAGCAATGCTTCTTTAAAGTTTTGCTGAGTGGGAGAATTAATAGAAATATAGAACACAGGTGTGGCCCCAAATCTCAAACATAATTTTGTTCAATAATTGCTTTCTTCCCACCCTTACTATAATGTTCCAAAAGAGATTTTAAAATATCTCCAGGCAGTTCTTTTTCTCCTGTTGCCGCTGACTACGTGCGTTCATTGTCTTAAAATGATTGTTATACGTTCTGTAGTATTTCCATATTGAAGAGCCAACATTCCAACTTCCATGTGTTCCCTGTTAAATAAAACACGTTCACAGACTTTTTCTGATGCTCCATTGTACTACACGTGTAAAGGCTAAATCTGGAAAAGTTTAGCAGATAAATACCCATTTCTTCAGCTATGCACAAGAGATTAACACAGGCAACTCCTTCCAACGTTAATCACTCAACTCCTTGGCCATTAAAGTTTCACCACATCCAGAGGAAAAGGTCACACGTGAAGAGGAAGAAGAGGCACAAGTAAATCATTTCCATCCTGCCTAATGTAAAACAGCTAAAATTACTTTACAAGGGACATTTTCAAAATGAAGAGTGTGTTTTCCCAGCATAAATATGAAAGCACGGATGAGTGCTTCCTTCCCAAAGTCTGACATCTGTGGCTGGGATGACCCTACACCTGTACTCTGCCTTTTCAGATCTTGTCTTGGTTATATCTTCTGTGAACGTCTGTTTTCTCCATCATCTGGCATTTAATACAAGTGCTTCCTAGGCTTTGCAAGTAGTACTAGACACACCTTGAATGCCCATCCTATGCTGTTAGATATAGATCTTAGGTTCTTATGACTCTCAGCATCAACTCACCACCATTGCACACAGTGTTTCAGAGATTCAAACTCTTTGCCTCTGTTATAAAACTACTGAGTCAGAAATCCAGTAACAGGTCTTTGGGGAGTTTTGGTGACTTTTAAAGTCTTGCAGCCATTGGTTTAACACTAGAGTTTCTCAAACTGTGAATCAAGACCCCCCTTTAGTGGTTGCCTATCAGATTTCCTGCATATTACATATTTGCTTTATGATTTGTTAACAGTAGCAAAATTATAGTTATGAAGTCCCAGCAAAATAATTTTATGGTTGGGGATCACCACATAATGAGGAACTGGATTAATGTGCTACAGCATTAGCAAAGCTGAGAGCCATGGCTTTGGACTAATCTTCAATTTCAAGATTCTTGTCGAGGAGAAATTACCTTCTTTCCTGATGTGAAAATGGAAGCTTAGAGGAAATGATTTGCTCAAAACAGGGAAGATTAGGTACCACAGAATCAATTTCATAGCATACTTCATTACTCTTACATCACCACTACTGCAGAGTGTACCATGGCTGAAGCTCAAATGTAGGTCAGTGTAAGAGAAGAACAGAGCTCAGATCATGACTTTTCTGTTATGAAAACCTTTTCCACTTTGTGCCTGTTTCATCATACACAAAGTAAGCCTAATGGTCACTTTTGATTGTGTGAGTGGAGTTTGTGTGTGTGTGTGTGTGTATGTGCACATATATAAGAATGTGATCAGAAGATCAGTATTTTAACTATGCTAGCAATTAGGGCCATCATATAAAACACTGAATTGTGCTGGGTGATTAGGAAGATGTGCCAAGCACCCGCTTTGGCTTGGAGAGGGGTTCTGAGGAAGGGGTGTTTGGGAGCAGTGAAAGAAACAGCTTGAAGTCAATGAGGTGGGGTGCAAACTGACAGCCTTGAGCTCTTCTCCAGACAGCTCTCCAGAGATCTCCTCTAGATAGCTCAATTCTTGAACAAAGCAGAGTCTTTTATTTACATAACAATTCAATAATTCAATTCCCTTCTGATTATTCAATGAATCAGTATTTTATGGCCATAGCCCATTGATTTTTAGTAAAAGACAGCAAGTACATTTTTTGAAAATTATTTTATATATTTACATACATTCCAATCATTGCCCTTTCTGGTCCCCTGCCAATAGTCCTCATCCCATTCCCCCTTCCCCTTGCCTCCAAGAAGGTTCCTCCCCCCCACCCCCACCCCCAGGCTCCCTATTCCCTGGGAGAATCTCTGCAGGATTAAGGGCATCTCCTCCTATTGAAGCCAGACCAGGCAGACCTCTGTCAGATGTAGGGCTAGTGAAGAGTTTTCCCAATCTGTAGGTTGCCAATTTGTCCTATTGACTGTATTTTAGGGAGTTTTCGTTGGAATATTGATGGGAATTGCATTGAATCTGTCAATAGCTTTTGGTAAACTAGCAGTTTTTACTATGTTAATCCTATAATTCATGAGCATGGGAGATTTTTTTTTCCATCTTCTGAGGTCTTCAATTTCTTTTTTTAGGGATTTGAAGTTCTTTTCATATAGATCTTTCACTTTTTGTTAAGAGTTACAGCAAGATATTTTATACTATTTGTGGTTGTTGTGAAGTATGTAATTTCCCTAATTTCTTTCTCAGCCTGTTTATCATTTGTATAAAGGGAGACTACTAATTTGTATAAGGGAAGGGTACTGAGTTGATTTTATGTCTTGCCACTTTGCTGAAGTTGTTTATCAGCTGTAGCAGTTCTCTGGTGGAATTTGGGGGTCGCTTATGTATATTATCATATTATTGGGATATAGTTATACTTTAACTTCTTCCTTTCAAATTTGTATCCACTTCACTTCATTTTGTTGTCTAATTGATCTAGTTGGAACTTCAAGTACTATATTGAATAGATAGGGAGAAATTGGGCAACCTTGTCTTGTCCCTGATTTTAGTGGGATTGCTTATTGGATTCTTTAATGGGGTTCTCTTCGTTTAATTTGATTTTGGCTGTTGGCTTGATATATATTGCTGTTATCATGTTAAGTATGTGCCATGAATTCATGATCTCTCCAAAACTCTTTATTTATTTATTTATTTATTTTTTTATTTACATTGCAAATGATTTCCCCTTTTCTGGGTTCCCACTCCCCGCAAGTCCCATAAGACCTCTTCCGTCCCCTTATTCTTCCATCCACCCCTTCCCATTTCCCTGTTCTGGAATTCCCCTATACTCTTGCACTGAGTCTTTCCAGAACCAGGGGCTATTCCTCCATTCTTTTTGGACATCATTTAATTTGTGGATTATGTCCTGGGTATTCAAAGTTTCTAGGCTAATATCCACTTATCAGTGAGTGCATACCATGATTGATCTTTTGAGACTGGGTTACTTCACTTAGTATGATGTTCTCCAGCTCCATCCATTTGTATAAGAATTTCATGAATTCATTGTTTCTAATGGCTGAATAGTACTCCATTGTGTAAATATACCACATTTTTTTATCCATTCTTCCATTGAAGGACACCTAGGTTCTTTCCAGCTTCTGGCTACTACAAATAGGGCTGCTATGAACATAGTGGAGCATGTGTCCTTATTGCATGCTGAAGAATCCTCTGGATATATGCCCAGTGGTGGTATAACAGGGTCCTCAGGAAGTGACATGCCCAGTTTTCTGAGGAACCGCCAGACTGATTTCCAAAGTGGTTGCACCATCTTGCAATCCCACCAGCAGTGGAGGAGTGCTCCTCTTTCTCCACATCCTTGCCAACACCTGCTGTCTCCTGAGTTTTTGATCATAGCCATTCTGACTGTTGTGAGGTGAAATCTCAGGGTTATTTTGATTTGCACTTCCCTAATGATTAATGATGTTGAACATTTCTTAAGGTGTTTCTCGACTCTCCGAAGTTCTTCGTGTGAAAATTCTTTGTTTAGCTCCGTACCCCACTTTTTAATGGGGTTATTTGTCTCTCTGGGTTCTACTTTTTTGAGTTCTTTGTATATATTAGATATTAGCCCTCTGTCGGATTTAGGGTTGGTGAAGATCCTTTCTGTTGGTTGACATTTTGTCCTTTTGACGGTGTCCTTTGCCTTACAGAAACTTTGTAGTTTTATGAGGTCCCATTTGTCAATTCTTGATCTTAAAGCATAAGCTATCGGTGTTCTATTCAGGAACTTTTCTCCTGTGCCCATGTCCTCCAGGGTCTTCCCCAGTTTCTTTTCGATAAGTTTCAGTGTGTCAGGTTTTATGTGGAGGTCCTTGATCCATTTGGAGTTGAGCTTGGTACAAGGAGATAAGAATGGATTGATGCGCATTCTTCTGCATGCTGACCTCCAATTGAACCAGCACCATTTGTTGAAAAGACTATCTTTTTTCCACTGGATGCTTTCAGCTCCTTTGTCGAAGACCAAGTGACCATAGGTGTGTTGGTTCATTTCTGGGTCTTCAATCCTATTCCATTGATCCAATTGCCTGATATTGTACCAGTACCAAGCAGTTTTTATCACTATTGCTCTGTAGTAGAGTTTAAAGTCTGGGATATTGAATCCCCCTGAAGTTCTTTTACTGTTGAGAATAGTTTTAGCTATCCTGGGTTTTTTGTTATTCCAGAAGAATTTGAGAATTGCTCTTTCTAGCTCTATGAAGAACTGGGTTGGGATTTTTATGGGAATAGCATTGATTCTGTAGATTGCCTTTGGCAAGATGGCCATTTTAACTATATTAATCCTGCCAATCCATGAGCATGGAAGGTTTTTCCATTTTCTGAGATCTTCTTCGATTTCCTTCTTCAGAGATCTGAAGTTCTTGTCATATAGGTCTTTCACATGTTTGGTTAGAGTCACCCCAAGATACTTTATGCTGTTTGTAGCTATTGTGAAGGGGTCATTTCCCTAATTTCTTTCTCAGTCTGCTTATCCTTTGAATATATAAAGGCTACTGATTTGCTTGCATTGATTTTGTAGCCAGCCACTTTGCTGAAGTTGTTTATCAGCTGTAGGAGTTCTCTAGTAGAGTTTTTGGGGTCACTTAAGTATACGATCATATCATCTGCAAATAGTGATAGTTTGACTTCTTCCTTTCCAATTTGTATCCCTTTGACTTCCTTCTGTTGTCTAATTGCTCTAGCTAGGACTTCAAGAACTATATTGAAAAGATATGGAGAGAGAGGGCAGCCTTGTCTAGTCGCTGATTTTAGTCGGATTGCTTCAAGTTTCTCTCCATTTAGTTTGATGTTGGCTACCGGTTTGCTGTATATTGCTTTTACTATGTTTAGATATGGGCCTTGAATTCCTGTCCTTTCCAAGACTTTTAGCATGAAAGGATGCTGAATTTTGTCAAATGCTTTTTCAGCATCTAATGAAATGATCATGTGGGTTTTTTTCTTTGAGTTTGTTTATGTAGTGGATAGCATTGATGGATTTCCTTATATTGAACCATCCCTGCATCTCTGGGATGAAGCCTACTTGATCCTGGTGGATGATCATTTTGATGTGTTCTTGGATTCGGTGGGCAAGAATTTTATTTAGTATTTTTCCATCGATATTCATAAGGAAAATTGGCCTGAATTTCTCTTAGTTGGATCTTTGTGTGGTTTTGGTATCAGCGTAATAGTGGCTTTGGAGAAGGAGTTGGGTAGTGTCCCTTCTGTTTCTATTTGGTGGAAAAGTTTGAAGAGTATTGGTGTTAAGTCTTCTTTGAAGGTCTGATAGAATTCTGCACTGAAACCACCTGGTCCTGTGCTCTTTTTGGTTGGAAGCCTATCTATGACCCCTTCTATTTCTTTAGGGTTATGGGTCTGTTTAGATGGTCTATTTGATCCTGGTTTAATTTTGGTAATTGGTATCTGTCTAAGAAAATGTCCATTTCCTCCAGATTCTCCAGTTGTGTTGAGTACAGGTTTTTGTAGTAGGATCTGATGATTTTTTGAATTTCCTCGCTTTCTGTTGTAATATTTCCGTTTTCATTTCTAAGTTTGTTAATTTGGATACTTTCTCTGTGCCCTTTAGTTAGTCTGGCTAAGGGTTTATCTATCTTGTTGATTTTTTCAAAGAATCAGCTTTTGGTTTTGTTGATTCTTTGTATGGTTCTCTTGGTTTCTACTTGATTGATTTCAGCCCTGAGTTTGATGATTTCCTGTCTTCTTCTCCTCCTGGGTGAATTAGCTTCTTCTTGTTCCAGGGTTTTCAGTTCTTCCGTTAATCTTCTAGTGTAAGCTCTCTCGAATTTCTTTTTGGAGGCACTCAAAGCTATGAGTTTTCCTCTTAGCACTGCTTTCATTGTGTCCCATAGATTTGTGTATGTTGTGCCTTCATTTTCATTAAATTCTAAGAAATCTTTGATTTCTTTCTTTATTTCTTTCTTGACCAAGGTATCATTGAGTAGAATATTGTTCAGTTTCCATGTGTATGTGGGCTTTCTGTTGTTTTTATTGTTACTAAAGACCACTTTTACTCCATGGTGATCTGATAGGAGGCATGGGATTATTTCAATCTTCTTATATTTGTTGAGGTCTGTCTTGTGACCAACTATATGATCTATTTTGGAGAAGGTACCATGAGGTGCTGAGAAAAAGGTATATTCTTTTGCTTTGGGATAAAAAGTTCTCTATATATCTGTTAACTCCAATTGGTTCAAAGCTTCAATTAGTTTCATTGTCTCCCTGTTTAGTTTCTGTTTTCCTGATCGGTCCATTGGTGAAAGTGGAGTGTTGAAGTCACCCAAAATTATTGTGTTAGGTGGAATGTGTACGTTGAGCTTTAGTAAAGTTACTTTTATGAATGAGGGCACCCTTGTATTTGGGGCATAGATGTTCAGGATTGAGAGTTCTTCTTGTTGGATTTTTCCTTTGACCAGCAAGTAGTGACCTTCCATGTCTCTTTTGATGACATTAGGTTGAAAGTCAATTTTATCTGAAATTAGAATGGCAACTCCAGCTTGTTTCCTGGGACCATTTGCTTGTAGAATTGTCTTCCAGCTTTTTACTCTAAGGTAGTTTTTGTCTTTGACATTGAGGTGTGTTTCCTGTATGCAGCAAAATGTAGGGTCCTGTTTACGTAACCAGTCTGTTAGTCTATGTCTTTTTATTGGGGAATTGTTTCCATTGATCTTAAGAGATATCAAGGAGTAGTGGTAATTGCTTCCTAACATTTTTTATTTTAATTTTATATGTGTGTGGTTATCTTCTTTGGGTTTGATGAAAGAAGCTTAATATCCTGCTCTTTCCAGCGTATAGTTTCCCTCCTTGTAATGGTGCTTTCACCCTATTATCCTTTGTAGGGCTGGGTTTGTAGAAAGATATTGTGTAAATTTGGTTTTGTCATGGAATATCTTGGTTTCTCCATCTATAGTAAATGAGAGTTTCGCTGGGTATAGTAGTCTCGGCTGGCATTTGTGTTCTCTTAGAGTCTGCATGAGCTCCACCCAGGATCTTCTAGCTTTCATGGTCTCCGGTGAGAAATCTGGTGTAAATTTGATATGTCTTCCTTTATATGTTACTTGCCCTTTTTCTCTTACTGCCCTAAGTATTCTTTCTTTGTTTAGTACATTTGGGGTTTTGATTATTATGTGACAAGAGGTATTTCTGTTCTGGTCCAGTCTGTTTGGAGTTCTGTAGGATTCTTGTATATTCATGGGCATCTCTCTCTTTAGGTTAGGGAAGTTTTCTTCCATAATTTTGTTGAAGATATTTGCTGGCCCTTTAAGTTGTAAATCTTCACTCTCATCAATACCTATAATCCTTAGATTTGGCTTTCTCATTGTGTCCTGGATTTCCTGGATATTTTGGGTTACAAGCTTTTTGCATTTTGCATTTTCTTTGACTGTTGAGTCCATGGTTTCTATGGTATCTTTGGCATCTGAGATTCTTTCTTCTATCTCTTGTATTCTGTTGTTGATATTTGTATCTATGGACCCTGATTTCTTCCCAAGGTTTTCTATCTCCAAAGTTGTCTCCCTTTGTGCTTTCTTAGTTGTTTCTACTTCTGTTTTTAGATCCTGGAAATTTTTGCTCAGTTCTGTCATTTGCTTGTTTGTGTTTTCCTCTAATTCTTTAAGCGATTTTTGTGTTTCCTCTTTCATGATTTCTGCCTGTTGATCAAGGTTTAAGTGATTTTTGTGTTTCCTCCTTATTGGCTTTTTGTATTCTCCTGAATTTCTTTCAATGATTTTTGTGTTTCCCTTGTAAGGGCTTCTAATTTTTGATCCATTTTCTCCTGAATTTCTTTAAGTATGTCCTTCATGTGTTCCTGTCCTAGCATCATGACCAGTGATTTTAAATCTAAATCTTGTTTTTCTGGTGTGTTGGGGTATCCAGGACTTGCTAATGTTGGAGAATTGGGTTCAGATGCTGCCATAATGCCTTGGTTTCTGTTAGTAACGTTCCTAAGTTTGCCTTTAGCCATCTGGTTCTCCCAGGAGTTAGATGGTCTTTTGTCACTGGCTGGTGCTTCAACCTACTGTGGATCTTTAAGATTATCTCTGCACCACTGGATGACTGGATTCCTTCTGACACAGATTACTGATATTCTGGCTTCCTCTTTTGTGCCTTTGGAGCCCTTCTCAGTCTTGCCTCAAGCAATGCTATACTTAGGTTGTCAAGGTCAACCAGGTGTTCTCTGTCTGCTCTATTATGGAGGGAAGAAGTTGTGGTGGGGGTCACTCCCTCTGTTGATTCTCACATAGGACACAGGTCCTGCGATGGACTGGCTTGCAGATGAACCGCCTATGTGCTCAGTTCCTGAGTTCAGGCAGATCCCTGGAGGTTTGCACCACCAGAAATCTAAAGCTCAGGGTGATACAGTACCTAGTGATCCTTTTGTGTCCCTGCAGACAGCAAATATGACCGCAGGGCTTCTCTCCTTCCACAGCTTCCTGGGCAGGACACGGGCCTCTCCAAAACTCTTAACACGAAGGGGTGTTGTATTGTGTTGAAGGCTTTTGAAGCATCTACTAAGATGATCATGTGACATTTTTCCTCAAGTTTGTTTATATAGTATATTACATTGATGGAATTTACATATTGAACAAGTCCCACATCCCTGGGATGAAGCCTACTTGATGCTGAATGATGGCTTTGATGTGTTCTTGGCCTCAGTTTGTGGGATTTTTTTTTTTTCCGAGACAGAGTTTCTCTGTGTAGTTCTGCTGTCCTGGAACTTACTCTGTAGACCAGGCTGGCCTTGGACTCAGAAATCAGCCTGCCTCTGTCTCCCAAGTGCTGGGATTAAAGGTGTGTGCCACCCCACCAGCAGTTTGTGGGAATTTTATTGAGTATTTTTGCATCGATATTTGTAAGTGAAATTGAAATTCTCTTTCTTTGTTGGGTCTTTGTGTCATTTAGGAATCAGAGAAACTGTGGCTTCATAAAATGAGTTAGGGAGCATTTGTCCTGTCTCTATTTTGTAGAATTGTTTGAGGAGTGTTGATATTAGCTATTCTTTGAAGGTCTAGTGGAATTTCACACTAAAACCATCTGGCCCTGGGCGTTTTTGTTTGGGATATTTTTAATGACTATTTCTATTTCCGTAGGGGCTATGAGACTGTTTAGATTATTTACCTGCTCTTGATTTAACTTTGTTACATGGTATCTGTTTATAAAATCATCCATTTCATCTAAATTGTCTAGATTTGTAGAGTATAGGCTTTTATAGGTTCTGGTGATTTTTTAAATTTCCTCAGTTTCTGTTGTTGTATCTCCCTTTTCATTTCTTATTTTGTTAATTTGGATATTGGCTCTGTGCCCTTTAGCTAGTTTAGCTAAAGGTTTATCTATCTTGTTGATTTTTCTCAGATAATCAGAGAATTCTATAAACTCTTTGATTTCTTTTTTTTTTCCCTAACCAAGTTATCATTGAGTAGAGTTGTTCAGTTTCCATTAGTATGTGTGATTTCTTTTGTTTTTTTTTTTTTTAAATCCAGCCTTATTCTGGGGTGATCTGATTGAATGCATAGTGTTACTTTAATCTTCTTGTATCTATTGAGGCTTATTTTATGTCCAATTATATGGTCAATTTTGAAGAAGGTTCTATAAGGTGCTGAGAAGAAGGTATGTTCTCTTGTTTGGGGGTGAAATATTTTGTAGATACCTGTTAAATCCATTTGGTTCATAACTTCTTTTAGTTTCACTGTGTCTCTGTTTAGTCTCTGTTTCAATGACCAGAACCTTGGTGAGGGTGGGATGTTGAAGTGTCCTACTATTATTGTGTAAGGTTTACTGTGTGTTTTGAACTTTAATAAAGTTTCTTTTATGAATGTGGGTGCCCTTGCATTTCGAGCATAGATGTTCAGAGTTGAGACAAATTTTGGATCAGCTTTGTGTGTGTGTGTGTGTGTGTGTGTGTGTGTGTGTGTGAGAGAGAGAGAGAGAGAGAGAGAGAGAGAGAGAGAGAGAGAGAGGGAGGGAGAGAGAGAGTATGTGTGTACACATGCATACATGTGTTTTCTTTGATGTGTATATGCCATAAGTCTACATTAGATCATTCTTGATCACTTTGCCCATTTTTGATCTAGACAGAATCACTCACTTAACTCACAGCTCTCTGATTGGCTAGGCTGGTTGGCTAGTTTTCCCTAGGGATCCCTATATCTGAGTGCTTGTATTGTAGATGCAATTTCACAAAACCTGGCTTTTCCATGGGTGCTAGAGTTCTCAACTTGGGTTCACAAGCCTTTGCTATAGGTACTTTGCCACCTGAGCCATCGTTTCAGTCATTAAGCAGACCAAATTGAGATGTTAAAAGATTGTATCTTGAAAGTTGAAAATTTAGAAAGACCAAAAGAAAGGGATTGTAGATGGCAGAAAAGAAGACAGGATGCTTGAGTTGAATGTTTCTTTCCACTAATCCATCATCCTCTGTCACTCTTCTAGGACCAAACTCTATAAACTTGGAATGTCTTTGTATCTCTGTGTGGTCTAGTAATTAAGAGTCACTATCCATGCAAGCTTAGATTCTATCTTCTCTTCTGTTTTCAACGTAGTTATTTTGGAGTATATATATCCTGAGGTGGACGAAAGAGCCTCACATTTCTCTGAATATTATTGACTTGTGGAAATTATTAGTTTGACTTCATAGTAAAGAAAGGATGTGGTAGGGGAAACGCTAATTGTTGAAAAAGAAGTTGAGGCAGGATTTCTAGCTGGCCTGGATCTTTGCAGCCTTGGGAAGGCGCCACAGCTGGGATGCTCCCTGGGTGCTGTACTCATCTATATTCAGGGACAGTCTCCATTCCCGACATGAGTGAGCTGAGGAACCTGGAGCTGGTGCCAAGAGCTCCTGCTGAAAGCAATTATCAGGATTCACCATATGATTTCAATTCTTTGTGGGCTATAAAAGAGACACTTCACCATTTTTTGAAAAGGGGTATGAGCATGAATGTCGTCAGCTTATGCATTATTTAGTGCCTGCCATCCAGCCTTGGTCTCACAAAGGAGAATGACAGCATTGTCGCTGGGTTTTCTGTGCCTGTGATAGTGGAAATAGAGATGTTGGATTTTGTAGCTTCTCTAAATTACCTGTAATCTCATGACCTATAATTAGTGTGCTGAGGATATTAAACCCTCAATCTTTTTTCACCTGTCACTGAAGATAGGTTTCTGGTATCTCATTATGTTAAGGAAAATCCTATCACACATACGTTTGAGAAATGTAGTATAATGATAACAAAATGATTAACTTCAGCTCATGTTTTGTCCATAGTCATGAATATGAAAGTCTAAAGGACATTGCATGAATGTAGCTCATACAAGGATCTGACTTACTCTTACTTCTAATACTCTCTGTATCTCTGTCATCTGTCTCTTTCCCTGAGATGTTTTGCTTTCTTGCTTTCTTGTTCTCCTATGTTCAGATTATTTTTCACAACAGCTATTTAAGTGCTCTACAGCAATTCCACAAATTTAAAACAGGGTTGACTTTTATCTAATACTATTATTTTATTTACTACTAACCAGGAAAATATTTTAACCATTTATATAATAACTGATCTTATTTTGTTAACAGCTAAAGCTCCCCTTAACTAGTGGGAATGTCTTTTAGAATTTATTTGACTCACATGTCACTTCAGATATAAGAGGTCAAAGAGGAGAGATGTTTCTTAACTGACATGCAAAAAAAACTTGGAAATTGCCAATTTTGTTCTCACAAGAACGATGCTAAGCTGAAAATGAAAACCTTTTCTGAAGTCCATGAGACAATCATGGTCACAGAGCAAACTACCCCTGTGCAAATTAGAAAGATAAGTAGGAAACAGAGATTGGAGCTGATGTTGCACCTGTAGAAACATGTAAAGGGTGCCTGAATATCTATGGGAGACAGGGAAATACTGGCTTCTGGGAGGTAGGGAATCCGTCTCCTGGGGATGCGCTCCAGCACAGGCTGCCCAATCCTAAATGGAGAGCCCTGGACGAGTACACGTGTGCAATGCTCAGTGGACTCAGAAGAGAATATACATTAATAGTTAAAGAAGTGATCATGAATTTGGGAGATGGATATGGGGAGAGTTGGAGGAAAAGGGGTGGGAATGGTGTATGGTCAATGTTCACATAGGAGATTCTACAAACAAACAGACAAACAAATAAGAAGGAGTTCCAACTTCAGGGAAAAACTTTGCTCTGTCTTGTATTTGACCCCTAAGAACTGATAGGGAGCTCAGGGTCCAGGTCAAGAAATTCCCTTAGGGTTTGACATGAAGAAGGAGAAAAGCAATCATTTTACAACCTAGAGTGTGAGCTGACTAACAAGAGCTGCCTTCAGATACCACTTGACCAGTATCTAACTGGTGTGGTTTAGTCAGACACTAATCAAGAAAAAAGAGAGAGGACATGTCTGACACTAACCAAGCCAAAAGAGAGAGGGCATGTCCGATTATAGCGCAGGGCAGTTCCCTTGTTTCACCCAAGAAAGACAAAGAGAAAAAAGAAAGAAAAAGGAAAAAAGCTGGCGAGCTACAGTTGAAGGGCCCAGGCTTACTAAAAGACAAAGGGCTAAGACCGAACTTCCTTCACCTCCACACCTCAGCACCCCATCGACAGAGCTCTTACACACGGAGGGGTTGATATTCACTCACAACCACCAAGCACAATTCTATTTAAGAAGCACCTTCTAGGGAATCCAACAGGCAGAAGTCATGAAAGAGGAAACACAAAACAAATGAAGGAACTGAGCAAAACCATCCTGGATCTAAAAACAGAAGTAGAAACAACTAAGAAATCACAAAGGGAGACAACTTTGGAGATAGAAAACCTTGGGAAGAAATCAGGGGCCATAGATGCAAATATCAACAACAGAATACAAGAGATGGAAGAAAGAATCTCAGATGCTGAAGATACCATAGAAACCATTGACTCAACAGTCAAAGAAAATGCAAAATGCAAAAAGCTTGTATCCCAGAACATCCAGGAAATCCAGTACACAATGAGAAGACCAAACCTAAGGATTATAGGCATAGACGAGAGTGAAGATTTACAACTTAAAGGGCCAGCAAATATCTTTAACAAAATTAAGGAAGAAAACTTCCTTAACCTAAAGACAGAGATACCCATGAATATACAAGAATCCTACAGAACTCCAAACAGACTGGACCAGAATAGAAATACCTCCTGTCACATAATAATCAAAACCCCAAATGTACTAAACAAAAAAGAATATTAAAGGCAGTAAGAGAAAAAGGCCAAGTAACATATAAAGGAAGCAGAAGAATATAGAGAAAACAAGTCCCTCAATGCCATGACCTTTTAATACAGTTCCTCGTGTTCTGGTGTGGCCCAATTATAAAATTATTATGTTGCTACTTCATAACTGTTGCTAATGAGCAGTGCCTCAGTTCCTAAGACCACTGGAAATGTATATTTGCTGATGATTGTGACTTACAGGTTGAGAAATGCTACTCTAGAGGTCATTTAGCCACCGATACCTACAGTGGCTTTAAATGGCAAGTAGCCCAATACACAATCTAATGTGTACAACCCTCCATGCTCCTCTTAGCTCCCTGGTTCCTGTCACTTGAGATAGCATATCTAGCTTCCAACAGAAATGACGAAGTATGAGGAAAGCCAGGAATCATACTCTGAAAGATGTAACCCGGAACTGGATTTATATGTGGCAGAGGTTTTGGAATTATCCATACCAGAATATTAACATAAGTGATTAGTATGCTAAGGGATCTAATGGAAAATGATGACATCATGCAAGAACTTATGGGCAATGTAAACAGAGAAATGGACATTGTAAGAGAAATAATACTAGCAATTGTAACAAAGATCAAGAATGCCTTTGAAGGGCTCATGGGCACATTCCTATGAGAAATGGCACTATGTTTCAAACTATGCCAAGAGAAACTTCTCAAACTCAAATGCAAAGATTTAAAAGAAATGAAAAATGATGGGACTGAGTGCCTGTGAAATGGGGGACAGCCATACAGGACAGAGTGTAGCACAGCAATACCAGAGAACACGGAGGTTATGGAGTCGTGCACATTTGAAGGGACAGAGGCTGAAAGGTCCCAAAGTTCACAATAATATTTGGATGTCAGTGTCAAAGTTAAAATCATGACCACAAAGCAGGATATATACTTTTCCAGCTTATCAAAGGCAAAGAAAAAATTATTAAATATTATACCATGATTATATAATAAACAATAATTATATGATATATATCATACAACACATTAATTTATATGCAATTTATCATGTACGTAAATATAATAAATAAAATGTATATGATATATAAAATAATAATAATTATTTCTGTTAGTTTTATGTAAATATTATTATTTGTTGTGGTGGTGGTGGTTGTGTGTGAATGAAATGCCTGTCTTTTTCTATTGCTCTTTACCTCATTTTTTAAGACAATGCCTGACATCTGGAGCTGAATTATAGCTGATGGCCAGTGAGCCCCTGGGATCCCTACTTCCTGGTACTGGGATTATTGGGGTACAGCACCACATGTGTATTTAAATGGCTTCTAAGACCTCATGCTTGGTCGCAAGCTCTTTGCACATCGGTTGCCTGAATTTGCAGCTTTTTTTTTTTTTTTTTGATCTAACAGTTGTAGCTTAAAGTCATAAGAGCAACAATGTATCTAAAGGTGAGAACGTATGTATTAGTGAAGCTGATGGTGCCAGAGGTCTAAAGGAATACTGGGGAGGAACTGGGACTACGTTCTCACAGCCCATTATAAAACGATATTGGTAATTTCCCCTCCTGTATTGGTATTGTTTCCTTCTTTCTCACACAAGAATGTCTACTACAGGCAGGCACCCCAAGCAATTCATTGAATGAATAAGTCATTATTTAAAGGATGAGCATTAGGACCACCATGCAGTTGGAGGGGCATCTGAGAGACCAGAGATTTGCTAAAAGCAGTTCTCTAGGTTGGTTGGACTGGGGAGTGCGTACATGCAAGAAACAACCTATTAGCTATGAGCTCTTTATAAAGCGTGTGCCCAGTTAGGTGGTTCAGAACCTAGTGCTAGCAGCTGCTGTAATGGCTCTAGTAGGACATTTTTTTTGAGCAGATGAATTAAGCTAGTGTTGCTGGTGTCAGGTGGCATCTAAGCTGGGTAGCTGATTCTGGGGGCATTTCTGAGGAAATCTCAGACTGAACCATGTATCTTGCAGGAATAGGTTGGAGCCAGACTGTTCTCCAAATGCTTGGAAGAGTCCTGGCCCTGGCCTTCCGGTGTACTGGCAGACATCCAGTTACATTCTATTACTGATAATCGAGTGACAAATGCCGAGAGCACCTTTATCTTCATCCTGTGTCCTTAATAACCTTGCCTGCACTCAATAGCAGCATTTGGAAAGCATTCTAAGGCTCTCCAGAGTGTTTAAGAAGCATTACTCACATTATCACAGAAACATGCCTTTCTCTAGAAATGTATTTACTGTTCTTTGTAGAAACACAGATGCAGTCTAGGTAAATAGTACAAAAACAATTTCTGTCTTGCCAAGGGAAAATGCTGTTTTTCTATTAATTTAAAAGACAAATGAAATTGTCCCTACAGGAGGAAAATGCTATGACAGATAAAGAGTGTAGGCTTAGTTCTTATTAATCTGTGTCATTGCTTTCATGTTTAGCCCTTTGGACTGTGAAAGTATGTTTTCCTGTAAGTTGGCTCCCTTGTAATGATGAGAAATGCAATGTTTCTTAGCTCCTCCGTAAAGAGACACAGCTTCTGCTAATTTGCTATATAGTAGCTTGATGTAAGGAACAGAGACTTTTGCAAGTCTTGGAATCCTCATTTGAAGACTTACTATTTAGGGAAGATCTTCTTCCTCACATAGTTTTAGCTTATTTCGAATTCCAAATTGAAACTGGTTGTCCTTTGAAGAGAGTTTTAATGAGTGAACAGGAGCTGGGAATGGAAGGCTTCTTCATGCTGTCTTCCCTGTTTTTGTGAAGTAAGAGCTATGCTTTTTGTGGTTTTATGGTTATTGGCATGTTAACAGATTTTTGATACAGTGACCCATCCTACTACATGTATCTCAGTTATGCACACACATCTATCCAAGCAAGCTGCACATGGTTTAGGAAATTGGTGAATATGACCCGAAATGAAGATGTAAATTTACTTATAACAAGATTCATTTGCAGGCATGTATTTTGGTAACTCAATTGAGCATTGTTCCAGCATGAAAATTTTAGATGACAATGTATCATAGTAGCAAAAGGTTGGTCATGCCTGAGACATATTATGTTGTTGAAGAGTCACCTTGAACTGTTGAGGTAAGTCTGTAAAATACGGAGTACAAGCCAAGTCAAGGCTTATGGTATATACTGAGCTAATGAAATGATGATATTCCCATGCCAGTAAAGAAGTGCTGTGAAAGTTTATGAAGCTGAAGGTCATAGAGGCCTTTTCCTTCTGGTTCTTAGTAGTGTGTTTGCCAAAGAGCATTTGGGTTTGAGGTAGATGCCTCAGGTAGAAACTCAAGACATTGCTATTGTGATCCCTTGGATCCAAGGGTGAAGGCCTAATGTTTGGTATGGGATCTGCTGATATACACAGCTGTTCACTTGAGTGTACGAAATCACAGTGTGTGCACCCCAGGTGTCTCCGCTGAACGGAAATGAATCTGTGCATTTCAGGACCCAACATGTTTCTTGCTCTGCTTAAATAGTGATGTTGAGAAAGTCCAAGAATGAGTTAGCAGGTCACAGGAACTACACTGTGGGCTTAGTCGCATAGGAAGAGGGAATACAGGCAACAGAGTCCTCTGAGTAGGCACATGACCTGACACCACAGTGGTAGAGATGAGCTGGTTACCCCCCTCCCCCCATTTCAAAATCTAATGGAAAAGTAATCTGCTCAGCCAGTCTCAATCAGTTGTGAATGCCAACAGTACTGGAAGTTATCTAAGAAATTAATATTGAGAAAATTTGGTTTACACACACAGTGGAATTTGGCAGGGCGGGACATAAAGAATAATGGACTTAATGTTGTTTGTGTGAAAATTAATGCAAGTGCAAATAATTAGGTTAAACAAATTAAACCAGTCTCAAGGAGACAAAGATTGTATGATTTTTCTCATTTGTGCATTATACGTTTTATATAGCTGCACAAAATTCTGTATGTATATATGACCTGAGAGTAGAACTAACTGCTCAGGGAAACAGGGGGACTATTAGGGTGTCAGAGAGGTGAGAAAGGGGAGAGCAAAGAAGTTTGGGGCAGAAAAGATGTTTCTAAGTACATTATATATCTGTATAAATGACATATATTTCACTCAGTATAATCACCACTCACCTTCCTCTTCCTCTTTCTTCTTCTTCTTCTTCTTCTTCTTCTTCTTCTTCTTCTTCTTCTTCTTCTTCTTCTTCTTCTTCTTCTTCTTCTTCTTCTTCTTCTTCTTCTTCTTCTTCTTCTTCTTTTTCTTCTTCTTCTTCTTCTTCTTCTTCTTCTTCTTCTTCTTCTTCTTCTTCTTCTTCTTCTTCTTCTTCTTCTTCTTCTTCTTCTTCTTCTTCTTCTTCTTCTTCTTCTCTTTCTCCTTCTCCTTCTCCTTCTCCTTCTCCTTCTCCTTCTCCTTCTCCTTCTCCTTCTCCTTCTCCTTCTCCTTCTCCTCCTCCTCCTCCTCCTCCTCCTCCTCCTCCTCCTCCTCCTCCTCCTCCTCTTCCTCCTCCTTCTCCTCTTCTTCCTCCTTTTCTTCCTTCTCCTCCTCCTCTTTCTCCTTCTTCTCCTTCTTCTGAAGGAAAATGAAGAAAGCCTAAATATATTAACTCAGAAACTCAAAAGCAGAAAATTCTCTCCTCCCTCTTTCTTCTGAATGCTCTTGGAGGTAGCAAAATTTTACTAACAAAGTTTGGAATATAGGTGAATCTTTACTTCTCTCTCTTATATGCTACTATTTTTTTAAAAAGAAACATTCTACTTTATTTATTTGGGGGATGGGTGTTATTCTTGTAACCCAGACTAGGCCTGGATTATTCTGCTTTCGCTTCACAAATGCTGGGATTATGTAGGCAAAATCCTCCATACCTGTCTGACATTACTGTTCTTAAATCGCCCACAGTTTCTTTGGCACTCACAGTAAATGTGACAGCTGTGAATAAGGTAAGTGGGGAACAGTCTTCTCCCTGCACAGCACAGAGTTCTATGATGAACTCTTCAAAGGTTCTACATCTGCCTTAGAGCTCCCTGTGGGCGTAAAAGTTTAAATATCCCTCAGCTGTGTGCTCCCCCCTCCGCTGCCTTCCCCCTCAGCTTGAAGCATGTGCAGTTCACTGTTTATGGAATCTAGTTTTGGCACTAGGTCGTGTTAATATATTTTTATGATTATTGCTGGCACTGGGCACGACATTTAGCAGTGTTCACTTTACATTTGCCTCATGTGCAAGAAGAGATATGGTAAACATACCATAATGAGACTAATGCAGAGATTAAATGGGGTTTACAGAAAACATCGAAAGGCTTAGCATATACCCAGGTTTTCATATGAATGTCAACTAGAAACTTCACCTGGATGTGACCATGCTTCTAAAAGATATTGATGAGTTTTTGAAATTGTATGTTTAATTTTAAATGTTTTAGTTTGGTTAGCTATAAGAAAGTACTGCGGAGGAGCTTAAATAAACAAAATTTGTCTCACCTAGTTCTAGAGGCTGGGGTGTCTAAAGTCATGATGCTGGAAGAGCCTGCGTCTGGGGAGGTCTGCTTCCTGGCTGGTCCTTGACAGTCTTCTCATTGTAGGAGCTTCACATAGTAGGAATTGATGGCTCCACATAGTAGGAACTACAATCTCTTTTTCATAAAGTCATTAATTCCTTTCATTAGTTTCCCATCATTATGATGTACTTTAATCTTCAGAAGCTTTTTTTCTTCCTACCATCACACTGGAGGTTAGAATTTCACCTGGGTGAGTTTGGAATGGCTGGGCAGAGGGTGTTGTTTGTATTCTAGCATGGAAAGAGGAAACTTCCTCACCTGGATATACTATAGGAAGGACACCGCATTAAGTAAGGTCATTTTCTTCATATTATATCGACTCTTTCCACAATCAATAACTTGTGTGTTCTCAATAACTGTGATTGAAAGATGAGAGGAGTGAATTGTGGAGTGTGGGAAGTAAAATCTGTCACTGCAGTGGTCTGTGGCTTCTTGAGTCACAAGGCTCTTAAAATACTGTGGAATATGAAGAGAGAGACCCCTTTCAGCATGGATACCCATATGCTGGTTATCCCAAAAGAGGAAATGTTTGTATCCAAGCCTCTGGTTTGGAAAAATCTTTCAAAGGCACTATTTTTTACTTCTTTCATTTGAAACTCTAAAGAAAGGTAAGTCATTACTTTCTTAATAACTATGCAACATAAATCTCCCTTTAAGTTTGTAACATTCCACAAATCAGTGCCCCTTTAAGCCAGAAATCAGTATCACTTTACTCTGGGGACAATTGAGAGATTATCCCATGAACCACAAGAATTTGTAACTATAGCTGAATCTAGAATGGAAAGGCACAGAAGAGACTTCAGTTTCTTGTCCCTTTATAGATTTTAATAGTTTCTTTAATTTATTTCATCTCTCACATTTATATTTTTGGTTATTATATATTAAACATTCATCTTTATAATTGATTTTATTTTGACTTATGGTTTATATTCTACAATATGACTAATTTGTCATATTGCTTGGAAAAGTTTACTCTTGTCCTTAATCTTTTGTTTGTTAGTTTGAGACGGGATTTTACTGTGTAGCCTTGACTGGTCAGAAATTGTCTTAGTAGGCCAGGTTGACTTGCTTCTTGACTACTGGAATTAAAAGCACAAACCACCATGCCCATTTAATTAATTAAATTAAGGTTCATTAATTTAATTTTACTTTATGTAATAAGCATTTGATTTCAATAAGTAGTTTCTATTTCCAAGGCTGAACTGGAACTCTATTTTCCTTCCTTAGGCTCCTGAGCAGAGGATAGGTGTAAGCCAGCCAACACACACTTAAGTTCTACTGTCTGCTTAATATTCTGTTCACATGGATAAGGGAGAGAGAGAAGAGAGGAGAGAGAGGGAAAGGAGAGATGGAGGGATCATGGGAAGGAGAGAGGGAAAGAGAGAGAGAGGTTACAGTTTTCTCGACTAAGTGTCAATCTGAGATTTTATATAACTTCTCTTCTTGATTGACTTGTTTGACACGAATGAGTCTCTGTCTGTTTTGGAAAAGAATGAATGAAGATCATGTATCATGTGTTGCAGAAAGATAACTGTCCATCACACCATAGTATTACCTTCTGGGTATGCAGGAATACATAGCTGGAAGTATCATTCTGAAATGCAAGTTGTCATTTAAGCATTATCGGATGGTGTCTCTTGACTCTGCTGTCTTTACTGTAGGAAACATCTGGAAAGCTTCTCCATCAATTTTAATACTTCTTAAGAGATCAAGAAAAGGCACTAAGGTAAGTCTTTCTTGGCCATCTTGGAAATCCTGGAAAATCCTAGAAACCTGTTTTTCTTTTTAATTTTTAAATTTTTTTAAATTTTTATTTATTTATTTTTTTTTTTTTTTTGGTTTTTGAGACAGGGTTTCTCTGTGTAGCCCTGGCTGTCCTGGAACTCACTCTGTAAACCAGGCTGGCCTTGAACTCAGAAATCCACCTGCCTTTGCCTCCTGAGTGCTGGGATTAAAGGTGTGCAAAACAACTGCCTGGCTCTTTCTTTCTTTCTTTCTTTCTTTCTTTCTTTCTTTCTTTCTTTCTTTCTTTCTTTCTTTCTTTCTTTCTTTCTTTCTTTCTTTCTTTCTTTAGCTAAAGACCATTCTTCTTTTTTTTAATGATTTATTTATTTTATGTATATGAGTACACCATTGCTCTCTTCAGACAAACCAGAAGAGGGCATCAGACCCCATTACAGATGGTTGTGAGCCACCATGTGGTTTCTGGGAATTGAACTCAGGATTTCTGGAAGAGTAGTCAGTGCTCCTAACTGCTGAGTCTGCTGAGTCATCTCTCCAGTGCCATTCCTAGGTTCTTATAATTAATTTTATCCTTTTTAGACAACACAGAAACCCAAGTAGTTCTTCACTTGTCAGGTTTGTCCTGAACTAGAACTCCTCTATACATTTCTAAATTGTCTATAACTATAGCTTCAATTTCCTCTTTACTATTTAGAATAGTTTGATTTTGTTTCCTGAAAGTTTTTTTTTTTTAATTGAGGCTTTACATTTATATGTTGACAACTTTTTCTACTTTTATTGCATCATGATTATCTTAGTCAGGGTTTCTATTCCTGCACAAACATCATGACCAAGAAGCAAGTTGGGGAGGAAAGGGTTTATTGAACTTACACTTCCACGTTGCAGTTCATCACTCAAGAAACTCAGGAGTGGAACTCAAGCAAGTCAGGAAGCAGGAGCTGATGCAGAGGCCATGGAGGGATGTTTCTTACTGGCTTGCTTCCCCTGGCTTGCTTAGCCTGCTCTTTTATAGAACCCAAGAACACCAGCCCAGGGATGGCACCATCCACAAGGGGCCCTCACCACTTGATCACTAATTGAGAAAATGCCCCACAGCTGGATCTCATGGAGGCACTTCCCCAACTGAAGCTCCTTTCTCTGTGATAACTCCTGCCTGTGTCAAGTTGACACACAAAACCAGCTAGTACAATAGTCTAAGTTTCTATAATATTTCAACGCTTCAAAACTTGAAGTTATTTTTGTGGCTTAATTACATAGTCAATTTGCTTATTGTTTTATGAATCATGAATGTAATATATTCACACCTTTGGGAAACTATTTTATTGCTTGAGTTAGATTCTTTTTATGTTTCCTCTCTTTATCCTTGAAACTCAAGAAATGATGACATCATTTATGACTGATGATATCTTTTTGAAACTATGTATATTGTAAAGCAAACCATTTAACTTTCATGTTTAATACTTTGTTAACATACACTCACATCATAATGATGGCTATTATTCCTGGTATCATGTCTTTTTTAAGTAGTTCCTCTTATCTTTTCTTTCAATATTATTAACATATTTTTCATGTTTAAACTAATGTGAGACCTGTAATGTCATCTGAAATGTTTTTATTGATGTAAACAAAGTGGCTATCATTATTTTATTTTCTTCTGAATTTTATTACCAGGATTCCAAAACTAGTGATTTGAAGTAACACATTCTATGATATTACAATTCCCATGTCTGTTCAAATATATTTTTCTACTGTCTAACTGTGCACTGATCTGTTTTTCTATGCCTTTCAATGTATCTAAGATGTTGACATTACAGCAGCTTTATTTATTTTTAAAAGTTTTCCTTCTAATTAATTTTGTGCAGCCTAAATACTTATGGAGGGAGGGGACAAGCTGTGGTCAGTCCTTCTTGGCAGCAGCTTCCTTGTGGATACCAATATGATGCTCAGTTTCCCCTACTTCCTCACGGCATAGATGTGCATCCAATCCTCTTTGTTAACATACACTCACATCATAATGATGGCTATTATTCCTGGTATCATGTCTCTTTTAAGTAGTTCCTCTTATCTTTTCTTTCAATATTATTAACATATTTTTCATGTTTAAACTAATGTGAAACCTGTAATGTCATCTGAAATGTTTTTATTGATGTAAACAAAGTGGCTATCATTATTTTATTTTCTTCTGAATTTTATTACCAGGATTCCAAAACTAGTGAGATGAACTTGGTAGACATTCATTTTGGGTAAAACCAGTGTAAGCCATGGTATTTTTACCTAAATATATGTTTTGTTAATCCTTTGAGATTTTCTCAGATGGATTTAATCATATCCGTGAGTATTCATAAACAAATTATTGAGTCATCTTAAGTCTTAATCAGTAAATGAATGGGCAATGAAATCGTAGCATGTGCACACATGGCACAATGGAGTTTTATTTACAAAAAGGGGAGAAAGTATATTAATTTCAGGAATAGGAATGAAACTGATAATTATCACATGAAGTGAACTAAATGGACATCATCAAGGACAGTACTGTGTGCTTCCTTCCGTCAGTGGAATCCAGGGACAAGACCAAACAGAAACAAAACAACAACACAGTAGTGGGGACTAGGCATGGAGCAGTAGAGAGGGAGGAGGTAAAAGGTAAGAAAGTATAAAGGCTGATACCCTTAAAGGAGGCCATATGCAGCCATGGGAGTGACAAAATGAAGCCTTTCCTTTGCTGTATAATTATTTCCTCCCAGTGGAAACATTTTCTTCTTGGGCTCATAAAGAGCAAAAAATTAAATGGGAAGCTCAAAAAAACCCCAAAGTTCACAAAACTTCTTCTGTCCTGACGATTACATAAGTAGTAGCTAATTACTAGAAAGAAAGAGGTTTTTAACTGGCAGAGTGGTCTATCTGTATGAAGGGCTGCATAAATATAGATTTGTGGGTAGATTGCCCACGTTAGAATAGACTTTTCAGTGATGAGGTCACCTACGAGCCATCTATGTTCCTATAAATAACCCCTCTTTAATATTCCTATAAGAAATTCTCGAACATTTACTAGCTCACTAAGTTACACTTGAGTGGATTTTCTTTTCATCTTTCCTTCTTTCTTCATTTTTTTAGTCTGTCTTCAGTGCCCTTGATGGGATATATATATATATATATATATATATATATATATATATATATATATATATATAATATATATGATATCATATATGTGATATATGAAATCTATATCTATTTGATATAGAGAATGATAGATTTATCTACATCATCTATATCTAATCTATATCTATATCTCATCTTCCCAGGAAAATCACACATTAGTTATTAGTACACACTGGTTTTTTCCTTTCTTTCTCTCTCTTTTTTTTTTTATTGGATATATTCTTCATTTACATTTCAAATGTTTTCCTCTTTCCTGGTTCTCCCCCCTCCCTAGAAATTCTCATAACCCATCTCCCTTCCCCCTGTTCCCCAATCATTCCTCTCCCACTTCCCTGTTCCAGCAATCCCCCACACTGCTGCATTGAGCCTTTCTAGGACCAAGGGCCTCTCCTCGCTTTGATATCCAACAAGGCCATCCTCTGCTGCCTATGTGTCTGAAGCCATGGATAACTCCATGTTCACTCTCTGGTTGATGGTTTTGTCCCTGGCAGCTCTGGGAGTACTGGGTGGCTCACATTGTTGCTCCTCTTATGGCACTGCAAACCCCTTCAGCTCCTTGGGCCCTTTCTCTAGCTTCCCCTTTGGGGACCCTGTGCTCAGTTCAATGGCTGGCTGAGTGTCCCTCTCTGTGTTTGTCATGCACTACTAGCAGAGTCTCCCAGGTGACAACTATATCTGGCTCTAGTCAGCAAGTACTTGAGGGCATCAATAATAGTATAATAAGGACACATGCTCCATTATGTTCATTGCAACTCTATTTATAATTGCTAGAAGTTGGAAAGAACCCAGATGTCTCTCAAAGGAGAAATGGATACAGAAAATGTGGTATATTTACACTATGGAGTACTACTCAGCTATTAAAAACAATGAATTCATGAAATTCTTAGGCAAATGGATGGAACCTGGAGAATATCATCCTAAGTGAGGTAACCCAGTCTCAAAAGAACACTCATGGTATGCACTCACTGATAAGTGGATATTAGCCCAGAAGCTTGGAATACCCAAGACAAACCACATATCAAATGATGTCCAAGAAGAAGGAAGAACAATGTATGGATACTCTGGTCCTTCTTAGAAGGGAGAACAAAATTCCCACAGAAGGAGATACAAAGACAAAGTGTGGAGCAGGGTCTGAGGGAAGGACCATCCAGCGTACACACTGCTTTTTTTTTTTAAAAAAAAAATTATAAGCAGGAAAAACCATTTTGGTTTTGGTGTAGTGCCTTGAAGAATGTATCGATGGAGGGAGCAGAAAATGAGTGTAAACAAAGGAATCCAATTGCAAAAACTTAACAAATGTGAAAGAGGGAGGAGGTATCCTGCCTTTGGAGGAGGTAACACACGCAAAATTGAGTGTAAACAAATGAGTGTAAACAAAGGAATCCAATTGCAAAAACTTAACAAATGTATGAAGAAGTCAAACTATCATTATTTGCAGATGACATGATAGTCTACCTAAGTGACCCAATAAACTCCACTAGAGAACTCCTACAGCTGATAAACAACTTCAGCAAAGTGGCAGGTTATAAAATCAACTCAAGCAAATCAGTGGCCTTCCTATACTCAAAGGATAAGCAGGCTGAGAAAGAAATTAGGGAAATGACACCCCTCACAATAGCCACAAACAGTATAAAGTATCTTGGGGTGACTCTTACCAAACATGTGAAAGATCTTTACGACAAGAACTTCAAGACTCTGAAGAAGGAAATGGAAGAAGACCTCAAAAAATGGGAAAACCTCCCAAGCTCATGGATCGCCAGAATCAATATAGTTAAAATGGCCATTTTGCCAAAAGCAATATACAGATTCAATGCAATACCCATCAAAATCCCAACTCAATTCTTCACAGAGTTAGAAAAAGCAATTAACAAATTCATCTGGAATAACAAAAAACCCAGGATAGCTAAAACTATTCTCAGCAACAAAAGAAATTCTGGGGGAATCAGTATCCCTGACCTCAAGCAATACTACAGAGCAATAGTGTTAAAAACTGCATGGTATTGGTACAGTGACAGGCAGGCAGATCAATGGAACAGGATTGAAGATCCAGAAATGAACCCACACACCTATGGCCACTTGATCCTCGACAAAGGGGCTGAAAACATCCAATGGAAAAAAGATAGCCTTTTCAACAAATGGTGCTGGTTCAACTGGAGGTCAGCATGCAGAAGAATTCGAATTGATCCATCTTTATCGCCTTGTACTAAGCTCAAATCCAAATGGATTAAGGACCTCCACATAAAGCCAGACACTCTGAAGCTAATAGAAAAGAAACTGGGGAAGACCCTTGAGGACATTGGTACAGGGAGAAAATTTCTGAACAGAACACCAATAGCGTATGCTCTAAGATCAAGAATTGATAAATGGGACCTCATAAAATTACAAAGTTTCTGTAAGGCAAAGGACACCATCAAAAGGACAAATCGGCAACCAACAAATTGGGAAAAGATCTTCACCAATCCTACATCAGATAGAGGGCTAATATCCAATATATATAAAGAACTTAAGAAGTTAGACTCCAGAAAACCAAACAACCCTATTAAAAAATGGGGTACAGAGTTAAACAGGGAATTCTCACCTGAAGAACTTCGGATGGCAGAGAAGCATCTTAAAAAATGCTCAACTTCATTAGTCATTAGGGAAATGCAAATCAAAACAACCCTGAGATTTCACCTTACACCAGTCAGAATAGCTAAGATTAAAAATTCAGGAGGCAGCAGGTGTTGGAGAGGATGTGGAGAAAGAGGAACACTCCTCCACTGCTGGTGGGGTTGCAAATTGGTACAACCACTGTGGAAATCAGTCTGGCAGTTCCTCCGAAAACTGGGCACCTCACTTCCAGAAGATCCTGCTATACCACTCCTAGGCATATACCCAGAGGATTCCCCACCATGTAATAAGGATACATGCTCTACTAAGTTCATAGCAGCCCTATTTATAATTGCCAGATGCTGGAAAGAACCCAGGTATCCCTCAACAGAAGAGTGGATGCAAAAAATGTGGTATATCTACACAATGGAGTACTATTCAGCCATTAGAAACAATGAATTCATGAAAGTCTTAGGCAAATGGATGGAGCTAGAAAACATCATACTAAGTGAGTTAACCCAGACTCAAAAGGGGACTCATGGTATGCACTCACTAATAAGTGGATATTAACCTAGAAAACTGGAATACCCCAAACATAATCCATACATCAAATGAGGTACAAGAAGAAAGGAGGAGTGGCCCCTTGTTCTAGAAAGACTCAGTGAAGAAGTATAGGGCAAAACCAGAACGGGGAAGTGGGAAGGGGTGGGTGGGAGGACAGGGGGAGAAAAGGGGGCTTATGGGACTTTCGGGGAGTGGGGGCCTAGAAAAGGGGAAATCATTTGAAATGTAAATAAAAATATATCGAATAAAAAAAAAAAGACAAAATAAATTATAAGCAGGAAAAACCATTTTGGTTTTGGTGTAGTGCCTTGAAGAATGTATCGATGGAGGGAGCAGAAATTGAGTGTAAACAAAGGAATCCAATTGCAAAAACTTAACAAATGTGAAAGAGGGAGGAGGTATCCTGCCTTTGGAGGAGGTAACACACGCAAAATTAGTGGAGTGTCTTTTATTTTATGTGTCACTATGTATTAATTACTTATTTATCATTGTAATAAAACTCCATGATGTAGGCACCTTATACAAATATTAACTAAGCCTATGGTTTCAGAGGGTTAGAGTCCATGGTGCCTGAGCAAAGACATGGTGGAAAGAATAGCTGTGAGCTCACATCTTTATCTGTAAACATGAGACAGACACACAAACAGATAGACAGAAGCACGAGCATGTGCGCGCATGCACACACACACACACACACACACACACACACACACACACCACACTGGAAATGACTCAGGTCTTTTGGAACTTCAAGGCCCAACTCTAGTGACATAGTTTCCCCAAGAAGTCCATGACTCTTAATCCTTCCCAAAAAGCTTTACCACCGGGAAACCAAATATATAAACATATGTGTCTATTGAGCCATTGTCATTTAAACCATAACATACTACATTATCAGAGCATAAAAATATTTAACAGGGTGTATGCACTTATTTTTATTCTACTTAACTTGCTTAAGACTTTACTCATATGGCGTGAGTTAACTTCCTGAAATTTCACAATTTTTTAAAGATTTAAATGAGCAAAATATATTTGCTTGATGGTGTCCCTCTGCGTTGTATCTTATCCAGTTCTCTGAATGGGCGAATGGGATTAGAGATCAATGCTCTCATCTTCCAAGACATTGCTCTGGTCTTGTTTTCTGGTTTCCTTGAGCATCTGTACACACCTGCTGAAATGCATGAGTGGAAGAGGGAACTGCAAGCAGGACCAGCAGAGCTGGGGAGGATATGCTGACAGGGAGTAAACAAAGTTGGTTATGTTTTGTAAATATTAATTGCAGGGCAAAACTCAGGAAGAAATGAGAGTGTCTGCCTCAGGAAATGTGGGACAGGCATGGGTGCACACCATGTCCCACTCTCGTTGATATCTTAGGAACCTGTCTGGTTCGGGAGATCCCTACTTTGATTTATTTTCCTCCAACAAGTATGTCATTTCCCATCAATCTCTCCTTTTCCTAAAATTCTTTGTAATTTCTCTCATTAGACTCTATCAGGTTGCCTACAACATATCTTGTTTACCTTCTTTTAAAACATAACAAAAAATACAGCTTCTTGTTTTTTTCTCTTTGTTCTACTACAGCTTACACCTTTGATCTTCACCCTGAAGGAAATAATCTATACTCATTAACACAATCAATGTACTGTAGTCCCGTTTTTGATTCTACAGCAATGGTCCAGGCACCTGGTGCTATGGTGATTCACCCCTTTTCATACTGTGTGTCACAGAGGCAGGGAGGACCATTACGTCAGATGTAGAAAGAATCTGGCACAAAATAAATAATAAAATATTTATTAATTTATTATTAATAAATAAATAAAATAAATTCAATAAAAATAAATTCAAATTTTAAAAAAATAAATCCAATCAACAAACATTATATGATGAAGCTTCATTCAGTCTCTTTTTGCTTGTTATTTGAATTCATTATTTTTATTGGATATTTTATTTATTTACATTTCACGTGTTATCCCCCTCCCTGGTTTCCCCTCCACACACCCTATCCTATCGCCCTTCCCCACATTTCTATGAAGGTGTTCCCTATCCACACCCTACTTCCACCTCATTTCCCTGGCATTCCCCTAAGCTTACACCGAATGAACTTATATTTTCTTAGCTTGGGAGTAACAGAAACCCACTGTAAATGCTTCTTGGATGTGCTCTAGTCACTTTTGTATATATTCTGCATTTATACAGTGCCTTGCTTCTCTTAGAATTAAGTAGGGTTATTTGTCCTTCTGTCCATCTCTCTGTAGCTACTTACATCAACCAATATCTACTTTATATATACACAAATCTATTTTTTTTAAATTCTGTACAATTTGATTACCAGTTTGGTTAAATCATGAATTGTCACCTAAAGTTTATATAAATTGACCTAAAATTTATACTTTGTTGTTTAATAAGAATATTATATTTTATATTTGTATTTTATAAAAATACTTATATTTATAATCTAGAAAACATAAATTATGTTCTAAAACATAATATAATAATATTCGATATCATTAGTATCATATATTCAGGTAAATTACATTTTTTTGTATAAGTGTCCCTGTTAATGCATTTATAGTTTGTGCCCTGAATCACAGCATTAGACGGAATAGAGCAGCTATAGGTTATTCATGCAAATATTGTTTACTTCATCAAAGTAAAAAATATTATTAATTATGTAAACTCAAAATGCACTCAGAAGTCTGTATATGGTACCAGTAGCAAAGAAAATAAAGAAGTCAATTACTTCGGTCAGTTTATTCAATTGAAATAGTCAACACATACAACATCTCATTACCAAGAGCTTTTACAAACGTTATGTTAGGGATGTGTCGACTGCTGAAGAATTTTTGAAGTTATGATGGAAACTTGAGTGAGAGGCAGTTTATCTAAAATTGCTGTGGAAAGAGGTCAATTTAATCCATATTAAGATCTTCAGTCTCAAAGGAGAGAGTTTACTTTGAAGAGGAAGGTCACCACCTTTGGGTGGAGAGAATATCGTGCTTACAGGGTCAACAGTGAAAGGAGAGTCTGCTTAGTGGTTTTGCTACCAAATAACAGATGTTAGAATTGCTTCAAATCATTTCTCAACGAGTAAAACTATTCTGCAAGTGCATCGGCATGGAGAGTCAGGAAAGTGTTGGAGTCTTGGAATATAGATGGATATGTGAATGAACAGCAAGGAAACAAATTCATGATAGAGAGTAAAATCAAAAAGAAAAATAAAGATGCAGGTGAGATGGCATTGCAGTGACTGAATCATGATGCTCTTAGAGACCCAGGGCTGCATCCTGTCAGAATCTTTGCATCACTAGTCTGGGCTATAGCAGCACAACCAGTACTCCTAGTAGTCAGGAAGGAGTTACAGGAGGAGCATGAGTTTGGGGTGAGCTGAGCTATATAGTGAAACTAAGAACAAAAATACATTCATCTAAAGAAAATAGAAGGATATAGCATCAACCTCTTAGTGTTCTTTAGAGAACTAAAGACATCCTACAAAGCAGAGGAAGCAATAAGGGAAAGGGAGGTATCTCTCAATCCGAGTCAGATTTAATTCTTTTTAGAGACAAGATCTCAAATTTGTCAAAGGTGGTCTCAAACTTATGATGCAGCTCAAATTGGCCTTAAATTCACAGAAATCCTCCTGCCTCCTACCAAATGCTTGGATTTCTGGTGTGAGCTGGCGGTTCTAGCTCTTGAATCATTATTTAAAAGTTACACAGAATTAAGTGATTTACAGAGTTATTTGGAGAAATTAAATAAAAGGGAAAAAAGATCCTTTTGCAGGAATGCTATATTCTTTCTTTCCTGTGGAAGTTCCCAAAAGAATCTCAAATAGGGATATCTGGTAGAAGTTCATTCAAATGGAGGGGAGTTCAAAAACTCTTGGTGAGTTAGAAGATGGATGTGGAGGCTGAGGGTAGAATTATCTTTTGTTTGACTGATATAATTGTCATCTCCTAATTGTCATCTCAGGCCGCTAACCTAGGCTGAATCCTGGAAGCTTCCAGCCTCCATACAATGCAATGTAGGCCTAGAATGTTTTCAGCCTCTGAACTTACTGCTGAATACACTCACCCTTTCCAGTTCTTTCTGAACTCTAGTGGAATGGTTCACCTCCTCTCCAAGCTGACTGATTCAAACTGGCTTCTCTCTTGGCCTCAAACATTTTGCTTTGATTGGCCTCATGCTTTCTTTAGCAATATGTTCTAATCTTCTGGCTTCCTTCTCACTCTCTGGCGCATTGTTTCTCTTCAACGTGGGTCTGTACAACTGTCCTGGTAAAACCGCCTCCAGCTTCTCTTTCCTCTCTCTTCTCATGATGATTGGGCATATCCTATTCTGTCAAATCTTGATGGTTTCATCACTTTGTCTGCCAGTCAATTAGACATCACTTTCAAACATGGGTGTTTCCCAAGCTAACTTTACCTTCCTTCATTGTTTGGAATTAAAGATGTGTACTCAGGGCCTGCTTGTATTCCACTCAGAGGGATTAAAGGTGTGTCCTCAGGGGTGAGCCACAGCACAGCTAGAAACAGGTCCCCCACCCCCCACCTCCCCACCCCCCCACCCCACTTTCAGTAAACGACACAATCTCAGGGTTCTGTGGAGAGCCTTATTGGGGTGCCATGGTGCCTGGCAGTAGCCTGACATTGACCAAGGATGAGGGCTCAAGCAGGAATCTGACATTAGGGCATAATAGGGAAGTAGGTTATGGCAGGAATTTTTATTTTAGAGTGGAATGAGAGAAACAAGCTTCAGGCAAGATTCTGGGCTTGGACAAGTAAGTAGGCTCAGGTGACTTTGCTTACGGCCTTGACAATTTTGTGTTTACTGTCTTGCTTCTTCCTCATTGTACTACTTTTGACCTTAATTCCTGCATGTAATTAAATAGGTATAAAAGGGGATTGAAAATTATTAAACCCGACCTTCAGTCTCAGAACCGACTGGTGTCATGCTGCAGTTTTGTCTAATTGTCTCTTTCTTTTCAATCCTCACTCCTGCGCTGGAGAACCTATTGACTGACTGAGCAGGCATGGTCAATGTTCACAGTGTGATCCTGTAACAGCTGAGTCTTCAAAGTTTGGTTCTCAGAAGCATCATTACCATCATCAATGACCAGAAATTTGTCAAAATAAGATGTTTGGTCCCTCCCTAGACCTACTGATGCAGAGGTGGGCTGTGTATACAAGGCCTCCTGCTGACTGACAGGCACACAATGGAGAACATGCTATTTTTTTTTGCCTTCCCTAGAGAGGGGAAATCTAAGGATAACAATGTAAGTGGCCCTGCAGAGAAAATAACTCCATCATAGGGGACAGAGGGAATTCTGTGAGGGGGAACAGGAGAGGATGTTTTTAAGAATAGTACCTTCTGTCAACCTTAATTGTGAGGGAATTTAAAATTACATCAGCTATGGGACTCATTATTATTATTCTATGAATTATATTTATTTTGCCATAATTAAAGTGCAACTTGAGAGTGTTATCAGGAGAATTTGTAAAACTTCCTTCTTTTCATCACTTTGTCAAATCGTTAACAGCAGTACCGTGGGGGGGGGGGATCTTGTTTTAATCTTGTTTTATAGGTGCGCCTTTTGTAACATGTAAGAGAATAGTATTTTCCATTCTTAATGCAGATGTTGACTTTTGAAGCCCTTCCTAAGGTTAGAAGACAATAGTTGGCACGTTAATCCTTTACAAAGGCCACATGTGAGGCTGGGAAACATTTCAGTCTGAAGCTTTAATTGAACATCACTCAGGATTTGCCTTTTTGAAAATGTTAAACGATCACCAGTTTGTGAGCAATAAAGTCAATATATTCAGGGATAATTACAGCTGGCATATTCAATCCAAGAATCGGAGAGAATAAATCAGAGCGTGCCGCACTAGGTTCAATGTGCTTACGTAGCTTTCTGTACTAAGATAAAAATCAAAATTGTAAAGAAAATAATTCCGTGGGGTTTGTTTGGTACTTGAAAGCGACTAATTTTAAACATAATTGTTGAAAAACAATGTAGGAGACCAAAGAGCACACAGATAAATGCAATGCTTGATGAATTAAGATACAGTATATTTACTACAAAAAAGAACAAGGAGCCAAAGAGAAATAATACTCACAGTGTCTACTGTATTCTTCTCCCAACACATTGCCTGCCCCCAAAACAAACAAACAAACAAACAAACAAACAAACAAATAAATAAAAATCTCTATTTGGGGTTGGGGAAATAGCTCAGTCATTATAGTTCTTGTACAGATAAGAGGACCTGCATTTATTCCCCAGAATCCAAAGATAAAAACCTAGGCGTGATAGTATACTATTTTGTTTTTAATTTTTGAGATTATAATATTGAGAGACCAAGTCTTTTACGTTCAGACTTCATTTTAGAGAACTTGACCTAAGTTTGAACTCAGGAAAATTAACAGGCCAGTATCTAGCATCAGTTTCCAAGTTGTTCCCCAACAAACCTGAGGCAAGCTCCAGTTTCTTGACTAACTACAAGACCTATGTCTCCAGGTTAATCTCCCCCAATAAATCCAGCATTTCTAGGTTAATCCTCCCCCCTTCCTAAAACACAGTGGGAAGCAGGAGTTAAGTTTATGGTTTGACTCTCAGCACCAGTCAATTATGCTAAAGGCTGTCTTAGCTCTCCAATTAGATGCTTGCCAGGCTAGAAACACTTACCAATTGATTGCCACTTTCTCTAAATCTGTGCCCACAACTCTTGGGGGTCTCCTCCACCAAAACCCTCCTACTCTATGGGTTAGTGGTCAGCAGTGGGCTGAGCCCAAGGTCGAGCCTGTAAATAAAGACCCTGTGCAATGGCATTGGAATGGCTCCTGACTGGTCTTTTGGGGTTCACTAACACTTCCTTGGCACTACAATATAACTACACTGTTTCCCCCTTCTCATGGCTCCCTCCAAACTCTCCCTTTAACCTCTTTCAAATTCATGGCTTATTTCTTTCATGAACTGTTGTTACATGCATATATGTATATGCATATACATACGGATTTGTACATTTAACCTGCTCAGTCTGTATAGTGTTACTTTGTTTTCAGGGCTGTCCATTTGGTATTGGATTATCAATAGGTGTGGTCTTTCCTGGAGAAGACTTTATATCCCACCCTTAACACACTCTTAGCATTCCTTAGTTGCCTGCAGTTCTTTGTTGTAACCAACTACTACTTTCTCTAATTGGTCTTAAGACAGGCTTGACCAATGCTTGTAACTGAAAGCCTAACCTATTCCTCAGAGGGAGTGAAGTCCTGCAGGAGAACTTAACAACCACTACTTACATACCTAACTAGACTCTAAACTTTTTGTTCCTATAACCATAGATAAGTGTAGTTTTCACCCCTCATCAAGGAAACTTCTCTTTGCAACAGACCAGTTACCATTATAGAAAAGGTTGCCATTTTAGAAAACCACAACCAATCAAAATGCAGACTGGTAGAGCCCAGTGCTGGTGGTATGAGTTTTTATTCCTAACTCCTAGGACATAGAGACAAGCGGATCGCTGGAACCCTCAGGTTTGACAGCCTAGTCAAAATGCCAGGCCAGGGAGAAATACTATCCCTCCCCCCAAACAAGATCAAGATAACTACTGAGAATAAACACTGAAGATTAACTTTTGCCTTCCCCTTCCACACCTTCACTCACACACACACACACACACACACACACACACACCTTTATCTCCCCACAGCCTATCATCCTGCATACATCCCTTTGCTTGCTTCCTCTTAGTTTGACCATCATTATGTTGGTGAAATTCAGTTTTATAGTTGAATATAGTGGTTCATGCATATTCTTATCTGCATATTACCTTTTGTATCTTAATAGAATTTTTCGATAATAAAAACTGGGGAGATATAAAATATTAAAACAAATCTCTATTAGTATTCAAGCATGGGAACAGCGTAACCTCAGGTTGATTTTTCTCCTAAGTCGAAATCAGATACTATAATGTGAGAACATGCAGATTTGGGCTGTGATCCCAAGAAAGACCAACAGGAGGGTGTGGAAAGAGACTAGGAAGGGAAGGAAACCAATTATGATGGCTAATGAGCTACTGCTTTCTGCAAATGGAACTGAATTCCATTAGAGACCTCTGGGAGACAGAATAAAAATCATCCAGAATTATCCCCCACACAAAATCATCACCTGGAATCTTTGCACCAGCTTCTATATTGGCTGTTCCCATGACTCTCTGACTACAGTTCTCTACTGAGAAGACAGGCTGAAAAGTCCCCACTGTTGTTAAAAACAAACACCACCTCAACCAAACTCACAGTTTCAGGTACTTTTTTTTGCCAGAGGACCCTGCTAGCAGAAAATGTCACTGCTAGGGGGTTTCATATGGAGCCAGCAGTAGCACCTGCTACAAATTTTGCCACAGCCATAAACACCTGTAAGTAAAACTCAGCAATGATGGAATAGCTGGCAGGTAGCTGTGTTTAGACTCAAAGAAAGAAAATTGCTTGATTGGTTCTCTGTGACTAAGGAAACATGCTATTTTTGGTAAACACACATAAACCTTCTTGAGCTCCAGTGTGAGCCTTTGTCTTGAGTTCATGATTGAGTTTTAGCTGTGAATACCAAGAAGTAGGCTTGTTTAATCACAGCAGTGATCCTCTATTGCAAATTCCCAGATGACTTTGATAATTAGCCATTTGTAATTAGTCTTTTAAAGTATACCAGATTTTTCAAAAAATCAAATAGGCATTTCAAAGAGAATAAAGCCTACAGTTTTCAATCACATTGAATTTAAAACCTTGGTACTTTAAACAGAATGAGGTTAAAACTAATCTTCCATTTCTGATGACCAATGTTTGCTATGTTTCAAACTTATGTTTGCATAAGTTTCAAATTTAGAACAAATCACTTGTGGTTTTTGGAGAGTTCAGGTTTCTTTTATTTTCTTTGCAGAAGTAAGGTGTATTAAGATGTATAAAATTCTTTATGTACTTCGATTTTCTTTTTACTATCTGGAAAGCATTTGGAGACTATTCCCATGAACACTGCATATTCATGACTACCCATAAAGAATATGATTCAGAATTTGGTCTTAAACTATTGCCCCTGTTTTACATATCCTTCCGGCTCCCTTTTTATTCATCTAAATGACTCAGAAATGAGTAGTGAAGAAGCTAGGCAGCTTCTATTTTTTCATATATAAATATTCGGGTTTCTTTTGAAGTAGCGTAATGCATTTTTAGACAGGTACAATTGCTATGAAGTTGGTCCAGTTGAACAGAGACACACCTTCCTTGATGGCCCAGTCTTTTCTCTCTTCACACAGCACCTACACAGAACACTACAGTCCATCCCTTCATGAATAGAGGCCCAGACTGATAACTCCCTCTTTCTTTCCAATTCTGTTTTTTTTTTTAAAAAAGATCCTTGAATCATTTATAGGGAGGTTGTGCTGAAATCTGATTCTCCCTGTCTTTTAATTCAACTGGTGACATTTTGATACTATGTTACTTGGTTCTGAAAACAAGATACTAAATGTGCTTGCTACATAGACTAGAGTAGAATTCTTGGTGCCCAGACTTTCAGAAGCTCTCTGTCTTGTGACAGAAGACTGGTATAAGTTCCCAAGAACTTGAGATTATAGTTCAACCAATTTCATCTGGAAGATGTCTCTCTTGATATGGAGATTAGATCAGGGAGTTAAATATCTTTCTGCATCTATTTTCCTGTTTACGTACTTGTGTATCATCCCCTTGTCTGTCTGTTCATTTGTCATCCACTTATCTATCCTATTCTCTTTCTTCCTCTTTCTTCATTATCTCATCATCTTTTGAAAATATATTACACAGAGCAAGAAAATGTCATACAGATACTTCAAGACAGGTTTCTGAAATTAAACAGTACCAAAATACAGTGATCTTTTTACCTACCACTTGTTTCAAATCTCAGCATATATTTAGGTTTAAAGGAACTCAAGTCGCTCTGGTTTTACTCCCTGAACTATCTCCTTAGTCTTCCACTGGGGTATTTTGTAACTTGGCTGCAAATGGATCATAGGCTTCTCCCTCCAGTCACCTCAACTAACCTCACCACCATGAGACCACTAAAATAAGACAAGTGGCCAGAGGTTCATGTCCCATAATTTCAGCCATATATCATTTTACAACTTATCTATCAGTATTACAGCCTTCATCTATGGTTAGGGTAAACATTTCTCCTTCTAGGGGACAGCATGAAAGGACACAATGAGCATTCCACTACCTCAGTCCTGACAGAAAGGGTGGAAGTTTGGCTTTCATTGGCATTCTGAAAGGGTTGCTCCCGGTAGTAGAGGGGACAACTGTTCGTTCCCAGTAGGTCTACAGATACAGAAGAAAAAATAAATGTAGGAAGGATGGAAGGAAGAAAGGAAAGAAGGAAGGAAGGAGAGAGGGAGAGTAAGAAAAACATTAGGAAGGAAGGAAAGAAGGAAAGAAGGAAGGAAGAAAAGGTGGGCAGAGGGACAACAGAATAAATAAAGGTAGGCCTTGTTTGGTAGATATCCCTGGGAGACCTGCTACAGACTTAAATTGTTTTACAAACTTACTTTTAAAACAATCTAAGCCTATAGCAAGTCTTCCAGGGATATAAGGGTTCTGAAATGTTTTGATCCCCCCCTTTGTCCACTGTCCAAAAGTAGGGGAGAAAAGGTGGTAAATAGGACAAGGAGATGTGAGATGCCCACCTGTTTAGAAGTAGGTCTTTGTGGGTGATTCTAACCTTCATTTGTCAGATACCAGCAATCCAGTTCAATAGCGTCAGGATAGCAATCAGCAATAGTGGCACAATCCAGCAGAAACAGCCAGGCCTCCACCAAATTAGCAAGTCAGTAGGAATGACCAGGGCCAGGAGACAAGCACTCTGTACAAGATTAACATAGCATTGCAAAACTAGCTATTCAAACCCTGTCACTGTCAACCGAGTCCTATTTATACATCCTCTAAATATCACGTGTCCTCCCATGGGACTTGCTTCAGCAAAACACCATGTGAATCTGTATCAGCAAAAGACCAGTGAGTCTGTGTCACCTGTCATAGCCAGAAACTTTCACTTCAGCCTGGCCTTTTCTGAGGGGAAACAGAAGTGGGGTGGATGAGGGACGAGGGGAGGTAAAAGGGGGGGCTGGGAGGAGAGGAAGGGGGACGATGTAATATTTAAGAATTAAAGAACAAAAGAAGACAAGGGGAAAGGCACAAGACAAGAGCCTCCCTTTCAGATCATTTCCATGCTTCGTCGTTTCTTATTTTATTTTACAGATTAGGGAAACATTCTGCAGCAAGCTTTCCCTACAGACTCAAGATGTATTTGTAGATTTCACAGAGTTCTAGGAGCAAACACCTGCAGCTCAGCACCAGGACTATTTTCGACTGAAAGAAGCAAAAACATGGGTGCTGGAGACCGAAAGTCCTGGGTGGAGCAGGCAGTGGTAATGGCTGCCTGACATCTAGGTGGCATGGAGCATTCTAGGGTAGAAAGAGGGAAAAAAAAACATTAGGTTGTAGTCCGGGATCATGGACACAGTAGAATGCCAAGATTTTCTCATTGTCCCTGAATGGATGTGAGTGACATTTTACTAATATTGTGATGCCATGGAGACAAGGACCAGACTTCCATCCCACACAGGGCACCACCACCCCCTCTCCATTTATGACTCATTTAATCTCAAATAAATGCTGCTGCAGTCGGGTGCATCAAGTGAGACTTGATAGAGAAAGCTGGTTGCTTATCTCCTTGAGAACTGGCATTTCCTGGCTGACGTTCTCCTGTGAGAGGCAGCAATTATATACATTTTTTTCCCTTGGAGGTCTGGCTAAATGTGACATTTCCATTTGCTGGCAGAATCCTCATCCTGACCCAGATAAAGGTTGTCACCTACACATGTCTTGCCTTGAATGGTAAGAGAAAATGTATGTGAGGGTGGGGTGTGGTAGATGGGGGCACTCCAAGGAGACAATCGAGGATAGGGTACTTCATTTATTTCTTTGAAAAATTAAAGCAACCCCTCCCCTGTCTTTACTTTGGTAACTGCTTCAAGCCCCTGTGCCTAGTTCTAATTACAGCATTTCAGCCTGGCCTTTCTCTTGGTAGTTCTGTTTCTATACAGAAAACACAGGGGTCACGGATCCATTGTTCTCTAGACCATTCCTTCATTTCCTTTCACGTACAGGCTATGCTAAACTGCCCTCTCTGTCCGTGCTCATTCGACCAGTGAAAGAGTCCTGTTTTTTCCCAGAGTCTTTGCCCACATTAAGCGTCTGAGCCAACTGGACTGTATCAAGAAAACTAGAGAAGGAAGTGATCTTTCTACCCTCCTGTGGGTGGGATGAAGCATCCTTGAAGGGTTATCTCACAATGAAGGTAAAATCACAGCCAAGGAGTAGGTCCTGGTGAGCAATAACTGGTAGAGGCTAGACTTAGTTATTTTGCTGAGTGGCAGAGGTCACATTTCAGTAACTAGTTGCCCATCTATACAGAATAGACAAGGCACATTGGTACCACTGCAGTATTGCAGGTATGTTTGGACAAGAAATGTAGGGAAGCAGGTCTAGCCAAGAAGAGTTAACAGTGGGAATCTGGACAGATGGTTGTTAAGATTTTGAGACAGAAGCTGAACAGAGATTGATGGTTGAAAATGACTTGGGTCCTAGCAGGTCTGGGCTAGAGGTATCTAGGATTTTTCAAGCATGACCTACAGGAGGGATTATCTAAGTAAGGAGCTTAATGAACAAAACCATATTATATGCTATAAAGACTCTCAGAGAAGACTTGTATGAAAGTTTGTATATTCTTCCCTGCTGGTAGTGAAGCAGTTATTGCTATTAACAGAACATCTGGCCTTAAAAGAGTTTGATATTATTTGTGTACATATATAGCAAGAATGTATTTTTACATTCTTTATTTTCAAGAAGACTCAATTTTAAATATTCTAGCACAAAATCTACATGTATTAATTATAGCTTCTTATTTTCTGAGGGGGATATGTTCACACATAACCCAGGCTAATCTTGAACTCCTGACACTTCTGCTTCTACTTATCCAGTTTTGAGTTTACAGAATGCACCACTATGTATGGTTTTATATGGTGCTGGGAGTTCATTCACAGCTCTTCAGGGTAGACATCTGACTCCTGAGATATCACTGTGCAATATGTAGTCAAGGAAGTATCCTATAACGGTCCATGGGAATATCTGTGACCCTTCTTGCTCATGCTTGCCATTTGCATTCTCATTACAGGTATGTGCATGTTAGATATGACTCCGTACTTATGAGAATATAGACTCTTTGTGATTGGTATGTAAGTATTATGTGTTTATTGTTATAATTTGTGTGCCTCTATGTGGGAAAGGTAGTTTATGTACATGTACGTGTGTATCCATGATATGGTGCCATATGAACGTGGTATGTGTAAGTATATGTGTGTGAATGTATAATGTGTATGCATGTATATTTGCATATATGTAATTTTTTGTGAAAATATGTTATCTAACCTTTCCATAAAATATATTATTACATTTCCGAAATGTGAACCAGTTGAAAATCTGTCCTAATGAATCAGTATTCTCTTAACATATGGCAAACTAAACACAGTGTTTCCACCTTCCCAGAAATCATGTTAAGTGCAGAATTGTTATGGTTTGTGAGAAAAGAGCAGCCCTGTTAAAATGCTAGTAAACAAGCCAGCTCACAGCTCTCTTACCTCTGCCTGAACCTCAGGAAGAGGCCCCGAGTGGGAGTTCAAGTTAATGAAAAATGCATTAGGAGCCGTCCTGCAGGCACAAAGGATCTATTACTCATTTTAATCTTAGCCAGCCAGGTAAGTAGGCATTGGTCCATGAACCCCAGCTTTGGAAAAATCACAGAAAACTTAATGAGAGACACTGGACCTAAATGAGGGTTTTGAGCTTCTTCTTCTTTTTTTATCTGCACTTAAAACCTGCCTGTGGAAATAACATTCAGGTTTTATGAGGACTAGAATGTGTGCCAATCTGGATTGGGGCTTAGTGTATAAGGAAGAGACTAGGAAAGATAGAGCTTCATTGAGTGAAATACAGGAGGTCAACTTTTGGAGGTCTAGCATGTATTTTATAAATATCAATTTAATATGCTCATAGAATGTTCCATGTGAATGTTTTGAATGATTATTATGGGATTCAGCACATAAGGAGAGCAAAGTTTAGCAACATATAAAGCACTCCATCAACATAGGAGGTAATCAAGATTTTGATAGAACAGTATCAGCCTTGATCAGTCAATGGCCAGTTTCTAGAATGGAAATTGAGGATGCTACCATGTGATACAGAGTTCTTAGAAAGCCATTTAGAGGAGGTGGGAGGTCTTTGTAAGAGGAACTGGCAGACATTCATAACTCAGGGAATGCATTAATATTTTTAGGGCTTTGCACCAGCACTAAGGAGTACTGGCTAGAAGGAAACAAAGTTTAGTGTAACATAGCACACAAAGATAGAAATATGCGGGGAATATTTGAATAAAATGCAATTCCGTCTTTCTGGTGTCAGTGTCTTATCTTGATTTCTCATCCTTAGCAGTGTTGACATTCTGCACCAGTAGGGACTTGGAAGAGTCAGCTGCCTTGTGAATGATAGTGTATTCAGTGCCATCCATCGCCTCTACCCACTGGATGCAGACAGTACCTTATCATCTCATCTTCCCATCCCATGTGGAGATGAAGATTGTCCTAGTCACTTCCTTTTGTCTCCCGGAGGTGCCTGGCTAAGGAGCAGATTCCGACCTTGCTACTCCTTTCTAGTAGCCTCAGAGTCATCTGGAAGCCCAATAGAAATGTAGTGTCTACGGTTCCATTCCAGACCTACTGAGGCATTCTGTAATTTAACAAGATCCGCAGCTACTCACATCCACCTTGGAATCTGAGAGTAATACTGATGTATAGTTAAGAAAAGGCTTGGCAATGTTGTGTTCAGGCTGGGGAAGGCTATGGCCACGTTTGTTTTCATCATAAATTTATTTCTGAAATTGTACGACTTGCTAAATTTTCTCTCAGCTTTGTTATGTACCACCCCAGCTAAAGCACTGTTATTTCCTGATCTCTGTTGTAGTGGTGGGACCAGTATTAAACTGGTAGGTTTTGTTTGTTTGTTTGTTTTGGTGGAATATGTAGGGAAAATATTTTTTAAAAGACACTGCCTGTTTCTCTTAGAGATTTTCCTTTCCTTCTTGGAAGTGAGTATCAATTGTCAACACAGAGTTTTCAGGTAAACAAGGTAATATAGCTATGACAATAGAACTGGTGGAGCTTATAGCTAGCTAGGTGTCATTAGTGTGAAAATAGAGGACCAATGAATAGTAGGATAGCAGTTTATTCGTGAAAAGAACTCTGTCCAAAATGTTTGGATTCTAGAACCCTCGCATTTTTTGTATTTTTAGGGAACACAATATTAATTTTCATTTTCTAATTCATCCATATAACCCAATTCTCTTTAGCACTGCATTTTTTTTCAGTATGGAAAAGTCTGAAGTTTTGTTCTCTGATATTCCTTCTCAAAAGATGCCAATGGTATTTTTTGTGTCCAGAGTTATTTACCTGAATTATTATCACAACTACCTGTAATTATGGAATTACAATGCTCTGAAAACTAGAAGTTAAATTTTTTAGTAACTCTTTTGGAAGCAATTGATGATTCAAGATACTATAACATTCATTTATCCTTTTAAAAAAGAAATCTTGAGATAGGGTCTCATATAGCCCAGGCTGGCCTTGAGCTCTTGATACTTCTTCTGCCATCTCTTGAGCATTGGGATTACCACTGTGCTCTTTCTTTCATCCCCTATTTTTATTGGAGAAATGTTAATGTCTTTGGCTAAACAGTGTTGACTTATAACATTGTAGGGAAGAGAATTATTATGACTTTAAGGTAGAAACATTTTAAATTTCCAAAACATGTTTTGCCTATAGAGTTTGGAATGGTGCAGCATGAGCCTGTAATGTTGTGAAAGTTCAAAGGTAAGAATAGGAGGTTGTAAGGTTTGGGAAAGCAGAGACAGTATAACCATCATTGCAAATGACATCATTGCAAGTGACACTAGAGGAAGGAAAATCAAGGGAGGAAAAAAATAGGTGAAATCCACCTCCTACAACCAGAACTTAAAACATCCCACCTAGCACATCAGGTTAAATGAACATGTCTAGAGGAAGTTACACAAAGCTTTGCTGGAGTCAAACTGTGAAATATGTAACTGGGCTCCAGCTTGCACTCAAGCCTCCTGGGTGTTCCCAGACTTGTTGAGATAGCATCTCTGACTCTGAGCTGTACCTCAGTAAGTAGCAAGACACAGCCAGCACAGGGGACTCAACCATAGCCTTGTAGACATTCCTTGTTCTTGGGAGGTCCTGACTGGCTAGAATCCAAGCTTCTCCATGACTTGGTTCTTACTTTTTGCCCGTGACACTTGTCTCTTTCATTTATAGAATGATTCTTTTTCTGTCACTAAAACTGCCAAGAGATGATAGAGAGATAGACAGAGAGACAGACAGACAGATAAGTGGCATTCCAGCATTCCTTTTGAAACTTGACTTACATGATGATTATTTTTGTGATTGGTCACAGTGCCATATGAACAACCTCAACAACTCCAGATGCAGCTGTGCCAATGTGCCTAGAAAAGCCATTGAATTTTGGTGACACCAAACGACACAGAGAAGTGATTAATGAGGCAAAAGAGATTTTAAACTTGGAATCATTCAAAATCAATAACTGTCCATGTGCAACGGAACACTGCAGACATGGGACCTCGTTGACAGTGTCTATTTGCTCTCACTGAGCTGTATTCCCAAAGGAGTATGTTCAAAGAGCTAACCCTTATGTTCTAAAAAACAATCCTTATGCTTTTGTTCCTTCAAGCATTTATATATCACTTATTCTTCAATCTTCTCATCTGAAAATGGGTACAAAAGCCTCTATCCAGGATTCTTACATGTAATTGAATGAATTAAATGAATTGATGCATATCTTGAATGCTTTGAGTTCCTGACTCAAAAATATTTGTTAAGTGGCCACAGTTCTAGGCGTCATGAGTGGTATTGGCTCAGTGCTACTCCCAGTTCTAGAAGGTAAGAGCTACATGTGGATGTCTTCTCCAGAATCTCCACTATTTACTTCAGGATGTGATGCTTTGAGGCCTGAGCACTGACAGAGATCCAGATCATTCTGTGGAGTTTGGGTGGGAATATAGGATGTGAGGTAGGTGATGCAGTGCATAGGACACCCAGATAAGGAGAAAACCCTCAGCTGCTTTTTATGCAGGTGCTTCCAACAGCAGGAGAAAAAGTGGTTCTTGACAAAATTGCATGTTAGGATCCTCATCTTCATGGACCGAACAAGTTTGCTGAGATGCTTCCTGTACTTGGTGGTTTTAGATCAACTCAGCACTAGCTAAAGTCATCTGAGAGGAAATGGAGAGAACCTCAATTATAAAAATGCCTCCTGGGTTTTTTGTTATTCTAGATGAATTTGAGAATTGCTCTTTCTAGCTCTATGAAGAACTGGGTTGGGATTTTTATGGGAATAGCATTGAATCTGTAGATTGCCTTTGGCAAGATGGCCATTTTAACTATATTAATCCTGCCAATCCATGAGCATGGAAGGTTTTTCCATTTTCTGAGATCTTCTTCGATTTCCTTCTTCAGAGATCTGAAGTTCTTGTCATATAGGTCTTTCACTTGTTTGGTTAGAGTCACCCCAAGATACTTTATGGTGTTTGTAGCTATTGTGAAGGGGGTCATTTCCCTAATTTCTTTCTCAGTCGGCTTATCCTTTGAATATATAAAGGCTACTGATTTGCTTGTGTTGATTTTGTAGCCAGCCACTTTGCTGAAGTTGTTTATCAGCTGTAGGAGTTCTCTAGTAGAGTTTTTAGAACTATTCTCAACAGTAAAAGAACTTCAGGGGGATTCAATATCCCAGACTTTAAACTCTACTACAGAGCAATAGTGATAAAAACTGCATGGTATTGGTACAATATCAGGCAAGTGGATCAATGGAATAGGATTGAAGACCCAGAAATGAACCAACACACCTATGGTCACTTGGCCTTCGACAAAGGGGCTGAAAGCATCCAGTGGAAAAAAGATAGTCTTTTCAACAAATGGTGTTGGTTCAACTGGAGGTCAGCATGCAGAAGAATGCACATGGATCCATTCTTATCTCCTTGTACCAAGCTCAATTCCAAATGGATTAAGGACCTCCACATAAAACCTGGCACACTGAAACTAATTGAAAAGAAACTGGGGAAGACCCTGGAGGAACAGGGCACAGGGGAAAAGTTCCTGAATAGAACACCAATAGCTTATGATCTAAGATCAAGAATTGACAAATGGGACCTCATAAAACTACAAAGTTTCTATAAGGCAAAGGACACCGTCAAAAGGACAAAATGTCAACCAACAGACTGGGAAAGGATCTTCACCAACCCTAAATCCGACAGAGGGCTAATATCTAATATATACAAAGAACTAAAGAAAGTAGAACCCAGAGAACCAATTAACCCCATTAAAAAGTGGGGTACGGAGCTAAACAAAGAATTTTCACATGAAGAACTTTGGAGAGCCGAGAAACACCTTAAGAAATGTTCAACATCATTAATCATTAGGGAAATGCAAATCAAAACAACCCTGAGATTTCACCCCACACCAGTCAGAATGGCTAAGGTCAAAAACTCAGGAGACAGCAGGTGTTGGCGAGGATGTGGAGAAAGAAGAACACTCCTCCACTTCTGGTGAGATTGCAAGATAGTGCAACCACTTTGGAAATCAGTCTGGCAGTTCCTTAGAAAACTGGGCATGTCACTTCCTGAGGACCCTGTTATACCACTACTGGGCATATATCCAGAGGATTCTTCAGCATGCAATAAGGACACATGCTCCACTATGTTCACAGCGCCCTATTTGTAGTAGCCAGAAGCTGGAAAGAACCCAGATGTCCTTCAACGGAGGAATGGATACAAAAAATGTGGTATATTTACACAATGGAGTACTATTCAGCCATTAGAAACAATGAATTCATGAAATTCTTAGACAAATGGATGGAGCTGGAGAACATCATACTAAGTGAGGTAACCCAGTCTCAAAAGATCAATCATGGTATGCACTCACTGATAAGTGGATATTAGCCTAGAAACTCTGAATACCCAGGACATAATCCACAAATTAAATGATGTCCAAAAAAAAAAAAAAAAGGGAATTTTGTTAATTAATAATTAATGGAGGGCCCAGTTCACCGTGGGTGGTTCCATCCCTGGACTGGTGGCCCTGGGTTCTACAAGAAAGCAGGCTGAGCAAGCCATGAGGGCTAAGCCATTAAGCAGAACTCCTTCATGGCCTTTGCATCAGTTCCTGCCTCCAGGTTTCTACTCTGAGTTCCTGTCCTGACTTCCTTCTATTATGCACAGTGATGTGGAAGTATAAGCTAAATAAACCTTTCTCTCCACAAGTTAGTTTGATCATGGTGTTTTTCTTGCAGCAATAACAGCCTGGCAAAGATACTTCCAATTTTGATTTTGGGGAGATTCTCAGATAAAACAGCTGAACTGAGGGGCCCCATGGAAAAATCAGAAGCTCTGGAATAAGACCTGGTTTTAAACCTCAACTCACCTAGTCTTGTCGTGCTATTTGAATGCTAGCCTGTAGTATTGGTATAATGAAAGTTCCTAATAGGTATGGTCAAGGTCAGCCATGATAATACAGGTATAAAATCTAATGTAGCAAACATGGCTTGCAGTTGTTAATATTCTGTGAAGTTGGTAGTTATAATCATAGTACTATTTTTTTTCCTTATGGTGAGTCCTTGATTCTGTGCATGGAAAAGTGCTTGTATAGCTGGATTTAGTCTTTTTTTGCTGTTGTTGTTTTCGATTTTTCTTTCAACTCCTTTTGCTATGGTTTCATTTATTTTACAGTTCTAGAATTTTATAGAGACCAAATATATTCATAAATTAAAGGAATATTATTATAATTGAGTGAACAAAGCTGGAATGAACCCAGATGCCCCTCCATGGAGGAATGGATACAGAAAATGTGGTATATTTACACAATGGAATACTACTCAGCAATTAAAAACAATGAATTCATGAAATTCTTAGGCAAATGGTTGGAACTGGAAAATGTCATCCTAAGTGAGGTAACCCATTTACAAAAGAACACACATGGAATGCAGTCACTGATAAGAGGATATTAGCCCAGAAGCTCTGAATACCCAAGACACAATTCACATATCAAATCATTCCTAAGAAGGAAGGAGGGGGCCCTGGTCCTGGAAAGGCTTGATGCATCAATGTAGGGGATTACTAGGACAGAGAAGTGCCAGGGGATTGATGGGGGAATGGGCAGAGGGAAGAGGGCTTATGGGACTTATGGGAAGGGGGAACTTATCGGGGAAAGGGAAAGGCAATGGAATGTAAACAAAGAATATAGAAAATAAAAAAATAACTAATTAAAAAACATGGTAGAAGATTGTTTTAACATTTTAATTAACTGAACACATTTGATATAATGTAAGGATTTAGTCATTTTTATTCGTTGATTTTTATCTTTATTCTGAAGATAATTTATTTTCATTTTTAGTATGTTTTTCCTGTTTGAAGAGCAATGTTTGCTCACTTTTTGAAGACATGTCAGATGGTTTTGCTCTTTATACAAAGGCCTTCATTACCCTTTCTGAACAATTGGGAGAGTCACTTTGAGCTTGAGTGTGTAAAACTGGTATGGTCTAGTGGTTTAGTATTATGACACCGTCTTAACAGGTTGCCATTGGCTTTGTGTTAAAGACTTGTTTGGAGCTTGTGGCACTATGAGAAAGTGTTTCAGCATTGAGGAGGACGATCCTAGCTGTAGGAAGCAGCTCATTAGGGTGCACCATTAAAGGTTTATTTCATTCTTTGGTATCTCCTTCTCTTTCCAGATACTATACTATACTATACTATACTATACTATACTATACTATACTATACTATACTATACTATACTATACGATATGATACGATACGATACGATAGATATGATACAATATGATACGATACTATTCCATTATGACCTAAGATAAATACACCAGGAGATCTTGCACCAAAGCCCCTGAAATCATGAGTAGAAAAAAAAAAACCTTTCCTTTTTAAAGTAAAAACTATTGATAGATATTTTGTCAGTATGGATAGGTAGGTGATCAAAACAGCAGCAGTTAATTAAGGACTGGAATCTAGTCACACACAGTGCCTCACCAAGAGTCATGCCTTCCAATAATTAATTGTCTTGGGAAGTGTAGGTAGTGATCTCCAAGTTTATTCATTTAGTTTTTCTTTTAGACTACAATTAAAAATAATTATAAGGCAAATCAGGTTAAAATAGGTAAATATATCTTTTATTTGCCAGAAGTAATTGTCATCTCAGAGGCTTACTGCTGAATAAGCTCAGCCTTTCTTTATCTTTCTAAACTCTGGCTGGCTAGTTTCTAAACTCAGCTGTTCTGGCTCAAACTCCTCTCCAAGCTGACTGATTCAAGCTGGCTTTTCTTGGCTTCTGATTGAATTTCTCTGCTTGGCCTCAAACTAACTCTGTCAATCTGTTCTAATCATCTGGTTCCTTTTCCTGTTCTGGCTCCATTCTGTCTTCAACTGCAATCTTTCTCTGTAAAACTGTTCTGCACTCCCACCCCAGGTATTCTCCTGTAAATTGGGCATATTTTATCTTCCACTCATTCTGTCAAATCTTTCTTTGATTTGTTACTTTTTCTGTTCTTCAATTGGTTGTTATTGTTTGGAATTAAAGATGTATACAAAGGACATGTCTGAATTCCAGCCAGATCCCATAGACCTAGACGGTTCTTGATGTGATCCCTTGTCAGAGTAGCCATGTTACTGGATTAAGATTCCTCTACAAAATCAGATAATCCAGCCCAGTGGCATAGACCTGTCAGGCAGGTTGACAGAAGTTGAGGAAGAAGGATCATGGATTCAAAATTTGCCTGGAATACAGAAGAAGTTCAAGGCCACTCTGAGAAACTTAGAGCAACCATGTCTTAATTTAATAAGTAGTCTTGGAGCATAGCTCTGTGGTGGAGTGTTTGGTAAGTATTCAAAGGTATGCAATGCTTAGCATTATTTTCATCTCTTTCTAATGTGATTCCATGCTGACTATCAGCCACTATCTGTTAAACAGAGTGATTTCTATTAATTAGTTCTATCTCACTTCACAACCATGAACCTGGTCTTGGTATCCTATCTTAAACATGGGGAAAATGCCTGTCAATTAAATATACCTTTCCTAAGACTACATAATTGAGATTCAAATAAGCTCAATACATCTTAAAATGTGTTTAAACTACCATTCCCTCAGAGTAAATAACTAAAGCAATCTTTGAACAATCATCTCTAATGAAGGGAAATAAATAATCTAGTAACATCAAAGGACAAGGATATACAAATGCAACTTTCAACTGTATGTAGCATAAACATACTCTCTCAATCCCTACCTTCATCCTACCATGCACATCTAGCCCTGGTGCTTTAAAATCTAATATAGAAAACTACTACAGTTCATAAAATTTTGACCTCATTTAAATTGTCAAATAAAAGATGCTTATACTAAACAAACAGACAAGAGTAACTGAAATTGCATGCAAAGAGCTTTTGAAATGCCTGAATACAAATCACTTTCTAAATGTAGGCTGCTGTTCTTATTGATTGTACACAAAACAGAACCTTAGACCTTTCTTGCCATGCAGTAATAATGAAGGCAAATGCTTGTGCTCAAAATGCTTAAAGCATTTAACACACAAAATGAGCACCAGGGAGAAAAATCTTGTCTTCATTATATTCTGTGTTATGACACACAACAAACACAATCTCCCTTAGGTTTTAAAAAACATCATAGATCATTAATTTACATTATTATTATCATTTGAATTCACCTTGGATTTACTAATGGGATAAAAACAGGTCCACAATAAGTGAGAAGGTGTAGTTAACCAAATACCTTAAGGGTCTTAGCAAAATCCATGTAACAGTTAAGTATACATCAGCTTACCCTGAAGTTATATCAGCTGATAGACAAGTAGTTTATGGACTAAGTGAGAATATATTCACCAGGAAAGTTACTGATTAAAATTGTTGATTGAATGTGCATCTTAGCATAAGTTATAATCATAAAATATCTCACAATTTTTCGTTCACACTCAAAGGCATTTTCTGTAAAGGGCAACAGCCAACTTTTATGGTATTCTGTGGCGTCCCTATGATGACTGCTGTGTATAGAGGCTGTGAATGCAGGTGGCTTCATGGGGGGTAGGTGATGGGGTGGATCACTTCTTGTTTTGGATCACACTGGATTTTATATTTTATTTTTTATTACCTTGGCAGGTGTTTATTTAACATATACAGTTTCAGTATTCTCAAACTGCAAGTGTGGAATATGGGCTTGCAATATTTACATGGAAAATTGTATGTGAGTTTAGTGTTTTTCAATAAATTAAAGCTTAATTGTTTTAACAAATGTAGCAAAAGAAGAAAAGTTTCTTACAGGTCTGTCTTCAATGAATAAGCAATGTAGTCACTTGTTCTTTTGTGTTACCAAAAGACAAATTATAAGAAAATTAGGTATATGTCTAATTGGTTTTGATTTTAAATGTAAGTTTGTATAATCTGAATTGTATGCAATGAAATAGGAGATTCTGCCAAGCATTAGGAGACAGTGATGTCTGAAGTCGAATTGTACTACCTGCCAACCTTCCTACTTACTTCCCTCCCTCCCTCTTTCTCTCTCTCTCTCTTCCCCCACCCTTTCTATCTCTCCCTCCCTGCCTCTATCTATCTATCTATCTATCTATCTATCTATCTATCTATCTATCTATCTATCTATCTATCTATCTATCTATCTATCTATAACTGTATATGCCTGTAGGCATGCATGTATGCATGTGTGTGTGTGTGTGTGTGTGTGTGTGTGCGCGTGTATGTGTGTGTGTAGAGAACTTCATTATTGTGCTGACTCAGACTGGAAGCTTGAATTTTCAAGAAAAAATGGCTCTGTTGGAGCATCTGTCTACTTTTTTTTAAATTTCAGTTTGATTACTTGAAATTTTTTTTTTTTATTATTCGATATAATTTATTTACATTTCAAATGATTTCCCCTTTTCTAGCCCCCCCACTCCCCGAAAGTCCCGCAAACCCCCTTCTCTTCCCCTGTCCTCCCACCCACCCCTTCCCACTTCCCCGTTCTGGTTTTGCTGAATACTGTTTCACTGAGTCTTTCCAGAACCAGGGGCCACTCCTCCTTTCTTCTTGTACCTCATTTGATGTGTGGATTATGTTTTGGGTATTCCAGTTTTCTAGGTTAATATCCACTTATTAGTGAGTGCATACCATGATTCACCTTTTGAGTCTGGGTAACCTCACTTAGTATGATATTCTCTAGTTCCATCCATTTGCCTAAGAATTTCATGAATTCATTGTTTCTAATGGCTGAATAGTACTCCATTGTGTAGATATACCACATTTTTTGCATCCACTCTTCTGTTGAGGGATACCTGGGTTCTTTCCAGCATCTGGCAATTACAAATAGGGCTGCTATGAACATAGTAGAACATGTATCCTTATTACATGGTGGGGAGTCTTCTGGGTATATGCCCAGGAGTGGTATAGCAGGATCTTCTGGAAGTAAGGTGCCCAGTTTTCGGAGGAACCGCCAGACTGCTTTCCAGAATGGTTGTACCAATTTGCAACCCCACCAGCAGTGGAGGAGTGTTCCTCTTTCTCCACACCCTCTCCAACACCTGCTGTCTCCTGAATTTTTAATCTTAGCCATTCTGACTGGTGTAAGATGAAATCTTAGGGTTGTTTTGATTTGCATTTCCCTAATGACTAATGAAGTTGAGCATTTTTTAAGATGCTTCTCCGCCATCCGAAGTTCTTCAGGTGAGAATTCTTTGTTTAACTCTGTACCCCATTTTTTAATAGGGTTGTTTGGTTTTCTGGAGTCTAACTTCTTGAGTTCTTTATATATATTGGATATTAGCCCTCTATCTGATGTAGGATTGGTGAAGATCTTTTCCCAATTTGTTGGTTGCCGATTTGTCCTCTTGATGGTGTCCTTTGCCTTACAGAAACTTTGTAATTTTATGAGGTCCCATTTGTCAATTCTTGCTCTTAGAGCATACGCTATTGGTGTTCTGTTCAGAAACTTTCTCCCTGTACCGATGTCCTCAATGGTCTTCCCCAGTTTTTTTTTTTCTATTAGCTTCAGAGTGTCTGGCTTTATGTGGAGGTCCTTGATCCATTTGGATTTGAGCTTAGTACAAGGAGACAAGGATGGATCAATTCGCATTCTTCTGCATGCTGACCTCCAGTTGAACCAGCACCATTTGTTGAAAAGGCTATCTTTTTTCCATTGGATGTTTTCAGCCTCTTTGTCGAGGATCAAGTGGCCATAGGTGTGTGGGTTCATTTCTGGATCTTCAATCCTGTTCCATTGATCCTCCTGCCTGTCACTGTACCAATACCATGCAGTTTTTAACACTATTGCTCTGTAGTATTGCTTGAGGTCAGGGATACTGATTCCCCCAGATTTCCTTTTGTTGCTGAGAATAGTTTTAGCTATCCTGGGTTTTTTGTTGTTCCAGATGAATTTGATAATTGCTCTTTCTAACTCTGTGAAGAATTGAGTTGGGATTTTGATGGGTATTGCATTGAATCTGTATAGTGCTTTAGGCAAAATGGCCATTTTAACTATATTGATTCTGCCGATCCATGAGCATGGGAGGTTTTCCCATTTTTTGAGGTCTTCTTCCATTTCCTTCTTCAGAGTCTTGAAGTTCTTGTCATACAGATCTTTCACATGTTTGGTAAGAGTCACCCCAAGATACTTTATACTGTTTGTGGCTATTGTGAAGGGGGTCATTTCCCTAATTTCTTTCTCAGCCTGCTTATCCTTTGAGTATAGGAAGGCCACTGATTTGCTTGAGTTGACTTTATAACCTGCCACTTTGCTGAAGTTGTTTATCAGCTGTAGGAGCTCTCTAGTGGAGTTCTTTGGGTCACTTAGGTAGACGATCATGTCATCTGCAAATAATGATAGTTTGACTTCTTCCTTTCCAATTTGTATCCCTTTGATCTCCTTATGTTGTCGAATTGCCCGAGCTAGTACCTCAAGTACAATATTGAAAAGATAAGGAGAAAGGGGGCAGCCTTGTCTGGTCCCTGATTTCAGTGGGATTGCTTCAAGTTTCTCTCCATTTAGTTTGATGCTGGCTACCGGTTTGCTGTATATTGCTTTTACTATGTTTAGGTATGGGCCTTGAATTCCTGTTCTCTCCAAGACTTTAAGCATGAAGGGATGCTGAATTTTGTCAAATGCTTTTTCAGCATCCAATGAAATGACCATGTGGTTTTGTTCTTTGAGTTTGTTTATGTAGTGGACTGTATTGATGGATTTCCGTATATTGAACCAACCCTGCATTCCCGGGATAAAGCCTACTTGATCATGGTGGATGATCGTTTTGATGTGTTCTTGGATTCGGTTGGCAAGAATTTTATTGAGTATTTTTGCATCGATGTTCATAAGGGAAATTGGTCTGAAGTTCTCTTTCTTTGTTGGATCTTTGTGTGGCTTTGGTATCAGCGTAATTGTGGCTTCGTAGAAGGAATTGGGTAGTGTTCCTTCTGTTTCTATTTTGTGGAATAGTTTGAAGAGTATTGGTGTTAACTCTTCTTTGAAGGTCTGGTAGAATTCTGCACTGAAGCCATCTGGTCCTGTGCTTTTTTTGGTTGGAAGACTTTCTATGACTCCTTCTATTTCTTTAGGCATTATGGGACTGTTTAGATGGTCTAGTTGGTCCTGATTTAATTTTGGTATTTGGTATCTGTCAAGGAAATTGTCCATTTCCTCCAGATTCTCCAGTTGTGTTGAGTATAGGCTCTTGTAGTAGGATCTGATGATTTTTTGGATTTCCTCTGATTACTTGAAATTTAACATGCATAATTTCATTTTTCTAATCTATGGAGGACTAGCAAGGACATTTTGTTTGTAATAATAACGTTCATAATTTATGTTTTATGGTGTACAATCTAAAATTATACAGTGTTTTTTCAAAGCATTTTGTGTTGCACATTTTTAAGTCAAAGAGTCGATCTTCATTTGTCATCATTGAGAATGCAGGACCCAGAAAGCATGGAGAACATCAGAGTCAGTGAACATCTTACAGTTAAATACATTATAGACTTTTCATATTATTACATATCATAAAAAAAGTTTTAATGACTGTATATTATCACATAGTGTTATTGTATTGCTATTTAGTCATTTTTTTGTTTATAAGCTTGCTGCTGTTTTTTTAACCATAAATGGGAATAAAAATTCAAAGAGGAAAATATTTTCTTAGAGGTCTCACTCATCCTCAACCTTTCTAATGTTGCATCATCTAATACAGTTCCTCATGTTGTGAGACCCTTACAGCCATAAAATTATTTTGTTACTGCTTTATAACTGTAATTTTGCTATTGTTATGAGTCAAAATGTAAATGTCTGATATGCAGTGCATCTGGTATGTAGCCCCTGTTGGGGTTGTGACCTACAGGTTAAGAACTGCTGGCATAAAGAATGGGTAACGATGAATGATTTTGATATTGATTATCAAAAACAACAAATCCATGTACATATTGACAAATATAAATATTTGAGAATGTTTTCCATACTTTGTGACTTTCATGTTTGTGAGCAACTATTGGGCTAATCTAGCTGTTGAGGTAAAAATCACAGGCTAACATCTATCTTTTAATAAGGTTTTGTTCTTTCCAAATGCACATTTTATAAAATTTTTCCAAATTTGAACAGTATAACATCCATTGGAACTAGATTATGATTGTATATCTTAGCACTCAGGAGACCAAGGCAGGAGGATTGCAAGTTGAGGCCAGTATGGGCTACATAGTAAGGTCCTGTCTCAAAATTGAAAGCCAAATAAAAAGATAGCCAGCCATAAAAAGGAACTAACCAAGACGTTAACAGCAGAAGGGAATCTACAGTAATCCTCTTTTAAATGTCAAGAACCGTCAGCATCTAGTGTCATTTTGAGTTTCTCTTTTGCTGTTCAGTCCCCAGACCAAATGACAGAAGTATGTAGCAGCCTCAAAGAACTGAGTACATTGACAAGCATGCTAGCTTTAGGTACAGTCACCTGTCCCTTCAAGATGGGACAATGTCTTCCTGCCAAGGTTTGCCCAAGAAAAAGACTTCAGAGTGTCCTGACAGGTAATGAAGTGCAGGTAGGTTCTCATACAGTTCTTCATTTAGGAGAATGGCAAAGGCGGGACTGATCAAACCTTCTCTGCTGGTTTTATTAGATGTCAGCCTTGGCAGAGCCAGAGGCTATAACCATGTGACCTATGACAGAAAGTGTCACTCTCTTTTCTTCTTCTTTTTTTAATCATGTCACTTCTGTGGACACTAAGTTGTGAAAAGTGAGAAAGAGTTTGTGGGCACAAAAGAATTCTTCCCTGGTTGACCTGTGATGTGTCATTTGCAACACTGGTCCTCTCCCAAAGGAGAATGCTGTCATTTTGAGAGTTGTTCAGACTAGAGAAATTGTTTTGATTGAGTTTGACACTGGTGACCCTTGTATGGTGAGCAAGAGGTACTAAGCTGAGTAGAATTGTGGTATCTACCAACTGAGACATACTGGAGACATACTGATCTTTTCAATGTGGTTCATATGAAAGACTGAGCAGCTAACATTTTTCTACCAGGATCTCCATCATTTTTTGTTGTTCTAAACAAAGAATATGTATTGTTCTTCCCAGAGGGAAGAGAATTTGTCTTGCCATTGCTGGGCAGACAAGATATCAGTGGCCTGTCTAACTGAGCAATGGGAGAAAAGATCTATAGATAATCCATTGGAGATGCCATTAATGCATGATAGATAATACAGCATTATTTCCACAAAATATACATTGTTTAGCTCATGGACCTGTAATTTATTAGCATAAAAGAATAACCCTTCAGGACTAAGAAACTCAACCATGATATGTGCTCCAAAACTGAATGATACTGAAGACAGAGATCATAGCCCCAGACTCCTGACAGTTATATCCAATTGTAAAACTATGCTTTACAATATAGGAATACAGAGATGCTGTCTCAAAATGACCCAAGATGCACCTTTCTCTATTACTAGTATTCGGAGTGGAACAGCTCTTTCCTAGTATAGTTCCCAAAGACCAGAGAAAGATACCAATGTTGGTAAAAGTCCACCAATTTCCTGCTATTGCCTCAGCTGTCTACCTACTAATTTTTGTATTTTAATCCAGTTGCTATTGGTTAGACCTAAAATACAATTTCATAGAGTAGATTGTTCATACATGCTGGTAATTTGAATTATTTAAAAGTAGGATATGAGGGATATAGTCCAGGTTGGTACCAGAAACCAGAATATTGATCGTCTAAAAACTTACCTAGATTCATTTTCCTTCTATCTGACTTCCATTTACCCTGCGTTTGGGTAACTATTTTTGGGGAATTGCTTTATACATTATTTATATGTCATGTCTATGAGGAAATTCTACACACTGAACTTTGCACAGGGAACTTCGTGAAGGGAATAAATTTTTCATAAATTTAAGGTCAACACAAAAATCTAACAACCTTTGCTTTTTGTTTTTCCTTCCTACCTATCAATCTACTACTCATCTATCTGTCTATGCATTTATCTATGTATATATCTGTGTATCTATGTATCTATCATGTATGTATGTATGCATGTATCTATCACATATATGAATGTATCTATCAACTATTTAGCCATTATCATTCTTATCTATCTATCCATCCACTAATCAATTTATGAAACAGGAATTAACTCTTTTTTTTTATTCGATATAATTTATTTACATTTCAAATTATTTCCCCTTTTCTAGCCCCCCCACTCCCCGAAAGTCCCGTAAGCCCCCTTCTCTTCCCCTGTCGTCCCACTCACCCCTTCCCACTTCCCCGTTCTGGTTTTGCTGAATACTGTTTCACTGAGTCTTTCCAGAACCAGGGGCCACTCCTCCTTTCTTCTTGTACCTCATTTGATGTGTGGATTATGTTTTGGGTATTCCAGTTTTCTAGGTTAATATCCACTTATTAGTGAGTGCATACCATGATTCACCTTTTGAGTCTGGGTTACCTCACTTAGTATGATTTTCTCTAGCTCCATCCATTTGCCTAAGAATTTCATGAATTCATTGTTTCTAATGGCTGAATAGTACTCCATTGTGTATATATACCACATTTTTTGCATCCACTCTTCTGTTGAGGGATACCTGGGTTCTTTCCAGCATCTGGCAATTATAAATAGGGCTGCTATGAACATAGTAGAACATGTATCCTTATTACATGGTGGGGAGTCTTCTGGGTATATGCCCAGGAGTGGTATAGCAGGATCTTCTGGAAGTGAGGTGCCCAGTTTTCAGAGGAACCGCCAGACTGATTTCCAGAGTGGTTGTACCAATTTGCAACCCCACCAGCAGTGGAGGAGTGTTCCTCTTTCTCCACACCCTGTCCAACACATGCTGTCTCCTGAATTTTTAATCTTAGCCATTCTGACTGGTGTAAGATGAAATCTTAGGGTTGTTTTGATTTGCATTTCCCTAATGACTAATGAAGTTGAGCATTTTTTAAGATGCTTCTCCGCCATCCGAAGTTCTTCAGGTGAGAATTCTTTGTTTAACTCTGTACCCCATTTTTTAATAGGGTTGTTTGGTTTTCTGGAGTCTAACTTCTTGAGTTCTTTATATATATTGGATATTAGCCCTCTATCTGATGTAGGATTGGTGAAGATCTTTTCCCAATTTGTTGGTTGCCGATTTGTCCTCTTGATGGTGTCCTTTGCCTTACAGAAACTTTGTAATTTTATGAGGTCCCATTTGTCAATTCTTGCTCTTAGAGCATACGCTATTGGTGTTCTTTTCAAAAACTTTCTCCCCGTACCGATGTCCTCAAGGGTCTTCCCCAGTTTCATTTCTATTAGCTTCAGAGTGTCTGGCTTTATGTGGAGGTCCTTGATCCATTTGGATTTGAGCTTAGTACAAGGAGACAAGGATGGATCAATTCGCATTCTTCTGCATGCTGACCTCCAGTTGAACCAGCACCATTTGTTGAAAAGGCTATCTTTTTTCCATTGGATGTTTTCAGCCTCTTTGTCGAGGATCAAGTGGCCATAGGTGTGTGGGTTCATTTCTGGATCTTCAATCCTGTTCCATTGATCCTCCTGCCTGTCACTGTACCAATACCATGAAGTTTTTAACACTATTGCTCTGTAGTATTGCTTGAGGTCAGGGATACTGATTCCCCCAGATTTTCTTTTGTTGCTGAGAATAGTTTTAGCTATCCTGGGTTTTTTGTTGTTCCAGATGAATTTGATAATTGCTCTTTCTAACTCTGTGAAGAATTGAGTTGGGATTTTGATGGGTATTGCATTGAATCTGTATAGTGCTTTAGGCAAAATGGCCATTTTAACTATATTGATTCTACCGATCCATGAGCATGGGAGGTTTTCCCATTTTTTGAGGTCTTCTTCCATTTCCTTCTTCAGAGTCTTGAAGTTCTTGTCATACAGATCTTTCACATGTTTGGTAAGAGTCACCCCAAGATACTTTATACTGTTTGTGGCTATTGTGAGGGGGTCATTTCCCTAATTTCTTTCTCAGCCTGCTTATCCTTTGAGTATAGGAAGGCCACTGATTTGCTTGAGTTGACTTTATAACCTGCCACTTTGCTGAAGTTGTTTATCAGCTGTAGGAGCTCTCTAGTGGAGTTCTTTGGGTCACTTAGGTAGACGATCATGTCGTCTGCAAATAATGATAGTTTGAGTTCTTCCTTTCCAATTTGTATCCCTTTGACCTCCTTGTGTTGTCGAATTGCCCGAGCTAGTACCTCAAGTACAATATTGAAAAGATAAGGAGAAAGGGGGCAGCCTTGTCTGGTCCCTGATTTCAGTGGGATTGCGTGAAGTTTCTCTCCATTTAGTTTGATGCTGGCTACCGGTTTGCTGTATATTGCTTTTACTATGTTTGGGTATGGGCCTTGAATTCATGTTCTCTCCAAGACTTTAAGCATGAAGGGATGCGGAATTTTGTCAAATGCTTTTTCAGCATCCAATGAAATGACCATGTGGTTTTGTTCTTTAAGTTTGTTTATGTAGTGGATTGTATTGATGGATTTCCGTATATTGAACCAACCCTGCATTCCCGGGATAAAGCCTACTTGATCATGGTGGATGATCGTTTTGATGTGTTCTTGGATTCGGTTGGCAAGAATTTTATTGAGTATTTTTGCATCGATGTTCATAAGGGAAATTGGTCTGAAGTTCTCTTTCTTTGTTGGATCTTTTTGTGGCTTTGGTATTAGCGTAATTGTGGCTTCGTAGAAGGAATTGGGTAGTGTTCCTTCTGTTTCTATTTTGTGGAATAGTTTGAAGAGTATTGGTGTTAACTCTTCTTTGAAGGTCTGGTAGAATTCTGCACTGAAGCCATCTGGTCGTGTGCTTTTTTTGGTTGGAAGACTTTCTATGACTCCTTCTATTTCTTTAGGCATTATGGGACTGTTTAGATGGTCTAGTTGGTCCTGATTTAATTTTGGTATTTGGTATCTGTCAAGGAAATTGTCCATTTCCTCCAGATTCTCCAGTTGTGTTGAGTACAGGCTCTTGTAGTAGGATCTGATGATTTTTTGGATTTCCTCAGTTTCCGTTATTATATCTCCCTTTTCATTTCTAAGTTTGTTAATTTGGATACTTTCTCTGTGCCCTTTGGTCAGTCTGGCTAAGGGTTTATCTATCTTGTTGATTTTCTCAAAGAACCAGCTCCTGGTTTTGTTGATTTTTTGTATGGTTCTCTTTGTTTCTACTTGATTGATTTCGGCCCTCAGTTTGATGATTTCCTGCCTTCTACTCCTCCTGGGTGAAATAGCTTCTTTTTGTTCTAGGGCTTTCAGGTGTGTCATTAAGCTGGTAATGTATGCTCTCTCCATTTTCTTTTTGGAGGCACTCAGGGCTATGAGTTTTCCTCTTAGCACTGCTTTCATTGTGTCCCATAGATTTGGGTATGTTGTGTTTTCATTTTCATTGTGTTCTAAAAAGTCTTTAATTTCTTTCTTTATTTCTTCCTTGACCAAGGTATCATTGAGTAGAGTATTGTTCAGTTTCCACGTGTATGTGGGTTTTCTGTTGTTTCTGTTGCTATTGAAGACCACTTTTACTCCATAGTGATCAGATAGGAGGCATGGGATTAGTTTTATCTTCTTATATTTGTTGAGGTCTGTCTTGTGACCAATTATATGGTCGATTTTGGAGAAGGTACCATGAGGTGCTGAGAAAAAGGTATATTCTTTTGTTTTAGGATAGAATGTTCTATATATATCTGTTAAATCTAATTGGTCCAAAGCTTCAATTAGTTTCATTGTGTCCCTGTTTAGTTTCTGTTTTCCTGATCGGTCCATTGAGGAAAGTGCAGTGTTGAAGTCACCCACAATTATTGTGTTAGGTGCAATGTGTGCTTTTAGTTTTAATAAAGTTTCTTTTACGAAAGAGGGTGCCCTTGCATTTGGGGCATAGATGTTTAGGATTGACAGTTCTTCTTTTTGTATTTTTCCTTTGACCAGCAAGAAGTGTCCCTCAGGGTCTCTTTTGATGACTTTGGGTTGAAAGTCAATTTTATCTGATATTAAAATGGCTACTCCAGCTTGTTTCCTGAGACCATTTGCTTGTAAAATTGTCTTCCAGCCTTTTACTCTAAGGTAGTGTTTGTCTTTGACCCTGAGGTGTGTTTCCTGTAAGCAGCAAAATGTAGGGTCCTGTTTACGTATCCATTCAGTTAGTCTGTGTCTTTTTATTGGGGCATTAAGTCCATTGATGTTAAGAGATATTAAGGAATAGTGATTGTTACTTCCTATCATTTTTGACGTTATTTTTTAAATTTTAATGCTTAACTTCTTTTGGGTTTGATGAAAGGTTACTATCTTGCTTTTTCCAGGGTGAAGTTTCCCTCCTTGTATTGGTGTTGTCCTCCTATTATCCTTTTTAGGGCCGGGTTTGTGGATAGATATTGGGTAAACTTGGTTTTGTCATGAAATATCTTAGTTTCTCCATCTATGGTGATTGAGAGTTTTGCTAGATATAGTAGTTTTGGTTGGCATTTGTGTTCTCTTAGAGTCTGCATGAGATCTGCCCAGGACCTTCTAGCCTTCATAGTCTCAGGTGAAAAGTCTGCTGTGATTCTGATAGGTCTTCCTTTATATGTTACTTGGCCTTTTTCTCTTACTGCCTTTAGTATTCTTTCTTTGTTTAGAACATTTGGTGTTTTGATTATTATGTGACGGGAAGTATTTCTGTTCTGGTCCAGTCTGTTTAGAGTTCTGTAGGCTTCTTGTATATTCATGGGCATCTCTCTCTTTAGGTTAGGGAAGTTTTCTTCCATAATTTTATTGAAGATATTTGCTGGCCCTTTAAGTTGTAAATCTTCACTCTCATCTATGCCTATAATCCTTAGGTTTGGTCTTCTCATTGTGTCCTGGATTTCCTGGATATTTTGGGTTACAAGCTTTTTGCATTTTGCATTTTCTTTAACTGTTGAGTCCATGGTTTCTATGGAATCTTCAGCATCTGAGATTCTTTCTTCTATCTCTTGTATTCTGTTGTTGATATTTGCATCTCTGTCCCCTGATTTCTTCCCAAGGCTTTCTATCTCCAAAGTTGTCTCCCTTTGAGTTTTCTTAGTTGTTTCTACTTCTGATTTTAGATCCTGGATGGTTTTGCTTAGCTCCTTCACTTGCATGTTTGTGTTTTCCTGTAATTCTTTAAGAGATTTTTGTGTTTTTTCTTTCATGACCTCAGCCTCTTGACCAAAGTTCTCCTGTATTTCTTTAAGAGATTTTTGTGTTTCGTCTTTCATGACCTCAGCCTGTTGACCAATGTTCTCCTGTATTTCTTTAAGTGTTTTTTGCATTTCCTCCTTGTTGGCTTTTGTATTCTCCTGGATTTCTTTCAATGATTTTTGTGTTTCCCTTGCAAGGGCTTCTAACTTTTGATCCATTTTCTCCTGAATTTCTTTAAGTATGTCCTTCATGTGTTCCTGTACCAGCATCATGACCAGTGATTTTAAATCCAAATCTTGTTTTACTGGTGTGATGGGGTGTCCAGGACATGTTGGTAGAGGAGAATTGGGTTCAGATGTTGCCATATTGCCTTGATTTCTGTTAGTGATGTTCCTGCGTTTGCCTTTTGCCATCTAGTTCTCACTGGTGTTAGTCTTGTCAGTGCTGGACTCACCCGTGCAAGCTGCCCCTTCCCAGTTGGCCTCTGGTGCACAGCTTACCTCCTGCACTGCTTGTAGACAGGGTGCTGCTGCCCAGGCTGTTCAGATCCCAAAGCAGGCACCCGAAGTCTCCTGCTGGGGCCCGCTGCATTCACTGGAGCACACTGACTTCTCCCACCTGGCCGCCCGGAAGCCCAGCTAGCCACTTGCAGGACTTGGAGATGTGGTGCTGCCGCCCAGGCTGATCTGGATCCGGAAGCGGAGAGAGTAGAGTTGAGGGCTTCTGCCTGAGGCCTTGCCCCAGATTGTGTCTGTGGACCAGATGGAGCCAGTGTGCACCCCCAGGGAGTGCTGTCGGTGTATGCTGCTGTGACCTCCCCTGTGTTCCGCTCACTCCGCTAGGCAGCCGATCCGCCAACCGGGCTGTCGCACACAAGGTTAGCCTGGCCACCCAGTCCCTGAGTCCAGGCAAAAGCCTGGGAGGCCAAGGTCTGAGCAAAGTTCCCCTAGGGCTATGACTGTTAATTGGGTCCGCCAGGTGACTAGGATGGCGGGCGTGTGCGCCCGCGCTCCCTGAAAGCGCTGGGAGAGTCTGCTGTGCTAACAATCACCTGGGCGGGTTGACTCACAGATGGCCCACCAAGCCGCCCAGTTCTTGGGGTCAGTCCTGTGCCTTTTGGGGCCTAGAACCCCGCTTTGTTAGCCTCAGGCTATGCCTGTTACAGGTCTGCCCGCCAGAGCTCTCTGTAGTCCTGCAGGCAAAATGGCGGCGGCGCGCACGCAGGCCTGGGCAAAAAACCTCCTGGCTGGGCTGGCACCCCGATGGCCCCCCCGACCAGCCCAGGGCCTGGGTGCAGGCCAACGCCCGTCGGGCTCAGACCACCGTGGTGTTGGCCTCGGATTATGTTTGTGTACCTCAGTCTGTCCAATCCCTGGAGTACGGAACCAAGATGGATGCACCTCTCCTGACTGGTGGGAGGCCGAGTTCTCAGGAATTAACTCTTTTACCATCTCAAAGTCTTTGATTTAATGCTATATTATATAGTGATATCATATAGTACAAATTGTATATCTTGCATTCATAAAACTCCATTTTTAGGAAGGTGAAATGAATAAGGTGATCCTCTCATGACTAAGCAAGCATAAGCATTTATAAAGTGTGATGAATGATAAGAATGAAAGGATCAGGTGGTTTATATCTACATTAGAAGACCATTTTATTCTTTATGAGGTTGCAATAGTATACTTACTATAATGTGGTAAAGAAAGTAACAATTAAGGTGACAACTAGTATTACACCATAGTTCCATATATGCAAATGAAATGTCTAGACAATAAACTATGATTCAGGCAAAACCTGTTGTTTTGGAATACCCTGAGGAAAATTGGTAAGAATTTGAGAATGAATTGGTAAGAGAAAGGATTTCAATAAAGCTGACAAGTTAGTAAAATACAGATCTGTTTGAATTTTATTTTAACTTTTAACTTTTTAAAAGATTTGTCCAAATATGTGATATGAATTTGATAAACATCTGATCTATATGTGCAAAAAGTCCACTCTAACCACTGGATATAGAAAATGATGCATAGATGTACAAATATTGTCAAGATTTGTAGACATTTTCATGAGGGGATTATAGTAGTGTTAGTGGTATCTGGAGGAAATAAGGTATATCTTGAGATATACCTTAATAAGAATATCAAAAGCATAAATAGTGAACTGTGTATGGGAATAGAGGTGTTGAAGAATCTAGAAGACTTTAAAGTCCAGCTTATGGACTAGGACAAGTGGTGGTACCATATGCTTGCATAGTGAATGACCATATAGCATATTGAGAGCTAAGAAATCCCCAATGGAAGAAGATTTTCCTAAACTTTTCTGGTGAAAAAGGTTACCCAGGGCATTTATTAAAAAATGCCTGAACCTTCTTCCAGATATCCTGAAGCATATCTCTCAATAAGTGCCCTAGGAAACTTAGGCTCCTGTGTGGAATATAGCAGCAGCAGAGAATTTGGAAAGAGGAGGCAGTACTTCAAGGAAAAGTTTTAAAGGCTACTGACCATTAATTAAAACAAGATCTCAGATCTGTGACTGTGTATGCAACCGTATAAATGCTCATCAATGCCAGTGTAGAAGAATCAGGCAGGACAGGCTCTTATCAGCAATGCAAGGGCAACCCCTTCACTTTCCATATTTAACCTACTTTTTGATTTGGAAGTGAAGAAGTCACGGAGAAAAGAAAGTAGGTTAAGTCCAGCATTATCTTCTCTGGCTTAATTTAAACAAAATTATATCCCCTCTTTCAAATAAAAATCCTATTTTTGAAGTTATTCTTTTTCTTCCGGTCTTTTCCCAAGGAATATCTGACAAGGCAAAAATGCCATTCATTCATGGGAAGATGTTGCCTGAGAGATGAAGTAGAAATTTCTGGTTTTGCTGGAGACCGAGTTGTGTCATGTGTTGTTTTCCTGGAAACTGTCTTCTGAGAAGATGTTTTGCTGAGAACAGATCTGTGATGTTTTCTTCTGGAAGCTGACTGGGGAAAGGACATATGGTGTTTGGCTGGAGTAGATGCTTGAGAGAACACATGATATTTAGATATAGTATAACTATAACCCAACAGAGCATGGGTGACACCCTGGCACTGGTTCACCTGACTTGCTTCTCTGATCTTGCTTGTCATAACTTTGTAGAGAGAAATGTACCAAAGAACTTCTGCTGCTGTTGTGACTGCTTCTTGCCACTTCAGCAGACTCATGACAAGTGGCAGAGACTTGTGGTTTCTTCTGGATCGAGCTGATTCATATTTGGTGTTTTGCTAGTGGACTGGACTGCAGACAGTGAAGATTGGAATTGCCTCAAGGATCTACTTCTAAACAGGTCCACACCCCTGTTGTCCTATTAGCCATCTTCCTCCCTTACCTTTTGTTGGTGAGCTATAAAGGAGTTTGAAATGCTTAAGAACCCTTCTTAATGTGAGTTTTGAATAAATATAAGCCTATAAAGAGACTGGGGCAAGGAATAGACCGTTTAGGCACATAGAGTACCATGGCTGGAAGACACATTAGTGAGAGACTGATGCCCTGACTCTTCAGATATCTAAGTTAATGACCAGAAGTACAATGCATATATTATATTGCCAATTACAGAAAGGAACTGGGACTTAGCCATTTCCTGTGAAGTTCTACTTTCTATTCTAGGGATTATTCATAGGAAGCCATTTTTACTTACAACCTTATTCCAGGAATTATGTATAAATAGAACTTTTGTTTATTATGTTAATTTAAGATGTAATATTAGTTGAGTTTACACTATGTTTTCTTTTCTTTTCCTTTTTTTTTTTTTTTTTTTGTTTTTGTTTTTTGAGATAGAGTTTCTCTTTGTAGCCCTGGCTGTCCTGGAACTCACTCTGTAGACCAGGCCAGCCTCAGCTCAGAAATTCACCTGCCTCTGCCCCCCAAGTGCTGGGATTACAGGCGTGTGCCACCACCGCCCATGTTTTCAATAAGTGTCTTCTAAAGATACCTTGATTAAAAATGGGTTCCCAAGTGATACTATTGGGAGGTGGTAGGACCTTTAGGGAATGAGGTGTAGTCCTTAGGTTACTGAAGGATAGGCTAAAGGAAGTGTGGGATGCTGGCCTCTTCCTCTTTCTATTTGCTTTCCTGGTTCGTGGATTAAGTGATTTGCTGACAGTACACTGTGGCCCTCTTATTTGAATTCTACCCTAATTATAATTCTTTAGAAATTTAATCACATATTTGGAATAAAATTGACAAATATCTGGTTTATGCATGCAGATAATTAGGCCTAAAGCAATGAGACTGCTTTTTCTCAGACTAGTACTTTAAGAACTATGAACCAAAAAGATCCTTTCTTCCTTTATATCTTAATGATTCCTAGTGTTCTCGTATAGTAATGGGATACTGACTAATGCTAGTAATACTGGCTACTGTATCAGATGCATTTGGAAAAGAGGTCAGTACAAATGTTAGATGGGACCCCTGTATCTTGGCCTCTGTCTTCCTTTAGAGTATGGTATCTTTGTAAGAGGCCCCCACACTTTCTCAGCTCATCACATCCTTGATACTGAATTGTCTTCACATTGCTTCTAAGCTCTAAGAGTTGCCTACTAGTCTTGTTAAGAAGCTGTGTTCCAAAACTTAGGAAGCATATATGTTTTGCCCAATGAATATCTATTTGTAAAACAAGAACTTTAACAGTTTAAAAGAAAAATAATTTTATTAATACCAAATTGTATTCTGGTGAAGATATGTGTGACCACTTGATAATCACATAGTATTTTAAGCATGACAATCAGGTAAGATACACATAATTTAGTTTGCTATTTAGTACTGATTTCCCTGAGCAACCACCAAGACAAGAAATTCTGGGAAAAGAGAAAGTCATCTGTCTTAGTGAGGGTTTCTATTCCTGCATGAACATCATGACCAAGAAGCAAGTTGGGGAGGAAAGGGTTTATTGAGCTTACACTTCCATGCTGCTGTTCATCACTAAAGAAAGTCTGGACTGGAACTCAAGCAGGTCAGGAAGCAGGAGTTAATGCAGAAGCCATGGAGGGATGTTTCTTACTGGCTTGCCCAGCCTGCTCTCTTATAGACCCTAAGAATACCAGCCCAGAGATGGCACTACCCACAAGGGGCCCTTTCTCTTTGATCACTAATTGAGAAAATGCCCCACAACTGGATCTCATGGAGGCACTTCCCCAACTGAAGCTCCTTTCTCTGTGATAACTCCAGCCTATGTCAAGTTGACACACAAAACAAGCCAATACAATTGACCCCTTGTCAACTTGACACACAAACACATCACTATTAAGCCTCAACCCTTACTTTTTTATTCATCTGATGTTGAAATTGTAGACTACCATGAGCTGGTAGTTTATGTAATATGGATAACACGTGACCACTCATAGGTAAAGTTATTTTAGCTCTGTAACTGGGCAAAATTAAAGTCTTGCTTCACTTTTTAAATTTATTTTATTTGTGTGTATGCATGTGTGTATGTGTATTATGCATAAATGTGTGTGTACAAGAATGCATATGTGCATGCACATATGCATGTGTATGTTCATGTGTGTGTGTGTGCATGCATGTGTGTTGGGAACCAGAGAGCTTGGCTCAACACCCCCAGCTGAGCTGTTTGCACAGGTTTCTTGAGAGCAAAACATCCCATGGCTTAGCTTGATTCCTGCCTTCCTGCCCCGTGTGGTAGGGACTTCCCAGGTGCCTGACCTATGACTATAATTGATTTTTCCTGTTCCCTTCCCTGGCGTCTAGTATATATATTGCTGGTTTCTCAGTAAGGTTTGGGGGTGGGGGGTATTCTCCTTGCAGAGTGAACCGTGTCTGTGTTTTTTAATCCCCCTGGGAATAAACTGCTTGAAGAAGATCTTCCTGCGTTGCGTCATTCCTTGCTGGCGAGGGTGGTCGCGACACATGTGTTTGTGTGTATAGGTGCCCATAGATGTCAGAAGCAGAATAGTTCTTGGAGCCAGAATTACATGTGTTTTGTAAGCCACTTAATGTGAGTGTTTAGATTTGAAATCTGCTCTTTTGATGAAGCAATAAGAATTATAACTACCCAGCCATCTCTTCAGCACCTGATACTTCACATTTTGAAATTTTGTGTTTTCCCCAAACACAAATCTCTCTCACAATGCTAGGCACTGACAGGAAGTGGTAGCATCCACTCAGCCCTGTGGGTTCAAAACTAAATAGCCATGATCAGCAATGTGCTGTATCTAAGATAGGATGTCTTTGAGAGACTAAGTTTATTTGAAGCATTTTTTATATAAAATGCATTCAAACTATGATGGGTTTATGTAGTCATAGTCCAATTGCAAATCAAGGAACTTCTGTTTATAGATGTTGCAATGTTTTCTTGGAAAATCCTACTAGTACAGGATAACCCTGAATTTGTTATAGCTCCACGGAGTTCCCAGCAATTTTGGAACTTCTGCTTTGAGCCGACTGAATGATAGATGACGGGACAGAGCACCATCCACAGATGATATCTATGATCATATAGAAGTGATTCACCTCACTTTTCTTCTTTTTTCCTTTTTGTTCTAAAGCTTTGAAAACATAGCTACATAGATTGCCTCCTGACTGACACACTTTCCTATGATAAGATCATCGGTTTCTTATCTCTCTCCTTGAGAATATGATGTTATATCTCATTGCTCCATTTTTCTGACCCAAGAAGCTAAAGCTCATGAGTTTGATCGATCCCTTCAGAATTCAGCAGGTCTACACCTTTACCTTCATTTCTCTGAATACTTCCTACCTTTGAAGTTACAGGCTTTTATTCTTCTCAGCTATTCCTCAGAAGACAGAGCTGTGACTGAGCCACACCCCAACAGCTTTTGAGGCTAATCTTCAGAGGTATACTCACCAATGCTGGCACCAAAAAAGGGACTCCACTGTCAAGGGACTTTACATGCCTTCAGCTGTCTGCTGTATCGACCATACCACTCTCCTGAGAGCCTTTCTTTTAAATGCACATCTCAGACTTTAATTAGATCTTCCTTTCCTTAGAGGCCTGCTTTTATCCTAATTGAGCAACTAGACTTTTATAATTTAGCACTTGCTCACGATGGCATTAATTTACTTCATTTAAAGAATGTTCCCCATGAGGTTTGTTCCCATTATTTCTCATCTTTTTAAACATTTGTGAATCAAAAGAAAAAAACATCTCTTTACATAGCAACAAGTCCTGAGATTAGTAAAGTCATACTTTTATCTTATTTTAATAATTTTCTTTTCTAGATGAGACCTCTGTCACTCTGACATTCAAACTGCAGAGAATGGAAAATATAGTCCAATCTTAGACCTGAGGAAGGAGAGAAAAGCTTTAGAATCAAGAATTATCTCTGCTACTTTGAAATTAATTCTTAACATTCAATCTTTCAGAAGCACAATGTCAAAGTCTGAAAATCAGATTGAAGAAACAGTATGGAACTAACAGTTCAACATTCTTAAAGGGTAGAAGACAAAGTTGTGTTTTCTTAACTATTAACCAAAGCATGGGTTTAGACAAGGGTTTTTCAAACGTTGTCATTGTCAGTATTTTGTTTTTGTTTTCCTTTTTTTGTGGGGGGATATTTTCTTTATGTTTCAAATGTTATCCCCTTTCCCCATTTCCCCCCTTCCTGGAAGCCCCCTATTCCATCCTCTCTACCCCTGCTTCTATGAGGATGTTCCTCCACCCACCCACCCACTCCTACCTCCCTGCCCTTGATTCTCTTACACTGGGGCATCTATCAACCCTTCATAGGACCAAGGACCTCTCCTACCATTGGAGACAATCCTCTGTTACATATGCAGTTGGAGTCATGTGTTCTCCTTGGTTGTATTTTGGTCCAAGTAATTGTTGGTGGTGAGTGCTGTGTCATGCGTAGTGGTATGTTAACGAGTATCTTAACATCTGATCCTCCAGATGTGGTAAGAAAATGTGCCTCTAGGCATTGTCAAATATTTCTTAGGGGTAAGGGGGTTGTAAAATGTCTCTGGGCTGAAAGTCATTGAATTAAACAGAAGGAAGAAAAGAGTAGAAAGGATTGAAACAAGTTAACTAGAGTTCCCTCACTGAAAGCATTCCCTAGAATGCTCACAATTATGAAATTTAAATTCTTCATTGTTCACTTCTTCAAGTATCTCAGGCCTTTTACAGTAGCATTTCAGTCGTATATTAAGGAATCATAGTAGAGTCACTTCCTGAAGCTCCTCTCAGCCCAGTGGAGCAGACACCACCTTGCCAAACCTATCTCTTTCACAAGATCAGCCCTCATGCAGTGTCTGGTGTGTGAATAAGATGGAGTACCTGGTTCCTACACCTCAGCCGGGAGCACTCTTAAAGACTTTCACTGAATGTCCTGGGTTTTGACTTGTCCCTTGGTACAGGTCTGGAGTGACTGGTTTATAAGCATTGCTACCTAGAGTCACCCAAATAAACTCCCTGTATAGAAGTCTGCTACAGAGTCCATTTCTGCTACAGAGTCACATCCAGCAACCCATACCTTAAATGTTTTATTGTAACAACACAAATGCCAGTGTTTTTCTCCAGGCTTTTGATGTTGGGAAAACACCTTCTCTCTGATTCCAGCTGTATTTCTCGGAATTCTTCCAGCCGTTATACATTAACTATGTCTGCGAGTTTGAGTTCACTTTGTTTGAATGGAGAGAAAACATACTCATAAGGACTGAGAATGGAATATAGTTAGATTTTAAAACGTTTATATTTGTGGTGTCTGTCTACTTCAAGAGCAAGCTTAAATGCTTGTGCTGACTTTAACTTCTGTCCAGAACATTCACCTTAGAAACAGCTATGCTCCTTATATAATTTCTGCATTGCTCAATTAAGCTACGAGCTGGTTTTATATAAAATGGGCTGCAAGGAAACATTATTAAGGGTAATGCTTCTCTGCATTGACAAAAATCATTATGTAAGAGGTAGGCTACAAGTCTAAGTCTAAGATCTGTGGGGGTGGGGTGGGGGGGTATGGAGGACAAGAGTAAGTATTGGGTTTTAAGATGATCAAAACACATTACAGACTTATGCCAAAATAAATATAAAAATGTACCTATTATTTTGTGTAATTAGTACATACTAATATGTATGCAAATGGTTCCTGAAGGCTCATGTGTTGAAGACTTTTCACCAGTGTGGCACTATTAAGAGGCACTGAGGCTTTGGGAGGGAGACAGTTCCTTCTGGCAAGAAAGGTATCTGAGAGTCTGCCCCTGAGGGTGTTCTGGCAATGGCTTCTCACTCTCTCTTTGCTCTCTAGCTGCTATGAAGTGACCAGCTATTCTCTGTCACAGATTTCAATGTGATGATCCATTACCTTGACACAAAGTTAAAAGCAGTCATGCAAAGTGACCATGGACTTGAACCTTTGAAACCATGAGTCAATATAAAACCTTTCTTCCTTTAGTTTAATTTTCTCAGGATTTTGTTGTATCAATGAACAGTTAAACAAGTCAAGCATCAAAAAGTTTTGTGGTGCTCATTAAGATGAGTTGGAGACAATGAATTTGAGTAAGTTGTTAATATTTAGTTATACAAGCAACCTTCCTTGACACTTAATCAAGCTAAACTAAATGAACATTGAGTTAATGAGGGTTTAGGTATGTCCACGTTTATAATTATGAAAATAGCCTTTATTATTAAGTAGGAGCAGTTTTGGGCTGGGCTACATCACTATTTAGAAATGAATATCTGTTCTGTGGAAAACTTCTAAAGAGACTACAGGGAAAAACAATCAAATTATTCGTTAGAGAAAATGTTAGGTCATATTTTTCTTTCTTCACTTTTCAGAAAATGACAGAAAAGGAAAGTTTTGAAAAAGAACATTTCCTGTCTACATATTAACTATAAAACATCTCTTTATTTTGAGGGTATATACCATAAACCACTGTGGTATAAAATAGAAATATTATGACCTCTCCTGCTAACTATAAGTTAAGACATGGTTGTTTGAATTAATGCTGCATACAAAATCTTCCACAAAATTTCACTCTACAAAACATAATATATAGTGTTCTGCTTTTCAATCTGTGAGTTCTCTGTGTGTAGGTATATCTATATGTTCAATTACACATACTCATATAGTTAGGTATGCATATTATGTACCTACGAACAGTACTTCTTACACATTATAAACTTCCATCTAAGACAGTAAATTATACTTAGGTTGAGATCTGCACTAAGGCAAACTATTTTACTTGGGCAAGCTATTTGAGATAATTTAACAAAAGTAAAGTTCTATATAAAATATATATGTGTAACTAGTGGAAACTTGCATGGCTATTGTCCACAGATTATAGTTTCTGGCCATTTAGCTTAAAATTTTGGTCACTATGAACCTTGCAGATTTGAATGTACTTAGATATTTCTTTTGATACACATATATAAAATTTATTTTGCTTCTATATCACAAAATGGAATTGTTGTATTACTGGTTATATAAACACACATACATATATATTAATATTTTGAAAATTATAATATAATTTTGTTATTTCTCCCTTTTCTTTACTCCTTCCAAACTCTCTCAAGTACCTCTCCTTCATCTCTTTCAAATTATTGACCTTTATTGTTGTTACCTGCATGATGTGATATACACATATATGGAGAGGGAAGAGGGAACAGGGGAGAGGGAAGAGGAGGAGGAGTAATTGTAGCCTACTCTGTGTCTATGATGTTTTCTCCATGTTTAGGTTTTCAGGATTACCATATTTCAGTACTGGATAAACAGTTAGGGTACTTTTCCCTGGGAAAGATTATTTCTGTTTTTCAACATTCTTTAGTTTCCTTTAGATTTTTGTCTATGATTGAGGTTGTACTGTCTGGTTTTGTGTGTCAACTTGACACAGGCTGGAGTTATCACAGAAAGGAGTTTCAGTTGGGGAAGTGCCTCCATGAGATCCAGCTGTGGGGCATTTTCTCAATTAGTGATCAAGTGGGGAGGGCCCCTTATGGGTGGTTCTCTTATGGGTGGGCTGGTGCTCTTGGGTTCTATAAGAGAGCAGGCTGAGCAAGCCAGGGGAAGCAAGCCAGTAAGAAACATCCCTCCATGGCCTTTGCATCAGCTCCTGTCTTTTGTTCTGCTTGAGTTCCAGTCCTGACCTCCTTTGGTGATGAACAGCTGTGTGGAACTATAAGCTCAATAAACCCTTTCCTCCCCAACTTGCTTCTTGGTCATGATGTTTATGCAGAAATAGAAATCCTGACTAAGACAGAGGCCTTGTGGGCTTTCCTCCATCTGTGTAACAAAGAATACATGCTCATGTACAACCAACAACCATGTCTGTTGGTTGTACATGAGCATGTATTCTTTGTTCAGTTTATGTTTAACCATGTTTAAGTTGGCGAGACTTTATGGGTGTAGCTTATACCATTTCCTTTTTTATCCTTTTTTTCTTGGATGTTTTCTTTATTTACATTTCAAATGTTATCCCCTTTCCCAGTTTCCACCCCTGCCCCATCCCGGAACCCCCCTATGCCATCCTCCCTCCCCCTGCTTCTATGAGGGTGTTCCCCCTGAAACTACCCCCTCCCAATTCCCATACTCTGTGCCATCTATTGAGCCTTCATAGGAATGAGGACCTCTCCTTCCATTGATGCCTGACAAGGCCATCCTCTACTACCAATGCAGCTGGAGCCATGGGTCCCTCCATGTGTACTCCTTGGTTGATGGTTTATTTCCTGGGAGCTCGGGGGGGGGGGGGGGTTGATTTGTTGATATTGTTGTTCTTCCTATGAGGTTGCAAACCTCTTCAGCTCCTTCAGTCCTTTCTCTAACTCCTCCATTGGGGACCCTGAGCTCAGTCCAATAAGAGACAGATTTGTAGCAAATTCCTTTTTCCTCTGACTCTTAAAAGTTTTTTGTCCCCCTTTCTCAAATGATCTTGTACTTTAGTACAGGATTTATGTTGTACATGTATCAACTGAGACAGGGCTTTACAACATTATGTTTTAATCAGTTGCAAATTTCTGTAATGGTATCTGCCTGTTTCAAAGAATAGTTTTCTTAATGGGGGTGAGAACTATACTTATCTGTGGGCATAAGAATAAATATTCAGAGTATAGTTGGTGATTTTGCTGGTCTAGTACAATAAAAGTTGCAATTTTTTCCCCTGAAGATCCATGACTTCATTATCCCTGGGTAGTTAACTAGTTTTCTAGTACCAGGCATAATTCCCTTCTTATTGAGGATGCCTTAAGTCCAATTAGAGAGCTTATATTTACTACCAAGGTATGTGTGCTACTAGTGCACCCTTAGCACATTATTATGCTGTGCTGATCATTGTGGTTCATTTGTGTCATAACTAGGTACGGTTGCTTCCCTCCAATGGGAGATTTCATGTCACCTTCTGGTATCATGGAAATTGATCCTCAAGACTTTCAGAATACTTCCAATAGTTCAAGGAAGGCTCTGCATCTGAAATGCATGCTGATTTCAGCAATAGGTAATTATCTCCCACTTCTGTGGGGCAACCAAGTATAATAGCAACAGCCTGAGATGTTGTAGAAATCTCTTGGGAAACCTTGACCAACAACTTCAGGGTCCTTCTGTCTGTTGTTGAGGTTTTATTAGATTGTCTTTGGCTAGTGGAGCATTGTCAGCCCAGATGAGAAAATTTTGTGTAACCTATATGTGTTTATTTATATACAGTCATATGTATGATAGGTATTTTAGGTAAACATTTATTAGTACAATACCTTATGAGTTTTTCAAACATTCTTATTGTTATGTTACTGTTCTCCCTCTATCTTCTGTGTTTATTTCCAGCCTCTCCTGGATTAAGCCCCTCCCCCTCTTTTCCCATTAGAATATTTTTTGCTCATATTGTAAGATTAATAACACCGATCACAGAATAGTACCATTCTATATGACTTATTAGAGAGCCTGGTACACACCAGAGGTGTAATGTATATTTTATAAGATAGAGGATAATATAATACATTTTATTTATTTTCTTCTTAGGTGTATGGCCACAGGCTAAAATTTCAGAACTTTACAGAGGCTTCCTGCCCACCGCTGTGCCCTTCTTAACCCTACTGACTCCCCCCTTCTGGTTCTTGTTTTCTGAAATAGGGTCTCAGAACAAAATTTTGAGAGGGTATGTGAGTGAATAATTTCCAATTCCTTAAGAAAATAAAATATTCAAGGGTCTCAGTTAGGGTTTTATTGCTATGAAGAGGCAGAATGAACAAGGCAACTTTTATAAAGGACAACACTTAATTGGGGCTGGCTTGCAGTTTCAGAAGTTCGGTCCATTATCATCATGATAGGAAGCATGGCAAAGTCTAGGCAAACATGGTGCTGGAGAAGGAGCTGAGAGTTCTGCGTCTTGACCCCAAGGCAGGCAGAAGGAGATTGTTTTCACTAGGCAGCCAGCAGGATGGTGTCTGTACTTGGTAGAGCTTGACTATAGGACCTCAAGACCTACCCTCTACCGACCCTGTGTCATACTTCCTCCAACAAGGCTACACCTATTCTAACAAGGACAGACCTCTTAAAAGTGATGAAATAGATCATCTAAACAGTCCCATAACCCCTAAAGAAATAGAAGGGGTCATAGAAAGTCTTCCAACCAAAAAAAGTACAGGACCAGATGGTTTCAGTGCAGAACTCTATCAGACCTTCAAAGAAGAGTTAACACCAATACTATTCCACAAAATAGAAACAGAAGGACCCCTACCCAATTCCTTCTACGAAGCCACAATTATGCCGATACCAAAACCACACAAAGATCCAACAAAGAAAGAAAACTTCAGACCAATCTCCCTTATGAACATCGATGCAAAAATACTCAATAAAATTCTTGCCAACCGAATCCAAGAACACATCAAAATGATCATCCACCATGATCAAGTAGGCTTTATCCCAGGGATGCAGGGTTGGTTCAATATACGGAAATCCATCAATGCAATCCACTACATAAACAAACTCAAAGAAAAAAAACCACATGGTCATTTCATTGGATGCTGAAAAAGCATTTGACAAAATTCAGCATCCTTTCATGCTTAAAGTCTTGGAGAGAACAGGAATTCAAGGCCCATACCTAAACATCGTTAAAGCAATATACAGCAAACCAGTAGCCAGCATCAAACTAAATGGAGAGAAACTTGAAGCAATCCCACTAAAATCAGGGACTAGACAGGTCTGCCCCCTTTCTCCTTATCTTTTCAATATTGTACTTGAGGTACTAGCTCGGGCAATTCAACAACATAAGGAGGTCAAAGGGATACAAATTGGAAAGGAAGAACTCAAACTATCATTATTTGCAGATGACATGATAGTCTACCTAAGTGACCCAAAAAACTCCACTAGAGAACTCCTACAGCTGATAAACAACTTCAGCAAAGTGGCAGGTTATAAAATCAACTCAAGCAAATCAGTGGCCTTCCTATACTCAAAGGATAAGCAGGCTGAGAAAGAAATTAGGGAAATGACCCCCTTCACAATAGCCACAAACAGTCACCTTGGGTGACTCTTACCAAACATGTGAAAGATCTGTATGACAAGAACTTCAAGACTCTGAAGAAGGAAATGGAAGAAGACCTCAAAAAATGGGAAAACCTCCCATGCTCATGGATCGGTAGAATCAATATAGTTAAAATGGCCATTTTGCCAAAAGCAATATACAGATTCAATGCAATACCCATCAAAATCCCAACTCAATTCTTCACAGAGTTAGAAAGAGCAATTTTCAAATTCATCTGGAATAACAAAAAACCCAGGATAGCTAAAACTATTCTCAGCAACAAAAGAAAATCTGGGGGAATCAGTATCCCTGACCTCAAGCAATACTACAGAGCAATAGTGCTAAAAACTGCATGGTATTGGTACAGTGACAGGCAGGAGGATCAATGGAACAGGATTGAAGATCCAGAAATGAACCCACACACCTATGGTCACTTGATCCTTGACAAAGGGGCTGAAAACATCCAATGGAAAAAAGATAGCCTTTTCAACAAATGGTGCTGGTTCAACTGGAGGTCAGCATGCAGAAGAATGCGAATTGATCCATCCTTGTCTCCTTATACTAAGCTCAAATCCAAATGGATTAAGGACCTCCACATAAAGCCAGACACTCTGAAGCTAATAGAAAAGAAACTGGGGAAGACCCTTGAGGACATCGGTACAGGGAGAAAGTTTCTGAACAGAACACCAATAGCAGATGCTCTAAGAGCAAGAATTGACAAATGGGACCTCATAAAATTACAAAGTTTCTGTAAGGCAAAGGACACCATCAAGAGGACAAATCGGCAACCAACAAATTGGGAAAAGATCTTCACCAATCCTACATAAGATAGAGGGCTAATATCCAATAAATATAAAGAACTCAAGAAGTTAGACTCCAAAAAACCAAACTACCCTATTAAAAATGGGGTACAGAGTTAAACAAAGAATTCTCACCTGAAGAACTTCGGGTGGCGGAGAAGCATCTTAAAAAAATGCTCAACTTCATTAGTCATTAGGGAAATGCAAATCAAAACAACCCTGAGATTTCACCTTACACCAGTCAGAATGGCTAAGATTAAAACTTCAGGAGACAGCAGGTGTTGGAGAGGATGTGGAGAAAGAGGAACACTCCTCCACTGCTGGTGGGGTTGCAAATTGGTACAACCACTCTGGAAATCAGTCTGGCGGTTCCTCCGAAAACTGGGCACCTCACTTCCAGAAGATCCTGCTATACCACTCCTGGGCATATACCCAGAGGATTCCCCACCATGCAATAAGGATACATGCTCTACTATGTTCATAGCAGCCCTATTTATAATTGCCAGATGCTGGAAAGAACCCAGGTATCCCTCAACAGAAGAGTGGATGCAAAAAATGTGGTATATCTACACAATGGAGTACTATTCAGCCATTAGAAACAATGAATTCATGAAATTCTTAAGCAAATGGATGGAGCTAGAGAACATCATACTAAGTGAGGTAACCCAGACTCAAAAGATGAATCATGGTATGCACTCACTAATAAGTGGATATTAACCTAGAAAACTGGAATACCCAAAACATAATCCACACATCAAATGAGGTACAAGAAGAATGGAGGAGTGGCCCCTTGTTCTGAAACGACTCAGTGAAGCAGTATAGAGCAAAATCAGAGCAGGGAAGTGGGAAGTGTTGGGTGGGAAAACAGGGGGAGAGAAGGGGACTGCTGGGACTTTCGGGGAGTGGGGGTCCAAAATAGGGGAAATCATTTGAAATGTAAATAAATATATCAATAAATTTAAAAAAAAGTGTAATTCCCTGTGGGCCATTTAAGCACAATAAATGTATAGGGGCCAAACCTATTCAAACCTATCAAAGCAGATTTCCCCAAATAACAAGAAACATAGATAATGGGAAAAATAATTTATGTATCTTCAATAATGGAAACTAGTTAACTATCTTTCAAATCTTTTTCTTATAGTTTTCCTCAGGTTTTGATGGGTATCTTCTGAGCAAACCATGTAAATACATATTTTCTTTATGTATGTTTGTTCTGCTCAAGTGTTAGTGAGATTTATTTATAGTTTGAAAACTGTACTTCTGTCCTGTTTGGTATGATATGCATGTTTTTCACAGGAGCCAGAGGTCAATGCTAGTAAGGACATTATGACTTTGGCCAAATACCTGAGTTCAAACTTTAAAACCAATGGGCAAATACATCTAGATTTGAGAATTGCCTTCTGATTATAAGTCTCTGTCTAAGTAGTGCTTTGTTAAAATTCATCATTCGATATTTGTATAATAGCCATGAATGTGATTACTTTCTACCTGAGAATGCAGTTTTCAGTTTCTGAAAGTAAACTGAAAGCAAAGGACCCCATTTAGTAGAGAAATAACTCTTTAAAAAATATAATTGAACAAAATGCAATATGTGTGTGTGTGTGTGTGTGTGTGTAATGCATTGTAAGAAGGTAAATTTGATAAGATAGAAAACAAATCCACCTAAAATTTCAATATACCTTTCATAGAATTCTACTCTTTGCTTTCCAGTAAATGTCTACTGTTGCCAAGCACTCTGAGGAATTATTGGAGTTGGTATTCTTTTAGGCAATAAAATCATTTCAAAATGCCCTACTTCCATTCCATTTATAGATCTTTGTTTTCCCCCGAGGAATTCATGTCGCAGAAATTGGAACGTGCTGGGGTAGAACACTTGCTTTTACAACCTATTACTCAATCACTAAACTATTTCCAAGTGGCCTATTGACTTCTGTGGCTTATGGTTTGTTCAGTCTGTAGCAACTCTACAGAGAATTCTACAAAGACCCATCTGGGACCATATTTTCCTTTTAATATTATTGTCTATTGAGGAATCATCAAATAATCAGTCTTTCACATTCACTTTTCTGATTTGCAGACAGCAGTTCACTATGACCAGTGACTAACTGATTATTTAGATCCCATTATTTGGGGTGACTTGTTAGCCAGCCCTAGAAAATCTGTAGCATAAAATGTCCCGATCTTTATTATACATGTTCCAGGAAGTTGCTAAGCATCACTTGTGTGTCCATGTGGTAAATTTTCATTTGATAATCTGAAAGCTTGGTTATCACGTGTATTCATTTGAAAATGAAAATACTATACCTTTTCAGAGAGTTAAAAACTAAAATTTAGATAAGTTTATTGAAACAAATGAATGACAGAGGATTGGAGAAATTGTCCTTAAATTTTTTTGATTAAAATTTTTTTTAATACTTGGTTTGAAAAGGAAAACCTGATATAAGTTGCTCTCAAAGGATCTGGAGGTCTTACAAAGAAACACAGACACTAAGGGCACCTTGTTCCTCTAGGTCCCTCGCAACTCCTTTGTCCAGCAGTTCAGAGAAAGGGAGTTTCACTTATGCCTGGAACTCTTGAACAGAATCCAGCAGGGATCACAGATCATGTTAGCAAGCAATCTGTGGCCTGTGAATAAGATGCTCTCAGTATTTAATTTCTTCTGGTTACATTAGTTATCCAAGGTTACTGTGATGCTTAGCAATGAAACCACTGATGTGTAGGTCTGAATGGATCAGTCACTAGGAGCAGTGGAGAGGGAAGGCACTTTCTATTCCCAGCAACTCTTGAGGATAAAAATGAATGACTTGAGAGCTCCCAAAGGAACATCACACCAAGAAGAAGTGGGACCCTAGGAATGGCTTTGTTCTAATTTTTAATGATTTAAATTCAATTTAAAGACATGTTAGAAAATATTATATTGAAGTTTCTAATAATATATAATGGTTAAAAACCTTTAAACAACTGAATTTTCATTCTTTTTTAAAATCATGAAAATGTGATGTGGGGCTGGAAGGAATTTCAGGCTTAGTTTACTTTGTTAATAGGCTTCAAACAGATAAATGTAATATCATTTCAATAAAAAATAACAACCAGAAGACTAAATCACAAGACTGTAGAGATATTACTTCATAAATTATGCAAAATTTGTAACAGACACAAAAGTACATAAAATCGTATAACAAACCACCGTACATTTGTCTCCTGGGTAATCAATACTTTCCCACCTGCTTCATTTATCTTTTATTTTGAGCTCAAATATTTTAAAGCACATCTAAGACCTCATTATGAAGGATTTTTAAATTCTCAAAGTGTTGTAATTCCATTTATCTTCTCATCTTACTGATCCCACTGTCAGGACGAATAGAAGATTATTATATGACAGAAACAAAAAGTAGAAATCCATGCTTTAGATTTGTCATAAGGTCATGGTTTCTGAGACTTCATCCTCCAGGCATGATGTGGTCAGTGAACTCTCAGCCGCTGCGATTCCAGGCTACACAGACTAGCTTTCCATCGTGAAGAAGGGACAGGGATCCATGGGGCCCTGCCTCGCCCTGAAGACTTAGGTGCCGACAACAGTTACTGGATGAAGGAATAGACATGCCCCTCAGAAGCTCCTATAGCTTGTCGTTCATGTTAATGCAAGGAACCCTAATTAAACTTGTTAGTTGGCCAAGAAAGACTTGATGGAATTGTTCATTTGATCTGTCACTGATACCTTAGCAGGGGTGAAGCAATGTTTGTGCTTCTCCCCAGGAAAAGTTCACACTGTAGGTACATGAAGAGCACCAGCATATCTGTCATCACACCTTTCCTTGCTCTACTAGGGTTTCTGGTCAATATCCCAGTTCCTACTAGTCTCTATTTTTAAGAAGTATATTGTGTAGAGGACTGAGATGTAGACGTGTTTGTTTGGATGGTTTAGTTTTTCAAGATAGGGTTTCTTTCTGTAGTCTGGCTGTCTTGGAGCTAACTGTAGACTAGGCTGGCCTCAAACTCAGAGCTCCACCTTCCTCTGCCTTCCAAGTGCTGGGATTAAAGGCATGCACCAGAATACCCTGCTCTTTTCTTTAATGCCCCTCCACAATGTGTATGTGTGCATGTATGTGTATGTGTTTGTATATACATGTATGCATGTGAGTACAGGCATGTGTTTCAGGGCACACATCTGAAAATAATAAGATAACCTTGCAAGTCCACTGTTTCTACCCACATGATTTTTAACAAGGTCTCTTGCTATTCTCTATTTTGCATACCAGGCTATCTGGTCTATATTAACTTCTGAGAATTCTCTCTCTGTTTCCACTTCTCTGTAGGAGCATGGGGACACAAATGTCCACTACACCCTATGCTTTTACATGCATTCTGAGTATTTGAACTTGGCTCCTCACGCCTTCGCAGCACGTGCTTTTGCTCAAGCCAAGTTTTAGTTCTATTATTTCACTCTGTGACAATCCTGCTGTCCTCCACCAAAGTGAAGCTCATGTGACTATGGTAGATACTTTGTCTCTGATGAGCAAGGCAGATTCTCTCTCCTTGGAATTTACAATTCGTACTACAGTCAAATCTGTGTTTTACTGAGGAGTGATGCACCACTGCCAAAATGATGGGCCACAGATGCTCTGTCTGATAGGAGATATTCAAATCGTATCCTGACAGAAACAATAGTAAACCAACATGACATCTGGAAAACCTGAATGCCAAACACTGCAGCATTAACAAAGACCGCAAGGTGGAAGGAAGCCTGTATAGAATTTTCAAAGAATACCACAGAAGGCATGATAGCACATGGGGAAAGGGGTCCAATAGATACTGGGATGGATATTGAGCAGTAGGTTGTTAGTAGCTTTGTGGGCCAGGGTGATGTCTTTAGACATTTCCCCAAATTCTACAAGAAAATACTTCAAGGTTTTAAATGAAGTGATCACATCTAACTAATAAATGGAAATGATCCCACGTTCCTCAAACAGAGTAAGGAGAACAGATTATACTTTTCAGAAATGAAGGTCCAATCCATGACTTCAGTAGTCAGGACAGCTATGAGAACCATAGCCCACAAAGCTTGGTCCTGCTGTTCAATTTAGGATTTGCTAAGGAGGCAGAATGGGCATGGCCTCTTCCCTAGCTGTCCAGAAGAGTGGGGAGACCTCTCACCTTAGTCCTTAGCACTTCACTCTCACGGCTTTCTCCTCAGTTCTCTCAGGTGGATCACTATGGTGCCTTTTGCTTCCAAGGTTGTCTGTGATAACATAATACAACTGATTGCCTTTTTGTTGCAATAAAACTTTGACTTATACATTGGACAATTCATTTCACTTTAGCTAAATTTAATTTTTTTCAGCTACATTTCAGAAGGTTGGAGTAGGTAAGAAAGGAATGATGATGTCATTGACTTCTCTTCCTCCTCCTCCTCCTCCTCCTCCTCCTCCTCCTCCTCCTCCTCCTCCTCCTTCCAATGGTGGAAAGAAACCTAAATTTAGAGCCCTAATACCCAGGTTTCTGATCCAGGCCTAAATGTGTATAAGTTTCAGGGTCTGTGGGTGACAGTTATCTTCTAAAACTCAGAACTTTCTGATCATGAAATTTATTGGACCGTTAAAAGAATATTTTTGTACAGGGGAAAGTACTTTGGAAATACTTAGCATGATTCACAAAGTGGTTTCAATGTGATTACCAGATGGTACCACCAGGAGACCTTTATCTTCTCATCTGACTCATTTACCAGGAATGAGACAATCTTAGACAGTTCACAGGCTGACCCATAAATCATACTACCCTTCTGGGAAAACTCCAGTGAATCTGCCATGTATCTAGCCCACAGAGACATGCAAAAGCAGTGGATAATCCTCCATCTATTTACTTATACAGTGTCTTTATTTATGCTGAGTATTTTATAAAATACCTGTGTAGTAATCGTTGCATTACTATTCCTAAAGTATAATAGTTGAATATGGAATACTGTAGGTTTTAAGAAAATTGTGTGCTAAAATCTTAACATATGACAATTTTTTATTCTTCCTCTGCCAAAAGAGAACTACACGAGATAAAACATGGCTCTATTTTGCACATGCCTAGCTTTTCCACGTGTTTAATATGGTAATAATCAAAGCTCTACGGATTTGTTTAATAAGTAAAAACATACTGTCTTGGATAGCCACAATTCTGTCTCTAACCGAGGAAAAGGTAACACAGAAGTTAATATTCTTGATTTCAGTTTCCCAGGACCTACCAGGCTCTAAAAGTGTTCGATGGAAATTTCCAGATTTTAAGTCATGTGCCATACTGAAGTATGTGGGAATCTCGTACAATCTGTTCCATCAAGCCTGGGTTGTGACTGTCCCTGCTGCCTAGAACACCTGCATTGTATATTTCACCAACTTGCCTGTCGTTCAGTGGCAAGTCTTTTCTACTATCACATCTGCTGTACTGGTGTCAAGTGTTTATGTTCTTTATTCCCCAGGGCAAGGGTCATGATGCTGGAAACTTGAATGAAGGAAACAGAAGCCATGTTTCCTTAAGTAAAAGGTGAAAGCTGGCAACCTAAGAGGGAAAGAAAAAAAAGTATGTTCTGAGTTTGTTGAGATCTAAGCTAAGAAGGGATTTCTGTTTGTGTATGTATGGGTGACTATTGAAGAATGGATAAATACGAAAACAACTTTGGAGATGATCTATGTATAATTTTTGGGGGAATTTACTTTCATTGCAGTTGGCGTTAATCCTGCAAAAAGACTTTGATGCAGAGAACATGATTTCATTTTCCAGGGTATTGTGTCTGGTAGATAAGCTAGTAGGCACACTTTATTCTCTCTTGGTCCTTACCTGTAACATTTATATAAAGAATTTCACAGAGTAAATGCTGCTTGGGGAGAGCATTTCATTTTAATATGCGTCAATGACTTGTCACACACAATTTAAAGTCATGATACTTCATAGAGACCAAAACGCAACAGAGTAGTTATTATATCTACGAATCGCACGCTGCTAGGCTTGATTTAAGTCTGCTCTCCTGCCCTCAAAGCATTTTCCAAATCACCATCTACACTTCAGTGGGCTGTACGCAATGTTCTTGTAGAATCTATTTCTGTTCATAAAGACCTTCCTATCTCAGGAGTGACATTAATGATTATCTCTCCCATTCACATGAGCGGCCGCCAGCTGAATCGCCTAGGTGACTTCCTGCCCACCTGGATTATTAGAGTTTTGCACCTCACATTGGCTAGGCAACAAAAAATATTTCCTTGCCTCCATTTAGAAGCTCACTGCTCCAGTCTCATGCATCCTAGGAACAGAGTGATGTCACAGCAGTATCATCCTTCCCTGCCTCTCATTGAGGATAGGATTTCTCTTTGACTGACTCTTTGACAACAAGGTGTGGCTTCATGTCAAGAGAACAATGAGGTTAAAGAATGGTTCAAAAACAACACAAAAACCAACCAAACAAAAATGAATGGCTGTCTTTGGGAGTGGATGCTGAAACTGAAGAAGAAATGAAAAGGAAATTTGTTGCCAGATATTTCCCATTCATTCACATCGAGGCAATGAGAGGCCAGTGATTGGAAGGGAGAGAGGAGGAGGAGCTCATTAAGCAACTCTTAAAATCTGTCTCTCTCTTCATTTAGTCCATCTTGCAGGTTTAATTTCTCTAGGGGTAAATAATTTTTTTAATTTTATTTATTTTTATTAGATATATTCTTTATCGACATTTCAAATGTTGTCTCCTTTCCTGGTCCCCCCCCCCACGAAAATCCCACAAGCCATCTCCCCTCCCCCTGTTCCCCAATCAACCTTCTCCTACTTCCCTGCCCAGTATCTCAGACCTCAAGCAGTACTACAGAGCAATAGCATTAAAAACTGCATGGTATTGGTACAGTGACAGGCAGGTAGATCAATGGAATAGAACTGAAGACCCAGAAATGAACCCTCACACCTATGTCACTTGATCTTTGACAAAGGAGCTAAAACCATCCAGTGGAAAAAAGATAGCCTTTTCAACAAATGGTGCTGGTTCAACTGGCAGCTAGCATGCAGATAAATGCAAATCGATCCATTCTTTTTTTTTTTTTTTTTTTTTTTTTTTTTGGTTTTTTGAGACAGGGTTTCTCTGTATAGCTCCGGCTGTCCTGGAACTCACTCTGTAGACCAGGCTGGCCTCGATATTTTTTAAGAGTTGCTTAATGCATACATTGAAAGGGATTAAGAGAATGGTTTGTCTGTAAAGTTGGCTAATCCTTTGCTGTGTGCTAAAGTTGTTCTGTGTAATAAAGACTTTCAAAGAACTGAGCTGCGATCTGAATTATGCTTATGATATACCTCAGGGCCTGAACATTTGAGATTACATCAGGGCATGTGTTGTTCATGCTTTACTCAGACAGCAGAGTGATGGATAGCAGAGTGTTTTCAATCATCTTCTTGTACTTATTCTTGACACTGTATCTACATATTGTGCCGTGTGGTTTTGTGACTGCTCCCACCAAGGGTTGGCATTGTTTACCTGTACTTTGAGGGTATCTTGAATCTGTGACACCCACTAGTCATTAGGATTTGGAGAATGGGGCAATATATCTATCTAAGTTTTGGAAAGAGAAAAGTGGACATTGCAATAACTGTGTGGCTGTTAGATATAATCATATGTAGCTTGGCTGTGTCCACAGTGACAACTTAAGATAAGCTATAGCTAGCAGAACAACAAATGTTGACCCATAGCTGACCAGAGATCATGAGTCCAGTTGACACACTGAAATGAAAGGTTTATAGAAAGTGATCACGATTCCGAGTTTTAGGTGATTTTGTAGTGGTAGCAAACTGGCTCTGGAACTAGGAGTGTACATTGTGCAATTAATTTTCTCTTATAACTTCACTTTAAAAGATAAGATTAATGCTCATGAAATAACAGGATAAATCTGACAGGTTTGTTTGCTTACTTGCACCAGAGTCACCAGTAAACTTATTTAAGAGGTGGGGCTAGATATGAAATCATAAGGCTAGATATCCCAAAGACATAGAATGGGAAGACTTTGAAGACTTTGAGGGAATCACGAATCATTTGAAGTAAAAATAAATAATAAACTATTGAAAAAATAATACACAGAGGTTCATGAATCTATAACCTGGCTTCCCCCAGTGTAGTCTTTTGTGAATATACAATATAAAGAGCAATTCTCAAATTCATCTGGAAAGGCAAAAAACCCAGAATAGCAAAAACAATTCTTAATAAAAGAATGGTTGGGAGAATCACCATCCCTGACTGCAAGCTTTACTACAGAGCAGTAGTGATAAAAACTGCATGATATTGGTACAGAGATAGACATATTGATTATAGAATAGAATTGAAGATCCAGAAATAAAACCACACACTTAAGGGCAGTTGATCGGTGACAAAGAAGCCAAACATATAATGGACAAAAAAAAGCATCTTCAACAAATGGTGCTGGTTTAACTGGCTGTCAATATATAGAAAAATGAAAAATAGACACGTTTGTCACCTTGCACAAAGCCCAAGTTCAAGTATGTCAAGGACCTCAACATAAAACCTGATACACTGAATCTAATAGAAGAGAAAGTGGGAAAGAGCCTTGAACTCATTGGCGCGGGGAAATTTCCAAAGCAGAAATCCAATGGCTCATGCTCTATGGTCAAGAATTGATAAATGGTGTCCAACAATTCCATATCTCTACTACATGTGCAGCTGGAGCCATGGGTCCTTCCACGTGTATTCTTTGGTTAGTGGTTTAGTCCCTGGGAGCTCTGAGGATACTGGTTGGTTCATAATGTTGTTCCTCCTGTGGTCCTGCAAACCCCTTCAGCTCTGTGGGTCCTTTCTCTAGTTCTTCCATTGGGGACCCTGGGTTTGTTAACTGTATATGGGATGGATCCCCAGGTGGGGGCAGTCTCTGGATGGTCTTTCTTCCAGTCTCTGATCCATTTTGTCTCAGTAGGGAGGAGAGGCCCTTGGTCCTGAGAAGGGTTGATGCCCCAGTATAAAGGAATGCCAGGACAGGGAACTGGGAGTGGGTGTATTGGTAAGCAGGGGGAAAGGGGATGGGTTAGGGAGTTTTTGGAGGGGAAACCAGGAAAGGGGATAACATTTGAAATGTAAATAAAGAAAATATCTAATTAAAAAAAGGACAAAAAGAACAAAAAGAATTGATAAGTTGGACCTCATGAAACTGGAAAGCTTCTGTATGGCATATTTGACATAGACAATATGACAAGTCGGCAACCTACAGATTGTGAAAATTTTTTCTAACCCTACATTTGATAGAGGGCCAATATCCAAAATATATAAAGAATTCAAGAAGCTAACCACTAAAAAAACAAAACAAAACAAAACAAAAAAAAACCAAAAAAAAAAAAAAACAGTCAATAAACAGTGTATAGAACTAAACCGAGAATTTACAACATAGGAATTTCAAATAGCTGAGAAGCACTTAAAGATATGTTCAAAGTCCTTAGTGATCAGAGAAATGCAAATCAAAACAACTCTGAGATTCCACCTTATACAAGTCATAATGGCTAATATTAGCACCTTAATTGACAGCAGGTGTTGGCAAGGAAGTGGAGAAAGAGGAACACTCCTCCATTGCTGGTGGGATTGCAAATTGGTACAACCACTCTGGAAATCAATCTGGAGGTTCCTCAGAAAATTGGAAATAGATCTACCTGAAGATTTAGCAATACCACTCTTGGGAATATACCCAAAAGATGCCCACCATGCCACAGAGGTACATGTTCCACTATGTTCATAGTGGCCTTGTTTGTAATAGACAGAAGCTGGAAATAACCCAGATGTCCCACAACAGAAAAATGGATACATAAAATGTGGTTTATTTACACAATGGAATACTACTCAACTATTAAGAATGAGGATATCCTGAGTTTTGCAGGCAAATGAATTGAACTAGAAAATATCATCCTGAGTGAGGTAACTCAGACCCAAAAGGACATGCATGGTATGTACTCACTAATAAGTGGATATTAGCCAATAAATAAATAAATAAATAAATAAATAAATAAATAAAGTGCCACATACCCAAGATTCAGCCCACAGAACTCAAGAAGGTCAATAAGCTCAAGGGCCCAAATTAGGATGTCTCAGTCCCACTTGGGAGGGAGAAGAAAGCAACCACAATAGGAGAGGGGGGATCTGGAAGTAGAAAAGGATGGGGGCAGGGCGGAGAGGAGAGTGTGATCTGGTATTGGGTGGTGGAAAAGGACTGGAATCCCTGAGGGCCAGCAGAAAGAATATACACATGCAACCTCAGGAGGCAGGAGGTTGGAGAACTTAGATGAAATGCCCTACAATGGGGAGAGGGAACTAGTAGAGCCCACCTCCAGGAGAAAGACAGGGCATCAAGTGAGGGATGGGGTTGCCATCACACAATCAGAACTCTGACCCATAATTGTTCCTCTCTGAAAGAAATGAAGGGATGGGAATTTAGAGGAGCCCGAGGGGAAGAAGGTCCAGTGACAGGCCCAAAGTGGGATTCAGCTCAAGGGGAGGAACCGAGGCCTGACACTATTACTGATGCTATGGTGTGCTTACAAACAGGGACCTATCATGACTGCTCTCCAAAAGAAGCAAAAAGCAGCTGAAAGAGTCAGTTGCAGATATTTGCACCCAACCAATGGACAGAGGCAATTGACCCCTGTGTTTGAATTAGGGAAAAGCTGGAAGAAGTGGAGAAGGAGGGTGACCCTGTAGGAGGGCCAGCAGTCTCAAATAACCTGGACCCCTGAGATCTCTCAAACACTAGGACACCAACCAGGCAGCATACACCAGCTGATTGAAGCCTCCAACACACATGCAGCAGAAGACTGCCAGGTCTGGGTTTAGTCAGAGAAGATGCATCTAACCCTCAAGAGACTGGAGGACCCAGGGAGTTTAGAGGTCTGGTAGGTTCTGGAGATGAGGGTGGGGAGGAGTTATCGGATGTGGAATATTTGGAGGGTGGACTGGGGATGGAATAAATCTGGAGTTTAAAATAATAAAATAGAATAAATAAAATAGACTTCTAGAAAGCCTTTAATTTCTTTCTTTATTTCTTCCTTGACCCAGTGATCATTGAGTAGAGGGTTGTTCAGTTTCTATGAGTTTGTAGCCTTTCTATATTTTTTCTTTTCTGTTGTTGAAGTTCAGCTTTAATCCATGGTGGTCTGACAAAATACAAGGAGTTATTTCAACTTCCTTTTATCTGTTGAGACTTAGTGACTGACTATATGGTCAATTTTGGAGATGTGAGGAGCTGAGAAGAAGATATATTCCTTTGTGTTTAGGTGAAATGTTCTTCAGATACCTGTGAGGTCCATATTTTATTCATTATTTCTTTGTTTAGTTTCTATCTAGATGACCTGTCAACTGGTGAGATTGTGGTGATGAAGTCTCCCATTATTGATATGTGGTTTCAGCTTTAGTAATATTTCTTTTTAATGTGGATACCCTTGCATTTGGGACATAGGTGTTCAGAATTGAGATGATCTTGGTTGATTTTTCCTTTGATTGATGAGTATGAAGTATCCTTCCCCATTACTTTTGATTAATTTTTGCTGAAGTCTATTTTATTAGATATTAGAATGGATATTCCTGCTTGCTTCTTGGGTCAGTTTTCTTAGAAAACTTTTTTCCAGCCCTTAACCCTGAAGTAATCTTTATCTTTGTTGCTGAGTTGTGTTTCTTGGATACACAAGAACACTGAATAATGGATCCTGTTTTCACATCTACTGTTAGTCTGTGTCTTTTTATTGGCAAATTGAGTCTACTCAATTGTTTTGAGAGATATTAATGACAAATGATTGTTAATTCCTGTTATTTGTGGTGTGTGTGTGTGTGTATTTGTGTGTGTTTTCTTGTTTTTGCTGGTATGGAATTATTTCCTGTGTTTTCTTATATGTGGCTTCCCTCCTTGAGTTGGAGTTTTCCTTCTGTTATTTCTTTATAGTTGGCTCTGTGGATAGCTATTGTTTAAATTCGTTTTTGTCTTGTAATATCTTGTTTTCTCCATCTATAGTGATTGAGAGTTTTGCTGAGTATAATAGTCTAGGTTGACTTATGTCATTTCATAGAGGCTGCAAGACATCTGTCCAGGTACTTTTAGCTTTTATAGTCTCTGTTGAGAAGTCAGGTATACTTCTGATAGGTCTGCCTTTATATTATAGTTACTGGGTCCCCTTCCTTTGCAGCTTTTAATATTCTTTGTTGTGTAGATTTTGTGTTTTAATTATTTGTGACAGGAGAAATTTTCTTTTCTGGTTCAATCTAGTTTGTGTTCTGTAAGTGTCTTGCATATTTATAAGCATCTCTTTCTTGAGACTGGGGAAACTTTCTTTTATGATACTGTTGAAAATATTTCTGGTCCTTAGAGCTGGGACTCTTCATCTTTTATTTAATTTAACTACATCTCTCCCCTTTCCTCCACATACCCTGGGTTCTTCTCTAAATTAATGTCTGCTTTTTATGTTATATGTATATTATATGCATATATGTCATATGCATATATAGGTGTGTGTGTACATGTGTGTTCATACTTATTCATTCCTAAATTGCAGAGAGAGAGAGAGTAGAAAGGTTATAAGAGGCACAAGATCAGGGCGATTACTATGAGATCATGTGTATCCTAGTAATATCAGAAGTTTCACGCAAAAAGTTCCAGTGGATTTCTTAAGATTTTTTCCAACCTCAAAACCTTAGTCTTCAAATCACAGAGGTGTACAATTAAGGAGACTGGAAAGCATAACACTGTGGGTGAAAGCTCATTACATGTTCACTCTGGGTCTGGCACTGTCCTAAGCTCCTCACATTTATAGACCCATTAACAGTTCACTACAGTACATGGTATAGGATGCTATCACTGCCGCTTCCCAGAGGATGACACAGTGAAGGAAGAGGTAGAAAGAATAGATGGCACCTCAAGGTCATACTGTAGGAAAAGCTGGAGCACAGGAGCTGTGACTGTAATCACAAGTCTATATTGCCTCTCCTTAATACAAGTACCAGGACTAATACATACATTATTCCACTTGAATGTTTACTATCTCGTGCTCATGATATTTACTTACCAACAGAATATATTAATTATGCTTAATCTCTAAAATTTTCCCTTTAACAAATGGATATCTTCCATGTCCTATAAAATATTTAAGTTCCTATGAGGAAGGTTTCTCATCTTCTAGACTCTATATCTGTCTTCCTCCTCAGCTGATGTTTAGTATGTGTGCATAGTTCATAAGTTTTCCATCACTAGGGTGATAGCCTCAGGATACAAAATTTAAAGAGTGCTCATCTTAGGTGCCCATCCGGTATTTATACTAGCATGTAAGTTGCTGCTTCCTTAAATTCTGATTCCTAACCACTTAGCTTGATTCTTCTTAGTTCCAACCTCATTTCCTATCTGGTCCTCTGGTCTAGGTGCTTTTATAGCATCTAACATGCTTTATTTTTTTTTTACATTTTTAATTTTTATTTCTGTTGAAAATAGATTCTTACATTACATCCCAACTACATTTTCCCCTCCCTCCAATCATTTTTTAAATGCTCTGCATCATCACTCATAGAGTGAAATACCAACTGTTGGCTTTGTGCTGACTGAACAGTTTGATTCTTTGATACAGGGTCTCAAATATCCCATGCTAGCCTCAACCTCTGGGTGTAACAAAGGATAAGCTGGAATCTATGCTGCCTTCTGCCTCTCCCTCCAAAAGGCTGAGATTATGCCCAATCTAGGAAGGTGCTGTGGATCAAACCTAGAATTTTGTGCACAAGAGGCAAGCCCTCTACCAACCAGCGGGAAGCGAGTCTCCAGGCCTGTTGTTGCCTGATTTTTTCATACTCACAGAGGTGGGAAGGAAATGCTCTTCATCTTACCGTGGAGTAGGACTAACCAAAGGGTACAGAGACAGTATCCAAATTAGCAAAATTAGAAATGAAAAGGGAGATATAACAACAGAAACTGAGGAAATTCTAAAAATCATCAGATCCTACTACAAAAGCCTATACTCAACACAACTGGAGAATCTGGAGGAAATGGACAATTTCTCAGACAGATACTAAATACCAAAATTAAATTAGGTTCAAATAGATCATCTAAACAGTTCCATAACCCCTAAAGAAATAGAAGGAGTCATAGAAAGCCTTCCAACCAAAAAAAGCACAGGACCAGATGGTTTTAGTGCCGAATTCTATCAGACCTTCAAAGAAGACTTAACACCAATACTCTTCAAACTATTCCACAAAATAGAAACAGAAGGAATACTACCCAACTCATTCTACGAAGCCACAATTACACAGATACCAAAACTACACAAAGATGCAAGAAAGAAAGAAAACTTCAGGCCAATTTCCCTTATGAATATTGATGCAAAAATACTAAATAAAATTCTTGCCAACCGAATCCAAGAACACATCAAAACGATCATCCACCATGATCAAGTAGGGATGCAGGGATAGTCCAATATATGGAAATCCCTCAATGCTATCCACTACATAAACAAACTCAAAGAAAAAAGCACATGATCATTTCATTAGATGCTGAAAAAGCATTTGACAAAATTCAGCATCCTTTCATGCTAAAAGTCTTGGAAAGAACAGGAATTCAAGGCCCATACCTAAACATAGTAAAAACAATATACAACAAACTGGTAGCCAACATCAAACTAAATGAAGAGAAACTTGAAGCAATCCCTTTAACATGCTTTATAACAGCAGTTTGCCACTTTGGTTTATGTCCCCTACTTGTTTGAAGATAGAGACAAACTTTTGTCAAACTTCCCACAATCATATATCCAACATGTGTGTCATAGTACATACACAGTCACTGTTTTCCAAGTTAATTAAGAGTTCAAAGATGTCACCTTAGGGATCTGAGTTGCTTTAAGAAAGGGGACATTTTCTCCATCCTTAGGAGCTCAAACCTCAGAAACAAGAGATTTCAATCAAGTAGTCACACAGTGAAGAGCCACCTTCCACACAGCGGCTTAGGGGTGTGTGTGTGTGTGTGTGTGTGTGTGTGTGTAAGAAGAGAGAGAGAGAGAGAGAGAGAGAGAGAGAGAGAGAGAGAGAGAGAGAGAGGGAAAGTAGATGAGAAGCCACCTCTGGTACACTCCATCAGCCTTTCTCCAGCACTGGAGTATTCAGGGTATCTAGGATAATTTTTTTTTAAACAAATAGGTTAAAGAAAAGCCATTTCTACCCAGAGTTTCCTAATAGTGGAGGTAGGCTAGGGCATGGGAAAGAGGGGCAAGCAGTTTATGTTTAACAAATGAAGTTTTCATGGAATACTGGGTGTGAGACATGAGATAAAAGCAGGCCACAGCAAGGCTGCAAATCTGGAAGAGGTAGCATGGGAGCAAAATGTGAGGCTTTCCTGGGGACATGAGGTCATCCATGCCAAGAATAAAGACAGAAGGAAGCGGATAAGCACGTGGTGTCCATTTGTAATTATTATCTTTCTGAAATAACATCCAGACCTCTGTATAGGAGAACCTTATCTTCAGAGAAGCTAGCTAACCTTGCCCCTGCTTGCTGGTCAGAAGATATCTTCAGAGGGGTAAGGTGTGGATGTATTCTATAGAAATAGGATGGAAAATCAGACAAACTGCTCTCAGAGGTGCTCAGACTTTAAAAATGAATATAGAATGTCCTTGGAGTTTAATAGTTCAATTCCTGAAAATATATATTATATGCAGGTCTATGTAAACCAGGACAGCATTCTTTAAATTTTATTTGCTTTCCTCTTTTGAATTACTCTAATAGTAACATGAATTTTTCCATTTATTTATTTGTTTGTTTATTTGTTTAGTGTGTTACATGCATGCGCAGATGGGCAGCTAAGGGGACATCTTGTAGGAGTCCCCATGTGACTTCTGGGAATCAAATTAAGTCCTTGTGCTCAGCAACAAACACTTTTAATTTGATGACCCACCTTGCTAGACCCCCCCTCATTCTTTACTAAGTTTTGCCAAGGTATTAAATCTTGACATAATCAATATGATGTATGTTAATGATCTTCAAGCTGTCTGTAATATGTTTGAATTATTGGATTCTTCTAAGGTCTAGACTATTTTTCTTCCAGCTATCACTAACCATTTCCCTATCCATTTACAGCTGTAGATGCTTCACAGGACTCTTTCTAGGTATGCATATATATTATGTGGATGCTGGCAAAGATTGGCTGTAAAAGCAAGGCTCCAGTGCATTGTATTAATAACCTAGACACTGATTAAAAAGAGAGAATGAAAGTGGAAGAAAAGGACAAAGGCTGCAGTCTTCTCAGTCCTTACCAGCACCTTCTAGAACATTCCAGAAAGGGAAGTCATGTGCAGTGTATATTACAAAGTGTTATTAAGAGAGCATAATGCTGCAATAGTTCCCGGGAGCCATCAACAACTAGATTCATCTATTATAGAGTTCTCTTTTGGTGATTGCTTATTGAACATTTGGTTTAAAAGTGTTCAATTCTAGTCCCAGTTCTGTGTTCGATGTTTTATTCTCTGGCCTATTCTCTCTGTCAGACTTTGTTCCCCCTCCTCCCTCCTCAGGGTCATCCGGTTCTCCACTACTGTTTGCTCCAAACAGAACTGGAAACAGCGTGGGCCAGAGTACACATGCGACTTAAGTAATACAAGATGGAAGTACAGTAAGGGTAAATTTAAATAAGGCTAGACATTTCACAGAAAGTTGATGAGGCCATGGACCCTAAGCACTGGCCTAACTCAGCTGAACTTCAGTTGGGCTTAGAATTTTCTGGCAAGTGGACTCAAAATGTAATGTACAAGTCACCATAAATCTCATTCCTTACAGAAGGGAGTATGATGAGTTCCCAGTGGGGGCAAGCTACTCTAGTAGAGATGGCTTTTTACATTGGCACTTTAAGCATTTGCTTATTTATTTATGTGTGTGTATTTATTCCTGTGTTTGTATGTGTAAGATTGTGTGTGTGCCACAATGTAAGGTGCCTGTTCTGTTCTTTAACATGTGGACTCGAGGTATTGAACTCAGATCCTCAGGCTTGATAGCATAAGCCTTTATCCTGCAGCGGTGGTCCTATTATTATGGGACTTATTCTCATGGGAACAGTAGGAATGTAAAAACACATAATACTTTTTATAATAAGATGTCATTTTCAATAGCTCACACTTGTAAGCAAACCTTTTAAATTACTTCAAGTCAGACTGGTGCTAAATGATGGTAGCAAGATTCAAACCCAGAGAATTCAGACAATTCTTGCTCTGCTTTCTAAATGCTCCTGGTATTTGTATGTCTTGCCCTCTTCTGAGAAACTCCAGCTATCCAGTTTTTCCTGAAGTCCTTAATAAATGACTTGAAAAATTCCTCATGAAGATCTATAGCAAGCGTGTGTATACACACACACACACACACACACACACACACACACACAGAGCTGAATTGCACTTTCCATTGGAAAAGCTCGTGATTTCAGAGGTGTGTGTGTGTGTGTGTGTGTGTGTGAGTGAGTGTGTGCATATTTAACCTAATTCTATTTAGTTCACATCATTTTCCAGGTTTTACTGTTAGCATGTGAATTGAAAGCATTCACTGTACTGGAATGGATGTCTGTTTTCAATGCCTGTTATCCTGGCATCCTGTATACTAGGATGGACTGAAGTAGAATTGTTCGTAAGGAGGCCTGGACAGGCAGAGAGAGCTCTGTGAACTTGGAGGCAGCTGGGGCACCTATTCCAAACACAATCTGAAAATCCTTTTAAATTTATGGCAGGTATCTTACTCACTGTTGGCTTTAATTGTTTAATTTGTGGCTTGAAATCATCCTGTCTGGAATTGTCCTCCAGAGTTGAGTGAGATGCCAGGCACTCGCCAGCAGCAGGTGTAGAAGCTCTTTAGTGTGCCTTTGGCAGGATCTAGAATATGGGAGGGCAGTAAGCAGTTTGAGGAGGTGGAAGCAAAGGATATATTATTACCTGCAGTGTTTCCTGGGAATGCCCTACCTCATTTCTCAGTCTCATGGCAGAGGGTGACAGAGTGACAACCAATGGATCCACATGCTAGTTTCACCAAAACTCTACATTTGTTTTACCATCTTAAAACCATATTTTACAGCTTTGTATGAATGAAAAGTCAGTGATAGAACCTTTTATAATAGACAGGACATCTTAGGACATGGAGAAACAAGTTAACTAAGACATAGATGTTCTCTTTATTGCAGAATGGTTGAAAATAACATGGTATAGGCTTTTTATCTGACCTGGACAGCCCTTTTCTTTGAAATAAATGTTGAACTCCCTTTCTCTTGCTATAACATATTCTATTACAAAATGTTCAAACATGCACAAACATGGACAGCATAGTGTAAAATTCCCAGTGTGCCCATTTCCCAGATTCAGAAATGACTGACTGATGTTCATAGCAGCCCTATTTATAATAGCCAGAAGCTGGAAAGAACCCAGATATCCCTCAACGGAAGAATGGATGCAAAAAATGTGGTATATATACACAATGGAGTACTATTCAGCCATTAGAAACAATGAATTCATGAAATTCTTAGACAAATGGATGGAGTTGGAGAACATCATACTAAGTGAGGTAACCCAGTCTCAAAAGATCAGTCATGGTATGCACTCACTAATAAGTGGATATTAACCTAGAAAACTGAAATACCCAAAACATAATCCACATATCAAATGAGGTACAAGAAGAATGGAAGAGTGGCCCCTGGTTCTGGAAAGACTCAGTGTAGCAGTATAGGGCAAAACCAGAACAGGGAAGTGGGAAGGGATGGTTGGGAGAACAAGGGGAGGTAAAGGGGCTTATGTGACTTTTGGGGAATAGGGGGGCCTGAAAAGGGGAAATCATTTGAAATGTAAATAAAAAATATATCGAATAAAAAATAAAGAAATGACTGACTGACTCATGAAACCCCAGGTACTCTGGAACTTATATTATTTTGAAGCAAATCTCTGACAATATTCACTTCCTTAGTAAAGACATTAATTTAATTGGTTATTTATAAATTTATAGACAGGTTTTGCCATGTAGCCCAGCCTGGTTTGGAACCAGCAATGTAGCTAAACCTCATCTTAAACTCATGATTCTCCTTGCTTCAGCCTCTGGTGCACTGGAGTGGTAGGCAGGTCCCATATATGGCTACTGCAACAGAATATCCAAACATGCCTTGTTCAAGTGAGAAACTACTCTGTAAGGCTGGTGAGAGCTGACTCTGTAAGCAGTTGTGAGAACCATAATTTTGAATTTGTTTCTGTCCTTTCGTATCTGAGAATAATGGGAGCCTGTCTTTCCCTGGATAAATAATGTCTGAACATTAATCATTTATGAGGCTGGAACTTGTAGCTGCGCCTTCAGGGTACTTTGGGCCGCTTCCATATGCTATCCTCCTACTGTTGTCTAAATCAACCTGATGTGGTATAAGATCATTTATTTCTATAATCTAGCTCAGGACAATTTTGGTGAGTCCATTGGGTCTTAGAAGGTGTATGGAAGTATGTGGACCTCTTGAAATCATAGATAAATTTTTTTTTTTACCAAACTTTCAAAGAGATCTGTGATTGCCTCAAAATATTAAAACTGCCATAATGATCTTTGTGTCTGTGGTTACAGTGCAATTTACCACGATCATGTCCTGGTAAAGCCTAGAGTAAGAGTCTTCCAGAGATTAAGAAACTTAGAGAAGAGAGGATTTTGTACCTCCTAGAAAATGCCCTGTAGATATCAGGGAAGAAAGGCATGGCAACCAGCCCTTGAACCACTCTTAGGTAAACAGCAAAATTGACCCTGATTCTCTCAGGACACTAATTTTTAATAGGAATATTTCTGCCATGCTGAAGTAGATATCACTTCTGACATCATGGGGCTGACTGGACACTCGCATGTAGCATTTATGAAATTGATTGTCAATAGCTGAGTCCAACAGCAGGAAACACTGTCAAACGGGGCGAATGGTGTTGAATGTTTTTTTCTGAGATACTCAGCGTGATTTTAGATCAAGTACTCAAACTGTAAAACTGAATACGATCTTTCCTGGTCTCTGTTTTTCTAATGCAGTGGTTCCCAACCCTTCCAAATGGTACAACCCTTTAATACAATTTTGTTGTGGTGATCCTCAACCATAAAATTATTTTATGACTACTTCACAACTGTCATTTTGCTACTGTTAGGAGTCATAATGCAATCTGATATGCAGAATTATCTGATATGTGACACCTGTAAAAGGGTCATTCAACCCCCCAAATGGGTCACAATCCACAGACTGAGAAACACTGTTCCAATGTGACAGCAAAGGCAGATTCTTCATGGTCCCTTTGGATTTGGACTGGTTTTATGTTTTGCTTATTCTGGGAATAATGGGTTGCTTTCTCCAGTTTTGGACCTCGGAAGGCCTCGTTCACCACAGGTGATTTCACCTACTCCATTATTTTCACACACCACATCAGTTTGCCTGGCAGGTGACAAGTGTACTTCAGGGCCATGTCACCTTTGTTGTCTTAGCTCAATTCCTCCTTATGAAAAGGGACCAGTTGGTTCCTTTGTAAAACCTTTTCCCAGCATGCCATAAAAGGAGGAAAGAGAGACCTAAAATACCATGGCTAAGTAAATGGTTTTTTTATTTTCCTTTTTTCAGTTGACACAAAACAGTTGGCAGTGTGGCTCAGTCAGTAGAGTGCATGTCGTGCAAGGTGGAGTGCATTAGTTCAAGACTCCAAAACTGACCTTTGCTTGTTGAGGACCAGCTGCAGTTCTGCATCCTCTGTGTCCCCCTTGGGTGTCCAGGTGCAGCAGCAGGCTGGTAGAGGATGAAGCATGGACCAGGACAGGTGGGGTCTGCAGGGTTCCAGTCCAGCTGGGGGTGAGCGCTGGCCAGATGAAGGTCTTCTCTGAGGATTTCAGTGTTATACCTCTTTTAGACGATGCTCAAGGAAACAGCTCTCTTAGATGATCTTCAGTGAAACAGCTGTGTGTACACTTTACTAAGGGTGAACAAAGGTTATATATGAACCTTGGAAAGGGATAAGGTGTTTTCAGGATAAATGTAAAACCATTGGCTGTAGCTTAAAATATTGTGAGTGTCCTATTTGTATGGCGGGACATTTCAGAAATCCAAGGTACTTGCTGGGTGGGTTCTTACTGGGAAAGAGGAAATTGAACTTGTTGGTTTGCCAAGGACTATATGACCTTTCCTCAGGTAGAAAATTGGGGGGGGGGCAGACTCCCCCTGACAAGGTTAGAGAAGAGGAAAAAAGAGAATCCTTCGTTTTGTACTGAGCTTAGAGGAGCTATCTGTACATGGTAGACTTTGACCTTAAGTAGCAGGGTTTCCCAACAAGACCCACAGAAAAGGTTGGGTATAGTCACATGTGCTTAATGCTTGGAGGTAGAAATAAGCCAGTCCCCAGGGGATTCTGGCCAGTTACCCTGCTTACCCAGTGAGCTCCAGGCCAGTGAGATACTGACCCCAAAACCCAAGGTGAAAAGCTCCTGGAGAACAATATCCTAGTCTTCCACATGTTCCTGCACACATGTGCACTACACACATGACCCCTCTTCCTGCACTATACAACTCTGTCCCTTCTACAATAAACTAAAAGAAAATGAATTGATATAAGCTAACTATATACTTATGGGGTCAAATAATTTTGTTTTACGTGTTACTCTTAGAGAGTTAGTATACTTTTGCTATATAGTACCTGACTGATATACTAGAAACTGTTTCAAAATAAAAGCCAATTTTTATTGTTATAAGAGATTTTAGTGCTATCAAATCTCTGATATTTTATTTAATCAAGTTTAATATTTTGTTTTTCAGATATTTTATACAATAATCTTCTCATTTCTGTACTTTTTAAGTACACAAGTTACCTTTTAACTGTTGATATTTATCTACTTTTACTGTCACTGAAAATATATACTGGTCTGTTTTTTAACTCCTTGCACTAGGAATTTTTATGTTTCAAAATGGGAAAAACCAGATAGACAAAGTCTTTTCTCCCCAATGCATAACTTAAGTTATAAAATCAGCTTTGAAAGACAAACATTAAAATGTTTTGTTTGTATTGTCGTCTTAGTTAAGGTTTCTTTTGCTGTGCTGAAACATCTTGAACAAAATTAGCTTGGGGGCATATCCCCATATGCCTCCATATCACTGTTCATTATCAAATGCAGTTAGGACAGGAACCTGGAGGCAGGAGCTGATGCAGAGGCCGTGGAGGGATGCTGCTTGTTGGCTTGCTCTCCAAGGCTTGTCCAGCCTGCATTCTTACAGAACCCAGGCTCACCAGCCGAGGGATGGCTCCACCCATTATAATGGGTGCTCCACCACCAATCACTAATTAAGAAAATATTCTACAGTCACACCTTATGGAGGCATTTTTTTTAGTTGAGGTTCCCTCCTCTCAGACAGCCCTAGCTTGTGTCAATTTGACATAAAGCTAACCTGCACAATTACAGAGGCTACTTTTCTCTGAAACACAAGGGTCAAGTCATTTTATTTGCAGAAGAGTAGTAAATAAACGAAACAAGGTTCTAAGAATGAAAAAAGCTAATATAGGAAAATATAATTCTAGGATACCACCATGTTTGGAGAAAAATAGATCAAATGCCTTAAATTACTTCTGATTCTAAAACTAATAGCTTCGGTATTAATGTCAAAAGATGTGAGCATCAAAGAGTATAAACATATTTAATTTAGTATAGTCCTTCTTTATAACTTATTGTAGATGTTTGAATACATTTCTTTTTCTGTTGTGGACGCAGCTATAGCATTATCAACGTTTTTTAAAAAGGAGAAAGACATCAAGAATGCTTCGCTTTGTTTGTATGCCTATAGCTATTAAGTAGGGTTGCTTTCACATAGCAACAGGGGCTATCTTGGCTGAGAACATGCAGGATGAAGGGTGGCCTTTGAATGTTAGCTCTTGAGGTTGTGTGTATTAGGAACATAGGCAATAACCAAACAATGACATTCACATAGAAGCAGTGTACAATACCCAAGGGTAGAAAGGGACAGTCACAGTGGGTAGCAGACACAATTATCCCTTTCTGTGCTTACCCTCAGAGCAACAGGGAGCCATAGAGCTCTGCAGGTCTCGTTTATATGCTTCTGAGATTTGTGGTTGTGTTTGTTTATTTGTGTAGCTAGACTTCAGCTTGATTCAATGCTTGATTTAGTTTCCTACTGAGAGAGTAAAATGCATCAATTTGCATTTTCATGTTTTTTGTGCCACCTGAGTCTTCTCATAGGAGACAGTGAGATGAAGTTAGTTATTCCAAAGGAGGATGTTGAAAGATAAAAGAGGAAAAAAAGATTTGGAGGAAGTGACTCATGCTAAGATGTAAATCAGAAGGCTTAGCTAGCTCATCTGGAGCAGACTCCTACTAGCAAGACCTCATGAGGAGGAACCATCTGAGAATCTTTCATAGTCAGCCTTTACCTAGCGACCCCTAAGACAGTGACCTTGAGTTTGAAGGGTGAGGCAGAGGCTGGATATATTCTTTGTAGGAGAAGGGTAAGCTTTTCTTTGAATATCCAACTGTTCTCCTTCCATAAAACAATGAACTCGTAGTCCTTTCAACACTGTTTGAAGGAGTCAAACAAGTAACAAAGAAATTATTGTTTTGACCCACAGTCACCCAGAATGACAGAAAAAATTCTGTTTTCTTATTACTTTTAAAATTTTTACATGTTTATTTATTGCATATTTTGTATGCATTAGGGTATGCAATATACTGTTCAACTTTACACACCTATTTATTTATGCACTTATTTTGAACACACTCATGTGTGTGTGTGTATGTGTGTGTACACATGTGCCATGTGTGGTAACCAGTTTGTGGAAACTGGTTCTCTCTTTCTACAGTGTGTCTTCAAGGGATCAAACTCAGGTAGTCAGGCTTGTAGGTAAGTGGCTTTATTGCTGAACCTTTTCACTGCCTGCCTTTTAGTTTTCAAAACTCTGATAGAGAGGCTGGAAAGGAAGCTATCAAAAGATACCTAGTAGAAAATGGATAGAATATTTGTTGTGTTGAGGGCATTTACAGTTCTCATTTTTTCAGAAACATTCAAGACCATATACAGACCTAGAAGCCTTTCTAGTAAATAGAAGTATTGACACACAGAGCAATTCCTATAAGTCTATTTCATAGTATAACTGAAGAATAGAAATCATAGTTACATTAGAAAGAATTAAATACTCTCATCACTGTATAACCCAACCAGTGTTAAAGCCATATTGAGTTCAGACCACTCCTTTACCTACCAAATGTCTTAAATGAATTGCCTCACTGAAACCTCCTATATAAACCTTCTGTTGTATAGCTCAGAAACACAGTCAGATGAATGCAGGAAAGGAGTTAGAATGATGGATGAGAAAGTGTATAAGAAGAGGGTATAAAACTGGGAAACAGGGCTATCTGGGGAGCCTGGCACTCCGGAATTTCCTATACATAACTACTTATGCATGAAACATAAACTCCATCCTGACAGACAATTGCACAATCAAGGAATACCAGTGAAAATTGGTGAACTGGGCAGATATTAAAGAATGTTATGATCTATGCTATCTGAGGTTCTGTATTATAATGGTGAGAAACCTTTAGAGTAAAATGTAATCTTCTCTTGCTCCCTAGATTTCTGTGTTGCAGAGTGATGGTCTGTCACATTGGACAAAAGTCTGTCACCCAGAACCTGACACCAGCCAGAGTATGTAGCTCTTACATTGGCGACTCCTATGGGCCTGTTAGACAAGAAGCTTTCTGAGCTCAGCCCAGGTAGAGTCCATCAGCGTCTCTGAGGGCGGGCGTGGCTCAGACATTCCCATTTACCACAGTCTTCCAGCTGGGCTTGTCTGATGGCCAGCAGGGTGCTCCTAAGTGTGACCAGGCTCCTTTCTGCTGCTGCTGGCCAGATGTTTCTGTTGTGAGCAAGGAACTGCATAAAAAAACTGGAGGCAAGCTTTAGAAACACCAAGAAATTAATCAGAAAGATCTTCAGTGGTTGGCTCCTATAATTAAAATTTGGATTTAGAGTTGGCCTCTGTTTCATTTCAGCTTTTCTAAATAGTTTCTCTTTTTTAAAAAAAAAATAAGGCAATAAGCAGTGATAAACTGGGCATACACACACTTGTACATGCATACAAACTGGCTTTTTATCACAGGTGTGAGAAGAGCCCTCTGCCTTGGGCCATTGTAATTCCTTGGATTCCCTTGCATCTCAGGGCATTGTGATTAGAGAGAGCATTAAATATTGCATGTTGGGAAGGTAAATGTTAACCTACATTTTGCACCTTGAGTAAGCTGTTGTCGTTCCCCAGGGTTCTCTGATTTCCTGCTTTGGGGCTGCTTGACAAATGAGTCTATTTTTCCCTGATTGTTGTTGCTAGGAAGCAAGAGGCTTTGATTCCAGCTTCCCACACTTCCCACTGACTTCTCTGCTTTCCAGAGGTGTGCAGAATCAGAGGTTAAACAATAGATGAAAGGGGCAGAAGCAAGGCGCTTCATCCCAACGTGGTTTAGTTGTGTTATCATAAACAAATCGGTCTGTTGAAATGGGGGCAGGGCATGTGGTGGATTCTCCCGTTGTAAGAATATAAAAAATAGTTAGATTTTATGGAAATAAAAGATCCTTTAGAAGGATCATCAGGAGTCTGTAAAAGCATCCTAATGCCCCCAAGCTTCCTGCAGGGAGGCCTTGTGTCTAATAGATTGGAGGGGAGTTTATAGGACATTTTTGAATTCTTTTTTTTTAATTTTCTATATTCTTTGTTTACATTTCAAATGCTTTCCCCTTTCCCAGTTCACCTATGTCCCATAAGCCCTCTTCTCTCTACCCATTCCCCAATCACCCCCTCCCATTTCTCTGTCCTGGTACTCCCCTACAATGCTGGATCAAGCCTTTCCAGGACCAGGGCCCTCTCCTTTCTTCTTCATGGGAATCATTTGATATGCTAATTGTGTCTTGAGTATTCAGAGTTTCTGGACTCATTAATATCCGCTTATCAGTGATTGCATTCCAGAAAAGAAACTGCGGAAGACCCTTGAGGACATGGGCACAGGAGAAAAGTTCCTGAACAGAACACCAATAGCTTAAGCTCTAAGATCAAGAAAATTGACAAATGGGACCTCATAAAATTACAAAGTTTCTGTAAGGCAAAGGACACCATCAAAAGGGAAAAATGGTAACCAACAAATTGGGAAAAGATCTTCACCAACCCTACATCCAACAGAGGGCTAATATCCAATATATATAAAGAACTCAAGAAGTTAAACCTCAGAGAACCAAATCACCCTATTAAAAAATGGGGCACAGAGCTAAACAAAGAATTTTTACCTGAAGAAATTCGGATGGCTGAGAAGCACCTTAAGAAATGTTCAACATCATTAGTCATTAGGGAAATGCAAATCAAAACAACCCTGAGATTTCACCTCACACAAGTCAGAAAGGCTAAGTTTAAAAACTCAGGAGACAGCAGGTGTTGGCAAGGATGCAGAAAAAGAGGAACACTCCTCCACTACTGGTGGGATTCTAAGATGGTACAACCACTCTGGAAATCAGTCTGGCTGTTCCTCAGAAAACTGGGTATGACACTTCTGGAGGATCCTGCTATACCACTTCTGGGCATATACCCAGAGGATTCCCTGGCATGCAATAAGGACACATGCTCCACTATGTTCACAGCAGCCTTATTTATAATAGCCAGAAGCTGGAAAAAACCCAGATGTCCCTCAATGGAGGAATTGAATTCTTTTAATAAAACAGAAAATGATCTAGTTTTGTTCAGAGCATTTCATCAACAGAAAGTAACTGAATGAACTAAAGGAGTCTCTTACTGTGTCATACAAACACATGGCACGGAAACTATAAGGATGATCATAAAATGATTTACTGATGAAAACAGATCAAGTTGTAACAGCAACGGGAGTCTGGAAGGCCCCGACTGTGTGTGTTTCATTCTCTCCCCCACCCCCTTTAAAAAAGAAATAGAAGTGATTTCCTCCATCTGGTTTAGTCACAGTATTAAAACACCAACATGAAAGAAAAGTATCTAAAAATGATGACCTCACATCTGCTGTAAGGTGAATGTTGCTTTACCTTAATAAGAAATAAATGTAAGTGCACAGAAGTCCTCTGGGAGAAAGGACCATGATTAAATGCCATCGTACATGGCCAAAGAACCTTCACATTGTCTTTGGCTGTTAGCCTCAAGTTTGAATTATGGTACCAGTTCAGGAGTCCTTTTTGACTTAAGAGCAGTGCATGTGCCTGGGAGGGCAGAGAGGGCCAGAGGTCAGAACTGGCTACTTAAAACTCACCTTTCTAGTCTCTGTAAATTGCCTATGAAGCTATGCCTTTTTTTTTTTTTTAATCTTTGTTGAGTGTTCTTCTAATGCTAAACATTTCTTTGGAAATGAAACTTTAAATGTATCCATATTTAAAAGTAGGAATTGTATGATGAGGTTATTTTTCCTATTTGCTATGGCTGGTCACTGTTTAATAATACTACATTCCCTTTATTTTGTATGCCAAAGATGAAACTATTATAAAATACAAGCTGACAATCTATCAGTGAGCAGGGATTAATTATATATCTATATAAGTGGTATCTAGATTCACTTACTTAGAATATATTTCTTGAGCTAGGATAGTAAATTAGGAAGAATAGATTTTTGCATTCTTTTGAAAGCAGACTGTGGGAGTTTTGGACTATCCTGTCTTAAATGGGCATGAAAACAGAAGGGTCACTGAGCTGGTTCGTGATGCCTTGTGGTTCCACACAGTAATCATATGAGATGTTTTACTATTTATTTAACGCGTTGTAGTAGGTGCATTGATCATACATAGGCATTTAAAATGCAATCATTCTCAAGATTCTTATTGACAGTAATTAACAGAGAAATGGTGTCTTGTGGATATTTTTAGATATGCTTGCAGTATTGAGGAGGGGAATCAGTTTGATAAAGTAAGATGCAATTTTTTTATGTATTTCTCTATAAATGCTAAAACAAAATTGTCTACTGTTTATGACATTGATACTGCTGATTACTGATCAATGCACCCTTTCATCTGGAGGTACTTTTCTGATGTCCCAAATATAAAGAAGTTCATTAGACAGAAAACACGATGTTAAGAAACAGGTAGGAAATCAGTTCTCAGTGTTTCCTTTAAAAAGCTTCTCTGGGTGAATGAACATGAACATGAGTTAATACAGTGAAAACCAAATATTTAGAAATGATGTGAGATCTGTATGTCATGACATGTCACATAAGTCACCTGTGCCTCAGTATGGATAACGTTTTACATCTGTGTTAGAATGTGTGTTCTCAGTTTCCTAGGGAACAGAGAGGAAACACTAGGACAAAAAGCTGAAGTGCTATGGTAACTTGAGATTTAAATCACCATGGAAACACAAGTCTGGGCTTTCCTGTAATGACATTTCCTGAGAGATGCTTAACTGACGTGACAATAATCATGTTGAAGGTATATGACTTTATTCCAAAGACTGAGGTCTTAGAATAAATAAAAGGAAAACTGAATGGGATAGTAACAGTCACCTTTCTCTTCTTCCTTCTGCAGACACGTGATCACCTGCTTTACATTTCTGCTCTGCAGACAGAGCTATTCTTACTACCATGGTGTCCCTGCTTCAATAGACTGTACCCTCAAACTCTGAGTCAACATCAATCCTTGCTTTCTTCAATTGCTTTTGCTAAAATGGTTTGTAGAGGAATGCAGAAAGGTTTGGAGTTATGGGCTAAAAGAGACCTGCAAGATCATAAAAAGAGCTTATTGGTCTATTCTGGTAGGAGCTTGGAAGGCTAAACTGTCAAGAGATAAGTAGACAAAGTGAGTGCTCGTGAGATTTTAGAGCAGAGCAAGGGCTGTATCAAAAGCTGGATAGAAGCCACCCATGTTCCACTTTGGAAAAAGAATTTGGCAGCGTTCTGCCCATGAACTGAAAACCCGAGTGACGATGAATGGACTAATTTGTTTGGCAGAGCATATTTCAAGACAGAACAGCATTCAAGTGTATGGTGGTTTTTTTCGCTGACTGAGCTTATTTGGGCTTATAATTAGTGTAATAAGAACTCAAGGTAAGAAGAAATGAAAAAATATGCAGCATGATGAGCAAAAGTGTGTAAGAGAATTTAAAATTGCAGGCAAAGCAGATGAGGGTGAAAGAGTTGTAATTGTTAAAAAGATTAGTGCTATTAAATAAAAGCACACAGTTCACTGGGATAATAGAAGCAAGGCCTTGTACACAAGGCCCAATTGTGTTAGGGATCCAATATATGTAAATTCAAACTCATGGGAAAAGAGCCATCCTTAGCTGAGAATGCCGTTGCTCAAAAACAATCATGCAAGGCAGAGTTTTGGCAAAGTACACACAGACCACTCTAGTTGTGACAGAATGAGGCGAGACTATATCTTGAGCTGGCAGAATCATTTGGTGACATTGGGGCTGGTTTTGCAAAAGCACAAATGCAAGAGTTATGTGATCACAGTGTCTTATCCCCAAGTTTTAGAAAACTGTTGAAACCAATTATAGTGTTGTAGAATGGGCTTTCCTGTAAGGATGCCCTGAGCAGTCCTTCCATGAAACTGGGAAAGTGAAGGCAATCCCAAAATATTGGAGATGCCAGTACATCCACAAATGTACGGTGTAATTGGGAATAGTTAAGAAAGTCAGGAATGGAGCCAGTCCAAAGGCGTAAGTATAGAACTTGAGGTTTAGAGTTATTTAAGGTTACTTGAACCCATATTATTCCAGACCAAGAGCCCCAGATCTAGAATATGTATTGCAGAATTTAGTATTTGCCGTACTGTAATAGACTCTTGTTTGGCTCAATTGATCTTATTGAAAAGGGATATGGTTGGGTGTCAAATTGACAAAGGGTGGCTCTGTGATGGTTAAACATGACTGTCAGTTTAGCAGGGTTTACAATGATCCATGCAACTGCCTGGAGGACCCTTCCCACATGGCTTCACTGAGATGGGAAGATTAACCCTGACTGTAGGTGGCCTCATGGGGTATAATCCAGGACTAAACAGAAAGAGGAAAGCAAGTAGCGTACAAGTACTGCTCTTGACCTCTGACTCCAGATGGAGTTTGAGTACTTCACATCCTACCATCCTGACTTTCCCTGTTGTGATGCAGTGTTCTATCAAACAACAAATCCTTTCCTCTTTAAGGTGTTTTCACTGGATGTGTCATCAGAGCCACGAGAAAGGTAACTAATGAAAGCAAACTGTTTAAGTGAAAACATTTAGCATGGAAAAATGATGGCTAGGCATGGTAGTATACCTCTGTAGCTGCAGCATGCACAGGCTGATTCAGGAGGATATGAGTTCAAGCTCGTTGTGAGTTACATAAGACCCTTATCTCAGCCACAGTAGCAAAAGCCAGAGGCCCTTTTTCTAGTGCTCTTTATCGTAGATCACATTCCTAAGCAAACTGAGACAGTTCCACTTCTGAGATAGATATGGAGAGATAACTGTACCTAACATATCTGTCTCTAACAGTGGAAAGACTAGAAAGTCAAACCCATGTGTCTTATAGACCATCTCTTAAGACTCTTGAGCCTTTATGAAGTTCTTATTAAACTATTCTATATACAGTTTGGATTTTAGATGTAATATAACAGAAATAATTGTTTCTGACTATTTGGTCTCCTTGTAGGGTTGAACATTACCTGCATATAATGCCATTTGAACTGTATAGCTAAATACAGACATTCTTCTTTTCTAAAAGCTGACTCTGAGGTAAGATTCTAAGCACTAGTTCGTTGCTGAAAGGGTGGTCTTTGTAATATTTCTGTTTGTATGTCTTAATACATGTTCTCAGAAGGAAGCTTAGAATAAAGTTCTCCTTAATTGGAGAAAGTATTGCTATGTAACAAAAACTACAACATTTGCTGTTGGAAACTAACTGTATTAGTCAGGGTTCTCTAGAGTCACAGAAAGTATGGATAGTCTTTATACAGTTAGGGAATTTGTTGATGGCTTACAGTCCAACTCCCCAACAATGGTCAGCAGCAGCTATGGATGGAGGTCCAAGGATCTAGCAGTTGCTTAGTCCCAAGAGGCAGCTGTGGATGGAAGTCCAAGGATCTAGCAGTTGCTCAATCCCACAAGGCAAGCACCCAAGGCAGAGTGAGTCTTCCTTCTTCTAGTGTCCTTATGTAGGTCTCCAGCAGAGGGCATGGCCCAGATTAAAGGCGTGTGTAACCACGCCTTTAATCCCAGATTGACTTTGAACTCAGAGACCTCATTGTCTTAATCTTCAGGAATTCATAGCCACTATGCTTCAAAGTCTCCATGCCAAGATCCAGGTCAGAAACTTGTATCTCTGAGCCTCCAGATTAGGATCATACATGAGCCTTCCAATTCTGGATTGTAGTTCATTCCAGATATAGTCAAGCTGACAACTAGGAATAGCCATTACAGAAACCAATTATTCATTTTTTGTGTTGTATATTTGGGGGCTTGGGAACTCAGGGAGAGCTTATAGGACTTACCACTGCAATCATTCCAGGACTGCCTAGAGTTAAAACAACCATTCCAAGGGAGCTGGAAGACAGTTCACCCTTTCACATGGCTCATGCCCCAAAGCCCAGAGCTCCCTGCTTGCTGTGACAGAAAGCTTCCTGGAGTTCCTTCCCTTGTGAGCCTTTCCACGGGACTGTTTGAGTGTCACCAGTAGACATGGAGTAACTGTCCTCAAAACAAGTGATCCAAGGGAAAAGTGACAGTAGCAAATAGTAAGACCAGTTTCATCACGAGTGCCATATTTGATTTGTAAGGACCATGTTTCAATTGTAGCCCTTTCCCAAGGGGTGTCAAGTAGTCTCTAGTGCTAAGAAAAACACAGGGCATCTTATGTGGTATTTTTAGAATCACCAAAAACAGTAGTTAACCTGGGCTAGCTGATGTTTGTCCTTCAAAGATTTTGAGTTTATGAGAAATACACAGAGCAGCCAACATTATGCAACTAAACATAGCAGTTAACACATACCAGACACCTTGTGACAGGTGAACACTCACACACACACACACACACACACACACACACACACACACACACGGTGGAGAGAGAGAGGCAGGGGGAAGGGAGGGAAGGAGGAAGAGAGGGAGGGAGAGAGAGACAGAGAGAGACAAAAAGAGAGAGAATCGAATTCCCACATGTACATACTTGTCTTTAACAGTTATCTTGGGGATAGGTTTGCAATGACAAGACTAAATACTATATATATAAGCAAAGACATAGAATATGTGCATAGTCCTTGGGACAACTGCATGCTATTTGTCTTAGATTCCAGATGTTCACTGTTTCATTGAAGAAATTCAACTGTTGTTTTAAGGTGAGTGAAAGAGATGCAATGTTCTTATTTACATATAGGTGCCTCTGTGCAGTACCACTACTTTATTGTGTTAGGTAGGCAGTCAATAACTACCTTTACTTCCTATTTATTTCTTGTTTATTGTTAATGAAAGAAAATAGAAAAATAGAAGCATTGATAGTATGAAAATTACTCGAGTGCCAAAATGAAAATAGTCTTAATTCTAAGATTAAAAGTAGAATTAATACCTTATAATATATCATTTCAATTGTTTGCATATTCAATATCCTGGTTTCTCTATCATGAAAGATTTCCCTAGATGATCAAAAATATCATAAATCTGTATTATTTAAAAATCATCATTCCTGAGCATAATTTGCATGTAATGACCTGTCAATTGATTACATGATCTGAGTTCTGACAATTGATTATTAACACTGATTAAAAGTTCTCCTCCAGACCATTCTCATCAACCTGAAGGCATATTTTCCACAACTTTGTGTTGTCAATCTTCTGCGTCCATGGATAAGGTCTGGTAACCACTGATTTTTCTTTCACTATAGTTTTGCTATTTATAAATTTTTATGCAAATGGAAACATTCAGTGTATAGCCTTTGGCTTTTATTTCACTTATGCTATCAATAATGTTGCATGGTTGATCATGTTTTCTTGCCATTAGAAATTAGTAATGCATTCTGTTGATGCACTACAAGTTGTTTATCCATCCATCAGTTGATGAATGCTTTGATTATTTATATTTGGAAACAGTTATCATTTTTCAAGTAGTTCTTTATACTCTCAAAAGTCTGTGAATGTTTTCATGTCTTTTATGGAACTGTCTAAGAGTAAACTGGCAAATTGTTTGGTGAGTGTATATTTAACAAATTACTAAATGGCTTCCTAAGGTGGTTGGATCAGTATGAAAATTCCAGGGGATTTTTTTTTTCATGCCCTTATCATTGGGACAATCTTTTAAATTTTGGACATTTTATCAGTTTTAATTACCATTTTTCCTAATGTAGCAAATGTATGCTATATTTTTAAAAAACCGAATTGCTACTACAAAGTACCACAGACTCTATAGCTCAAATAGCAAAAGGTCACACCCATCACATTCTGGAGCCTAGTCTCAACAGGATGAGTTTCTTCCAAGGTTTTTCTCTTTGGCTTGCATATGATTGACTGTGGGAATCTGTGTCTTAATCTTCTCGTCAATGATAACACCCATGATGGGTTAGGATATACCCCAGTTTCTTTTCTATTAGTTTCAGTGTGTCTGGTTTTATATGGAGGTCCTTGATCTACTTGGACTTGAGCTTAGTGCAAGGGCATAAGAATGGATCAATTTGCATTCTTCTGCATGCTAGCCACCAGTTGAGCCAGCACCATTTTTTGAAAAGGCTATCTTTTTTTCCACTAGATGGTTTTAGCTCCTTTGTCAAAGATTAGTGACCATAGGTGTGTAGGTTCATTTCTGGGTCTTCAGTTCTATTCCATTGATCTACCTGTCTGTCACTGTACCAATACCATGCAGTTTTTAACACTATTGCTCTGTAGTACTGCTTGAGGTCGGGGATACTGATTCCCCCAAAAGTTCTCTTACTGTTGAGCATAATTGAGAATATCCTGGCTTTTTTGTTATTCTAGATGAATTTGCGAATTGCTCTTTCTAACTCTATGAAGAATTGAGTTGGGATTTTGATGAGGATTGCAATGAATTTATATATTGCTTTTGGCAAGATGGCCATTTTTACTATATTAATCCTGCCAATCCACGAGCATGGGAGATATTTCCATTTTCTGAAAATGACATAATTTTAATTAACTACTTCTTTACGATCTATTTCTAAATAAATAGAGGTATATTTTGCATCTGAGACGTGGCATACATATGTGCATACTCGTATGTTGATCCACTTGCCAGTGTGGGCACATGTAGTGACTAGATGTCAACATTGGAGGTTTCCTTCTATCAAGTTGACCTTTCTTTTTTTTTTTTAAACAGGGACCTCAGAGCTCACTGATTCAGCTGTCTTACACACTAGTCAGTAATTATATGTACATCAAGAAAAATGAACTTTTCTCATTGGTAGGAAGAAGGTTAGACTAGGATATCATTAGATTCAGCAAAATAGACCAGACTCAGAGAGAGAAGTGCTTCTTATTTCATTCCATATGTAAAAATCTTAGGGAAAAAACATGAAAGTAGTATGAGGATTATTAATTAATAAGAAGAGATTGGGGGAGACACAATAATGTACAATAAGGAGGATAATTTGATCTATTTATCACCAAGAAACAGAAACTAACAAACCATGGAGAGGGTGCAGGCATAAGGGAGCTGTTATGTACTGTTAGTGAGAATGTGAATCCATGCAATCGCTGTGGCAATTAATAGGGGATTTCTGCCAAGATCAGGACTACTGTAGGATCCAGTTATACTACTCATGGCTAAATATATAAAAGATCCAAAGACAGCATGTAACAGAGATGCCTATGACAGCATGTCACTTTTGTATGTTGATAATTTTTTTGTATCTTTGTTGTTCTTAATTTTTTTCTTCATCTAAACTCATTTATGCTTCACAGAGATACATTTTTTTACTTATCTCTTTGCAATTCAGGTAGCTTCTTTTTCTTGCATAACAGGCATAGTTAAAAGCACCAGCACTATGCCAAATAGAAATAGCAAACCAGTGCTCTTGTTTTGTTTCTCATCGTGAAAGTAAGGCTTCAAAGTATTCTTCATCCAGCTGTGAGCATGGTTACATGATAGGTGGTATGCCTGTGATATTTGGCTTGCTATGTATATTAATTATCTTTTAAATGAAATTGAAAATAAAGTAAATGATTCCTGTTATCTTAAACAAAACTCTCTCTCTCTCTCTCTCTCTCTCTCTCTCTCTCTCTCTCTCTCTCTCTCTCTCTCTCTCTCACTCTGTGTGTGTGTATGTGTGTAGTGTGTTTACATATGAGAGTGAATATTCTATGATCTCCAGAAGAGGTTATCAAATTCCCTGGATGTGGAAGGAATTACAGGCAGTTGTATGTGACCTGACATGGGTGTTGGTAACTGAACTTGGGACCTCTGAAAAAGCAGAATGAGGTTTTAACCACTGAACCATCTCTCTAATCCCCAATCCTCCTGTTTAAAGGATATACTGTATGCATGTATACCAATGTATATACTATCATTATTAATCTTTATGTTGACATACCGTTTTATAAACTATTATTTACTTTAGCTTAAATAGTTTCCCTCCATATTTTGTGTAGAGTAGGAGCCTTTGTTTTTAAATGTTCTGATCTGTTGTTATTCTGCAAGTGGCTTTGTTTTACCTTCTATTCGGAAATATTTTGGTTAGTTAAAGAATTAAAGATCAGCAATCTTTGCTTTTCTTTTAAAATTTTATCCTATAAATGCTCAGTTGATACCTACTTTTTGATGACTTATATGAATATAAATAAACATTGTTGTTGATTAGGGTACAATGAAGAAAAGAAGAGGGAAAGGAAGAGAGGAGAAAGAAGGGGAGAAACAAGAGAGAAAGAAAGAAAGATACAGAGAGACAGTCACATAAGACAGGGAGACATTAGTAACACACACCACACACACACATACATACACACACACACACATATGTATAATAAAAGCTGTAAACTGTGCAAATCAGAAAAAAAGAGAGGCTTGTCTTTGTATAAAGAAAAATAAAAATGGTGTTGGCAAGGAAATGGAGCTAGTGGAGCTCCTGGGTTGTTGTGCTTCAAAATGCCAAGCATATATATGAAGAGAGAAGGAGGGAGGGGAGAGAGAGAGAGGGAGGGAGGGAGGAGGGAGGGAGAGAGAGAAAGAGAGAGAGAGAGAGAGAGAGAGAGAGAGAGAGAGAGAGGAATTTTAGCCACATCTTTAACAACCAGATAATCAAGGGTTTTTGATTAAAATTACAAGGGTGTGTAGCAGATCTCTATAGTGCTAGTCTTGCTTGAATAAAACGTTGTGACCATGGAATGTTAATGCTCAATTCCTCTTCTCCAATTGTATATTTAATTTGGTCAGTTTGACTATATTTTAGATGCTCATTGGTGGAATCCTGTACAGTCTTTCTGAGACTAGCATATTAGCTATGATGAACCTTGAAGGTTCATCCATGTTGTCAGGTATTATAGAACTCCTTCCCTTATTAAACATGAGCAGTCAATCACTGTATTATTTTCCATATTTTCTTCATCCATTTATGCGTTCGTGAACACTCAAGCTGTTTTTAATATCTTTGATATTGTGCACCATGCTCCCGTGAACTAGGAGTTCTAATATTTCTTTGAATTGTGATTCCAATTCTTTGGGCAAATACTCAGATGCAAAATTGAGTAGGAATTTAATTTATTTTTATTTCTGAGATTATAATATATTTACAGCATTTCTCCCATCCCTTTTCTTCCTCCAAATGCTCACAAATAGCTCTCCCTATTCTCATTCAATCTCATATACTCTGTTTTCACTAATTATAACTGAATGCATATATGTATTTGCATATGCATATACAGTCCTAGATATAACCTGTTAAGTCTGAACCACTTATAATATAGCCATGTTAAGTTCATATGTTACATGTATGTATGTTTTCAGGGCTAACTGTTTGGCACTGGGCACACAATTGGTGTGCTCCTCCCTGAGCAACAGTATCTCTCTGGCTCCCAGCCTTCCTCAGTCACTTATAGTTCCTTGCATAGGCTTGAGATTTGTAGCCTTTCCCCATCCAGTTTGACATGTCTGTTGGTGTCGGAAATACAATTTTGAGGCACCTCCATGCTGTTTCCTACAGTGGCTAGGCATTTTGAAGCACAACAACTCAGTAGCTCCACCAGCTTCCTTTCCTTGCCAACTACTTTTTCCTTTTTCTTTACACAAATTAAAGACAAGTCTTTCTTCTTTTCTGATTTGCACAGTTGATAAACTTTATTCGGTCAGTTGCTCTGTTCTTTGCTAGATCCTTTGAAGATTTTCTTTTTGTCACTGTTTCTCAGGATTATGGTGACTACATCCATTGATTTGCTTTTTCTCAGGATTCAGACCCTCATGTATTTGGAAATTTATGTTTTTCATCAGAAATATTTTGGCTGTCATTTCTTCAAATATCTGTAGTGATGTTATTTCATCCTCACCAACATTTTTTTCTCTTCCCTATTTTTAAGGCTATAATTTTATATATAAAAAGTTGGTGTTTTAAGTTCAGCGAAGTCCTGTCCCTGTTCTCTTCATGTGTTACTTTTGGTCATTCACTTTATCATGTCTTCAAGCCATTGTTATTTCTTTGGAATATCTGTAATATCAATGTTACAATTTTCTATTTCATTTATCTATAGTTTTCTATCACAAGTGGCATATTAATAATAGGCATTTTAATTTCCTGTTTGTTGATGATTATCCTAGTTACATATCAAAGAAGTTACGCTTCTTTGCTGACTATTTTTAAGTAGGTATATGACATTGGATTTTTCTGTGGGTTTATATGTTCTTTTTTATAATCTATAGTTTAATTGCTTTGCTCTATAGCATTCCATTTAGTTCCTAGGAATTGAAATTATTAATCAACCTTTAGATAAGATACAGCGATTCTTTAAAAATAAGTTACTATTATTGATACAGTATTGTCTTTTAATAACTGAGTATTCCTCCTACATTGCCAGTGTTTCTGCTCAGGCTTATAGAATTCTGAAAACTCCCATTCCTGTGCCAGCTAATCCTTGTCACTGTTATTTTATTCCAGACATGTGCAGGTCAATATGAAGGCAAAGAACTCTTCTGGAGATCTTGATTGCTCTACATACTCAGGCCCACAATTTCCGGTACTCAGGCTCACAAATCTTAGTCATTTTGCATTTCCCAGGCTGAACTGTCTTTCTGCTCAATGAAGCAAAATTGTAGTGTTCTTCTGGTTTCTTTATCAGTGTACCATGGCCTGGAAATTGCTGCTAGGCAGCAATCCAGAACAGCTACGAATTTTTTGCTCAGTTTATTTCTAACTTCTCAGCCATCATAACCCTGATCTGTCTATTGTTCATTGTCTGAAAAGGAACTGCCTTCATACACTTCAACATCTAGGTTTTTAGTTATCAGAGGCAGGTAAATAAAGCCTTCAATTTCTGTCTTAACATTTGCTTAAGACTCCTCCTAATAATTCTAATTATTGTACTAAAAATGTTCATTTGTATGAAAAGTATAATTTTGATCATTTTATTTAAAAAGTTGGATATTTAATTTATATCAAAATTCTTGCTGGCTTAAAAAAGTCATTTTATATAAATCTTTGAATTGGTGTATCAATTTGGATAGTTTTCCTAGCACGAACATTTCTTGATTAAACCTTAAAGTATGTCACATGCTTCTGACACGCACAGAGCATCTTGCTCTTGAAATGCATTGCTGACATTCAGGGACCCTTACCACCCTAACCACCAACCATTTGAACACTTACTCTAGGTGTGTTCAAAAATATCAGTTTGCTCAATCTCTCCAACAAACCCCTGGGTTAGAGATTATTATCAGACAGATTTAAAATATGAAGTAACCCATGTATAAGCTTTTAAACAAAATCTTACCTAACCGCTGCCCCATGCTAACTCTGAATTTGAGCCAAGGTAGCATTGTGGCTGAGCTGTCCTTTTACCCTTTACAAAAATTATTTCCATTTAAAATATTCCACACTAAGTACCCATCAAATGGCAAATTTTCCTGCTTTTGGTATCTCCTGCCACTGTATTTTTTCTGTAGAGTATTGATGCCTATTTTACCTCTTTAAACTAGCCACCTCTAAAATGTGGAAGACTGAACAACATAGTAAGAGACCAGATGCTTCAAGAAACTCACTGTCCTGGCATATGATGCCAGAACTGGGAGTTAATCTGTGGTAATAAAGCCCTGTGCAAGTGCTGTCCATGCCCAGTGAGCAGGTGGAGGGGACAGCGGAAGAGGCTGGGAAGAAAAGGTTTTCAAATGCTCTCCAAGTTAGTGGCTTGCCTGAGTACTTGAAATAGCATTCTATGTATGCCTACCACTCTGCTTTATACAAGCAAGACATTTATCTTGAAAAAAATTCTCTGGTTGGTAGGTTACCAACAATGTTCTAAATTTACTTTTGAAGGCCATAGTTATAGTGCACTTGGTAATGCTAATTATGAGCAATTAGTTTGTCTTGGTAACAGTATTGACATCACAGTGTTGAGAATTCCTTCCATAAAGTTTCCCCTAGTGCTGCTGACATAGGAAATGGCAAACATTTTATAAAAGTTTCAGGGCTGGAGAGATGGCTCAGTGGTGTAGAGAGCCTTATTGGGGTGCCATGCCACCTGGCAGGAACTTGTCATAGACCAATGTGAAGTTCCACATCCTGTCTTTGAGAGGGAATTCCTGTGTCAACCATAATCCCCTCCACCTAGGGTGGAGTGATCAGACAAAGGTGAAGCCTATTGTTTTTCAAGGACCTGCAGTTTCCTGAAAAACACTAGCCACCTGTGGAACAACTGAACTGATTCTGCTCAGAAGCTTCTAGACTTTTCCCCTGCCTCTCTCTCTCTCTCTCTCTCTCTCTCTCTGTGTGTGTGTGTGTGTGTGTGTGTGTGTGTATTGGGAGTTCTCCATTAAACTTTGAGACCTTAGTCTCCATCTCTTTTTTTGCCGCCTTCCCATACAACCCCAGCTTCCAGGTAACCTGTTGGATGTAACTGCGGGCAGTTACACAGTGGTTAAGAATTATAGTGAGAATTATTTTTAAAAAGAACCTCCCCATCAACTCTCCTCTGCAGCACTGGACCACGCTTCCGAGATCTATAGGCCTGACAATTTCTAACACTGTGTCCTGAGAGGTTCCTGCTCCATGTCACACAAGCTCTCCTGCAGTCCTGGCAGCCTGGCTTTCTCTCCAGAGGCAGTCCTGGGCTACCAGTGTGGTTCCCCCGTGTCCATGTCACTTCCATACAGCGCCTACTCATTCCAATTACCCGGTAAAGCATGACTCTTAATCTTAAATAGTTAGCCAGTTGTATTTATGTCTATGAAACTCACATTTGCAAGATGTCAATTTATAATGATAAAGGTCTTATCCCAATTTCTAACCTTTAGGTAATTTAATGTCTGATCCCATCTTGATAAACATCTCTTCCTCCCCCTTCTCCTGTGTCTGCTCTCTGGCCTCCCAACTCCTAGCTCTGCTTCCTCTTAACTGTCTAGTCACAGGCCTCTCACTGCCTCAATGTGATTGGATAGGAAATATCTTGCAACAAAGAATATGCACTGCTCATTCAGAAAACCTGAATTTGGTTTCCAGTAACTGTATCAGATTGAGTGTGTTCGTCAGGATTTCCATTGCTGTGGAAAAAACACCACGACAAAGGCAACTTCTAAATGACAATGTGTAAATGGGGCTGGCTTACAGGTTCAGAAATTCAGTCCATCGTCGTGACAGGAAGCATGGTCCAGGCAGGCTTGGTGCTAGAGAAGGAACTGAGAGAGTTCTCTATCTTGATTCTAAGGCACTCAGAAGACTGTCTTCCAGGAAGCAAGGAGGAAGGTCTCAAAGCCCACTCCCACAGTGACGCACTTCCTCCAACAAGGCCACACCTACTCCAGCAAGGCCACACCTCCTAATAGTGCAACTTCCTAGGCCAAGCATATTCAAACCACTGCAGATGACTAACCTCTGTCTGCAAATCTAGCTCTCAGCTATTGGATACCTCTGGTCTCCCCATTATGTCTGCACTCCTGAACATGTACATAGTTAGTACACATACACATAAATACAACTAAAAATAAAAATATTGTTAAAATAATTTAAATACGTTTACCTTGTAAATGAGTGGTGTAGGTATTCATTTCAACTTAAAAAGAATCCTTGGTATTTTATAATAACAGACTTACCTATTATTGAAGTTGACAACTTTATTTAGGAGTATAAATGCAAAAAGTTATTTATTTTATATGGATATGATTATAGTCTAGAGAACAGGAAAAACAAGTAAAAGCTCCCTTTTTAGTGTATAAATCTGCATATAACAGATACTACATCATTGAATATTTAGGCTGGCTACTACTCAGATATGAATGGCACAGCAGTAAGTCAGAACACCACTAGTAGAAGACTACTATTCGACACTATTATTCCATATTAGACAGTTATTTGTAGGTGCAGACCATTTGGCATCAAATTCTGTCTGCCAGTATTGGCTATGTGATCTATGGAGAACTATTTGGCAAGACCTCAGTTTCTGTTGGAAAAGTCATAAAGGCTGATGGTGAGGGGCTCCCCACTAAATGCCTTTTTAATTCAGAGAGAAATAAAGTGGAAATAGTACTGAGGTCACATCAGTTTCACAGGATAAATAGGAGGATGATCCCTTCTTTTGATCTCTTTTGATGAATCATATCTACAAAATGGATCTAAGTATTTTTTGATGTTGGGAAAGGGTTCTCTGAAAGCGCCTCAGATTGTGCTGCACATTTTATAAAGACTTTGTTGAGGACTGACTCACTGTGTTCCAAGGAGAACTTCCTTGATTAAAGCGTTAGGAATCTTTTACTTTGGTACTTGGTGAGAAATCTTAGTTTTAAAAATTATAGACTACTAACAATATTTAATTATTTTCTAAATGCATATGTTGTTAGGTTCCTTCCTAAGTGTTCATTTCTATCCAGGGATGTAGGCTGCTTTCAGTCAACAAAAGGTCCTTTTTTTCCCCATCACAGTAAGCTCTCCCAGTCTTCCTGATTGACTTTTAGTCATAATAGATTGGTTTTTGCTTTATCACAGAAAAATAACCAAGAAAAGTCTTATAATCAGGACACATTGGTATACACATGAGCACTTCACTTGTTACTGCTGAGAGTTATTCGATGCCACAGGCTACACCATATTTTTTTTTTACCCATACATTAGCTAAAGAATCTTAGGTTCCAGTGTGAGGCCAGTTTGAATACAATGAAAATAGCCATTCATTCTTATTTCTGTCTTTTTGTGAGTATTTTTTCTTTGATTTCAGTAAATACAAAGACGAGAATTGGTGATTTTTCAGAATCCTTTCTTATAACCTGTGGTTTTGGGTTATTTTTGTTTCTTGATTTTATTCTATCACTTTAACTACTTTGTCTCTTTCCAGCCCTGCACCTATTATTTAAAACATACTTTCACTTGTTAAAAACACAATTCACTTCCATGAATTCTGAAATTTAATACTATGTTGTTATTTCTTTCAAGTTAGCTTTCAGCAACAAGTTTAAGAGTTTATTTGAGCATGTTTTCATTTTACCTTTTTTAAATAGCATCTTTCTGAATATAAGAATTTTTAATGTCTTTACCTGTTCTTTCAACCCTTTGAATATATAAACTTTCTGCTCTGGCTTCCATACTTTTCCAGAAGTCAACTATGACCATAGATTACTTTATATGTTGAATTGTGTTTCATTTTGCTGCTTTTCAAATTGCCTTGTTTTCTGTTTTCATGTTTTCTATTATGTGTGTAAGCAGGAGTCCTTGGTTTCTATCCTACCAGAACTCACTGATATTGTGTGGATAGGTTAATACTCCTCCTCACATGTTTGGAGTTTTCAGTCATTATTTCTTTGACTATTTTTCCTATCTTCTTTTCATTGGTTTTATATTCATTCAGAAACTTGAGGACACATACATGCACACTCACCCAGAAACTTGAGCACATATACATGCACACTCAAAGAGAAATTTGAGCACACATGAATGCACACACACAGTGCATATCGCTGCTGCTCTTAATGATGTATCAAAATACACTGATAATATATTCATAGTTTTTCATTCTTTTCTTCTTTCTTTCTTTATCCTGGCAGTCTCTTATTTTTTTCCCTCAGTGTTAATACCTTGAACATTCTAATAAGCATGACTACTTGCTATGGATGTGTTAGGTAAGAAATCTTTCTCTAAATTGTATCTCCAGTTCTCTAATGACTTTTATTTTTAAGTTTTCTGACCTCTGAAAACTTTTTTTTTTCTAGGTCAGGCCTACTACTATGTTTCCTCTACTTTTTTTTTTTTGTAAGTTTGTTTCAAGTAAAATTTCTATTGGTTCTTTCTATAATTTCTATGAATATTCAGTATTTAATAGCTTCTCTTCTCCTTCAGAAATTTTAGGTATGTCTTCCCCTTAATTCAGCATGTATTTTTCATATTTCTTTTGATTTTCTGCAAAGTGCCACACAGGTAATACTTCCGTAGTATTATATCGAGCCTGAATATTCATGAGTCTCTTGCCTCTGAATAATCCTATTTTATATAAAAGTTGAAGATTTCATATAATATTTTACAATGTTGGCAGTTTCTAGGGATTGCTTTGCACTGGTTTTATTTGTTTTGTGGATTGCCTAAGGTGATTACATGAGTTTGTTTCTCCTAACATGCAATTTGTGATGTCAGTGTTCAGAATTAGTTCTTTAACATTTTTTTTATTTTTAAGCTCAGCATCCAAGAAATTGCTCTGTGTCAGGATATAAGTTAGTAATTCCTCATGGGTTATGACTCTGAGCTGTTATGACTTGTACTATCAGAAAGATTTCAAAGCTACTCTACTTCATCAGCAATTAATAGTTTTCTGTTTTCTTGAATTTATATGTACATATTCATCCAGATTGCTAGAGATAAGAACATTTTTCTCAGGGCCATTTGGGGCATCATTTATTTATTGCTTGAGTACGTGTGTGTGTGTGTGTGTGTGTGTGTGTGTGTGTGTGTGCGTGCATGTGCAGGTTTGTGTGAATGTATATAGAGGTCCAAGAACAGCCTTAGTTGTTTCCCATGTTATTTGAGGCAGGCCTGAAACTCAGGAAGAAGATTAGACAAGGTTCCTACCAAGTCTCAGGGCCCTGCCTGTTTTTGCCTCAATAGTTCTCCGATTAGGAACATGCACCACCATGCCCAACATATTTTTTAAATGTGACTTTTCTTTATGTGGGCTATGGATGATAAGGCTCAGGCACTTATGCTTGCAAAGGAGACAGTTTACTGAGTTTACCCAACCTCCGTATATTTTATATGTTGATTTTTTTTCCGAGACAGGGTTTCTCTGTATAGCCCTGGCTGTCCTGGAACTCACTCTGTAGACCAGGCTGGCCTCAAACTCAGAAATCCGCCTGCTTCTGCCTCCCAGAGTGCTGGGATTACAGGCTTGCGCCACCACCGCCCGATATTTTATAGTTTTTGGCCTTGCTAAATTTCTGGTGTATCTATTAATTTATACACTGCCATCACTTTAGAGCTATGGTCTGTTTTCCAAGGAAGGTGTTTTTAAAATAGTTCCTACACCCTATTTTCAATGAACTCGGCTTCGCCAGGCAGTGACAGTGAGTTCCTTCTTCATCCTACATTCTTTGTCTCCCACCGGGGTCCTATGTAGGACTGCAAAAAGACCTGCATCATCTTGTGTAGCTAGTGTCACTAACTCCTTTACCTAAGAGGGAGCTGGGAAGATGTGCTTGCCAATCTTGCCACACCCTGACTGGTAGGCAGCTGGCACATTGCATACTAGAGGGAAATGGAAGCCCAATGCTCTTTGACCCAAGACTGACCTAGGAGCACTCTTTCACTTTGTACAAGAGCTAGACCAAAACTAACTTCTTGGTGGCATTCTTCTGGAGGGAACATGGGGCACAGTTCTTGGGGAATCATTAAGAAAGCTTGTAGTTTGCCTTTCCCCAAGCAAAATCATCCCTCTTTTAACTAAGAGGTTATAGAGGGAGCAGACATGAGAAGGCCACACGTTTTTGTCCCTTTCTACCTATGATAAACCAACATGGAGCAGGAGCCTAGAGTAGTAATGGCAGCCGTCTTTTAGCTCAGCACTATGACCAATTCCTACTGGAATTCTGTAATTTTCTTGAATCAATCCTTTCCTATTGCAACATCACAGTTTATAACTGTTGGTTCGATTCTAGAGAAGTCACAGTTGTGATTTTACTAATTTTCTAGTGTTTCTTCTGCTGAAGATTAGGTTTACGCAATCACACCAAATCTCATTGTCTGTACATATGACGCAACACTTCATCTCTGTTTTGAAGACCATGTGCATACCAGAGCACCTACTTCCAGCCTTCCTCTTAACTAGGATGCCTCTTCATTGGCTCTTCCCATAAAGAAAAAGGGTTACTACAGCTTCTGGTATAGGTTAGAGTCTCCTCAAAATAATGATACATAGAGAAAATAAGAGGTTAAAAATGAGCTATACCTCAAAGCTTAGAAAAGGGTGATAATATCTTCTTCAGGATGCTTGATTTTCTCCACTCTAGCATTCTAGCACATAACTTCTTCATAGAATACTGAAGTACTTAACTGAAACAAATGAGAACATTATGATATAAGGGGGAGCTATTTAAATATCAATATAGTACATTAATAATGCTCTTGGCTTTGAATAAATAATAGATTAGTTTTATCTGAGAAGACATGGAAGATGACTTTGAAGTAAATTGTGATGAAAGAAAATGGATGACTCATATTTAGAGCTCCTCACCTATAAAACACCCAAATTCTGACTCCAGTTGTGGTGGTTTGAATATAATTGGCCCAGGGAGTGGTAATAGCAGTAGGTGTTGCCTTGTTGGAACAGGCATTTCCTTGTTGAAGGATGGGATTGTGGGGGTGGGCTTTCAGATCTTCCCCCTAACTAGGTAGGGACCAATATTATCCTAGTGGGCTTCAGATGAAGATGTAGAACTCTCATTTTCTCCTGCACCACACCTGCTTGGACAATGTCATGCTTCCAACTTGATGATAATCCATAACTAAGATACCAGTCATAGACAGACTAGTGAGTCAAGAGAAGTGTTTAAGAGGAAGGGGTAGAGCCTGAGTAACAAGACGGCAATTGCATGCTGTAAAATTGTAGCTCCTCTGTTTCTGAGGCCACTGTTTCTGTAGTGACAAGCCATCCTTCCCCCAGCTATCTAACGCTTAGAAACAAACACCCAGGCAAATAGAAGAGCAAGCATGATCAATATCAAGGCACATGTATGTGCTCACCAGTTGTTATGATTGACTTTACATAAACTTTTGGGTTAACCCTACAGGTATACACATTTTTGAAGTATTATTTTCCCATCTTTAATATTTTCTCATGTCTAAGATTTACAAAAAGGAGATGCATAGTCTTTTGTAATAAATATCTTCAAATAGTTATAGATTTACTGCTGTGAACAAACACCATAACCAAGGCAAATCTTATAAGTAAGGCATTTCATTGGGACTGGCTTACAGGTTCAGAGGTTCAGTCCATTACCATCAAGGTGGAAGCATGACATTGTCCAAGCAGGTATGGCGCAAATATCTTCAAACAGGCAATTCCCATGCCATAAAATCCACACTATTTAAAGTGTATCATTAATACACTAGCTTTTAATAAATAAACAGGGTTGACAATGATCACTGATTTCAGAATACTTTTATCTCTGCAGAAACAAGCAAATGGCTAGTTAGTTGATTCTGTAGGTTTTCTGGTGACACCTTGATCTCTCTGACTCCATCAGTCCTTCCTTCCCCATTTCCCACAGATTCTCCAAGTTGTGCCTAATGTTGGGCTGTGATTCTCTGTCTCTATTTTCATCACTGCTGGGTGAAGCCTCTCAGAAGATAGTTGTGCTAGGCTCCTGACTACAAGTATAGCAGGATACCATTAATAGTCAAGAACGGGCTCTCTCTCATGGCATGGGTCTCAACTTGGGCCCAGTCTTTGTTGACCATTCCTTCAATTTCTTCTCCCTCTTTATCCCTGCACATTTTGTAGGCAAGAACATTGTGGGTAGACGTTTTTGTGGCTTGCTTGGCATTTGAGGAGGCTATTTCAGGTTCCATGTTCTCTATTGTTGTTATACCCCAAAAACCGAGGGTGCCCCAGCACCCCACACCCCGGAAGGTGACACCCAAATCACTCGCGAGAAACGGTCTCGATGCAATAGCATGAGGATTTCTTTATTTCCAGAATTCTGGGTTCCATAGCCGCCGTGCACCACGCAGGGTCAGGAGACTATGGACCCCGAGTGCCGAATTGAGATAGCTTTTATAAGTTTAAGACAAAGCCCGCGAATCACAAACCAATCATTCCTTAGCATGGAGAGCCCGCGAAATGCGAGCCAATTGATTTGTACCACTCCGTAGTTTTTAGGCCAATCAGTTTAAATTATCGGAGCCCACGCTCAGTGAACCAATTAGTTTCCTATAATGTCTTCAGCTGCCTGAACTCCTGCTTAGGGGTAATGGTGTAAGTTTACAGAAGATAAGCTTAGCCCATTTTCAGTTACCCTATGGGGCCAGGATCACCTATTCAAGGCCTTTCTGCTAGGTCTAAACAAAGGGCGCGCTCTGGAATGTGACCTTTTACCTAGTTTTTAACAAAGCAAGATAGCATTTTAAACTACTGATTTCTTGGGGTCATTAGAATTAGGCTGTATTATTTTCTATCTTTTCATTGTCAGGAGTCTTAGCTAGTCAAGGCTAGCACATACATATACACACAAAACCTACAAAATGAACTAACCTGGGCCCCTATGAGCTCACAGAAACTGAATGACCCACCAAGGAGTGCAGAGGGGACAGGCCTAGGCCCTCTATATATGTGTAACAGATGTGCAGCTTGGTCTTTATGTGGGACCCTAATAGGAGGGGGGAAGGACTGGCTCTGACTCTGTTACCTCCTACCTGAGCTGCCTTGTGTAGCCTCAATAGAAGATGCAACTAGTCTTATTTCAACTTTATCTATTTAATATTTTCTTTTCTATCAATTATTTTATTTATTTACATTTTAAATGTTGTCCCCCCCATTACCCTATCCTCCCTCTACTTCACCTCTAAAGGGTACTCCCTCACACATTCGCCCACCCCTACCTCACCTCTCTAGCATCCCCTTTCTCTGGGTCATCAATCTGTCATAGGATGAAGCATATCCCCTCCCACTGAGGCCAAGAAGTGCTGCAGTGGCCCCAGAGAGATCTGTAAAACAAAATTTTATAGACTGAGGTGAGAAATGTCTTCTGGGACTATTCAGAAGCCAAAAATCTCACTTGACAATTTACTTTACTTCTAAGCGCTCCTCCTTCCTAGTAGCTGGGACTAAGAAAAACCAAGCAAATTAAGACATAAACAAATCCATCTTGTAGTAAGTCACTAGCCAGAAAATTCTGCAACGCTTTGCTCCAGTCGTTTACATAATTACATTTACTTCCCAACAGGATATACATGAAGTATGGCTCCAAATATGGAATAAAAAGCATTATTAGCAGGCAGTAGAATTTTCCAGGAACCCTAAAATTACAGTTTCCTTTTTGTTTTTTAGTCACCCTTCCAGGACAGGTGGATTTGAAACAATAGGCCCAGACTAGAAGATATTTACATCTGAAGAACCTTATACAATTCCCTTGCTGAACAGGTGGGTGTTGGGGCAAGGTAGAAAGAATTTACATTTGAGTTGGTGCAGAGCTCAGATTTGCCTCAATGGAAACTTGTGAGGAACTGCTTTTGTTTTGCAGACCCCACCTAGGGAGTCTTTGACCAAAACAACATTCTTAGCTTATCCAGGTATGATTCAGGTTACAGTTTATACTTATTACTCACAGAGACTCCCTGGTTGGTTCACCGAGCTGGGGTTAGGGGCTGCAGCCAGAGCTCATTGGCACAGAGAAGAATAGGTGGAGGTGCTCTTGGGAGGACAGGCGGGCCAGGTGGCTCCCCAAGATCTGCAATGCTGCCTTCGTTGTCAGGGGGGCTAGGCGCAGGGGCTGTCCTTCCCCAGCTCCTGGGCTAGCGGAAAAGCAGGGCCACGATGAAGAAGCAGTTTAACTGCATGGCCAACTGGACGATGGGCAAACACCCTGTACTGCCCAAGAAAACTGAATCTTTGATAGATAAATGTGATGCTTAATTTGAGATCGTAACTTGACTGGACCAGGGCATACCCAGAATAATACACTCAGATCCAAAAACCATCTCAGTGTCTGTGTGTCATTTTCGCCTTCCTGGACCAAAGAATCCTGGTTATCCCACAGTTGAGTTTTGGTCTATGGCAAAAAAGGCAGTCATCTTCTAGATATTAGTGGGAACCACAGATCAGCCCACATATGTGCTTTGGTCATTGGCTTAGTTCCTGGGAGCTCTGAGGGGTATGGTTAGTTGATACTGTTTTTCTTCCTATGGGGTTGTAATACCCTTCAGCTCCTTCAGTCCTTGCCCTAACTCTTTCACAGGGGTCCCAGGCTCAGTCCAATGTTTGGCTGTAAGTATCTGCATCTATCTTAGTCAGGCTATGGCAGAGCCTCTCAGAGGACAGCCATGCCAGACTCCTGTCTGGAAACACATCTTAGCATCAGCAATAGTGTTCAGGTTTGGTGCCTGCCCATGGGATGGATTCCAAGTTGGGCTGGTCACTGGATGGCCTTTCCTTCAGTCTCTGCTCCATTTTTGTCCCCACATTTCCTTTACACAGGAACAATTCTGGATCAAAAATTTTGAGATGAGTGGGTAGCCCCATCCCTCAAATAGGGGCCTTGTCTAGCTATTGAAGGTAATCTCTTCAGGTTCCATCTCCCTACTGTTAGGCATTTTGGCTAATATCATCCCCATTGAGTCCTCAGAGCCTCTCATATCCCTGGTGTCTGGTACTTTGTAGTGGTCGCTCTCCCTCCCCCCCCCCCCCCAGTTCCCTACTTCACACTGCTACATTTTTCATTCATTCTCCTGGCCCTCTGGGCTTGTCTCCTGTCTCCCCCAGAGTTGATCCTGCCCCCTTTATCCCTCTCCCCTCTCCCACCTAGGTTCCTCCTTCCCTTTGCCTCCTGTAATTATTTAGTTCCCCCTTCTAAATGGGATTGAAGCATCTACACTTGGGCCTTCCTTCTTCTTAAGGTTTATATAGTCTGTGAGTTATATCATGAGTATTCTGAACTTTTTGGCTACTATTTACTTATCATTGAGTATATACTGTGTGTGGGTCTGAGTTACCTCACTCAACATGATCTTTTCTAGTTCTAAACATTTGCCTGATTAAATTCATGTTATATTCATTTTTAATAGCTGAGTAGTATCCCATGATGTAAATAAATGTACCATATTTTCTGTATGTTTGGTTGAGAGACATCTGGGTTGTTTCCAGCTTCTGGCTATTATAAATAAGGCTACTATGGACATAGTGGAACTTGTGATATGCTATAGCATCTTTGGTATATGCCCAGGAGTGGTATAGCTGTGACTTCAAGTAGAACTATTTCCAATTTTCTGAGGAACCACCATTTTGATTTCCAGAATGATTGTACCAGTTTGCAATTCCTCTGGCAATGGAGGAGTATTTCTCTTTCTCCATATTCTCTCCAGCATGTGCAGTTGCCTGAGTTTTTGATCTTAGTCATTCTGATTGGTATAAATTGGAATTTCAGGTTCATTTTGATTTGCATTTCCCTGATGACTAAGGGTGGTTTGCATTTCCTTAGGTGCTTTTTGGCCATTTGAGATTTCTCAGTTGAGAATTCTCTGTTTAGCTCTGTAGCCCTTTTAAATAAAACTTGGTTTATTTGTTTTTTCTAAAGTTTAACTTCTTGAGTTCTTTGTATATTTTGGATATTAGCCCTCTATGAGATGGAGGTTTAGATGCTTTCCCAGTCTGTAGATTGCTGTTTTGTCCTATTCGCAGTGCCCTTTGCCCTACACAAGATTTTCAGTTTCATGAGGTCTCATTTGTTAATTGTTGATCTTAGAGCCTGAGCCATTGGTGTTCTGTTCAGGAAATTTCCCCTGTGCCAATGTGTTTGAGGCTGTTTCCTACTTTCTCTTCTGTTAGATTTTGTGTTTCTGGTTCAACGTTGATGTCTTTGATCTACTTAGACTTGAGCTTTGTACAAGGAAATAAATATTGATCAAAGTTGCATTCTTCTATATGCAGATTGCCAGTTAGATCAGCACCATTTGTTGATGATGTTTTCTCTTTTCTAGTGTATGGTTTTGGCTTCTTTGTCAAAGATCAAGTGACCATAGGTGTGTGGGTTTATTATTTCCGTGCAGTTTTTATCACTATTGCCCTGTAGTAGAGCTTAAGTTTGGGGGGGGGGGATTCCCCTAGATGTTCTTTTATTGTTGTGAACTGGTTTTCTCTTTTGCTCAGTTACTTTGAGGCTGCTATAAACATTCTCCTGTTGAACATACCACATTGTGTCTCTCTTGTCTTGTTTGCAATGAGACTTTCAAGGTTCGTGGGTTTTGCACCATGGGTTTGTAGTTCATCTCTTTTTGGTTTAGTGTCCTATGGATGAATACTACTGTCTTAGTCAGGGTTTCTATTCCTGCACAAACATCATGACCAAGAAACAAGTTGGGGAGGAAAGGGTTTATTCAGCTTACAGTTCTGCATTGCAGTTCATCACAAAAGGAAGCCAGGACTGGAACTCAAGCAGGTCAGGAAGTAGGAAGTAGGAGCCGATGTAGAAGCCATGGAGGGATGTTCCTTACTGGCTTGCTTCCCCTGGCTTGCTCAGCCTGCTCTCTTATAGAACCCAAAAATACCAGCCCAGAGATGGCACCACCCACAAGGGGCCCTCCCCCTTCATCACTAATTGAGAAAATGCCCCACAGTTAGATTACATGGGGGCACTTCCCCAACTGAAGCTCCTTTCTCTGTGATAACTCCAGCCTGTGTCAAGTTGACACACAACACCAGCCAGTACAACTACTCAGTTTTATTAATTGCAGTGGTTTAGCTGATGAGAATTAGAGTTGTTTCCATCTGGAGGCTGTTATGAATAAGGCTTATAGACTTTTTGTATGGATGCATGTTTTCAATTATCTTAGATCTCATCAAAGTATAAAGATATGTATCATATGTTAACTCTGTAGTTGAATTTTTGAGGAACAGGAAAGTCACTTACTGTCTGCACAAATTTTCTCTGTCACCAGCAGTCCATGGAGGCTCCAATTTCTCCAAATTCTTGCTAGTGCCACGCGCGTGTATGTGTGTGTGTGTGTATGCTGGGCAGTCACAAAATCTATAACTTCAGTCCTAGGGTATTCAATATTTTTTCTTGTCTCTTTGGACACTTGAACTTATATATGTGCATTAGTACCTAGTCAAACACACACACACAGCCAAACACACACTTATTCAAACATGCACATACAATGCAGCCAAACAAAAATAAAATAAATCCCTAAAGAATAATATAAAGAAGACTATAAAGAAGAATATCTTTTGCTAATTGGTGAATTTGACTGAAATTTTTTCTTAGAATAGTCTTAAAAATGTAATCTCAGTGTATTTTTCCCATGAAAATCACAGAGAGAATTGATCTACAAATCAAAGCGATCAATTTTGCAGCTAAATTTGGGTAACGTGTACTAGTTTGGCCTGATATTTAAATATATAACTTATTCCTAGCTTCTGTATAAGCTTTTCAAAATTAAAAATCACTATAAGATAAAGGTTGCCTTAAGGAAATACCCACAGAACCCTTTATTAAAGTGTCAGAAAGATTTAGGGGGTATGTCTCCTAGAAGTTCTAAACTAGACGAAAAGGTTTCCAGGGTTTTAAAATGGGACTTCCCAAAGCATCCTAAGCTACCCTGATACTGAAACAATCTGTCTTGCAAGATTTATGGTGTGGTTTAGGGAACAGTATAATGAGCCTTGCTAGGATTCACAGGAATTTCACGAAGACTGCTAGAGTGTTGCGTTGCTATAATGAAACAGAAATGCAGGAGCTAGGAGCATTTCAGAAGAACAAGAAAGAGCCCTCGACCCTTCTCAAAGCTACCATTGGGAAGAAAAGGTAAATGTTCGCCAGTACCTAAAATGGAATTACTTTTCATAGACACTAAAGAATGAATAGAGTGAGTTAGTTCTCTTGAACCAGAATGAAGCAAAGATTCCCAGGAAACTGTATCCTCATTGTAAAACTATCTCTGAGGAGGAGTGTGACCATGTAGGAGAACCAGCAGTCTCAACTAACCTGGACTCCTAAGATCTCTCTGACCCTGGACCACCAACCAGGCAGCATACACCAGCTGATACGAGGCCCCCAACACATATACTGCAGAGGACTTCTAGTCCTGGCCTCAGTCAGAGAAGATGCACCTAACCCTCAAGAGACTGAGGTCTGGTGAGGTGGGGGTAGGGGTGGTAGTGGGAGTGGGGGTGGCACATGCTCATGGAGACAGGGGGAGGGGAGAAGGTATGGAATATGGAACAGTTGGAGGATGGACTAGGAGGAGAATAAAATCTGGAGTGTAAAAAAAAGATTAAATAAAAGAAAATATATTTTAAAAAGTAAAACTAGCAGGGTGGTGGTGGTGCTCGCCTGTAATCCCAGCACTCTGGGAGGCAGAGGCAGGTGGATTTCTGAGTTTGAGGCCAGCCTGGTCTACAGAGTGAGTTCCAGGACAGCCAGGGCTACACAGAGAAACCCTGTCTTGAAAATACCAAAAAAAAAAAAAAAAAAAAAGTAAAACTACCTCTTAATTAAGACACTGACAGATGTCTTTTTCTTTCTTTCTTTCTTTCTTTCTTTCTTTCTTTCTTTCTTTCTTTCTTTCTTTCTTTCTTTCTTTCTTTCTTTCTTTCTTTCTTTTCTTTCCTTCTTTTTTTCTTTCTTTCTTTTTCAAATGTCTTTCTTAAGTTCTCATTTTCGAATGAGATGATTCACTGCCGTTCTTTGGAGTTTTCTATGTCATTTGTTGAAGTGTTTTTTATGTTGGAAAGAAGAGATGTTTTTATTATTGTTTTAAGAGAACGTTAGATGGGAAATACCTATTCTCATATAGCTCCAGCAAGGAACATAAGCAGTACTTTGGTCTACTGGATATGATAATGTGCTGGGTTTCAAAACAATATTGTCTGATAAGGTTAAAGGGATGGTAAGGTAACTAGTGCAGAAGTTGAACAGCGATTCTGTGAACTGACTCTGAGTAGGGGTTACAATTGATTGTAATCTTCCAACTGTCCTTACTAAGGAGTTAGGTATGTAATCCAGGCATCTGCATCATCCCATCTACCTGTCTGTCAGCAGAGCTGAGAAATATCACCTCTTATGGAGCAGAAGAAAGTTCTAGCTGAGAATTGCCTCCAACTTCTGTTGAGCTAGACTCAGACTGTCAGTTTATATAACTGAATTTTCAGAGTGTTTGCTATATGTGTATAGATGATGGTACTAGAATTTGGTATATAGAACTGTTAAGCTGCACAATAAAACACATGCAGGGATATTTATTGTAGCACAAAAACAATTCAAATATTCAGCCATTGGAGACTGGTTAAATAAATCATGGGTTGGTAGCTGTAGTAGAAAATATATATGTACCAGTTAAATAAAATAGATTGAGTATGTGTGTTATGCAATAGTAGAGAGGTCTCTCCAAGATGTTTAAAATTGAAAGCAAAACACATCACTATACATTAAATGTGTAGCTTGCTATGTGAGAATTATAGTGGGGGAATTGAAAATTTTTTGAAAAATGTACATCCAAGCATCACAGAAAAGATGGATAGTGTCAGTGCATTGTCATGTTGGTCACCAGGATGGAGAGGTCCTGGGTGGCTTGCAGACAGGAGTGGCTGAGAGGTGGTTGTTGTACACCCCTTTACAGTTTACCCAATTTGTACTTTGAAGCATACATTAAGTTTGAAGATGAACTTCGTGCCATCAGAATCAGATCACCTTAACCATGGGTCCTAAAGCTTAGCTGAGTGCTCCCTGAGCTCTAGTCTTACTTGAAAGTTGATTTTCCTCTTTTCACCATGAAGTGTCATCTCACTGCATTTCTGCTAAAGAGATCTCTGCATTTCTCTTAAGATAAACTCCAAGGTCCTAAGTCTGGCCTTTATGGTTTGTCTCAATGTGGCTTATATCTGATTCTCCTGACCTCACCTGCCATCGCTACTTTATCCCACACTGTTTATTCTCTGCAACTTCCCATCATCCTTGGTGCTAAAAGTGCAGGAGCTCAGACCAGAATGCAGCTGACTTGACACTTCTGGTATCTAGAAGTACAATTCTTTTCACAGTTCCCCTGTGTGGCCTCATCTCACTCTTTCAGAGGACCATTCCCCATTTCTAGATTACCTAGTACTGTAAATGTTTTCCCCTTTGTACATGTAGAAACTAACTTTTCCCCCAATTATTCTCATGCACAAGCCTTGTAATTAGCCTAGGCATCTCACTGCTCAGGAACTGAAAGCAGATTGATGGCCACATGCACCTCCAAGTAGCCGTTCATCTTACGTTAGACAATTCAGACTTGGAGACTTTGTTAGAGCTAGTGTCTCCTCGTGGTAGGTTTGGTAAGGGACTAACTGCAAATAATTTTTCAGATGTTTTTCCCTCAGACACTTTATATTCTCTTCTACTTACCAATCTCCCCTCAGTGGCTCCTTTTGTTTTCTCTTGGGTAGAGGTTATTAACTAAACAGCTCTTTTTTTTTCTTTTTTTTTTTTTTTTTTTTTTCATATTTCTTTTTTTTTTTCAGTATTTTTTTTATTCGATATAATTTATTTACATTTCAAATGATTTCCCCTCTTCTAGCCCCCCCACTCCCCGAAAGTCCCGTACGCCCCCTTCTCTTCCCCTGTCCTCCCACCCACCCCTTCCCACTTCCCCGTTCTGGTTTTGCTGAATACTGTTGCACTGAGTCTTTCCAGAACCAGGGGCCACTCCTCCTTTCTTCTTGTACCTCATTTGATGTGTGGATTATGTTTTTGGTATTCCAGTTTTCTAGGTTAATATCCACTTATTAGTGAGTGCATACCATGATTCACCTTTTGAGTCTGGGTTACCTCACTTAGTATGATATTCTCTAGCTCCATCCATTTGCCTAAGAATTTCATGAATTCATTGTTTCTAATGGCTGAATAGTACTCCATTGTGTAGATATACCACATTTTTTGCATCCACTCTTCTGTTGAGGGATACCTGGGTTCTTTCCAGCATCTGGCAATTACAAATAGGGCTGCTATGAACATAGTAGAACATGTATCCTTATTACATGGTGGGGAGTCTTCTGGGTATATGCCCAGGAGTGGTATAGCAGGATCTTCTGGAAGTGAGGTGCCCAGTTTTTGGAGGAACCGCCAGACTGATTTCCAGAGTGGTTGTACCAATTTGCAACCCCACCAGCAGTGGAGGAGTGTTCCTCTTTCTCCACACCCTCTCCAACACCTGCTGTCTCCTGAATTTTTAATCTTAGCCATTCTGACTGGTGTAAGATGAAATCTTAGGGTTGTTTTGATTTGCATTTCCCTAATGACTAATGAAGTTGAGCATTTTTTAAGATGCTTCTCCGCCATCCGAAGTTCTTCAGGGGAGAATTCTTTGTTTAACTCTGTACCCCCATTTTTTAATAGGGTTGTTTGGTTTTCTGGAGTCTAACTTCTTGAGTTCTTTATATATATTGGATATTAGCCCTCTGTCTGATGTAGGATTGGTGAAGATCTTTTCCCAATTTGTTGGTTGCCGATTTGTCCTCTTGATGGTGTCCTTTGCCTTACAGAAACTTTGTAATTTTATGAGGTCCCATTTGTCAATTCTTGCTCTTAGAGCATACGCTATTGGTGTTCTGTTCAGGAACTTTCTCCCTGTACCGATGTCTTCAAGGGTCTTCCCCAGTTTTTTTTCTATTAGCTTCAGAGTGTCTGGCTTTATGTGGAGGTCCTTGATCCATTTGGATTTGAGCTTAGTACAAGGAGACAAGGATGGATCAATTCGCATTCTTCTGCATGCTGACCTCCAGTTGAACCAGCACCATTTGTTGAAAAGGCTATCTTTTTTCCATTGGATGTTTTCAGCCTCTTTGTCGAGGATCAAGTGGCCATAGGTGTGTGGGTTCATTTCTGGATCTTCAATCCTGTTCCATTGATCCTCCTGCCTGTCACGGTACCAATACCATGCAGTTTTTAGCACTATTGCTCTGTAGTATTGCTTGAGGTCAGGGATACTGATTCCCCCAGATTTCCTTTTGTTGCTGAGAATAGTTTTAGCTATCCTGGGTTTTTTGTTGTTCCAGATGAATTTGATAATTGCTCTTTCTAACTCTGTGAAGAATTGAGTTGGGATTTTGATGGGTATTGCATTGAATCTGTATAGTACTTTAGGCAAAATGGCCATTTTAACTATATTGATTCTACCGATCCATGAGCATGGGAGGTTTTCCCATTTTTTGAGGTCTTCTTCCATTTCCTTCTTCAGAGTCTTGAAGTTCTTGTCATACAGATCTTTCACATGTTTGGTAAGAGTCACCCCAAGATACTTTATACTGTTTGTGGCTATTGTGAAGGGGGTCATTTCCCTAATTTCTTTCTCAGCCTGCTTATCCTTTGAGTATAGGAAGGCCACTGATTTGCTTGAGTTGACTTTATAACCTGCCACTTTGCTGAAGTTGTTTATCAGCTGTAGGAGCTCTCTAGTGGAGTTCTTTGGGTCACTTAGGTAGACGATCATGTCGTCTGCAAATAATGATAGTTTGAGTTCTTCCTTTCCAATTTGTATCCCTTTGATCTCCTTATGTTGTCGAATTGCCCGAGCTAGTACCTCAAGTACAATATTGAAAAGATAAGGAGAAAGGGGGCAGCCTTGTCTGGTCCCTGATTTCAGTGGGATTGCTTCAAGTTTCTCTCCATTTAGTTTGATGCTGGCTACCGGTTTGCTGTATATTGCTTTTACTATGTTTAGGTATGGGCCTTGAATTCCTGTTCTCTCCAAGACTTTAAGCATGAAGGGATGCTGAATTTTGTCAAATGCTTTTTCAGCATCCAATGAAATGACCATGTGGTTTTGTTCTTTGAGTTTGTTTATGTAGTGGATTGTATTGATGGATTTCCGTATATTGAACCAACCCTGCATTCCCGGGATAAAGCCTACTTGATCATGGTGGATGATCGTTTTGATGTGTTCTTTGATTCGGTTGGCAAGAATTTTATTGAGTATTTTTGCATCGATGTTCATAAGGGAAATTGGTCTGAAGTTCTCTTTCTTTGTTGGATCTTTGTGTGGCTTTGGTATCAGCGTAATTGTGGCTTCGTAGAAGGAATTGGGTAGTGTTCCTTCTGTTTCTATTTTGTGGAATAGTTTGAAGAGTATTGGTGTTAACTCTTCTTTGAAGGTCTGGTAGAATTCTGCACTGAAGCCATCTGGTCGTGTGCTTTTTTTGGTTGGAAGACTTTCTATGACTCCTTCTATTTCTTTAGGCATTATGGGACTGTTTAGATGGTCTAGTTGGTCCTGATTTAATTTTGGTATTTGGTATCTGTCAAGGAAATTGTCCATTTCCTCCAGATTCTCCAGTTGTGTTGAGTATAGGCTCTTGTAGTAGGATCTGATGATTTTTTGGATTTCCTCAGTTTCCGTTGTTATATCTCCCTTTTCATTTCTAAGTTTGTTAATTTGGATACTTTCTCTGTGCCCTTTGGTCATTCTGGCTAAGGGTTTATCTATCTTGTTGATTTTCTCAAAGAACCAGCTCCTGGTATTGTTGATTTTTTGTATGGTTCTCTTTGTTTCTACTTGATTGATTTCGGCCCTGAGTTTGATGATTTCCTGCCTTCTACTCCTCCTGGGCGAAATAGCTTCTTTTTGTTCCAGGGCTTTCAGGTGTGTCATTAAGCTGGTAATGTATGCTCTCTCCATTTTCTTTTTGGAGGCACTCAGGGCTATGAGTTTTCCTCTTAGCACTGCTTTCATTGTGTCCCATAGATTTGGATATGTTGTGTTTTCATTTTCATTGTGTTCTAAAAAGTCTTTAATTTCTTTCTTTATTTCTTCCTTGACCAAGGTATCATTGAGTAGAGTATTGTTCAGTTTCCACGTGTATGTGGGCTTTCTGTTGTTTCTGTTGCTATTGAAGACCACTTTTACTCCATAGTGATCAGATAGGAGGCATGGGATTAGTTCGATCTTCTTATATTTGTTGAGGTCTGTCTTGTGACCAATTATATGGTCGATTTTGGAGAAGGTACCATGAGGTGCTGAGAAAAAGGTATATTCTTTTGTTTTAGGATAGAATGTTCTATATATATCTGTTAAATCTAATTGGTCCAAAGCTTCAATTAGTTTCATTGTGTCCCTGTTTAGTTTCTGTTTTCCTGATCGGTCCATTGAGGAAAGTGCAGTGTTGAAGTCACCCACAATTATTGTGTTAGGTGCAATGTGTGCTTTTAGTTTTAATAAAGTTTCTTTTACGAAAGAGGGTGCCCTTGCATTTGGGGCATAGATGTTCAGGATTGACAGTTCTTCTTTTTGTATTTTTCCTTTGACCAGCAAGAAGTGTCCCTCAGGGTCTCTTTTGATGACTTTGGGTTGAAAGTCAATTTTATCTGATATTAAAATGGCTACTCCAGCTTGTTTCCTGAGACCATTTGCTTGTAAAATTGTCTTCCAGCCTTTTACTCTAAGGTAGTGTTTGTCTTTGACCCTGAGGTGTGTTTCCTGTAAGCAGCAAAATGTAGGGTCCTGTTTACGTATCCATTCAGTTAGTCTGTGTCTTTTTATTGGGGCATTAAGTCCATTGATGTTAAGAGATATTAAGGAATAGTGATTGTTACTTCCTATCATTTTTGACATTATTTTTTAAATTTGAATGCTTAACTTCTTTTGGGTTTGATGAAAGGTTACTATCTTGCTTTTTCCAGGGTGAAGTTTCCCTCCTTGTATTGGTGTTGTCCTCCTATTATCCTTTTTAGGGCCGGGTTTGTGGATAGATATTGGGTAAACTTGGTTTTGTCATGAAATATCTTAGTTTCTCCATCTATGGTGATTGAGAGTTTTGCTGGATATAGTAGTTTTGGTTGGCATTTGTGTTCTCTTAGAGTCTGCATGAGATCTGCCCAGGACCTTCTAGCCTTCATAGTCTCAGGTGAAAAGTCTGCTGTGATTCTGATAGGTCTTCCTTTATATGTTACTTGGCCTTTTTCTCTTACTGCCTTTAGTATTCTTTCTTTGTTTAGAACATTTGGTGTTTTGATTATTATGTGACGGGAAGTATTTCTGTTCTGGTCCAGTCTGTTTGGAGTTCTGTAGGCTTCTTGTATATTCATGGGCATCTCTCTCTTTAGGTTAGGGAAGTTTTCTTCCATAATTTTATTGAAGATATTTGCTGGCCCTTTAAGTTGTAAATCTTCACTCTCATCTATGCCTATAATCCTTAGGTTTGGTCTTCTCATTGTGTCCTGGATTTCCTGGATATTTTGGGTTACAAGCTTTTTGCATTTTGCATTTTCTTTAACTGTTGAGTCCATGGTTTCTATGGAATCTTCAGCATCTGAGATTCTTTCTTCTATCTCTTGTATTCTGTTGTTGATATTTGTATCTCTGTCCCCTGATTTCTTCCCAAGGCTTTCTATCTCCAAAGTTGTCTCCCTTTGAGTTTTCTTAGTTGTTTCTACTTCTGATTTTAGATCCTGGATGGTTTTGCTTAGCTCCTTCACTTGCATGTTTGTGTTTTCCTGTAATTCTTTAAGAGATTTTTGTGTTTCCTCTTTCATGAGCTCAGCCTGTTGACCAAAGTTCTCCTGTATTTCTTTAAGAGATTTTTGTGTTTCGTCTTTCATGACCTCAGCCTGTTGAGCAAAGTTCTCCTGTATTTCTTTAAGTGTTTTTTGCATTTCCTCCTTGTTGGCTTTTGTATTCTCCTGGATTTCTTTCAATGATTTTTGTGTTTCCCTTGCAAGGGCTTCTAACTTTTGATCCATTTTCTCCTGAATTTCTTTATGTATGACCTTCATGTGTTCCTGTACCAGCATCATGACCAGTGATTTTAAATCCAAATCTTGTTTTACTGGTGTGATGGGGTATCCAGGACATGTTGGTAGAGGAGAATTGGGTTCAGATGTTGCCATATTGCCTTGATTTCTGTTAGTGACGTTCCTGCGTTTGCCTTTTGCCATCTAGATCTCACTGGTGTTAGTTTATCTTGTCAGTGCTGGACTCACCAGTGCAAGCTGCCCCTTCCCAGTTGGCCTCTGGTGCACAGCTTACCTCCTGCACTGCTTGTAGACAGTGTGCTGCTGCCCAGGCTGTTCAGATCCCAAAGCAGGCACCCGAAGGCTCCCGCTGGGGCCCGCTGGATTCACTGGAGCACACTGACTTCTCCCAGCTGGCCGCCCGGAAGCCCAGCTAGCCACTTGCAGGACTTGGAGATGTAATGCTGCCGCCCAGACTGATCTGGATCCGGAAGCCGAGAGAGTAGAGCTAAGGGCTTCTGCCTGAGGCCTTGCCCCAGATTGTGTCTGTGGAGCAGATGGAGCCTGTGTGCACTCCCAGGGAGTGCGGAAGGTGTATGCTACTGTGACCTCCCCTGTGTTCAGCTCACTCCGCTGGGCAGCCGATCTGCCAACCGGGCTGTCGCACACAAGGTTAGCCTGGCCGCCCAGTCCCTGAGTCCAGGCAAAAGCCTGGGAGGCCAAGGTCCGAGCAAAGTTCCCCTAGAGCTATGACTGTTAATTGGGTTTGCCAGGTGACTAGGATGGCGGGCGTGCGCGCCCGCGCTCCCTGAAAGCGCCGGGAGAGTCTGCTTTGCTAACAATCACCTGGGCGGGTTGACTCACAGATTGCCCACCAAGCCGCCCAGTTCTTGGGGTCAGTCCTGTGCCTTTTGGGGCCTGGACCCCCGCTTTGTTAGCCTTAGGCTATGCCTGTTACAGGTCTGCCCGCCTGAGCTCTCTGTCGTCCTGCAGGCAAAATGGCGGCGGCGCGCTAGCAGGCCTGGGCAAAAAACCTCCTGGCTGGGTTGGCACCCCGATGGCCCCCCCGACCCGCCCAGGGCCTGGGTGCAGGCCAACGCCCGTCGGGCTCAGACCACCGCGGTGTTGGCCTCGGATTATGTTTGTGTACCTCAGTCTGTCCGATTCCTGGAGTACGGAACCAAGATGGATACTCCTCTCCTGACTGGTGGGAGGCCGAGTTCTGAAGTGGCCTCCGTGCAGGAAAGGCGCCGCACAACTGCAGCTGCTTGCTGCCCGGCTGGTCAGCGAAGGTCAGTGGTCGTGGGCGCAGGGCCCAACTGGTCCCTGTGACGCCTTGGTTCCACTGCTGATGGCCCTTCAGCTGGAGCAGCCACTGCTGCCGCTGCCGCCGCCGCCGCCGCCGCCCTAAACAGCTCTTAAGGCAGTGTAAGTACAATTCTAAGCAATAATTAAGATGGTTGTAGAAAAAAGAAATATATTGAGAAGGTGTTCGCTCAAATATTTTACTACCAGAACAATCCATAAAATGCCTAGTTCCTAAAAGTTTACTTGGCAGTAAAGAAATCTTTATTTTATTTTATTTTTTCTCTTCCAGAAAGATTATGTAGGTGTCAGTTGTTGGTGAGGAACTATGAGGTGAGGGAACAGTTTACTTAATTATAGAAAAGATATATTGCATATTTGTGTATCACGCCTGGATAAAAAGAGTTAGAGAGAGTGCTATCTTCCTAAAAATTCCCTTGATAATCACCTCACAGTCTCATTTGCAAACTTCAAGTGTGGAAAAGTAGATGTGCTAAACTTGTTCATATTCTCTTAGTAACAAGCCAGTGCTTTTTATAGCTTGTATATAGCTTGTACTTGCTAAGGGCTTCATTTGGAGCTTTGACTGCTCCTGATAACAAGTTTTGAATAACAATGGAAACATCAGGCCTGGCTGTGTCTGCTCTTTGGGGTCCTGTAGAGTTTCCTCCTAGTCTGCCACAGAGCTTGGTCCTGTGGAATCCAACTTATTTTCTGTTAAATCTCATGCCATTGTACTTTAAGTGTATTACATAGCACTGTTTTGCTTTTATAAATGTAGTTAATTAAAATCCATGATTTCATTTAAATTCAGCTTTGCTTGAGCCGAAGGAAAATTTTGCAGCCATGTGACTGCTCTTATTTAGCCAATTAGTACTTCTTTATTTTTAAACACACAGTGAGTGCATGACAAACCTGCATCACACTAACTCTGTCATTATCTGATCAATGTGTCCATGTACATATGGATATGAGATGGAAGAGGGAGAAGGAATCGGAGGGGAGAGAGAATGTGCTAGAGATAGAGAAAAAAACCAGGTCTTCTCAATGGTAGGTTTTCTTTGGACAACCGATCACTTCTCTGAGCTCTTTTCATTGGTGTCCCCATATCTACTGGCTCAGGGCTACTTCAATTTCCCTTCCTCTCCTAACTCACTGGGCCCTGGGGGCTTCCTCATTGGCCAGGCGGGGCAGGAGGCCAGCACAAAATTATTATATTCTATGTCTTTCTACCATTTTTGTCTGATATTTGTAAGTATTTTTAATTTACTATTCCAGTTAATTTAGTTTATATACATGTCACCCATATGCTTTCTGATCATTTGTGTCATTTGAGGGGTCTAAGGGATCAGTTTAATGATGGGTCTGGGGATCAGTTTAATGATCTTTTCTCTTTGCTCCATACACACTTCTGTGTTCCCTGTTTCATGATTTCTCAATGTTTTCACAGGCATGCCTGTCCTTCTTGGTCTGTTATTAATGATCCAGATTCTCTGTGATCATAACTGGGAAGGTTTTGCTTTTCTCTCTGCAACCTAATGCATTTCCTTCTGTCAGAGCTTCCCTGAGCTCCCATTGCTCTGTTCTGTTGCTATAGCCTCTTACCTGGTGTGTGAACTTGTAATTTCTCAGCTCCTTTAGCTCTCATGCTTAGAACACAAACAATTGTTCTGTTTGGTATAAATAGAGTGAGGATTAAATGTGTTAATTATTGAAGGCCTTATATGTGATAATTTGCTTGCTACTATTTATTTGTGGTTCATATATTTTACAAGTTTTTTTAAAAAATTCTTTTTAATTCAAAGAAAACTGGTCCTGAGGCTGGAGAAATGATACACCAAATGCTTGCTGTTGAAATCTTGGGGCCGGGATCCCATGCCCAGCATCCCCGAAAAAGTTGGGTTCAGTCCTATGTGTTCAGGTGATTCCAGTGCTGGGGAGATAGAAACAGTAGGATTGCAGGGGTTTGATGGCCAGCCAGTCTGGCTGAATCAGCAAGCTCTAGGTTCTTAACCGAGAGAATTTATCTTTAAAAATATGGTGGAAAGCAATAAAGGAAGACATTTAACTTTGACCTCTGGATCCCACAGCACCTTTACACACATACACACACACACACACACACATACACACACACACACACACACACACACACACACACACACGAACACGCACACATGCACGCACACATGCACACATGCACACACACGTATGCATGCATGCATTCATGAATACTCATGAATACACACACACACATGCACATACACAGACACACACGCACATTCCTCTACTCCAGGAATATAGGTAGACACACCCCCATATACCACCATATGAATGAACACACATATCACACATACATATATACGTATGTGTATATGTATATATATATATATATATATATATATATATATATATATATATATATATATATATATATATATATATATACATGCACAAAGCATAATGTATCATCCAAATGTGGGATTATTCTAAAACATAATAGTCCTTCAATATAAGAAGTTACATTCATGTAATTAATTATAATATTTGTGTAAAAATGATATAATTACCTCAATAGATAATTCTAACTTGTAGGAACAACTTTTACTCTGCCTGAAACTAACCTATCTTTTCTTTCTTATCTCTTGTTTCTCTCTATATATCATCTTTGTATTTATCAATATCAGTCTAATTTATGATAAACTCAGTATCTCCAGTTAGTGGGAAGAGAGATTCTGTTTCTTTTACTTAGCCTTAGTACTTGCCTACATTTTTTTCCTTTGTACACCATGAGAATTTTTTATAAAAATAATTACTTTAATATTAATTTAATTCAAAGGTCTTTGTGCATTTCTTATTCCATCATATCATTAAGCATTACTGTTCCAGTGCTCAGGGTCAGAAGTTAGTAAGGCACACACAAGAGAGGTAGCTAATTGCAACCATGGGAACCAACCTCCATGATAAAATGGGGGACATCTGGGCAGGAAGTGCAGGTGGCATGTGGCTTGAATGTAGTTCCTTGCCTGTCATAGGCATTCTCAAAGCTTCTTGTTAAAAGGATTCTTCTAGCTGATGAGACCAGACAGAAGAGATGTGAACCCAGTGCAAAAAATGAAACCACAGATATGCATACTTAGTTTTGCTTCTACGATTTAAAAGCTAATTATTTGAACATTTGACTAATTTCCTTGGCCTTGGAACTTACAGAAATGGCAAAAGTGACTCAGAAAAAAAATGCTGATTTTTGTTTGGAGGATGAGATTATCCTTTAAATCACCTTACTTATGTGCATGAACTAAATTTTATATGAAATCTTTTAGTGCAGACTTTTGTTAACTTATTCACTAATTATGCAATAAAACTGTTGGAATAACTGTCTAACTCATATTTTATTAGTGCTTAATTAAAGATATGGTTCAAATAATTGTGGCATATTGCAATACTAGTGAACCAAAAAATTATAATAAACAAAGTGACAACAGAAAATTACTAGGTATGGTTTGCTTTTATGGATCTTTTAGCTGAATTTATAAATAGATTACATCATTTTTGGATGTTTTTGGCCTCATATTAACCTTTCTAAATGAGCTGCTGCCACGGGTGTAGCATATTTATGAAATGGGTCTTTCTGATGGCCTTAAAGCAGGTATCAACATGCCCTTTGGGGTTTTCCATAAATCCAATTTTTAGATCTGATGCCAATAGTGGTTTAGAAATAAATTGAGAGGAAGATTGACAAAAAGTCATAAATTAAATAACCACAGGGACCTAGATAGAGGAGCCTCAGGAGGTATTGTGGCTTATTGAATTATAGCCTTAAGCAGAGTTCAACACTACTTTTTTTTTTTTGTACAGTAATATGACTCCAGTTCACACTTTAGCCTTGAATGGAATGACTGTCTTTAGTGGTATTGTGATTTCTCTTAGTTTTTAAATCATCATCATTAGACTTAGGTATTGTGTGTTGACCAAAAATAGAAATTATCAAGTTGATTTCATATGCAATGGTAGTGGAAGTTTGTAGCTCTAGGCTCCCCAGCTTGGTTCCTTATTGATTTCAGTCTATTTAAGCCAAGATACCCATTTAGAAAAATGGATCAAGTAATGAGGACAATAGACAATAATATATTTGACTTTATCATTCTCAAAAAGAAAAAAATTGGCATGTATAAATTTATTGCCATGGATCTGAAATATCAGATTTAAAAGTTCACTGGATAGTCAGATGAAAACACCTTCCATTTGCCTCCTTCTTCTCCTAAAGGGTATGTGTGTTGAGCATGTCTCCTCTAAGACCTCCCAGGAAGGGAGACAAGGGAACTAAATCTTATTGGAGCACTAGAGCCAGCCTATCCTGAGCTAGTTCTTCAGAATGCATTCTGCTCCATTTTATTCCATCAGGACCAACCCAGAAGATTATGCTGTGTTTATGGAAAAGGAAGACAGACGAACTTGTGAAAGGGCCAGGGGCCAGTCCTCAGATGAGAGCCCTCTAGAAGATAGACAAACCTGACAAAGGGACAGGCCAGTCCTCAGATGAGAGCCTTCTAAAAGAATAGGTGTTTGTGACACTCTCTGACTCCATCATTGATAGTTTGCATGTGAATCTTGATTTACAGAAAGTATGATTAATGCACTTGCTATGAAAGCCTATGGACATTTTAAAACATTAGTTAACATTGAGAAAATTGTAATTAATTGCACATCATCTGACTGGGATCCTCAATACTGCCTTTGTAAGGACTCTTATCAGATCTTTCACCTAATTAGCACAGCACTTCACAGTTTTGTTTGCAGCTATAATGTTCACTCTAAGCTTCTTTCATTATCTCTTCATACGCGTGGCTATTTTTCCCTACAAGAAGTAAATTAACTTTACGGAAATACCCAAGAGTTAACAGAAGAGGATATATGGTCCAATATAACCTTGCTACCCTTAGGTGGGATGGTTGCTCTGATGAACCCTGGAGGCTAAATACAGAGAGGGAGACTGATGGAGATAATGGGGAAGGGAAAGACAGGGACACGGATGAAGAAAGGGAGAGGCGAAAGGAGCAGGGAACCGTTTCCCAGAATTATCTAGAAAAATTAGAAAATTAGAATAGACGTTTTTGGGGACGGTTAACAAGTTTATAGAGTTCACCTAGGTCTTAACAGAGAGGTTTCCAGTTTTCTAGGCATTTCTAGAACTGTTTTGTTGTGAGACTTACAGAGAGGTCACGGACTGAAGGACAGGATTGCTTTTGGTTGTCTAATGTTTCTGGGTTAAGAAGTTTACCAAGTCCCTGTACACATGCATGCAGTTGTAAGGATGATGCAAAGCCATCCCTTGTATCCTCCAGGGGGTTCTTCTCAGTGCTTACAGTGCACACAGTTATAGAACAGTAAGTACCACAGTGAGGATGGTGGTTCCTTCATGTCACTGATCCCACTCCAGCTCCCTGTACACATGTGCCTATGCTTACATGTATGATTGTGTATCAGTCCTAAGTTTATCACACATGTTACTACAATGCACCTTCACCACCATCCCTATCCAAGGCAGCTTGTCAATAGCAAAGATCTGTGCACACGAATATGCTTCCCATCCTGGGCATTCTTCTCCTCTACGTGCTTTACGTTCTCCTCCCAACCCTGGGCAACAATTATTCTATTCAACAAAACTGTGTTCTTTTGAAAATGTTATAAATGACATCCCAGGTTATGGACAGTTTTAGAATTATCCCCCATATACTGCAGTTCACCAAAGATTCATCTAAGCTGTTTCCCTGGTGGCCGAGTGCTGGGAGGAATTGTGATAAACCCTTTTTGGATGACATAAGCTAGCACGGTGCTTACCCTAGGGTTCCTGAGGGGAGTCCTGGAGAATGAAGACACACTTGAGCTGTCTTTCATGTCTGCCTCATAGATCAGAAGTGATGGGTTTGGGAAACCTTCTGTTGGGACCAAAGAAGTAACATACCTGGTGGTTGTGTTGTCCCTTTCATCTTGGTATCCCAACTCAGCCTTTAGAAATGCCCTATGGTTAACCTTTGCTTTATTTCTTGTGCTCATAACCATACTGAGTCAGGGAAATACAGACAGCAATGCATCTATGCTGTCTTGAATAGAGAAACAGAGAATAGGACATCTACCTGTCTCTTTTCCCTGTGAATAGGTATCCTTCCTCTTGTTTATCATACGTTTATACATTTACCTTATTTTCTTGTGATTTTGAATGAAAATTAAATCCCTCCTGGTTCCCTCTCAAGCCTGTATTGACATTTAATTACATAGGTCAGGATATTTTTTTCTGTAAATACTAAACTAAAATTTAATTAAGCAATGAGGAAAATAACAGAAAGCTAGAGATATAGGGAATGAAAGATTTGCCAATTCAGTGGCTCTAACTGAATAACTCATAAATCCTCACTGTTTTCATCCATTGTGAAAAATTCTTACAGCTGTTATACTGATAATATGATAATCATATATATCATATACATTCATATATGCATATTTTATATTATATATTAAATTTAATATATTATAAAAGCTATGAAGGCACTGGCCATTAGCTAATGTACAACATCTTCAGAAGTTAAAAAAGTGCACGTGTCTAGTTCTTAGTATGAAATGGGCATTTTCCTAGAACTGTTCCAGTAGATTATTCCTCATATCTAATTCGTGATCCATCCTATGTAAGCTTGCCTTCCAAGGGAATGAAATTACTCTGTTTATTAAGTCATTTGCATCGACTATATGTTTTGAGAAATGTCACATAAAGTACCTAAGTTCTGAGGAATGTCACCGTCTCATTTTTATTTAAAGGAATGGTATGAGTGGTAACTCTAGTAAAGCTCTGCTGGACAAAGGTGTTGCACCATTGTCTGTTGTCTTTGTGTGATCACCAATGGCATTGGGTCTCTGATGCATACGTTGCTTAGAATGGATATGACGACCACACCCAGTAGGATGATGAGTTGAATTGATTTGGGTTGGAGTTGAATTGGCTTATGTTTTAATCTTATTCATAGTTCTGATGGATGGTTAAAATTAATGTTTTGGTCATGATTGATAAATGGTTTACAAGAAAGTTAAGGCTAACCTAAGAAAGTAAGAGCCATGACCCAGTGGTCAAATGGGAAATCAGATTTCATCCAAGTCATATCTGCTTCTATATCTATGTGGAGACTGATAAGAAAGCTGAGTAGGTCTGCATTCAAAATTTCCACTGAAAATCCAGGTTATCAAAGACTCCTTTCATTTCTGAATTTAAGAATTTACAATTCAACTCAGAAAAATGTGGGCAACTTAAAAATAAATGAAGTGTTTTTCTTAATTTTCTTAGCACATTGATATTATTTGATGGCAGAGAGTTACTGAAAACTGGATTAATTTAGAAAAATAGCTTTAGTATTTAGAAAATAATCTGAGATCTAGATTAATGTGTTGATGCCAGGATAAAGATGAAAACTGATTAATTGGGTGAATTATTCAATAAATATTTACAAATGCTTGAATAATTAGAAATTACAATATGGCAGGCTTTATACCAGGTACTGATGAGGTGAGCTGCTATTCCTGAGAGAACATCATTTGATTGGAATTTTACTAATTAAATGTAAGACTCCAATCTAACCTGAGGATGCAAAGATGAATAAGACATTTTCTATCCTCAAGTTGCTGGATCTCAAAGGCAAAACAGGACAGATTCTCTATTCTCTACATATCTTGCTTATAATTGAATTCTGAAGAATCGGCAGATAGCTTATAGCAGATGCACAAACAGTTTTTGCACAAATGAATATGTAAGCAGCTAACTGTAGTATTGTGTTCATACTACAGTGAAACCATGAGGAAACTTCTAGGGTAGTGAGCCTATATGAAAGTCTAATCATCTAGGGGAATGGAGGGAAGGCCAGGGAGAGTCTCAGAGGACACCTTTGAATTGAATCTTGAAGAATGAGCAGAATTCTGCACAGCAGAGGAATAGATTGAGACAAATTGTGACTTTACATTAAAGTTTTGGTAAATGTGAAATGTTCAAGTAGCAGAACCTAGCCACTTTTAATGAAGGGATAGGGATTACTTTTGACATGGAATAGAGTCATTTGGGGAGTATATTCTTCTAAGGAGATTACCTTATATGCTTATCTTACATGTTTATGTGAAACAGTAACAGAATTTAAGTGTCTAAACTGTATTAGTAAATGTGTTCTCAGGAAAGACAAAGTAATAGCCATATGGAAAGTGGGGTAGAGAGTGCCAGAGCCTGGTGATGGTGGTTGTGGTGATGGTGGTGGTGGTGATGGTGGTAGTGATGGTGATAGTGGTGATGGTGATGGTGGTGGTGATGGTGGTGGTGGTGATGGTGGCAGTGGTGATGGTGGTGATGGTGGTGGTGGTGATGGTGGTGGTGGTGGTGATGGTGGTGGTAGTGGTGATGGTGGTGGTGGTGTGTTCAGGACTTATCATTTAGTACCCAATTCATTTGTCTTTCCCTGGGGGAAGACTATTTCTCCTGCTCTTAGTCTTTTTTAGTTGCCTGAAGTTCTTCTTTTTAATTAAAAATTTTTCAGATAATATATTTGATCATATTCTTCCCATTCCCTTAACTTCCCGTAGACTCCTGTGGTGTTGAGGTCTCTGGATCTTTCCTTTCTCCATGCTGCATGGCTATTGGTTTTGTCCTTGTCCCACTCTCCTACAGGCAGTCACGTTGGCGAGACCTTATGGGTGTATCTTTTATTGCTTGAGACAAGTCTTTCACTGGTCTGGAGCTCAGCTGGTTGGCTGGACTAGCTGGTGAGAAAAATCCCAGAATTCTGCCTTCTTCTTTCTCTATTGTTGAGAATCACAAGTCTGTGTTACCACGCCTAGCTTCCAGTTCTGGGGACTAAACTGAAATTCTTGTGATTGTGTGGTAAGCTTTACTCACTGACCTGTCTCTTCAGCCCGCACTAGGGTGAATGTTTTCAATACACATCTGTTGAAGCACAACATCTGTAATTCACAAAATAGATAAACAAAATAAACGGTTGTGTAAGCTGTTGTCACCCTCAGCTTACACAGATTATGAAAATTGTCACAATCTCCATATCTATCCATCTCATAATTTTAAGGCCAGCTGCTGTGACACATACCTTTAATATCAGTGCTTGAGAAGCAGAAGTGGGCAGGCCTCTGTGAGTTTAAGAACAGCTTGGTCTACAGAGTATGTCCAGGTCAGCTAGGGCTACATAGTTGTACCCTGTCTCAAAACACAAGAGATACAATTTTAGTAAAAGATTTGGATGTTTTGCTTTAATGCCCGACCAATGAAAATGCTGAATTTTCCCCTCTGCATCTTGGAGCTACCTTTGACCAGGTCAGTTCTGAAAAGACAACTTTCTGATCCATACCAGTTGATTATAGAGGAGCTGAGTTTGAGACACAAGAGGATCCACAACTATAGACAGCAAAAGACACCATATTTACTAACAAATTGAGAACAAGAGAGTGCAAGTAGGGTTCTCAGATAAATTAAATAGTGCTTTTAAAATAAATTGTTGTTAGGGAAAAGCTGTTACTTATATGCATTGATTTTATGTTTCTTACTTGGACAATAACTATAACTACTATTTATTAGCCACTTACTATGTGGCAGGACAGTTTTCTCAGCTTTATAGTAGTAAGCAATTGAAACTTTACTTTTCTTATTATTACATGAAGCATCTCAAGCAAAGAGCTGGTTGTTCCAGAAATCCCAGTCGGGATGTCTCCGAACTAGGCTTGGAACTTAACTCAGAGTTTTGTTTCCTAGATGGATGCTAAAAATCTACAGAGTTAGCCACAGGGTATAAAGCAATAGCTATCTGCATAATTAGTGAAGAATAATGATATTCTCTAGTAAATTGCTAATACTCATGACATAAGTGGCAGAGATTCTGAAGGAATAATTTAATCAAGAAGCAGCATAGTGGTATATGTACCTATGAAGGGCATTTATCATCTGCGTATTCATAAGTTTTATATTAGTTTATTAAATACTACAAACAGATAATAAGCTTCTTCAAAAATCTTGCTTTACAGAATCTTAGAAGAGAACACAGAAAAACAAAAGGTAGCAGCCTAGTGAAGGATCTTAGAATAATTTTGCTGGCAATGTGGACAGGAAATACTGCTGCTTGCCCAGGAGTTGGGCTGCTTTCCGTGGAACAGACACGTGATTTTTTTCTCTTGTGGGATTGATAGAAATTTGCATCCAAGTTAGAGGAAACTCTCTTAGATTTTCAAAGCTGCAGGGATGGAGAAGCCTGGCTGACAAGATGGGATTTGTAAATTAGGCTAAAGCTCTATTTTAGTCTGTCTACTAGTGGTTTTCCAATTCTTCTCACTCTGAACTGTAAGGAGTTCTAAACAAACTGTGTTCAAATAATTGCCTGACTATAATTAGACTGAAAATTTTTTTCTCAATAATTTTTTTCTTTCATTCTTTCCTTTTTTCTTTAAATCTTCTAGCTTGTGTTTCATTGTAGAAAAAATCTGTTTCAAGATTAAGAAATGTAAGTGTGTTTGCTGGGTGATGGTAGTGCTGGGGGTGGTGGTAGTGGTGGTGGTAGTGGTGTGGTGGTGGTGGTGGTGGTGGTGGTGGTGGTGGTGGTGGTAGTGGTAGTGATGCTGGGTGTGTGTGGGTGTGTATATGAGTGCACACACAACCTCAGCTGTGGTTCTTAAGCATTCTTTACTCTGTGATCTGACCCAGTTTTTATCACACTGACCTAGAGTTTACAAAGTAGGCTGGCCCAGTTGACAATGGGGCCCCATACTCCCTCTGCATCCTCAGTGTTGAGGTCAATGGCTTGTTTCCATGCTCAGCCTTTTATTGCATGGCTTCTGGGCTTTGAAATCAAGCTGTCACACTTGTGAAGCAACCACTTGACTGCCTTGCCTGCTTTCTAATCCCCTCTGAGGTGTTTTAGTGACTCAGGAAGTGTTTACTTACCACAGTGAAGGAGAAGATTTGAAGTGACCTAGAATGTTTGCATGTAGAAATTCAGTGGATTGTAGAACATGGATGAAGGCAAGTTGATCCTGGTAGATAAACCTCAGACACAAGGCCAGTAATAGATGGTTTATAAAAGTCTGTTCAGGGAATTGAGAGGGCTTCTAGGGAGAGAGGGATAAATCAAAGAATTGCCACTATGATTTTGACAGCAGAACTAGTTTCACGATGAGGGGATATGCATACATGTGTGGGGCTCAGGAGAGGGTGGAGAAGTGTGGGAACATTTGTTATCTACATGACTCAGTACTGACACTTATGCAAGTGTAGCATATTCCTCTTGTGATCTAGAGAACTCCTTCCCCCCAAAGCATCAAAAGACCTGCTCCCTGCACGTCACATTGTCCGGTTTCTGGGTTCTTGATGAAATGATCCTGATCAAAAGACGTTTCCTTTTGTCTCCTGTGTCCTAATGACATGCTTAATTTTTCTTTAAGCACTTCCAAAAGAATTCTTTTGTATGAGGTGATGTATAAAAATCCCATTAGAGAATTATTTAAAAAGAATAAGATCTTTGACCCCTATAAAATTTTATGTAGAGGGAAAAGAATTTATATAAAAAAGACTTTGGCTTTAAGGTAATTTAAAGTTGAAAAGCTGTTCAGATGGTTTAGGGAAGATGAGCTTTGGCTTTTGTGAGGACTGATTACTGCTTGGGCTATTTTGTAACAGAGTGCAGAGTGATGGGCAAATCCCACAGAACCAAGGTTGCTTCTAGCTGAGACTGACTGCTTCAAGAAGACAGTCACAGCTATAAATCAAAAGTTCTTCCTGTCCCCAGCCGGACCAGACAGGCCACCCCAGGTACTGAGCTATCCCGAGTGTAAGACCTCGGGGGACACAGACAACCGAGCTGCGGGCTGCCGCCTGTACCCAGGAACTGGGAGAACAGAGGCACCTCCGTGGGCCGCCAGAAGTGGGTACTCTGCCCTGCAGAGAAGACGGAGTCACCATCTTTGTCCCCAGCCGGACCAGACCGGCTACTCCAGGTACTGAGCTATCCCGAGTGTAAGAACTTGGGGGTGAGGGGGGGGAGGGGGGCACGCAGACAAACGACCTGTCGGTTGCTGCCTGCACCTAAGAACTGGGAGAGCAGGGGTTCCTCAGAGGGTCAGCCTGACACTGGTACTCTGCCCTGTGAAGAAGGCGGAGTCACCATCTTTGTCCCCAGCCAAATGAGACAGGCCACCCCAGGCACTGAGCTATCCTGAGTCTAGAACCTCTGGGGATGCAGGCAGGTAAGCTGCTGGCTGCCACCTGCGCCCAGGAACTGGGAGAGCAGTGGTTCCTCTGTGTGCCAGGCAGTCGTGGGGCCGGTGCCCTGAGGGATTCCCCACTGCCATCCTAGCTCTCTGACAGAGCAGACAGGCAGTACCAGGTTCAATCAACAGAGACAACCCAAGCATAACATTGCTTGGGGCAGGACACACCAGGGCTCCAACAGCACCCAAGAGGAGGGCAGCTCATCAGCAATCTCTCACAGGGGAAACCCAGCCATCCAGTGTTATGGAAATAGCCTACAGCCTCACAGGAGACTCAAACACCAGCCAGAGACAAGACCAACTAACACCAGAGATAACAAGATGGCAAAGGGCAAACTCAGGAACGCTACTAACAGAAATCTAGGCAATATGGCAGTGTCTGAACCAAACTCTCCAACATCAGCAAGTCCTGGTTATGCCAACACACCAGAAAAACAAGATTTGGATTTAAAATAACTGGTCACGATGCTGCTAAAAGAACACAAAAAGGACATAAATGAATCTCTTAGAGAAATATAGGGGAACATGAATAAGCTAGAAACCCGTATAATGGAAACATAACAATCACTTAGAGAAATTCAGGAGAATAAGGCTCAAGAGATAGAAGCCAATAAAGAAGAAACACACACACACACACACACACACACACAAACCCTTAAAGAAATGCAGGAGAAAGTGAGTCATATGGCAGAAGTCATGAAAGAGGAAACACAAAAGTCTCTTAAAGAAGTAAAGGAAAACACAAACAAACAAATGAAGGAACTGAGCAAAACCATCCTGGATCTAAAAACAGAAGTAGAAACAACTAAGAAATCACAAAGAGAGACAACTTTGGAGTTAGAAAACCTTGAGAAGAAATCAGGGGCAGTATATATGCAAATATCAACAACAAGATACAAGAGATGGAAGAAAGAATCTCAGATGCTGAAGATACCATAGAAACCATTGACTCAACAGTCAAGGAAAATGCAAAATGCAAAAAGCTTGTATCCCAGAAGATCCAGGAAATCCAGGACACAATCCAGGAAATCCAAACCTAAGGATTATAGGTATAGATGAGAGTGAAGATTTACAGCTGAAAGGGCCAGCAAATATCTTCAACAAAATTATGGAAGAAAACTTTCCCAACTTAAAGAGAGAGATACCCATGAATATACAAGAAGCCTACAGAACTCCAAACAGACTGGGCTTGAGCAGAAATACCTCTCGTCACATAATAATCAAAACCCCAAATGTACTAAACAAAGACAGAATATTAAAGACAGTGAGAGAAAAAGGCCAAGTAGCATATAAAGGAAGACCTATCAGAATCCACCAGACTTCTCACCAGAGACTAGGAAAGCTAGAAGATCCTGGGCAGAACTCATGCAGACTCTAAGAGAACACAAATGTCAGCCAAGACTACTATACCCAGCAAAACTCTCAATCACCATAGATGGAGAAACCAAGATATTCCATTACAAAACCAAATTTACACAATATCTTTCCACAAACCCAGCTCTACAAAGAATAATAGGAGGAAAACCCCAATACAAAGAGGGAAACTACACCCTGGAAAAAGCAAGATAGTTATTTTCTTTCATCAAATCTAAAAGAAGATAACCACTCAAATATAAAAATAACATCGAAAATGACAGGAAGTAATAATCACTATTCCTTAATATCTCTTAACATCAATGGACTCAACTTCCCAATAAAAAGACATAGACTAACAGACTGGATAAGGAAACAGGACCCATTTTGTGCATACAGGAAACACACCTCAATGTCAAAGACAAACACTACCTTAGAGTAAAAGGCTAGAAGACAATTTTACAAGCCAATGGTCTCAGGAAACAGCCAGAGTAGACATTCTAATATCAGATAAAATTGACTTCAACCTAAGGTCATCAAAAGAGATACAGAAAGACACTTCCTGCTGGTCAAAGGAAAAATCCACCAAGAAGAACTTTCAATTCTGAACATCTATGCGCCAAATCAAAGGCACCCTCATTCATAAAAGAAACTTTACTAAAGCTCAAAGCACACATTGCACCTAACACAATAATTTTGGGTGACTTCAACACTCCACTCTCCTCAATGGACTGATCAGGAAAACAGAAACTAAACAGGGACACAATAAGACTAATTGAAGCTTTGGACCAATTGGACTTGACTGATATTTATTGAACATTTCACCCTAAAACAAAAGAATATACCTTTTTCTCAGCACCTCATGGCCCCTTCTCCAAAATCGACCATATAATTGGTCACAAGACAGACCTCAACAAATATAAAAGATCGAACTAATCCCATGCCTCCTATCAGATCACTATGGAGTAAGAATGATCTTCAATAGCAACAAAAACAATAGAAAGCCCACATACACATGGAGGCTGAACAATACTCTACTCAATGACAACTTGGCCAAAGAAGAAATAAAGAAAGAAGTCAGAGACTTTTTAGAATTTAATGAAAACGAAGGCCCAACATACCCAAATCTTTGGGACACAATGAAAGCAGTGCTAAGAGGAAAATTCATATCCCTGAGTGCCTCCGAAAAGAAAATGGAGAGTGCATACACTAGCAGCTTAATGACACACCTGAAAGCCCTGGAACAAAAAGAAGCCAATTTACCCAGGAGGAGTAGAAGTAAGGAAATCATCAAACTCAGGGCTGAAATCAGTTAAGTGGAAACAAAGAGAAACATACAAAGAATCAACACATCCAGGAGCTGGTTCTTTGAGAAAATTAACAAGATAGATAAACCCTTAGCCAGACTGACCAAAGGGCACAGAAAAAGTATCCAAATTAACAAAATTAGAAATGAAAAGGGAGATATAACAACAGAAAGTGAGGAAATTCAAAAAATCATCAGATCCTACTACAAAAGCCTACACTCAACACAGCTGGAGAATCTGGAGGAAATGGACAATTTCCTAGATAGATACCAAATACCAAAATTAAATCAGGACCAAATAGATCATCTAAACAGTCTCATAACCCCTAAATAAATAGAAGGGGTCATAGAAAGCCTTCCAACCAAAAAAAGCACAGGACCAGATGGCTTCAGTGCAGAATTCTATCAGACCTTCAAAGAAGACCTAACACCAATACTCTTCAAACTGTTCCACAAAATAGAAACAGAAGGAACACTACCCAATTCTTTCTACGAAGCCACAATTACGCTGATACCAAAACTACACAAAGATCCAACAAAGAAAGAGAACTTCAGACCAATTTCCCTTATGAACATCGATGCAAAAATACTCAATAAAATTCTTGCCAACTGAATCCAGGAACACATAAAAACGATCATCCACCATGATCAAGTAGGCTTTATTCCAAGGATGCAGGGTTGGTTCAATATACAGAAATCCATCAATCCAATCCACTACATAAGCAAACTCAAAGAACAAAACCACATGGTCATTTCATTGGATGCTGAAAAAGCATTTGACAAAATTCAGCATCCTTTCATGCTTAAAGTCTTGGAAAGAACAGGAATTCAAGGCCCATGCCTAAACATAGTAAAAGCAATATACAGCAAACCGGTAGCCAACATCAAACTAAATGGAGAGAAACTTGAAGCAATCCCACTAAAATCAGGGAATAGATAGGGCTGCTCCCTTTCTACTTATCTTTTCTTTTGTTTTTTTTTTTTAAATATTTTTATTTTCTATATTCTTTGTTTACATTCCAAATGATTTCCCCTTTCCCGGATCCCTCTCCCCATATGTCCCATAAGCCTTCTTCTCTCCATCCATTCTCCAATCACCTCCCTCCTTTTTTTCTCTGTCCTTATATTCCCCTCCAATGCTAGATCAATCCTTTCCAGGATCAGGACCTTCTCCATACTTCATGGGAGTCATTTGTTATGCGATTTGTGCCTTGGGTATTCAGGGCTTCTGGGCTAATTAATATCCACTTATCAGAGATTGCATTCCATGTGTATTCTTTTGTGACTGAGTTACTTCACTTAGGATGATATTTTCCAGATCAAACCATTTGCCTAAAAATTTTGTGAATTCATTGTTTCTAATTGCTGTGTAGTATTCCATTGTGTAAATATACCACATTTTCTGTATCCATTCCTCCTTTGAGGGGCATCTGGGTTCTTTCCAGCTTCTGGCTATTATAAATAAGGCTGCTATGAACATAATGGAGCATGTGTCTTTATTGCATGCCAGGGAATCCTTTGGGTATATGCCCAGGAGAGGTATAGCAGGGTCCTCCGGAAGTGTCATGTCCAGTTTTCTCAGGAACTGCCAGACTGATTTCCAAAGAGGATGTACCATCTTACAGCCCCACCAGCAGTGGAGGAGTGTTCCTCTTTCTCCACATCCTTGCCAACACCTGCTGTCTCCTGAGTTTTTGACCTTAGCCATTCTGACTGGTGTAAGGTGAAATCTCAGGGTTGTTTTGATTTGCATTTCCCTAATGACTAATGATGTTGATCACTTCTTAAGGTGCCTCTCGGCCATCCAAATTTCTTCAGGTGAAAATTCTTTGTTTAGATCTGTACCCCATTTTTTAATAGGGTTATTTGGTTCCCTGGGTTCTAACTTCTTGAGTTCTTTGTATATATTGGATATTAGCCCTCTATCAGATGTAGGGTTGGTGAATATCCTTTCCCAATTTGATGGTTGTGGTTTTGTCCTTTTAACAGTGTTCTTTGCCTTACAGAAACTTTGTAATTTTATGAGGTCCCATTTGTCAATTCTTGATCTTAGAGCATAAGCTATTGGTGTTCTATTCAGGAACTTTTCCCCTGTGCCCATGTCCTCAAGGGTCTTCCACAGTTTCTTTTCTATTCGTTTCAGCATGTCTAGTTTTACATGGAGGTCCTTGATCCACTTGGAGTGAAGTTTGGTACATGGAGATAAGAATGGATCAATTCGCATTCTTCTGCATGCTGACCTCCAATTGAATCAGCACCATTTGGTGAACAGGCTATCTTTTTTCCACTGGATGTTTTCGGCTCCTTTGTCGAAGATCAAGTGACCATTGGTGTGTGGATTCATTTCTGGATCACCAGTTCTATTCCATTGGTCCACTTGTCTGTCACTGTGCCAATACCGTGCAGTTTTTAACACTATTGCTCTGTAGTATTGCTTGAAGTCAGGGATACTGATTCCCCCAGAATTTCTTTTGTTGTTGAGAATAGTTTCAGCTATCCTGGGTTTTTGTTATTCCAGATGAATTTGAGAATTGCTTTTTCTAACTCTGTGAAGAACTGAGTTGGGATTTTGATGGGGATTGCGTTGAATCTGTAGATCGCTTTTGGCAAGATGGCCATTTTAACTATATTAATCCTGCCAATCCCCGAGCATGAAGAAGACTTCAAAAAATGGAAAAACCTCCCATGCTCATGGATCGGCAGGATTAATATAGTTAAAATGGCCATTTTGCCAAAAGCAATATACAGATTCAATGCAATACCCATCAAAATCCCAACTTAATTCTTCACAGAGTTAGAAAGAGCAATTATCAAATTCATCAACTGCATGGTATTGGTACAATGACAGGCAGGCGGATCAATGGAACAGGATTGAAGATCCAGAAATGAACCCACACACCTATGGCCACTTGATCCTCAACAAAGGGGCTGAAAACATCCAATGGAAAAAAGATAGCCTTTTCAATAATTGGTTCTGGTTCAACTGGAGGTCATCATGCAGAAGAATGCGAATTGATCCATCCTTGTCTCCTTGTACTAAGCTCAAATCCAAATGGATCAAGGACCACCACATAAAGCCAGACACTCTGAAGCTAATAGAAAAGAAACTGGGGAGGACCCTTGCGGACATCGGAATGGGGGGAAAGTTCCTGAACTGATCAACAATAGTGTATGCTCTAAGATCAGTAATTGACAAATGGGACCTCATAAAATTACAAAGTTTCTGTAAAGCAAAGGATACCATCAAAAGGACAAATCAGCAACCAACAAATTGGGAAAAGATCTTTACCAACCCTATATCAGATAGAGGACTAATATCTAATATATACAAAGAACTCAAGAAGTTAGACCCCAGAAAACCAAATAACCCTATTAAAAATGGGGTACAAAGTTAAACAAAGAATTCTCACTTGAAGAACTTCAGATGGCGGAGAAACATCTTAAAAAATGCTCAACTTCACTAGTCATCAGGGAAATGCAAATCAAAACAACCCTGAGATTTCACCTTATACCAGTCAGAATGGCTAAAAAACTCAGGAGACAGCAGGTGTTGGCAAGGATGTGGAGAAAGAGGAACACTCCTCCACTGCTGGTGGGGTTGCAAATTGGTACAACCACTCTGGAAATCAGTCTGGTGGTTCCTCAGAAAACTGGGCATTTCACTTCCAAAAGATCCTGCTATACCACTCCTGGGCATATACCCAAAAGATTCCTCAGCATGTAATAAGGTCATATGCCCCACTATGTTCATAGCATCCCTATTTATAATAGCCAGAAGCTGGAAAGAACCCAGGTATCCCTCAACAGAAGAATGGATGCAAAAAATGTGATATATATACACAATGGAGTACTATTCAGCCATTAGAAACAATGAATTCATGAAATTCTTAGGCAAATGGATGGAGCTGGAAAACATCATACTAAATGAGGTAACCCAGTCTCAAAAGATCAATCATGGTATGCACTCACTAATAAGTGGATATTAGCCTGGAAAACTGGAATACCCAAAACATAACCCACACATCAAATGAGGTAGAAGAAGAACGGTGGAATGGCCCCTGGTTCTGGAAAGACTCAGTGTAGCAGTATAAGGCAAAACCAGAACAAGAAAGTCAGAAGGGGTGGGTGGAAGAACAGGGGGAGGGAAGTGGGCTTATGTGACTTTTGGGGAGGGAGGGCAGAAAAGGGGAAATCATTTGAAATGTAAATAAAAAATATATTGAATAAAAAAACAATTATAATTAAAAAATCAACTCAAGCAAATCACTTGCCTTCCTATACTCAAAGGATAAGCAGCCTGAGAAAGAAGTTAGGGAAATGACACCCTTCCCAATAGCCACAAACAATATAAAGTATCTTGGTGTGACTCTAACCAAATAAGTGAAAGATCTTTACAACAAGAACTTCAGGTCTCTGAAGAAGAAAATCGAAGAAGACCTCAGAAAATGGAAAAATCTGCCATGCTCGTGGATTGCCAGGATTAATATAGTTAAAATGGCCATCTTGCTGTAAGCGATCTACAGATTCATTGCAACCCCCATCAAAATCCCAACTCAGAGTTGGAAAAAGCAATTCTCAAATTTATCTGGAATAACAAAACCCCAGGATAGCTAAAACTATTCTCAACAGTAAAAGAACTTCTGGGGGTATTAGTATCCCAGACCTCAAGCAATACTACAGAGCAATAGTGTTAAAAACTGCATGGTATTGGCACAGGGACAAGCAAGTGGACCAGTGGAATAGAATTGAAGACCCAGAAATGAACCCACACACCTATGGTCACTTGATCTTCAACAAAGGAGCTGAAAACATCCAGTGGATAAAAGATAATCTTTTCAACAAATGGTGCTGTCTCAACTAGAGGTCAGCATGCAGGAGAATGCGAATTGATCCATTTTTATCCCCTTATACTAAGCTCAACTCTAAGTGGATCAAGGACCTCCACATAAAACCAGACACATTGAAACTAATAGAAAAGAAACTGGGGAAAACCCTTGAGGACATGGACACAAGGGAAAAGTTCCTGAACAGAACACCACTAGCTTATGCTCTAAGATCAAGAATTGACAAATGGGATCTCATAAAGTTACAAAGTTTCTGTAAGGCAAAGTACACCGTCAAAACGACAAAACGGCAACCAACAAATTGGGAAAAGATGTTCACCAACCCTACATCTGATAGAGGGCTAATATCCAATATATACAAAGAACTCAAGAAGTTAGACCCCAGGGAACCAAATAACCCTATTAAAAATGGGGTACAGACCTAAACAAAGAATTTTCACCTGAAGAAATTCGGATGACCGAGAATCATCTTAAGAAATGTTCAACATCATTAGCCATTAGGGAAATGCAAATCAAAACAACCCTGAGATTTCACCTCACACCAGTCAGAATGGCTAAGGTTAAAAACTCAGGAGACAGCAGGTGTTGGTGAGGATGTGTAGAAAGAGGAACACTCCTTCACTGCTGGTGGGATTGTAAGATGATACAACCACTCTGGAAATCAGTCTGGTGGTTCCTCAGAAAACTGGGCATGACACTTCTGGAGGACCCTGCTATACCACTCCTGGGCATATACCTAGAGGATTCCCCAGCATGCAATAAGGACACATGCTCCACTATGTTTGTAGCAGCCTTATTTATAATAGCCAGAAGCTGGAAAGAACTCAGATATCCCTCAATGGAAGAATGGATACAGAAAATGTGGTATATATACACAATGGAGTATTATTCAGCAATTAAAAACAATGAGTTCATGAATTTTTTAGGCAAATGGATGGAAGTGGAAAATATCATCTTAAGTGAGGTAATACAATCACAAAAGAATACACATGGAATGCAATCATTGATAAGTGGATATTAATTAGCCCTGAAGCTCTGAACATTGAAGATACAATTAGCATATCAAATGATTCTCATGAAGAAGGAAGAAGAGGGCCCTAATCCTGGAAAGGCTTGATCCAGCATTGTAGGGGAGTACCAGGACAGAGAAAAGGGAGGGGAAAAGATAGGAGAATGGATGGAGAGAAGAGGACTTATGGGACATGTTGGGGGGGAGCCTGGGAAAGGGGAAAGCTTTTAGAATGTAAACAAAGAATATAGAAAATAAATAAAAAAATTAAAAAAAAAAAAGTTCTTCCTGTCAGATTTCTCTCATTTCTTTGTCCCCATGTCATTCCACCTTTGCTAACTCGCCCTTAGAAAGGAAATTAAATATTCTGTAACATAACATTCTCAACTGTTAACCATCTTAGTACATAGGATCTAATACTTTGTTTTTACTATATTTTTAGGGTTATATAACCACTAATCCTCAATATATAAATCAGGCATGGACCAATATACTGTTCCTCCAACCCTGCTAATCAGTAGTTTACTTTTCTCTGTACAGATTTTCCTACTTTTGACACTTTGAATTCAGTGACCCCCATGGCTCTACCTGTTTGCACAGATGTCTCTCACTTGGCATATAGCCATCATGGTTCACTCCCTCTGCAATGTGATCTCTCCTTCATTCCTCTCAACAGCGGAATCGTATTTCACTGGCATAGATGGGATGGCCCATGTTTCCTTCATCCATTCATCATTTGTCAGATTTTTGAGATATTTTTTGTTTTTGTTTTTCAGTATTATAAATAATGCTGCTATGAGCATGCCTGTACTAGTATTTCTTCGGATCTGTGTTTTCCTCCCTTGGGTATACACTTAGGGGTGGCACTGGTAGGACCACAGGGATGTTCTTTAGAAACTCCTAAATTCTAAGTGGTTGGACCATATCACATCTCCTCTAGCTGTGACTGAGGATTATTTTCTTTTCACTGTCCCTGTCTTGTTCAAAACCTGAAAAAAATATAAGCAGAGAATAACAGACTGTGGAATCTTCATCTCTAAGCAGGACATCGATATCATATCATATCTGCTCCCCAGGACAAGGGATCATCATGGAATAAAGGGTAGAATGATCTACAGCAAAGTAGTATTTGCCAGGCATAACAAGCCATTGCATAGATGAGCTCACTGTGACTGTGCCTGTGTGTGCACAACCTGCCAGGACCAAGTAAATCCCAGCACTGAGGGTAGGGGAGGATTCCTGAAGTTCCATCCTCAGTTGAGAAGTAATTGATGATTGAGAGATGCTGGGGATGGAGAATGAATATTTTCAGGGGAGCATCATGAAGACAGCCCTTCACTTGTGCACACAGGTGGCTCTAAGTGGACTTAGTGGACTCAAGAAGAAAAGAGCACATGAAGTTAGGAGGGAAACAGTGGTGGAAGAGGGAAGGGTGGGGTTGGAGTGGTGGAAATAAAAAGTGGATTTGGTCAAGGCATGTTATATGCATGTATGAAATTTGCAGTAAAATATAAGCATCATATTGCTTTTTGCTTTTTATTTTTTTTAAACCTGTCTTCCAGTTCTGCATCCTTATATTTTGATATTATTTTATTCCCTTTTCCTTCTTCCTTTCAAAGTTAATTTATCTATTATTTTAATGAGAAAAAAGACTCTTTCTCCAGTATTTCTCATCTGCCAATGGTAAATAATGGGTGTTACATTTATCTATTGCCGCATGACAAATTATGCCCAGACTTAGCAGCTTAATCGAACAACCATCCATCTAGTTTCTGTGAATTCAGAATGCATACCTCCTTCCCTCCCTCCCTCCCTTTCCTTATTGTTACACATCAAATATCATATAACAGTATCTCCACTCAAGCTTTGTTGGGACACGCTGCTGAGAATCCTTATATATCTGTCAACAGGTTCAGTTTCTCACTGTTGATGGATTGTAGGTCCCCATTCATCGCTGGATGTAGCTAGAGGCTCATTTATTCCTTACTATATGGAATTCTCTGTAGGATAGTTCATGATACAGCAGCTCCTTCCTGAGAGTGATCAGAAAGAAGCCTAAACATGGCATAAACGACCATGGACTGGTAGTCACCATAGACCATAGACTTAGTTACCTTTGTCATATTCTGTTCACATGATGGGCAATATTCCATCCAAGCCACACTCAAAGGAAAGAGATTAGATGGCATGAAAACTTGGAGATGGAGACCTTTGGACTGAGCTTCAACAGTGTCTCCAACAATAGTACTAAGAAAGAGGAAAAAGACTTGTGGGCAAACAAAGCCATACTTTTATCCGTGCAAGTGATTTAACATAAGCTTTTTGGTTTTTGTTTAAATATAATTAGGATATTTCTTACAGAAAGCAGGCTTTCCAAGGTTTGTGTCACTTGCCAATGTAGAATTAGGAGAAGCAGAAAAATACATTTGGAGAGAATCATGATCTGGTCTGACTGACAAAGTCCACATCCTCCTCATGCTTCAGTTGCATGGTATGGATAGCCAAGCGTACTTCCTGCCAAGAGTTTCCGAGCCACTTTGATTTCAATCCATAAGAAAACTTGACTTTCCATGGATATCATTTCACTGCTCAAATACACGGAATCACAAAACACAAGTTCTCCAAACTAAAATGTACTCTTCCAAAATGTAAGCTTTTCTGACATGCTTGCCACTCTATCATGTTTTAAAACATTATCCTTCTTAACAAAGATAAATTGGCCCAGGCAAGATCCTTAATTGCTTTCTAGTGGATTCCATCACTTTGAAAGCATGGAAGAGTCCATTTCTTTTTTCCAAGCTGCTAAATCAGTGACGGTTGTTTGTCTGGTCTAAGAAGACTGCTGCAAATAGGAAGGCCAGCACCTCGCCTTTTCCTTAAACACTACATGGCCTCCTTAAGATTTTGTATCAGCAAGTGCTCCATCTCTCTGCTCTTTCCTACATGGATGTGCATTGCTTTGATAAAGAGGGTCCAGGGCATCTATTTCAGAAAGCTAATGATTTCTGTTGGCTAAATAGCCTTTGGCTTTGCCTCAGGCTATGAACACTCCCCAAAGTGCTTAATTCTCAAAAATGAACCTTCTTTCTTAGTCTACTGGGATCAAGGGGTTATTGATTTTGTCACATGCATATTGTGCTTGGTCTCAATGGTGTTATCATTTACTTGTTCATCCTGTGGATGCCTCATAGTTGGTGTGACAAGCAGTGCTCTGAGCTCATGTGCAATAGCCAGTGAACATAAATTTTACCTAGAGGAGGAAGTTTTCTCTTTACTGCCATCGAGCACCTGCTAAGCATTTGACAATGTACAAGGCACACATTGTTTTCCGACTATTTTTTCCAAGGTCTACTCAATGCAAGAGCAGTATGGTATCTGAGAGAGCTTGCAGGAAGAACCAAGAGTCCTTGGAGTATTTTATTTTAGCTTGGATATTCATGCAAATTTTTAACTCTTTGATATGTGCTTGTTTTAATAGCTATTAATGCTTTACATTATTTATGAGTAAAATTACTTTAACTCTCCTCCAGAAGTATAGACTAAAATTCATGTCCAGAAGACTGCACTGTGATTTTTTTTTCCTGGTTGAAAGCAAAATTAACATAGGAATTCTGAGAAGCATGAACATTTTGTGTTTTGCTTTTATTGTTGTTTGATCCCATGTGGTAAGTATTAACTTACACTTTGTCACCTGAGGAATGAAGAACTCCAGAAATACATACAAATTGATTGATTGGTGCACTGGAACAGACCAGAACTTTCTTCATATCAAATGTTTTCTTTTTATGTCATACTGTCTATAAAGCTTCATGAAATAAAATACAATCCAGTAAATCACAGAGTCTTTACTACAGAATCATTTCTGGTGTCAATACTCAGTCTCCTGGTGGGAAGACATAATAAGTGAGGGAATTCAAACATTTGACTGCTTGGGAAGAAATTAGGATATGTGAAAAGGGCTAATTTCTCAAGCAAGGCTTAGGAGATGTTGAAGAGACCATGCATAGATTTAGTATCTTATGTTATTTAAGTCACAGGGTTTAAGTAATGTTACAGAAATTAGGTTTCTACAAACACGGTTTGGAGCAGGCAGTGCTATAGCCAAAGACTCTGGGCTTCTGACTTCTTCTTTGTCATTCTTATTTATCTAAACTGAAATTTTTGATTCACTGTGGGTCTAAATAGTTTTTAAACCATATGCATAGAGCTGCAGACATGAAGAGAGAGAGAGAGAGAGAGAGAGAGAGAGAGAGAGAGAGAGAAGAGAGGAGAGAGAGAGAGAGAGAGAGAGAGAGAGAGAGAGAGAGAGAGAGAGAGAGAGAGAGAGGGGCCTTCTCAGTGCTTGCTAGGGAGCAAAGTTTTCTTGATCCAGGGAGAGGGGCCAAGAAGAATGAGTTCTTCTGTTGTAAAGCACAGCATACTTGTAAACAATTTCCTAAGAGGAGATGCAGAAGTGGAAGCTGAGGTTTTCGAAGTCCCTTTGAACTCTAAGTGTCATGTCACCTAGAATTCTTTCATATTGTTCAGGATATGTCAATGTACTGGTATAATTCCCCATTCTATATATAGCTTTCAGTCATAAAGATATCTAAATTCCATTTATTTTATTTACAAAATGATTATAAACCGTCCAGACTAATTTGATACCAATTTCCTGATATCCAAAGACTGAGTTCTGTGAAAATAGCTTTTATTTTTTCTTTGGCTGTCTTCGTTGTGTGGCTTTTGCCCACGTAATAAAACAAACAAACAAACAAACAAATAAATAAAAATGGCTCCTACACTGCTCCTAGGTCCTACCACAATGTCTGTGTTTTCCTGTGTCTCTCTGCTGGTCAGACTGGAGACACACTACTCTTAGTGTAGTGGTCCTTTATTAAATGAGGACTGGAACCTTGAAGATAAGAGAATGAGCCAGAATGACCAAGGGACATAATCCTTGGTGACATCATGAAACCTCTGTTATAGCCTCGACTGTAAAATCAAGATTTCTTGTTGCTTATGATATACAAATCCACACGTATCTCATCTTTGAGTTAAGAATGACATAAAGTACCTTTTGTTATTTATGGTTTTTTTGAATCTAGTGATTAATCATTATTCTGACTACTTTTTGTTTTTACTTTAAATTCAAGTACATAGCCTCAAAAGCTTTAACATTTATTAATCTCTTTTAATGAATCTTATAGGTTTGAATATTTTTTTTGACTCACTGTTTTTTCAACATTATCTCAGTGATATCAATCCACTTAAATAAGGAATAAAATCTCCAGACTTGAATGTAAATGGAAGGTGTAACTGGAGGTGTCCATAATGTGGCTGAGTAGCTTCAGTATCATGTAGCTGTAGTTTACCTAATTCTTGTAAAACAAGTCCTGTTAAAGTTGATGTATGTCCATTGATACATCTGTACATCATGACAAATATACCTTGGTACCTATGGAGCATGTGTCTGTCCTTCATGTATTTGTGACATGGGATTTCAGTTGTAAATCTTCAACAATTCTTCTAATAGACATTTGGTTTGTTGCTAGTTTAGTACTACTGTGAACAATGCTGCTTGAAAGACTGTGTATGTCTATCAGTGTTCACTCTGCAGAAGATTTTCTAGTCCACATCCTTAGAAATGGAATCATTGAGTCACAGGAGCCTACAGATCTGACTTTAGTAGAGAATAGCTTTTGTTGTTAGGGTTTCATGGTGATCGAAGGGCCAAGGAGAGTCACAGAGATCACACCACACAACAGACCTCAGGCAAGAGATTTACTGGGGAGAGGGGAGAGGTGGCAGGTAATCTCTGAGGAGGGATGAGAGAGAGAGAGAGAGAGAGAGAGAGAGAGAGAGAGAACTGTGATCCCATGAGCTTTATGTGGGGTATGACTCCTGGCAAGGGTGGAAATGTATGATCAGAGTTGCTGGTGCTGAATTGCTCCAGGCAGGTTTGGGGTTCTGGAATGTGGGCTGTTCTCAGCTGACCAAGAGTTTGCCTACATGAATACTGACCATGTGTGATCATGTCTTGCGGGAGTACTCCACTGTTTCACATTACATTCCTTTAGTCTTTTATATTTAAGGTCTTAGAAACAGTATGCATCCTATTTATCTCAGAGAAGTTATTTATTAATTTTCAGAAACATCTATTCTATAGCATTATATTGCTTGTTAAACAGATGTGTTTTTTTCCTCATTGAAAATGGGATTGGTTTTGTTGATGATTAGTTGTGACTTTAAGAGTTCTTAGGGCTATCAATCAGAAAAAACAAACCAAAGACAACTAATGTTCCTATTTCTAGGTTAAGTGATTACTTTGAACATTTGATATGACGCTCACATTATTAAGTATTTACCAGAATGTCCCAAATAAATAACCAAGGCGGAAAGGAAGATGTGAGTTCCATTATCTGATTTGGGGATAGTAAAGAAATTTAATTCTCCCATTTTTCTGTAATAAAACTATATGGCGACTGTGGAGACTTCTTGAATTGTAAGATGAATGCCTGTGATTTTTATGGGGAGTTCGTATTTAAACAGAAACATGAACTACCTCAAGGCTTGAGAAAATAAAGGTCTTTCACTCTCTGGAGACCATCAGTTCCTCCTGGAAAATGTTCTATTTCTGAAATGTGTGATACTTCTTCGTGTCCTTTGTGAACCATGAGACTCAGCGAGGGCTTTAGAGCCCACACAGCAGCAAAAACAATTTGTTTCAGACATACCCAGTTCAATTAGGAAGCACAATATTTTGCTTGGGAAAATACTTCTCACATGCTGATCTAATCTACAGCTACACTGGCAGTGCTTGTGTGTAGTATGAAATGGAACTTGCAGTATTCTCTTGTTTTTAAGGATTTTAAAACTTCTTTGACACACTATGTTAAAAATCATCATGCTCTATCATCTAAAATTTTTAAGAGCTCTCAGTAAATCAAAATAATTTATTTTTATGTATATTGTAAACAGGGTTTCCTCCCAAAAGCCATGTCTGAGGTGCAGAGTCTACAGAGTGATTGAAAACACTTCAGGATTGTGGAGAATGGGAATTTTGCAGATTGAGAGACAAAATTAACTTAGGCTACCTCTTGTCCACTCAAGAGTTTATTTCTTACCCATCTCGATGTCTGAACCTAACTGCTCTTAAGTTTTAGATAAAACTCTTGTAACTCTATAGCTAAGCTTTACATGACTATATTCCAACAATCCCTAAGACAAAGAACGTTGACAGATAGCATATGAAACCGATAATTCAGTGTTGGATTTGCTATGACCAACCTACCAGATATTACCAAATGTATGTAGTAAAATACACTGATTATAAAAACTTTTTGTTGTTACTATACACTTTATATATAAATATTAACTATATTAAACATAAATGATAAATATATACATATACATGATGATAATTATATGTGATGAATAATTATTTTCATATATACAGTGGTGTTATGAAATTATGTTATATGAAGTGCTAAGAGCCACATAGTTCCTAAAAGTTCCTGAACCAGGCGTGGGAAACTTCCCTTTGCATTGTTAGTCAGGGAGATGTAAGAGAATCCCAGAACAATATAGTTTATTGCAGTTGCCTTTGGTAGCTTCTCAGATCTTGAAGGTAAAACCTTACCGAGGGAGACACTACACACTTCAGATATAGAACTTGGAAAGATTAAACTGAAACTGACCTGGAAGCCTCCTCCCCGAGGCCCAGCCTTCATAGTATCAGAAAGTGTTATCCAAAGTGCCAAGGGAGATAACCAAAAATAGTGCCATCCAGCTGTAAAGTCACAATGACCGGCCTGGTAAGATATCCTCAGTGGTACAAAGCTGCACCTTTGTCTTAAGGGTAAGCCTCAGATGTCTAATTAGACTTAAGACCTTTATAATTGGAAGGGATTAATGGGACTGTAAAAATTGTCAACTATTAGTGGCTAGAAGTGGCCAGGATACTGGAGGAGAACCCGACTCTTCCATTTTACTAGATATATACCACTTCTAAATGTATTCTAAATACTGACCCTTATGTGCATGTATAAGTGTAACTCTCACCTGCATCTAAGAATCTCCTTTATGCTGTAGATGAATATGAATGCAGAGATCTACAGCTGGTCAAAATAAAAGAGAATGAGTGAATGTGGAGGGTGTGACCTCAACTGATGCATATACCTATAACACAACTCCTGCACCCAAGGCTCAGGAACGTCATGGAAGATGGCGTGAAAAGACTGTACCAGAGGACCAGAACTGTTGTGAGAGTTTGTCTTCTATGCATGAAAGGGATGTTTCACATATGGAATTTCAAATATGTGTTTATCTAAACCAGACGTGTACAAAGACAAGGCCAGTTGAAATGCCAGTATGCATATGGGGCATTTTACAAGGTCTTAATCCTAGAAGAAGGAATAAAGAGAATGAGTGAATGTGGAGGGTGTGACCTCAACTGATGCATATACCTATAACACAACTCCTGGACCCAAGGCTCAGGAACGTCATGGAAGATGGCGTGAAAAGACTGTACCAGAGGACCAGAACTGTTGTGAGAGTTTGTCTTCTATGCATGAAAGGGATGTTTCACATATGGAATTTCAAATATGTGTTTATCTAAACCAGACGTGTACAAAGACAAGGCCAGTTGAAATGCCAGTATGCATATGGGGCATTTTACAAGGTCTTAATCCTAGAAGAAGGAATAAAGGTAAGCCATGGCTCCTGAGAGGGAGAGTCAGTTTTCTTTAGGGATAAATTTCCTGATAGGTTTTCCAATCTCAAGTGGTCATTCTATACATATATCACTATGAGCAACACTAAATGAACACAGTAAGATTTATAAACACACACACACACACACACACATATACATGTACATGCATATACATTGTAACCATTAAAGAAGAGGGTGTGGGAGATGTGGGAAAATTTGAGGGGTGTGGAAGGGATGGAAATGATATGAAGGACAGTACTCAACTATTAAATTCTAAAAGAAAATTAAAAACTTTAATTAAGAGAGACAGAAGGAAATGAAGAACGGGGAATGACAAGGCCATGGTAGCCCAGCTGATATGGATAGAGAGTCAGAGAGAACACACTAGAAGGCTCATTTGCAGGATAGTAAAGTGAACCTTTACGAATTTTTGATAAAGCCAGTTACTTGTACCTTGTTTGGGTTGACTTTTTTGAGATGGAATATAGCTGCATAGTGCAGGTGAGATTTGGTCTTGGCATTCCCCTACCTCAGCTTCACAGGGGTGCTAGTCTTATTGGCATATATTGCCAGACCTAGCTTCTATGTGTTGTTTTCAGGAACAACAATTCTACAAAGGAGGGAATATTTTTTCCACATTAATTTTTTAAATACTCTTTTCCAACCCTGTATTTCTTTTTAAGGAGACAAACCTTGCAACTCTGAGTTAAAAATACAGATTGGGAATGCAAATGAAGGAACTGTCACCTGGGGAACATATTGCAGCTCACTGCTTTCCACCAGATTAAAGGTCTCTAAACCTTATCTTTTATCTTTTGTGGAAGCCGACTACACAGCCCATCTTTTAGAACCGCTCTCCAGTCCTTAGCGATCAGATAGCTCCTGACCCCCTGAATGCTGCAAAGGCATGTTCATGTTCCCTCCTAAGGCTTGGTTTCACTTTTCCCCTGTTTTGTTTCTCTCTGTTGCCATTACTCCCTTTATCTTTTGAGATTATAATATGATTACATCATTTCTCCCCTCCCTGTCTTTCCTCCAAGTTCTCCTATATACTCCTCCTTGCCGCCTTCTTTCAAAGTCACGGGCTCTTTTCTCATGAACTGTTATATGTGTCATGCTTATACGTATACATTCCTAGTTACAACCTGCTCAGTACAGATTACATTCCTCTCGTGTATATTGCCAGGGCTTATCACCTGGTAGAGCATAACTAGTTTATTTTCTCTGTCATCAAAGTCTCCACAACAAGATTCTTCTTTTTGATCTTTGTTCTTAGGACCATCCTGTTCAGTCCTGAAGTGTGTTGCTGCTCTTGAGTTGTGGCTGGCCAGAGCCGCAGAAGCCCTCAGTGGCACACCTTAGAGGTTTACTCCTGTTCGTTGGCTTTGGCTTCCTCTCTGTTACCTCAGCTTCCCCATGAAAGATAGGATGGATGAATGAATTTCACAGCTGGGGCCATCTCTGAGCTCTGGATGAAGACTTCCTTTTCCATCACAGTCCCAGGCATCCATTCTGTCAATGGATACATCCAAATATATTATTTTTTAATTAGCTGCAAAGAATAATAGACTTTGTTATGAAAACAGCAGATGCCAAACATCACAAGTGGAAGACACAGCATAAATCAGGGGTTTGTGTCCACAGGCTAGTGTTTGTGGCTTGCTCTCTTGTGCCTTTTGGTATGCCTTTTCTACTTTCCAATAGCATTTGTGAAAAAAATAAAGTTTCAGATTCTCTGTTGTTCTTGTTACATTATTTCAGTCCATTCCACTGTTCCCAGGAGACCTTTGCTCATTGGTATGTACTGCGGTGCTAAGTTTTTCTATTGAAAATAATGGACCATAAAAGACACTTCTAAGCAATTTCTGTGAGGTTTAATAGTAAAATTTTAGTAGGGCTCAGCCCAAATGGCATTTGTGATAATCACATTTTCTGTTTCTGTCCTGCATAGTCATTTCTTATATCTTCCTTTAGCAGTGGCTTTGTACTATTGCAGTTTTAAGGAGCAGAATGCATGGAGTATGAAGTTAATTTGTTATCAAATACGTATATATGCTCAACTATATTATAGATATCTGGTAGCTTGTTCGGAAATATGAGATGGGTATTGCATCTGAGGTTTAATATGTTTATTACTGTTATTATACTATTGCTATTATTATTTTTGTTATTGAGATATGGCACAAGGAGTGCTAGTTGGCTGCTCAGTTATTTTGTTGTTTACTTGAACTTGAAAATTCAGGATTAGCTGCTCTCTGTTTCTTTTGCAAGACTATTTAAAAGGCATTAGTGCATTTTATAAAGGTTAACTTCATTTAGTTTCATTAAGCTTATATTATATAATTATAAGCTCACTTTACTAAGTTTAATAAACCACATTTAGTTGCATTACAATAAAACACAAGTCAAAGGAAAAATATTTCGGTTGACATTTTAGGGTTTCTAAAAATTCCCTTCTCCAGCTAGTGTTGTCCATGTCTGTAATTTCAGCTCTAAAGAAACAGTTTTGCAGTCAGAAGACTTCAAGTTCAGGATGGTCTGAATATACAACAAAGATTGGCAAAGAATCTTAGACTAGATATAGGTCATGGGCCTGGGGAAAAGGTACTACTCTAATTCTGCTGCAAGAGTGTAGAAATAAAATGACTTCCAATGTCATATTGCAATATCCACAGATCAGTGCATTGCTCAATGATTATCAAAGCAGCATCTTACAACAATAGGTGGCAATAAACAGAGACCTACAATTAGAAACTGTGCAGAGAATGTGCGAGTTTGGAACACTCAGTCCTACATAGGACATCAGCATCAGGCCCCTCCCCTCAAGGTTCAAGGATCTATGGACAAGGTGTGTTGGAAAGCCTGTTAGAGCCAGGGGTGATGAATGAGTGTCTCCGAGAACACTGCGTCTTCCAGACACAACATAGTTGATGCATATGTGAACTCACACAGATGGTGACAGCATGCATAAGCTCTGCTCAGGTACAGACATGGCCAAACCCAAGCTCTGGGCAGGGGAAGTGGGTGCAAAGTCCCACCCGTCAAGAAGCTGTTTGCAATCGATACCTACTAGGAAGGGAATGCCAGTTTTCTCAATGGACTGTCACTGTGTATATCAGCAACACTCCTGGGCAGATGGCATGCCCGGGAGGACTTGACCAGCACAAGACAGAATGCATGTTTTTGCTCTGGGGTTTTTGTTTTACTTCTGGGTTCTTTTGCTATCTTATTGATTCTTTGTACATTTTGATTTTTTTTAATTTTGTTTTTATTCTTTTGAGAAACAGAGAGCAAGGGAAGGGCAAGAAGTTGGGGTGGGTATGGAGGAAATGATCTGGGAGGAGTTAGGGGAGGGGATCCATGATCTAAATAAATATTGTTGAAAAAAAATATAGAGCAAGGGAAAACTGTTATCAAACATGGACATAAGCTTCCACCTGATCCAAATACCTGCTAACTTGTTTGGAAATGTTGGGTGGTCATTGTCATTAAGGCTACGCTGGGTTTGATCCCAGGGGATGGGAGACTGAGGTGGGCAGATCTCTGTGCGTTCCAGGCCAACCTGGTCTACAGAATTCCAGACCATGCAGAGCTGTATGGTAAGACCCTGACTCAAAACCAAACTCAAACAGAACCCTAAAAGCTTCCCCAAAGAAACAAAGAAACAATAAAACCAAAAAGTAAAGACCAAGTCTAAACCAAACAGGCAACACCTCAGAAGAAAGGCAAAGCCTTTGCTTTGTCCACAGCCGCTCTCTCTCTCTCTCTCTCTCTCTCTCTCTCTGATAGCGACCACTTCTGAGTAGAAAGTAGAGGCTCTCCTTTATGTCATCTTTACCTTATTTCAGACTTATTTTTGTTTGTTTGTTTTTTATGTAGTCTGCCACGTATTTCAGACATTGATTGATATTTAATTATTTATTAATTATGTGGTCCATCACTTATTTTAGGATCTTACAGACAGATTACTCTCCCAGTACATTTTGAAGTTAGCATTTCCCTTTTTTTTTGAAGAATTTAAATTGTGGCTTTTTAAATTTTGATATTTTGTGGCTGATTATAGATCTATTTTATAATTTCTAAAAAGCTATTTGCTGGTTATTTTGTTAATGTTTGTTCCTTAGAAAAAAATTGAATACTAAGAAAGCAATTAAAAAGGTCCATAATTGGACCACATGCAACTCTCTGTAGTTCCTGTAGTGAATGCCCTTCTGTATCTAGAGGCAAGGCAGTGTCTTAGTGCATTCACGCAGATGCTTAAAATACAGATTTTTGTGAGACTCAATCTGTACCTATTATGAGATAACTGTGTGTGTGCGTGCGTGTGTGTGTGTGTGTGTGTGTGTGTGTGTGTGTGTAAGGCAAAGTCTTTCCCAATCACTTTCCATCTTATTGTTTGGACAGGATCTCTCTGAAATCGGAGCTTACTCTTTCTTTAACTGGCTAGCTTGAAAGCACGTAGGTTCCTCCTGTCTCCAGCACACACCAGAAGTAGAATCATAGGCTCCTGCAACTGAACCTAGCAGGTACCTCTGGGGCCTCTAGTACCATAGATATAGCAATCCTCACTCAGTTCCTCCAGTTTACTAAGCAGAGAGGGCGCTTTGCCCACTGAAGGCATCATCCCCATACACCAGTTTCATATCTGATAACGAGACGTACTGTAGCTCTTTAATATTATCAGGAGTTTGCCTCCACTCACAGGAGAGACTCACAGTACTATCATCTTAGCTATCAATTCTTTTGTACTTTTTGTGTTTTTTTTTAACCCCATACTATCTTCCGGGAATGTTTCTAGATAGAGCCACCACCCTCCAGTAATGCTACCATCTTTATAATCCCAAATTAAATCCTGATTCCCTAAAGCCCCATGCAGGGGACACTCAGCAATTTATTGTTTCTTTTATTGAAAACAAAACCCATAGAAATGTTTAAATTATTTTACATAAGTTTTACACAGTGGAGTTATTGATGTATGATTATAAAAACTTTTGAAATTCATTATAATATATTTTGATTTTGGATACTTTGAATTAAACTTGGTTAAGACTTAGGGTAAGTAGACAGTGGCTTCTTCCTCATTCAATTCCTTCAGAAAAAGTGTTATAGTTATTTTCTGTAGCTTTTGCACAAAAGCATTCTTAGTAACATACTACAAATATCTATGTTCCTTAGAAGTGACAAGAACAAGTAGCAGTTTGTAGGAAATGCATTTCTTGACATGTGTAATGACAGGAGATCAACTAATTGTCACAGTGCCCGCACAGTTTGAATGATTGATAAATTGATGTCAGCCTAGCCCAAAGACTTGATTTTCAGGCAAAAGAACTCACCTCCATCATGCATAGAGAGAAGCCCTCTAATTCTAAGCCCAACTTGCTTATAAAAATACCAGAGACATATGGTGTGATGAGGAAATGTCTTACTGTGGGATTTGAATCTAAAAAGCACAGAATTAAGTAACATTAGTTGAAAGGTAATGCCTTCCCTATGACTAACTTGGCATTTTCCACAATCACACTATAAAACTGAATTGCTTTCTTGTAAAATGGAAGTTATAATATTTTCTAACTACAAGCATACATTGGTGCTAAACATGTAATCATTATTTAAATATCTGTTACATATTGAGTACCCTTCATTGCTAATGACAAGCTTTATGTTTTCCATATCTAATCTAAACAGGATAGGGAGAAACATCTGTTCTAAGCATGGTAGTTTGAGAGCAGAAATAGAGGGAAAACACTTGGAAAATGTGAATAATCCTGGTTTGTACTAGGTTTTAGGCTGACTCAAAGTGCCACAAAACTCAAAACAATTAGAGGAAACTAAAGTATGGTCAGTTATGATTGATTTTTCTGGCTGTCATCAACTAGCCACTTGAAACATTTTTCTTAACAATTCTTAGCTGTTTAACTTTGAAGCAGAAATGGTATAGTGCCATAAAACTATGCCTGAAAACATTTTAGGGGTGTGCAAGATGGCCCAGTAGGTTAATGTTTTGTCATCAAACTTGATGTTCAAAGACAGGGATCCACATGATAGAAGGACAGAATTGAGGTTGGCATGTTGCCCTCTGATGTTGTGGATTGCAATTCCTGCATGTGCATGCATGTGCACACACACACACACACATACACTAAGAAACATATGAGGCTCAACATTAAGGTAATAGGTATGGTTAGCTCTGGAGAATCTATATTATAAGCATCTGGGCCCCAGCAACGACCTGATGGTAATTGGCATCACAATGGTTATCGCCAATGATTTAAAATCCTTCCAGGAGAGCCACCTCTTAAAGGTTCCATCCACCCTGTAATAGCTCCATACTGAGGGTCAGGCAGAACATAGAACTCTGGAAAGATAAACTATATCCAAAGATAGCAGAAACTGGTTTGCTATGATGAAGAAGAAGAGGGAATATCTTTTTAAACTCTTCCTACATGGAGAATCTATGTGACTAATAGTTCATTTATTTTCTCATTTTTTGTTTGTGTAAATTGCCAATAATAATTAGCATCTACATTTTCCAGCCTACCAAAAATTCAGGACCAAGATCTGAGTCTATTATGATCTGGGTAAAATCAGTCTTAGTGAGGTGACACAAGCCCAGAAAGACAAGTGTGGTATGTATTTGCTTGTTTGTGAATATGATCTGTTAAGTCAATGATAAACAAGCTACTATACATAGAACCACAGAGGCTAGGAATAGAGTAAGGAACTAAGGAAAATAGATCTCCTTAGGAAAGAGAAATAGAATATATATTTATGGATGAGGGAAGAGTTGGGATGGGAGGATAATGTAAAGGGGAAGAAGATAGAGAAGGAAGAGAATGTGGGGAGAGATGGAAAATGATAAGGGCCATTTTAGGGGTAGCATGGAAGCCTAATATAGTAGAAACTTGCATATATATATATATATATAAAACAGGTAAAAGAAATTATAAGATAATGGGAGAGATGGAATCTCAACTGGGCCCCAAATAAAGCTTCTAATATTGGGATTGGCTTACATCTAATTGAGTTGTTTGCCAAAGGGGTCCCATGGAAATCTTAGAACAAGCCAGGCTGTTAAACAGACTACAGGTTGATTTTCACAAACTGAAATCAAGGTCCTATTGCTGAAGACACCTACACAACTCTTTGAACACAGAGAAGTCAAGCTGCTTCCTACACAGACCTTAACCCTTGATCAGGAGTTTGATACAAGAAGGTACTGTAAATGCTATTAGAGGAGAAAAGTAAATACCATCCCAGCTATAAACCCTTTGATATACAATGCTGTTCTGCCTGCAACATATGCTAGTGCAATGGTGGCACAAAGTTTATGGGAGTAACCACCAATGTCTGATTAAACTTGAGACCCGCTCTATGAGGTAGAACCTTGCATTACTTGGGTGACCAAGAACCTTAGTTTAGATAACCTAGAAACCTAGAGTAAAAGTATACTACAGTTCTAAAGAACAAAAACAAATCAGTAATGGAATGACTCCTAAGGATATTCTGCTATACTCATAGATTATTTATATCCTCAGCCATCGTTAGAGGAACTTTCTCCTATAGCAGCTAGATATAATGCTGAGAATGAGATGTTCATTCAGCCCTAAAGAAAATGTCTCTATCACATCTCTCATCTCAGGACTCAGGGAATCCTGAGGAAGAGGAGGCAGAAATAGTCTTTTGAATATATATTATGGCATCCAGATTACTGTGTTTATGGGCTTCCTTGGTGTGGTGTGTGGATAAGTGAGTGTCTATTTTTGTTCCTTCCCTTGGGCTCTTTTGCTTCAGTTTGTTTGTTTTGTTCAATTCTGATGTGTTGGGTTTTATTTTATCCTATAATTTTATATTAATTTTACTATTATCTCTTAGAAGCATGTTTGTTTTCTAATGAGAGACAGACAGGGGTTTGATCCAGGTGGTAGGGGAAGTGGCAAAGAACTTGGAGAAGCTGAGGGAGGGAAACTGTAATCCGAGTATATTATGTAACAGAAAATTCTATTTTCAAATAAAAAAAGAGAAAACAGTGGCAGAAAAAGAAAGAATTGCAGGCACATTTTCCAACCCACCAAAAATTCATGATCAAGATTGGGGTCTGTTATGATCTGATCATTAACTACATCTATCTCCTCACAGGCTTGTATGTTGCATGTTTGGTATCTACTATTTTCGTCATTTATGCAAACTTTGGAGGTAGGGTTTAGTTAGAGGTAGAACATCATAAGGGGTGAGTCCTTGAGGATGTCTTGTCCTTCCCTTTCTTGCTTCCTGTATGCCAAGAAGGGAAGGAGTCCTTATACTACATACTCTCACTGCCATGACATTATACCCAAGGACCATTGTTCCATGGACTGATGCAGGAGGATGCTTCTCTGACAAGTGAATAACACACCGAATCTAACCTCCTTTAAGTTGTTTTTCTCACACACTTTGATCTTAGCTATGCAAAAGTCACTAAAACAGGTCTCTGAGAGGATTATCCAACCTGGAAGGGCCTCCACTGAGAGTAGTTTCTCTAATGAGGTCTTCTCAGTTTCTTTTTAATGACATCCAACCTTTCACAGCTATAAGATCTGTTCTGCATTAAATTAAGAAGGGACATTTTGATAATCCCCTCTACCTCCTGTTGGCTCTTACTTCATGTGAGTCATCAATGTAAGTAAAAGGAATTGTACCTATCAGTGAAGTCCACATGCTTGAAATAACCATGGGATGAAGAGCATGGAGCAATTGCATTTACCAGATGCCTCACAATGAGAGTTTGTATTTGACTGGGGACAGGTGTTTTAATAAGCAGCTTGAAACAAGGAATGGATACTGAAGTGACAGCAGACAGTCCTTAAACCCTTTCTGTGTAGAAGAAGCTGCTAACTGGGAGCTTTCATGTGAGCTTAGGGCAATGCATAATTGTTTGTGACAACCTTTGGACTGGGAGAGATTATTAAAAGATGCTCAGGGGAATGCCAGGACAAGGAAGCAGGAAGGGGTGGGTTTGTGAATAGAGGGGAGGGGGGATGGGACAGGGGGTTTTCAAAGGGTAAACCAGGAAAGGGGATAGCATTTGAAATGTAAAAAAGAAAATATCTATAAAAAATAAATAAAAGATGCTCCTTGAATGATAGCAAAGGAAGGAGAACATGGCCAAGAGACTTACTGAGATTAAGAACCAGGTTCCTTTGAATATGTAATATGAAGCCATCTTTCACTTTAACTTAGACTTAGGAAATCTGTCTACATTTCTTTTTGTTTTATTTATCTTTTGCTTATTTCCGGGTCCTTTAAGGAACTTCAGAGTCTTATGCATTGGTGATCCATGAGAGGCAAAGGTACAAGACGTGAAGGTAAAACCCACAGAAAGATATGTGAGAACTTTCACCCGCTATATTGCTTCACAGGCTACATTGCAACTTTTCCATCAATGACAAAGCACACATACAGTGCTGAACCCATAAGATTAGGCAGAGCTGAGAAATTCCCATGGCTTAGTAGAGTCGTAGCTATCCAATCGTGACAGCTTAAAATAGATCACTCACATGACCCTGGTGAATCTGATAGAACTTCACTGGGCTCCTGGTCTAAAGGAGCACAATACAGAGAATACACAGAATCTGCACAATACACAGAATCATATGCAATGCACAGCGGTTGATAGATATCATAATGGTTACTAGCTCCTGCATTTACTAGACTTTATCACTTAAGTGTTTATTCCTTGCAAAATATACTTACAAAATATAAATTTACTCTAAAACATTTGCGTCATCTTTTGCTTTGAGCAACCTCATTCTTCTTGTGTGCACTGTATCTCTTGATTGCATCAGGATGCTGTCTCTAGGGAGTGGCCAAAACCCCTGGACTCCAGCAAGCACACTACAGGATATTATCACTACAGCAAGCTTCCTAGTCGACGTGTGCATTGTTGCAAAGCACAGGGTTGTATTACAAAAATAAGACTAGTGAGTTTTACAAAAATAAGACTAGTGAGTTCCGGTATGGGTGTAAGCAGCTAAACACATGGAAGTAAGAAATTTCTAGTTCCTTTCTCCATAGCCCTTGCAGATCCTTGCACTTGCTTTTGGTTTATAATCTGCTGACATTTTGGAACTCAAAGGCAAAAGCAATTCATCCCAGCAACAGCTCAAGGCAGATGCTAGTTTCCAAACCCAAACTTAAGTTTTATTTTTAGTCAAGCTAGGACGGCCCACAGTGAATATTGCTAGATGGTGATGTTTTACTGTAGCCTTAGAATTAGACACAGCTAGGTATTTTGTTGAGACTTTATTTCCTCTGGATCCTTGGTCAACACAATGCTGTCCTCAGCTTACTGCCGAGGTGAAACACACAGGCATTAATTTTGAGTTTGCTTCATAAGATCCCTAATGTTTACTCCAGATGTATAACTGAATCCTACGTGCAAAATTCTCCATTTCATGAAGGAAGATAAAGAAAATGTTAGTAAGAATATAAAGAGAGATAAGACATGATATAGTTTCCTTCCAGAGATCTGTCATTATTAGAAGTGTTCTCTGATGAAGATGAAGAAACATGTTCCATGGGTTGCTCTTATCTTTTTTAAGCTCTTTAGCTTTCTGGAAATATGTAAAGGCAAATGTTTACCTTAGATGTGTCTGCTCTCCCATCTAGCCCCAGAGGTGACCTTTCAGTAGGCATTGCCTGGTAGTTAATGACTGGCTAGTTTAAGGGCCTTGGGCTTTGCCTCCGGCCCTTAACCAGCATCTCATTAACTGGAAAGATGTGTTTCCCTTCTGCTTCTTACATTTTTTTTTATATTCTTAATAGAACAGAAGGTACCTTGGCAGAGGCAGACAATGTTACCCTTTCAGCATCTCATTTGTAAATAACCCTGTTATGAGTAATAGGAAGTGATCCAGCTGGTTGTAAAAAGACACCCGTTTAATGGGCAACTCCTGGTGGACTAATGGTTTTGCTGGAAAAAACATTGCACCTGCAGGACACATTGCTTCGGTGTTTGTTCTGAACATAATGAGCCTGCGTTCAGGCAGAGATGTGCACACGCCTCTCTGGGAGTTATAAACCTTGAAATATACAAAGGGAAAAATTTTAAAAAACAAATCCAGCACATTTTTCTCCCTAGAGGCAAGCATTATTCTGTCAGAGCATCATTCTTCCCTACAGTTCAGTAATTTCCAGGTGCAAGGTAGAAGTGCTTTTATACACAATGTAATGCCCCTTTAAAAATTTACACAGGGCCCATACAATTTATGAATATGGTGTGGGAATATGGCTATTGTTACCTTTTATCGTCATTACCTTGGTGTCCTTCTCTGATACTTGGAGAGTTTGCCGACTATCCCAGCTTATGGTGTTTATTTAATCAAAGTTCAGTTTCTTTTTAATGGGAGGTCCTAATGTTTTATGCTTATTTAATGCAACTGAGTAAACGTTTCTGGGGCAATTACCACAGTGATATATTTATTTCATCTACAGCTAATATCCCTGAAGCCAGTTTCTGTCTATATTGCTATCTTTTTCTCACATCATAGCTCTGTGACTGCTGTCAGCTACTGTAACACAGTAGTTAAGGGCACATGTGCAATTGATAAATGGCAGAAACTCTCTTCCCTGGCTTGAGAAAGTACCAGCTCTTCTGTATGTCATTTTTTATTTGTAAATGTTGAGAAGTAGCAGTCACTACTATAAGATCACATGAGTCGGAAGGAAGCTTCTAGTGGAGAATGGGCTTGATCTCCCAGTGACTTATGATGTTATGTCTTCAGCAATAGTGTCTTGCCATATTAAAATGAGACGGTAATCTCAAACCCACTCACCATGGCACTTCATCCTCTGATTTCAGTAGACCTTTGTGTATGAGTAAAAGTCACTGATAAACAGAGACACCTATGTACAGTTTTTTCACATTTCAAATGTTATCCCCTTTCCAGGTTTCCCCTCTGCAACCCCCATCCCTAGCCCCTGCTTCTATGAGGGTGCTCCCCGACCCACCCACCTACTCCTATCTAGATGCCCTAGCTTTCCCCTATGGTGGGGATCAAGCCGACTCTGGACTAAGGGCCTCTTCTCCAATGGATGCCAGACAATGGTTCCCTCCAGGTGTACTCTTTGGTTGGTGCATTAGTCCCTGAGAACTCTGAGACTGAGGCGTCTTGTTGGTTGATATTGTTGTTCTAAGGGCTTGCAAAGCACAATTTGTCTCTCTATTTCCTTTAGACAGGAGCAATCCTGGGTTAATTTTTTTTGAGAAGGGTGGGTGGCCCCGTCTCTCAACTGGAGGACATGCCTAACCTCTGGATATGCCTAACCTCTACAGGTTCTCTCTTCCCTTTGTTGGGTATTTCAGCTAATGTCATCCTGGGAGCTTTCTATTGGCATAGAGCGTCCTTTTTCTTTTCTGGCTTCTGAGGTTTTCTATTGGCTACACTCATTTCCCATTCCCCATTGCTACACATCTCTGTTCAATTTCCTGACATCTCCCCTGTCTCCTCCCATACCTGATCCTGTCCCCCTTTTCCTCTTCCCCTACTCCTTACCTCCCAAGTCCCTCCCACCCTCTACCTCCCATGATTATTTTGTTCCCCCTTCTAAGTAGGACTGAAGCATCCACACTTTCCTTGAGCTTCATGTGGTCTGTGAATTGTATTTTGGTTTTGTAGCCAAGCTTTTAGGCTAATAGCCACCAAACATTGAATACATACCATGTGTGTTCTTTTGTGACTGGGTTACCTCACTCAGAATGATATTTTCTAGTTCCATCCATTCACCTTTGAATTTCATGAAGTCATTGTTTTTAAATAGCTGAGTAGTACTCTATTGTTTAAATGTACCACATTTTCTGTATCCATTCATCTACTGAGAGACATCTGGGTTGTTTGCAGCTTCTGCATAGTATAAATATGGCTTCTATGAACATAGTGGAGCATGTATCCTTGTTATATGTTGGAACATCTTTTGGTTATATGACAAGGAGTGGTATAGCTGGGTCCTCAGGTAATACTATGTCCAGTTTTTTGAGGAACGACCAAACTGATTTCCAGAGTGGTTGTTCCATCTTGCAATTCCTCAGCAATGGAGGTGTGTTCCTCTTTCTCCACATCTTCACCAGCATCTGCTATCACCTGAATTTTTGATCTTAGCCATTCTGACTGGTGTGAGGTGGAATCTCAGAGTTGTTTTGATTTGCATTTCCCTGATGACTAAGGAGGCTGAACATTTCTTTAGGTGTTTCTCAGCCATTCGGTATTCCTCAGTTGAGAATTCGTTGTTTAGTTCTGTACCCCATTTTTAATAGGTTTATTTGTCATGAAGTAGACTAGAGTTTGGTTGAAAAAGCAATAGTCTGCCAAGATAGAATTTAACTGCTCATTGTGAAACACAGAGGCAAACAAAGGAAAGTCTGGAGGTTGGAAAAGGCAAACCATTGCTTACATGGAGAAATGGTCTGCATAGAAATCCTTTCAAAATCAACTTAGATTTTAAACAGCCAGGGTCCTTATCATATGTAAGATAGTTTCTTACTGGATATCTGATTTTCTCATCCTGGTTTATTTCCCTGATAATTGTGACAAAGGCCTGCAAATGACACAGTCTTGGAAAACAAAAAGATTTCTGAGAAAAGATTACACCACCTGTGGAGAGCTGTGCAGTACTGCACCTTAAAGATGGTTGTTTCCGCATATGTGGGCCTATCTGCTTGTGCCACGTGGCTCACATGGGTTGGCTGCGTAGGGTTCTTAAGCTTTGCATGGTGTTTCCCCGGGTGAGAAGAAGTCAGAAGTCAGAAGAAGTCAGTAGTCAGAAGTCAGAAGTCAGAAGTCAGAAGTCAGGAGTCAGGAGAAGTCAGAAGTCAGAAGTCAGAAGTTAGAAGATTGTTCAAGGTTCCTGAATAAACCGCTTAAAGAAGAGTTCATGTGCTGCGTCTTCCCTCACTGGTAGAGATAGGCGCGACAACCACCCCTATCAATACTATTGTAAAATTAACATTCATTTACTGTAACAAAGCTTCATTGAGGATTACTTAGCTATTTTAGGTTAAGTGTCTTGAACGTTGCCCTCGTATTGTCCCTGAACTGAGCATGGCACTGCAACCATCAAATGACATGTGATTCATTACCTACTAGCACTATCAACCCTTTACAACCTCTTAAATCTCTTTGAATCTAAGAGGAAAACTAATTTTTAGAGGCTTACTCCAATCATGTTGTTGGCATTTTGAGGGAAAGAAAACAATTTGAGTGTACATTTATTTATTCATTTTTGTTTTATGAGACTGGGTTTTTCTGTGTAGCTCTGGCTGTCTGGAATTACTAGCTCAGTAGGCCAGGCTGGCCTCGAACTCACAGAGATCTCCTACCTTTGCCTCCTGGAATGCTGGGATTAAAGACATGTGCTACAGCTGAGGGTGATTAAAAAAACAAATTCCTTCATGAAATGTTGGTGTCAAACTTCTCTAGAAAAATGAATTGTGATATTAACCAATCGCGTACAGTTAGTACTGAGCATGAGGTAAGTCTTAAGGACCTGGTTACCATGGATTTTTGTGTAGCCATGACTGCTGGACTTTTACTCTAGGTTCCTGCTGCTGGCTGGGCATGACACTTCCCCGAAGGGGAAGTTTCTTGCAGTTGTTCTGGAACTTACGTTTCACACACAACTTATAATTATACTTTTCATTATAGAGCTTCTTTTGTTCTGTCTCATTAAATCAAATCTTTATGTTGAATTTGTCCTAAGACTACTGTCTCAGATTCATTAGCAGCGAGCTTCTTCCTGTTTTCTTAATTGCAAAATCTTCCAGAGTATTATCATATAGTTTAAAAGGTAAAAAGTCAATTTATTTATTTCTATTCTTACTAAACAAACAGCATATAAAAGGGGGTTGTTTCAAAATGATCCTAACAACAACTCCAATGTTTCACATTTAAGACTAAAGCATGCTGGACCCTTAAGGAATTGCAGTGACACTATTAGCTCACAGTGTACACCTTTGTGCCAAAAGATAATTTTATTTCCGTTTAAACTCCAGTGTTAAAAATGACAAGGCAAATTGTTTACTCACAACAGATATACGTTAATTATAGACAACAGTAGTGTTGCAAGCTAGAGCAAAGACTGAATCATGGTAAATGGTGGGTGAAAATCGGAAAAGAATACACTGTGTCTCCAACTGTTCTGGTTTAATTTATTTATCATTAAAAAAAAACACACAGACAAAACATATCCAGCATTGACTAGTGCAAATTATGATCATAAACTAACTCTTACTGAATATATTTGATCTGACCATTTGCAGAGGAAGATGCATGCACTAATATTCCTAAACAACCACAACCAGCTCACTTCCTTCATTTTTCTAATGAACCCTTTGAAAGAGAGGACTTCAGAAGTGTTGGGACTGGGGCAGGAGTTTGGTCCCCCCAAAAAAGGCTCTGTTCTCTCTCCTAGCACTCTCTCTCCTAGCACTTTTACAAGAGTGGCAGGGGAACTGGGTAATTGGCCCAGAGCCACACACTTCTGACTCATGAAGTTGCTGTGATCACTCCTGGCTTCTCCAAACAAGTACTTTTCTCTTTACTCCTGGAACAAACGGAAGTTTCCAACAGTGGTGAACAGCACCTCTTTCATCCTGAGGCTTGGCTGAGGCAAACGGCCAGTACTTCTGACATACTGAGGTCTCTTGTCTGATGTCCTCCAGTTGCTGGATGAAACTCTGCTTTGAAATAACTGCCAGGAGTAGGGGAAGGCGTGTGAGGAGTGCTGGGCCTGTCAGAAGCTGGGGTCTCTTTTTGCACCTCTCCTTGCTGAATACCTGCACATTTTTCTTTTGCAAAGAGAACAGTGCTGCTGTCTGCTCCCGCGATGTTGGAGGAAGGAAGTCTTTCTTTTCCTCCTTCATACTTGCCCAATGCCATTGAGGGTCACCCCATCTGGGATACTACAGTGAATCAAAGAGGCGCGGCCTTTCATACTCCTGTGACTCACCGTGTGACCTGGGGATCAGGGGCTGTGGTCCCTAAAGAAGGTACACAGAAAATGGTGACCATAAAAGCTGTCATCAAGTTATATGCGTTATACATGTCCTTCTGCTTTGACCCTGTGTGAAAATAGCAATGAATCTATTTCAATACATATTAGAAATCTAAGATTTCTGAGTAGAGTGCCTAGTAAAACTCCAATGAGTTTTACTAGAGTTTCATTAGAGTTTAGAAAAATTAACCTCTCTTTATGTGTTTCTCCCCAGCATGTGTATATTTTCTTCCAACTCTATGGCAAAAGAACTTTAAAGCTCAGGGGAGTCCCTTTTATCTGATCCCAATTATAATACGATGATCTTTTTTACAGTTAGCTTTTGTTGTTTTAATTATAATAAATAGCAAACAAGCCTGTTCAGATTTATTTTAATAAATACATTCAACCCAATGCCATTTCTATATGGATTTGGGCCAGTACTTTAGTAGATAGCTTAGATGTCCAAGAGCCAATGATGAATTCTTTGGTCTTAGTAATTATTGTCTACACTGTCCGAATTTGTTAAGTAATTACTTAATATTCTGCTTCATTTTGACTGTTTACACTTGGCCTTTGAGCACTTGGCATTTGCTCACAGGAAAGAATTAACAAACACATCCCTTGGCTGATAAATGTAATAGCATGTGACGGTGTGAATCTTAATTAGACAGTCTCACATGTCTGCTATCTTAGGGTCAAGAGCTCCCAAGTATCAGAATAGTGTGTTTATCTCATTAATATATGCAGCCTTGGAATAGATTACTGCAATAATAACCTTTTTAGAAAAATGTAGGGTAATTAAAATTTGCAGGGTTTCCTTTTTATATTGGGTAAATGTTATTTTAAAAAGCGTAGGTTGATTTGAAAGGAATCTTTGGGGGCTGTGGTTTTCCAAAATCTGTGGCTCTTTCAATAAATGTCCTTTTTATGGGTAAAGCCAGAAATCACATATCACATATCAGAAATGTGACATTGTAATATATGGAAAGTCAAGGCTTATGTTAAGTGGGAAATAAGGTTTGATATAAACAGTGCTTTCCCTCTGAGAATTGACTTGATAATGTCTTTTTTTCTGAACTGCAGATTCTCCTTCTCTTATTCCTTCTTCCTTCCTTTATTCCTTCCTTCCTTTTTTTCTTCTTTTTTAATGTACTCTTAAGTAGCTGAGGCTGACCTCAATCTCAGTATGTTGTTTAAACTGAGCTTGAATTCCCAATCCTCCTTTGTGCCTGGTACCACTGGAGGCCAAAGGGGCATAGCATTCCCTTGGATTGGCTGTGAGTTGCCATGTAGGTGCTGGGAACCAAGTGAAGGTCCTGTGGAAGAGCTGTGTGCTGTTGACTGCTGCACTATCTCTCTAGCCTGCCTTCCATTTTCAAGCTTGGATTCTTCTACTGATATTTTGGAAAAATAGGGTATTAAATTACCTGGCTGAATGGATTTTTACCTAGATTTAGCTTATGGTAAACAAAAGTATCTGTAATTCAACCTGTGGAATGCATCTGCCTCTGCTCACCATTTATCAACAAGTGTCTAATGTTTGTTCTGTTTGGCTGTTTACACTGGATGCTGTGGGAGAAAGCAATGACAGCGCATTTACCTTGTGTGTGGAGTCAGGTGCTTCCCATTGTCAGTGGCGTGTGAAGACGGAGGTGGGGGAAAATTCTGCAATACACACATTTAAAAGAATTTGAACTCTGAGAAACTAATAAGAATAGAATTTAATTATAATTTTAAGAGTAAAAGAATATCCACAAGAATATACCTACATAAATATGATTGAATAATTAAATAAGATAGGACAAACAGACCCTATCTTACAGAAGTGCTCTGAATATGTTTGCATCTTCAGAAGGCGGGGCTTAATTGTTCATGCCTGGACTATAGGATGTGTTTAATGATTGGCAGATCTAGTTTCATTCTCTTGCTCTGATACAATGACCAAGAACCACATGGAAAAGAAAGGGTTTTTATTATCCTTTGCTTCGAAGTTGTAATTATTGAGGAAGGCCAAGGCAGACACTCAAGGCAGGAACCTAAAGCCAGAACTGCTGGCTCTTGTGCACAGCAGGACCTCCCACCAGGGGATTGACTCACTGCCAAAATTCAAACAAGGACCTTAGAGGCTTGCTGCTTGTAGGCTGGAGCTGGCTCAGTCAACAGGATTGTGTTCACTTAGCTTCTTTACACAGCCCTGGACCACACCCACCTCTGACTAAAACCTCACAATGGGTTTTTAAGTGTTTCTTGTCTTGTGAATCCTGGAGGAACTGTGGGAAATGCTTTCCATGTTATATTCGCAACTTTCCCTGAGATCAAAAACTATTCCGAACTCAAAAAAATATTCATTTTTCTTTAATATTTTTCAGATAACAATTAAATTACATTTCTCCCCCCTTTTCTCCCTCCAAACCCTGCCATATAGCCTTCCCCACTCCATTCCCAATTCCTAACCTCTCCTTTCATTGATTGTGATTGCATGCATATATGTATTTTTGTATACACACATATTACTAAATATAACCCCTTGAGTCCATTGTTCAAATATGTACCACTAAGGTTTCTGGTTTTGAGAGGAATAAAAGATTAGTTTAATAAGTGACGATTGCTTGAGTGAGGCGTATGCTGAAAATCCACACAGCTGGAAATGACTTGAGGCTCAGTTACTGCTTCCCTTAAGGCAAAAGTTTGTTTTCTCCCAATTACCAATCCCCACCATTCTATTGACTAAGAAATAATTTCTCAGCTAGTTGTGGTACCGAATCAAAGTAACTAAGTCAAATTCAGTGCTCTTGGGATAAGTTTCCTCGATCCATGCCTTCTGGGCATTGTCCAAAGTATAGGACACATCTTCCTCTACTCCCCTGGGACTCCATGCACCACCATTACTGTTCATCCATCCCATAGTACTATCTTCAAGCAAATCGCTTTCAGACTTCGCTCCACTTGCAATGGGGCTTGCAGGTTGGAGTCGTTTTGCAGGCTGCATTTCTTTCAAATCAGAACTTTGTGTTCCCTTTCTTCTGTGTGCTCTGTGTGCACCCACTGCTATAGAAGAAATTTGAAGCCAAGTCAGATGAAGCAAGAGCATGCAGGCTTGTGTGGGATTTTAGGCCAGAGTTTTCATGCCTTTAAAGAAAAAGTTGATCCTTACTGTGTGCTTACTGTGTACAGCACGGAATCCTAGAAGAATGCTGAATGGCTGGCCCCTCCTTCAGTGAGATTCCATTAACCTTAATACCCAGACAGGGTAATAATGATGGCAGCAAAAGGTACTACGTGAACCAATTTTCCTTATGCATGACCAGAAAAACTGCAGAATAAATATGTGTTGATGTAGGATACAGTTTATTAAAAGAAGAATTTCATAACTATTAGGACAGAAATGGCTTTACGCTGTACCTGCTGCAGTCTTTACTTTATGTACTGCAATTTCTGCAGCCCTTGCAGCTCCTTATCCAAGTATCTTTTGCATTTTGACTGTTCCAACAATATATACAGTATTTGTCATTTTTGTATTTAAATCCTAATGTACAAATCTCTATATAAACAATATTGAGAAATGTAATACATATATGTGTGTGTGTGTTTGTGTGTGTGTGTGTATATATATATATATACATATATATATATATATCCACTTGATAAGGTGGTAAGCTAGACATGAACGAATAGTAGGAAAGTGTGTTCAACACAGTATATTCATGGGTAAATAAACATCATCCTGATACAAACTGTGAAAAAATCATTGTGTTGCAAAAGCTGAAAATTCTATAAAACATGAAATAGCAGTTGCATGCTGTAAATATTCAAGTAATAAGAAATGTTTAGCAATCTGCGGTCTCATTTGGTACCTGCTTTCTCATTAATATATGAAAATACAGACAAATGGAATGCATAGATGAATAGATGTACACATATACATTTTTAAAAGTAGCATTACATGAAGCTATTGCTCTGAAACCTGAAATTTTTATAAACCATGTATTACTAATCCCCTTCTATATTTAGTCTATGCGGCCCTGCCTCATTCATTTTTAACATTAAATCACATTTCCCCCTTTTTTCTTTGGGTTGGCCCATCATTCACATGCCTGATCCTCATACCAACATACTTTCCTTTCTTTACACACCATAGGATCTGTGGTTGCTTTTAGCAAACTTCTTTTTGCAAAGCAGAAGTTTCTCTGAAGAGAAGACCTTTCAGGATCCTAATCCTGATCTAGAAAGCCCTCACAAGTCAGGTTATATCTTCCTTTGGGTGAGAGGGTCGCCTGTTGGAATTGATAAAATACACAGTCATGTTAGAGAAGTCTCTGTGGAAGAAACTAAAAAGCCTTAAGAATTGAGAGTGGCTTCTTAGACTTAAGCTGTGACTTCCAATGGACAGATAGAAAAGAAAATCATCCACTCAAAAGGGACCTTTACCAACAACCGAAGTTAGTACCAGCCAGGCCTGCAGAGGAGGCATAGGCAAGCTGACCCTCTAAGGCAAGGTCCTGCTAAGCTTCACCATGCTTGGACTTCTTTTTTATCAGATATTTTCTTCATTTGCATTTCAAATGTTATCCTCTTTCCTGGTTTCCACTATGAAAGCCCCCTATACTATCCTCCCTCCCCTTGCTCACCATCCCACCCATTCCTGCTTCCCTGTCCAGGCATTCTCCTAAACTGGGGCATCGAACCTTCTCAGGACCAAGGGCCTCTCCTCCCTTTGATATCCAACAAAGCCATCCTCTGCTACATATGTAGCTGGAGTCATGGGTCTTCCATGTGTACTCATTGGTTGGTGGTTTAGTCCCTGGGAACTCTGGGAGTACTGGTTGTTTCATATTGTTGTTCTTCCTGTGGGGCTGCGAGCTCCTTCAGTCCTTTCTCTAGCTGCTCCATTAGGGACCTTGCTCAGTCCAATGGCTGGCTGAGAGCATCCACTTCCATATTTGTTAGGAACTGGCAGAACCTCTTAGGAGACAGCTATATCAGGTTCCAGTCAGCAAATGCTTGTTGGCATCCACAATAGTGTCTGGGTTTGGTGACTGTATATGGGATGGGTCCCCAGATAGGGCAGTCTCTAGATGGTCTTTCCTTCAGTCTCTGTTCCACACTTAGTCTCTGTGTCTTTTCCCATGGATATTTTGTTCCCTAGAGAAAGAATGATGTAGATGTTATCTCAAGTGACTTCACTTGACAATCCTTTGTTTTACAACAATAAAGATGCTGGAAAGAACCCAGGTATCCCTCAACAGATGAGTGGATGCAAAAAATGTGGTATATCTACACAATGGAGTACTATTCAGCCATTAGAAACAATGAATTCATGAAATTCTTAGGCAAATGGATGGAGCTAGAGAACATCATACTAAGTGAGGTAACCCAGACTCAAAAGGTGAATCATGGTATGCACTCACTAATAAGTGGATATTAACCTAGAAAACTGGAATACCCAAAACATAATCCACACATCAAATGAGGTACAAGAAGAAAGGAGGAGTGGCCCCTGGTTCTGGAAAGACTCAGTGAAACAGTATTCGGCAAAACCAGAACGGGGAAGTGGGAAGGGGTGGGTGGGAGGACAGGGGAAGAGAAGGGGGCTTACGGGACTTTTGGGGAGTGGGGGGACTAGTAAAGGGAAATCATTTGAAATGTAAATAAATTATATAGAATAAAAAAAAAAGAATGAGTACATATTCTATAAGTTGTTTCTCCATGTTTCTCCTGTCATTTCTGTGGGGTCACACTTCTTAAACTGTGGGGTCACAGTGAGGTGAAAGAACTGTTCCAATGCCATACACTGGTAAGAAGTGCAGCCAAGTTTTGAGCCCAAGACTTTTGGCTCCAAAGTCTTAAGCAGTATAAAGTCTTACTGCAATACCTTAAAGAAAAAGAAATAGAGTAATGAACAAAGAATGAAGCTGTACCTCAGGAGGGTTTCTTTGTTCCTTGATTGCCGTGTGCTGATAAGAACGAGAGAGGTACGGTCAATGGGAATAAACTGGGTATGAAGGAAAAATGGGGAAGTGGAGAAAGACCTTTGAGTGGGTTAGAAAGGTTTGGTCTCAGTGCACACATGGAAGGGTGGCTTTTGTGAAGAGGATAGATATTTCATTCATTAGATCCAGAAAGGGCAATTGTGTGGGTCAGGAGGCAAGTTGGGTGTAGATCAAAGCTGGTGACTTCTAAGTTCTTTCCTAATTACATCTTTCTCCAATGTGGGAAGAGAAGCAGACCTATGAGGATTGGCAGAGCAGTCTGTAGTTCTGTGGAGGACAGAGTGTGTAAATTTAGGATTGAGAAAGTTACCTGATTTGGAAAACAGAATAGGGCTATCACATGTTGTCTATGTGAAGCCAGGTGATTAAGTAACACTCTTGTGGTTATTATCAATCCTTTACAGCACCTAATGACAGTTCAGAAATAGGCAAAACAAGGAACTTTCCTTTCTATTGGGTGAGAACAATTGGCACAGTGAAAGGTCTATTATAGCATGAACTATGTCCTTCATACCTCCCCCTAATCCCTCAAAAAGACATAATGTGCTAGATACTTCGGATATCAGAGATTCAAAATAACATATTACTAATATTGAAGCTAGTAGTATATATATCTTTTCAGCAAACTCAAACATGTTCTTTATAACTTCTTCCAATAAAAATTATTTTGTGGCACTAAGTATATACTATGTTGTTAATGATCTATGTGTCATACATACCTTTGATATTTCATAAATTAGTCAAGACTTTATATTTAATTGCAGTCATGTACAATTACAGTTTCATGCACAATGGTGAGCTCATACAATTATAGTGAGTCTGAAAGGATCAACTAATAATATCACAGTCATCATGAATATATGATGCTTGTGTGTCTGGGTTTTGCCAATGTTAACAAACCAACCATATAAAACTATAGCTTACACAACAATGTATAGGATATACTTGTTAATAAACAACTATATCCTCCTTTCTATATTTACCATAGTTAATCATTATCCTAGACTGTACATTTTATTTAAAATTTCATTATTAAACTACATGCTGGGTTATACTATGCTGGAAGAACCTCTTCCACCTCATGCCTTACAATCTTTTGATTTAGTCATATTTTCTTGGATATGTGTTCTGATTTCTTGTTTATTCATTGGGCATGAGGAGCAGTAGCTAGCATTATAATGCCTATTGTTATTCGATTGTGTGCCACTTTCAACCATACCCTATAGCCCAGGTATGCAGTAGGCAATACTATTCAGATTTTTGTAAATCTGATGTTGTTCTCATGATAATGGGATTGCCAGCTGATGCATTTCTCAGAATAGTTCCCCAGAGACATAGGATGGACAACAATGTTTCGAACATTGCTCAAATCAAAATTCCTAGGCGGCGGTAGCAGTGGCTGCTCCAGCTGAAGGGCCATCAGCAGTGGAACCAAGGCGACACAGGGTCCAGTTAGGCCCTGCGCCCACGACCACTGACCTTCGCTGACCAGCCGGGCGGCAAGCAACTGCGGTTCTGCGGAGCCTTTCGCTGCACGGAAGCCACTTCAGAACTCGGCTGCCCGCCAGTCAGGAGAGACTCACCGCCATCTTGATCCCGGGCTCCAGAGATCGGTCAGACTGAGGTACACAAACATAATCCTAGGCCCAACACCGCAGGGGTCTGAGCCAGACGGGCGTTGGCCTGCACCCAGGCCCTGGGCTGTTCGAGTGGCCATCGGGGCGCCAACCCAGCCAGGAGTTTTTTTTTTTTTGCCCCGGCCGGTGCACGCGCCGCCATTTTGCCTACAGGAGCCAGAGTGCTCGGGAGGGCAGAGACTGCTAACAAGCGTAGCCTGAGGCTAACAAAACGGGGGTCTAGGCCCCAAAAGGCACAGGACTGACCCCAAGAACTGGGCGGCTTGGTGGGCCATCTGTGTGTCAACCAGCCCAGGAGGTTATTAGCACAACAGACTCTCCCGGTGCTTTCGCGGAGCGCGGACGCGCACGCCCGCCATCCGGGTCACCTGGCGGACCCAAATAACAGACATAGCCCTAGGGGAACTTTGCTCGGACCTTGGCCTCCCAGGCGTTTGCCTGGACTCAGAGCCCAGGCGACAAGGCTAACCTAGTGTGCGCCAGCCCGGTTGGGGAAATCGGCTGCCCAGCGGAGTGAGCGGAGCACAGGGGAGGTCACAGCAACATTCACCTTCGGAGCTCCCTGGGGGTGCACACGGGTTCCACCTGGTCCACAGACACAATCTGGGGCAAGGCCTCAGGCAGAAGCCCCCAGCTCAAATCTCTCCGCTTCAGATCAGCCTGGGTGGCCGCCACATCTCCAGGTCCCTCAAGAGGCTAGTGGGGGCTTCCGGGCGGCCAGCTGGGAAAAGTCGGTGTGCTCCGATAAATCCTGCGGGCCCCAGCGGGAGCCTTCAGGTGCCTGCTTTGGGATCTGAACAGCCTGGAAAACAGCACCCTGTCTATAGGCAGTGCAGAGTGTAAGCTGTGCACCAGAGGCCAACGGGGAAGGGGCAGCTTGCACTGGTGAGTCCAGCACTGACAAGACCAAGTAACACCAGTGAGAGCTAGATGGCAAAAGGCAAACGCAGAAACGTCACTAACAGAAATCAAGGCAATATGGCAACATCTGAACCAAATTCTCCTCTACCAGCAAGTCCTGGATACCCCATCACACCAGTAAAACAAGATTTGGATTTAAAATCACTGGTCATGATGCTGGTACAGGAACACATGAAGGTCATTGAGGAGAAAATGGATCAAAAGTTAGAAGCCCTTGCAAGGGAAACACAAAAATCATTGAAAGAAATCCAGGAGAATACAAAAGCCAACAAGGAGGAAATGCAAAAAACACTTAAAGAAATACAGGAGAACTTTGCTCAACAGGCTGAGGTCATGAAAGACGAAACACAAAAATCTCTTAAAGAAATACAGGAGAACCTTGGTCAACAGGCTGAGCTCATGAAAGAGGAAACACAAAAATCTCTTAAAGAATTACAGGAAAACACAAACATGCAAGGGAAGGAGCTAAGCAAAACCATCCAGGATCTAAAATCAGAAGTAGAAACAACTAAGAAAACTCAAAGGGAGACAACTTTGGAGATAGAAAGCCTTGGGAAGAAATCAGGGGACAGAGATGCAAATATCAACAACAGAATACAAGAGATAGAAGAAAGAATCTCAGATGCTGAAGATTCCATAGAAACCATGGACTCAACAGTTAAAGAAAATGCAAAGTGCAAAAAGCTTGTAACCCAAAATATCCAGGAAATCCAGGACACAATGAGAAGACCAAACCTAAGGATTATAGGCATAGATGAGAGTGAAGATTTACAACTTAAAGGGCCAGCAAATATCTTCAATAAAATTATGGAAGAAAACTTCCCTAACCTAAAGAGAGAGATGCCCATGAATATACAAGAAGCCTACAGAACTCCAAACAGACTGGACCAGAACAGAAATACTTCCCGTCACATAATAATCAAAACACCAAATGTTCTAAACAAAGAAAGAATACTAAAGGCAGTAAGAGAAAAAGGCCAAGTAACATATAAAGGAAGACCTATCAGAATCACAGCAGACTTTTCACCTGAGACTATGAAGGCTAGAAGGTCCTGGGCAGATCTCATGCAGACTCTAAGAGAACACAAATGCCAACCAAAACTACTATATCCAGCAAAACTCTCAATCACCATAGATGGAGAAACTAAGATATTTCACGACAAAACCAAGTTCACCCAATATCTATCCACAAACCCAGCCCTAAAAAGGATAATAGGAGGACAACACCAATACAAGGAGGGAAACTCCACCCTGAAAAAAGCAAGATAGTAACCTTTCATCAAACCCAAATAAGTTAAGCAATCAAATTTAAAAAATAACGTCAAAAATGATAGGAAGTAACAATCACTATTCCTTAATATCTCTTAACATCAATGGACTCAATGCCCCAATAAAAAGACACAGACTAACTGACTGGATACGTAAACAGGACCCTACATTTTGCTGCTTACAGGAAACACACCTAAGGGTCAAAGACAAACACTACCTTAGAGTAAAAGGCTGGAAGACAATTTTACAAGCAAATGGTCTCAGGAAACAAGCTGGAGTAGCCATTTTAATATCAGATAAAATTGACTTTCAACCCAAAGTCATCAAAAGAGACTCTGAGGGACACTTCTTGCTGGTCAAAGGAAAAATACAACAAGAAGAACTCTCAATCCTGAACATCTATGCTCCAAATGCAAGGGCACCCTCTTTCATAAAAGAAACTTTATTAAAACTCAAAGCACACATTGCACCTAACACAATAATTGTTGGTGACTTCAACACTGCACTTTCCTCAATGGACCGATCAGGAAAACAGAAACTAAACAAGGACACAATGAAACTAATTGAAGCTTTGGACCAATTAGATTTAACTGATATATATAGAACATTCTATCCTAAAACAAAAGAATATACCTTTTTTTCAGCACCTCATGGTACCTTCTCCAAAATCGACCATATAATTGGTCACAAGACAGACCTCAACAAATATAAAAAGATAGAACTAATCCCATGCCTCCTATCTGATCACTATGGAATAAAAGTGGTCTTCAATAGCAACAGAAACAACAGAAAACCCACAAACACGTGGAGATTGAACAATACTCTACTCAATGACACCTTGGTCAAGGAAGAAATAAAGAAAGAAATTAAAGACTTTTTAGAACACAATGAAAATGAAAACACAACATATCCAAATCTATGGGACACAATGAAAGCAGTGCTAAGAGGAAAACTCATAGCCCTGAGTGCCTCCAAAAAGAAAATGGAGAGAGCATACATTACCAACTTAATGACACACCTGAAAGCCCTAGAACAAAAAGAAGCTATTTCACCCAGGAGGAGTAGAAGGCAGGAAATCATCAAACTCAGGGCCGAAATCAATCAAGTAGAAACAAAGAGAACCATACAAAAAATCAACAAAACTAGGAGCTGGTTCTTTGAGAAAATCAACAAGATAGATAAACCCTTAGCCAGACTGACCAAAGGGCACAGAGAAAGTATCCAAATTAACAAACTTAGAAATGAAAAGGGAGACATAACAACGGAAACTGAGGAAATCCAAAAAATCATCAGATCCTACTACAAGAGCCTGTACTCAACACAACTGGAGAATCTGGAGGAAATGGACAATTTCCTTGACAGATACCAAATACCAAAATTAAATCAGGACCAACTAGACCATCTAAACAGTCCCATAAAGCCTAAAGAAATAGAAGGAGTCATAGAAAGTCTTCCAACCAAAAAAAGCACAGGACCAGATGGTTTCAGTGCAGAATTCTACCAGACCTTCAAAGAAGAGTTAACACCAATACTCTTCAAACTATTCCACAAAATAGAAACAGAAGGAACACTACCCAATTCCTTCTACGAAGCCACAATTACGCTGATACCAAAGCCACACAAAGATCCAACAAAGAAAGAGAACTTCAGACCAATTTCCCTTATGAACATCGATGCAAAAATACTCAACAAAATTCTTGCCAACCGAATCCAAGAACACATCAAAACGATCATCCACCATGATCAAGTAGGCTTTATCCCGGGAATGCAGGGTTGGTTCAATATACGGAAATCCATCAATACAATCCACTACATAAACAAACTCAAAGAACAAAATCATATGGTCATTTCATTGGATGCTGAAAAAGCATTTGACAAAATTCAGCATCCTTTCATGCTTAAAGTCTTGGAGAGAACAGGAATTCAAGGCCCATACCTAAACATAGTAAAAGCAATATACAGCAAACCGGTAGCCAGCATCAAACTAAACGGAGAGAAGCTTGAAGCAATCCCACTGAAATCAGGGACCAGACAAGGCTGCCCCCTTTCTCCTTATCTTTTCAATATTGTACTTGAGGTACTAGCTCGGGCAATTCGACAACATAAGGAGGTCAAAGGGATACAAATTGGAAAGGAGGAAGTCAAACTATCATTATTTGCAGACGACATGATCGTCTACCTAAGTGACCCAAAGAACTCCACTAGAGAGCTCCTACAGCTGATAAACAACTTCAGCAAAGTGGCAGGTTACAAAATCAACTCAAGCAAATCAGTGGCCTTCCTATACTCAAAGGATAAGCAGGCTGAGAAAGAAATTAGGGAAATGACCCCCTTCACAATAGCCACAAACAGTATAAAGTATCTTGGGGTGACTCTTACCAAACATGCGAAAGATCTGTATGGCAAGAACTTCAAGACTCTGAAGAAGGAAATGGAAGAAGACCTCAAAAAATGGGAAAACCTCCCATGCTCATGGATCGGTAGAATCAATATAGTTAAAATGGCCATTTTGCCTAAAGCACTATACACATTCAATGCAATACCCATCAAAATCCCAACTCAATTCTTCACAGAGTTAGAAAGAGCAATTATCAAATTCATCTGGAACAACAAAAAACCCAGGATAGCTAAAACTATTCTCAGCAACAAAAGAAAATCTGGGGGAATCAGTATCCCTGACCTCAAGCAATACTACAGAGCAATAGTGTTAAAAACTGCATGGTATTGGTACAGTGACAGGCAGGAGGATCAATGGAACAGGATTGAAGATCCAGAAATGAACCCACACACCTATGGCCACTTGATCCTCGACAAAGAGGCTGAAAACATCCAATGGAAAAAAGATAGCCTTTTCAACAAATGGTGCTGGTTCAACTGGAGGTCAGCATGCAGAAGAATGCGAATTGATCCATCCTTGTCTCCTTGTACTAAGCTCAAATCCAAATGGATCAAGGACCTCCACATAAAGCCAGACACTCTGAAGCTAATAGAAAAGAAACTGGGGAAGACCCTTGAGGACATCGGTACAGGGAGAAAGTTTCTGAACAGAACACCAATAGCGTATGCTCTAAGAGCAAGAATTGACAAATGGGACCTCATAAGGTTACAGAGTTTCTGTAAGGCAAAGGACACCGTCAAGAGGACAGATCGGCAACCAACAAATTGGGAAAAGATCTTCACCAATCCTACATCAGATAGAGGGCTAATATCCAATATATATAAAGAACTCAAGAAGTTAGACTCCAGAAAACCGAACAACCCTATTAAAAAATGGGGTACAGAGTTAAACAAAGAATTCTCACCTGAAGAACTTCGGATGGCGGAGAAGCATCTTAAAAAATGCTCCACTTCATTAGTCATTAGGGAAATGCAAATCAAAACAACCCTAAGATTTCATCTTACACCAGTCTGAATGGCTAAGATTAAAAATTCAGGAGACAGCAGGTGTTGGAGAGGGTGCGGAGAAAGAGGAACACTCCTCCACTGCTGGTGGGGTTGCAAATTGGTACAACCACTCTGGAAAGCAGTCTGGCGGTTCCTCCGAAAACTGGGCACCTCACTTCCAGAAGATCCTGCTATACCACTCCTGGGCATATACCCAGAGGATTCCCCACCATGTAATAAGGATACATGCTCTACTATGTTCATAGCAGCCCTATTTATAATTGCCAGATGCTGGAAAGAACCCAGGTATCCCTCAACAGAAGAGTGGATACAAAAAATGTGGTATATCTACACAATGGAGTACTATTCAGCCATTAGAAACAATGAATTCATGAAATTCTTAGGCAAATGGATGGAGCTAGAGAACATCATACTAAGTGAGGTAACCCAGACTCAAAAGGTGAATCATGGTATGCACTCACTAATAAGTGGTTATTAACCTAGAAAACTGGAATACCCAAAACATAATCCACACATCAAATGAGATACAAGAAGAAAGCAGGAGTGGTCCCTGGTTCTGGAAAGACTCAGTGAAACAGTATTTGGCAAAACCAGAACGGGGAACTGGGAAGGGGTGGGAGGGAGGACAGGGGAAGAGAAGGGGGCTTACGGGACTTTCGGGGAGTGGGGGGGGGCTAGAAAAGGGGAAATCATTTGAAATGTAAATAAATTATATCAAATAAAAAAAAAGACAAAAAAAAAAAAAAGAATACTGTTATTATGCTTGCAGACAGGAGTCTATCATGTCTCTCCTTTGGGAGGCTTCATCTACCATCTGACCTAGATAGATGCAGAGACCTACAACCAAAAATTAGATGGAGTGTGTGGACTTTCATGGAAGAGTTGGGGAAAGGTCTGCAGGCTTCAAAGGAGATAGGAACTCCACAGGAAGAACAACAGAGTCAACTCACATGGACCCTTAGAGGTCTCAGAGACTCAACAATCAACCAAAGTACATACACCAGCTTGACCTAACTGACCCTCTCCACCAGCTGTAGCAGATGTACAGCTTAGTTTTCATGAGGGTCCTGAATAACTGGAAAGGGGGCTATTCCAAAAACTGTTGCCTGTCTGTGGAATATGTTTTTCTAGCTTGGCTACCTTGTATGGTGTCAGTGTGACAGAATGTGACTAGCTCTGCAATGACTTGATGTGCCAGGGTAGGGGTATACCTGGGGGTGGTCTACTCTCTCAGAAGATAAGGGGAGGAGGTTTGGAGGGAAGGATTGTGTAAGGGGAGCTGTGAGAGGGAACTAAAGTGACCAAATAAAAAATAAAATAAAAAAATTAAAATCAACAAAAAAAAAAAAAAAAAAACAAAAACAAAATTCCTCTGTTTAGATGCTGGGGCAGTTGCTCAAACACTAGTCATTATTTTTAAGTTTTTCTCATATTAATTATAAACATGGCACTTACTATGAAATACTAAGGAAAGGAGGGAGCAGATGTCAATAGTTCAATGAGAAAACTTCTGTTTACTTATTTCTATCAAGGCTGATGATACCATTAGTGAGGACCACTGGTATTAATTTCTATTAACCTTGGTTTTTTGGAGGATTTTGAGTAAACATTGAAATACAGTCTATTATAAAAAGTTAAATTTTCCTAAGAAATACTGATGGGATTTTTTTTTCCAGCTTCTGTACAAGGTAAGTTAAGTAGGAAATTATAAGTTATCATTAAATTATTAGTGATCATTATTATAAAATATTACATAATCTATAGGAGATTGCCTTGGAATGGGAGAAGGTTTACTTTAGAAGAGGCATTAGGAATAGCAGATTTAAGGCACTGGAACGCAGGTACACGCCCGCGTGCGCACATGCACACACACACACACACACACACACACACACCACATTCATCTGATTTGTGCCAAATCACTTACTTGTGTTTTATTGCTTCAGTTATGACTATGGATGCCATCAGCCTGGTGGTGTAGAGTGCTCATCGTTTTCCAGCCTGTCATATCCTCATTGGCTTCTTCTCAGTGGAGGTTTGAATGAGATTGGCCCTGTAGACTCTTGCATGTTTAGTCCCTAGTTGATGAGTTGTCAGGAAAAGGTTAGCCTTCTTGGAGTAGGTTTGTTACTAAGGGTGGACTTGGATCTCTCTCTCTCTCTCTCTCTCTCTCTCTGTCTCTCTCTCTGTTCCTCTCCCTCTGTCTGTCTGTCTCTCTGTGTGCCTGCTTGCCTTCCTGCAAATCAGGATGTAGCTTGCCACTACTTCTCCAGTGTCATGCCTGTCTTCATGCTGCCGTACTTCCTGCTGTGATAATAATGGCTTACCACTTTAAAGCCATACTCAAGCCCCCAATGGCTCCTTTTGTAAGAGTTATGTTGGTCATGGTATCTCTTCACAGTGACTAAGACACTTTCATAACACCTTCCTGGGTCTTTGAAGATGCCTGAACTATCATTCCGGCCATTTCACCTTACCTTCTAATTCAGCACATTTGCCATGAGATGCTTTAGTCTCTAACTGAGCCTTCTCCAGAATGGTGAGTGGAGAGGCCAGCAGACTTTTTGGACTTGTTTGTTCTTTGACACTAAGCAGCAACTTGATTCCCAGGCACTTCCACCCCAGGAAACAGCCTAATGCCTGTTCCGCACAACAAAACTTCACCAAACTGATGAGATCCATCACGTCCCCCATTCCAGAGCTTTCCTTCTCAAGGTTAAACACCCTCAATTTCTTTAATGCCCCTCATTTGGCATTCAGCATCCTGATAATCTTCCTTTAAATGAATGTAATACCATTTGTCAATGACCCTTTCAAAATTTGCTTCTGAACAGGAACATGGTGATCTACATGTGGTCTGTCCAGCTCAGGGTAGAGAGAGGGGCTATTAACACTTATGTCTGGGAATTATGATTCCATTAATGAAATTGAGGGCTGCATTAGCCATTTCTAAGCAGTTAGTAACAAGGATAGAAATGATGGCTAAAGATGGAAGCACCGCTTCACCACTTTCAAGATGGATGCAGTTTCGGAGTTAGTGAAAGTAATAGAGGTGCACTTTAACTTCCGTAAGATTTGCTTCTTCTCAGAGGATACTGGAGATTACATTAGCAACTCTTCATGCATTTAAAACCCTAGAAGAATGCAGCAAAGATCCAAAGGATGTATCAGTGTTGAGATCAGTTTCTTTTTTTTCCCTGTAATGTGGTAGTCATTTTTAAAATATTAATTATATCACCAGTCTATACACAATATTATTCTACTCTGATACATAATATTTGCATATTTGATTTTACTTACATAAAACACACAGATACACATGCCCACATAGCTGCCTTTTCTGATATACAAAGGTATCTTCGGAAATCTTTCAAGGGAAATAGGTATTTTCAGCACACTTTTGCAAAAATCAATTTTAATGCAAATCGTCTAATTCTCTTCTTTTAGTTGATCTTTTGCATATTTCATTGGAAATCTCTGTGATCATTGTTTACAGGTAAGGTCTTGTATTCAGGCAGGGTTAACATAAAATAAGTGTTTTAACTTCATTAGTCTAGTGTTTACAGGGAAATCACTGAGTTTTCATATCTGTCATTTCAAGTCTTATTCTCCCTTCTGTACTTCTGATTGATTAGTTATTTATTTAGTCATTTATTCATCTATTTTCTTATTTATTCCAGGTCTCTCCATGTAGTCCTGGCTATTCTGGAACTCTTTTTATAGACTAGGCTGGCTGCCAACCCACAAAGATCTACTTGCCTCGGCTTTCTGGGTGCTGGCATTGAAGTGTGTGCCACGATGTCTGGCTTAATCCTCACAGCCCTCAATGAGGACTGTGCTTAGGGCTGGAGAGAAAACTCAGTGGTTAACAGCACTTGTTATTCTTTCAGAGTTCTAATCCCAGAATCCACCATGGCTAACAAATATCTTTAACTCAAGTTCTCAGGGAATCCAACATCATCTTCTGGCCTGCATAAAGACCAAGTTTGCACATAGTGCACATACATATGTGCAGGCATAATAACCATACACATAAGTTAAAATAATAAATAGTTTTTAAAAAGGCAAATGTATCCTAAAGTTTGTGGAGTTTGAACTATAGTACCCTATTTCCAAATTTCTGGAAGAAATCCTGGTTTTTTTTTTTTTTTTTTTTTGAGAATCTAATATTATATATTTTCTGGCATTAAAGGCCTTGAAGTAATGTGAGCCATGGACCCTAGAAATTAAAATTTAACTATCTTCTCCTTTTCCCTCCTATGCCTGTCAAATTTTGAATTTATCTGTATGAGTCTGCTCTTGGGTTGTAGGATTGATTACACCTTGATTCTTAGCATGGTGGTCCACACAGGCTCTCTGTGCTGTGCTATGCCATCTATACAGTACTTTTGTAAGTCACCTCTTCCATACAGTCTTTCTGTTTTCTCAGCTTGAGTCATGCTTCAGCTAAGATGCTTGAGATGGATAATGTCTGCTGATTCTAAAATTGGCGTGCTTCTTCTCCTGTTCTTCCAGGCCTGCGTTAGCTTTGCTCATTACCCCTCTTAAACACTGTACCTGGACCTTTTCTATTCTTCAGTTCATATTACCTCATCTGAGTGCATGTTCATCTTTGTTTACAGCGGAGTAAAGACTGAATTATTCTTGCTATCAACTCGGGCAACCTTGGGATTTATAAAAAGCCTTATACCATTATGCTAAAGAAATTATACACTTTTCTACAAACTAAGAATTTAGTCAAAATGTAGTAGTAAAAAACAATGGCAAAAGAAAAAGTTAAGGTCTGGCTTTCTCCAACATTTTAGAATCTGGATCCACTTTGCTTTTATCCAACTTGTAGAAACATTATGAGTAATTTCAACATCATTGTTACTATTGCTCTATTATCACTATTACATTTTTACTACTGCTCCAGCAATACTCAGGGCTTTTGTAGCTTAAAACATCACATTCTGCTATACATGCTATTACTTAGATTCAAAGTTCCCTGCGAAAAACATTGTCTCTTCTTGATCCTGGCCAACAGGAAGAAAGGGTGCTTTAGTCATCTGATACTTCTACCCCAAACAGTACAGTGTTTAAATGAATATTAGGAGCATAATAAATGCATGTTGATTAAATGAGTCAACAAATTATTGAATAATGTAGTTGGGAAATCAGAGATGAGAAATGAAGCTGGAGTAAGAGTATGTCTTGGGAATAGTCACTAGCTAGGATCAAGAAGAATTTATGGAATTACCATTTAAATTCAAAGAGCACTTGCCCTTTGGATGTATGATAAGTATAAATAAGTAAACAAAATTTATTATTTATACATTTTCTAAGTGCAAGAGAACCTGCCTATCTTAATAACATCTGGGAATCCTTTAAAAATACCACTTAACATTTGAACACTTCCTCATTCATATCCCCTAAAAAGACCTTAAGTTTCTACAGTTATTTAGATTGAATCTAAGATTTTATCTTGACAATTATATCATATAATTAAATAATAATTTATTTACATTATTATATAAATTCCATTTATTAAGACATTATTAAAGCTTTTATAATAACACATAATAACAATAAATTTGGAACATTATATAAGTTACACATATGTATACACACACACATACACACACACACACACACACACACACACGTCTGCACATAGAGACACAGGCTAATATCAGCTATGTAATCTTGGAATCTAGCTGTTTTATGAGTATTCCCGGATATAAGTGGTTTGAAAGTGTGCACATTGTGTTTGAGGGATGCTAAATAAACAAGCTGTCATCATGTCATCCCTTTCTTTTGAGAGTCATGAGTGTGCACATTGCCAGAGATAGCACTAGAGATTTTGTCTATAAAAATAACTCTGATATGGCAAGAAGCACCGCTTTTATGAGGGTCTTTGATTTGTTTCCCAGAGGTCAAGTTCAATCCTGGTGGATTTCTGTAGGAACGTTTTAATTTTCATTTAGAAATCCTTCCTTCCTCTAAGTGTCTAGCTCATCCTATCTCCCAGCCAATAAAACTTCAAGCAATAAAGTTTGTTAGTGAGGCATACTCTGTAAAACGTGATGATTTATTCTTCCAGTGACCTTAATGATGGTTTTAGTGTAGTAAATTTTTTATTATAGTAAATTATTTATTGCAAGAAAGGCATGTAAGTCAACAAGGAATGTGAAAATAATGGTAAAGAAATTTATGGGTTTTTTTTTTTTCTGAGAGTTTATTCTCTATAAGTCCCGGTCTTATCTTCTGCCTGCATCTAACAAAAAAATTCCATAGATGAAGTAAATGCTCAAAATAACATGAGTTTGTAAAGGGGACAGACTTATTTTCCATTCAGTTTCCAGATGCTTTAGGAGAGGAAATTTTTTTTAACATTCATCAAACTTATTCTGGGGCCAATTAACTTGCCAGCTTATGATCAGAGACCCTATTCAGTTGTCACTGCATGGAAAAGATCTTAATGATTGGTATTCTTACAAAGTCAATCAATCAATCAATCAATCAATCAATCAATCAATCCAGCACATAAGGTCTTTCAATAGATTATCAAGAATGGGTCTAGCCAAAGACTCTGGGACAGGAGAATCATAAAGATAATATATTTTTCTCTTCTCCTGGTTATCTTACTACTTAGAGCCCGGATTAAGAAGTTGAAATTCCAGACTGGGAGCGCACAGCTTGCTCCGGCAGCACCGAGCTTAGGTTCCAGTCCTGAGACCTCTGGCAGGAGCCTTCAGATCTCCACTTCAGGAGCCAGAACAGCCTGGGCTGCAACACCACATCTCCAGGTCCTGCAAGAGGCCAGAGGGGCACCCAGGAGGCCAACTGGGAGGAGTCAGTGTGCTCTGGTGAGTCCAGCAGGACCAGTGGGAGCCTTCAGGTGTCTGCTTCTGGATCTGAACAGCCTGGCGCAGAGCACCCTGTCTCCAGGAAGTGCAGGAGGTCAGCTGTGCACCAGAGGCCACCTGGGAAGGGGCAGCTTGCACTGGTGAGTCCAGCATTGACAAGACCAACTAACACCAGTGAGAACTAGATGGCAAAAGGCAAACGCAGGAACGTCACTAACAGAAATCAAGGCAATATGGCAACATCTGAACCCAATTCTCCTCTACCAGCATGTCCTGGATACCCCATCACACCCGTAAAACAAGATTTGGATTTAAAATCACTGGTCATGATGCTGGTACAAGAACACATGAAGGACATACTTAAAGAAATTCAGGAGAAAATGGATCAAAAGTTAGAAGCCCTTACAAGGGAAACACAAAAGTCCTTGAAAGAAATCCAGGAGAATACAAAAGCCAATAAGGAGGAAACACAGAAATCACTTAAAGAAATTCAGGAGAACTTTGGTCAACAGGCTGAGGTCATGAAAGAGGAAACACAAAAATCTCTTAAAGAATTACAGGAAAGCACAAACAAGCAAGTGAAGGAGCTAAGCAAAACCATCCAGGATCTAAAATCAGAAGTAGAAACAACAAAGAAAACTCAAAGGGAGACAACTTTGGAGATAGAAAGCCTTGGGAAGAAATCAGGGGACAGAGATGCAAATATCAACAATAGAATACAAGAGATAGAAGAAAGAATCTCAGATGCTGAAGATACCATAGAAACCATGGACTCAACAGTTAAAGAAAATGCAAAATGCAAAAAGCTTGTAACCCAAAATATCCAGGAAATCCAGGACACAATGAGAAGACCAAACCTAAGGATTATAGGCATAGATGAGAGTGAAGATTTACAACTTAAAGGGCCAGCAAATATCTTCAATAAAATTATGGAAGAAAACTTCCCTAACCTAAAAAGAGAAATGCCCATGAATATACAAGAAGCCTACAGAACTCCAAACAGACTGGACCAGAACAGAAATACTTCCCATCACATAATAATCAAAACACCAAATGTACTAAACAAAGAAAGAATATTAAAGGCAGTAAGAGAAAAAGGCCAAGTAACATATAAAGGAAGACCTATCAGAATCACAGCAGACTTTTCACCTGAGACTATGAAGGCTAGAAGATCCTGGGCAGATCTCATGCAGACTCTAAGAGAACACAAATGCCAGCCAAAACTACTATACCCAGCAAAACTCTCAATCACCATAGATGGAGAAACTAACATACTCCATGACAAAACCAAGTTTACCCAATATCTATCCACAAACCCAGCCCTACAAAGGATAATACTAGGAAAACAGCAATACAAGGAGGGAAACTTCACCCTGGAAAAGGCAAGAGAGTAACCTTCTTTCATCAAACCCAAAAGAAGTTAACCAATCAAATTTAAAAAAATAACATCAAAAATGACAGGAAGTAATAATCACTATTCCTTAATATCTCTTAGCATCAATGGACTCAATGCCCCAATAAAAAGACATAGACTAACCGACTGGATACGTAAACAGGATCCTACATTTTGCTGCATACAGGAAACACAGCTCAGGGACAAAGACAAACACTACCTTAGAGTAAAAGGCTGGAAGACAATTTTTACAAGCAAATGGTCTCAGGAAACAAGCTGGAGTAGCCATTCTAATATCAGATAAAATTGACTTTCAACCCAAAGTCATCAAAAGAGACTCCGAAGGACACTTCTTGCTGGTCAAAGGAAAAATACAACATGAAGAACTCTCAATCCTGAACATCTATGCTCCAAATGCAAGGGCATCCTCATTCATGAAAGAAACTTTATTAAAGCTCAAAGCACACATTGCACCTAACACAATAATTGTGGGTGACTTCAACACTGCACTTTCCTCAATGGACTGATCAGGAAAACAGAAACTGAATAGGGACACAGTGAAAGTAATTGAAGCTTTGGACCAATTAGATTTAACAGATATATAGAGAGCATTTTATCCTAAAGCAAAAGAATATACCTTTTTCTCAGCACCTCATGGTACCTTCTCCAAAGTCGACCATATAATTGGTCACAAGACAGACCTCAACGAATATAAGAAGATTGAACTAATCCCATGCCTATCAGATCACTATGGAGTAAAAGTGGTCTTCCATAGCAACAAAAACAACAGAAAACCCACATACACGTGGAAACTGAACAATATTCTACTAAATGATACTTTGGTCAAGGAAGAAATAAAGAAAGAAAGACTTTTTAGAACTTAATGAAAATGAAGACACAACATACCCAAATCTATGGGACACAATGAAAGCAGTGCTAAGAGGAAAACTCATAGCCCTGAGTGCCTCCAAAAAGAAAATGGAGAGAGCATACACTAACAGTTTAAAGACACACCTGAAAGCCCTGGAACAAAGAGAAGCTATTTCACCCAGGAGGAGTAGAAGGCAGGAAATCATCAAACTCAGGGCTGAAATCAATCAAGTAGAAACAAAGAGAACCATACAAAGAATCAACAAAACCAGGAGCTGGTTCTTCGAGAAAATCAACAAGATAGATAAACGCTTAGCCAGACTAATCAAAGGGCACAAAGACAGTATCCAGATTAACAAACTTAGAAATGAAAAGGGAGATATAACAACAGAAACGGAGGAATTTCAAAAAAATCATTAGATCCTACTACAAAAGCCTATACTCAACACAACTGGAGAATCGGGGGGAAATGGACAGTTTCCTAGACAGATATCTGACACCAAAACTAAATCAGGATCAAATAGAACAACTAAACAGTCCCATAACACCTGAAGAAATAAAAAGGGTCATAGAAAGTCTCCCAACCTCAAAATGCATGGGACCAGATGGCTTCAGTGCAGAATTCTATCAGACCTTCATAGAAGACCTAACACCAATACTCTTCAAACTATTCCACAAAATAGAAACAGAAGCAACTCTACCCAACTTTTTCTATGAAGCCACAATTACGCGGATACCAAAACCACACAAAGATCCTACAAAGAAAGAGAACTTCAGGCCAATTTCTCTTATGAATATTGATGCAAAAATACTTAATAAAATTCTGGCCAACCGAATCCAAGAACACATCAAAATGATCATCCACCATGATCAAGTAGGCTTCATCCCAGGGATACAGGGTTGGTTCAATATACGGAAATCCATTAATGCAATCCACTACATAAACAAACTCAAAGAAAAAAAACATATGATCATCTCATTAGATGCAGAAAAAGCATTTGACAAAATTCAGCATCCTTTCATGCTAAAAATCTTGGAAAGAACAGGAATTCAAGGCCCATCAACGTTAAACATCGTTAACGCAATATTCAGCAAACCAGTAGCCAACATCAAACTAAATGGAGAGAAACTTGAAGCAATCCCACTAAAATCAGGGACTAGACAAGGCTGTCCTCTCTCTCCATATCTTTTCAACATAGTACTTGAAGTTCTAGCTAGAGCAATTAGGCAACATAATGAGGTCAAGTGGATGCAAATTGGAAAGGAAGAAGTCAAATTATCACTATTGCTGATGACATGATAGTCTACTTAAGTGATGCAAAAACCTCCACCAGAGAATTCCTACAGCTGATAAACAACTTCAGCAAAGTGGCTGGTTATAAAATCAACTCAAGCAAATCAGTAGCCTTCCTATACTCAAAGGATAAGCAGGCTGAGAAAGTTAGGGAAATGACACCCTTCACAATAGCCACAAACAATATAAAGTATCTTGGTGTGACTCTAACCAAACAAGTGAAAGATCTATATGACAAGAACAATAGTATTAAAAACTGCATGGTATTGGCACAGTGACAGACAAGTGGACCAATGGAATAGAACTGAAGATCCAGAAATGAATCCACACACCTATGGTCACTTGATCTTCGACAAAGGAGCCGAAAACATCCAGTGGAAAAAAGATAGCCTTTTTAACAAATGGTGCTGGTTCAATTGGAGGTCAGCATGCAGAAGAATGCAAAGTGATCCATTCTTATCTCCATGTACTAAACTTCACTCCAAGTGGATCAAGGACCTCCATGTAAAACCAGACACACTGAAACTAATAGAAAAGAAATTGGGGAAGACCCTAGAGGACATGGGAATGGGGGAAAAGTTCCTGAACAGAACACCAATAGTTTATGCTCTAAGATCAAAAATTGACAAATGGGACCTCATAAAATTACAAAGTTTCTGTAAGGCAAAAGACAGTGTTAAAAGGACAAAACGGCAACCATCAAATTGGGAAAGGATATTCACCAACCCCACATCTGATAGAGGTCTAATATCCAATATATACAAAGAACTCAAGAAGTTAGACCCCAGGGAACCAAATAACCCTATTAAAATGGGGTACAGATCTAAACAAAGAATTTTCACCTGAAGAAATTCAGATGGCTGAGAGGCACCTTAAGAAGTACTCAACATCATTAGTCATTAGGGAAATGCAAATCCAAACATCCCTGAGATTTCACCTTACACCAGTCAGAATGGCTAAGGTCAAAAACTCAGGAGACAGCAGGTGTTGGCAAGGATGTTGAGAAAGAGGAACACTCCTCCATTGGTGGTGGGGCTGTAAGATGGTACAACCACTTCGGAAATCAGTCTGGCGGTTCCTCAGCATGCAATAAAGACACATGCTCCATTATGTTCATAGCACCCTTTTTTATAATAGCCAGAAGCTGGAAAGAACCCAGATGCCCCTCAAAGGAGGAATGGATGCAGAAAATGTGGTATATTTACACAATGGAATACTACTCAGCAATTAGAAACAATGAATTCACAAAATTTTTAGGAAAATGATTTGATCTGGAAAATATAATCCTAAGTGAGGTATCCCAATCACAAAAAAATACACATGGAATGCAATCTCTGATAAGTAGATATTAATTAGCCCAGAAGCCCTGAATACCCAAGGCACAAATTGCATAACAAATGACTCCCATGAAGAAGTATGGAGAGGGTCCTGATCCTGGAACGGATTGATCTAGCATTTGAGGGGAATATAAGGACAGAGAAAAAGGAGGGAGGTGATTGGAGAATGGATGGAGAGAAGAAGGTTTATGGGACATATGGGGAGGGTGGTTCCGGGAAAGGGGAAATCATTTGGAATGTAAACAAAGAATATAGAAAATAAAAATATTTTTTTAAAAAAAAGAAGTTGAAATTCATCATTGACATGGAGTAAATTCTAAATTATTTAGAAATAGAGTTGTATATTGTTACTTTCTATTACACAATAAAGCACAAGCTTTTTTATCAGATATTGTGTTATCCCACAGTCATTTTTGAATGTTATCATGAATGTAGCGAATAACTTTGTAATCAAGTGATTTTATTTATTCTTTTATTTAATAGTTGGTTACTGCTAGTTAATATAAGTAGTAAGTTACCAGAAAGTTTCTATTAACTGGATTTGTCAGAGAACTCAGTGACCTTAGCAAATAAAATGGTTAACCATAAAACATGTCAATAGTAGACAAATTCCTACCCTATGAAAGAAATGTTGTTTAATATTTCAGAAATCCATAATTAGTTTTTAGGGAACAACATGCATTAATTTCTACTACTTTATAGCTCATTTTGTACTTGCATATCCATGGAAGGAAAATTTGTGAAGTTTCACAGGAACTGGAGCACACTGCCTGGGATATAGCCATCATTCAATACATATTTATTGAATTAATAAGTGAGTGGCGAAATAAATGTATTCCTTATTTTAGTGAAGTGCATTTTTATGGTTTGGCAAAACAGTACGTGATTTGCCAACTTTGATAGATCCCACTTATCTTCAAATGCCTTTTCTCCTTTCATTGTGTTCACAAGGGAAGGCTAATTGGTTGGCATCAAGCTCTGACTTGACAAACATTTCTCTTCAAACACTTAGAGCTGCACCCCCCACCAACCCCGCCATTTTATCAGCTGCTCTTTAGTCTCAGCATGTGTCTCCTCTTGTGGGTTTTTTTTTCTGCTTGTTTGATTTTGATCATTTCGTTTTACATATCATAGGCCGTCAACAGTTTTCTGGGAAAAAAAGAAGTGTTCTGGTTGTTACAATAAATAATTCCAGAGAAAACCCTTACTGTGAGTGTTTTAGACAGCCCTAAATTCCCTTCCATTTATGTGATCAGGGCTCCACTCACTTCTCCCAATTTGACTGAGGAGACATGAGTGTCCATTTGGTATTTCATGTTAGATGAGTTCTAACAGTGCTGACCTTGGAGGGTACATACCCATGCTGTGCTGTTCTGTGGTTTATTTTGTTTCTTGTATTGGAAATAATATTTTTCCACACAATATATTCTAATTACAGTTCCCCTCCCTCCACTCTTCCCAGTACCGCCTTACCTCACTGCCCATCCAGACCCACACCCTTTCTGTCTCTCCTGACAAAACAAATAGGCATCTAAGGAATAGTAGTAAAATATAACATAAATAGATAAATCAAAACCAAACAAATCAAAATAGGACAAAAACAACTAAACAAGAAAAAGAGCCCAAACAAGAACAAGAAGCATATCGGTAAAGAGACACACATATTTACAGGCACAGAAATCCCATAAGAACACGAAATCGGAGGCCATAATATATACACAAAGGACTTGCAAAGTAAACAATAAAAAACAAAACAAATGCCCTACATAGCATTATGAGACAGTGATTCTCTAAAGATGCCATTGAGTTAGTTTCCTGTTGGTCATCTGCTGTGGGAGATGGGGCCTACCCTTATGAGTCGTTTGTTTCCACAGTGAGACTCCTTGGAGAAAATTAATTTTTTATTTCCAAGTGGCTGTCAATTTGAGATAGGTTCTGGTTGCGCACGGGACAAGTGCCCACTTCTCCTTTAGCTCTAGGACCTCATTTGGTGTTCTAGGCCCCTAAGAGCCTACCTGAGTTTCTGTAAGTTCCGTTGTATCTAGAAGGCCTTGATTACATGGTGCCCTCCATCCCCACTGGCTTTTACACTCTCTCTGCCTCCTCTTTGTAGAGTACCCTGATCCTAGTGGGGAGGGATTTGATAGAGATATCTCATTTCTGGCTGAGTGTTCCAAAGTCTGTCACTGTCTGCAAATTATCAGGCTGTGGGCCTCTCCTATTGGTCCTATCTGCTGCAGGAGGAAGCATCTCCGGGGTTGGCTGAGCAAGGCCCTAATCTGTGAGTACAGCAGGATGTCAGATATCAACCCATTGTTATATTTTGTTTTTATTTTTAAGTTTTGGAATAGAAGCATTTCATTTCCCCTTAGGTCCCTGGACTGCCTAGTCTCCTGTTTTTGATCCCCCAAGCAGTGTTGGGAATGGGTTCTATCTCATGGAGTAGGCCTCAAGGCAAATCAGATACTGGTTGGTTCCTCCCACGAGCATTGTTTCCCTTTAGCATCAGTGTGTCTCGAAGGCAGACCACTCTTATAAATCAAGGGTACAGCTGGGATGAGGTTTGCCTTTCTCCTTTCCTAGCATGCAGAGTACATTTCTTAGTGCCATGATCACTAGTCAATAAGACTGAGTAGGCTCTCGGTAGGCAATGGCGTGACTCTGTGTTCAATGGGTTATGTAGGAGTTGTCTTCAGTTGTAGGGCCTTACTATCAATTTGTAGAGAGCTACATAAAAGTTTGGGAATAGCATGGGTTGTTTGGGTATTCCCATGGGACCCCTTCCCACCTGCTAATAACTTGATTAGGTGTAACTGATTGTGGGTACTGGAAACTTCATGTGGTGAAAAGAGATGTCCAGTTGAGGCTCTGTTTCCCTTGTTATTTGGTAATTTCATTTAGATTGCTTTCAGATATATGTGTGTTGTAGGAAGCTTCTACTGTATTAGTTTCCATATAACTTCTCAAATGGCCCTTAGTTTTAGCTACACTTCTGTGTATATCCTCCCTTTCTGTTTGATCCTTCCATGGTGGAAAAAGCTCAGCTAGGAGAGCTCTAGACTAAAGAGACCAGTGTTTGTAAATTTCAGCTTATCTATGTGAAGTGAAGCTCACTTTCCCTGTGTTGTTGCAGGTATGGAGAAAAGAAGCTAAGTTTCACTAGCCATTACACAATTGCAATTTCAAATCATAGTGAGCAGTAAAAGAATTTCTGGGGGAACCAGTATCCCAGACGTCAAGCAATACTACAGAGAAATAGTGCTAAAAACTGCATGGTATTGGTACAGTGACAGGCAAGTGGACCAATGGAATACAATTGAAGACCCAGAAATGAACCCACACATCTATGGGCACTTGATCTTTGACAAAAGAGCTGAAAACATCCAGTGGAAAAAAGATAGCCTTTTCAATAAATGGTACTGGTTCAACTGGAGGTCAGCATGCAGAAGAATGTGAATTGATCCATTCTTATCTTCTCGTACTAATCTCAACCCCAAGTGGATCAAGGACCTCCTCATAAAACCAGACACACTGAAACTAATAGAAAAGATAATGGGGAAGACCCTTGAGGTGAGGACATGGGCACCCGGGAAAAGTTCCTGACAGAACACCAATAGCTTATGCTCTAAGATCAAGAATTGACAAATGGGACCTCATAAAATTACAAAGTTTCTGTAAGGCAAAGGACACTGTCAAAAGGACAAAACAGCAAACAACAAATTGGGAAAAGATCTTCACCAACCCTACATCCAACAGAGGGCTAATATCTGATATATACAAAGAACTCAAGAAGTTAGACCCCAGAGAACCAAATAACCCTATCAAAAATGGGGTACAGAGCTAAACAAAGAATTTTCACCTGAAGAAATTTGAATGGCTGAGAAGCACCTTAAGACATGTTTAACATCATTAGTCATTAGGGAAATGCAAATTAAAACAACCCTGAGATTTCACCTCATACCAGTCAGAATGGCTAAGATTAAAAACTCAGGAGACAGCAGGTATTGGAGGAAGGATGTGGAGAAAGAGGAACACTCCTCCACTGCTGGTGGGGTTGCAAGCTGGTACCACTCTGGAACTACTCTGGAAAATCAGTCTGGCATTTCCTCAGAAAACTGGGCATGACACTTCTGGAGGACTCTGCTATACCATTCCTGGGCATATACCCAGAGGATTCCCTAGCATGCAATAAGGACACATGCTCTACTATGTTCATAGCAGCCTTATTTATAATAGCCAGAAGCTGGAAAGAACCCAGATGTCCCTCAATGGAGGAATGGATACAAAAAATGTGGTATATTTACACAATGAAATCCTACTCAGCAATTAAAAACAATGAATTCATGAAATTTTTAGGCAAATGGTTGGAACTGGAAAATATCATCCTAAGTGAGGTAACCCAATCACAAAAGAATACACATGGAATGCAATCACTGATAAGTGGATATTAATTAGCCCAGAAGCTCTGAATTCTCAAGACACAATTAGCATATCAAATGATTCCCAAGAAGAAGGAAGGAGAGGGCCCTGGTCCTGGAAAGACTTGATCTAGCATCATAGGGGAATACCAGGACAGAGAAATGGAAGGGGGTGATTGGGGAATGGGTGGAGAGAAAAGTGCTTATGGGACATATGGGGAGGTGGGGGAACCAGGAAAAGGGAAAGCATTTGGAATATAAACAAAGAATATAGAAAATTAAAAAAAAAGATTGAAATGGAAAAAAATTATTGAAAAGGAAGAAATCACCCTAAGTCATTAAGGACATAAGAAGAGGTAAGGCATTAAGTGCAGGCATAGGATGAGTTTGTGAGTATAGGGTGGGTGTTTATTATCATGATAGGGTAATGTTTTCCATTGGTGTATATCATATGTCCAAACACATTGACACATTCAACTATAATTCTTTGTCACTAGCCAACTATACCTACACTTAATGGTACACACACACACACACACACAGTCACACACTCACACAGACATAAACCCCCATCCCAGACACACAGAAACAAACATACACACCACACATACATCATACACACGGCGACACCACATACATACACACACAAACACACACACACCTGCACATATGACGTTTTAAAATATTTTACTTCCATATAGCTTATAGCCATGATTACTTATGATGATTGCTTATCATATGGGAGGAATATAATTTTATTAAAAACATACCACCAAGATGTTACTAGTACATAGTAACATAGTGTGTAAGAAAGCACAAAAGGAATGGAAGATTTAAAGGGAAAAAATGAAAATGACTAAATTTCAGTAAGTGCTGGAATGCATTCCAGAGAGCTGGTCTGAGCTCGGAAAGAGATCCTAAGATCCTAGAGCTTCTGGTAGGAAGCCCCTCTGGGGGACCAGAGAGCGTGACATTTTAATGTGGAAAAAAAATCAACCTGACTTTTGGCTCATATTTTCACCCTTTTCACTTAGAACCAGCTACTTTGAAAAGCAGTGCTGTAGAAACCAAGTATTTCCTTAAGTGTTTTTTCCCCAAGAGCTATACTCTGTGCAGTTGGTGAAATGTTTACATTTTGAAAATGAACATTTTGAAAGCAAAATTAGCACTTTTGTCACTGTTGAAATGGACTCATTTACTTGAAGTTTGCTTTGAGAAAATTAAACTTTTTAGTTATAATCACTACGGAGTGAGGCTGTATTACCTGTTGCCTAGAATGGAGAAAGCACTCTGTCAGCAGTTGGACAATTGGGACGCATTGATAACTCAGATAGCTTCAGTGGGTTTCAAAAAAAAAAATCCTCTGTTGATGAATTCAATCTGCTCTTCTAACTCTTCCTCCACTCTATAATTAAATATCCTATATTCTCAAGAACAGGGAATTATCAGTTTCAGGCCATTTAATTTTTTTCCTCTGTAGATAAGGACAGAAAAAAGAATTCTACATACATGAGTTACATAATAAAGACATGATTTCATTTATAACAATGCAAGTATAATAACCATTACTATTGCTGTTTTTATCTGATATGTTCTTAAATTTATTATATTAGTCTTTCAGAGCTGGGGATGTTACTCAGGGCCTTGTGCATTTTAGACAACCTCTCTACCACAGAGTAACACCCTTTGCTGTTATTCATGATTTTTTTTCCACACGTTATTACGATAAACACTATTTCAATCCCAGATGTGCCCTGTGATGTGTAAGTGGCTCGTTTCTTTTATGCACAGGTCTCTATGGCATTCAAGTATCAATTGATCTGGAATCTGAAGTAGAGTATTTTCTTTAACATGATCCCCCTAAGATGGCCATCTTTTTTTTTCCCTGAGGCTTCTCTTTACTAGAGGAACTTAAATAAAATTGTGATAACAAAACAATGAAGAAGAAATGCAGACTCAGCCTGTGGGGAAGTGTAAGGAGGAGAGGTTTAGAAAACCTACTGTTTGATCTTGAATAAGTCCGAAGGCAGATGTTCAGTTTCTTATACTGTGGCTGCACTCCTTACCCCCACTGTAGAGAGCCTTATTGAGGTGCCATGCCGGAACTTGACACAGACCAATGTGAAGTTCTCCCAGCCTTTGAATGGGAGCTCCTGTGTTAGCCATAATCCCCTCAACCTAGGACCATGGGCTCAGACCAAGGTGAAGCCCATTGCTCTTCAAGGACCTGCAGTTTCCTGAGAAACAGTAGCCAACTGTGGAGCAACTGAACCCTTTCTGCTGAGAAGCTTCCAGCCTTTGGGGAAGGGTTTTCCCCTGCCTATATATTTGGAGTTCTTCATTAAGTTTTGAGACCTTGAATTTTATCTTGGTCTCAATCTCTTTTTTGCCACTTTCCCATACACCTCCAGTTTCCCTTCCAGGTAGCTCATTCACTGTAACTGCAGGCACCCCCCCCCACCTCCCCAACTCTCCCCCCCCCCCATGAGGCAGGGAACAAGTACATACTTGTTCTAAAACTCAAAATAAAGGAATGAGTTAATCAACAAGGATTTTGGGAATTAGTTTGATATTCTATATCAAGATCATTAAAAAAGTCTTCTCATCAATGAAATAAACCAAACCAGGAACACTCCTACTGCAAAACAGTGGTCAACGTTAGACAGATGTCTCCTCAGTGAAGAGCACCTATTGTTCTTGCAGAGGATCTTGGTTCAGTTCCCAGCACACACATGGGATGGCTTACAATCACCTGTATCTGCTGTTCCAAGAGGTTCTAACACCCACATATATGTGACACACACATACACACACACACACACACACACACACACACAGACACACACACATGTATAGAAAACTAATTAGAAAAAGGTAAACATAAGAGATACCATTAAAGACTATGAAATGCTTCTCTTTCTACACAAAGTAATGCATGTATACAATATGACTCCAGTGCCCTTCATCATTGCCGTATCTCATGCATATTTCCTTTTCTTATTTGTGCAGAACTTTGCTTTCTAATCTACAGTTTCTCCCCATCATGATTGCTGAGTTTTAGTTCACTTTCCCATATTTGTATTTTCATTCAGCATTCATTCTCAAAGGTTTTTAATTTATTTCTCATGAATGAGCTTAGCAACAGCCATTATGGTAAATATAACTGGTAGATGACACAATTCAAAATGATGGATTTGGACATAAATCAATGTATGAAATTTTCCTTCGAGCCTTTTCACTTCTTTACTCTTGTGCTAAGGAATTGCAGACCACGTCACTCTGCGACTCCTCTCATCTCATCTCATTGGCACACTCCTAATTTTCATCAGTCCACATTATCCTATGCAGAGAACTCATTCTTTTCTCTTTAAAAATAAAAGGTGTCACTTTTGAGTCCACACATTTGCTTAATTTTCAACCATTTCCAGTACCATGTATTATTCTGTAACAATCCATTTTGGAAATGAATACATTAAAAGAATATCATTGCTTTGCTCCAGGTTTGATCATTTGCCTGGGGTTGTCTGGGTTGTTGGCTCATATGGAAGCAGATGGGTGACATTTTGCTTGGGTAGCCATAGATATAGATATAGATTAGATATAGATGATATAGATACAGATATGCATCTATTTATATGGCGAGGCATACACAAACACACACATACATATGGTTAGGCACATATATATTTGAGTTGTCTCATAAGGGATCAGAAACTCACATCGTGTCTGTCCTGTCTCATTCCATCCAGCAGGCAGGCATCTGCACAAGGTGTGTGTGGAGACATGGTTCTTGGACATTTCATTTTGGAAAGCAGCCACTACAATTCTGCAGTCCTTTAAAAGCTTGTGCACTTGCTCTCCATTCCTTGAAGTCTCCATTTTTAAAAATCCTCCTAATAATCCTTTTAAATTTGCTTTCAAATAAAAATCAATGTGTTCCTATCAATTTTAAACCTGATACCTTCCAAGATAACCTGAACGGCTTTGTGGATGATTAAGCCCAAGCCCGTTCTCTGAGTTTAACTCTAATCATCTCTACTTTCTCATTAATCCGCTTATCTAAAACCTATAACCACATCTGAATGAACAGTAAAACACAATACCACGTTACACATAAAATATAAAACTTTAACTCATCACTTTCTCTTTTTACAAACCTATCCTTGCAATTCTGCAACACAAAGTAGCCTACACTGTGGATTCAGGAAGCTAGACCCTAAACAATTCTAATTCCTTCTAGTCTTCTGTCTGCTTCCATGAGGGTTGCTCCTTCCCCCTTTCTTTCCCTCTTACCTGCTCCTAATTTTCCTCTCCTTATCTCCCTCCTGATCTCTTCTTCCACTTCTTTTTGAGGCAGGATCTTGCTATGTAGCCCAGGATGTAACTAATGATTGTCTAGAATTAGCCGACCTCTTGAATGTTGCAAGAAGAGTCATGTGGCACCTCACCTTGACATGATTTCTACCTAGATTCCTAAGTCTGAGATTTTGATCATCCTGCCAGTCTTATTTACTGCTGTGCTCTTCGGTCCACTACCTCTGCCTGCCATGTAAAACTATTTCAGATTGTGTTTTCATAATTTCCCAAATGAAAGCCATTGAAAATGATGCAGCAGGAAGTCCCCTCTCATTTTTTTATTCGATATATTTTTTATTACATTTCAAATGATTTCCCCTTTTCTGGCCCCCCCACTCCCTGAAAGTCCCATAAGCCCTCTTCCCTCCCCCTGTTCTCCCATCCACCCTTCGCAATTACCTGTTCTAGTATTGCCCTATACTGCTACACTGAGTCTTTCCAGAACCAGGGGCCACTCCTCCCTTCTTCATGTACATCATTTGCTGGGGAATCCTCTGGGTATATGCCCAGGAGTGGTATAGCAGGATCTTCCGGAAGTGATGTGCCCAGTTTTCTGAGGAACCACCAGACTGGTTTCCAGAGTGGTTGTACCAATTTGCAACCCCACCAGCAGTGGAAGAGTGTTTCTCTTTCTCTACATCCTCGCCAACACCTGCTGTCTCCTGAGTTTTTAATCTAAGCCATTCGGACTGCTGTAAGGTGAAATCTCAGGGTTATTTTGATTTGCATTTCCCTAATGACTAATGAAGTTGAGCATTTTTTAAGATGCTTCTCCGCCATCTGAAGTTCTTCAGGTGAGAATTCTTTGTTTCTCCACATCCTTCCCAACACCTGCCTACAAAATTGGAATACTCAAAAAATAATCCACATATCAAACTATGTACAAGAAGAATGGATGAGTGGCCCCTGGTTCTGGAAAGGCTCAGTGTAGCAGTATAAGACAAAACCAGAACAGGGAAGTGGGAAGGGGTGGATGGGAGAACAGGGGGAGGGAAGAGGGCTTATGGGAGTTTCGGGGAGTGGGGGGCCAGAAAAAGGGAAATCATTTGAAATGTAAATAAAAAATAAAAACAAATTGCCAACCGAATCCAAGAACACATCAAAACAGTCATCGACCATGATCAAGTGGGTAGGGATGGTTCAATATATGGAAATCCATCCATGCAATCTACTACATAAACAAACTCAAAGAAAAAAACCACATGGTCATTTCATTGGATGCTGAAAAAGCATTTGACAAAATTCAGCATCTTTTCATGCTTAAAGTCTTGGAAAGAACAGAAATTCAAGGCCCATACCTAAGCATAGTAAAAGCAATATACAGCAAACCGGTAGCCAGCATCAAACTAAATGGAGAGAAATTGAAGCAATCCCACTACAATCAGGGACTAGACAAGGCTAACCCCTCTCTCCTTATCTTTTCAATATTGTACTTGAGGTTCTAGCTCAGGCAATTAGACAACATAAGGAGGTCAAAGGGATACAAATTGGAAAGGAAGAAGTCAAACTATCACTATTTGCAGATGATATGATAGTTTACCTAAGTGACCCAAAAAACTCCACTAGAGAACTCCTCCACTGATAAACAACTTCAGCAAAGTGGCAGGTTATAAAATCAACTCAAGCAAATCAGTAGCCTTCCTATACTCAAAGGATAAGCAGGCTGAGAAAGAAATTAGGGAAATGACCCCCTTCACAATAGCCACAAACAGTATAAAGTACCTTGGGGTGACTCTTACCAAACATGTGAAAGATCTGTATGACAAGAACTTCAAGACTCTGAAGAAGGAAATGGAAGAAGACCTCAGAAAATGGAAAAACCTCCTATGCTCATAGATTGGCAGGATTAATATAGTTAAAATGGACATTCTGCCAAAAGCAATATACAGATTCAAAGCAATACCCATCAAAATCCCAGCTCAGTTCTTCATAGAGTTAGAAAGAGCAATTCTCAAATTCATCTGGAATAACAAAAAAACCCAAGATAGCTAAAACTATTTTCAACAACAAAAGAAATTCTGGGGGAATCAGTATCCCTGACCTCAAGCAATACTACAGAGCAATAGTGTTAAAAACTGCATGGTATTGGTGCAGTGACAGGCAGGAGGATCAATGGAATAGGATTGAAGATCCAGATATGAACCTACACACCTATGGCCACTTGATCCTCAACAAAGGAGCTGAAAACATCCAGTGGAAAAAAAGATAGCCTTTTCAACAAATGGTGCTAGTTCAACTGGAGGCCAGCATGCAGAAGAATGCGAATTGATCCATCCTTGTCTCCTTGTACTAAGCTCAACTCCAAATGGATCAAGGACCTCCACATAAAACCAGACACTCTGAAGCTAATAGAAAAGAAACTGGGGAAGACCCTTGAGGACATTGGTACATAGGGAAAGTTCCTGAACAGAACACCAATAGTGAGTGTATGCGCTAAGATCAACAATTGACGAATGGGACCTCATAAAATTACAAAGATTCTGTAAGGCAAAGGACACCATCAAAAGGACAAATCGGCAACCAACAAATTGGGAATAGATCTTCACCAATCCTACATCAGATAGAGGGCTAATATCCAATATATACAAAGAAATCAAGACCTTAGACCCCCAGAAAACCAAATAACCCTATTAAAAATGGGGTACAGAGTTAAACAAAGAATTTTCACCTGAAGCACTTCGGATGGCTGAGAAGCATTTTAAAAAATGCTCAACTTCATTAGTCATTAGGGAAATGCAAATCAAAACAACCCTGAGATTTCACCTTACACCATTCAAAATGGCTAAGTTTAAAAATTCAGGAGACACCCCTCTCATTTTTAACATGCTATCACTGATGTCTTACTCCTGATTGTGTGCACCATTCTGAGCTTATCATGAAAATCAAGCTTGCTTATAGAACAGTAAAACTGAAGTGAAAACGTTCAGCTACCATCTCAGCATTAATTTATTTCTTTTTTCTTCATATATTAACAATGATTGTAAGATGGGCCTTTTGATGTTTTCTGAGTTATATCTGGCCATTCTTTCCTGTAACTAAGAAGCACTACTATTATTTTCAATGATTTTACTTTCTCCTGGATTTCTTACGATTCCTCTTTACTTTTCTTCTCAATTTCTTTGTGGGTTTCTTTTTCCTACCCATTCCATAAGTATTTACATTTTCTGTGTTGACACCTTCATCTTTCTATTACGTCTGCACCCTCATGAGGTTAATTCAATGATATTTATGGTTTCAAATCCCGCTTCCATGATTCCTTCTTAGACAAACATTCTGTCTTAAACTCAAGAACAGTAGTCTAGCCACTTCTTGGAAATATTACTTAGATTTCTTACAGGAAATTTGAGCTCCATTTGTTCTAAAAATGTTCCAGTAATTTCACCTAAATTTTTTTTCAACTGAGTTCTCTCTCTAAATAAATGACACAAAGGTTTTGGCACTGACAGAATCTAGAGACAGGCATCACCTCAGATGTTGCTTCTTTTTAATTTCTATATTTAATTATTTCCAGGGCCTCATTTTGATAAAATAGGTTTTGTCTTAGCTCTGTTACCTATATTTCTCCTGGTATCAGTTTTAGTGTCAACAAATAATAATAGTTGATGTTTTCTGTATAAAATATACAGGCCCTTGTAAATACCATATGTGATAAGGACTCTTAAAATAGTTCAAAAATCATGATTATAGTTTAATTAGAATAAAGTGGGACAATAAATCACCTATGAACCATAAAACTATAGTTTTTAATTTCTTGAGGTTAGGAATTCAGGGTACAGCAGGGTTTGCTTTAGTGATTCCAAGTTGCTAATGAGTATTCTGAGTCTCCATCTGATAGAGGGACTGAGGGGTCATCTCATACATGTTTTATAGAAGGAAAAAATCCCCATCATGAGGGCTCTGACTTCATAATTTAATAAACTGCCTAATTCCCTATTTTTAAAAACCATCACCTTGTAGATCAATATTGTGACATTTGAAATTTGCGGGTATCCAAACATGTAGCCTTATAGATAATTTTAATGGAAATACTGTTTTTGTAATGTAGGTGATTCTCTTCTCTCTCTAAACTTTGGATAATATATCAAGAGCTACAAAACATCCTCTCCTATAATGAAATGTTCAGTAACATTTAGCTATAATATTTAAGAAAATAGACAAACCCATATATTGGTTCTTAAATAATTTTATAATCTCTTCAAGAATTGTATGTAATGTACTTTGAACATATTCATCATCATAGCACAACTTCTCTTGCAACTAATTGTTTTTCCTTCCCATCCCATATACCGTTACCAAACCTATATACTATTGTGGATGCCAACAAGTTCTTGATGATAGGAACCTGATATAGCTGTTTCCTGAGAGGCTTTGCCAGTGCCTGACAAATACAGAGGTGGATGCTCTCAGACAACCATTAAACTGATCATGGGATCCCCAATGGAGGAACTAGAGAAAGGACCCAAGGAGCTGAAGGAGCTTGCACCCCCATAGGAGGAACAACAATATGAACCAACCAGTACCCCCAGAGCTCCCAGGGACTAAACCACGAACCAAAGAGTACACATGGAGGGAATCATGGCTCCAGCTGCATGTGTAGCAGAGGATGGCCTTGTTGGACAACAATGAGAGGAGAGGCCATTCATTGGTCCTGAGAAGGCTGGATGCCCTAGTGCAGGGGAATGCCAGGACAGGAAAGCAGTAGTGGGTAGGTTGGTAAGCAGGGGGAATGGGATAGGCGGTTTTCAGAGGGGAAACCAGGAAAGGGACAACATTTAAAATGTAAATAAAGAAAATATCTGACAAAAACAAAGAATTTTCTTTTTCTTTTCCTCTCACTGAGAAATATAGTTGTTGTTACCTAACTTGTCTTGGAGTGGGGCATGCCTTGGCTCCTGTAACTAACTGACCAGGGGTTGTATCATAAAGGAAGCTGACTGTTACTCTCCCAGAAGCTACCAAATGCCAACAGCTCTTCAAATAACAATGAACTTTCTTGCTACCTCTTCAATGCTGGAGTTTTGTCTGTTTTGAGCCTACTCAAGTCTTTAGCATGCTGATACAATCATTATGAGTTCATATGTACCATATTGTGTCCAGAAAACAGTCTCTTTGATCATGTCCATAACTTTCTGAAATGATCCCTGAGTCTTGAGGGGAGAGGTGTAAGACATATGCTTCATTTAGGATTGAGCACTAATCAATCTCTTATCCTATATATTATCATTCCATGATTTGTATTTACAACCAGAAATTGCCCAGACTGAGAAGAGTATTATCTTTAGTCCCAAGATAAGACTTGTGAAAAATAATCTAGTATGTATTCTCTTGAGTTTGCCAACAAATTGTTTATTTTGTACAGTTACATGGATAATAAGGAAGATAATGAATATGAGCTATACGGATGCCGTGTAAAACTTTTTAATTTCTTTCATTTTATCACTGATACTTGTCCAACTATATTGTGCATATAACTTTGGTCTAACAGCATACATTTATTTGAAGGGTGAGGGGTACAAAATATGTCTGCTATTGTATACAAAAAGATACTACACCAATGGCATCTACACTCTTGCTAGAGAGGCCAAGCCCAGAAAGACGACATTTTTAAAATCTCATATAAGCATTCTTAAGAAAATATGTAAAGAATAATAGTGAATACTTCTTATGTAAGAAAATCTAAAAGAAACCCTCAGCATATCAAGCTCAGTATATGTTATAAAAGAAGTGTAATTCTTGGAATTATAAAAAAGTATATATGGTAAAATATGTGTAATTCTTGGAATTATAGAAAAGGAATGTTGGTGAGAAGACTGGTAGTGACAGTGACAAGGGAAGAGCATGAATGACATTAGTAAAGAAACAATTGAAAGGATTCATTGCCTGTCAACTATAAAATGTATTATTTTTAGAATAGTTAAAGATGCAATCAATCAGCAAAATCCAGCACCTTCTCCTGCAAAAGGTGATAAGCAATATGCTAACTGACCTAGAGAAAAGTCTTCCAGAGCTGACAGTTCTGAATGCAATGCACAGATGTTTCTACATCACCACTGATGGCAAAATGTTCAAATCCTGAAGGGGACACACATGAAGACAGAGAGAGTAGGTCTTAGTGTGCAGCCTCTTGGTCCAGCATCTCCTGTCTTACTATGGCAATTTAAGAATTAAAGAGAGAAACATCTTGATATACTTCTAAGTAAATCTATACATATCTCAAGCTTCTAAAATGGTATTACTATAAGAATTCCTTTCAAAATCAGAAAAGCCATTTAGTGTTCTATATAGCAGCAAAGTGAAATTTGTGAGCGTTTTCAAATGTAATTCAAGATCAAAATTTTCTTGAGAGAAAATTCAAAACTTTCCTGAAATGAGAATTTCCTGGAAGGGATTCTAGATCGCTTTGGAAATTATCACAGTTATAAAGGTTTGATGCCTGGCTACAGCCTGATAATCCAACAATGAATTGGAAAAAGATAAAAGCAGTCCATCAATTGAATTGCTATATTGCTTGATTAATTAAAGCTCTCCAACCTCATGTTACCAGTTTGTTATCCTTCATATAAGTCTGAATATGCCTAGTAGTAAAGCATCCGAAAACAGGAGATGATCTAGAGAAAAGTGATGATATTCCATTTAGTTGGTTTACAATTCAAAATAGAAAGTAAATTATATCTTAAGTTAGGCAACTTTAATTTTTAAAGATATTTGCTTAAACCATCGTAATTTTTTGAGGAATGACTTCAAATGCATTGGATGTGTGTGAGTCAGTACAGAGTTAACCTTTCCATATCAAAGCTGCCCCTTTTCATTTTGAAACAGCAGAGTAAGTTTGTAGCAGGCTCATAGAATGCTGAGGAGAGGAACAGTTTCCACTGTTCCTGTGGAACTTTTAAAATGGTGTGTTAGACATAGCTGAATTTCACCATGGAGAAGCACAGGGTAGCTTCTCCTTAACCTTGGAGCCTCTGAGCATGCTGGAGCTTCTCATGTCTAGAAAGCCCTTTGATGAGAAAAGGGGTGAGGGAAGGGGAGGAGCTACGGCATGAGTGTGGGCTCTGCTCCATCTTCTCTAGAATCACTAAGGCATATTTGTCACCTGTTTTTATCTCCCTCAATGTTGTCCTCTGAGCTCCATTTCCTCTTTGATCAAGGTGCTTCATTCCTTGTTTCTTCATAATAGACCAGCCATGTTTACTGTAACCCTTTGCATCACCTAGCTTTTGCTTACAAAATTCATTAGTTTCATAATGCATTGTGATTTTTTTCATACCCCATCACAACTCTCATCCCCTACCATTCCTAATGACTGCCCACCAATTTCCATTTTGGTTTCAGGGTGTGTGTGTGTGTGTGTATACGTGTGTTTCTGTCTGTTTTTCTGTCTGTATGCCACTGCCTCTGTTCTCTCTCTCTCCCTCTCCTTCTCTCCCTCTCCCTCTCTTCCTCTCGCTCTCCCTCTCTCATATGTATGTCTCTGTCTCTGCCTCTGTCTATTTCTCTGTATGTGTGTGTATGTTTGTGCCTACACATGTGTGTGTGAGTGTGTGTGTGTGTGTGTGTGTGTGTGTATGTGCAGGTCTTGTGACAGTAGCAATCATTCTGGTATACTTATGCTGTCCACAACCATGCCATACAGAAGACAGAGTTTCACCCACACTCTTCCTATCCTCCTCTTGAAATCTTTCAGTCTATGTGTGATATTTCCTAGAACTTGCAAGGGGGTGTTGTAAATGTCTTGGTTAGGGATGAGAGTTCAATAGTCACCATCCCCATCCATTTGATCAATTATACATTTCTGCATTAACCATCGCGCTTTGGAAAAAAAATTTTTCCCACAAGAATGAAAACAGCACTAATCAATAGGCATAAACATGCTACTTAAAGAGCAGTTTGATTGTGTGAGCATTTAGCAAGCTCTGTAACCCCACTGCATCCCATTGTCCATGACCTCCACACCATGAGCTTTTTGCCATGTTTACAGGACAGGACACATTTTGTACCTGATGCTGCTTTCCTTAGATTCAATCAGAAGGCACCTATTTAGCTCTAAATTGTTATGCCACATGCATGAATCATGACGCATGGAACTGATGTTATAGCAGAATGGATCCATGACTTCGTACACACTTGGATGACTGTTTCTCTCCTAGCACTTTATGAAAGCTAGCCATCAGGCAGGATGTTTCAGTCTCAGCTCCAACTTGATTTCTCTGGATTCTATATCCAACGTGGGTGGCATTTTCAATGCTGCAGCCTTATCACCTAGAACAATATCAGTAGTCTCTACTGTCTTGGGAGTCTCTGAGAGTCCCTGGTCAACAGCTCGTTGGAAGCCATCCCACATCTGGGACTAGACGATTTTATAACAATCTGTGTCCATCCTTCAGCCACGAAGAGAACCTCTTCTTCAAGTTCTTTTGAAAATCACCTTTAAATTACCTCTTAAAGAAGTAGGTTCTTATTTGGCATTTTTTCATAGGTTTTCTTTTTTTTGTTTTATAATTTTTTTATTCGATATATTTTTTATTAACGTTTCAAATGATTTCCCCTTTTCTAACCCCCCACTCCCCGAAAGTCCCGCAAGCCCCCTTCTCTCCCCCTGTCCTCCCACCCACCCCTTCCCACTTCCCTGTTCTGGTTTTGCCAAATACTGCTTCTCTAAGTCTTTCCAGAACAGGGGGCCACTCTTCCTTTCTTCTTGTACCTCATTTGATGTGTGGATTATGTTTTGGGTAGTCCAGTTTTCTAGGTTAATATCCACTTATTAGTGAGTGCATACCATGATTCACCTTTTGAGTCTGGGTTACCTCACTTAGTATGATGTTCTCTAGCTCCATCCATTTGCCTAAGAATTTCATGAATTCATTGTTTCTAATGGCTGAATAGTACTCCAGTGTGTAGATATACCACATTTTTTGCATCCACTCTTCTGTTGAGGGATACCTGGGTTCTTTCCAGCATCTGGCAATTATAAATAGGGCTGCTATGAACATAGTAGAGCATGTATCCTTATTACAAGGTGGGGAATCCTCTGGGTATATGCCCAGGAGTGGTATAGCAGGATCTTCTGGAAGTGAGGTGCCCAGTTTTCGGAGGAACGGCCAGACTGATTTCCAGAGTGGTCGTACCAATTTGCAACTCCACCAGCAGTGGAGGAGTGTTCCTCTTTCTCCACACCCTCTCCAACACCTGCTGTCTCCTGACTTGTTAATCTTAGCCATTCTGACTGGTGTAAGGTGAAACATCAGGGTTGTTTTGATTTGCATTTCCCTAATGACTAATGAAGTTGAGCATTTTTTAAGATGCTTCTCCGCCATCTGAAGTTCTTCAGGTGAGAATTCTTTGTTTAACTCTGTACCCCATTTTTAATAGGGTTGTTTGGTTTTCTGGAGTCTAACTTCTTGAGTTCTTTATATATATTGGATATTAGCCCTCTATCTGATGTAGGGTTGGTGAAGATCTTTTCCCAAGTTGTTGGTTGCCGATTTGTCCTCTTGAAGGTGTCCTTTGCCTTACAGAAACTTTGTAATTTTATAAGGTCCCATTTCTCAATTCTTGATCTTAGAGCATACCCTATCGGTGTTCTGTTCAGAAACTTTCTCCCTGTACCGATATCCTCAAGGGTCTTCCCCAGTTTCTTTTCTATTAACTTCAGAGTGTCTGGCTTTATGTGGAGGTCCTTGATCCATTTGGAGTTGAGCTTAGTACAAGGAGACAAGGATGGATCAATTCGCATTCTTCTGCATGCTGACCTCCAGTTGAAACACCACCATTTGTTGAAAAGGCTATCTTTTTTCCATTGGATGTTTTCAGCCTCTTTGTCGAGGATCAAGTGGCCATAGGTGTGTGGGTTCATTTCTGGATCTTCAATCCTGTTCCATTGATCCTCCTGCCTGTCACTATACCAATACCATGCAATTTTTAACACTATTGCTCTGTAGTATTCCTTGAGGTCAGGGATACTGATTCCCCCAGACTTTCTTTTGTTGCTGAGAATAGTTTTAGCTATCCTGGGTTTTTTGTTATTCCAGATGAATGTGATAATTCCTCTTTCTAACTCTGTGAAGAATTGAGTTGGGATTTTGATGGGTATTGCATTGAATCTGTAGATTACTTTTGGCAAAATGGCCATTTTAACTATATTGATTCTACCGATCCATGAGCATGGTAGGTTTTCCCATTTTTTGAGGTCTTCTTCCATTTCCTTCTTCAGAGTCTTGAAGTTCTTGTCATACAGATCTTTCACATGTTTGGTAAGAGTCACCCCAAGATACTTTATACTGTTTGTGGCTATTGTGAAGGGGGTCATTTCCCTAATTTCTTTCTCAGCCTGCTTATCCTTTGAGTATAGGAAGGCCACTGATTTTCTTGAGTTGATTTTATAACCTGCCACTTTGCTGAAGTTGTTTATCAGCTGTAGGAGTTCTCTAGTGGAGTTTTTTGGGTCACTTAGGTAGACTATCATGTCATCTTCAAATAATGATAGTTTGACTTCTTCCTTTCCGATTGGTATCCCTTTGACCTGCTTATACTGTCGAATTGCTCGAGCTAGTACCTCAAGTACAATATTGAAAAGATAAGGAGAAAGGGGACAGCCCTGTCTAGTCCCTGATTTTAGTGGGATTGCTTCAAGTTTCTCTCCATTTAGTTTGATGCTGGCTACCAGTTTGCTGTATATTGCTTTTACTATGTTTAGGTATGGGCCTTGAATTCCTGTTCTTTCCAAGACTTTAAACATGAAAGGATGCTGAATTTTGTCAAATGCTTTTTCAGCATCCAATGAAATGACCATGTGGTTTTTTTCTTTGAGTTTGTTTATGTAGTGGATTGTATTGATGGCTTTCCTTATATTGAACCAACCCTGCATTCCCGGGATAAAGCCTACTTGATCATGGTGGATGATCATTTTGATGTGTTCTTGGATTCGATTGCCAAGAATTTTACTGAGTATTTTTGCATCGATGTTCATAAGGGAAATTAGTCTGAAGTTCTCTTTCTTTGTTGGATCTTTGTGTGGTTTTGGTATCAGCGTAATTGTGGCTTCATAGAAGGAATTGGGTAGTGTTCCTTCTGTTTCTATTTGTGGAATAATCTGAAGAGTATTGGTGTTAACTCTTCTTTGAAGGTCTGATAGAATTCTGCACTGAAACCATCTGGTCCTGTGCTTTTTTTGGTTGGAAGACTTTCTATGACTCCTTCTATTTCTTTAAGCATTATGGGACTGTTTAAATGATCTATTTGGTCCTGATTTAATTTTGGTATTTGGTATCTGTCAAGGAAATTGTCCATTTCCTCCAGATTCCCCAGTTGTGTTGAGTACAGGCTCTTGTAGTAGGATCTGATGATTTTTTTGATTTCCTCAGTTTCCGTTGTTATATCTCCCTTTTCATTTCTAAGTTTGTTAATTTGGATACTTTCTCTGTGCCCTTTGGTCAGTCTGGCTAAGGGTTTATCTATCTTGTTGATTTTCTCAAAGAACTAGCTCCTGGTTTTGTTGATTCTTTGTATGGTTCTCTTTGTTTCTACTTGATTGATTTCAGCCCTGAGTATGATGATTTCCTGCCTTCTACTCCTCCTGGCTGAAATAGCTTCTTTTTGTTCCAGGGCTTTCAGGTGTGTCATTAAGCTGCTGGTATATGCTCTCTCCATTTTCTTTTTGGAGGCACACAGGGCTATGTGTTTTCCTCTTAGCACTGCTTTCCTTGTGTCCCATAGATTTGGGTATGTTGTGTCTTCATTTTCATTGCGTTCTAAGAAGTCTTTAATTTCTTTCTTTATTTCTTCCTTGACCAAGGTATCATTGAGTAGAATATTGTTCAATTTCCACGTGTATGTGGGTTTTCTGTTGTTTTTGTTGCTATTGAAGACCACTTTTACTCCATAGTGATCTGATAGGAGGCATGGGATTAGTTCGATCTTCTTATATTTGTTGAGGTCTGACTTGTGACCAATTATATGGTTGATTTTGGAGAAGATCCTATGAGGTGCTGAGAAAAAGGTATATTCTTTTGCTTTAGGATAGAATGTTCTATATATATCGGTTAAATCTAATTGGTCCAAAGCTTCAATTAGTTTCATTATGTCCCTGTTTAGTTTCTGTTTTCCTGATCAGTCCATTGAGGAAAGTGCAGTGTTGAAGTCACCCACAATTATTGTGTTAGGTGCAATGTGTGCTTTGAGCTTTAATAGTTTCTTTTACGAAAGAGGGTGCCCTTGCATTTGGAGCATAGATGTTCAGGATTGAGAGTTCTTCTTGTTGTATTTTTCCTTTGACCAGCAAGAAGTGTCCCTCAGAGTCTCTTTTGATGACTTTGGGCTGAAAGTCAATTTTATGTGATATTAAAATGGCTACTCCAGCTTGTTTCCTGAGACCATTTGCTTGTAAAATTGTCTTCCAGCCTTTTACTCTAAGGTAGTGCTTGTCTTTGACCCTTAGGTGTGTTTCCTGTAAGCAGCAAAATGTTTACGTATCCAGTCAGTTAGTCTATGTCTTTTTATTGGGGCATTGAGTCCATTGATGTTAAGAGATATTAAGGAATAATGATTGTTACTTCCTGTCATTTTTGACATTATTTTTTAAATTTGATTGGTTAACTTCTTTTGGGTTTGATGAAAGGTTACTATCTTGCTTTATCCAGGGTGAAGTTTCCCTCCTTGTATTGGTGTTTTCCTCCTATTATCCTTTGTAGGGCTGGGTTTGTGGATAGATATTGGGTAAACTTGGTTTTGTCATGGAATATCTTAGTTTCTCCATCTACGGTGATTGAGAGTTTTGCTGGATATAGTAGTTTTGGCTGGCATTTGTGTTCTCTTAGAGTCTGCATGAGATCTGCCCAGTATCTTCTAGCCTTCATAGTCTCAGGTGAAAAGTCTGCTGTGATTCTGATAGGTCTTCCTTTATATGTTACTTGGCCTTTTTCTCTTACTGCCTTTAATATTCTTTCTTTGTTTAGTACATTTGGTGTTTTGATTATTATGTGACAGGAAGTATTTCTGTTCTGGTCCAGTCTGTTTGGAGTTCTGTAGACTTCTTGTATATTCATGGGCATCTCTCTCTTTAGGTTAGGGAAGTTTTCTTCCATAATTTTATTGAAGGTATTTGCTGGCCCTTTAAGTTGTAAATCTTCACTCTCATCTATGCCTATAATCCTTAGGTTTGGTCTTCTCATTGTGTCCTGGATTTCCTGGATATTTTGGGTTACAAGCTTTTTGCTTTTTGCATTTTCTTTAACTGTTGAGTCCATGGTTTATATGGTATCTTCAGCGTCTGAGATTCTTTCTTCTATCTCTTGTATTCTGTTGTTGATATTTGCATCTATGTCCACTGATTTTTTTCCCAAGGCTTTCTATCTTCAAAGTTGTCTCCCTTTGAGTTTTCTTAGTTGTTTCTACTTCTGATTTTAGATCCTGGATGGTTTTGCTTAGCTCCTTCACTTGCTTGTTTGTGCTTTCCTGTAATTCTTTAAGAGATTTTTGTGTTTCCTCTTTCATGTCCTCAGCCTGTTGACCAAAGTTCTCCTGTATTTCTTTAAGTGTTTTTTGCGTTTCCTCATTATTGGCTTTTGTATTCTCCTGGATTTCTTTCAATGATTTTTGTGTTTCCCTTGCAAGGGCTTCTAACTTTTCATCCATTTTCTCCTGAATTTCTTTAAGTATGTCCTTCATGTGTTCCTGTAACAGCATCATGACCAGTGATTTTAAATCCAAATCTTGTTTTACTGGTGTGATGGGGTATCCAGGACATGCTGGTAAAGGAGAATTGGGTTCTGATGTTGCCATATTGCCTTGATTTCTGTTAATGTCGTTCCTGCGTTTGCCTTTTGCTATCTAGTTCTCACTGGTGTTAGTTGGTGTTGTCAATGCTGGACTCACCAGTGCAAGCTGCCCCTTCCCAGGTGGCCTCTGATGCACAGCTTACCTCCAGCACTGCCTCTTTTGGGACCTGGAGATGTGGTGTTGCTGCTCAGACTGATCTGGGTCCGGAAGCGGAGAGGTCTGAGGGCTACTGCCAGAGGCCTCAGGACTGAAGCCTAAGCTCTGTGCCACAGGAAAGAGCTGTGCTGTGAGCTCCCAGACTGCCTCTAGGTGCACACCAGGTCTCAGGCACTTCCTGGAGATGGAGTGCTGTGGCCCAGGCTGTTCAGATCTCAAAGCAGGGGCCTGAAGGCTCTTGCTGGGGCCCGCTGGATTCACTGGAGCACACCGACTTCTCCCTGCTAGCTGCCCGGAAGCCCCACTTGCCTCTTTCAGGACCTGGAGATGTGGTGTTGCTGCTCAGGCTGATCTGGACCCGGAAGCAGAGAGGTCTGAGGGCTACAGCCAGAGGCCTCAGGACTTAAGCCTAAGCTCTGTTCCACAGGAATTTTCATAGGTTTTCTTATGGATTTTATACACATCATGATTTTAGGTTCGTCCTTTCCCCAACCTTCACTGTTCTCCATTAATCCAGCCTTATCGGCATTTAAGCCCAGTATCCCTTCTTATACTTTCAAATCACATGTGCTTTACTGTCCTTCTGGTGACACCCTTCCCCATCCTATAGGTCTTTTCTTATTGCCACACTTAGCACAAAAATTCAAGAATTCAAAGCTAGAGTTCGCACAAAAATGGAAACATATCGCATACTATAGTATTTTCTAGTTCTACCTTTAAAAAATTATTGCTGAAATTTTCAAAATTTCAGTTGCTTTATTTCCAAGTAGAAGTCCATTGTATCATTACCATACTTCCATTAGTCATTTGTCAATTCATAGATATATAGGCTGATTCCGTTTCCTAGATATTATAACTACAGAAAAATATAATACACACAGAGAGAGACACACAGACACACACAGACACAGACATACACACAGAGACACACACAGACACAGACACACACATATACACACAGACACACACAGTAACAAAGACACACACACAGACTCACACAGACACAGACACACACAGAGAGACACACACAGACACAGACACACACATATACACACAGACACACACAGTAACAAAGACACACAGATATACACACAGACACACACAGACACACAGACACATACACAGAGACACACAGACACAGACACACACACAGGCACACACACAGAGATACACACAGACACACACACACATATACACACAGACACACACAGTAACAAAGACACACAGATATACACACAGACACACACAGACACACAGACACAGACACACACACAGACACACAGAAACAGAAACAGACACAGATACACACAGATACACAAATCAAGAGAACAAGTAACTCATTTTAAAATTGGGCTTTGGATCAGAGTGTAGTTCATAGAAGAAAAATTTCAAATGATTAATGAACTTTTAAGAAAAGTTTTCAGCCTCTTTAGACTTAAAGGTAATGCAAATTAAAATCTTTTAAGATACCATTTCACTCCTGGCAAGAATGGCTATCATAACAACAACAACAACAAAAAAATCAAATGACCATATGTTCTGGTGAGGATCTTGAGAAAGGAAAACTCACATTCACTGCTGACCTGGTGTATCTACTATGGAAGCCAGTGTGAACACGTCTCCCACCTGCTCATACAAGAAGTCTATTTCTGATTGTAGAGCCCCTGCTTATCCGTGTTCACATCTACCTTATTTGCAATACTTAATGCAGCATTTTTCTTTGGCCTCCAGTGGGTTCTAGAAGCTCATTCAGGGCCTTTAATATCTACCATGATTGTCTTCTGCTTTACAAGATTCCGTGCCATCTAACATCAAGCCCCACATACACTAGATTTACTGACAAAAGAAAGAGCCTTGTAAGGCAAAAGAGTTCTTGTGCTTGGACATGTCTTGTTTTCTAGGATTTTCCCATTTCAACGACATTTATATTGAGACTATATCTAAACATAACTTTGTGTTTCAAAATAATTTTTCATTTTTCAGATTCTTGCTATTTTGTATTTTAAAATTACAGAATGCATAATTCTTAAATATGCTTTCTACTTTAGAAGAAGGCTGAATTGTATAGTAAAATAATGTGAATTTTTTACCCACAAAAAATTAGAAGACCAAATATGTTCTTCTAAGAAATCCTCTTGAAATCATTTTCTAATTCATGCGAAGGCTGAATTATATTGTGGGCTTTGAGAGGGGGGTCAATGTGCTGTTTGTTATTCCTTCTCTTGAGTTACAAATCCCAGATCAATAAGTTATATCTTATTAAAATTCATAGTCTATTAGAAAAACCTCTCCTGAGTCATGTGGGTCTGTTTCTTGTATCCCTTTACAAACAATAGTTTCTAGAGTTGCCTTTTGTAAATATATTTACTTAGATGTGAAACCATATTCATATTTACAAAGTTGAGTGCCCAGACCTTAAAGTAATTGAAGGTAGAAAATGCCCTTTGGGAGGGAGTAAATGGTTTTTAAAGTTCTCTTGTTTAAACATGGCCAACATTTTAAACTAAGCAGCTATAAAGCAAGTATCAGTTTATTAATTCATAATACTTGGGAAAATAGCAGCAGAAATAATTCAAATATAGAGATACACCAGGATATAGTGTTAAAAGGCCTGATATTTATTAGAATTATGTCCAATATACTTCCCTTCAATGTGACTTTTATTTAGATCCCTCCAGAAAATAAATGTCCACCATTGACAGGTATGGTTGTTTCCTGGCCTTCATTCCTCCACGTTTGTTCCCTCGTGATCAGAAGACTGGTAGGATATGCAAAGATTTCCTTAGAATAAAGTCATAGGTAGAGGTGTTATGGTGTATATGAGAAAAGTCATAGCATGGGCTCTTGTATTTGAACGTTTGGTCCCTAGTTGCTGGCACTCAGTCTTTGAAAGGCTGTATAACCTTTGGGAGGTGGACTCTTGATGTAGGTAGTAGGTCCCTGAGGGTAGGCTTCAAGGGTTTATACATCTTTCCTTATTTACCATTTTCTCTTTTCCTGATTCCTGTGTGTGAATGGATACATGATGGGCCAGCTTCCTGTTTGTATTGCCTCCAGCCTCCCTTATCATCATGGACATCCCTTCTGGGACTGTAAACCGACATAAATCCTTTCTTCTTTATGTTGCATTTGGCCATGTTGTTTGCTGTAGCAACAGGAAAGCAAAGAGCACCAGAGGACATGGTTGTGACTTTATGATGGTGATAGCTACATTTTGGGAAATTACTGTTGACTATTACATATGGTTCTTTTTCTCTGTACCCCAACTCTTGACTATAATTTAGGTAGCCAAAGAGGCACACCTGTTTTGCACTGCAAGTGCTCTCTCTAGATTGAGGAGGACAGGTGGTACAGTATAGTGAAACTTCAGTTGAAGAGATGAAAGCCAACATCTATAGTATATTGGGAGATTAAAGCTAAGATAAATTATGAATAGTCTAAAGACAGAAAAGAAAAACTATTCCCATGAATGTGTAGAATGTTAAGATTTTTTTCCTTTTATTGTAACCATCTCCGATTGGCTTATGTCTTCTCTTGGTCTGGAATATCTAAAGGCAAGTTATATACACATCTGTAATAAAACAAATCAGAGAGGACAATGGTGTCATGTGCAGGCATTCTTCGACAAGTGTTTAGTGGCAAAAGAACAATGCAATACAGAACAGGGACGTACAATAGTTACCTGGAGGAAATGGAAGCAATTAGCTGAAAATTTAAATTGTAGCGATATGTGTCCAGAATCATTGTCATCAACATCATCAGCAATGATGCTGCTGCAAATGTGCAGAACACAGTCTGGTTCTAAAATCATTTTGCAATAGTATCTTCTTATGCACTTTTAATCAAACATTTACTGTAGAATATTGTTGAAAATTTCTTATTTCAAAAGAAACAAGTCCAATAATAAAATAAAAACACATCCATAAAATAAGGTAGAAAATGTGATTGATCAAAGACTGAATGAAAATAAGCATTAAAATAGTAACATAGTATAAATTACCAAGATTTTTAGTTCCTCTCTTCTTTTTCTTCCTCTCTCCTCCCCCCTCATTTCTTACATCCTCTCTTTCCCCTCCTCTCTATTTTATAGAATCTTGCTATGGATTTTTTTGTTTGTTTGTTTTTTCAAGACAGGGTTTCTCTGTGTAGCTATGGCTGTCCTGGAGCTCACTCTGTAGACCAGGCTGGCCTTGAATTCAGAAATCTGCCTGCCTCTGCCTCCCAGAGTGCTGGGATTACAGGCATGCACCACCACTGCCTGGCTGCTATGTTACTTATGTTGCTTTAAACTACTAATTGTACACAATCCTCTCACCTAAATGTTCCCAGTCACTGAAACTATAGGTATGCACCATCACACCTTATTTTTCTTCATAGTTCCTTTCTCATACATTCTTGGGTGCAAGAATACTATGCCTATACAATACATTGAATTATTTTATAAAAATATAATCTCCCGAATAAACACATGGGATAGGAACTCTAATGGTGCACATTGTATCTGTATTGGGATACAGGTATCACTAGATTAAACCATTTTATCCAAGATTTGGATAGGGGTGTGAATAGAGAGTGGATTCAGACTTTTGAATTACAGGGAAATGGTGCTTAACCTCCTCCCCACTGGGTCATGGCTCCCTCATGTTCTTCAGGCAGTTCAGAGCTGCCTCTCATGAAATAGAATGTTGAGGGAATCTTTGCTTTCATTTGTGCTGCAAAGGGAAGCACTTCGTGCTTGCATTATATTCATTATATTTACAGTCACTAAATGTTCATAATATTTGTAATGGGATACATTTAAATGGAATGCCATGTGCTCTGGAAATGCAATGTATTTTTGTTACTTGATTTCAGATTCATCACAGAAGTCATTTTTCTTCTGAGAATGTCTGAGCACATTAGCTCAGAAGATGATAATATTGGTGAGCTGATTCTATGCATATTTTATGTAGACAGGTTAACTGTACTAAATATGTATTTGTGCGATATAATTGCATTTTCACAGTGTTTATGAAGATATGGAGAGTCAAGTATGCAGTGGACTTTTCCTTCTTTATGAGTTATCAGTCAATTGATACAAAAAAAAGCAGAAAAAAGACTTTTATATAGAAGAAAAAAATTCAATATCTACATAGTATCCTGAAGCTGAAAACAGAATTTACTGTTATTTGGTTCAGACCTTTTGTTGTAAGAGAGATGGCTGCTCTCATATGACTGATGAAAGGAGAATTTACAGTCTATTGCTTTATACTTTGATTACATAAGAAAAATCTAAGTTGTGATTGTAAAGGTCCCAAATATTAAAGGATAGCATCTTATCCTTTAAATATTAACATTAAACACCATTATGGGCTTTGGGTAGCTGTTGAACTAATTTAAAAACTCTGCAAATGCAACAAGAGTTCATGTAGGTTTGATGATTAAGGAGAAAAGTAGAAGAAAAATATAGAAAAGAAATCAAAGGGGCAAGAAAAAGGCTAAATCAAATGCAGTACATGAGCAGATGTTAAAATTAAATGGAGCGGAAGAGCCTCAATTTAATTTATTCAAGGAATTAGAAATAACTACTGATTATATGTCATAATGTGCCATGAAAATGTTCATATTCAAAAGCTCCTCATGAGTTAAAAATGCAGAAGATTGTGTCTGGGACCTACCATATGGGCACAGGAGAAGCCCAGAAGTAAAAGGGAAAAGGTGGATCAGTATAAAAAAGGTCTCTGCTAAAGCAAGGCTCTCATATTATGTACGAAGTTCTTTGATAAGTAGTGAGTGTAAGTTGTCTAGGTAGGACCAATGAAGTCTCCCTCTGCCAACATAGAGCACTCATCATATGGAAATATAAAACCAACACTTCTTTGATCTAACAAGGCTAACACTAGGACTCTGGGAAGTCCTTTTCTAAATGCAGAGCCTGTTAAATCAGGAGAATAAGGAGCTTAAGGAATGATCTAGGGTACAGTGAAGACCATCATTTCTTTTCTCAGTTTATATACATTATATTGTATGTATATATATGTATATAAATATACATATTTCATTGTATGTATATATGTATTATGTGTATATATACATTGTACATATATACATGTATATAAATATGTATGTTTCATTGTATATGTATATATATATGTATACATATAATGTATGTATATATGTATATATGTAAATATATATATTTCAAACATATATACAATGCATCTTGATTATATCTATCCCTCATTCCTCCATTCCTATCCCTCCAAATATTCTTCATCATATCACCCCTGCAAATTCATAGGCTCCTTTTATAATTTTTATTTATTGTTTATTTATTTAGCCCACTGAATTCAATTAGTATTGACCAAATGTAAATATGTGTGGGGTCATTCTCTAGAGCACAAGTGGCTGCAGTCCTAAAAAATAGTCCCTTCCCCCTCAGCACCTATCAACTGCCTACAACTCCTCAGCTAGTATTGGTCCCTTTCTCTTCCATGCTGGAAGGCTTTAATTGGCTTGCTTTTATGTAGTTCTGGTGTAAGTAACCTTAGCTATTGTGAGCTTATGTGTGAAACACTCAAGTCACATCCAGAGGACAGCATTTCTAAACACTGCTTTTCATCTTCCCGTTATTATATTCATCTCCTCTTCCACAGTGTTCCCTGAGCTTGGAGGACTGACATAGACATCCATCTGTGGCTAAACACTCCTAGTCACCAACTCTCGGCACTTTGCACAGACATGCCTCTCTGCGCTGACTCACCCACTGCAGTGAGAAGCTTTTCTGACCAAGGTTGAAAGCAGCAAAAATCTATTTAGAAAGCAATTTAACAACATAGTCATTCAGGAAAACAACATCAATATGTTCTCCCCTAGATGCTATGGCTTTTAATATCCATGGGTTGTGATCCTATTTATGAGTATGAGACATGCATTTCCTCTGGAAAAGCAGGCCTCAAACTCAATCAAGAGAATGACTGTTTAGCCTACAAGCAGTCTTGCCACTCTTGCATCAGCGGGCACATATTGACTTATAGGTTGGTACTGTAATGCAGGGTCCAACTCTGGATAAGGCTAGTGATGTTCTTTCTTCCCAGCAATCTATAGAGAACCATATAGCATGACAAAATCTAGCCATTAGGAAGTTTTCTAGTTAATCTCTATGAGTTTTCAATTAGAGAGGCTCCAATGACCCTAAACAACACAGTCTGCTACTACCATTACACTATTGCCAAAAGTGACTGGGCCGTGGGGTATTTTTGCTGCAGCCTTTCTTAATGCGGTTGAAAGGCAGCTCTCTGTCTCAGAATCAAGTACAAGTTTGCACATAACACCTGGTCCTTATTCCCAACTCTGCTTACAGAAACAATGTTCAAAAGATGCTGTCAAGAACTTGAATTCAAGAACTTGAATAGAGTTCTAAGAGATTCTTATGTACATTGGCAGTCATCTCATTGGTGAATCTTTACATGGAATGAGTCTTTACAAAATATCAAATTCTAAGTATAGTCTCAAATATGTTTCTCCAAAGAACAAAGAATAAGGAAAAATTAAGAAAAGGGTATCTTTTCTTCTGAACTTTTTAAACAGAGGAACTGTTTTTTATGGTTATCTTGAAATGGATTCACCACTATTTAGTTACAAAAGGACTCAGACAAGTAGGCCCAGGAAGCCAGGTGACTTTACTGTCAGCACTGAGGTTACAAGCGAGACATCTATCTCTATCTTATTCCTCTCCAACCCAAGGTCCAGGGAGTATTGTAGAAGAGGGAAGAGAAAGATTGTAAGGGCAAGAGACTGGAGAGGACTGGAGGTAAATAGTATATCTTCTGGATATGACAGGGATGTGTCACCTGTGGACTTAGCTACTAAAAACAATGAATTCATGAAATTCTTAGGCAAGTGGGTGGAACTGGAGAATGTCATCCTGAGTGAGGTGACCCAATCACATACTTATGGTATGCACGCACTGATAAGCAGATATTAGCCCAGAAGTTCAGAATACCCAAGAAACAATTCACATATCACATGATGCCCAAGAAGAAGGAAGGAGAGGCCCCTGGTCCTGAAGTGTAGGGGAATACCAGGACAGGGAAGTAGGAAGGGGTTGATTGGGGAACAGGGGGAGGGAAGAGGGCTTATGGGATTTTCTGGGCAGGGAAAATCCAGGAAAGGGGAATTCATTTGAAATGTAAATAAAGAATATATCAAATAAAAACAAAAGAAAATAATAAAACCAAAAGGAAACATCAGGGCATATGGATGCTGTTGAATGAAATAAAACAAGTTCCTGATAAGGGTTCAGCACACACTTGCGGAAAAACCACAAAAAGTATAATTGGAAGGAGAGTCACAATCTTCCTCATCTCTTCCTCATCTTTTCATCTTAAATTGATGGGTGACAAGAATAATTAATAAGACTGTCACATAACACTGCAAAAGGAGAACCAAAAATAGGGACAATAAAAAAGAAAGAAAAAATTATAATTCTAGATGAATGCATACTAGTGAGTAATGTTTCTGGCTTGCGATCTTGTGTAATAAAACCACTCATTAACTGATTACCAAAATAACTTAAAATATTTTAACCATGAATGTGAAATGTTATGGCTAAGGCCTTAGATGAGATCTAACTAATATAATATGGCACCAGAAGGGAGTAAATTAATTAAGTATTCTAAATCTAATCAAAGCAGAGGAAACAGTTTTATGGAATATGGTTAGATTCTTCCTACTGTGAAGTACAAAACTGGAATGTGTCTGAGAAACCAGCAATTTAAAAAATCTTGAAAATTATTACCACCAAATTACATTCTTTAAAATGCACTTTTCTCTGATATTATTATTATTATTATTACAATTTATTTAAGCATTTCATATTACTAAATTGAGATTTAATAGTATATATGTGCTTTAAAACCATAGGTCTCATTAATATTATATAACAGCACCTTCCTGTGTGACTATACTCTTTCACAAATTATATTTTAATGATTGTAGCTTCTAGAAAGAATTTACAGAATTATTTTAAGAGCTGCTTCAATGGTCTCACCAACAAGTTGTGAGCATATCCACCATAGTGTGCATTTTCTGTATCAAATGCAGTAACAACAATACTACTGCAGAATAAAGTGTGGCTCTAGTGGTTAGTAGATAAGCTTTGATTTAGGTCAATATAGCCATTCTCAGTGGGACTCATTATTTTCTTTTATCTTCATATATACCATGTACACATATAAGAAATTAGTCATTCTGTCTTTTAAATATGTGGTTTCTTTTCTTTCAGTATTCTTAGATACTTAGTACATAGCTCACTCAGTCATAGTCTGTTAGCCATTTGGTTTGCACTGTTTATTTTAAGCTCTAAATTTTTATCAAGTAACATTAACTCTTGTGTTTATCTTTGACTTTCCAATCTCTGTGTGAGTTTGGAGAACACTTATGCATGCAGTTTGACAAAAGCCTTGGATTGGGAACAACCTGTTCCCTTAAGGATCAAGAAAATGCCAAGAGCAAATGGACTCCAATATTCATACACTCTACTTGTATTGCAGATGTGTTATCCCAGGATGCAACCTGCCCTGGGTGTTATGCTCTAAAAGCACCAAGTGATGCTTTGTATCAAAAGGTACCCACCCATACCTAAGAAGACACTGGGGAAGGGAGAATAGCTGGTTCTGCATAGCTCCTCCTCTTTTAGGACATTACATCCTATCATATCCTAGCTATTCTGTGGGATCTATACAGAAAAAATGTATAGAAGAGAATAGATCCAAGATTGCTTGCAGAACTGGCCCACATGATTGTTTTTACTGAGTAGGTTACATTTCAGAATATTCATGTACATATAAAATTAATTTTAAATAGAGGCCAAAAATTGAAAGCAAAAAGGGTATCAAGGAGGGTTTGGAGGGAGGGAATGGAAAAATGATTGAATTACATTAGTATCCTCAGTATAAAAGAAAAATCAAACACTAAAATAAAAATGCTCACAGAAATGTGTGGATATAGGCAATGTATGAGACCTATATATGCTGAAAGCTAAGGTGCTTAAGAGTCAGGCCACAATGTCAGAGCCACAGAGTCTTACTTCAAAGGCACTATATTTCATGGGGTTGTTTTTATGGTGTCAATGGCAAGTTGCAATGGCTAGTAGAAGGAGGTGCTGGCTACTTTTATGTACTACTGCGTGGTACCACAGTTCTCTCCTGGAAAATATTTGTAAAGTAAAAACACGTTAAAAAAAAAAAAAGAAAGACAGGAGATTAAACACAGTTGTTTTTGTGAAGGAACCTACCAGAGGCTTATTAAAGAGGCACTAGAGACCTTGAAGGGCATAAAATTAGTAACTTGGGTAATTAGATGATAATAGAATTGATAACAATTGGCCTCAAGCAATTTAAGATTACTGTGTCTCTTAAACGACTTGTAGCTACTATTTTTTATTAATGATAATTTTACTTCTCATCTGTTTTTTCTCAGCTTTTAAAGACATTTATGTTAGAATACATAGAGATTGTTATAATACTTCCCTTTACTTCCTAAGACTGTGCATCAGTTCCAAGAGTGATTTCATTTTTTTATCTACTATCATTATTATTATTACAGTATTATTTTTGAAAGGAATGTTTTGCTAAGGTTCCCAGGTTTGCTGTGTATGACAGAGTAGCTAGCATGATTATATAACTTAAGATATGGACAATGTTATGGATAGGAATAGAATTTCATATTTCACTTTAGAACTGGATGGAGTTGTAGATTTACTGATGTTTCTAAAATATTTATTGACCAACAATTATTACGTGTCAGGTACTGTACTTGGCAGAAAATTCTTGACAGACCCATGATCCAGGACATATCAGCACCGGTATATGCAGGTACTGAAGAAACAATTGTATGCAATATGGACCTATTCATTTGCCAGGACTTTCACCTCATTTAATGGAGAAGATGGAATGCAAATACCTCCAAGTTAAGAAAATTAAAAGCTGGGGAATGGTGAAGGGAACCAGGCAAAGAAACAAGGGATGATGCAGAAATGTCGAGAAGTCCAGATTAAATGACAAGGGGGAGTGTTGAAAAGTGATGGTAGAGTAGGGACTGGAGGCTGATCAGGGGAGATCCTATAGGCATACCTCTTATAGCACCCAAATTTCTTTCTAACAAAAAAGAAGATGACACTGGAGAACTGGCTTGAAGTTGGGTGATGATGTGGTCCAATTTGTATCGCCTGAGATGGAAAGAAGCAAAATAGGTGGCAAAGAGTAAAAATGGAATGGAGAGGACTACCTGAATCTCTCTCTCTCTCTCTCTCTCTCTCTCTCTCTATATATATATATATATATATATATATATATATATATATATATATATATATATATATATATGCTTCTTCATGTTAATATGGAGGGGGAAATCTCAAAGCATAAGGTACAAGGGATGTTATGAGCAGGAAAAATAATCTTATCTAGAAATGGGCTGCCTCTTTGTTTAACCAACAGAAAGTGATAAGCCAGGAGGAAATCATATTCATATAAGTGTAGTATAAACTTAGGTGTGTGTGTGTGTGTGTGTGTGTGTGTGTAACAATAGCAAAGGAAAAAAGGCCATAATTTTGAGAGGGAGCAAGGGATGGGCAAACATAGAAAAGATTGTAGGGAGAAAAGGGAAGATTGGAAATGATGTAATTATATTCTAATTTAAAACTTTTAGAAATATTTTCTGAAAACAAAATATATAAAAAAGAGTAGTGTAGATTAAGGATGAGCTCCTTTGAATCGCCTCTAACCAATCAGAATGGAAAGGTAACTGGATGATGGAAATGGGCGTGTGCAGCTGAGGCTGAGATGTATCCTGCTCATGAAGGTCAGGGCAGGTGAGAAAGAGGACAGTGTGAACTGAGAAGAGTCGTGAGTGCGGGCAGGGCAAGTCAGGAACAATAGCATGCTAAAGATGAAGGGTGGGCACAATGACAGAGGGCCAAATGCTTCAACCTGTCAGCTATTTAAATATCAAACTTGGGAAAATGGACAGATTTCTGGTGAGGTTAACAGCCTGGAAGTCACCCGTGGTCTTCTTATCATTTTTGATGACATTGGAGGAACTGAAGCCAGACTGCAGTGGGCTATGGCCAGTGGAGGTCAGAGATGAGGTAGACTGAATAAAGGTGAGTTTGACCTCTAGGGAAGGACTGACCAGAGGGATCCGTAAGTAAGTCTGAACCAGGGGGTTAGAAGATGCTTTAAATTCTGTTTTATTGCTTTTTTTTTCCTAAACTGCAAGTAGCTTAAACATATGCAAGTGCTGATAAGGAGTAGAGAGCAAGGTACTGTTATCTTAGTCTTCCTTAAAGTCGCACGGCTGTTGACTCAGGCTGGGATTGATTAACTTTTAACCTGAGAAGTCTGATTATTTTATCTCTTTAGTTTTTATTAAATCATAAACTTGGTTTTGAATGACGAGAAACATCATCCTATAGCACCAAGTTCATGTTGCAGTTGGTGAAGTTACTATGAAGTTATAAGCAGTGTGTGTGTGTGTGTGTGTGTTAGTTTATCCAAGAGACTAAAAACATTAAGTGTTTTATAAGTTATGCCTTTGCAATGTACTATGGCCCATACTGGTAATATGCATGGGTGCCTTGATTACAGATAGGTCAGAAAGCCCAACTCATCAATTCTCACCAATGCTCTTCCTGCACTGCATGCCACAGATTATCAGGCCTGACAGCAGTTTTCAATAAATATAATACATGGATTCTATTTGCTGACTGGATCTTTTAGTAACTCTGGGAGGTAGCAAACAGAAACTTGGAAAGCATCTTTCCAGCTTGTTTTGCTTCCTGGCATGAATACCTGTGGTTTAATCCTCGTAACAACAGTGTTAGAGAATTCTCTTGATATGGTTGTCCAACCTATCATCTTCATGAGTCGCCATTTGTAGGACATTGATTGCAATGATGGTGCAATCCTGTACCTTTCTGTGTGACCCTTCACCTTTTCTTCTATTGTGCTGAGCCTACTCTTTCCCACCTTAAGTCAAGATTTGTTTAACCAAGATAATCAGCGACATTGACAGTATTGCAATGACATATCTTGGCCACAGATCTTAAGTGCTTTGCTTGGTTGCTTATTACACCATTCATGAGATAACTGGGTCTTCAGACTCATCAGTCACCAAGGCCATGTTAGACCACGTAACACATTGGATCACAGTACCTTAAGGCTTTTGTCATAACCAAATCAATGGCTTATCCATTCTTTTCTGCAGTTGGAATTATGAAATAAATAAGTGATGATTAATTTTCTTAGTGACTAAATTTTAGTACGATCTGTTGCCCAGTCCAACTAATTTTTATGCCTCCCTGTTCCATTCCTGTCGCTAATCATCTCTATCTTATTAAAAGGATGTTGCTGCTGATTGGGGTTGTTAGTTATTAAGTAACTGTGCTCTTATTATGTTGTTTTGGACACTTTGCAACACAATGCAATCACAGGCAATTTCAGCACTGCTATTTTTACTTTACCACAGATATTTTTAAAAGCTAAAATTTCATTGGTATCTGAAAAATTATGACTCAAGTAAGCAACCACAGTCATTTGCAATGATATTATTTATCACATTAGTTGTTTGCATTTAATATATTTCTGGGAGCAATAATGCTTTTATTATTAACTACAAGGTATGGCCTGAAAACAGCACATTTTTCCTCATCTTATTTTATGCTATAATCAGTGTGTTTAAATCACAGAGAGAATAGAATATCAATCTGTTTAGCATGCCTCTACTTAATTCGCTAACAACATAAAATATATGTACACTTGGCAGTTGAAATGAAAAATAATGAAGCACTTAGAGAAATTAGATTAGTACATTATAATATAATAAGAATTTAATGATACAAGTAGGATATACTCCTCATACATTCTGGTATATGGGAAGCCACACTATTACCAACAATATGAATTTTTTCCTTTGAGTTGCCACAACCGATTCATGTGATTGATAATCAGATGTAATAATGTTGTTCTACTGGAATAAAATCTAATATGGCATTATATATAATTTTTATTAATTTCATTCTATTGGATAATTGGAGACATCCTATGTTTTTTCAAATGACAGAGTAGAGACCTCAGCACATTTTACACTTTTTAATTTCATGCTTGTCTTCGACTAAATCTCTTTCATAAATTTCAATTCAACAAAACACAGATGCACTGCCAAGTTAAAACTTAATGAATTGGCTAGAATTAATCTAGAAGTCAAAGAAACTAGTTTTCCTTAAACTTAAACATTTTTTTTCAATTGATGTAAAATTTAGCTAAAGAAGGTCATATTTGAGTGTCTTACATTACTAATGGAACTAAATTAATGTGACTTTCCTGCTAATGGGTCAAAGACAAGTGGAGACAGGATGGCTAATGCTGTAGTGTTGTCTATTGAGGGTTTCAGGATCTGCTGACCAATAATTTCCAGTGCTTACCTGGAGAGTGTCAAAACCCCATAAATAAGTAAGTTTTGGTTAGTGTACAGATTAACATTTCCTAGCATGACAATGACACATATGTATTTCAATAAATTGACTTTTCTATGGTGTATGACTTGTTCATTTGCAAAGGTCAAGGCAGAGATACAGGGAGGAAGGAAGGAGGGAGGGAGGAGAGAGAGAGAGAGAGAGAGAGAGAGAGAGAGAGAGAGAGAGAGAGCTCCTGTAGTGACTAACAACATTTTATAATATATCAAGATGTAAGAATAACAGAACCTTATTTTCCAATTTCCAATTCAGATTCTCCAATGTCTCTGCTCCGTGTAATTATCCACTGAATACATAATTACGCAAACCTCATAGTTAACTTTTCTAAGGCAAGATAAGTTTTGTTCTTCTGCGAGCTTTTTTTATTCTTTCTTTTGAAAAAGACTCTTTAAAAGATTTACGTGTATATATGTGTATGTGTGTGGTATTTATATGTGAGTGCAGGTACCCTCTGAGGCCAGAAGTGGGTGAGTGTTGGATGCTTTTGAGATGGAATTATAAGCTATTGTGGTTTGACTGACGTGAGTCTTAGGAATTACATCCCGCGCATGAGCAATCAGCTCTGTTCCCAGTAAATCTCCAGCCCAGAGAAGCCTTTTCTTAATTTGCAATTATCACTTTTATTGGCATTTAACACTATTTTATCCATAAACCATCCTTTCTAACCTCTTTCAATGTTACTTTCGAGTGAAGATCTACAAAGTATGAAGAAATCAACCAGTCAGAGGTTGAGCATTGGACAGGGCATCTCATCTTATGAAATCAGGGAGTCATAATTTCTCCTGCTATCATCTGAGCATTTTTGTATTTCCAAAATTGGTATGCCCAATCCTAAATTTTAGTGTGATAGTTTATACGTGAGAACATGAGTGGGAGAGTCACGTGACTGGGGTTAATCTTTTAGAACATGACAAAGGTACACTTTTGCTTCTTAGAAAATACAGGAGCTGCCATCTATTCTGAGATGTCTTTTGGCAGACATTAAATTTTGTCTTGATCTTGGCCTTCTCTGATTACTGAATTCAGTTAAAAGCAGTTCAGAGATCTTTGCTTTAACAGGAATTGGGAAGCCTAAGATGGACGGGAGACTTACAAAGCTGTCCTTTGAATTAAAATGCCCTGACATGTGTTAGTGGGGAGAATATTAGTTTTTAACTTCTTACTTGAGAAATGAGAAGAGGAAGGCCAAGATGTAAGTTGAGACCCAGGATAGATGGATCCAGGCCTTGGAAGGAGTTTTGTTCTAGAATACCTTTGAGATACAAGTTAGAAGTCTCAGAATATCAATGCTATTTAGTTGAAGAACACAAGGTGCCCAAAGTATCAAGACAATGCAAGGAGCTTTTCAGTCTAAGTAGACAGGATGGAGACATGAGGAGAATCTGTAAGTGAAAAAAATAACTGAAGGGAAAATATAGGTTAATATGTTCCAAGCAGTGTGGTTCAGAACCAATGAATCAACACATCCTCATAGGCCAGCTCCTCCCTAGGAATGAAGACAGTACTGCTGTCTTTCTGACTCAAAGCAAGCTCAGGTTTAAATAGACAAAGCCTCGGAATTGGATTCTCATGAATTAGTCATGTTGCTTTCGTGCGCGGTAGCCCAAAAGGATTGCTTTCTTGTGTAGCATCCAAAAATAGTAACTGAGGGTTTGGGAGGCTTGTTCATTGGGTATCCACCCTCTTTATTCTATCACAGGGTCAGCAAAGTCTCTTTAAAGGACCATTGCTTCGGACTGGATTGCACCCCTTCTGCCTGTAAATCCATGTGCTGAGTTCTTCAGTCCAGTAACAGATCATGACCATATTCAAAGAAAGGGTCTTTAGAGACATAATCAGGTTAAAACATGAGGACATTCTCTGAACGGATGACATGAGAACAGAAATAAAATTGTCAGGAGTACAGAGGGGACAAATATGAGAGTTGTGGGTTTGGAGGAAGGGTGGAGGGGCATGAAGCAACACAGTTGAAATTTATGAGTTCATAAAAATGTCCTCAGGTAACCCTGTGTAGAAATAGTTTATTTTTTAAAACTGAGGGCATTCCTCTGGTCTTTAACCCAGTGTGACTGGAAGAGTTAAACGAAGAGTGTGTTTGGAAATCCTCAGGCCCCGAAGAAAGATGAAGTGAACGCACAGGAGACAGTGATGTATGAGGCAAATGGAGAGACCCTGACTACAGCTTTCCTTCCCAGCCTTCAGGCTTACCTGCACCCTGAGCAGTGGAGCTCAGAGCTGTGCACCAAGCAGACTCCATCACAAGCATATTGAGAGGGCTCCTAAGACGTGATCTCACTCTTTCAAATCATTAAAAATAGAAGCTTGTAAAGTGTTCCCTGGCTTCACATAGGAAGGAAAGTTCTTCTCTCTTGTCCTTCTCTCTTCCTTTCTGCGTGGTTGGATCTGGTCTATGGATGTAAATCCTAGGTCACATTTCAACTAGATTTATAGCAGGGTCATTTTGTCCAATATTCCAGCAACATAATCACTTTGGATAATCAGTCAACTGCAACAAGAACTTTTAAGTTTTCTGGAGTAAAGACTATTTTAAAGCTGAGAATTCTCTACCTGTATTTCATGGCTAGTTACAGATCACAACTCTTTATGGAGTGGACCAAATCTTTAAAATGGGCCCATTTAAGATAGGGCATCATATTAGTCTCAAGTTCAAGCGGGCATAGAATGAGGAAATTTTAGTTAAAATTCCAGCGAAGCTTACCTTGGAAAAGAGTTAAAGAGAAATTTTTGACAAGAAATTGTGTAAGTCATGTTCTTGACTCTGCTTTCTAAATGTGAAACAATTTCACTTTGTAAGCCACCAGGTAAGCATATTACTGTCAGTACATAGATCACTACCCCAAAGATGGAGGAAAACAATTACTTCTCAGGGATCTAGCTAAGTAGAAGTTACATATAGTTCACAAAATGGGCACATTGTAGACACCCTTTAGTCAAAATACAATAGAACTCAGAGACTTTCAGCTTTCTACTAAAGCTGCAGAAATATATACCCATTGAGTGTGTTGTTTCTTTTCTCCTGGATTCAATTGAAAACAATGTTTAGCGACTTGCTGTCTCCTTCATGCCTAGTTCAAATAATAAGTATATAACTTTATTGCTTACTAAAGTGAATTCTGATGCAGATTTTGTACATATTTATGGACTAGGATCGTGCACTTAGTGATTTTTTTTTGAGCAAACACATTTCTACCTCCAAAGGATTCATTATTTAGAATCAAAGAATTTAGTCTGTAATTTCGTTTTTTAAAAAACATATAGCACTGTATACTATCATTAGTTATCATCATCATTATTATTAATATTAGTTTTATTTGGGGTTTTGAATATTTCTCACCAAATTCACATGCCCATATGAGTCCTTGTTCCACTTGACTCTGATTATTTTTGATACCTATTTTTAGAAGTCCACATCAACAGTGTCAAAGGTCAGCGTCTCCCACTTCTCTAGCAGTCACTCATGTGCTCTCAATGGCTGTGATGTAAACTTTGTTAGATTTTTTTTCACAAGAGATATCATGTGGTGTTTCTATTTTTCTCTGAAATCTCATTTAATACAGCAACATTTAGTTCTAACAACATTGCTGTAAATGATAAGTATCATTTTATTCCATTCCCAATTATGGAATAATGTACTATTTGGGCAAATGTATTTCATTTTTAAAAGTGAATTGTGAAGAGAGAGGTTTTAACAAATTTAGTTTCTTTTATTTTCCTGAGAAATTTATATGTGAGTGCAGTATTTAAATCATTGACCACTCTCCCTACACTCTCTAAAATTAAAGAATTCTTATTCCTCAATTATTATTACCACAGAAAGCTTTTTCAAACATGCTTTTCACTATGAACAATGATATAACTTCTTTTCTATGTGTTTTTATGGTATATGTTATCTTTTTCTTTTATAGCTACATATGTTAGACAGATGTTAAATTTCTTAATTTGGACTATGTAACAAAGTACCATGTATGGCAATGCTGCATTAATAGCAGAAACACGTTTCTCACGGTTCCGAAGACTGGAGCTCTGAGATTAGTAGTCAACTTCATTGCTGCCAGTGAAGACCTTTGGATTCCATAAGATCACTTTTGTGTTATAACCTCCCACAGCAGCCAAGGAGCTGAGAAGGTGTTAGAAAGCAATGGCTATTGTCTTAGTTATAGCCATTAGTTAGTTTGTCCATACCCCAGTGGACAATGGTACCCTACTCAAAGTATAGGTAGTACTAAATGGATTTAACTGTATTTGTTGTATTGTTGTTGATTTGTTGCTTTCTTTTTCCTTTTCTTTTCCTTCCTTCTTTTCTTCTTCTTTTTCTCTTTCTTTCTCTCTCTCTCTTTCTCTCTCTTTCTTTCTCCCTCCCTCCCTCCTCCCTCTCTCTCCTTTCTTTTGCTTTTGCTTTTTTACAGCACACTTAATGAAACTAAAACACATATGATTCAAGTACATCAAAGCGACTGAAGCAAAATGAGGTCTACTTCCTTTAATCTTGTGGCTCTGAAACTTCCTAATGATCTGACCCTTCAATACAGTTCCTTATGTTGTAACTACAACCACACATTTACCTGTATGGCTACTTCATAACGGAAATTTTGCTACTGTTACAAATCATAATGTAAATATCTACATTTTCCAGTAAACTTTGGTGACCTCTGTGCAGAGGTCATTGAACCCCCCAGGTTGAGAACTGCTGCTCAGTTTTCACTTTATGACCCTTAGTATTTCTCTAACCACATATCTGCATGGAGCCTCTCAGGTATGAGAAAGTTCCTATATTCTGGACCTTTTTAAATTATTTCTGGCTCCATCAGGCATCAACCACTGAATGTATAAATGTATTTTTGACAATTTTTAGTGGTTCTGAGTCTAAATTTTGACAGCAGGAATAATGGCTTTAATGATACTAATTTTCTTGGTAAGAAAACACAGAATACAATATTTTCCTGTGTAAGAGTGAATTATTATTTGTCATCGTTAGCATTATTTTGATCGTTCTTATCATCAATCATCTGTGATGAACAGACTTAGTTTTTGGCACAGCATCTCCCATTCACTGTTGAGAAATACCCTCTGGGAAGCTTCAGTTTAGCTATTAATGTGTACACTGCTTCCTTTTATTTGTAGTATCTCAACATAACCTGCATGAGGCCTATGTGAACATTAACTGTTAATGTAAGTAATGACATGACAATAATAAATTGCCCATTTGAATGTCATGTTCAATGACCATTTGAATGTCTTTTAAAGGCTTTGCCTTTTCAAATTCATGATAAATAGAAGGCAACAAGGTCACCTAGAAGAGTTTGATGCCTGTGATCATCAAATGAGATGTCTTGCTTAACAGCCATAGGTAGTCTAAGCTTATGCCTTTGCCCAAGACCCTGATTGCACAAGCCACTTCGATTTAACACAATGTCAAGTCCAACTCCTTTCCCACTGCAGATTGAAATAATAAGAAATAAGAAAAGGAGGTGAAGAAAATGGCTAGTAGGACCCAAGCTCCATGAGATATTGCATTCTTTTTTCCAAAGTCCCTGGCTCCCAGTGAAAGCAACATCCTGGAGGCAGGGATGGGGGGCGGGAGCTGGAGACATGGCAGCTCATTGACTATATCTCCTCTCTGCTTGAACTGCTTATGAAAAATCTACATTGCTATGCTGTTTTTCCAGGTTATCGCTTTCATATGTCTCCTGTACAATGGAAAAAATAATGTGTGGAGAGGTCAAGAGAAACTTTAAATAACTGAAGTTAATGCAATGGTGTCACTTGAGTTTGCTTGTCAGACAACATTTTTCTCTCTGTTGTATCTCCTATTGGCTCAGCAGAAAGATTTAATGTCAAAGAGGATAGCTTATTGGGTAGAAAACAGAGCTGTGAATTGTACATTGCTGAACAAATCTTGTTTTTTGAGAGAGATGAACTAAGAACATAAAAACATGAACTTTTATCACAGGCTCTATTGAGAAAAGCTGATTTTGAAGCAGTCCTAGAGTTGAGTGGCAAGTTGGGTACCATATTTTGGGTCCATACCAGATTGTCATCATTAAAGCATTAGTTGATGTATGATACCTGAATGATGTTCAGTAATTCTTATATTCCATGAATAAATTAATTTTATGTTCAACACCACTTTATCCCATGATAAAAGGAACTAGAAGACAAGAGTAAACTTATTTGAAAGATAAAGTTGGGTTGCTGTCAAACACTGAATGGATCTCACTGTGCTTTGAACACAGGGCATTTTCAAAGGATTAATAACCAGCTAGAAGAAGTTGATGGTCCTTGGCTAAAACATAGCTCATTAACTCCAGCCAGTCATTAATTGCCTAGAAATGTCCTGGGCTGAGGTCATTATTGCTATTATAAACTGAGTTAATGCCTTGTGCTTTATCCAATAAGATTATCTGAATTATCGTTATTCTTCACTCAATTCATAATTATAAAATTGTATCACAGGCAATCAGACCAGATGATAGATTAATCACATGCAAAACTAAATTTTCAAATGAAATGTTTTGACTCATACAGCTACCCTTAACTTTGGGAGAAGTTGTTTTGTGGTGTTGTCATTTGTGAAAGTTGGTTTGCTCTTCTGAACCCCTGCATTCCTCAAACTCATTTTTTACTGCTAGGTGGAATCTAGTAACTCAGGATAGATGTGATCTTCAGATGGCAACACTTTTATTCTTGCACTTAAAGGCTGTAGCATTTTAGTGTTTTGGCATTGGGAAATCAGGATGAGTAGAGCAGAGAATGACACAGAATCTAAGTGCAGAAAGGAAACACATGTAGATCTATGATTCTCTTTGGTTTTGTGAAGATGTTTTGTGATACACATCATCACACAATAAACACATTTATTATTTAAGAATAATATTTTAATTTTTTTGAGAAATTCATGCTGTGAATTTTGCTTATCTTTCCCTTAACCCCTTCCTGACCCACATCTACAAATTTTGTATTCTCCTTTTATCTCATTTATTACTTCACTGAGTCCAATTTGTTTTGGTCAGATATTTAAGTTTCAGGACATCCACTGGAGGAAGGTGGGCCAACTTATAGACACAACCTTAAAAAATGCTGAATTCTTCCTTATCACAAATCACCAATTGTCAATAGTTCCTCAATTAGAGAGCCAACTCTCTGCATGCTAGAGTATTAACTTAGCTTGATTTTATATAGGTCTTGGGCAGATTAAAGCTGCTGGGAGCTCTTGAGTGTGGTAATCTTGTCAGATCTGGAATCCTGTTGGTTTTACTCCCAATCCCCCCTATATATTGCTCTTATAATTGTTTTCCCCTATTCTGGACTTTTCATTGGCCATTGAGGTGAGTTGCTACAGATGTCGTCTTTATGACCAGTAACTCACTGACACTTATCTTTTATACTTCGATCAGCTGCAAATATCTGAGTTAACAACCATTCACTATCCAAAGTGAATTCTCTGATGAGTTCTGAGAGCTTCATTAATCTTTGTGTTTACAGGTACAAAATTAGAGAGTGCTTTGAGGCCATATCTATTTAATTGGTTGATAGTGGTAGATTCATCTCTGGAGCCATGAGCTGTTAGTCAGATTTAGAGTACAGTATTTTCTTTTATGGAGCAGGCCTTAAATCCAATCAGAAAATGATTGTTTTGCTAATATTATTGTACCTTTGGTTGTTGTTAATTTTTTAATCTTTTTGTAAGGTGTTCAGTTAAGCACGTCAGCTGTAACTAACTAGTCTATCTTATATGTGAGAAAACTGAAGGCTAAAAGTGAGCATATTACCTTGCATGGCATTGCAACAAATCCAACAATTACCTAAGGTTATTTTCTCCAGTGTTAGTCCACACCAAACCTCACTACACAATGTCAGTACGGAATGTTCTTTTACATTTTCCTAGGAAAAGAACTCTGTACTATTAATGATTATTCAGATGACTTAAATCACCTTCTTTCAAAGTGTTTCTGAGCCTAGAGCTTTTTAGAGAAAAAGTACGATTATCAAACAATAGAGCCTCTTGATGCTCTGTGAAAAGAGCAACAATTTGCCGCTGTGAGCTTTTCAGGGTCAGTGTGATTATTTGATTTCTTTGTAAGTATGCATATTAATTTATAATCCAATTAGATATATTTTGTAACTGTTTGATGCTTCTGTAGTTCTGTACTTTGGGCTCTGTATAGAAAGTCTTTTACTAAAACACATCAAGGCACTGTTAGTAGCCAGTTTTATTAATATGTGATCTCATGGGAAAAGAGGAAGAAAATCTGAAGAATTCTTTGAATCATAATTTAAAAAATAGACCAGAAGACACTTTAATATTCATAGATGGATCTGAGGAGTGACTGTGGTCAGATATCTTACCCTATCAGAAGAGTCATTGCTTTTGCCTTGATTGATGTCATATGGAGACAGTTAATAAAGCTAACATGAATTAGATGACACCATGAATGGACAAATCTTATGCAACTCATAAATATTTATTCTATAATCATAAGCATGTGGAAGTGAGTGTTCTTAGTTCTTACATATGTGATGTCATGACTCTTTTCTTACTCTGCAACACCTTTCCTTCTGGTCAGTCTCTGCTTGTCATTGCCCCTATAATCTCAAAGTGAACAGTAGCACCAAGCCAGAGCAGGGCCTTTCCCCTTCCTCGTCCATTCAACCACAATTTTAGTGACTTATTTATCTATTTATTTTACTCAAGATACATATAGTGACTGTACAGGGAGATTTCACATCCCAAGAACACACCCTTGGTAAGCTTACCACTTGTAAACTCAGCAGAGTAACAAAGTTCAGATCAGAGAATCACATCAGAGTCCCTTTCAGTCTCCTTTAGTGAGGTTTACTTGATTTGAAGGGTAGACTCTATCAAGGTAGAAACGAAGCATTTCATGTGATACAAGGACTACTTTGATGAGCACATAGAAAATCAAAAGCTCTTACTTTGGCTAATGATACTTTCACCAAGTGGGTTAGAAATCCGATGAGTTTAAAGATCTATGAAGATCCATTTATATTATTCGTTGAAATTTAGGTTCTTAGAGTTCTTTTCAATAATTGACATTTTATCCACATTTCATGAATGCATAAACAAGGAATCCAAATTATATCTTGGATGGTATATAAATAAGAATTCACCAGTAGTTCTTCTGGATCATTCTTTAGAGTAGCATATGGTTTCATTTTTTAAACTGGGATACACGCTATAGGAATATTTCTTTCATAAGGAAACAAAACATAAGGAAAAAAAGAGAGGAAAACAAATGTTAATCAGATACCTATAAGAAATAAGTCCCATGCTGGTTCCATAGATAAAAGAGAAAAAAGGATTGCGTCACTATGAATTTTGAGGGCCTCAGTTCCTCAAATCTTGCTTTGCCAATAGACTAGGGTGTTGGTATCTTGAAAAGGTATTTTAACTCTAAGCCCCCTTACAAAACAGTGTCTAAGTGAATTAAGACCCAATTATAGAAAAAGAAATCTATAATTTCTGTGTATATATCTTCTAGTGAACATGTAATGTCTTTGTACCCTTTATAGACTAAATCTCTTAATGCTCCCACACACACACACAAAGTATTCTTTCATAGTGGATACATTTTTGTAATCTCAAGATCACTTATTCTAAGAAACGAATTAAATACTGATATTTGATCTGGGTGTGTTGGCGTGCACCTATATACTAGCACTCAAGGAAGTAGAGACAAGAAGATTACAAAGTAAAGGTCAAACACAAAATAATAAAAGATGAAAGTGAGATTATGAAAAGTACTCAGCAGACAGTATATATCTTTTAAGACAAGAAGAAATAAAACACAGTAAGGATAATGACAGAAATCTAGTCAGTAATTGAACCAATAAAACTGTTCATCATGGCATCTATTACCAACTAACCTTCCCCTTCAATAGAGCTTAGGGTCACAGGCTTGGCATATTTCAGAACATTGGCTACATTGGCTTTACAGCTAAGTCACATAGCTTCTTACCTCAGCTCAGGTTCAACATGTCTGCTTTGTGCACTGGGTGCCTATGCTGAGGAAAGGCATGGGGTAGATAGCAGACAGGAAGAAGGGTTCTGAAGTTCCCTTTGATGTCTTCTTCCTTCCTTTCTGTACCAAGAATTGCCTGTTTAACTTGTGCTACAATCCTCCTGTCCTTATAGTATGGATGTACATAATTGATGCTTTGGGAGATGATATTATTCCTCAGGTGTTTCCACACTTTCCATACCCCACCAGCTTTGTTGAGTGCTAATTTCTCTCAATTCCCCTTCTTTGCCCAACTTTATGTAGCATTTTCATCATTCTGTGGAGAAACCTCAAGTTATCTGAGGGGCCTACAGAGGTCACAGCAGGAGTTGAGATGTTTTTTCTGTGTGTTTCTTAAGGCTAGAAATATTGGGATAAGACTTTTATCATTGTAAGTTGGCATCTTGTAATTGTGAGTTTAATATACATAAATCTAATTGGCTAACTAATTAAGCTTTAAGAGTTTTGATTTACTGGAATATGGGTCTGCCAGTGGTGGAGAGCTGGCACCCAGGGGTGTGTGGGATTTGTGTGGAATTGAGAGGATCTTGTGGGAACCTATCGGGACAATAGTGTTGTAACCTCCAGTTACCAGAGCAGGAACATGGCTGTCAGAGCAGGAGTCATGGAGTCCCTGTCAGTCCTGAGTCAATGTGAAGACTTCGCAGGTTTATATTTTTTTTAATATTTCCCACAACAATTCTTTAAAATTGCTAATCTTGTTCCTATTCCCTATCTTAGTTAGCAGCTCTTGAGTATACATTCCTCTTTTGACAGATTACCATTTTCTGGCAGTTGGTTCAAAGAAGTTTCTTGTCATCCCTGGCTCATTAGTAGATTTCAGAACTAACGGTTTTTCCGCAACTGTATTTCCTTGTGTGAATTACTTGGTTTGCTCCTAGTTTAATGGTGAGAAAATAAACTTTTTATATATATATATATATATATATATACATATATATATTTAATATTTATATATTTAATATATAATATAAACTTTATATATTAGAAGACAGGACATCTTTAATATGGTGGTAGCAGTAGACATAATGGCGGTGCTGGCATTGAAAAGCCCAGTGGCTTTCGTACTAATATTATTCCAGTGTTAAATCTGAGAATGTTCTTTCTCATAATCATATAAAAAAGATATTGTTTGCTTTGTATGTGAAGGAAATTCTTTTATGAATATGTTCCTACAAAATAAGAAAATGATTTGAACCTGTTTTAAAGAGAAGTGAACAAAGTGTTATATTTGTGTATTTGTCTGATCAGTTGGGAGATTTTAAGCATCTTGTGGTATGTTTATTTTAAGGAATAAAACAGGCATTTTTAATGCTAGGGGACAAGGGTTAATGTTAAAAACGTGAAAGTGCAAGGTTCTGTAGATGATTAACTGACTGTAGTAGTAAAGTTATCTGTAATGCAGGCAGTGGCCCAGGCCCTGTGTACCTACAGAAGTTTACCACCAAATCCTAACAAGTCTCATGAAATTATATTTCCTATCACATACAGGCTGAGAATGGTGAAAATACAGCATCACTTGTTAAATTTTGGATTATAAAGAAATAATAACTTGCTTTTGTTTATGGCAATTTCTTCCATTCTGACTGTGCTGTGGTTGCTACTAGCTTTGTAGCATCTCTAGTGAATAGAACATTTGTCAGCTTCACCTAGACTTGATAACAACGCAATCACGAACAAAACACAGTTGTTCTCACATCAAAACTATCTGTGTTTTGAGATCCTGATCAGGGCTTCTTCAGGTCCAAGCCTCATGCCTTGAACATTTTTGGGGTTATTGGCCTCTCCAGCAAGAAATGGCCCCTGTGAGGCCTGCTGCCTCACAGACTGCTGAGGTACCTAGTCTCTAGGATTGAAGGACTACTGAATTCTGAGCCTCTCAGGTATGAGGCAATTGTTACTATTTCAACATATCATCTGTCTCCTGTCTGTCTGTCTGTCTGTAACCATCCTGGCATCACAAATCTTCCCTTGGAAAGTAGCAATGCATTGGCCATTGCAATTGCTGGGCATAAAGCTGCTTAGTATTTGTTAATTTTCTCATCCTTTAACTCTCTCCTATTCTAAGATCAAAAGCCTCTGGCTACTGGTAACTAGCTCCTGCTGTTAGCAGTAGGGAATTAAGAAAAAAGACTTAGTTAAGGGGTTCTTTTTTTTCTCTTGTTCAAGGTCTCCTGATTGGCTAGACAAGAGGCTCAGAGTTCCTTAACTCTCTATAAACCAGAGAAGGGAGGGGAGGGGAGGGGAGGGGAGGGGAGGGGAGGGGAGGGGAGGGAAGGGAAGGAAAGGGAAGGGAAGGGAAGGAGGCCAGTGGTCTGCATTCATATGTCATGATTATTCAATCATGTGATGAAATAGGGATGCCCAGCCTAAATGGCCCATTCTGAGATAAGATATTTCCCCATTTTTGTGCTTATCCTCTGGCTGTTATTTGGTAAAGGATTTTATTATCTTGTTCTGGAATTTATTGTCTGTACCTAGAGCTGATGTCTTATAAATTAGTTTCTGGGACTTATAATCTATTCCTGAAGCTGGTGCCTTACAGCCATTTTTGAAATCAGGCCTGGTCCTTAAAATGGAGACAAATAGGATTTATATTGTCCTTTCAAAATTAGCACAGTTTTGTCAAGAGATAAATCATCTGCTTAGAGTCTTATTATGAAGTTTTGTATAGATAAACTAGTCAACATTTTATCCTTTGTCTTTGTACCTACAATAAATTGTCCATTCCTAGCTTGTGATCCATAATTACCATATAATGCTCTCACACCTAACCTAGAAGGAATGTTTTCCTTCATCATAAATTTGTTCCAAGCCTGCTTTCATTTTCTAGTGCAATTAGCCCATGATACATGAAGGTTTATAGAGCTCTATTTGCAGCTTTTATTTCATTGAGATTACTTGTATCAATTTAGGAATTATTTAAAATCATTATCAGGAATTATGAAATAATCAATTCGTCTGCACAGCATGACTACATGAGAGTACATGTTCATATTGATCTGTTCAATAGTGTGGGGCAATGCTCAGGAATCATTAGGTTAAGCAATAGTGACAGGAGAGGCATATCAGCAGGAAGAAACAATGCTGGGATGAAGTCTCTTGGGACCTTGCCTCTTAGAGCTCACCCACTGCAGTCATGCAAAATGGTGAGCCATCTCCAGAAGACTCACTTGCATGCCTCAGCCTTTCCTAGATGGCTTCTGATGTCTATCTATTGCCATTCTATTGCTTCTTTTTCTCTAAAGAACCATGACCAATGCATATGCCACTTCAGATACCATTATTTAACCTGATCAATTTCTCTCTTACCACTGAGCAATGTATACCTTTCATAGATACTTGGCACAAAACACTGCTGAAATTTACAGGATTCATCTGCAAATTGTTCAATGGCATTTAACAATACACACTTCTGGCTGTTTTAAATAAGGCTGCTATGAACTTAGTGGAGCAAGTATGTTTGCTATGTGTTGGAACATCTTCTGGGTATATGCCCAGGAGTGGTATAGCTGGGTCCTCAGGTAGTACTATGTCCAGTTTTCTGAGGAACCACCAGACTGCTTTCCAAAGTAGTTGTACCAGCTTGCAATCCCACTAGCAACAGAGGAGTGTTTCTCTTCCTCTTCATCCTTGCCAGAATCTGCTGTCACCTGAGATTTTTATCTTAGCCATTCTGATTGGTATTCAGAATACCCAAGATTCAATTCACAGACCATATGAAGCCTAAGAAGGAAGACCAAAATATGGATGCTTGAGTGATTCTTAGAAGGGTAAACAAAATAATCACAGAAGGAAATATTGAGACAAAGTGTGGAGCAGAGACTGAAGGAAAGGCCATCTAGAGACTGCCCCACCTGGGGATCCATCCCATATACAGTCACCAAACATGGACACTATTGTGGATACTAAGAAGTACATACTGACAGGAACCTGATATAGCTATCTCCTAAGAGGCTTTGCCAGAACCTGACAAATACAGAGGAAGATGCTCGCAGTCAACCACTGGACTAAGCTTAGGGTTCCCTGATGGAGGAATTGGCAAAGGGGCTGAAGGAGCTGAGGGGGTTAGTATCCCCATGGGGTGAGCAAGAGAGTCAATAGGCCAGACCCCCCAGAGCTACCCAGGACTGGACCACCAGCCAAAGAATACACATGGAATGACCCATGGTGCTAGTTGCATATACGACAGAGGATGGCCTTACTGGACATCTGCAGGAGGAGAGGCCCTTGGGCCTGAGGGTGTCCAATGCCCCAGTTTAGGAGAATGCCAGGGCAGGAAGATGAGAGTGAGATTGAGTGGGGAAGTGGGGGAGCACCTAGAGACAGAGGGAGAGGGGACAGGACAGGGGTTTCCAAAGGGGAGAATTGGAAAGGAGAAAACTTTTGAAATGTAAATAAAGAAAATATCCAATTAAAAAAAAGAAAAGAAAAGAGGAGAAAAGAAAAGAAGAACCCAGAGAACCAAATAACCCCATTAAAAATGGGGTATAGAGCTAAACAAAGAATTTTCACATGAAGAACTTCGGAGAGCTGAGAAACACCTTAAGAAATGTTCAACATCATTAATCATTAGGGAAATGCAAATCAAAACAACCCTGAGATTTCACCTCACACCAGTCAGAATGACTAAGGTAAAAAACTCGGGAGACAGCAGGTGTTGGCGAGGATCTGGAGAAAGAGGAACACTCCTCCTCTGCTGGTGGGATTGCAAGGTGGTGCAACCTCTGTGGAAATCAGTCTGGCGGTTCCTCAGAAAACTGGGCATGACACTTCCTGAGGACCCGGTTATACCACTCCTGGGCATATATCCAGAGGATTCTTCAGCATGCAATAAGGACACATGCTCCATTATGTTCATAGCAGCCCTATTTGTAGTAGCCAGAAGCTGGAAAGAACCCAGGTGTCCTTCAATGGAGGAATGGATACAAAAAATGTGGTACATTTACACAATGGAGTACTATTCAGTCATTAGAAACAATGAATTCATGAAATTCTTAGACAAATGGATGGAGCTGGAGAACATCATACTAAGTGAGGTAACCCAGTCTCAAAAGATCAATCATGGTATGCACTCACTGATAAGTGGATATTAGCCTAGAAACTTTGAATACCCAAGACATAATCCACATATTAAATGAGGTCCAAAAAGATTGGAGGAGTGGCCCCTGGTTCTGGAAAGACTCAGTGCAAGAGTATAGGGGAATTCCAGAACAGGGAAGCAGGAAGGGGTAGATAGAGGAACAGGGGGAGGGAAGAGGGCTTATGGGACTTGAAGGGAGTGGGGACCCAGAAAAGGGGAAATCATTTGAAATGTAAATTAAAAATAAAAAAGACAAAAAAAAAAAGAAAAGGAGAACCATTTAAAACTGGTTATCTTTCAGAGGCATTGATGAAATTGATACAACTAGTCATATTCAATTATTTTCCAAGCTTTATTTCAGTTAATGGAACCAGTACATTAACACATTTATATACATATACATGTACATATGCATATGTATATGTATATATACATATATATGCAAAAGAAAACCTGAAATTAAATTTGATTTAAAATAGCAGTTTGACATAAATTAGCAGCCATGCCTCATAAAGTGAAAGGCAGCCCCCCTTTAAGATTTATTATTTTATTTGTTTATATGAGTACAATGTAGCTGTCTTCAGGTACCAGATCCCATTACAGTTTATTGTGAGGCATCATATGGTTGCTAGGAATTGAAATAAAAAAGGGCAGTCAGTACTCTTAACTGCTCTTACCACTGGGCTGTCTCTCTAGCCTTGAGGTAGACCCGTTTTGTCAGGCATGTTTTCTTTGTCTTAAGATGGGTGAGTTCACTGATCAATAGGGCTAGCAACTTTTAAAAGTAGATACAGGTGATTTTTTAGATTTGTGTGTCCTTAATTCCATAACAGCTAAGAAGATTGGCTACTACATTGGTTGATAAATATAGACAAATGAATAACTTGAGATTCATCAACTGTCTCAAAAAGTGGAAATTCACTAAATACTCTTGAATTAAACATACTTTTATCTCATTGCTATAAAATGGCTTATTGCAAAATATATGTTAGTAAATAAAATATGTTCTTGGATGTACTTGTGTAATAAGTGACAAAATTTATTTTTGAGAGCCATTGGCTATTTTGTGTACTTTGTAAGAAAGAGTTGCTTAGAGTTACTTAAAACATAGTTTTTGTATCATCTGATCTAAAGGTTCTCATGTGTCTCAAAGATTTTACCATCTTAGGCCTCTTTGGGTGAATATCTCACTCTGATCATGACATAGCATGTCTTACTCAGAGAACGACATAGCAGCTGAGAGAAACTATTTGACAGGATTCTGGGGAAATTAGCTAGTGGCCTTTTAACAACAAGTTGTCCCTGGTTTGAAGAGGTTGATAGTTGTAGGAAACATTGCAGTAATGGGAAACAGAACTGGACTGAGCCTACTGACAAGTACAGACTGCCTAAAAACTAAAAGCAAACAAGCAGAAACCAAACAGAAGACAATGAAACAACAGCCAAAGCCCAAATGAAAACCAATTGAACAAAACAATTCTATGCTTCCTACAGACTGCTAGAAAGCAGTCTAGAAGAAGAAAGGAAAGCAGTTAGATGGCATGCGTTTGGAAAAGAGAAGTCTTGTGGTCTAGGAAATTAATTCAGAACTTAGAACTTTAAATATAAAAGATATAGAAGACATAAAAGAAATTATGTAGTTATCTCATCAAAGTCGAAGTGAAAAAAAATTCATGAGAACACAATGATTTGTCAGCACAAAGATGTTCCAAATTATATTTTAAGAAAATTTAAAGTTTCTTCTCATCAAAGTACCATGGACTGGAAGGACAAAGAACCCATAATAAAGTGCATGTCTAGCACCAGAATGTGCTGGAGTGGACCCTCCCCACAACCTTTCAAACGAGACAAAACAGCCTTCACCACTCAAAAATGTAGAGAAAATATTTTTTTGATGTACCTATTTCCCAGGGCATTTTTCTTTTCTCCAGAACATATAAATAATTCATACATTTAAATAAGATTTCAGTCAAACAAAGTTATTAAATCTAGGGATAATCTTTTTGTGCACAGTGTAAAGATTGTGTCCGTATTGTTCAAATGCTGATTTCTGTGCCAGCAGAAGTTGAGAACAGGCTGGACTTTGATATTGTTGTTGAAGTTGTTAAATAGCACCTGCATCCTATTTTGTCAATACATACTGTCACGTCTTCTGATTGATTTTAATGAAAAGCTGATGGCCTAGAGCAAAGGCAGGAAAGTAAGGAGGTGTTTCTGGGAGAGAGAGAGAGAGAGAGAGAGAGAGAGAGAGAGAGAGAGAGAGAGAGAGAGAGAGAGAGAGAGAGAGAGAGAGAGAGAGAAAGAGAAGAGAACTTGAAGTGGGAGAGAATTCATCATCAGACTAACTCAGAGGAAGAGCAGACCCTGTACTAGTATCAGAGACTGAGAGGTGGTGAGGCATGTGGCAGACATAGAATAAATAGGAATTGCAAGAGCTAGTTGGGAACTAGAGTATAAATGTGAGTCTCTGTGTCATTACTCAGACCTAGGTCAGGCATAGAAAGACCTTATAGGCATAGAAAGATACACACACACACACACACACACACACACACACACACACTATATGTATACACACACACACACACACACACACACACATATATATATATATATATATATATATGCATGACTAGGATCTAATAACAACCTAAATGTGGATAAAAACTATATATATACATACATGCATACATACATACATAGGTACATACATGTAGCTATCTCTGGAACTTTCACTCTCTGATACGAAGTGAGAAAGCATGCACTGGAGGCATGTGTGACATCAGGGATATAAAAGGAAACCTAGGCTCTGAGGTGTGGAGTGTGCCAAGTCTGATAGTTATCAATAAATCTGTGTACTATAGTGTATAGTAGGTGACTATACAACTACACTGAAGTAGTTCTGCAGGCTGTGTGCGCAGGGTTAACGAAGTGCAGTGTAGTCTATCTGGAACGGGAATATGATCTTCACCAGTTGTGCAGAATTGTTCTCCAACTGTGTGAGTGGCGCCAGCAGAGCTTGATGAAGTGAAGGAGGGGATAAATGTGGAGTCAGAGAGTGAGTGCCACTAAATACAAGGGGCAGTACTTGCCTTTCGGATTTGCTGTAAATTTAGACTATCTCTAAAAATAGTCTTTCTCTCTTAACTGTAGCAAATAGCATTGTTATAGGGATAAGAGCCAAAGAAATCTATACCATATCACATCTAGGAGGCAGGAACTTTAAGACATTCCTGGTTGGCACTGAATGACTCTGAATAAGGATATGCAATATAAAACATAAGGAAATGCTGTTCCTATTAAAGTTTTGTAAGAAGCTTATTAAGGCAAATGAAGTTCAAAACAAACTCTTTGGCATGGGGTTTTGCTGTGTATCCTATGTTGGCATGAAGCTAGCAATGCCGGTTGAGTGTTGGAAATAGTAATATATTTTCAAAATTGTGCCCTTGATTTAGAAAAGTCAAAATTCAGGAATTCTAACCTTGCTGATTGGACTAAGTGCTGATTGTAATGACATCGGAACATCTTGTCTAGACCAATATTTCACATTCAGTGTTAAATATTTCAAATTACATAAAAATTAAATTGGCCATTTTCTCCTAATGATAAATGTCCATTACACTGAAAGCAATTCTCGAATATTCTAGTAATACCATAATAAAATATAAAATGCTCAGGTAAGTATGCCCTGTGTTGGTAAATATTCAAATAAAGTCATTGGTCTGGAAGTGTCCCTATAAAGGCTTTGAACTTTTGACTCAGTGGAGACTTGGTCCTCACTGAGACGTGATTGGTTCCTAGGCTCTGACCTTGTCAATGGGTGAGTCCACCAATTAATGACCATGAGATCATGGAAAGTTTCAGAAATGGTGTTGGCTGGGAGAAGCTGGTTTCCTGGAGCATGCCCTGGAAAGTTATAACTTGCCATTCTCCTGCCTACCCCTCCTGTTGTCCACCTGTGCTCTCTGCTCTCTACTTTGCTTTACCATAGAGTCACCCAGAAGCCATGGTGGGTGCCCTGAGACCAGGGATTGGAACCCATGGAACTGGAGCCACGGGAAATCATTCTCTTGGGATTTAGTGACTCACACAGCTACTAAAATTTTTCTATGATAATGCATATTCTTAAACATTTTATGAATGAACAAAAAGTAATAATGTATCTATAGCTGTATTCCATAACCCAGATGTCTAGCTAATGCATTTTGCTTGCCGTCTATGCTGTGTGTGTGTGTGTGTGTGTATGTATAAAGGTGTGTATATATAATCACACCTATAAGATATTCATATACATATAGGTTTTATGTTTAAGTAAATGCTTGTAATTTTAATTTCTGAAGTTGTTTTAGTGATACATTCAATAAAAGTGTATTCTGAGGAGATTAAAGGTTTACCTTTCCTCATGGAGCAGTTGGGCTATATTGGAAAACTAATACAGGTTTAAGAAAGGGCACTATGGGAGAAAAAGGTACAACTGAGCAAAAATAAAAGATATCATATACCCAAGATGTAGATGCGGGCTCTTCAAGAGGTGCAATCATGCCAACAACCCGGTTTCAAACTTACCTGGACCTCCCTTTTCTGCTGGTAATTTTCTGCATTTCTCTTTCTTTCATTACACTGGTATGTTTGCCAATGCCTGCATTCTTCTTGTACACACATACACACACACACACACACACACACACACACACACACGAGAGAGAGAGAGAGAGAGAGAGAGAGAGAGAGAGAGAGATCAATACATGCACAAGAAAATTAGTGTTTTATTTTCATTAAACAGTTCATAGATAATGTATATTAACCTGAATATGTGTTTGAAAATAAATGATATGGGTCTCTTGAATGGATGGATGCTTAACTTCTATTAATTTCTGCTTGTTTAATCAAGTTGATCCTTGTTTTTTATGGAAGTCACTGATAAAATGTCCTGACTCCTCAGGATACTTGCTGCATTCTCATGTGTCACTTTAGGATTCTCTGTCATCTTTTTTTTTTTTAACCTTAATTATAGGTGTGGAATTCAGACGACCAAGCCCAAATCATCCCCTGGACAAGTAAAGCAAGGCCCCATTGTTTCTCTTTAAAAATTTATGCAGGCAATACCAGATGCACCTTGTGCATTAGAAACTGAGATAGGAGACTTTAAAAATTAAACAAAAATTCCAGAGAGATTAAACAAAGCGTCCTTTGAAACGAAGACAAGAGGATGCTTTCCTGGAAGGCTAATGAAGGAGGCTCCCTGGGCAGGTGGACTTTGTGCATAAATGGCAGGTACACAATTGCTTCTGTTCCTCTGTGTTCTGCGCATCTTTCAACTGAAAACACCTACATGTTACATGAGTATTTGCCAGCATTGCTTTTCAGGTAAATTGTCTTGCTCTTTATAATACACTAGTGTGCATTTGTGCTTCTTTAAGTTTGTTTTGGACAGATGTTAGGACAGCAAACTAAAATCAAATGTATTTTATTTTCCTTTAGATTCTCGACTTACTAATTTACAAATTCTTCTAATTTATTCAGTGTTGTTTTTGTTATTGTAATTTTGGAGGGAAGGGTTTAAGACAAGATTTTGCTATGTATCCCAAGCTAGCTAGCTTCATTCTTGTAGCTCAGGCTAGCCTTATGTTCCTAGTGATTCTCCTGCATTAACCTTTTGAGTTACTGAGCTTGTAGGCAGGAAATCACACCTGAATCTTTTCTCTATTTTTAGAAGCCTCTGAATTTGAAGAAGAGAGGCAAGTTCTGCTAGAGTCCCCTCCTCTTTGAAGGGGCTTTGGCAGTTCACTATTTGAGTTCAAAGCATGGCCCTGCACCATTCTACAGGGGAGCTAAGCAGAGCACCACTGAGACCAAAGGCCAATTATGACCCTATGAACGCCTGCTTCATGATCCCTGAGGAGCCTTAATGTGCTGAGGGGTGAGGGCTCTCCATCTTCCTTCTTCCTGGGTAAGTTCTTAGGAAGTATTTTCCAGTTGACTTCTGTGTGCAGATATGCTTTCTCTGAGAGGAGACATTTCAATAGATAAGAAACTCTCCAACTCACTTGCAAACCAAGAAAGCTACTGTCTCTTCTCTCCTGTCCTTAGAGAAGATAGACCTAGAATTTTTGCTTAGTCATTATTTTCAATTGGTATTAATTTCTAACGTTAGTTGCATAAATAATTAAAATCTAAATGTGTGCTTCGGGTGGCATTCATATCACAAAGAGCAGATAGATCATTTGGTAATTTTCAGTAGACTCTTTTAATATTACGATTATGTTGCATGTAATAGTGATAGAAAATAAACTTAGGATTCACTCACCAGTGGGAAAGTTCAGAGTAATATGCTTATGTATTTTTTATCATAGCATTTAATTGTGCATTAAAAATGCATTACCTCTGACAGAAACAAAGTGCACACTGAGGAATACACACCCCAGTCACTTACAGTTCTCTTAAACCACACAGAATTAGCATTTAGAGTTTGTTTCACATCTCAGGTAATAGCAGATCAGTTGTTCACTGAATGATTCGCTTTTTTGGCCTGCACTGAGAATTTATATTAGTTCGTTGTGTAAGAGGTTGCAGCCCATAGCTTTGGAGAAGACAAGGTATTTGGAAGCGTGCAGTGACTGGTTATATTGCTGCCCTTGTCAAGATGAGAGTGACAAATCCTGGTCTTCCTCAGGCTTTCTCCCTCTCCTTTTGTTTAGTCTGAGCTCACAGCCCATGGGAGCATATTACCCATGTCTAAGGTAGACATCCCCTTCCTGTTTAAATATCTCTTGAAATGCCCTCACAGACACGTATAGAAGTGTGTCTGCTGTACGGTTCGAGATTAAGTCAAGTTCACAATTAAAATTAGAGTCAGGCTCACATATAAAAATATACAGTTAGTTGATATAATTAAATAATATTAACCGGCTGGAGCAGATGACTAAAGATCAAATAATATAAAATTCATGAGGCCTGCCTCTGAGGCCTGTGTAGGAAGCATCCTAAGACACAGAGTATGGAAAAATACATGGTCTCTAGGGGTATTTAGTTATTAGTTTGTCTTTTGGTTTGGGGGCATCTGTGATAGAACAGAAATGACTGATTATGATATAGATACTTTAGTTTAGTGGTATATACATTGAGCCCATTAAATAGCCCAATAGTTTTGGAGAGAAAACAGATTTCCCCCAAAGAATTTATTTCTAATTAGATAGGAGTCTGAAGACAGGCATTCTCAGCATCACTAAAACATTGATGTAATTCCTAAAAGTGACTAACTCTCATGAAATAATGAACTCCTTTACAAGTTTACTGCCTTGGAAAAGAGTAGGCAAGGCAGCTTAGGGGTACGCTGAGGAAGAAATCCTTTTTTTTTAATTCGATATAATTTATTTACATTTCAAATGATTTCCCCTTTTCTAGCCCCCCCACTCCCCGAAAGTCCCGTATTCAGTGCCGAATACTGTTTCACTGAGTCCTTCCAGAACCAGGGGCCACTCCTCCTTTCTTCTTGTACCTCATTTGATGTGTGGATTATGTTTTGGGTATTCCAGTTTTCTAGGTTAATAACCACTTATTAGTGAGTGCATACCATGATTCACCTTTTGATTCTGGGTTACCTCACTTAGTATGATGTTCTCTAGCTCCATCCATTTGCCTAAGAATTTCATGAATTCATTGTTTTTAATGGCTGAATAGTACTCCATTGTGTATATATACCACATTTTTTGCATCCACTCTTCTGTTGAGGGATACCTGGGTTCTTTCCAGCATCTGGCAATTATAAATAGGGCTGCTATGAACATAGTAGAGCATGTATCCTTATTACATGGTGGGGAGTCCTCTGGGTATATGCTCAGGAGTGGTATAGCAGGATCTTCTGGAAGTGAGGTGCCCAGTTTTCGGAGGAACCACCAGACTGATTTCCAGAGTGGTTGTACCAATTTGCAACCCCACTAGCAGTGGAGGAGTGTTCCTCTTTCTCCACATCCTCTCCAACACCTGCTGTCTCCTGAATTTTTAATTTTAGCCATTCTGACTGGTGTAAGGTGAAATCTCAGGGTTGTTTTGATTTGCATTTCCCTAATGACTAATGAAGTTGAGCATTTTTTAAGACGCTTCTCCGCCATCCGAAGTTCTTCAGGTGAGAATTCTTTGTTTAACTCTGTACCCCATTTTTAATAGGGTTGTTCGGTTTTCTGGAGTCTAACTTCTTGAGTTCTTTATATATATTGGATATTAGCCCTCTATCTGATGTAGGATTGGTGAAGATCTTTTCCCAATTTGTTGGTTGCTGATTTGTCCTCTTGATGGTGTCCTTTGCCTTACAGAAACTTTGTAATTTTATGAGGTCCCATTTGTCAATTCTTGCTCTTAGAGCATCCGCTATTGGTGTTCTGTTCAGAAACTTTCTCCCTGTACCGATGTCCTTAAGGGTCTTCCCCAGTTTCTTTTCTATTAGCTTCAGAGTGTCTGGCTTTATGTGGAGGTCCTTGATCCATTTGGATTTAAGCTTAGTACAAGGAGACAAGGATGGATCAATTCGCATTCTTCTGCATGCTGACCTCCAGTTGAACCAGCACCATTTGTTGAAAAGGCTATCTTTTTTTCCATTGGATGTTTTCAGCCTCTTTGTCGAGGATCAAGTGGCCATAGGTGTGTGGGTTCATTTCTGGATCTTCAATCCTGTTCAATTGATCCTCCTGCCTGTCACTGTACCAATACCATGCAGTTTTTAACACTATTGCTCTGTAGTATTGCTTGAGGTCAGGGATACGGATTCCCCCAGATTTTCTTTTGTTGCTGAGAATAGTTTTAGCTATCCTGGGTTTTTTGTTGTTCTAGATGAATCTGATAATTGCTCTTTCTAACTCTGTGAAGAATTGAGTTGGGATTTTGATGGGTATTGCATTGAATCTGTAGATTGCTTTTGGCAAAATGGCCATTTTAACTATATTGATTCTACCGATCCATGAGCATGGGAAGTTTTCCCATTTTTTGAGGTCTTCTTCCATTTCCTTCTTCAGAGTCTTGAAGTTCTTGTCATACAGATCTTTCACATGTTTGGTAAGAGTCACCCCAAGATACTTTATACTGTTTGTGGCTATTGTGAAGGGGGTCATTTCCCTAATTTCTTTCTCAGCCTGCTTATCCTTTGAGTATAGGAAGGCCACTGATTTGCTTGAGAGAAATCCTTTCTTGAACTTGACACCTCCACAAGGACTAGCTCTCTGGTTGTCAGCAGTTAAGAAAACAAATAATTTTGAAGTTGAAAGGTTTATGCTTTTCTCATAATGGTTATTTTCATAGTGCTGCATTGTATAAGTGGATATCATCCTGAGAGAAGTGGAGGTGGGCAAATGACTCTTAGCTCAATCAGAAGAAAACTCGAGTTATAACAATTACCTAGGTATCGCCTCCATCATATGGACTGATGATTGCTCCAGCCCTTTCAGGAACTATACAAAGAATGATTAAATCCTTTACATGAGTTCATTTATGTGATGTAGATGGAGGATACCTTCAATCATGGAAACCCACGCTTCTGATTATGGCATAATATTTCTGAAAGAGAACAAACATCCTTAAGTGAGATGATTTTATCCTATCTACTGATAAAAAAGAACGGACATAATAATAGGAGTCTCATTAGTAATTTAATAAGATTCATTTAGAACTATTTTAAAGTAGAATTTCTGTTATTATGTTCCTTATCAGCTTCGAGTCAGCATCAATCACCGTATTTCCAATAAACATCAATAATTTGTGAGCTGCTTTACCAGAACCCCTGTTTATTTTTTACTATAATACGTGAATGGCAAGTGCTCAAGACCATATTACAAAACTCCTCAGGATTGCTTTTGTTTCTTCCATTAAAAGATCCCAGTGCAAAACTGTTGAATTGCACTGTTAAATGTCTTTATAGCTTTGCTGCAATTAGCCTGGCAGTAAGAAGAAGACTCATTCAGAGAATATACACAAGGATGTTTCTTATTAAGAACCAGAATTTTGCTACAATTCCAAGTAGCTCATCCTATAAAGGACAGCTCTTCCCTGTTCAGAGGTGTTTGCCACATAGGTTGCATGATTTTCTCCTATTCGGGCCTCAGGGCTGCCTGCATTTCTCCAGATTAGAAATGATGAGCTTTAGTTAACCCAAACTCCCAGTGGTACCCAAAGGGATTTTGTTAAGGGCTGTGATCAAAACTTAGCTACCTCATCCTCCACTTATTCCATATTCAGTGTCAGACCTTTGCTGCAAGTCTTCATTACCTTTCATGATTGGATAGTTTTCTCAAGGGAGATGATCTTTCATGGAAAGAATTACATGTGTATTAGCAAGTCTGACCCTTTAGGGTAGGTTTACACTAACGCTATTAGTTCCTGGATAAAATCTGTAAGGTTCCAAGAGGGAATTAAGATTTCATATGGAGACCCTCATCTCTCAGAGTATTATAAATCATTCAAACAGTCTTGGAGGTAGGCTTGGGAGTATAGAACGCCTACTAATACTTTCAATGGGTGTGGCTTTAATAGGACATTTTAAAATAAATGAGCTGTTAATTTGGAGGCAGATGACATGTTTTGCCTTATATTCTAGACAGGTTGCATGAAAAAGCTGGAAACAGTCTTTAGGCACTAAAGATTTGAATTGTTTCTACTCCAAAAAGCTATAAATTGGGAATTACTTCCTCTTTTATTATAATTATGATTATGTTGGATAATTATATTTTATTCATAAAATAATTTTTCTACAAGGAATTTTAAGAGTATTTTATTCAGGAAAGTAATTTCCTTTTTCCTGAGTATATCACCCAAGTTTACATAAAACATTCTGCTGTGCATCCTTTTGAAAAACACTAAATTACATTTCAGTTCTACTGAGAGATACAGAATGCTGGCAGTACATTTGTATGTGCCTTCAACTTCCCAATATTTCTATTAAATTTATATCAAATTAAATGTCCTTGAAGGGGAGAAGGCAAAACTGGCAGAATTCAGAGTTGATAGATGGTCTAGCAGGGGTCTATCAATCAAATTTATGGTGAGATAAATATAAAATTTAATACTGACTCTCATATGTGGTGTTTGCTGCTGTGAGTGACATCATATTCACTTACAGACTTACGAGTGTTCCTCGATGCCTCTGCTTGCTCTCCTATATCTCAGTGGGCCTTAAACTGAGAACAAATCTACGCTTATGATGAGTGGGCTCAAGGTCAGTGCATGTTCATTACCCACTGTGCTCTGCTCAGAGAGTAGGCGGATCCTTTTGGGGGGTGGGACTTACCCAGACATCCAAAGGTGGGGTGTGCTTACTTTAAGGAACAGAAGAGTCAAATTAAATAAAAGCAGAAAAATATCATATTTGAACATCTCTTGTCTAGCCAGAGAAGAATTTTCAGAAAATATGGAGCATTGTACTCCAAGAGAGTTTCTTCCAATCCAACTGCCATGAAGACAGGATGTCCAATTTCTGTTAGCACAAAACATTCTATAAAACCTTCAACAGTTCTCCATCGAAGATCTCATACCAGAATATTTTATTAAGGTTGGTATATGAAGCAAACTCTGGGTATCAGTGAATTAGTCATCATCAAATGCTGTATAAATGTACCTTGTCTTCACCACTTGTACCTTCTACTATCAGTTTATTTGCAGCTGGACCCTAAACACTGGGCCAAAGGTAGGAAAAGGTATGTTCTCTTTCTGATAGTTCCTTGTAGAAAACAATGGACACAGGGAGGAGGCATGGGTATGTTCTCTTTGTTAGTTCTGACCCAAGGAAACTACATTTTATGTATACTTAAGACTAGTTTTGTGTTTTTCATCTGTTTTTCCCCCCTGTGGCATACCTGTAACATAATTTTAAAAGAATGAATAATTCGTTAGGACTTATTATTCAGGCCAGGATGCAAGAGGGAGTTCATTTAGCATTTTAATACACACTAATGATGCCTGGATTAATGACAATTAGGGGTTACTGTCCTCAGATAGGGAATCTGTGCAAAGTATGGTATCATTGTAATTTGTGACTGAAAACTGACCAAGTATTAATAACAGGAAAGGTTATCACAGAGAATATGTAAAAAGGGCAAAAGGGGTGCCATCATCAGAACCAAGCCCAGATGAGGTCACTGTTAGCAATGAATATAGTACTAAGTATCACATTCTAAAGAATACTAAAATGAAAGTGTAGACAAGAGGAGGGAATAAAGGGTCACAAACAGAGTCAAAGCATGGGGCAGAGTTCTGGATGACGCAGTAGTGGAAGTTTTTTCATCAGAACGACCTATCTCAGCACCTCGTAAGTAGGAAGTCCATTTCTTCTTGGTACTGGATAATTTTCTTGATGCCTGACAATTCCTCCAGGAATAATTGTTATATTTTTCTACAGTTGCTATTTTAAGCCATTTTCCGTCCTGCAAAGGTGATCATGCAATCTGTGTTGGACAGAGAGGGGAGCTGACATACCCTATGTTCTAAGAGTTTTGAAAATATTCTAAACTCTTGAGAAGTGCTTCCCCCTTGAGTTACAAGATGCAATGTAGAATGGCTGAATTACGCTCCCGAAGTCTTTGGTTTTTTTTTTTCTCATGGCATAAAGAGATCCACCTTCACTGAATGTATACACCAATGACTTCTTACTAAGACACCAGAATTTTGCTATAACTTTCATTTATTATTATTGGTTGTTTTATTTATTTATATCTTAAAGGTTATCCCCTTCCCAATTTACCCTCCAAAAACCCCCTATCCCACCCCCTCCCTCTGCTTCTATGAGGGTGCTCCCCCATCTACTCACTCCCTCCTTCCTCAGAGCCCTAGCATTTCCCTACACTGGGTCATCAAGCCTCCATGGGACCAAGGGCCTTCCCTCCCACTGATGCCAGACAATGTGGTCTTCTGATACATATATGGCTGGAGCCATGGGTCCCTCCATGTGTACTTTTCTACCAACTTGTTTCCAAAGTAAATTAAAAGGAAAAAGGAGAGGAAGAAAAGACTCAAACAGTTCAAAGATACTTTGATTGGATTCCATCTCAGAATGTGTTTTGTCCCTTGTATGTCAGTTCTTTGTGTCACTCAACAAAGTCTATATAAAAGAAAATACCCAGAAACCCTCCTGAACATTCACTCTCTCAGACCCACATGGAATAATCTAATTTTTCCCATTTTAATCTTGAAAATATATCATCTGTCTACTCTATCTGAAATCTTTATTTTTGTTTTAATTTTTTGAGAATTAATATCAAAATTAAGTATACCATGCAATATACTTCAATGATATTCTTTTTCCTCAAATAATTCCTCCCAGAAACCTCTCCATCTTTTTCCCACCCAACTCCAACCTCAAAACAAAACACAAACATGGAGTCTAATTTATGTTGGCCAACTACTCTTGAGCATATAAAAGAAAGAGACTTTTATATTAATAAAGCCAGAAAATTTGCTCTTGGGCCTGAAGGTTGAAAAATTTTATATCATTATTCTAAAGGCAATATAGTCAACTTTCCAGTAATTAATAGTGTGTATCCTAGAGGTATTCTGCTATGATTTTACCACTTCCTAATTATGTGACCTAGAGACATTTTTAATCCCAGTGAGTTTAACTGTTCTTCATCTACAATATAGAGGTAATAGTAGTCACTGTCAAAAGAGACATCGAAAATTAAAATTGTTAATAAATAAATGTAAAGCACTTGGACTACAGCTAGTGATGTATTAAGCATTGGTGATTCGCTGATGGAAGACACCTAGATTTGTAGCTCATTGTGATGTAAAATTAATGGCTAATCTTCTTCAGTGTCAATGTGACTGGATTTAGTATTTCTCAGGAGAGACACCTCTGAATCAGCCAGTAAAGAATGCGGAAGGAATTTTTTATCTAAGATATGTCTTTAATCAACAAAGTCTTATATGTTGAGATCAGTGACAGAATTAAAAGGACAAAGGAAAATGGAATCATTCACCTCTCTGTGCTTCCTGACTGTGAATGCAGAGTAACCAACCAGGTACCAGAAGGAAGTTCCTGCTGCCATGTTTTTGTTTGTTTGTTTGTTTGCTTATTTCCTAGATGTTATGAATTGCATCCTTGCCAGACCATGAGTCACATTTTGTGCATGATAATACAAATGAATATACTTGGGATTCTTAAATTAGCCATTTCTATGCTGTTTAAACCAATTCCAGTAAAATTTGTGCACCTTGGACTCAGAGCAAATGATTGTGTCACAAACTTCTGACTACAGGGATTACTTCCAGGTATGCACTCAATCCAAGCTGGGACAGACAGAATTTTTATTGCTTTTCTTGTTGAGTCAAATGACAAGGAGTATTTCTTTTCTCTCTTTAAAGTTTGTCTAAGCATAAGATCAGAGATCAGAGAAGCTAGTAGGAATGTTTTGTGTGTAAAAAAAAAAAAAAACACTGTCAGATAGTAGCAGAGGAAAAAAGTGTACAGATCTGATACACAAAGTAAAACGAGGTAAACATTTAGACATGGAGAAACAATAGAATACTTTTAATTCAGCTTTCCACAAGGTTAAGTTCTGGCTTGTTACATGATGGTGATGTATAACAATTTTGTCTTTTCACAAGAAGAAACATGAAGTTCTTTTGTTTTGTTTTAAAGACTATAGAAAAGCTTGTACACCTGATACCACATGTCTTTCAAAATAGAAAGGAGTAAAGTGTGAATTGTACATGTCAAGATTCTCCAGTGACACAGGAACAGAGGTTGAAAGAGATCATGCAGCTGGGTATATATCCAAATTCTAAGTTATGGATTCTGTTATGATTCTAATTTAGTTAGTGATTGGACTGAGAAATCCTAAGTTCTTCAATAGTGTGGGTTTCTAGATTTTGTTTGTTAAAAGTAGATTGTATAGGGGAGAATTATATATGTACATTCTTTCAACAGTGTTGTAAATGCAAGTTTAACTTTTCAGCGTTCTCTGCCTTTGCTCTGGAAGGTGAGAATAATGGGCACCTTGGGAGGTTGCTCAAGAGCTTTCTGCCTTGGTGTCTTAGGAGGTATTGCTCTCCCAGATACTAGTTGATCTCATCTGCCAAGATTGGAAAAAACTACAGTGCCTAGTCAGCTCTAGCAAACTACACTCATTAGCAAGTTATATAGAGTAAAATTTGTGTGTTATTTGCATCAAGCTAAGCAATAACCTGCATAACATTGTCAAGTGCTAACTAAGTGATAGTGGTATACTAGGACACCAGTAGCAGTTATGTAAATCTTGATTGCTCTAGAAATCAGAAGACCAAAGTTTGGGTCTACTCTTTAGTCTATTACTTATTTTTCTTTGTTATATTTAAATGTGAGAGGGGTTTTTAACTGGGGAAGGTAAAAGGAAGTCAATATTGAAGTAGAGGGACACGTGAGGGTGAAATAACATTAAGGACATTTTAAGTATTCATAAGAATCATATTAATATGTATTTATGTATTTATATATGTATTGCATATAATATGTATAAGTATAGGTGTGTATAAAAACATATAAAGTTTAAATGATATTTTATAGCCTGGGATGACAGATAGCCTTAAACTATTTAACAAAAACCTTCCTTTCTTTTTCTTTCATGGTGAACTAGTGGGTTTTATTGGTTATTCAAAGGATTATATAGGAGAGGTTAGTGAAGAAAATGACTCAAAGACAGGACCATCACCAAAGCCCACTGTGAGTGAGAACTCACAGAGGCTCAAAATATGGAGCACACCGCACAGCCTACAGGCAGCATAACAGGTTGGGAAATGTCTTTTCCAAATGACTCACTTGGTTTTCCGGGCAGCTGGTTTAGTCTTAGTATCCTCTTTGTAGCTTGGCTTGTATAAGAGAGACCCTCAGCAGTCTTTATTGTCTATTGTTGGCAAGGCGTGGCCTAGTGAATCTGGTCAATTTCAGGGAGTTCCTGAAGGTATTTTAAATTGTTTGTCTTCTGTCTTGAAGAGTGTAGTGTATCAATCAGGAGGAAACATTATCTCATGCCCACCTGTGGGCACTTACAAAGCTCTGCTTCTGCCTGGTCTTACTGAAGATCTCTCATGTTCTTTCTTCTGTGATGTTTAATATCAACTGTCACTCTCACAACAATGGTCTATTGAATAGTCTCTTGGCACTGGGAGCAGTGATAACATTTTTAACTATAAAAACCTAGTAGCTTTGGCAAGTAGTCAACTAAGACAGATGATAGTCTATTTTCTCCATGTCTCTGGGGACAAAGAGAATTTAGAACTTTGTTGTTTTAGATGACATTACATATCATTTCAACCCCAAAAGGGAGAAGGAATAAATCCATGAATGATCATCATTGAAATATGTAATCTGTAGTGGTACATAGTTTTTCAAGAGTTTATTATTCAAGCTGTCTATAGCTTTTTTTATATTTATTTTCTATATTCTTTGTTTACATTCTAAACACTTTCCCCTTTCCCAGTTCCCCCCCTCCCATATGTCCCATAAGTCCTCTTCTCTCCATCCATTCTCCTGTCTCTCCCCCTCCCTTTTCTCTGTCCTGGTACTCCCCTACAATGCTGGATCAAGCCTTTCCAGGATTAGGGCCCTCTTCTTCCTTCTTCATGGGAATCATTTGATATGCTAATTGTATCTTCAGTATTCAGAGCTTCAGAGCTAATTAATATCCACTTATCAATGATTGCATTCCATGTGTATTCTTTTGTGATTGTGTTACCTGGCTTAGGATGATATTTTCCAGTTCCATCCATTTGCCTAAGAATTTCATGAATTCATTGTTTTTAATTGCTGACTAGTACTCCATTGTATAAATATACCACATTTTCTGTATCCATTCCTTCACTGAGGGATATCTGGGTTCTTTCTAGCTTCTGGCTATTATAAATAAGGCTGCTATGAACATAGTGGAGCATGTGTCCTTATTGCATTCTGGGGAATCCTCTGGGTATATGCCCAGGAGAGGTATAGCAGGGTCCTCCGGAAGTGTCATGTCCAGTTTTCTTAGGAACCACCAGACTGATTTCCATAGTGGTTGTACCATCTTACAATCCCACCAGCAGTGAAGGAGTGTTTCTCTTTCTCCACATCCTCGCCAACACCTACTGTCTTCTGAGTTTTTAACCTTAGCCATTCTGACTGGTGTGAGGTGAAATCTCAGGGAATAAAAACCTTCAATTTCAGTCTTTTATACTCCTGATCAGAAGAGTATAAGAGATTCTCAAAATCATACAGCTGTTGGTTGCCTTTGCTTGCCTCACAGACAAAGACATCACACATGTCAGATAAAAGACCCAGAGGTCCTCAGTTGAATCTAGCTCTTATAGCACCAGACAAGCTATGCAAGCATCCAAGGGAAGCATGTAACTGGTAGTCCTATCTAATTGTATGTGTATGAATCATGATGACAACCAACATAGACACGATAACATTAGGGTTCAGTAATGATACTCACATCTTGGCAGTAGCCATTACCTCTCTACTTGGAGTCAAGACCTCAACAGGAGAGAAGTTATACTGAAATCCTGCTACTATCCACAGCTAGTAAGGTGATGAATTTTAGAAAAAAAAATACTACCACCACCTTATTAAACCAGGATAATTATCAATTCCTTTGTTTATAAACACAAATGACTTGACTTCATGACCTTGTATATCTATATTCTCATATGTAGCATTTAGATTTGGCTGTGATGCTTCATGCCTGTAAATCTAGTACTTATGTGTTCAAGCAGCAGGATCACTTCAAATCCAAGACCAGACAGCATGACATAGTGAGTTCTAGGCTACCCTAAGTTAGAGAAGGAAGTCAACAATAACTATAAAACCAATTCCATCTAACAATTTAATTTATTAATTAAAATAAAGCAAGTGTGATGCTATAAACATAGTACAGAAAATCTTATAAAATTATTTCCTAAATTGTTTTGGTGAAACTATATAAATAGAAGAAAGGTAAACATTTTTGTTGAGTTCTTTATTTAATTTATCTGAATAAAAACTGAATTTCTCCAAAACTTCTTCATACAAACATTGCCAGTTAATGATGAGTTATATCATTATGAAATATTAGTTACAGTCTGAGAGGTTAAAAGATGGAAAATAAAACAAGAGTAAAGAATTTTTTGCTTTGAAAACTAGAAATTGCCTCAGTGGCCCCAGTGAAACCTGTAAAACAAAATTTTACAGGCTGAGGTGAGAAGTGTCTCCTGGGATTTGGTGGAAAACCTCTATTTAGAAGCTGAAAATCTCACTTGGCAATTTACTATACTTCTGAAACTCTCCTCCTTCTTAGTAGCCAGGACTAAGAAAAACCGAGCAAATTAAGATCTAAAAGAATCCATCTTGTAGCCAAAAAATTTTGCAACACTTTGCGCCAATTGTTTATGTAATTACATTTACCTCCCCAAAAGATATATATGTAGTATGCCTCCAAATATGGTAGAAAAAGCATTAATATCAAGCAGTAGAATTTTCCAGGAATCCTAAAATCACAGGTTCCTTTTGTTATTTGGCCTTCACACTATGTCCTTGCTGAACAGGTGGGTGTTGGGAAAATTAGAAGGAATTCACATTTGAGTTGGTGCAAAGCTCAAAGCTGCCTCCCCCATCCCAGAGGTCAGACTTTCTTTTGAGTTGCTCATTTGCAACTGAATTGAATACCTCCGGGGACATCTTGTTCCACCTTTAACTCTTGACCTTGTTTGTTAAGCAGACAGGCTGTCTCTACCCAGGTTCACCTGGATAGAAAGAACCTATGTCTGTTAAAGACACTTGCAGACCCCACCTAGGGAATCTTTAGCCAAACAACATTCTTAACTTATCTAGGTGTGATTTGCCTCAAAGGAAGCTTGTTAGGAACTGCTTTTGTTTTGCAGACCCCACCTAGGGAGTCTTTGACCAAAACAATCTTCTTAGCTTATCCAGGTGTGATTCAGAATACAGTTCATACTTAATACTCACGAAGACTCATTTTAGACTTAGAGAGACTCTCAGGTTAGTTCACCAGGTTGGGACTAGGGGCTGCAGCTGGAGCTAATCGCCTGGTGCCTAGGGTGGCCCTGGGCATGGCACAGAGAAGAACGCAGCAGGCAGACTAGGCTGAGGTGCTCTTGGAGGACAGCGCAGGCCAGGCGGCTCTCCAAGCTCTGCAATGCTGACATCTTAGCCAGGAAGCTAGGTGCGGGAGAAGTCCTTCTCTAGCACCAGGGCTACCCAGGGCCACAATGAAGAAGCAGTTTAACTGCATGTGCCCTGTACTGCCTGAGAAAACTGAAGCTTTGACAGATGAATGTGATGCTTAATTTGAGATGTTAACTTGACTGGACTAGGAGATACCCAGAATAATACATTCAGATTCAAACCACCTGTGTGGTTGTTTCTGTTTGTCACTCACCAGAACCTGTTCCTCTCCTGATATCCAGAATTCCCCCTCGAATTTAGTTCTTGACTGAGACCATCTGTGACAAGAAATAATGAAGGAAGCTAAGATTAAGGGTACCCAGACTTGAGAACTACTGTATTCCTGCTTCTGAAAGGATGAAAAAGTCAGATGAAAATATTCTTCTGCTGGTTGAAATTCTCCAGCACTAGGTTGTTGTGGGTGGAGTTTCAGCTACTTTGGCTTGAGACAGAGATTAAGATGGTGTCTTGTTTCTGCCAAGCTTCTCAATTACTCTGGCAATGTGAGGCTAGGATGAAAAGAAGTCCTTGAGCCAACAAACCTTTGTGTGTGTTCATTGTGTATGTGCTAATATGTGTGTGTGTGTGTGTGTGTGTGCGCGCGCGCGCGCACACACACACACACACATGCATGCGCATGCACACACATGTTGAAAAATGAAAAGGAGAAAGAAAAAAGAGAGAGGTCTATTTTCTTGAAAGTCATTGCCTTCCAAATTCAAATTCCCTTTTAGCCATTTGTTAGACACTGTTTTCAGCCATAATCCAAGACTTTCCTAGCCCAGCTCTGAGGCATTTTGTCAATGTTTGAGACACATGTCTTTCATAAGAATTTTATCCTAGATTCTGGATCCCATAGCAGTCCTCTGATTGCAGTAATTTGTAAGGAAGTATTCTGGAAAAGATGTTGCTCATCCTTCAGTAAATATGTGTATGAAATTTTAGCATGTGACATATTTTAATCTAATGTTTAAAATTAAAGTTAAGTATAAATCATTGAGTGGAGTCAGTACTACTTTGTAATAATTTTGTAGTAGGTTATTAGCTTTTGAGCACAAAATATTTTCATATTTAGAAAAAAATGACTGTTCTAAGCTTGCTTTAAATCTTTGGTAGAATGATTTAAGCACTACGTTTAATCCTCATGGGTGAAAATATAATAATCAGAAATCTCTCCAAAGCAACAGAAAGTTATTCTGCAATTTTTTCTAAATTTCACCCTGTATCAGCTCTTTAGACCAAACATGTTCCAAAAGTAATAAAACTTGACCAGTTAATAAAAACAGGATAAATAGAGAAGTCATTGCTACTTGAGAAAACTGTTATTTTGCTTTTTTAGGAACAGGCTGGAAATGCATCTTTTAAAATTGAATTTATATCTTGTCTACATCATCATTTCAGTGAAGATAGACACAAACTTATTCTAGTTTTCTTGATGATAACATTTATACTGTGGACAAAGATTTTCTAAGAGAAATGACACAAAATTGTGGACAATCACCATGATCTTGTAGGAGAACTTATTAGCTATTAAAGATTAACGGAAAGTTTAAAAATATTTCTTGGGACCATATAAACCCATCCCATTAGAAGAGGAAAGTGTAATGTATTTAACTCTAAAGCTGTAGGTTTCTTAATCAGGTTATTATATCTATGGGTAGCTGACCTTAAATAAAAGCAATGTAGGAATTTCAATTTTACAAATGGTAGAGTATTAAGCTGTCCAGGAAGAATCTGCTATAAGGTCAAAGAGCAATGGGCCTGAGAAAATTGTAATGATTATACAATAATTAAGCTCATCTTTTGTCTACCAACAGAGAGAGGACAAAACCATAAAAATAGTCATTGGCTATGCCTTTATGACTTCTCTTGTGGCTGATTTTGAGAATTAAGAATTGTTCAACACAAAGCTGAAAGTAGTATATCTACTTTCACTAGATTTTATCTTTATGATACTAATTTCAGTTGTCTGATTTTACCTAAATTTCAAAACATCTACATTTCCATGAATCTGTGTGTTCCCATAGGGCTCAAGACTTTTTAGAATTAAAACATAATCCTTACTTTTAATTATGAAATCAGTGTTTCCCAACAACCAACCAACCTCAGAGACTAGGATTCTTCCATCTATTGAGCTAGAATATCTCTGATCTAAAGGTTTCCTTAGCTTACATTACTCCTCATGCTCTCTAGATACTGTGGCATTTCCCTGTCATCATTCTATGAATAGTCAAGTTTACAACATGGAGATGCTCTTCTTGTTTTGGGTGTTCAGGAAGGTGCTGCAGATAGGTGGAGTCTGTAGTGGACAAAGTACTGATTAAATTCAAACTGTTCATCTCCACTGTTCTAAAATGTCTTATTGTCACTCCTTAATTTAAACACTTTTTATAGATCTTTATTATTTATACTAGAAAGGAAAATATAGACCTTTAGTTGACAAACATATTCCCAAAATTAGTACTGTCATGGGATAATTTTGTTTATTTCTTATCCCTCAGACCAAGGTCAATTCACTTAGGAATAAGTTAGGTCATGGCTGGTTCTTGTCCTGACACTATGGCTGTTTCAAATGGTTGGATGCTGCCCCAAACCTCCCCAAATATATGTGTCTAATGATCAATTTCGGTTTACCCTCCAGTTATAAGTAAGTCTGATATAAAATTTCTGCTTATAAGGTATAGGGTAAAACTTCTGTAATACTATTAGAGATTCCTACCCTTGTTCTTTGGCAAAGAGACAAAAACCAATAGAAACAACCCACTGCCTAGTTCTCTATCCTATCACATACACAGTGATGTGACTAGCATGCTACTTTTAGAGCCAAGACAGTTTGAGACCTAGCAAAAATTATAGCAGATTGGGAAGGTCAGTGTGGGAAAGACAGCAGAGATGGGGAGTGAGGAAGGAATGGAGGGAATCTGAGTTCTTGGTCCCCGAGCTGCCATTGACTAAACTCCATACTTCTAACCAAAGGCATCTTCAATACTAAAATATTGTAGGAGATACTATTAACTGGGGAACTTTGCTGCTACATCCAAACCCTGTAATGGATTTGGCAAATCCATTTTCTGATACATTCGCCCATCTCACACTTACAACCTGAACCACAAATTGTTTTCTGTAGCTTGAACTGTTCAATATGTCAGCCAGCAGCTATTTGGTGGTAACTGAATGCTTGAAATGAGCTAATCTGAGTAGAAATACATAATAAGTACAAAATACACACCAAAATTTGATGACTGAATATGAAACAATATGATTTTTAAATTGACTATATGTATGCTAAAATATTGATATTCTAGGCATGATGGGTTATATGAAATATATTATTAAAATTAAGCCAGAAATATTTTATAAACTTTGACATGCAGAGCTTAGGGTACCTCAAAGGACAACTAAAATTTCAGTGTGGAAAATCATAATTCCTACCATGAAAGTAGAGGATATAAGTTCCATAAAGCCGAGAACATTTCAGTCTCTGGACATGGAATCAGAATACGGAGAATTATAAGCAAAAGCTGTAATAATCAAATAATTCATTGAATAGCTTGTTATTGCTTCCAAGTACTGTCTCTCCAACTGTCACTGGCTTCTGACCAGCATCTTGGCTATGATTGTCTTGTTTTGAGTAGATGGACAAACAGATGAATGGGTAGATGGATGAGTAGGTAGGTGCGTAGTTTGGTGGGTGCACCATCCGATAGGCAGATATAAAGACAGGTAGAATTAGATTTGGCATCTTGGTTTAACTTCCATTTCCTATATATATTTATGAATGCAGAGTACTTTCAGTAATTAGAATGATGTTATTTAAATTTCAATAGCTCATGAACTTACAAAGAGAACTAGAAATTTAAATATCATTATGTTCTACAGTTCTTATAGGAAATGCCTTTGTCATTTTTCTTAAGTCTTTTAATTTTATTATGAATTAGACAATGTATCATAGTGTTATTGTAATAGCTCTTCTTTGGTCCATATGTGTGTGTGTATGTGTGTTACCACACCCCACTTTGCTTTTTGTTCACAATATATAGTGTCTTTATATTTTCATACTATATTTTTATCTGTGTGGTTATTGACTCTTTGTTTTATTAAACATTTATTCTATGCCTACAATAACCACACCAGGCATGGCATGCCCCTGCCTAGGAACACAGAGAAGGGTGTGAACAAAGAAGAGTAAAAGCCTAGACAAGCTGTAATTTAGTTACAGCAAAAAGGATAAGGGTCATTGGGTTATTTTTATTATAGAAACAAGGCTCATGAAGTCTTGAATTTTGTGTCTTGCTAATTCAAGCAAAACATGTATTAGGAATAAAGAATTCTCTCATGTTGTTTATTTGAATTTATGTAAGTTATATTAGATGTAAATCTGCTATCACTGCTATCACAATGTGATAGAAGTCCCAAAATAAAGGATTCCCAAAATGCAAAATAGGTCCTGACAAACAGAGCAAAGGCAGAATAAAAAGCAAGTCAAGCAGCCGAGCAGCTTGGACTGTACACAGAATGGAAGAAAAATGTCCTGACAAGTCTACACTCCTATCTCCATTAGCAGCAATTAAAGACATCGCATGATGTTTGTTTTTAAATAATGATAGTTTTCATATGTTTGTTTCCTTATAGTCTGGTTTCTTCCTTTAAATCTTTCCATAGAAGTCTTATTTATCCATTTTCTTATGTTTGTGAAAAAGAAAGCAAAACAAGGTAGGGAATGCAGCTTGGTTTTAATTACAAAGGTTTGGGTTTGATCCTCATAACTGCCAAAATTTATGTGTGTGTGTGTGTGTGTGTGTGTGTGTGTGTATGTGTGTATGAGAGAAAGAGAGAGAGAGAGAGAGAGAGAGAGAGAGAGAGAGAGAGAGAGACAGATAGACATAGAGAGTATAGGAAAAACCTAACTTTTAGAGATTCAGATACAAATTTGGAATTCATTATTTCATATCCCAAAGACAGGCCAATATGAAACTAGACAAGCAGGCACAAAGCCAAGGACCTGCTCACTCTGTAGGGTAGGCATTAGATACAACACAATTCTATCAACAGGAAGGAAGGAAGGATATTATTTTTATGTGTATATAGAACCTGGATTAGAGTAGAAAAGTCTCCAGAACCAAACTTGACATTAAATGGAATTGAACCAAAGAGCTAAAACCTTTCAATTTCAATGTGGAAAAAAATGGGCCTTGTTACTTAAGATTGTCCGAAAAACTGGAATGAGAAGGAGCAAAGAATGAAAGAGCCACCTGTGGATACAGACCTCATCTGTGGACCCACCCCTGTGCTGCCCTGCCCAACCCTTTCAGTCTGGGAGCTCTTGGATCACCCATACATCTGTGCAGCATCAACTGGGCTCATGAGCTACTGGGATTAAGCAAGGGTTGAGTCAAGCCTTAGAAACCGTTTCTGACCTTAACCAGAAACCGTTTGGTCCTCAGTTGTGTGATTTGTTTGTTTTAATAATTAGAATCTTATTTCAGCAGTTAGACAAATTGATTACAGGAGGAAAAGAACTCATGAACAATCAAGTTATTTAAGATCTCAAATTGAGGCAAGTAACGTAAAAGCCAACACTTGCAGGTGTCCCTATTGACTAAAGGCATTGGCATTGCACCTGGGGCTAATTCCTGATTCTGCCAATGTAGTCAGTGACACCAAACACAAAGATAATATATTTAGCAGAACCCAAGACATAGTTTGACTATGAGAAAAGAAGACTAGGGACCCATATACATATACTCATTTGAATTGTTATTGTAGAACTCCTCTCTCTCTCTCTCTCTCTCTCTCTCTATCTATCTATCTATCTATCTCTATCATCTCTATCTCTATCTCTATCTCTCTGTCCTTATATTGGGAAGCAGAATATATTAAATTTTGTAATATTGTGAAGAAAAAAAAAAGATTCAGTGAGCACCCTATCAAAGTGTGATCACCAGCTTCCTGATTTGGTCAAGAGTGTCAAATGTATACAGATAAAGATGTCAAATAACCTGTTTGCTCAAATGGAAAGTCTTGGAAGGTGTTTTTGATTTGGTATGATACTTAGCAGGCAGCATTATGCCACATGTAATCAAACTTTTATAAAGAGAATTAATTGACATATTAATTATATTTAAGATCATATATGAGTATCTCATTTTTGTCACTTCCACCCCTCCCCCTCCATCTCATACTTTATATTCTGTCTCCTTTTGAGAATGGATTCATGGAGTAGAGTGCTGATTAGCAACAAACACAATGTTTGGCCTTTTATAGGATGAAGCTTTGTAGCTTTGTTATTTCTTCTGAAAATAAAATTACACAGAAAATTTCTACTCTCTTTTCTTTCTCCAATACTTCACATGCTTCCTTTACTTCTGTTCAAATTGCTGGCTTGTTCTCTTAAATTGTTATATTTACACAAGCACCTGTTATTTCTATCTGTGTCTATACATATGCATACATATACATAGATATATAAATACAACTGGCTAGTCTAGTTAGTGTTGCATGCATGTACATGATTTCAAGGATGACTACTTGGTATTGGATAATCAATCAACAAGCATCTCCCTGGAGCAAGACTGCTTTTCCTCAAAGCATGCCTTAGTAGCATATAAATCTTTGTCTATGTGTGGGTAGCTTGTGAGATTTCCTCACTCTTCTGTAACCATATCTGTTGATAGTGATTTCATTTAGGCCTTATCTATATAGCTGTATCACCGAGGTCCTGTGAATGAAGCTTCATTGTCTTTTCTTGGAGACACAAACTCACTGCAGATTCCTTGGTCTTCTGACTTTCAATATTTTATCCTCTCTTCCTCTGTGTTCCCTGAGCTTTAGGGGGAGCATGAATTTCTCTTTATCTCCCTTGCCCTCTCCCTCTCCATCCCTATATCCATGTATATTATATATATTATATTATATTTTATGTAACATATATCTATATATCTCAAATATATCAATATATCATATATATCTCAGACAGATAGATATAGATATATCACTTGAGGCTGGGCACTCCATGTTTCTATACTTTGATCAGTTCTGGTTTTCTGTAATGGTTTCTTTCTGTTGTAAGCAAGACAAAACAGAAGAAGAAAAAAGTATTTCTTTGGTAAGAGATGGAAGACAGACTTATCTGGGTCATCAACGATTAGTTTGCAGTTAGGAAAATCTCATAAAGCAATGCTAGTAGGTTTCTTTTAAGATCCATGAGATCAGCCCTGGGTAGTTGGTGAGATTATAAAGCTTTGTCTCAAAAAACCATTGTTGGCAAAAAGGAAACCAAGTATCTTTAACTTTTATGTCTCTCACTTGTTTATCAAATAGATGATTTTTAACATACTATGTAATATTCTTATGAGGGAAAATAACAGAAAACTAGAACTTTTCCCACACCTTTCTTCAAGTTTAGTAATAATAATGTCACTTAACACAATATTTAAGAACTCAGTTGATAGAGGACAGGATTGTGTAGCCAAGGGTTTGAATTCTAGCTCATGGACCTGGATGACATGATTGAAAATGTTTTAAAAGTCCCATCACTTCTCTGTTAAGTGAGAATATGCACTTTTCTTGGTCACGTTATGGTGATATTACACAGGATGGCACAAGTCACCGGTTGTGTATTAAGCCATCATACTACCCATGTTACCATCTTAATCTTTCTCTTCATTTTCCTCTTCATCACTGAGACTTTATGGGGGGCATAGTAGTAGAGAAAGCAGCCAGTCGTGCTGAAAAAGATCATAACGAGCCTATTAGCGCAATTTAGATCTATGTTTTACTTAACTTTAGGGATTTATTCTGAGGACTATGTCATGAGGTGAACTCACTATTCTGTGGACATTGAATATTATACAAACAGATGTTATAGTCTACTTTATACCATGTCCTGGGGCATAGTCTATTGCTTCCAGGTTACAAACCAGGAGAGCATGCTACTTTCCTGAATCACATTCTCACCTGTAGCACACTATCTAAATATATGGAAATATATTACATGTGTAATAAAATACTGGATAGTTATAAATTTTCAGGTCTAAGATAATATTGTGAGGCATATATGTATATGTTTCTATTTCTAATGTTTCTATTTGTATTAAACAAGGTATCACATTTAGTTTACAAATGAAGATGCTAAGAAAAGTCAAATTATTCACTAAATGCCATATAGAATTACTAGCAATTCTGTAGAGTTGTTCACTATAATGGTTTGGTATGTTGACTGGGGTATGGTTGCATATGTTTGACCTTGACCTAGCCATTTCGTGCTTTTGGAATAATTGCCTTTTCCCTGCATTACAATTATTAAGTTTGTTGAAAAATAGGGAGAGTCATATTTCATTTTTCTGGTCTTTTTATTTGACACTGCCCCAAATCCCTCCCACTGGTGATCTATTGAAACTTCTGCTTGTGAAATCAGATGTGGTTAGTAATGAGGCATCAGTTACATTTTTTTAAAAGAGCCAATTTCCTGTAATCATCTCCTTACCCAGAAAGCTAAGATTAAAGAGTCCCTGAGATCTTTTAGCAGCCAGAAGCAGGTGGCTTAACTTGGGAGAAGGCAGAAGAGACTGCAGAAATTGGAAATGGGTATTCAGTTCTGTAAAATAGTCTCTGATTAGTTTCAAAACTCAAGTAATTATAGTTCCTGTACACAGTAGTGCTCGATAAATGTTTGATAGTGACAGCTATGACATTAGGGGAATGTGAGCCCAAATCACTCAGGACTCAGGAAATGCCAGCACCTCTCAGAGATCATTAGTAAAAGCAATTAATTAAAGCATTTATTGGACATCTGATCATTCACTGTGTTACTCATTAAGATTTCCAATGTTATATTATTTTAATTTTTTTAATATGGAGTTTTCAACTTGGCAAGAAATTGTCGTGTTTACCAAAGAAATTATGTTATAAAAACCAAGAGTGTTATTTGAGAAATCTAGTAGATTATACACATTATTCATTTCAAAAGAATATAAAGTTCTGACCAACTTTCTTGAATTTTGTAAAAAATTTCCTCTCACAGTCTCTGAGAAAGTAACAAAGTGAATATTATTTCTCAGATGTTCCAGAATATATGTATACTAGAGTGTCCTCTTCCCGCCAGGGCACCATGAGTGTCTGAAAACAGAAATCTTCAGGGTGACTCCTTAATATACCAGTGGGTGTCCCAAGACACCAATAATCTGCAAATCTGCTAAGAAAATTCACAAACTATAAGGTTAAAAATGAAAATAAAAATCTCTGAGCATTTTCAAAAGTGTCTGAGATAAATCATGAAAATTGGTACTCTTGGCTAGAGCAAACAGCCTTTGTTTTCTCAGCAGCCTTCTCCACTGGATACCTGAGTGAAAAAACTCTCACCCAGAAAAACAAAACAGAAAACTATGTGGACTAAGAAGCTTTTATGTATCCCTAAAACACATTCTCAAACTGTCTCTTAGCTTCATTTGATACAATTTCCTTAATCTCTTATGGATGCTACAATTTCATTATGCAAAAGCTTCTGTTGAAGTATTTATTTTATAAAGCAGCCAGAGGCAAACACTCCCCACTGAGTCTCATTCTAAGGTTCCCAAAGAGACTCTAATTCCAGCAGAACACCAGGCCATGAAAGACTTTTGCTGTGATAACAGGAGATGGGAGATGAATAAGAAATAATTCTACAGCAAGGCACCCAGAGGGGCCCAACATAATCCTAAACATATTCACGTTGATCCCTGGGACTCACCACTGCGTGGGCAATCATGGATCTGAGGAGTTAAGTGAGGAATCTGATCCTAAAACATATCAGTGTTTTGTGAAAATGACCACAGTTGTCATTATTTTCAACACTATGCAGATACTTCCGCCAGTGACCTATGATGTTCACTTACTCCGTCCTTTCTAGTGGCTGTCTGCTGAGGGACACTACTCAGTCACAGATGTGGTTTTATGAGTTCTCTGATTGTCTTTTTTATACAGAGGAGCCAGGGAAAAATAAAGGCAGGTAGACAGATTCTGATGTCAACAGATTGGGCTTTTATTGTTATTGCTGTACTTATTGTTATGTATATCAGTTTATTGGTAGACTTGGAAAATCTCAGCTATACATACATCTGACGCCATGTTTTATACGCTAAGTATCACAAATCAACTGTGAAGAGCCACTGCCTGATTGCTCTGTCGTGTTCCCTATGGCATCCAAACCCAGAAGGCCGTTATCATTCCTTTTCATTAATATCCCATAGCAGAATATGGATAGCATCACTGTGGACTCAGAGAGATATAATTTACAACTCTGCATAGCAAATTACAATGCAAGGTAGACTTATTTTTGAAATATGGGAATAATAATTTGAAAATACAGATTGGTTATGATTACAACAATATGCCCACTTTGTATACATATCCTAAGACAGCCAGCTAGAGAATTGAAGTACAAATGAGCTGTTGGACTCCCCAACATTCTTGAGGTAACACATACCATCTCTGTCACCAGAAACACAATTAAGTAAAATTTTATATGTTAGCTTATTAGCCTTACAAGGCTGAATGAGAACAATTGTTGAAGGATCTTTCTCTTCTTAGAATAAACACTTTGTAAATTTATGATCTCACAGACCTCATGTATCATCAATTTTCCTACAATCTTTAATGTTTTGTGTAAAAGCACCACTTAAAGCGTCTTCATATTATTTGTATTTATAAATGAAGGAAGGCTACATTTTAAAATTCTATTATTTGGAGATTATTTGCCAGACTTGGTTCGGTTCATTAGGTCAGTTCTATAGTATCCTGTACTGATGAACTCAATTTAGGGAAACGGAATCACTCTCCTGTATGCATCCAGGTATACAGGGAAGGCTTGTATCTCCATTTATGATTAAACTGTTTGTCCTTTGGTACATGGCCCCCTTAGTCACACTACATTTAAAAAGGGATGCTTACAGGATGGTATGCTAAATCTACAGTTAGAAAACAAATGCTCTACATAGGCGTAAGTCATTAACTGGGCTATTATTGTTCTGTTGCTCCTGTGGCTCTAATCTTAACATTCATCTTTACCAGTTAGAGAATGAGGGCTTTATTCTCAGTTCTCAGTAAGCAACCTGGGATAGAAAAAAAGTCTGGGACTCCTGAGAGCTTCCGATAATGGTTAAGTTATACATCTTAACAATCAGTTTCTTTGCTGGCTTCCACAGACACCGTTCTGTTGGATTGTCTCAGCCCATGATTATAATGTTTCCCGCTGTTTCCCAGTTGATAGCCCTGGGAAATCATTTGGACTTTTAGACACTTTTAATAATTGCAGTCAATGATTACAAATACAGCGAGAGTTTCTCAAGCTTCATCACAGATTGAGACACTTTTCTTTCATGAATAATGTCCCCTGGGTCTTGTCTTCTGTCGTGCAGAGCCTCGCTCTTCCCCTTTCTCTCTGCCTGTAACTCAGAAGGCATGAAGATGGGTCCGTGAGAATCATTCTACTCCTTGCTCTACACAATCTGCTTACTTTTCATTGTGCCCCCCGCCTCCAGTTCCTTGGGCTGTGCCTTGCAATGAATGCTCTCTGTGCCTCAACTTCCCCAGCTCTCCCTGCTTAGTGTTTCTGCCTCTGGCCCTCATCAATGTCTCCTGAAGTCACATGCTCACAGATTCTGAGAATGAACCTGTTAGAAGAGCTCCTCTCTCACCCCCTTACACTCCCCTCTGGTTAACATGGGCTTTGGAGGCCAAGTGTCTGTATTCAAAATATGCCTCACCTGCTTCTTTACTTTAAATTTTTTATTTTTATTTATTTATTTTTTATTTTCCATATTCTTTGTTTACATTCCAAATGATTTTCCCTTTCCCCGTTCCCCCCTCCCCATTAGTCCCATAAGCCCTCTTCCCTTGCCCATTCCCCAATCAACCCCCTCCCACTTCTCTGTCCTGGCAATCCCCTACAATGCTGCATCAAGCCTTTCCCAGACCAGGGTCCTCTCCTTCCTTCTTCTTGGTAATGATTTGATATGTGAGTTGTGTCTTGGGTATTCAGAGCTTCTGGGCTAATATCCACTTATCAGTGACTGCGTTCCATGTGTGTTCTTTTGTGAATGAGTTACCTCACTTAAGATGATCTCAGCTTTCTATGAACTTTACCTGAGATGTTAAAACAAGGAAAGCAATATCCAGTTCACAGGTTTCATATGTTCTACCTGGAACAGTACCTGATGACATGCATCACCATGTCTATTTATAATGTGTCACACGTGTGCCACCTGTATTCCTAAAGTCTTAGAAGGGACAAAAACAGTCTCTGTAATCTCAATCTTACTTCTGGTCACCTATCAGGATTAAAATTTGATTTTCTTTTTTATCACTACAAAATCTAGAATGTAACCACATGGGCAAGAAGTATTCCTCTCTGCTGTTCTTCGACTGACAACCATGACATTGATATTTACCAAGATTAGGTCACCCCCTTCTGCTTCATTCTCCTCAAAAAGTTACTTATGTACTCACTCTAGCATTTGTGTGCAGAAAGCCAACAGACGTAATGGGAGTTCAAAGTCAAAGGCTGGTCATTCAGCTTCCGCACAGGAGTAACTTCTCCATGAATGTTTCCTATGGCAGGATAAATTTCCTGAAGAAAACTTTCAGGTAAAGAAAAGCCTTTTGCTTCTTCAGATAGACAGGAGGCCTGAGTATTCACCTTCCAAAGAGCTTTTCAAGCAGGCAGGCATGATAGAGTATAAATGTTTTGAGAATGGCATATTCTGGCCCAATTTTTCACTCCCCCCTTTTCTGTACTATTTATTGCATGACCTGAGTAGGCTAGAGTAACATCAGTCAGGCATAGAAAGAGTATCTCATAAAAATTGCATAAACTTTTAGCAAAGCTAGCTAGCCTAATCTGCTGTAATGGTCATGCACTAAGGAATATTTACTCCTGCACTTTAAATCAGTATCCATGAAACACACTTTGTGCTATGTTTTATCCTGTTTATTTTCTCTTTGCAAAGTGCTACAGGTGTTGAAGGTCAAGATGTAGACATTTCACTGATCTAATCTAAGGCAGCATCACTGATGTGCCTGATTTGCGTTGCCAAAATACATCAAACAATGCATAACCCTGCCAAATGGCTCCTCCACTGTCTGTTTTTGAAGTCTGCTATCGTTAAAAGGATGACCATCACCCGTGAATCTTTAAACATACAAAATCACTTGTAACTGTTCAAGTTCCTTAGCACTCAACATCACTTCCTTGGGCCTTCTATCACTTGCCTTTGCTTCTTGCACTGGTGTCAACTTGAGGAATGCGCATCTCATGGAGAGGGTCTTGAATTGTCACGGAAGCCCTCCGCCGCAGCTACTGCTCTCCTAATGCTATGCCCTCTGCCTCTCCTTCACCTTCCTTTGCCTCATTTACTCCCACTCATCCACCGAATCTCATTTTCAATCTCAGCTTTTCAGAGTCAGCCAGTTTGTGTTCAGGATGAACTCAGTACACTATGTGAGACAAATCATAGTACATCATACCCTGTCTCATAAGTGGTTGGTTTCCTTTTTTTCCCCCTGTAAACTTAGGAACAGAAAGGAAATCTCTAATACCTATATCCTTAGTGGCCAATATTAGGTATGGCACATAGTGGCTGCTCATTGAAGACTGAATAAATGAATCCCTGGTATCAATGCAAGGAATTTATTGAAGGCATTGAATGCAATGGATACAAGGAAATTTTGTTTTATGCTAGCCTTTTATGTCCTTTTACCGGGCTACAAACTTGCTACATTGGTATAAGACTAACAAGAAGAAAAAAATTAAATGCATGTGCATAAACATGCACATATGTGCATAGATATTTGAGAGTCCTACAGAAATATGTCAGTCAAAGAAGTGGTTAATTAAGACTTTTCCTAGCTGTACTGTAGCATAGTAGTTCATGGCTTAGGAGGTTAGGAGTGAGTAGCAGTACAAAAATCTCTGCTTACTTTTTGTCTGGATAGCCTGTCTATTGGTGAAAGTAGAATATTGAATTCACCGACTATTAGTGTGTGTGCTGACTGCTTTTGTGTGTCAGTTGGACACAAACTAGAGTCATTACAGAGAAAGGAGCCTCAGTTGTGGAAAAGCCTCCAGGAGATTTAGCCATAGGGTATGTTCTCAATTAGTGATTAAAGGGTGAGGGTTCACTCTATTGTGGGTGGTGCCATTCCTGGGCATCTATAAAAAGTCCTGGGATCTGTAAAAAGGCAGGGTCAGCAAGTCAGTAAGCAGGATTCTTCCACATTAACTCCTGTCTCTATGTTCCTGCCCTGCTTGAGTTTCTGTTTTCTTTTTTTTTTATATCATTTGGTGATAAACAGCAATGTGGAAGTGTAAGCCAAATAAATCCTTTCCTTCCCAATGAAAGCAGTGCAAAGAGGAAAACTTATAGCTCTAAGTGCCTCCAAAGAGAAACTGGAGAGGGCATACACTAGCAGATTGACAGCACACCTGAAAGCTCTAGAACAAAAAGAAGCAAATACACCCAAGAGGAGTAGATGACAGGAAATAAACTCAGAGCTGAAATCAACCAAGTAGAAACAAAAAGTACTATACAAAGAACTATCAGCAAAATCAGGAGCTGGTTCTTTGAGAAAAGCAACAAGATAGATAAACCTAAATCCTAGACTAACCAGAGGGAACAGAGAAAATATCCAAATTAACAAAATCGAAAATGAAAAAGGAGACATAACAATAGAAACCTATACTCAACAAAACTGGAAAATCTGGAAGAAATGGACAATTTTCTAGACAGATACTAGGTACCAAAGTTAAATCAGGATCAGGTAAGTTATTTAAACTGTCCCATAAACCCTAAAGAAATAGCAGCAGTCTTTATAAGACTCACAACCAAAATAAATAAATAAATAAATAAATAAATAAATAAATAAATAAATAAATAAAAAAAAATAAAAATAAAAAAAATAAAGCCCAGGACCAGATGGTTTTAGTGCAGATTTTTATTTGACCTTCAAAGAAGAGCTAATACCAATAGTCTTCAAACTTTTCCACAAAATAGAAATAGAAGGAAGGCTACTCAATTCATCCTATGAAGCCACAATTATGGTTATACCTATACTACACAAAGAACCAACAAAGAAAGAGAACTTCAGACCAATTTCTCTAATGAATAGTGATGCAAAAATACTCAGTAAAATTCTTGCTAACCGAATCAAAAAAATACAACAAAGTGATCATCCATCGTGATCAAGTAGGCTTCATCCCAGGGATGCAGGGATGGTTCAACATACATAAATCCATCAATATAATCTGCTACATAAAAAAACTCAAAGGAAAAAAAACCACATGATCACCTCATTAGATGCTACAACGCATTTGACAAAATTCAGCATCCCTTCATAAAAGTCTTGGAAAGATCAGGAATTCAGGGCCCATACCTAAACACAGAAAAAAGCAATATACAGAAAACCATAAGCCAACATCAAACTAAATGGAGAGAAACTTGAAGCAATCCCACTAAAGTCAGGGACTAAAGAAGGCTGGCACTTCTCTCCCTACCTATTCAAATATTGTATTCAATCTTGGATGTGGAGAAAGAGAATGTGGGATTGCAAGCTGATACAACCACTCTGGAAATCAGTCTGGCAGTTCCTCAGAAAATTGGACATAGTATTACTTGAGGACCCAGTTATAGCACTCCAGAAGATGCTCCAACATATCACAAGGATACATGCTCCACTATGCTCATAGTAGTCATATGTATAATAGCCAGAAGCTGGAAAGGACCCAGATATCCTAGAACAGGGAACTGGATACAGAAAATGTGCTACATTTACACAATGGATTACTACTCAGTTATAAAAAAACCAATGACTTCATGAAATTCTTAAGCAAAGGGAAGGAACTAGAAAATATTCTGAGTGAGTTAACCCAATCACAAAGAACACGCATGGTGTGTACTCACTGATAAATTGATATTAACCCAAGATGCAATTAACAGACCATATGAAGCTCAAGAAGAAGGAACACCAAAGTGTGGATACTTTAGTGGTTCTTAGAAAGGTGAACTAAATACTCCTGGGGGGGGGGGGAGTGGGTAGTGGAATATGGAGACAAACTGAGGAGCAGAGACCAAAGGGAAGGCCATCCAGAGACTGCCTAACCTGGGGATCTATCCCGTATATATAGTCACCAAACCTTGATATTATTGCAGATGCCAAGAAGTGCTTGCTGACAGGAGTCTTTTATAGCTGTCTCCTGAGAGTCTCTGCCAGAGCCTGACAAATTCAGAGGCAAATGCTCACAGCCAACCATTGGCCTGAGCACCGGGTCCCCAATGGAGGAGTTAAAGAAAGTACTGAAGGAGCTGAAGGGGTTTTCATCCCCATAGAAGAACAGCAATATCAACCAACCAGACCTCCCAGAGCTCCCAGGGACTAAACCACCAAAAAAAGAGTACACATGGAAGAGACCCAGAGGATAGCCTTGTCCAGAATCAATGAGAGGAGAGGCCCTTGGCCTGTGAAAGCTTGATGCCGGAGTGTAGGGGAATGCCAGGGCAGGGGAGGCAAGAGTGGGTGGGTAGGTGAACACCCTCATAGAAGCAGGGGGAGGGAGGATGGAATAGGGCAATTCTGAGAGAGAAATGGGGAAAGGGAATAACATTTGAAATTTAAATAAAGAAAATATATAATAATAATAATAATAACAACAACAATAATAATAATAATAATAAAGATGGGAGTTACATTTGGGCTTGGAAGAATGTGAGGAGAGGTGAATATTTGCAATTAGCCTTCTTTCCTGGCTGGAGTGGCCTTGGGGTTCCCAGTGAGGTCCTTCTGGAGATGGGAACTGTGATGAATCAATGAGTCTCAAGAAGAAAAATTGGAGGGCAATATCTATGTGATCCAAGCTGATGGAAGCAAGGAATGATGGGAAGCCCAAGCCATAGTCTGATGCAGAGTTAAGACTTGACTAAGACTTGAGGTATTTTATTTGGAGGAGCTGAGGGAAAGGTGAAGATATGGAGTTAGCCTGCTTTCTCGTCCAAAGAGATTTTTAAATTTTCCTAAATAGTAAATATTGGATTATAAATCCTTGAAGAGACTATAATGATGTGTATCTTGAGTCATGTATAAGTAGAGATTATATGGAGAAGTCTTGACTTTAACTTGCTAATGTATATTCCTTGAGGTAGACTTTTATTGTCTTGATTAATAAGAACTGCTCATTAATATTTGAAGAGTAGTTGAATTGCTCTGCCTATAATTCCAGTAGAACAATGATCTTATCAGGATGGTCAAGATATGTATTTTTCAAGTATAGAAATGAAAGATCCTGTCTGAAGCCACAAAGTTGTAAGTGAAAGAATTGGAATTAAAACAAGGTTTCTGATGATTAACATTGATTATTAACTTGAAGTGCATAGAATCACCTCAGAGATGAAATTCCGGATGTATCTGGGAGCGGATTTCTATCTTCTGTTGAGGTAGGAAGGCTCTTTAACCACAGGAAGCACAATATTATGGGATTTGGATTCTTCTCAATAAAAACAAGAAAGTGAGCTGAGAACCAGCATTTATTGCTCACTTCTTTTTACTATGAATGCAATGTGACCTCTCCTGCCAGTTTCCCTAGATGATGAAGACTCAAATGTCAGCCAAAATACATCCTTCCTTCAGGCAAAGAACATGTGAGTTGTAAAGAAAATATAAAGCGAAATGTTTTTTTCCTAGTTTTTGTGCTGTTGTTAGTATCAATTTTTTGTAGCAAATTAGTACATAAAAATTTAATTGATGCCAAAAGTAGAAAAGCTCACAGTCAGAATGGCCATTCTAACTGTACAGAAGTTTACCGAGCTGTACAGAGTTCAGAACTAAGCAAGATTTGGAGTGGTTCCTTTAATCTAATTGTGTGATGTTTTTATTTGAGCTCATTAAATTAAAATTATAATTTTTAAAAATTACTTCTTCAAGTTTCTTTGTCAGATACTTTCTCAATCAATTAAAAAACACTCAATGAATGCAAGGCTCTTCTGTATCCAGGCCTTAGCACATGATGTTGCCTTCATATGAGAATAGTAACAATATTTGGGGACTGCATTTGCTCTATCATAGAGAAGGTAGATTTAAAAAAAAATGATGACGGCAAAGGGTACGGTCCTAGGGAGTTTGAACCCAAATTTCTTAAAGGCCACAGTATAAACTCAGGAGCAAAAATTAGCTGCATGGCTGCAGAAATCTCTTTAGCTAATCCTAGTATCACATTTTGTCTCACTGAATCATAGACTAAACTATTCTGAGCACTGTCATTACAAAACTCAGGAAAAATAAATTTAAATTAATTTATAATAATTCTTCATATATTCAGCATTCTTAAAGGGGAAGAGAATGAGGGTCAGTGGACCACTCAGTCACAAGTGAGACATCTATCTCTATCTTATTCCTCTCCAACCCAAGGTCCAGGGAGTATTGTAGAAGAGGGAAGAGAAAGATTGTAAGGGCAAGAGATTGGAGAGGACTTGAGGTAAACAGTATATCTTCTGGATATGACAGGGATGTGTCACCCGTGGACTTACAACAGCTATGCTTGTCTACGCAAGACCTGAACTACATAAAGCCAATCAGAATTATAGCATGAAGTTGAAAGCCCATCTCTAACTAAGAAACTATTGACAATAGATTGCTTCTGGGGAAGCGAGATTTAGTTTTCTTTAAAGATGTAGCTCCTACCAGTCTATACCACTTCTGGGCATGTACCCAGAGAATTTCTCAGCATGTAATAAGAACACATGCTCCACTAGGTTCATAGCAGCCCTATTTATAATAGCAAGAAGCTGGAAAGAACCCAGATGTCCCTCAACGGAGGAATGGATGCAGAAAATGTGGTATATTTACACTATGGAATACTACTTAGCTACTAAAAACAATGAATTCATGAAATTCTTAGGCAAGTGGGTGGAACTGGAGAATGTCATCCTGAGTGAGGTGACCCAATCACATACTTATGGTATGCACTCACTGATAAGCAGATTTTAGCCCAGAAGCTCAGAATACCCAAGAAAAAATTCACATATCAAATGATGCCCAAGAAGAAGTAAGGAGAGGCCCCTGGTCCTGGAAAGGCTCAATGCAGCAGTGTAGGGGAATACCGGGACAGGGAAGTGGGAAGGGGTTGATTAGGTAACAGGGGCAGGGAAGAGGGCTTATGGGACTTTCCGGAATGGGGATCCTGGAAAGGGGAAATCATTTGAAATGTAAATAAAGAATATATTGAATAAAAATAAAGATGTAGCCCCTATTAGGTTAATCATGGTACAGTAGATGAACCACGCTCCTGAATATATGGGAAGACTAAAATAGAGGGTTATTAATATATAGAGTGAGATTCCAGCTTCTATATTAAAAATATAGAAATGTTATGTGAATACATTTCTCCCCAGGTGTGTGATATGGGGCTGCTTCAGATTATACACAGCAGCAGACTATGATTTGCCTTGTGTTCAATCAAGTCCGTGATTTTGCCAGCTGCAGACAGTTTTTGCAAGTGTATGGTATTTGGAATTCTGGGAACTCTTGACAGGGTATATATAAATGCAGAGAGGCCCAGAGAGGTGTATGGCCACTGTGATTCCTTCTGCTGTGGTTCCTGGCTGCTGGCTGCTGGCTGGTTTCTGGCTGACTGCTGGGGGCTGGGGGTTGGGGGTCTGGCTGCTGGCTGGCTGTGAGCTGCCTGCAGGCTGGTGGTTGCTAGTTCCTGGTTTAGATGCCCTGACAACAAAGATCATAAATACCCCAAGAAACTTGGTACCTCTCATCAGTAGGAAGTAGTTTAAGGATATTAATAACTCCTTTCCCCTGTAGCCTTATTTCCTTCCTATGTATTGTTGAGGAGTTGGACCATATAACTGTGGAGAAGGAACCCATAAAGTGCCCAAAAGTCTGGTGTTTTAAAAAAAATAAAAGAGTGCTTGAAGGTCTGGGCAGGGAGTGTGTGGTAGATATGGGAGAAGTTAGAGGAAAGAAATGTAGAATTAGTAAGATAAAGATACATTGTGCATATATAAAAATTTCAAAGAATAAATATTATTTTAAAAACATACAAGTGTTCCTGAAAGTTAAGAATACTAGTTTATTCTGTTGCATTTTTATCCTCATTTTTGGGCAAACTATATTTTGGAGCTCACCAATTGTCACAAACAGAAAATAAGTAGGAATATGAATGTTTAATGCCTCAGTTTTCTAAAGCAATTTTATTATTGCACATTTCCAGATAATGTAAACAAAGGGACCTTACATTGTTACCTTTTGAACATACTGAGGATGAAAACATGTTATGATTTGCACCACTATTGGAAAGATCTTCACTACTGAACTATGTGTGCCCCATGTTGGCAGCCTCCTAACACAGACAATTATGCTTGGAAAGTTGGCAAGTCCAAAACAAATTCTTGCATACTTGAAGCTGCCCTGTTGATTTCCTTTCAACTCCATCCCAAGTCAGGCCCGGCTCTGTCTGTAGCACTACAATGCAGCAAGAAGGAATGAGCTTCCTCCCTCCCTTGTGACTCCTCTATTCCCCCTCCTCACACAAATCATTCTCCCCAGATTTCAAAGAAACCCCAGAGAGGAATTCTTGGTGTTCTATCTCCAGGACCATAGCCAGCACAAATCAAGAAAATGGTTTCCAGGTGCAGACCTCCCTCCCTTCCCCTTCACTTTAAAATCTGCTGATTGTTTTGCTTTTTAATCTGGAGATGGACGATAGGGGAGACAGGAGGGTAAACGTTAGTATTCAAAAGCCGATGGAAAATTATTTTGCCTTTTTCATTTTAGAGGAGTTGGTTCTCTTCTCCAAATCATATCACACAACCCAGCACGATCCATTCTGTCTCTTTTGATAAGCCTCAGTCCGTAAATAACCTAGATGCATTATCTGAGCCATGAAAGGAGCCCTGTGGAGTGAGGCTTCCATGAAAGTAGTTTTAATCCAATGCTATTACTATCTCCCTGTAACTAGCTCCATTTTCACACAAAGCCATAATTAGTGGGAAAAAATTGCTTACTCTTCACAATAGTTCTCGATCTGCTAAATTCAGGTAATAGCGTATAATTATTGATAAACAAAACACTGAGGGGAAGTGTGTTTGGTGAACTTCCCTAGAGGTAATAATATTCACTGAGGTATAATGACAGCTGGAAATGGCCGTATTCAGTACAGGTACCATGGCCCCATCCTTCTCTTAACTATAGTCGTACCTCCTGTGTCCAAATATCACTCCTATACCTCTGCCTGGGAGGTTTCCCATGTCCAGATGTGTGAATCCATTTGCATTGTCGCCACTCAAAACCCTTTAGACTTTATCCCAATTCGTCATTGAATCTTCTGTGATAATTAAACTTTGTAGATCACATCTGAACATTTTTTAGACGCAATTGATTGCATTTTTCATCTTACCATCATGTATTATTATTTTTCATTGAGACATAAGTATTATTCATTGAGAGATAAAGTTTAGGTATTTTATGGGAGGAATGAATTTCATAGTGTCTTAAACTTGATCCATAGGAAGGACCTGTTTTACCCATCAAATTCACATTTTCACGTTTTGTTTATCTTTTGAATACCTAAAACTCACGCAGATTCTAATTTCCTTTAGATGTGGAAAATAATGTAGCTTTCTTTTTTTTCTTGAGGTTTCTAATTTTGTCATGACATTTTCTATATGATTTTGTTTCCCCAATACTGTTATATTATTTCATCTTAGAGAGGACAGAACTTCATGCTTTCAGATCTGCTAGTAAAATCATCAGATTCCTACCAGGCTTCTTATTTTGGAGATGTTATATTTGCTTAAAATGAATTTCTTGGGCAGTTCTCTAAAATCTATTTTGCTTTGGACTTAGTGTCCAAAACTGTTAGTGTTTGCCAAGATTCATGTTTTCTTCCTCTTTGGCACATAATAAACACACCTGCAAGCTCCTTGAAGTTAGAGGAACATACTGACAGAGGTGTGGCTAATAAAAGACGCAGAAGAGATGTAGTCGCTTCTCCGCCAGCTGCTTGAACATTGCCAATGTATAATTTTCTATTGCCTGATAACTGAAGCCCAGAAGACTCTTAAAACTCAAGAGGGAAAAATAATGTTTTGATATATGCAAGAATACATATATGTAAATATATGTGTATACATGTGTGCATGTATGTATATGTAAATATCTGTACAATAAGAAATTAAGCATATACTTACCCTGGAGAAAATATGCTATGCTGAGTCACTGGGACTCATTGGGAGCCATTTTCCTTTCCTGCCACTATAAGAATCAATGCATTAAAAAAAAAAAAAAAAAGAATCAATGCATTAAAGTAAGCACTTGCAGAAATGTGAAGTTGAGAAATTATGATATAATGGTTGAGTGGATGATTGTAAGAAACCCTACTCATGGCCTTGTGCCCGCCCGCCCAGAACCCCATGCTGCTGTGGTGGCTGTGTTAGTTACTATGGATCATTTCAAAGTGACCATATGGTACCTTAGACTAAATTTGAAGAACATTTTTGGAGCCTCTATCAACCAAGGAACAGTAATAATGGGAGAAATTTAGGTTAAGACCTGGCTGATTTGAAAACAGAAATAGAGGGAAATAAAATCCAGGAACTGAATGGTGTGAAAGCATAGAAAGCCTAGTTGTTTTCTAGACTGTAACTTGCAGCAGGGAAGAAAGGAGGTAGAAAGAAGAGTTTGATGTGCTGTGGTTTCTTAGCTTTCAAATGTTATTTCCCATTCATTCAGTTATTCAGTCACTCATTGATTCATATATATATGAATATATAGACTATATATGAATATATGTACTATATATACATACACTATGTATACACTACATATAGTGTATATATAAAATGTTTATCTATACATTCTACACATAATATATTTATATATGCTATTCACAATAGGTTCATAGTTATATTAGGTTGTACATTATATAGAGGGCACATAAAGCATATACCTTATAGACTGTATTTATATATATTTATATAGGCTATGATAATATGTATTTATATATGCTACAAGAAAATCAGTGTCTTGCTGGGTGTGGTTATAGGCATCTGGAAATGTCTGATAATGAGAAGATAAAAAAGTTTTATTTTCCTTAATGTAATTTTATGTTTTTGTAGTAAAGGCTATTAGCTCTCAAAAGAGTGGTTTTTAACTGAGAGTCTACTACCTATGGGAGATTTGAAAACATGAAGATAGAGCCTGTGTGGTGGCAATGGACAGATTAGTGGCATTTGCTCTTATCTGTGTCTTATATTGCTGTGTCTGAATGAGGAAAGGGGCAAGTGAACAAAGAAATACATTCTTAAATTCAGAAGCATATAGATATATTATCCTTTCTTCTATGTTTCATAAAATAATATGTTTAAAGGAGTCATGTCAATGAGTTTTCCAACTTGGACAACAAAATACTTTGGAAAGGTAATTTTAGTCTAGACTTGATCAGAGCTACAGGCAGAAGCAAAGTTTTGCCTAATGAGTGTTGGACTAGTAGAGTTGGGACTGGATTAAGAGTCTAGTTGCAGGTCTTAGGACTGCAGAAGCTTGTCCTAAGTAAATAACATAAATGGAGGAGTCAGAAACAGAGAGCTCATTTCTGCTCACCGCCATTTTCTCTAATGAAAAGATAAAACCCACCTTAAGGTAAAGCATGAGCTCTTAGGAAAGAACAAAGATTGAGGTGCTCTTTCTGGTCAAAACCCCAATAGGGACTGAGGAGTCACTATCATTTTGTTGTTTGTTCTAGCCTCTACTTTTCCATTTGTGCCCTGAAATTATGAACCTTTGAATTATGAACACCTTATCAGGGAGTCACGTGGCTTGGCTCTAAATTCCAGGCTCAAATCCCTGGAGTCCTGGCAGATCATTATTTAGGATGTTTTGGCTTGCACAGTAATTCTCAAATTGTCATTCACAGTCAGCCAGTGTAAGTACTGTTCTTGAAGCTGTTCCATATTGGAAGATGGAAGAATGACAGAAGTAATGGAACCCCATAGTCCTTTGCGAATTCTATTTTCATCTAACAGACCGACATTCATTTTTTTGCTTTCCCTTTGGGATCGTATATTCTGGACTGTTTGAAAAAGAAAAAACAAAGCAAAACAAAACAACTATGGCAAAACAAGAGTTGAAATTTGTGGGCAGAATTATGAAAACATTCAGGGATTTTCCTGTAGAAGACCTTAAGGAAAACAGTATTCAAGTACAGAGTAGTACTTCTTGAACCATTATATTGAGCTTTTGTGCATGGGCTTTTATTATTATTTGATTTTGGGATACCAAATGTATCAGTTACTTTTCTAATGTTAAGAGACACCATGACTAAGACAACTTATAAAAGAAAGAATTTACTTGGAAGCTGGCTTACAGTTTCAGAGAGTGAGTTGATGTTCAGCAGGGTGGGAAGCATGGCAGCAGGCTGGCAATGGCTGAGAACTTACATGTAATTCATATACAGAAGGAAGGAGAAAGCTAACTGGGAAAAGTATGGGCTTTATAAAGTTCAGAGTTCACCTCCAGTGACTCACCTCCAAGAAGGCCATGTATTCTAATCCTTCCCAAACAGTTCCTAACTGGAGACCAAGCTGAGGGAACAATTCTTACTAAAATCAAAACACTACATAAAAACCTTACAATATCCAGAGCAAAATCTCCACACATGATTAACTCCAGAAAAGATCACTAGGACAAAGATGAAACAATCCACATATATTGGTATACCTTATATTTTTTGAGTATTAACATTGAGGTCTCTAGATACCATTATTACAATTACTGTAAAATTATTTCAGGGACTATCAGAATGGAATACTACCAGGTCATATAAATAACTGTATACATTCTACAGGGTATGGCTCTGTGATACAAAGAGAACAAGTATGTTGTGAGTTAAAGGGCCGGAATGGAGCCATTGCCTTCACACTCTCTTGACAACACCGTGCCCCACTTTCAGGTATATAGTAACTAAGTCACATCACACTGGATGTGGGATTTAAAGTTGACAAGAGGATTGTGCTGTTTCAAACCTACAATAAATACCAAGATCAATTTTATATGTGAGATTTATTTTTCCCTGTCTTGTTATCTCATGTCATTTGTTGTGGTCTATAATGGCAACGGTAGAAACAGCAAGTTTTTAAGAAAACACCACTGGGTCTATGTTTACAGACAATCTGAAAATTGGATTTAGCTTAAGCCTTCTAAATCAAACTAATTCTCTTTCTCAGGTTAATACCCACAGGCTCACATAATACAGAAAGCTTAAAAGATAGTTTTAGCATTGTATTTAAGATGGATGGCTTATACAAATTCAAAGCAATATCTTTTATTTTAAAAGTAACTGTATTGAAGTGAAATTTCGCGCAGTAAAATGAAAATATTTCAGACTCAAGCTAGTAATTTTGTCAAACTTCAAGATACTCTTTTGTATAAAATAAAAAAATATAGTTGTGCACATAGGTACAAGAACATAGCTGTTAATATTTGTTATTTTTGAAAAGAAAATACTTGATTTTTCTCCACTGTACAAATAAAATAAAATAGAAAAAAATCAAGGTCTAAGAAGATGGCTTTGTTGATAAATTGTTTCCCACACTAGTATGAAGACCTACATTTACCTCTTCATGCCTTGGCACCTACATAAAATACAATTGGGCATCTCTATGACTCTGATGCTGGCCAGGTAGAGAAAGGAGGAACTCAGGAACTTGATGAATAGTTTCAGGTTTAGTGGAAGATATCTCAAATGTAAGGAGGGAACAATATGAACGACAACCACCATTGACCACTAGTCTCCATACCAGCATGCAAATGTAACATATGTTGACACACATACTTCATAAACATAAATATGTGTTCATAAATGTACCAAATATACACCCACAAACTCTCTGTCTCTCTGTCTCTCTGTCTCTGTCTCTCTCTCTGTCTCTCTGTGTGTGTGTGTGTTTGTGTGTGTGTTTGTTTAATTTTATTTGTCCACTTGATACAATCATTTGGAAAGAAAGAACATCAATTGAAAATATGCCTCTATAGATTACCTGTAGATAAGTCTGTCGGATATTTCTTGATTTCTTGATCACAATGGGCTTGGCCCATTGTGGATGGTGTCACTCCTGAGCAGGTAGTCAAGATTTGTGCAAGAAATCCTGCTGAGCAAACCATAGGGAATGAGCTAGCAAGCATTTGTTTTTCTTCTATGTCTTTTGTTTCAGGTACTGCCTCTGAATTCCTGCCCCCCACTTCCCTTTATGATAGATTGTAAACTGTAGATGAAATAAACCCTTTCCTTTCCAATTTCCCTTTGGTCACAGTGTTTATTATAGCAATAGAAAGTAATCTAGGACACACACTCACACACACACACACACACACACACACACACACACACACTCACATCAACTAAACCAGAAATTCACACTTTCAAACGTTTGATGCGTGAAACTATACTAAGATGCAAAAAAGGCTTCCTGAAAACATAATATTAAAATAGAAAATAGGTTTCTATGTGGGTATATGTCCGCATGTGCTCATGTGTATGTGTGTGTTTGTGTGTGTGTGTGTGAGACCCAGATTAACGTCAAGTGTCTTTCCGGAATGACTCATCACTTTTATTTTGTGAGGAAATGTTTCTTACTGAACCTAAATCTCACCAATAGGCATAGGCCTATAACAAACAACCTCAGTAATAGAAGTGCACATTACCCTTTAATGAGATATTGTACCTGTCCAGTTGAAGTTGTGCAACATCAGATTTAGTCATATTTCTGTCCTTTGCTTTCCTGTAGTATAATTTGAAGAGTGTGTATGTGTGTGTGTGTGTGATTCAAGTCTAGTCATTCAAGTTCTTGTTATCAAATGTTCGAATGAACTTCAGGAACTCAATTGTACCACAGGGCTGGGGTTACAGGTACAAAGCTACAATGTTTAAGTTCTTTTATGTGGTTTCAAAAATCAAGTCCTCAAATGACACTGTTGTGGATGCCAAGAAGTGCATGCTGACAGGAGCCTGATATAGCTGTCTTCTGAGAGGCTCTGCCAAAGCCTGATAAATGCATGTGCTCAAAGCCACCCATTGGACTGAATAAATGGACCCCAGGGGAGGAGTTAGGGAAAGGATTGAAGGAACTGAGGGGCTTGTAACCCCATAGGAAGAACAACAATATCAACCAACCAGACCACCCTCCCGCAGAGCTCCCAGGGACTAAACCGTCTACCAAAGAATACACATGGAGGGGCCCATGGCTCCAGCTGCATATGTAGCAGAGGATGGTCTTATCTGCCATCAATGGAAGGAGAGGCCTTTGGTCCTGTGACGGTTCAATGCTCCTCTGTAGGGGAATGCCAGGGCATTGAAGTGGGAGAGGATGACTGGGTAGGGGAGCACCTTCATAGAAGCAGGGGGAGGAGGGTTGGGATAGGGTGTTTGCAGAGTCAAAAACAGAAAAGGGGATAGCATTTGAAATGTAAATAAGTAAAATAGCCAATGAAAGAACAGATTAAAAAATAAAATAAAAATAAAAAATCTCTGAAAAACAAACAAACAAAAACAAAAATCAAGTCCTCATACTTGTGGAGGTTCATGCACTTTACTAACTAATCATTTCTCCAGATTCTAAAAATGTATTCTCAGGGTTTCCTCCTGTTCTTGTATTTAATATAGGACTGTGAAAATTATTCCCAGTGGTGGGGGAATATGACAATCAAAACTTTCTGTAGCATTTTGTTAATTAATGATCAAAAGAGCTTCACAGAGATTTGATGAAATCAGAAGAGAAGACATTAAGCCCTATGTGCTGATGCTTTTTGCAGTCAGTACATTGGTTGACACTTGTTCTCATGGAGCTGGACGCTGTTAGCCGCATGTGACATCTATGTCTCAAGAAGCTGAATTTCCCACAGCATGCAACCTCTTTTAAAGAAGAAATCTGAACAAAGAGAGAGGTTCGGTGACTACAGATAGAAACAGAGCCCAGTGTATGCTCTGGGCCCCCTTGGGTTTACAGAAATGACCCCATAGAGGAACTGCAGCAGAGGGGTTTATTAGCAGTGGACATTGATGGCAGAAAGGAAAAACCCCATAAGTCTCAAGGCAGTCATGTCAGGACCTTGGTCTGAGTGTTAGTCATAAAGCACGCTCTGTTTCTAGAGAAATTGTTGGGAGGGGAAAAGCAAGTATCACAGTTTAATGTGTGAAATCTAAGACCCAAGGCTGGGCTTAGCTTTGCTAAAGGACAATTAAGCTCAGTCTAAGGGACAGATTTAATCATATGTGCTAAAGAGACAGTGAGCCAAAATTTTCCATGGCATCATGATAGAGCTCAGGTCTGGAACTACCAAGTTCTTGGACATAGGATAAACTCAAATATTTTAGCCTTAAGCAAGATGCTATACTTAATAATCAATCCCCCAAACATAACCAAAACTAGTATTTGGAAATTCAACAATGTGCTTACATGTTATGAAACTGACGAAGTTTAGATACTGACAAATGTCTTTCCAAGCTGTCTGTGCTTTATTAAGTTTGTTTTATATGTCCTACATACCATTCTCAATGTACACACAAAGTAAGGCCTTTGCTGTTGGCCTTAAGTCTAATTATTTAGAACAGGAAAAATAAACAAGACAAGATCAAGAGAGAACAGACAAGAACATTATTTACTGGCACAGCCATATCTAATGGGACCAGCAAAGTTATAAAGCAGCACAGCTGCTGGACAAATATCCAGCAAAGCTGAACAGAATGACGCAATCCTGTGATCTTCCTCTTCGGGTCATGATCTCCACGTGCTGCATGCTTTGGGTGGGGCACTTTTAATATTGGTAGAACTTGGGGATTTTGGATTGATGGAAAATTTCTTTTGGGTCCTGAGCATACTACTACTCCTGCTTTTGGGGAGAAATCCTTATCATAGCCCTATTTGAAGGCCTTCCTCATTCCCTGAAAGATGTGACTCAAATAAAGATGCCAGAAATCTCCTTATGAGCTTCTGACTGCAATACTCTTGGAACATCTGCCCCTGTACTTACTCAGGAACAAGATATTCAAAGTGCTAAACAAAGTAACTTAAAGTAAACAAAGTTCTGTGGGCTAGAGGGCTCAGCAGCAGATCAGATTAAAAGCCTGTTCTTACGGTACACTTAGGCAAGTATGTGGCATATTAGATCAGGGGCCACATAGAGTATGCCCCTTGAGGAACCGATACAGCAGCAAACTTAGATTGGCTGGAGTTATCCCTTCCCTACACAGGGCTTATATTGATGGACAAAGAATGGTGTGGATAAATGACAAAAATTTAAAGTATTAAGTCTCCCTTTCTTAGAAACATTAGCTCACACAGGACCACTGTGGTGTCGTAAGAGCAAGGAAAATTAATACCAAGATTAGACACAAATAAATTGTACAAAGATATAAAATTAAGCTATTGTATTATGACAGAAATGGAATAATAACTGCAGCAGCTTTAGTCCGAAGATTTTTCTTGTGCCAAATGAAAATAGGCACTCTGACCATCAAGAAGTAATAAGACCCAGGGGCCTCTCCTTCCTTCTTCTTGAGAATCATTTGATATGTGAAAAGGCTTGGTCCACCATTGTAGGAGAGTACCAGGACAGAGAAGTAGGAGGGGGTTGATTGGAGAAGGGGTAGAGGAAAGAGGGCTTATGGGACTTATGGGGACAGGGAAACAGGGAAAGGGAAAATCATTCAGAATGTAAACAAAGAATATAGAAAAGAAAAAAAAAGAAGTAATCAGGCACTATTTGGAACATGACAATCCTAGGTTGGATTGGAGATTTTATTTCTGTCTAGTGCCTTTGAAACCACAAGGTTCTTAAATGTTGGGTTATGGAGTTGATGAGATAAAATGATTGTAAGAGATAAGTATGTTCTGTCGTGGTTTGTCAATAATGTCTACACTTATAACCAAGAGCAAGCCAAAACTCACGTCTGGGGACACAAATGATATGATCTACATTTTGAAGAAAAACAGGAACGTGACTGATTGTCAGTCAGTTCAGCTACAAGATTCCCCCAGGACCCCGTGCCTAGCTCACTCTTCCCTCACTGACTCCTTAGCTCCACTTTGGGACTTGGCCATTGGCAGGGTGGCCCTCTGCAATTAACTTTCATGAGTTCTGCTGAGATCTTTTTATCCTAAGTTATCAGTGGCAGTAGGATCTCTGACCCAGATTTCAACCCTTCCCACTGACTCTTCTTTCATCTAAGCAAGAGTCCCTCTTAAATCATTGTGGCCTTGTGCAGAACTCAGCCCACCCTAAATGTTTCACTCTCTCAATTAACTTCCCTGCTAACATTCCTTTTCCAATTTATAATGCCACTATGATGTCTCCCATTGGATGACATCTCTATGGTATTCTGAGCATATAGTATATATTATCCCCAGGCAGTCTTTTATTTTTAAAATTTATTTATTTTATGTATATAAGTACACTGTAGCTGTCTTCAGACACACCAGTAGGGGGCATCAGATCTCATTACAGGTGGTTGTGAGCCACCATGTGGTTGCTGGGAATTGAACTCAGGACTTCTGGAAGAGCAGTCAGTGCTCTTAACATCTGAGCTATCTCTCCAGGCTGGCTAGCAGTCTTTTACTAACATTTTTGAGAATTGTAGCTTATGTCTTTTGGATTAGTTCATTGTAAAAACCACGAGAAGAAAGTAGTAAGTCTCAGTTCAATAAATTGCTCTGTTGCTCTTAATTTTGGATGAGATGTCCCACACCTTTTAACTGAAGTATCATAGTCAGGAGAAGAGCTACTAGGTTTGGAAAATATGTAGGATCAAAAGTGTAAGACCACTTCTGTGTTTTCTAAGTATTACTGTGTATAAAGTGAGACATCGGATCTTAAATTACTTGCTTTTATTACTTTGAGAGTGGGGACACATGATGCCTCCAAGCCCTTCCATATCTTGTGTGTGTCTAATCATAAGGCCTATAGATCGTCTCATGACTGGAGAAGATGGGCGATTAGATGATTCTCAGGAGTACTCAGCCAGGGATATAGTCAGGCTCATTGGAAAGATAGGAGCTAGAGACTAGCAAGAACTTCATAGGGACAACCAATAACAAAGCTTGCAGAGCAGGAAGGAAGAGGGGGCAGAGCTCTGTAGGGGGTGGAGTCTGGAAGGTGAAGACAGCAGGTAACAGGGACCTACCTGTGTAGAAGAGGTTGGAACTGATTGGATGATATAAGGAAATGAAAGCACTGGAAATCACTTGGCGAACTGGGTAAAAGAAAGAAACTACAAAGTCTAACTCTTCAAAAGACTCTATGGTCAAAGCTAGACTTGAAGCAATTTTACAATGCTAAAAGATGAAGAGACAGGGAATTGTTAGTTTTTCAGCTCTTTGAAAATCCCAGGAGGCCAACCTAGACTGAGATATGAATTTGGACTAATCTGGAGTGGTAATGGCATCACTATGAACTTTGCAGGGAGTCAGGGAGAAATAACCAAACACAGCTATAATGTATCTTCTGCCTAGAAGAGCAAAGTAGATACTTGCTTGCTTTTTTGAAGATGAGTTAATATTTATACAAAGCATACTTTGATAGAACTAGCAATGATTTGCATAAGAGATGAAATGTTCCCTGAGAAGGATGGGCAGGTCAGAGTATAAAAAGAGATTATTGTGATATGAACCTCTTTATAAATCAAATATTCTATTCTCAGGCAAATTTTATCACCCAGCTCCTTTAAAGACTGAAGTCGTTTTCCTGTGTTGGTTTCCTTTCTATCACATGAGTGCTCAGACAGGCACAGATGCGCCTTTGCTGATTTCTTGTGTATCTTTTTACTTGGAAAAAATAGTTATTTCTTAAGCTCCTCCATTGGGGACCTTGTGCTCAATCCAACGGTTGGCTGAGAGCACCCACCTCTGTATTTGTCAGGTACTGGCAGAGCCCCTCAGCAAGAACTATATCAGGCTCCTGTTAGCAAGTGCTTGTTGGCATCCACAACAGTATCTGGATTTGTTGACTGTATATGGGATGGAACTCCAGGTGGGGCAGTCTCTGGATGGTTTTTCCTTCAGTCTCTGCTCCACACTTTGTCTCTGTATTTCCTCCCATGGGTATTTTGTCCCTTCTAATAAGGACCCAAGGAGCTGAAGGAGCTTGCAGCTCCATAGGACGAACAACAATATGAACCACCCAGTACCCCCAGAGCTCCCAGGGACTAAACCACCAACCAAAATTACACATGGAGGGAACCATGGCTCCAGCTGCATATGCTGCAGAGGATGATCTTGTTGGATATCAAAGGGAAGAGAGGTCCTTGGTTCTGAGAAGACTGGTTTTTCCAGTATAGAGGAATGGCAGGACAGAGCAGAGGGAGTGGGTGGGCTGGTAAACAGGGAGGGGGCAGATGGGATAGGGTGTGTTTGGAGGGGAAACCAGGAAAAGGGATAACATTTGAAATGTAAATAAAGAAAATATCCAATAAAAAGGAAACAATAGTTCTCATTTCCCCTTTTCCATGGTGATATGTGTAATTTTTCTGATTAAGTAAGGAGGACTACTACTTTATTATCTTTAAAACTTAGGGGAAGTGAAATGTTGTTTCATACTCTCACCACACAAAATGAATGTATGGTATGAGGTAAAAGAGTTCATGTGTGGGTGAACATCATTATTTAATGCTCATATACTATGTAAGTATATATCTATTGTTCAATGAGAGAGACACATTAGAGGATTAGGGGATTAGTATCTCTCTCTCTCTCTCTCTCTCTCTCTCTCTCTCTCTCTCTCTCTCTCTCTCTCCTTTCTCCCATTCTCCCCTCCCCCTCTTTCTGTGTATGTCTGTCTGTCCATGGGGTGTGTGTGTATGTGTGTATATGTGTGTATATGTGTGTGTGTGATTGTGCTTGTGCTTGAGTATGTGTGGCATGAGTTTCTTTGTGTGTGCATGTGTGTGTTGATAAAAAAAAGAGTAAGGAGGTCTTTTAAAGGAGTCTAATATGCAACAGATTGAGTTAAGAAAGGCAGAAACTGAAGGGCATCAGACTGAAAAATTGAATCTGTCCAGTGAGGTGTGAATTGTTTGAGGGTCTCGAACCAAAAAGGACAAAGTACTGTTCCAAGAACTGCACAGAATAGCAGTTCCTTTCAATAAGGGGGGGGGGAGAGCTTTACAGTGGGTAGGGCAGGTTCTCTCCTGTTTAATGATGGAGGGAAGAGAGCGCAGCAAGACAAAGCAATAAAGGAGAGGAAGAAGGGAGAAGGGAAGGGAAGGTGGAAGGCAATGCAGAGAAGAGAGGAGAGGGGAGGAGAGAGGGGGTTGAAGAGAAGAATGGGAAGGGGAGGGGAGGGGAGGGAGAGGGGAGGAGGAGAGGATAAGGAGAAAGGCAGAGTAGGAGCTGCTGGAAGAACAAGCTACACACACTTTATGAATGAACTCAGCCAGAGGGAGTAACCTAGAACGTCATCTACTCTCGGATGTGCATTTTTCTGCTACCATCTTTAAAAAATCCATTTGTAGAAAGGGGACAATATTTGAAATATAAATAAAGAATATATCTAATTAAAAGAATAATTAATTTCCAATTATGTTGTGAAAATATTTAATAAGAAACACAATATGAGTCAGCCAGTACTCCCAGAACTCCCAGGGACAAAGCCATCAACCAGATAGTACACATGGTGTTACCCATGGCTCCAGACACATAGACAGCAGAGAATGGCCTTGTTGGACATCAAAGGGAGGAGAGGCCCTTGGTCCTGGAAAGGCTCCGATGCAGCAGTGTAAGGGAATACCAGGACAGGAAAACAGGAGGGGGTTTATGGGAAACAGGGGGGAAAGGAGATGGCTTATGGGACTTTCTGGGGGGGAACATTTGAAATGTAAATAAATAGTATATCTAATAAAAAGATAAAGAAGAAAAGAAACACCAATTAAAATATAATGATTTAAGAAAAATCCATTAGGAGTATTCGACTATTTGGGGCTCATCTCATTAGGTGTAGATCAAGTAGAAGAAAAATGAAAGGAGCTTGGGATAGTTTTGAATTCTTCAGGGGTCAAATGGCAATCATTGCATTCCCAGTATCACAACTCTGACAATTTAGATGGTAAAAAAAAAAAAAAGAAAGAAAGACAGAAACAAAAGTTTTTCTTTTCTTTTTTTTTTTTCTATATTCTTTGTTTACATTCCAAATGATTTCCCCTTTCCCGGTTCCCCCCTCCCCATATGTCCCATAAGCCTTCTTCTCTCCACCCATTTTCCAATCACCTCCCTCCTTTTTCTCTGTCCTGTTACTCCCCTACAATGCTAGATCAAGTCTTTCCTGGATCAGGGCCCTCTCCTTGCTTCTTCACGGGAGTCATTTTTTATGCTAATTATGTGTTGGATATTCAGAGCTTCTGGGCTAATTAATATCCACTTATCAGAGATTGCATTCCATGTGCATTCTTTTGTGATTGGGTTACCTGATTTAGGATGATATTTTCCAGTTCCATCCATTTGCCTAAAAATTTCATGAATTCATTGTTTTTAATTGCTGAGTAGTATTCCATTGTGCAAATATACCACATTTTCTGTTTAATTTTAAAAACTAACAGCTATAAAAAAGTAGAGGGATAGAACTATACATTTTCTGAGTTAGTTTTTCCAACCACATACTACAAGCACCTATTATTGTATTTTGTAGGTATTCAAAAGTTTTACAAACAAAGAAGCCAAAATGATGTATCAGTGCTTTATACTTAGACAGAAAGAATAGTATCCGTTGACATTTATCCAGAGAGGAAAATCCAGAGGAAACAAAATCCATATCTTTCCATTCTTCCAGAGGACCTGAGCTCAGTTCTCAGCATCCAATCTGGCAGGTCCAATCATCTGTAACTCCTATTCCTAGGTTTCTGATACTCTTTTCTGGTCTCTGTGCATATCCACACATGCATAGTATATACATCTAAGGATACACACATACACCCTGAAAAATAAATTTAAATCTTCTGCATGCATTACAGTACAGTTTTGGGGCTTCTTTCTCTCTGAAATACATTTGTATTTCATGCACATTTTACACATAAATATGAAAAACTCTAAGTTTCATAAGTGTGATTGAACTCTAGGAATCTTTTAAACAAACAAATATTGTTTCTAAATGGGTTTTATCTTGGGAAAATTAAAGGATAGATAGTAGTCAAGTAGGTAGAAAATACACAAAAATAGTATAGGTGTAAACCAGTTCATATTTGTAAGAGGAGCTTTACCAGGATAGTTACTTACAATTACAATTGTAACTACAATTGCTCTGGAGTGAATGACCAGAGATGCTTAATTCTAAGCACATCTTAATATCATCTTCATTTTATGGAGTTGACAGAAAGAGGGAGTAAAACTATTTATTGGAATGATTCTTTTGTGCTTTACAAAACTGTATTATAAAATAATGTTTGTTTTAATTTTCAGGATTTCTTACACAAGTATCTACAAGAAAAACTGCCATTTCGGCTTGTGTCAAAAGTTGAAGTTGAATATGTTTGCCATCTCTGAGCTTCTGCACCCTTTATACCCTTGCAGCAAGAAATTTACTGTCTGGATAGAAATCAGCGCTCCCCTGAAATCAGTAGCATTTTCTTTTAATTTTTACACAGCCTCTGTCACATTCTAATCCTAAATTACTTTTGTATATATTCCACCCCTATAACTGTGTGTGTATCTGCGCTTGTCTGTGTGTGTTTATGTGTATGTTTTTCCTTAAACCCTTTCAGATATATCCAACAAATAATATAAAGAAGAGGAACTGTGATCTCTAGATGTCATAATACTCTATCTAGTAGAAATAAGAGCTCTATACATATTTCTGAATATATTAATAAAAGATATCAGCATATACACATCATATAGAATTACATCTAGGATTCTTACAGTGAACTAAAAGTTTCTTATATTCAGTTTTAATGTAGCGAATGTTTCATGTGATTCTTTATAAGGAGGAGTTGAGAAGGGGGCTATGGAATTGGAGCTATATTATATTTCAATCACAGGAATCTTTGAAGGTGAACCCAGACATTGTATTCTATGTAGACTGGCAGTGCAGTGGCCACCACACTAATGAATGTGAGGAGGTACTGCTTGAATTCTTTGGACCTGTCTGTGCCTTATGTTCTACTGAGTAATCCACTTCCTTATGTAACTGGATTGAACACTCTGACATCTGTGGGGACAGTTTACTTACAAGGCCTGAAATAAATGAAAGGCAGGTGGCTGGACTTGCTGCTCTGGCTGTGGAAGTCTTGGTCAATGATGATGATGGTATTTCTAGTATCTTCCATAACATATAAACCCTAAATCTCAACAGTCTATTACTACTAAATACATTTTCCTTTAATTTTTTGAAAGCATAATTACCAATAGCCTTATTATGGAAACTGTTCCAATTTTCAAATGTGTTCCCAGGCATTTTGAGGAATCCACATGGTGTTATTATCTTATGCATGCTTGACATCAAGTCTCTGGTTTTTCTTCCTCTATTTATCTGCCATTCATCTTTGGTGACTTTTTGGACTTTGTTTCTATATTAAGTCCAGACACTATCTCATGCTCCCACCTATACTGAGCCTCCTGCTTTCCCTTCATCCTTCTTAACACATCTAGACACCAGCAGGAGACTGAAGACCACATCACATTCTAAGCAGGCTCCTGCAAGGTTCTTCATAGGGCAATTGAGTTTATGGCAGGCTCTACACAAAGAAAACACTGTGGAGAGTTTCTTGCTATAATCGTAGCCTTTCATCATTGTGACAAGTGTCCAATAAAAACAATTTAAAGAAAAAAAGACTTTTGAGTTCCACCTTTAGAGACTTAAGTCCATGCTCTCTGACCCCTTTATTGTCAGCCTATGGTGAATCAGATAATCACAGCAGAGGGGGGGAAATGGCCACATAGAACAGAGAGAAGGACTCATGAGGAAAGGATCTGTGATGAGATACAGTTCTCAAAAACACACAGTTACTTTCCACCTCTAATTAAGAATCATCTCTGAAAATGTCAATGATCAGCTGATAATGCTATCAAATTATGAATCCATCAAAGGATGAATCCATTGATGAAGTTGAATGCCTCATGATCTAAAGACTTCCTCAAAGCCCCATCAGCCAGTCACCAAGGTTTTAGTGTATAAGCCTCTGAGGGACATTAATGACTCAAACTGAAATAACCTCAACTATATATGGCTACCTTTAGAGTCTAAAACCAAGACCACAACTCCTTACATGGTCAGCTGCTGCCGTGTTTGCCTGTGCTAGGTGTAGCTCATGCCCATTGTTACCAACATCATGCTGTTAGAGATTTTCTCATAAAATACTTGGATAGATGTGTGAAATAATTTATGTTTACTGTCTCATTCAAAGTTTATTACTATTAATAAGTCCATGTTAATATCTAATGTTCGAATCCATAACCTGCACCCTGTTGCAATGTTAGCATAGCACTGGTGTCTATGAGTTTTCTTATAGTTCCTGTCACAATATTCTCATTTATGCAGCCAGTAAGCACAGGACTGCTTCCTAGAGATTCAGCAATTATCAGATAATACAGGAGATTAAAGATGGAGCATAGATGCTAAACTTTTCTCTCTGCATGCTTGCTCAATACTTTGTCAATTTGATTACGGCATACTTCTGATATAAGGAAAGTTTTGATAAGAGGAACAGAGGAGCATGAGAAGTTATGATCTTTCAGGGTGGTCTCAGAGGTTTCAGGAAGGAATGCTGAGCGTAGGACCCAGAGTGAACTGGAATAGAAGGGTCTATGCTGTGAACTGGTCTCTTGTTGAGTTTGGTTGAATTTGTGGTGCAATTTGTAATGTACTTCCCTTTGATTCTCTGCTCTTTTAGAAAAGAGTTAGTGGGTGGTCTTGAGAGGACAAGTATACTTTAAATACATATTTAATATTTCTAAAACAGTTATTAATTCATGCCCAAACTGAAGAACAGTCAAAGAAGATATTGGTTCTTGAGGGAAGGCAACAGAAACTTCCAATGCTTGAATTTTATGTAGCATTGTCAATGTCATCTTTCTAAGGCCTTGTCTTTGCAATCATATTTAAAGAGAGCAAGAATACTTATACTTTTTGACCATGCTCATTCTGAGTTCAATCGAAACTAATTTCCAGGGTCTAAAGGGATTTTCTGTACTAGAAGCAGTTTCACTATCTGGGAAGTCTGTGTATCTTTTTTAAAACACTAAACAAGTATTCCAGAAGCACATTTTGTTGAAATATATTTGCATGTTGATCAAAAAAATCCATATTTGCTAGAGTTAAACTGACCATCATTGACTTTCCAGAACCCTTACCAGACTGAGTGCATAGCACTAGGTTTTCTGAGATATTCAAATATTTTGGTATTTTCAAGAGCAAGATACTCCTTCCATTTGTTATCATGAAACATAAAGGTGAGAATGCATTAGTACACTGTTTGGATCTTCAATTCTGTCTGTGGTGGAATGTAATTTTTGGTTCCCATGATGGTTTGTTTTGAGGTTATTTTCAAGTGTGCATGCATTCTGTAAAGAACCAGATAATAAGTAGTGTAGAATACATTTTTAAAATCTATATATCTGCCTGCTAGCAGTCAATTTCTAGAAACTGGACTTTTACTTTTGAGAGCATTAACAGAAATTGAAAATATCCCAAATTTGGAAACAAGCACAAGGATGCTATTATAAATATTACATATTTGATTCAAACTTAAAATCTTGAGTTTTAAATAAAGAATATAATTGCCACACACTCTCACTTACTCTTACCTTTCTTACTCTCATGCTCTGTAGATGAAAGTTAAGAAATTGCTACTATGTCCACTGCTTAGGTCCCTCCATTCTCATCAGTAAGGTCAGAACCTTTAATGGTATCTGATTAAAATTAAAAGGAGCTGAGATGCCTGTGTTGGAGAGATATGGACAGGAAAGAGCCCCTGTTGGCCTCTTCTATTTAGTAACATTAAGTTTTCCTTCTACAGTTTCCAAACTAGTAATAGGGTAATGCTTTTATTTTCTAGTTTAAGAAAGCAGGTGTTTTTCTCTTGTTTTTTTTCCTTTTATTGAAGATTAATTTTTTCTTACATATTACGTCATGATTATGGTCACTTTCCTCCTTTATTCCTCTCTGCTTCTTTTCCCAGATAGATCCACTCCCTTTATGTCTCTCATTAGAAAACAACTAGTCTTGGAAGGAATTATAATAATATAATATAACATAATTAATACAGTAATATAATATATTATATAATATAAAAGATTAAAAGTTAACACACTGGAATTGGACAGAAGGACAAGAGCCCATGAGAGTACACTAGAGACCAATACCCACTCTTACCCACACTCAGGAATCCCATAAAAAACACTTAATTGGAATCTATAATAAATACACATGGTGCATATTCATGCAGCTTGTGTATCCCCTTGCATCACCAATGATTCCTAAAACAGCCAGAGCAGAGTGATGTTGGAGACAATGGAGGTAACAAATAGGCTTGCTGTTGGTACCTTGGAATAATAGGAGATTCCTGGAAGATGGAGTGAATTATCCCAAAGATGTGCTTCATGATAATGAGTAAAGCTTTGGAGGACAAACAGATACAGGATGCTTGTGAAAGAAAATGACCTCTGTTCTATAAAACAAGTGACAGATTTTTCTCCTTTTACCAGGATATTAATCCAGAACACTGAGTAGGTCTACTGCTTACACTCACAGGCTTGAGTATAAATATCAAGTCTTTACTCATTGTCTGCCTATGTTTGCTTCTGTAATAGGAAGGAAGATATAACAGGATCTGTCTTATTCTTCCCTTCCCAGAAATGTGAGAGCATATCATCATAAGAACAGGCTAATTAAAACATTCAAATAAATTGGATAGATTAAACACGGAATTGAAACAAAATAAGAAGCATGAATATTGTAACAATTTCTAAGAGTAAAATTAGTGATGTTTTATCTGAGCATTATTGGAATAATACATCTTCTCAAATACAGAACAGCAGGGCAGAATGGCTATCAATAACGTACTATGCATATGGTTTTCTTTATGTCTTTGTAAGGCAGATCCCAGTGATTTTCTACTTGATGTCTGGTTTTGTATTCACAGCAAATACATTTCCTTACAGCTTGTTCGAAATCTACAATGTATAGTTGCTTCCCAGACACACTGGACCAAACTGCATTTTAACAAGATCTTCAGGTGACTTGCATGCACAGTAAAACCTTAAAGACTCTGTTCTAGCTTGATTGCTTGCTGTGATAAATATTGTGACTAAAAGCAACTTAGGGAGAGAAAGGATTTATTTGGCTTACACATAAAGGTCATACTCTAACATTTTGGAAAGTCTGTGTAGAAACTCAAGCAGAAACTAGACAGAAGCCACAGAGAAATTCTGCTTCCTAGTTTAATCTCTGGATTTGTTGGTCTCTTATACTTAGATAACTTTTGTGTATAACTTAAGGCAACTCACCAGAGGAATAGTGCCCTCCATAGTGGGCTTGGCTGCACACACATGCCATGGAACAGTCTGATCTAGGCAAACCTTCAACGGTAGCGTCTTTTCTCAGATGACACTAGGCCATGTTGCGTTGACATTTCAGTCTAACCAGAATGCTCATTATCATTTCCTTCAGGAAAACATTTCTTTTCTTCTTCTGTATCCTCTTCCTTCTCCCCCTTCCTCACCTTCCTTTTCCTCCTGCTTCTCTTCCTGACCCCCCATCCTTTACCTCCTTCTCTTCTTCCCTTTCCTCATTGGCTCTCTCTCCCTATTCTTTCTTCTTTTTGTCCTCCTCGTCCCTCTGGAGAGGGTTCCACTATGCAATGGTGTCTGGTCTGAGACTCGCGATTCTCCTGACTCAATCTTCCTGGTTTTGGTATTAAAGGCACATAACACTGGGTCCAGCCAGAAAGCCTAATTCTTGTGGTTGCAACTATGATTCATTTTAGAAGTGGTATTAATTATAATATTCCCAGGGCAGCTGGGTACTAGGACTATCAGTCATGACCTCAAACAATGTGAGATTCTGGAATAAAGATAACAGCTTTCCTCAGCGGTTTTTTTGTGAGGTGAAAACTTAGTGGACACGATGAAAGCAAAGTGATTCCCAGACATATTGGGGTACATGTTTAAGAATGTTTGCTTTAGTTATAGTGGCTGCCACTCTATTACTCTGGAACATTTATTTCAAAGAAAAGGTGATGTCATGGAGTGTCCTATTAACAATATTGATTAACTGTCATAAAGTCAGCTCAGAAAGACTTTCAGAAACCACATGTCTCAGATAAGATTGCAGGAGAGAGTCTTAAAATTTTAATGTATTAAGTAAGTACACCTGTTTAACTATTCTACTTAGTCTGATAGATAAAATTGAGAATGAAATGTATAGCTATCTTTTCTGATAGCAAATTTTCTCTTCAAATTAAGGCAAAAAAGTGAGTTGGTCATTAGTGTTTTGGGTAAAGAAACAGAATGAGATCTTACTTGGGCTTGCACTTGTACATGATGAAGTCTGGGATGCAGCACATACTGAATGCTGGTGCACATAAGAACATAAGGACAGCAGGAATGACGTGGTCCCCATCCTGTATTAAAGATTGCACTCTGCTGTTGACTTGCTTTATGAACTTGACCCCCAAACCAGTGTACTCCTGCATGTGAAACAAAAGCAGGACATTATGAGTCATAGTGTGGGTATTGGGAATTGAACTCTGGTCCTCTTGAAGAGCAGCTAGTGCTCTTAACCATCAAGCAACCTCCCAAGCCCCTAGAATTTGTATTTCTAAAAGCTCTTCTGTGATAATGTTACACAGGTCATAGTCAGACATTACTGATTAGTGTTCACTGATAATATTGTAGTCCTGCATTTACAGTCATAATTAAGCATATTCCCTGTACCCAGGACAGCACATGTTACTAGAAAACCAAAGCTGAATAAGTTAGCATTGGTTTCTCATAGGTCACAGTCTAAGGAAATCAGATGAGGCTGTCTGAGGAAGAATTTCCTTGTCTCCTTACTCATTAGAAATGGAAGTTCTTCTGCTGTCCTCAATTCAGGGAGACTGCTGCCCCCTATTTCTTGTGTCTCTATTTCCCTGTCTTCAGGAGGTCCAGAGAAGACACAAGCATACTTTCAAATCTCAATGCCTTCCATGCCTCATCAGGTGTCATTAAGATTTCACACACAGAGAGGACAATCATTTCATGTGGCTCTGTGTCTTACTTTCTGCCACTTACAGGACTTTTGGCTGGGTGTCCTGTTGCTTCTTGCCTGCGTCTTGGATAATTTGTCAGTGCCATTTTAGTGTTGCCATTTGCACACCTTGTGTCTCCAAAGATAGTCCAAGTTATTGACAATTTTGTTTCTGAGCATAGTTGTATTATAATTTCTCATTGTTCATGTTGCTGCAGGCTTTAGATTAGATTTCTGAGTCATGGTAAATCATTATAAGATGAACTCAGGCAGAGATTTCCTTGGGACTCTGAGCCCCAACATTCCTTCCAACAAGCGACTTCACAGAGTTAATTTCCTAGCTTCTGTGTATCAGTTTGGAGGTTACTTATTCTTAGTGCCGTCCACTTAGTCTGAATTTGATGTTTTCTACTACGTGCTTATATGCTCTACCACTCTATCTTCATTTTTAACTTTTACTGATTTTATTATAATTTGATTCTGTACATGATTAGATGGAAACATGAAATGTGTTCCCTGATTTATCTGTTACACCTGATATAAATCTTGCACACTTACCTTACACATAGAAATACATGCACACAAGGATAAATTTAGCCTAAATTAATTGGGCAGTCACTATGTTTTACATACTGTTTATTTAGTGGGAATAATTTAAGTCATGCTAATTACTTGATATAATTCAGAGTCCCTCACCATTTACCTCTGTCACCTTCCACAATCCTATTTTCACCTGGTTGTAACACCTCAGAGATGTAAAAAATGGGCATGAGGGAGACTGAAGAGACTTACTAGTACTTAATGATAAGGCTGGGAAACAATTCACAGTATTTCAAATAACTGATTTTATTAACATAATTTTTATTTTATTGATAATAATTACTCAAGTAATTATTAGATATGAAAGAATCTGGAAAATATCTTCTGATTACATATCTAAAATTAAAAAAAAAAGTGGCACAAACCCTTGACAGGCTACAGAATATTGAATCCAAGCATAAACAAAATCTGCCCATCACTTCAGAAAGAATCCAAATGATATAAATGCCATCTGGAGCTTAAAAATTTTGTTATGCTAAATACTCCATCAAGAGAGTGTGTGTGACTTCCTTTCGTTCAGCCATGTATGCACTACAAAGTTCCATCTTAGGAATGAAGCAACAGAGGCTTTGAAATCATACAGTGTGCTTTGGCTGTAGATGGCAGGCTCTAGCCCCACGCTCTGGTCCCTCTAACTGTGGAATTCATGTTCTTCCTCCTTCCAGCACGGCAACATCCTTGTGATTAGCTTCTCCAAAGATGGCTTTCTTCTTCAGGTGAACTGCCTTTTCACTTAGATGATTTTTGTTTTTATCAGAATGGCCTCTTTTGTGAAAAAGGCATTTAAAAATGTGTTCAATGAATGGAAGGAAAAATTTACCTGAATACATATGTATAAGCCAACACTGGAAGAGGAGGAGGAAAATGCTGAGGCTGGGGATCAGGAGACTTGGGAGACCCCTCTCCAAAGTCAAGCTTCTCTGAAAGTAAAAAGGAACTAGCTAGCATCCATCATCCCCAGTCACAACAAAATGCCCTCTGGCTAAAGTTCACAGAGTGTGTCCCGGGACTCTGGGCCAGAATTGCTAAGTTGGCCTAAAAGATTAATTGTTTAATCATGAGCAACCAATTAAGAATCCTAGCTTTTTGTTCTACAGGAAAATGTTGCTGCCAGACATAGCTAGTCATTAAGGGTTTCATTGAGGATCATTTGCTTAATCTTCTGATATGTTCCATATGGGCTCAGTTTTGCCCTGTCAGCATCGCTGTCCTTAAGTCGCCCTCTTCTAACGTGGGATTCGTTCTTAACGAGTATGAAGGGTAGCAGACATTACTACTGAGTGTTAACCATGAGCTTTCACTGGGTTCATTTGTCCATTTGCAATAATTTTATGTCATGTTTAGATATTAAAATTTGCTTAATACCATCTCAGAATATAATCCTCAGTGCTCATAAAATCTTCATAAGGAAGAGTCTCTCAACTTGTTAAGCTGTCTGAAAGGCTTGAGGACAGCTTCAGGGTTCCTGCCTCTGTGAGTTGTCACTCAGCTGGGGGAGCCTTTCTAGTGATGTGTAGCTGTCTTTGAGTGATTTGAGTACTTCTGTAAGTAACCACTTATCCACAGTCCTGTCAATAATGACAATATGCTCATTGGTAAGGAAGAGAGAGAGAGAGAGAGAGAGAGAGAGAGAGAGAGAGAGAGAGAGAGAGAGAGAGAGAAGAGTAGAGTACTGTGTTTAGCTAAACTATAAGGAAGCATTTTTAGGATAATATGTCTAACCTTCAAATTAAAAAAGAGTCAAGCTTTCGCAAAAGCTAACAATGAGATCTGAACTTGAGATAAACATTTCTCAGTAGTTTCTTCCAAGTGACCATGTAGAAAATTAGCTCCAGTATGTCCCACATGTTCTGATCCATGAAAGCACAAAGGGACAGATAACTAGTCACATGCGTGGCAAAGATAGTTTTTGTTCTTAGGCCCCATATTCAAATTTAGTTTTAATTGATGCTTTCTTGACCTCCAGTTTTAAAAGTCCACCATTCCAGAGAGCAATCTTACTCCCAGCATGTTTAATTCTGTCCATGACTCCAGCCAAAGCATGGAAATCTTTGTATAGGCAATGTAAACTGTGTTACCTATTAATTACCTGTGCCTACCAGAAGATAACTTAACTACTTACAGGTAAATCTACAAAGGAAGTAATGACACTATATAGGCACATGGAAGACCCATTTATTTGTTTTATTCCTTCCTTAATGTATCTCATTCACAGAATTCTGTCCCTAACCCCACCCCTGCTTCTTTGCCTATACAGTGGTGTGAAAAAATTCTAAAAAAAAAAATTTCCTTTCTTGCCTTGTTTAATCTCAGAATCCAGGAACTATCACTGTAGGGACCATCATCCACTCAGTTTGAATGTTGCTGTTAATTTATTTTCCTCATTTATTCCAGGAATTGGAACTTGTACAGGGATGTTTTGACCACATTAATTATAACTTAAAATTGGTACTTGGATTTTACATTTTATCATTCTAAATTATTTTATCATTTCTAATATATGGTAACATCTTTAATATGTACCAAAATCAATGATGTCTGTAGGCCATGTAGATCATTTGTGGCATTCATGACACAGGCATTATTATTTATACTTGGTTAATATTCTTGGAGTCTAGACCATGCTATTATAATCCCTTTGACATTTGAATAACCAGTTATATAAGACCATTTAAGATTGAACTGAGTCCTAGGTGTTGTTTATTCTAATGCTACGGATGGACCCAGGGCATTAAGCATGCCAACATACATTTTATGCATGAGCCTCATATCCCTAGCCCTACGAATATTAACTTATGTATCATCACTATGAAATAAGGACATACCATTTCTTAGTGATCTCATGAAAGCCACCCAGAGCAAAGTCTGAAGACAGAACCAGCAGATTGGAGGAACATTCCAGAAATGGGAGGGAAGTTTTTGACAGGCCTGTAACCAGCATCATCATCATCAGAGAGAAGTGTATCACAAAGGTGCCTGACATCTGGTACAAAGTATAGGAATCTTGTCTAGAATTTCCACTTCAGGCCCTGGTTTGAGAGCCAATACATGTTCATTTCTAACAAAATGCTAGCTAATGATGCTACTACTGGCCTAGGCATCACATTGACAGAATCACTGTCCTATAATGACATAAAGTAAAAGTGTCTTTCTACATGCCAGCTTTTAAAGTAACATAAAGAGAGCTAGCTACAACCATGAAAATTACCATTTCTGAGACTGTAAAAATATGTTTATCATCTTCTCTAGACTTCCTTCTTATCTTCAGGTCATTATTTCTCAACACTCTGGACAGAAACACTTGACATGCAGATGTATTTAAAATCTTGGGAGGTATTTGCCTAGTTTTGTTTATCTCGTAGTTTTGTGATTATCCATAATGCTCACTGTGAGTAGATTGCAGAAGAGAGGGACATCTGGGAGGGTGGGAAAATTAGCCTTTAGCCTAATTTTAAAATTATCCTTCATTCCAGAGAATTCAGTGAACTGGAGAGAAGGTTTAGTGTGGCAGTCTACAATAGAAACCAATATTTTATAATTGTACACCACTACACACCCATCATAAGTTAATTTTTCTTGTCTTGGAGATTCCTCCCCTAGCACTATGGGTCTGTAACTCTTTCTGCATTGTGTCTTCCAAATAGTTAATAGCCATATGCTCCAATAATAAAGCTATGACTATTCCTTCCATGGTATTAATATTAAGCGTAAAATTTACAAGCATGTATCTGTTGTTTGGAAATAAGAACTGTTCTTTCCTTTGTACCTGTCACGCTCCCCTTGACTCCTGGGTGTCCCTTCTGCTCAGAGCACTCTGATATCCCTCTCCTGTTTCAAGAGACTCAGTGTGATTCAAGAATACCCCAGTCAACACAAGGCATGAAGACGGAGAGAGCACTCTGCTCCCTGCTCTAGGCTTCCTGCTGGCCTTGCATTACTGCTCACAGATGTGAGAGGAGCTTTGACAGGAAGCATTAGCCAAAGCCTGGCACTGTTTTAGGACTCTGGCACAGCTGCTGCAGCCTCGATGAGTCCACTCTACATGTGGATGGAGCCACTGCATGAGTGCCTCGTGGAGGACAGCCCACACTTTCATAGCTCTACAAATTAGACTTGATTTTTCTATTTCCCTACTGGCAGCACTTTCTACTTATTCTTAACTTTAGTAAGCAAATTGCCTGCCTCTCAACAACAAAACAACAGCACTTTGGTGTTGAGAACACATTTAGAGTCCAGTTACAACTTTTCTCAACTCTAGCTCTGACCACAGGTAATGGAGATTTCTACATTGTATAGAGGAGGTCTGCTGTCTTTTTCTAACCCTCTCCAGTATTCTGCCACCTGTATGTCCGGTTTCTCTTGTTACTGACTAGCAACTTTGAGTGGATAGGGGTTTTGCAAAACATAGCCATCAGGAAAGAGGCAGATCTGTGTTCAAAATTCTTGGGAGAAAAATCCATCCAACTGATTTCTTTTCCAGAGAAAGAAGTCAGGTGTGTCAGAGTCCATCTCTTTATTTCCATGCCTCATGTATACCTACGTGCCAGCTGCGTATGTACATGTGATTATGCAAGTGTGTGCACATGCATGTGTATTTGTGCATGTGCGTGTGCATGTGTGCGTGTTCTGGGTACAGAGTAGAGAGTGGGTAAGTAGTAGTGTGGATATTGGATTGTTAAAACACAATACATTAATTTGTCTATGCTGGCTGACAAAAAGAATTGCTTCTTTGAAATCCAGCCATTGAGTAACTGAAACATAATTTGTTTTCTACCCATTTTCTCTATAGGTGAATAGAAGGGGGTTTCATTCATCAGTTCTTCATTTTCTAGTGAACATGCACTTTCAGGAAACATACTTCTCACCCAAGAACTTCACAATTTATGCTCAAGAACTTGGGAACCTACTGAAGGATAGTGAGTGAAGATTCATCACTGCATCAGTATTTGTTGTTTATCCTTAGCAAAAGTACCCAGTTTCAGATGATAGAAAAACTAAGGTTAGCCTGAAGGACCAGAACTATTTCACAGAGAAACCCAAAAGTCAAAATCTGAAGAATAGCTTACCGGCATTCAAGATGTTTTATGGACTGATGGCACTGTGCAGCTCCAAATGCCACGCATAATAAACAGTCCACCTTAGTCACTGCACATTTGCTACACTTGAACTTGTGCCTAGTTAGACTATAAGCACCTTGAAGGCCGTCTATGTGCTTTGCTCCTCTGCATAACCTACTCTTCAGCAACCACACATCAGGTGCCTCATAAGCCTCAGTGATTTATTCTGGCATTACTATTATTATTAATAGAGTGCAAAGTAACATTCCAAAAATTATTAAGCCTTGAGAACTATTTGACAGAAACAAAATGCAATCATTCTTTAATTACTGGAATAAAAATTGCAATCTTATATCAACTACTTGCATTTGAAATTAAAACGGAATAACTCATAATAATATTAGAAGAAGAAAATTAATGGTTTTGTATTAATGAGCTTCCTGGTTTATTACTTAATAAATTACTGTGAGCTACAGGAAATATTTTAGGAGGCCACGACTGGTAGACTCATTGTATTCTATGTACATTGGTGTCATGAAAAATTATTTTCCATCTTTCCGCAGAATGGAAATGATTTAACAAACTATAGAGATGCAAAATGTTGGCTCTTGGTGACCTGCTGTTTTCATGATTGTGGCATATATGCTACAAGTAAATCATGCCCATGGCAGCTTTCATTCAGGCCAATGTTGGGTTCACTGTAGATATGTTAACCATGTTCTTGGCATGGATAGCTTTATAGTTATTCCTAAGAGTAACTACTAAGTTAAAACCATTCGATTTCCCTTATAATTTTAAAAAAGTCATGTTTTTTTTTTTCTGGATTGAAATTTAGTAGTAACTTCTAATACTGGAATTGTATTACTATTTAAAATAAACCATTTACAATAGTTAAAAGACTATTTTAAGAAGACTAAAAGACAAAGATATAGAGAAGTTAATGAATCTAACTCTTACATGCGATGATAAATCAGCCATGAGCAGACAATTCTGAGGTCTAGACTAGGCTAAAGGTGTGTCTGGATAGTAAAGCACCTACAAACTCCCTACCTGTTATCATCTACCTGTCTTCTGCTGTGATCTCTCAGACATACTGTATCACCAGTCTTTACTACATAAGTAATGAGATCAGCATTTGGTAATCCTGGGAAATGATATGGAATACAAACACAAATTTCATGTTGCATCACCTACCCAATATCTTTTTCTTAAGCTCTGCTGAAGATGATAAGAATCTATCCCTTCTTCACAATAACCAAGAAACTATCTGGTCCAGCTCATGAATCCTTTAAAAATACGTATACAAGAAACATATTTAAAAAGCATTTTAACCTGGCAATATGTATAATCTCATAATTTAGTTACATTATATTTAGAACAGACACACCATAAATAGTAATTAATGTCTATTGTCCACAAGAATGTTATATTCAGTGTAATTTATAGGCTTAAGAATTAATTTGCATAGTGAACTATGACCACTTAAAAATGACAATTGTGGCTAGTCCAAAGCACTTTATCATAAAAATGGGCATATTCACTGGGGAGCTAATTTTCTATTTGGTTTCCATCTGTAAATCAATATTCAAGAGAGCCTATGGATTCTCAAGAGGAAAGCAGTGAGTTTCAGAAAAAAATGTAGTAGTTGAATATATCTAGACAATATTCACCAGGCTTCAAGACAGCAAAACCTCTATTGTTTGTTATGCTATCCAGAAACCACATTCAAGGCACAATTGCATGCAGCCTTTCATTAATTGTGAATAAGATAAAACTTGGACTTCAAAACCAACTTGTAGACTATAACCAGAGCATCACCATTCAATATATATTGTGGATATCTATACCTATACCTATACCTATACCTATACCTATACCTATACCTATACCTATACCTATACCTATACCTATCTATACCTAATCCTAACTCTAACCCTAACCCTATACCTATACCTATATCCATATCTATAATGTATATTAATATGCATAGATAGTCCACAGGCATGTTATACTTTGATGCGATTTATAAGCTGAAGATTAATTTGCATAGTGAACTATGACCACATAAAAATGAGAATTGTGACTAGTCCAAATCACTTTATCATAAGCACATACACACACACACACACACACACATACACACACACACACACACACACACACACACACACACACATATATATATATATATATATATATATATATATATATAATTGAATACATGTATATAGAGGAGAGAAAGAGGGGAAGGCAGACAGATATAGAAACAGAGAGAAACAGACGATAAATATACTCACATATATTAAATATATTAAATATAATATAAAATATATAATACATATGTACTCCTCTATATGTCCATATATATTAGAATGAAGTAAATGAACTTCATAATAGAAAACTACTGAGTCTACTGAGTCTGTTTTCAACTTTAGCTGGGTCTAGATGTATGGTAATTATAAATTCTTTGCAGGCTGTTACAGTTTAAGACAATTTCCTTTGATATTTTTGGTCAGCTATGTGGCTACCAGAGCTGTTTTCATCATTTTTCACTTCCCCTATTTCCACTGGATAGTTATTAAGTTTGTTTGGGTTTAGAATTCAATTGTTCTTTTGGTATCTTATGCAGATGCAATATTCAACCAATGAGCCCCTGTAGCTCTTCATAATACACTTTGAGTTCTTCCTTTAATTCGACAAGTAAATGTCAATAATGTTCTGATTGACTGTCTCTCAAGATTGTAGCTAGAGTTTGTCACTTTTTGTAAACATTAATCCACTGTGATGTTTGCTTCTTACACTGCAGGCAGAGCTCTCCTAAAGACTTGAAGACTTGAAGCATTCATTCACTCACTAAATCCAGATCAGATGCTGTCCAAATTAAGCTAGTGTGAAAGCTCTGTTTTGGGGTGTACCATGTACCAATTAGCCTATATAAATTTCTTCTATTAGTCCTTTAGTTTCCCAGATTGATTACTTTAGCATCTGAGATTCTGAGCCCTCTTTGCAAGCTTACCTATGAGTATTCACCCAGTCCTTTTTGTGATTAAAACATGGAAAAGAATGGAGCCTAGAACTGGAGTACTATGTGATAGAATTTTATGGTGCTTCTCCAATTCATCATTAATTTAATCATGGACTTTTTATGTGATAGATCATAAAATGTGTTACATATTCAACAAATGGTAGTGGTATCTATTTTGACACAGATATCCGTGTCTTATGAGACTGAATCAAAATCTTTGAGGTTGGAAAGATTTTATTCCAGATCTCTCATAAATCCCTCCTAGGCTGTCATAAACACAATTTTTCTTTCCTGTAAAAGAGGTGTTGGTAGCAAAATGTATATATAGCTTCATAGAAGGTGAAGGTGGCCCATGATTTTGCTTTCCTTGTCTGGTAGCTTCCCCATTTCTCCAAAGGGAAGTTAAGCAGGTCTTCTCTATTGTCCTCCATCCTGAGGATGTGCTGTTCACCAAGGTCTGGTGTAGCAAGGAGATGCTCATCAGATGCCCTTTACATCTAAAAGAGCTTCTTTCCCATGTCATAAAATTCATTCAAAGCTATCAACTGACTTCACTGTGGTTTGCCAACAGCCCTACAACATGTCACCATGTTATTACAGAGCTCGATGCCTCAAGATTAAATTAAATCTTAGCTCCCTTTTGTCTTCCAAAATTTGAAAATCTGATTTTTCCTTAATTTCATCCCATAATAAAAAGATAACCTTCTTAATTTAGTTTTGACTTATACTTTGTATCCCTCTTGGCCTTAGTATTGGGTTACAATTTATATAAGGTAAAATTGACTGGTTTCAGAGTCTGTGTCCAGTGTAAATAAATATCACTCAATAACCAAAATCCAGGCTTGAATAGTTTCATCAGTATATAATATCCTTTATTACCTCCAAATATTATTTGTGCAAGATCCTTTTCCTGAGCAAATAGAGACACGGAAAGTGAGCCAACGAAGAAGCAAGGCATGAAGACATGGGAAAGCACAGGGGACACGCCTATGAAAAATGCTGAGAAATAAAAAAATGAATACAGTACAAGACAAAGACCCCAAAAGAAGCATCAGTTCTTGACTCAAATTTTAATAAATGAATGAATAAATAAATGAATAAATGAATAAATAAATAAATGAATAAACAAGGAATGCACATGCTCTGCTTTTCTCCTTAAGGAAGTGTACTAGGTAGGAGTGGTTGGTTGTTTCTCATGTCCAGATAGGAAAAGAAGAACAAAAACCAAAACCAGAAAGGGCATATGTAGACTGACAAGGCTGCTCTCTGCCCTCTGCCCACCAGTGTTTTCCACGAAGGACTGTGGCCTCTGCTGGCCTGAATTTATGCCTGTGATCTCATTACCCAAGTGGAACCATTCCACTAGAGCAAGGGATGACCTGTAGGTGCTCCCAGTTTCAGATCCCATTGGATAATCACCTAAATGCTTATGCCAGAAGTTTTATTCAAGTGTGGGGAAATTGTGCGAACAGTGACTGTTTTTCCAACTAATGCCTCTGGCCCTCTATGGTGAGAAAAACAATTCATTCAACCACACAGGGCATATGTGCTACAGAGTACTTGTCTCTCCTACTCTGACCAGATTCTTCTGTGTCCCAGTCCTGTACACACCCCTACACAGGGAATCTTCCTCCTTGTCCGTGAGTCCATGCTCTAATTCCCTAACTCTCCACAGTGCAGCCCAGACCTGTCTTCATATAGAGCATGCTGGTGAATGGGAGCTTCAACATCATTGCTTCCAGGGATCCCACTGAGTTTTGGGGGTGGCCACTCAACTGGCTAGTGAAGGAGAGAAGCTATTGAGACTTGAAAATATGAAAATTCAGAGGCTTCTAATCCTGCCAGTTACTAAAATTCAATAGTAGATGCTTTCTGGAGATAACTGCTACCACATTATTTTGAGAAGAATTAGGAATGTAGGGAATCCTTGCTGACATCTGGTCTACCTTCCAGGTGCCATATTGCCTGTGTAGTTCTCTAAGGTTTCCTTTCCTCTTTTATTTAAGGCCTTATTTTCCTAGATTGATCAATTTGTATATTATTTAAACTTTGCTTTTTATCTCTCCTTACCTATTTTAACACGCTGTATGTATGCATATTATTATTATAATTATTAATATTATAGGCATTGAAACTTTTCATAGGTGGGTATTTATGGTTTAATCTACCTCCAATCCAAAATAAATCAGAGGATGTCATGTAACATTGCCACATAATTGGAAAATTGCCACATCATACACAAATCCACCTTTATATCTTTCTAATTGCCACGGTAGTTCGTTCAAGAGCACGTGTTGCACATAGCTGCTCTGTAATTTGAATCAGCTCCTAAGATGTTCATTGGGTTTTTTTTTTTTTTTTGACATTAGCACATTTGGAAATTCAACCAAGAACTTCTGTCAAACACATTTCAGCGTAAGTTTGCAATGGCTTTCTCATGAATAAGAATCAGCTGTTGGTTGCTTGGCAAGAACAGACGGTGTCTGATTCTGTGTCCTTCTGAAGACATCACATTAGAGTCAGGGCTTTCTATTATTCATGAAAAGATATTTGGTCATTTGATTGAGGTGGAGTCCATCAATGTTACAGATTTTGAAGAGATCTTTCATCCTTTCTTTGTCCAAATTAATGTGCAATCTGGTAGGGCAATTGAGTAAATTTCATACACTACAATATGTTGTCAAGAATATGTTCACAGACCTTGATGTTTCCTGCTCGACTCAATTATTCTGCTCTAATTTAAATGTTAATTTCCCATCAGTCAACCCTTGTATGCTTCATAGAGTTCTATAGTAGAGTTGCCTCATTCTCTCAAGTTATTTATGTATCTTTTATATTCAATTTGTAGATTCTTTCTCCTTTCTTGAATTACTGTAAATTGAACCTAGAGCCTCATGGAGGCAAGCCAAATATCTGTCATTAGCATATAAGTATGGTGCACATATATTTATTTTCTTAGTATATTTATCCATTACTGTAATTATTTACTTAAATGCAAAATTATGGAAGACAAATCCAAAATATAAACAAAAATCAGCAAAACTAGTTGTACATCAAACAGATGATTTAATATAAAAAGATATAAAGGATAGTAAAAAATGAATAAAAACTATACTTTGATTTATATATTTTTTGCTTAAAGATTAGAAAAACCCTCTGCAACTTAGAATTACTCTGATAACTAAGATAGATACAAATTTAACATAACTTCTGAAACATATATTCAATAGGAAACAGAGCAAATATAATTCATAATTTCATTTGCAAACCCAAATCTTGTGTACATATCAAATTCTCTGTACATGTTTTTACTCTATTGACACAGCTGAGCAATGGCCAAATGCAGAGAAAGTTTGCCTTTCCTGGAGACCATGGTGTGGGTGTGGTCTTACATAGACAATTTAATTGTTCAGAAAGGTCTCACATAAGTGACATTTTTTATGTGTGTGAATGTTTTGACTGCATGTATGTCTATGCAGCCATTGCGTGTTTGGAGCCTTCAAAGTCTAAAAGGTGGCTTTGGAATCCCTGAACCTGGAGTGATAGGTGGTTATGTGAGGGTACTGTGAATTGAACTCAGGTCCTTGGAAAGAGTAGCCAATGCTCTTAACCACCAAGTCATCTTCGTCACTTTATCCCTATTTGTGACATTTCTTTGTATTCTTTGATTATTCTGAAAGCTGCCTTTTACATTCCAAATGGAATGAACAAATATTTCAGTCTTAGCTCTATTTGGTACTACTAAATGTCTATGTCCTAATAACCACATCACCTCTACCCAACGTACAATGCTCTGGGTAGTTTATTTGTGCCTGATTTTCTCCTGCTACTCAGTCCTCCAGCATTTGCTCCTCCCATTCTTCTGCTTTGTACACATAAAATAAATCTTGTCAGTCCTGTACCTCTCCCTTTTACTGAATGACTCACCAGGAGGATGGTACAGGCTGCTTTCTCTGTATGTAAACATCTCCCTTCTCCAGCATCTCATGCTAGACATATATACATCTTTCTTCTTCTTCTCTGAACACACCCACTCTTTCTGTCCTATCCAACATTAGCAACCAAAATCCTTATGCATTTCTTGAATGATATGAATAAAATTTCATTAGAGTTCTACTACTAGCTTTCATAAGTATACTGTAGCAGGAGTCAAGCCATTATATGCTTTACAGTATCAATTCTAGGTTTATATGCATACTCAAGATCATATTTGAATTGCTTCCCCTTCTCAAAGTCCAGCTTAGTTCCCTCCTCCTCTTCTGCAAAACTTACCTTGGTTCATTTGAATTAGGTTGACAATGGCACAGCCAACTAAGAAAAGTGTAATAATATGAGGTGGGGCTCATTAGAGAAAGCTGTCTGCACTTCCACAGACTGTGAACTATCCTTTGGCTGCCCTCATTTTAAAAGGTCAGAGGAACTGGCAGGGATGCTCTTGCTTCTATCCCATGGACCTTGAACTTGACCTTGCAAGGTGAAGATAGCCAATGGTCTTTTAGGAGCTTGTTAGACCACTGTAGCCAGCAGATGGGCCAAGTGTCAAACACAGGGAACTCCTGCCACTGTTGCTGACACTGTTAAAAGACAAGGCAGCCTTTGAGAACCATCACTTCACAATGAGCTGACAGCTCCCACAGCAGTGCTGGGTGGTCAGAGCCCAGACCCTGCTGCGGCCTCAACCTAGGATCCACTTACAGGATAGCAATCTGTCTTAGGCCACTATGTTCATTTCATTCGCCCCAAATAGAACACATTTACTTTTCATTTCTTGGGTGGGACCCTGCACAGATAACATCCTAGGCTCTCCTAATATCCGAAAGGCATTTAGTTCATTTACTTTGTGTACTAAGAATACTTAATGTAAGATTCTAAAAATGATACTGAATTACAATCAATTAAAAATCACAGATACAGTAAAGAAATAATACTTCATCACAGTCTTTAAAAAAATGTAAGATCATTTGTATGACATACAATATAAAATATAATATTATTTAATGAAAGGGAAAATATGATTTTTTTAAATAAAATATGGTAATAAATATCATTCAACACCAAATATGTAGCATAACATAGTGCTGCTCCCTTGATTCTAACATTTACATTAATTTCAATTTAATATTTATTAACAGTTATTCTTGGAGTAAAAATATAAAACTACTTGATGATATGATTTGCTAAAAGAAACTGTGGACTCTGCTGGTCTCTTGGATTTTGTTCAAAATATATTGGATCATTATACCAACACTTTTTGCAGTCCTAATGTTTTACCATATCTAATTCTGATCCTAATTTGTACCCTCTAATCAATGAATTTTCATGACTTAGTGGTAATCTATTCTGATAACTTACAATTGTTTTCTTAACCTATATCCATTTAAGAACATTCTAACTTATCAGTACATATGGTTCTTGTTTTGTTTTGTTTGGTTTGGTTTGGTAGCTTTTGGAAAGACACTTGTGAGAAGCGGTTTTTACCATTGCAACTTCAGAAAGAGTACTAACTCCTCAATGACATTATCTTTGAAAGATATGTGTGTGTGTGTGTATTGAACCTGTCAAAAGTCCCAGAGACCTAGAATGTGAGAGGCTCCTAAGAGTCAAAGGGAGCCACTCAAAATAAACAGGGCTCCCAGTAAAGGGATGGGGTCACCAAACTTCCTCCAAAATTTTGTTCCAGAATTGTTCCCATCTTAAAGAAACAGAGGGACAAAAATGGGGCAGAATTTGAAGGAAAGGCCATCCAGTGACAAGCTCAACTTGGGATCTATCCCGTGGGTGGCACCAAACCCTGACAGTATTACTGATGACATGTGCTTACAGACAGGAGCCTAGCATGGCTGTCTTCTGAGAGGCTCTTTCAGCAGCTGACTATCATAGGTGCAGACACAGCCAACTATTGAACTGAGGCCAGGGGCCCCTATGGAAGAGTTAGAGGAAGGACTGAAGGATCTGAAGGGGAAGTCAACCCCATAGAAAGACTAACAGTCTCTGCTAACCTGGACTCCTGGGAGCTCCCAGAGACTAAGCCAAAGAGCATACATGGCTGGTCAGGTCCACAGTCCCCAGCCCATTCATAACAATGGACTGCCTTGTTTGCCCTCAGTGGGAGAGCATGTAACTAATCCTGTAGGAACTTGATGCACCAGGAAGTGGGTTGGTGGGAAGAGTGAAGCAGGGGTGGGTGGGACTGTGGGGGAGCACCTTCTCAGAGGCAAAGGGGAGGAAATGGGATGAAGAACTCTGGAAGGAGGGAACTGAAACATTTGGAATATAAGTAAATAAAACTATTTAAAAAGAAGATGTGTGTTTGCATGTATGTGTATATGTGTGCAAGTGTTTGTGTATATGTGTATGTGTGTATATGTGTGTATATGTGTGTGCATGTGTGTATGTGATTTGTGTATCTGTGTATATATTTGTGTGAGTTGTGTATATTTGTGTATAGGTGGTGTGTGTGTTTCTGTGTATGTGTGTTTGTGTGTATGTTTATGTGTGTGGGGTGTATGGGTGTGTGTATGTGTGTACATGTAAATGTGTGTGCTCTGTGTGTGTGTAGTATGTGTGCATGTGTGTAAAAGTGCACATGGATGCATGTGCATGCTTATGTATACATGTATATATTTGTGTGTGTATGTGTCTGTGTGTTTGTCTCTCTTTGTTTGTATGTGTGTGTGTATGTGTGTGTATGATGCACTTTCCATATGAACTGACATTTAAGGATGAATTCCCATCACTTCCTTTATATCTATTATGTTTATCAACATGTTTGTGTGATAGCATCTGTATTTTTCAAATAAAAAATGAATTTCCCAGATGAAAAGTTAGATGTCAGCAGAGATTATAAAATATTTTATTTATTTTTATTTATATATATTGCCTTTTTACCTACATGTAAACCACTTTCCTGCAGTGCCTGCCCATTGCAGAAGAGAGGCTAGAGGCCCTGGAAGCAGAGTATGAGGTGTCTGGAAACCACCTGATACAGGTTCTGGGAACAGAACCCTGGTCCACTTGTCATCTCTCTAACTTTGCTGATGTATGTTTTAACATAGATAACTAAAATCTTTGACACTTAGAGGTATGTGTTTTGTTTACTCTAAAAGCAGTTTCTGGTGACTAAGGGGACAGAATACCAAATATTATGGAGCAGTCTAGATGATTAAGAAGAAGAAGAGAAGAAAGAGAAGGAGAAAGAAAAAGGAAATCAAATGATACTTATCTCCTGTCTCCATCTGTACCTGTCAGCTGGACTACTCCACAGGCCTCTGTGCACCGGTCCTACCAGTAGAACGCTGGGCTCCCAGGAGTGCTGACATAGGCTTACAGGCCCACAGGAAGAATAAGTTACAACCAGAGACAGCAAGAATAACTAACACCAGAAGTACCCAGATGGTGAAAGGCAAGAACAATAACCCTACCAACAGAAACCAAGGCTACTTGGCATCATTAGAACCCAGCTCCCCCAACACAGCAAGTCCTGGATACCCCAATACACCAGAAAAGCAAGATTTGGATTTAAAATTTCATCTCATGTCACTGAAAGAGGACTTTAAGAAGGACATAAATAACTCCCTTAAAGAAATACAGGATAAACAGAACAGGTCCTTAAAGAGGAAACACAAAATATCCCTTAAAGAATTACAGCAAAATACAACCAAACAGGTGAAGAAATTGAACAAAACCATCCAGGATCTAAAAATGGAAATAGAAACAATAAAGAAACCACAAAGGAAGAGAACTCTGGAGATAGAACACCCTAGGATAGAAATCAGGAGTCATAGATACAATCATCACTAATAGAATACAAGAGATAGAAGAGAGACTCTCAGGTGCAGAAGATACAATAGAAAACACTGATACAACAGTCAAATGAAATACAAAATGCAAAAAGCTTCTAACCCAAAATATCTAGGAAATCCAGGACACAACGACAAGACCAAACCTAAGGATCATAGGTATAGAAGAGAGTGAAGATTTTCAGCTTTAAAGGCCAGCAAATATCTTCAACAAAATTATAGAAGAAAATTTCCCTAACCTAAAGAAAGAGATGCCCATGACCATAGAAGAACCCTACAGAACTCCAAATAGATTGTACCAGAAAAGAAATTCGTCCTGTCACATGATAATCAAAACACCAAATGCTATAAACAAAGAAAGAACATTAAAAGCATTAAGGGAAGAAGGCCAAGTAACGTATAACGACAGACCTATTAGAATTACACCAGACTTCTTTCCAGAGACTATGAAAGCAAGAAGATCATGGCCAGATCTCATACAGACACCAAGAGAACACAAATGATAGCCCAGGTTACTATACCCAGCAAAACCATCAATTAGCATAGATGGAGAAACCAAGATATTCCATAACAAAACCAAATTTACACAATATATTTCCACAAATCCAGCCCTACAATGGATAATAGATGAAAAATGCCAACACTGGGAAGGAAAATACACCCTAGAAAAAGCAAGAAAATAATCTTTCAACAATCACAAAAGAGGATAACCACACAAATATAAAAGCAACATCAAAAATTACAACAAAAATACACCCTAGAAAAAGCAAGAAAATAATCTTTCAACAATCACAAAAGAAGATAACCACACAAATATAAAAGTAACATCAAAAATAACAACAATCACTATTCCTTAATATCTCTTAACATCAATGGACTCAATTCTCCAATAAAAAGAAATAGACTAACAGACTGGATATATGAACAGGACCCAGCATTTTGCTGCACACAGGAAACACACCTCAGTGTCAAAGACGAACACTAGCTCAGAGTAAAGGGCTGGAAAACAATTTTACAAGCAAATGGTCCCAGGTAACAAGCTGAAGTCACCATTCTAATATTGAATAAAATTGACTTTTACCCAAAAGTCACCAAAAAAGACACAGAACACTTCATACACATCAAAGGAAAAAATTACCAATAGGAACTCTCACTTCTGAACATCTATGCTCCAAATACAAGGGCACCCACATTCATAAAATAAACTTAACTAAAGCTCAAAGCATACATGGTACCTCACACAATAATTTTGTGTGATGGGGAACCTCATCACCCCACTCTCCTCAATGAACAGATCAGAGAAACACAAAATAAACAGAGACACAATGAAACTATCAAAAGTTATGGACCAAATAGATTTAACAGATATCAATAGAATATTTCATCCTAAAACAAAGGAATATACCTTCTTCTCAGCACCTCATGGTACCATGTCCAAAACTGACCATAACACAAAACAGAACCTCAACAGATATAAGAAGATTGAAATAATCCCACACATCCTATCAGATCAGTACAGATTAAGGCTGGTCTTCAATAGCAACAAAAGCAACAGAAAGCCCACATACATGTGGAAGCTGAACACTACTCAATTATAACTTGGTCAAGGAAGAAATAAGGAAAGAAATTGGAGGCTTTTAAGAATTTAATGAAAATGAAGACATCATACCAAAACTTATGGCACAAAATGAAAGCAGTGCTAAGAGAAAAGAGAGAGCTTACACTAGCAGCTTGACAGCACACCTGAAAGCTCTAGAACAAAAAGAAGCAAATACACTTAAGATTAGTAGATAGCAGGAAAATAAAACTATGGTCAGAAATCAACCAAATAGAATAAAAAAGAACTATACAATGTATCTACCAAACCAGAAGCTGGTTCTTTGAGAAAATCAACAAGATAGGTAAACCCTTAGCCAAACTAACCAGAGGACCCAAATTATTAAAATTGGAAACGAAAAGGGAGAGCTAACAAGATGCCCAGCATGTAATAAGGATGCATGCTCCACTATGTTCATAGCAGCCTTATTTATAATAGCCAGAAGGTGGAACCCAGATGTCCTTCAACAGAGGAATGGATACAGAAAATGTGGTATATTTACATAATGGAGTACTACTCAGATATTAAAAACAATGAATTCATGAAATGGTTGGAACTAGAAAATATCCTGAGTGAGGTAACCAAAACACAAAAAAGCACACATGGTATGCACTCACTAATAAGTGGATATTAGCCCAAAATCTGGGAATACCCAAGATACAATTCACAGTCCAAATGAAGCTCAAGAAGGAAAACCAAAGTGTGGGTACTTTGGTTCCTCTGAGAATTGGAACAAAATACTCACCAAAGCAAATATGGAGATAAAGTATGGAGCAGAAACTGAAAAAAAGCCATTCAGGGACTGTCCTATTCATTCCATAAGTAGTCACCAAACCTTGACACTATTGTGGATGTCAAGAAATTCTTGCAGAAAGGAGCCTGATATGGGTGTCTACTGAGAGACTCTTCCAGAGCCTGACAAGTACAAAGGTTGATGCTTACAGCCAACCATTGGACAGAGTGCAGGATACACAATGGAGGAATTAGAGAAGGGACTAAAGGAGTTGAAGGGGTTTGCAGCCACATAGAAAGAACAACAATATCAACCAACCAGATCCCCCAGAGCTCCCAGAGACTAAGCCACCAACCAAGGGATACACATGGCTCCAGCTGCATTTGTAGCAGAGGATTGCCTTGTCAGGTATCAATGGGAGGAGAGGTCCTTGGTCCTATGAAAGTTCAATAGATAGCCCAGGCAGGTAGGATTGGGGTTGGTGGAGCAATACCCTCATAGAAGCAGGGGGGAGAGGATGGGATAAGGGTTTTTCTGGGAGGGGCAAAACTGGGAAAGGGGATAATGTTTAAATATAAATAAAGAATATATCCAATAAAAAAAAAGATGATTCAGATATATATAGGTAAGCAAAACACCCACAGGCCATAGTCTACATTCCTGGTATTCTTCCATTACCCAGCACCAAATGCCCATTTATTCTTACAATTCTACCTAATTTTAAAGGCCTTATTTTTTCTCCTTTTTCCACTCTATTAACCTTTTAGAATATAAAATTTTGCTATGAATGACTCATATTCCATTTTTAATTGCTTTATCTTTTATAGGACTAGAGTTTCAAGTCCCTCAAGAAAATCTATTTAACAGCCTATCATTTACTGTTATCCATTAATAGCTTCCCTATAATTAGGCTAGGATTTGGTACACAGACCAAATAAGCAAAAAACAGAACTGATTTCCCAGGTTCTTTGTGTGTGTGTGTTTGTGTGTGTGTGTGTGTGTGTGTGTGTGTGTGTGTGTGTGTGTGTGTGGCTTACAGGTCGTGGTCCAGCTAGTCCAACATTGGCTGCCTTTTGACAGAGAGTCCAAGAATATGATAGTTGTTCAGTCCAGCAGGCTGGATATCTCAGGTGGTCTTCAATATACATCACAATCCTGAAGAAGTAAATTTAATACCAGCACAGGAATGCTTCAGTTTCAGGATACATATACTTGCCAGTAAAGGTAAGGGCATAAAAAGCTCCCTTTTTCTATGTCCTTTTATGTAGGCTATCTATCACCAGAAGGTGTGGTCCAGATTAGGGTGGGCTTTCCCACCTCAAATGATTTAATCAAGAATGATCCTTACATGTATAACCAGATACTTAGGTTTAGTTGATTCCAGATGCTGACAAATTGGCAACCAGGATTAATATATATGCATATTTATATGCATATTTATTTAATATATACCATATTATATACTAATATATACATTAATAATATATGGGATATTTGCAAGTGAAATTTTAATTAAAAAACATGATATGTTTACCTAAGTAAGTCTACAAAGTCAGAGCAATAGGCTTGTTTCAAAGTGGAAGTATTGAACTTTAGTGGAAAATGTGAATAATTTTCTGATATCTGTTGTTGATATTTAATTCAACCTTATCTCAAATGTATAACAGTACCTGCTACAAAGTTTCCATGAGTGTGGGAAGAAAGGGAATTGATGTTTACATCACTTATATTTAAAGGAAAGGCACCATTTACCAATGTTGCACTCATTTTAATGTGTGTTAATTATGGCTACCAAATATTCTCAAATTCTGTACACGGGGGTAAAATGACTTCTATCTTCATTGTCAGTTTGATAAATGAAAACCTTTACTTGAAAAAGAAAGTGAAAGACACGAGACTGTGCTGATTCTTTAGAATGACTCTTTCATAACCCTGGCGGGTAATAATGATGGCAAAATGTTTTACTCCAGTTCTTGGTTAGTGGGATGGTTAACTGACTGAGTTTTGGCTTGATTGATATTGATACAAAACAAATACTCCATGGATGCTAAATATGGTCCAAAGCACAGGATTCAGTGATTTAGTGTTTCAGACTTAGAATATAGGTTGTCTGTTGCCAAGGGGAAATTCATAGAATACCAAATACTCAAGTTAATGCTTTTCAACAGAGAGCGGGTTGTTTGGGGAGGGTCTCATTACTAAAGTATCAGTCCCGCATGACCGGATGGCTTTCTGAGATGGGTACAAAATGGGGGCTCTCTTTCTTTGCAAGGCTTCCCTGTCCGTGCCTCTGTCTGGAGAGTGTCTTTGTCTGGAGAGTGCCCCTGAACACAGGTGGCTGCTGGCCTTGTCTGAAAAGTGTCCCTATACAGAGCTCTCTGTAAGGCTGCAGAACTCAGCTCTGGTTATCCGCCTGCATGATAATTAGGTGCTGTACTATAAGCAATCAGCCCTTCCTGCTCTTTTGATGTTATTAACGATCATCCCTTTCCACCCACACCCCAAAAGGCCCTTATATAACCTATTCCTGAAACAATAAAGTAGACCCTTGGAGCTGCAGAGCTCTCCAGAGATCATTCTGTCCATCCTCACGGCCCTCTGAACCCTGATCTCCAGCTCTGCTCCTTTTGTCCTCTCATACTGATGGCTGCAGCCTCCAAGGAGAAAAATGGACCCACAGGCTGTGTGTTAGGTAGGACAGCATGCATATTCATTCGTTTTAGTAGTATTAGCTGACCCTTGTGGTTCCTTGCTTCTATGCCAAATTCAGCTAGAAATTATATTTGTTGATAATTACCTCTAACGACCATTCATTGATATTGGATTAATTTTTTATTAATTGTGGTTACCAAATATTCTCAAGAAAAAGCCTTTTATAATGTAAAAAAATTGGTAAACCAATGATATGGTCAATAAATATCATTGATAAGTATTGAAAAAAAGTCTTCATAAGTACTAAATAAATCATTCAACCACTGCAAATCTATTAGAAATGATGCATGGCTAACTACATAATGAAATAGGATTCCTGGTACTATTTTAAATTGGAACAGACTGAAACTTATGTTTCTTAATAAGAAATATAAAAGTTACTTTTGCTCCTTCTGTAATTTAGCTGCTAGTATTAAGAAGCAGAACACATATATTATTAATTGAGACCAGAATAATGAGGCAGACCCTTTTAATTACCCAATGCCTTCAAACAAGGAAGTATCCTTATGTAATATCACATACATTTATATATGTATATATTTTTATAACTAAATCATAATTATAAGCTTGGCTGGGATAATAAGCCATCCTTAGATGCCCTGTGATTTTATGAGTCTGTCTTTGGTTGTCATTCTCTTTTGTCTCCCTCTTCCTTTCATTTTCTATCTTTCCTTACTGTTATTGATACATATTCCCAATTTCCTAAGCTCTGTGGGATCTGAGATAATAAAGAAACAGACATATTTTATTAGCTTAACACTCAGTCAATGGTGAAATCATAAGTGAAATGACTGTGCTAATGTGCACAGCTAGGGATGAAACAAGGTCTAGTATCTGCAGTCTGGAAGTTTCTACTTCAGTAGATTCACTATGAAATGATGCTTGGAAATATATTATACTGTGAGTAATCCCTATGTGTGTTTACTTGCTGATTCCCTGTGCAAAAATAAGTTTATTATATCCTCCATTATTATTTCTTCTTTGATCTCAAAGTTACTGCATTGTGTATTCTAATACATGTGAAATAATGAGATGTATTTGGCTGAAAAGAAAGGGTTGTGTGCTCAGAATGAGGAATGCGCAGAAAACTATGTCTCCCCAAATACCTATAGATCAGGTTAGGACAACCTCTAGATTTCTGATTTCATGACAGGGTAAATAAAAGACATCTCTATCTTACTGATCATGGTGGTTTGAATTAGTTTGAATTCCCCATTGGCTCTTGTAATTTAATGATTGGTCCCCAGTAAATAGTACTTTGGTGGGGGAGTGTATTGAAACAATTTTACTGGGGCAGTGGCTTTGCCAGACTTTCCCATTTTGCTCCTGAGTAAATAATACAAAGATATCAGAAATTCTTAACAAACTACAAACCTAAACTGGGCAGGTTCTGAGACTGTTATAACTGGCTATTAATAACCAGATAAATACCCTATTACTTGCCAACTGAGTCCTGCTCCATTTCATGTGTGTTCCCAATGAGAGCTTCTTTTGGCCAGGTACTCATTGTCCATCCTCATCCTCTATCTCCTCATGGTCCCTATCTGAGACTCCCTGACTCGATCTCAAGTGTTGCTCTCTCCCTCCTGCCCAGCCACAAGTTCTAGCCTCTTATTAATCAATCAGAAATTATGGGCAAGCATTCTTTACAGCACATTGGTCAATACAATACCTATGTCCAGACTGCAACCTGATTTGGGGGCACAGAATTCAGCATCTGAATACAGAGTGCATAAGACCAACTCCAGCAGATGCAGTACAGCCATGCTTGACAATGCTTATCACACGGGGCAGTGAACTTAGACAGTTCGTGACCTCTTCGCTTTGAGTTCTGTTTCTCTGCTTCATCTTTGTGCTTGAAGGTATGGTCTCTCAGCTCCCAACTCTGGCTCCCTGCTGCACTGACTCTCCTGTCATATGGAATCTCTCTCTGGAATGCTAAGCCCAAATAAACTCTTTCTTCTATAAGTTCCCTCGATAATGATATTTTATCACAGCAACAGAAAGCAAGCCGTAAACTGACCAAATGATTTAATTTTAGAAATTTTGTTTGTAATCTAGATTTGACGAAATGTTGTTATGGGTTAATATGAAAGTACAAGTTAGTTACAAGTTACAAAAACAAATATTGATTACCTTATGTTGTTGATGTTTGGAGATCAAGGTACTCATGTCTGGGTGGATTCTCCTTGAATGCTCTCCTCTCTGCCTTGCAGTGATTATCTTTATTGTCTGCTTCTGTCATCAGTCTATGAACTCCTGCTTACCAGAGTCCAGACATGGTCCAGACATCTGTTTATTTCCAAATCTCTTAGCATATTGAGGATGATGAGTTGTTGTCTCCATGCTCTACAGGTGGCATAGTCATATCCAGTGATTTCTCCCTCTACCCATATCCCTTGCTGTGTGGCTTTATAGCTCTTCCCAGGGACAAGTGGCGTCTGTTCCTCCCGCATGACTTGTGATCTGAACTTGTCTTTTAGCTATTTTGTCCCTACAGTGCAATAAACTCTATAACATTTAATCCTGAGCCTTAGCCAAAAGAGGTATTACTTACTCATTTCTGCTCACTCTTTAGGATTCCTGCCTCACTCTATCAACAAGAATGACATTATTGTGCAAATGTGTATCTAATACAGACTTTGAATTGTTCAAAATCACTTAAATAACTAACAAATTTACATAGTAGGAAAGCTGAAACACATTCACTCGCTATGGTCTCAACTTTTCCTTTTCTTTCCCCCCCCCCACCCCTTTCACATTTTACCCATCAGCTTATTCCACAAGACAGCAATCCACAACACCCATTGTTGATGCATTAGCCTCTTTCTAGATGTATGATCTTGGCAAACCACTCAATTGCATTTTTAGTTTCCTCTTTAAGGGAACAGAGACATTACTGATTATTGATAGTACATTGCCAATCTGCCATGATGATTAGATTGTAGACAATATTTGGGAAAGTGTTTTTGGAAGCTATTGCATGCATAACCTGAATGGAGCAATATAACTACCAGTCTCCTTGCAAAGAATGAGAGGAGGCAGAGAAAATGAAGGAGGAGAAGCGTAGGATGATTGATAGTCCCTGGGACTCCTGGGGTCAAATGGTAACTGTGAATCTGCACATACATGCTTCTTTTTCTACCAGCCTTATCAAGTTTAGTGATGGATTTCTTTTCTTGACAAATTGCCATTGCAGGTTATTTCCTAGATGATATTTCCACAAATGGAAAATCATTCTCCATTTCCTGAATGGCACTAAAGAAAGTTATTATTTCCCATCTGATTCCACAGAGCTCACATTCAGATTTACCAGCAAGAGGGTCAATAAAAACAGGGCTACTGCCAATAGCAATTGAAAGTGGTTACCTCTCTATCTGGCGACAATGTGTCACCTCACAGGTTGCATCTTCTGAATGATAAAACATAATTCACTGCATCAAGTAAATCACTTCTAGATTCTCTGTAACATGAGAGCTACTTAAGGAGATTTTCTATTGCCTTTAAAATAAAAAAGAAGTTGTGTGTGGTTATGTAAAAGGATCAAGGATAAAAAAATGAACACATATTTGAAGGTGACCTTTTAAGACTTATTTTAAAAGCACTAATAATACAACCCTTCCTACTGATTTAGGAAATTACTTACCTCTAATATTTAGCTTCATTTTTAATTTACTTAAAGAAGTTATTGTGCTATTATACACGGCCTTAAATTCCCTTGTGTTATTTGTAGCTGGATATTTTTACTTGATGATTGCTGAGTTTTAAAGAAGTTAAATAACAGGTATTTCTTCCTCATAACATTTTGGTGCAAGTAAATTATCTTTAAAAAGAGAAAGAGTTGTGATTCTTTCTTGGCATACACTCAGGCAAAACATGGAAACACAATATAATCTTCAGCCAAAACATTAAACACAGAATGAAATAAATAAATACTTATTTTATAAAAATTATAAATGTTTGCATTTGACCATCTTAGTAGATATAGAAGACGTCTTTGACAAACTATAACACACCTTCATAATAATAGTCCTGGAAAGATTAGGACTACAAGGCATATACATAAATATAACAAAGACACTTATAACAAACTAATAGTCAATATCAACTAAAATGGAATGAAACTCAAAGAAATTCCCCTAAAATCAGACAAGACAAAGCCTGCTTACTCTCTCTATATCTACTCAATAAAGTACTTTAAGTCTAAACTAGATCAATAAACAACTAAAGGATATCAACAGGTATACATTGGAAAAGAAGAAGTCAAGGTATCTGTTTTGCAGATGGTATTATGATAGCATACACAAGTGACCCTAATAGTCCCATTTTGGAATTCCTACAAAATTTTCAGCAAAGTAACTGGATACTAAATTAATTCACAAAAAATTCTTAAAAGCTCTCTTACGTACAAATGGCAGACTGGAAAAGCAATCAGGAAACACCTTTCCCAGTATCCTTGAATAATATATAAATATCTTGGGGAAGCTCTAACCAAACAAATGCAATACATGTATGATTTAAAACATCAAATCAGCCTTAAACAGGATAAGGGAAATAAAAGCAGTGTATAATAGCCCAATGACTTCTTCAAGTAAATTAAAAATGTAGTCAAGAGAAGGGCCATCAGCAGTGGAACCAAGAAGGCACATAAGAACTCTCTGCCTCCCGCCAGTCAGTTACAAGAGTCTCTCCGCCATCTTGGATCTCAGGCACCAGAGAGATCAGACAGACTGAGGTACGCAAATAAAACCCAAGGCCAACATCGCGGGGGTCTAAGCCCAACAGGCGTTGGCCTGCACCCAGGCCCTGGGCTGCTGAGAGCCATTAGTGTGCGAACCAGGCCAGGAGGTTGGCCGCCAGTGCACACTCTGCCATTTTGACTACGGGAAGCCAGAGAGTGCTAGCAGGCAAAGTCAGCTAAGAGTCATAGCCCATGGCTAACATAGCAGGGGGTCTAAGATGGACAGGCCTTGAACTGACCCCAGGCCCTGGGCTGCTCTGTGGGCCATCTGTGTGCCAACCCAGCCAGGAGGTTGTTAGCCCAGCAGACTCTCCGGGCACTTTCAGGGAGCGAGTGCATGCCGCCATCCTGGCTACCTGACAGAACCAATTAACACTCATAGCCCGAGGGGAACTTTGCTCGGACCTTGGCCTTCCAGGCTTTTGCCTAGACTCAGGGCCTCAGCAGCTAGGCTAGCCTTGTGTGCACCAACCTGGTTGGGAGATAGGCTGCCCAGCAGAGTGACCAGCACTCAGAAAAGGTCCTGCAGCAGCATAGACCATCAGCACTCACTGAAAGAGCAAACAGCCACCGCCTGGTTCACACAGACAACCTGGAGCAAGGCACGCTAGGGCTGCAAGGACACCCAAGAGGAGGGCAGCACATTAGCAATCTGTAACAGGGGAAACCCAGCCATCCAGTGTTGCAGAAATAGCCAAATAGCCTCACAGGAGGCACAAATACCAGCCATAGAAAAGACCAACTAATGCCAGAAATAACAAGATGGCAAAGGGCAAACGCAGGAACGCTACTAACAGAAACCTAGGCAATATAGCAGCATCTGAACCAAACTCTCCAACATCAGCAAGTCCTGATTATGCAAACACACCAGAAAAACAAGATTTGGATTTAAAATCACTGTTCATGATGCTGCTAGAAGAACACAAAAAGGACATAAATGAATCTTTTAAAGAAATACAGGGGAACATGGATAAGCTAGAAACCCGATTAATGGAAACACAAAAGTCACTTAAAGAAATTCAGGAGAATAAGGCTCAAGAGATAGAAGCCAATAAAGAAGAAACACACACACACACACACACACACACACACACACAAACTTAAAGAAATGCAGGAGAAAGTGAGTCAAACAGCAGAAGTCATGAAAGAGGAAACACAAAAGTCTCTTAAAGAATTACAGGAAAACACAAACAAGCAAGTGAAGGAGCTAAACAAAACCATCCAGGATCTAAAATCAGAAGTAGAAACAACTAAGAAATCACAAAGGGAGACAACTTTGGAGATAGAAAACCTTGAGAAGAAATCAGGGGCCATAGATGCAAATATAAACAACAGAATACAAGAGATGGAAGAAAGAATCTCAGATGCCGAAGATACCATAGAAACCATTGACTCAACAGTCAAAGAAAATGCAAAATGCAAAAAGCTTGTATCCCAGAACATCCAGGAAATATAGGACACAATGAGAAGACCAAACCTAAGGAGTATACGTATAGATGAGAGTGAAGATTTACAGCTGAAAGGGCCAGCAAATATCTTCAACAAAATTATGGAAGAAAACTTTCCCAACTTAAAGAGAGAGATGCCCATGAATATACAAGAGCCTACAGAACTCCAAACAGACTGGACCTGAGCAGAAATACCTCTCATCACATAATAATCAAAACCCCAAATGTACTAAACAAAGAAAGAATAGTAAAGGCAGTAAGAGAGAAAGGCCAAGTAACATATAAAGGAAGACCTATCAGAATCACACCAGACTTCTCACCAGAGACCATGAAAGCTAGAAGATCCTGGGCAGATCTCATGCAGACTCTAAGAGAATGCAAATGTCAGCCAAGACTACTATACCCAGCAAAACTCTCAATCACCATAGATGGAGAAACTAAGATATTTCATGACAAAACCAAATTTACACAATATCTTTCTACAAACCCAGATCTACAAAGAATAATAGGAGGAAAACTCCAATCCAAGGAGGGAAACGACACCCTGGAAAAAGTAAGATAGGTACCTTCTTTCATCAAACCCAAAAGAAGATAACCACTCAAATATAAAAATAACATCGAAAATGACAGGAACTAATAATCTCTACTCCTTAATATCTCTTAATGTCAATGGACTCAACTCCCCAATAAAAAGACATAGACTAACAGACTGGATAAGGAAACAAGACCCTACATTTTGCTGCATACAGGAAACACACCTCATTGTCAAAGACAAATACTACCTTAGAGTAAAAGGCTGGAAGACAATTTTACAAGCCAATGATCTCAGGAAACGAGCCGGAGTAGCCATTCTAATATCAGATAAAATTGACTTTCAACCTAAAGTCATCAAAAGAGATACAGAAGGACACTTCTTGCTGGTCAAAGGAAAAATCCACCAAGAAGAACTTTTAATTCTGAACATCTATGCGCCAAATGCAAGGGCACCCTCATTCATAAAAGAAACTTTACTAAAGCTCAAAGCACATATTTCACCCAACACAATTATTGTGGGTGACTTCAACACCCCACTCTCCTCAATGGACCGATCAGGAAAACAGAAACTAAACAGGGGCACAATAAAACTAATTGAAGCTTTGGACCAATTGGACTTGACTGATATTTATAGAGCATTTCACCCTAAAGCAAAAGAATATACCTTTTTCTCAGCACCTCATGGTACCTTCTCCAAAACTGACCATATAATTGGTCACAAGACAGTCCTCAACAAATATAAAAAGATCGAACTAATTCCATGCCTCCTATCAGATCACTATGGAGTAAGAGTGGTCTTCAATAGCAACAAAAACGACAGAAAGCCCACATACACATGGAGGCTGAACAATACTCTACTCAATGACACCTTGGCCAAAGAAGAAATAAAGAAAGAAATCAGAGACTTTTTAGAATTTAATGAAAATGAAGGCACAACATACCCAAATCTTTGGGACACAATGAAAGCAGTGCTAAGAGGAAGAAAACTCATAGCCCTGAGTGCCTCCAAAAAGAAAATGGAGAGTGCATACATTAGCAGTTTAAGGACACACCTGAAAGCCCTGGAACAAAAAGAAGCCAATTCACCCAGGAGGAGTAGAAGACAGGAAATCATCAAACTCAGGGCTGAAATCAATCAAATGGAAACAAAGAGAACCATACAAAGAATCAATGAATCCAGAAGCTGGTTTTTTAAGAAAATCAACAAGATAGATAAACCCTTAGCCAGACTGACCAAAGGGCAGAGAGAAAGTATCCAAATTAACAAAATTAGAAATGAAAAGGAAGATATAACAACAGAAACTGCGAAAATTAAAAAAAATCATCAGATCCTACTACAAAAGCCTATACTCAACACAATTGGAGAATCTGGAGGAAATGGACAATTTCCTAGACAGATACCAAATACCAAAATTAAATCAGGACCAAATAGATCATCTAAACAGTCCCATAACCCCTAAAGAAATAGAAGGGGTCATAGAAAGAATTCCAACCAAAAAAAAGCCCAGGACCAGATGGCTTCAGTGCAGAATTCTATCAGACCTTCAAAGAAGACCTAACACCAATACTCTTCAAACTATCCCACAAAATAGATACAGAAGGAACACTACCTAATTCCTTCTATGAAGCCACAATTACGCTGATACCAAAACCACACAAAGATCCAACAAAGAAAGAGAACTTCAGACCAATTTCCCTTATGAACATTGATGCAAAAATACTCAATAAAATTCTTGCCAACCGAATCCAAGAACACATCAAAACAATCATCCACCATGATCAAGTAGGTTTATCCCAGCGATGCAGGGTTGGTTCAATATATGGAAATCCATCAATATAATCCACTACATAAACAAACTCAAAGAAAAAAACCACATGGTCATTTCATTGGATGCTGAAAAAGCATTTGACAAAATTCAGCATTTTTTCATGCTTAAAGTCTTGGAAAGAACAGGATTTCAAGGCCCATACCTAAACATAGTAAAAGCAATATACAGCAAACTGGTAGCCAGCATCAAACTAAATGGAGAGAAACTTGAAGCAATCCCACTAAAATCAAGGACTAGACAGGGCTGCCCACTTTCTCCTTATCTTTTCAATATTGTACTTGAGGTACTAGCTTGGGCAATTAGACAACATAAGGAGGTCAAAGGGATACAAATTGGAAAGGAAAAAGTCAAACTATCATTATTTGCAGATGATATGATAGTCTACCTAAGTGACCCAAAAACCTCCACTAGAGAACTCCTACAGCTGATAAACAACTTCAGCAAAGTGGCTGGTTATAAAATCAACTCAAGCAAATCAGTAGCCTTCCTATACTCAAAGGATAAGCAGGCTGAGAAAGAAATTAGGGAAATGACTCCCTTCACAATAGCCACAAACAGTATAAAGTATCTTGGGGTGACTCTTACCAAACATGTGAAAGATCTGTATGACAGGAACCTCAAGACTCTGAAGAAGGAAATAGAGGAAGACCTCAAAAAATGGAAAAACCTCCCTTGCTCAACTGTGTTCATTGCTGCTCTCTTCATAACACCCAGAAATTGGAAACAACCTATATGTCCCTCAATGGAAGGATGGATAAGGAAAATGTGGTACATTTACTCGATGGAGAAATACTCAGTCATTAAAATGAATAGAATTGTGAAATTCTCAAGTAAGTAACATTTCAACTAGAAACAAATCATCCTACGCAGGGTAACTTGAACCCAGAAAGACAAATATGGTGTACATTCATTTATATAAGGATATTAGCTGTTAAGTCAATAAATGTTTGCTATACCACATGAAGATCTGATCCTAAATCCCCAGCATGCACATAAAAACTCAGTGCCATGGTTTAGTATGTCTATCATCACAGCACTGTGGATGCAGAAGCAGTAGAACCTTGGAGCTCATTGGTCATACCATGAGCCAAATTAATGAAAAGACTCTGTCTCAAACATAAAAATATGTTTGTAACATAACTACATTGCAAAACCAGAAGTCAAATATAGATTTGTTCAATCCAAATCTCTTACAATCCTATCAATAATCACAACAGGTAGATGGCTGGATAGCTTACTCATAAAAACTGAAATTCATATTCTAATTTTGAAGGAATGCAATCTGTCTTAATATTTTCCTATATACTTTTATAACATCATTTCTCTTTGTTATTTCCCAGAACATTATAGATTGATTCCAAGTCACTTCCTCTATTTATTATCTCAATTAACTAGATACCAATGATTATCTCATAATATTCTTTAAAATGTCCTAAGGTTCCTTTGTCCCTGTCTTACTTGAAATAGGCTCCTAAGTTTCCAAATCACAATTATTATCACTACTATACTTTCAATTGTATCTCCTAACTCTTTGGCACACAGGGAATAGTCAATTAAAGCCTAGTGAATATTTAATTTAAATAGCAAGGACATTACTACAGAGCCACCGTCTGGCTGCACAGCCTCTCACTCATCTTCACCTCAGTTGTGTAAGCTCCTTTGCCACACTAGGGGACCTAGCAACTTTTGTAACCAGGTCTAACTGGTAATTTGGTGTGAGAACTTTACATATTGAAAAGCAGTGCTCTGAAGTAAGCTGAAATAGACTTTGATGTAATGATTACATGAATTGATTCAGCATAATGAATCAATAAGTTATACACCCAGAGAACTAAGATTGCAAGTCATAAGTAGACTTTGCCTGGCATATGGCGTTTTCTAAGACTAAACAGAGACTAAGAGAGTCAAAGTTTAGGCGATCTTATCTATGGTTAAAATGAAAAGCTTTTATCCTGTTATGGTTTCTCTTCGCAGCAATAATTCCCTTGCAAGACTAATAACAGTCTTAGTGCTTGAAAGAGGATGCCGGAGCCGCTTGGCTCACTTTCAGGATAGCAGGGCCTCTGTCTGCACAACTCACTTTAAGACTTTCCTTAATCTCGTCATCCTGTCTGCATAACAGGTTTTTCTAATTAGCCACATGTGCTGTATTTTGATTCTGATCTCAGTGGACTTGGGTAAGCAGCATCAAGCCAAAGGGCAAAGGTGCCATAGCCTGGAAGTTCTCAGACACTCACAATAAATATCCAGAGACAGAATGAGGGTGAAGCACGGTAGATGAACAGCTGAAAAGGAAGGTGGTCAGGGTATGTTAAGAGGGTGCAAGGAGTCAAAACAAAGGACCAAAAGGAAATAGTCAAGAACCTGTCCCTTGGGTTGGCTTGATGGAGAAAGACTGAAATCCTTTGGCAATGGATGATTTACTCAGGAAAAGATGACATCCAGGCAGCCTCAATAGCTAACAGAGTACAAACAAGAACAGATTTGGACTCCATATTTTGTTCCATAGTTTGTAATGGTATTTTTTTTTCTCCCTTACATTAATGTCTCAGGGACACTAGAATGTGGAGTTGGATTATTTTATTTTGCTTTGCTTTCAATAAAGGACATAAAGGCTGTGTGGATACAAACTATTACTTCCCTGTCTCACCTTTTCCATGATGGGCTGAAACACGTACCTACATACGAAGCCTGGGCAATGGTGTCCATAAAGCTAATTGGCTTTAAGGAACAGAATATGTATAACAGTCCGTCTTGAGTTACACTGCACGGAAGTACTTTTCAGAGTGACTCTTCAGGAAAAAGTAAAAGAAAAGCAACAGGGTTTTTGGAGCATTTTCCTATACGGCTTCCTAGGCAGGATTTTCAGTAGAAATGTGGATAATAAAACACATAGTGACATCTCTGGGATTTGCGTGGATGCCTGAAGGTAATTAGCTGTGCACCTCTAATAATCTGTTATGGAGACAGGGCATGCTTCAGAGATAAAATGAATAAAAGCAGAGGGGTTTTAGGAACGGTAGATATATTTTATCCTTGCTTGGCACTCTTTCCAGCTGTGAAAGGCTCAGGCTAGGCAGCCCAAAGCCAGCGCTGTCACTCAGTGATGTGTGGCTTTAGCTGAGCTCCAGCTGCTTGCTTTCAAGGCTAATGTAAGAGGCAGTGTGGTATCTTCACCTGGTGGAAGATTTTCCAGAGTATGAAATGGCTCTACATCTAGATGAAGGTCCACATAATCTTCTAATTACATCACTGAACTGCTATGCACTAGGGAGCTCTGATTCTCATTCTCCAGTGAGTCAGCTCTTAGTAAATTAGCTGAGTGGGTGGGCAGCATGAGAAAGGAGTGGAGAAGAGAGTGATGGGGTAGCATCTTTCTTCCACCCTGTGCTGGTCTCCCAGCTGCTGGAGGCCACCAAGGCCTTGAAGCCTTGTTTATTAACTGGGGGTTTTGAGCTCCTTGTGCTGGTGGGTGTTTTTATTTGATGTCTGCTGACTCACTTCTGTTTCCAGGTACATTTTGTCAGATCTCTGAGATGAGTCTCCAGAAGGAGAGGGAACTGGTATTTCCAGGAGCTTAATTTAGCCTACTACCTGGCTGGAACATATCAGTGTGTAAATGCCAAAGAAAGCAATTAGGAGCACTGATTCCTCCTTCCTGATCTTCAGGCTCATTTTTCCACCACAGAAGTGGTTTTTCAGTATGAAATCATAGTGTCATCAAATGATCTCTGGGTTTTTTATGGGTGCATATGTTATAAATTTTGTTTAACTTTGCATGGCTTAATCCTTTGTGGTTTAGCAAAAAAAAAAAAGAATTTTAAGGTAACTTTTGTTCAGTTGATATAATTGTCATCTCTGAGGCTTATTACCTCTGCCTGATAACCTAGGGCTAGTCCTGAGAACTTCTAGCCTCTATACGATCTTATTTAGGACTAGTATGTTTTCAGCCTCTGAGACTTACTTCTGAATAAACTCATCCTTTCTTGTTCTTTCTGAACTCTGGTTGATTTAATTCAGCTATTCTAGTTCAAACTTCCCTCTAAATTGATCCAATCTGGCTTCTCTCTTGGCCTCTTGACCTTTTTCTCTAGTTGGCCTCAATCTTGCAATCTGTTCTAATCTTCTGGCTTCTGCTCATTTTCTGGCTTATTCCATCTTCACCTTTGTCTAGCTTGTTCTCTCTCTCTCTCTCTCTCTCTCTCTCTCTCTCTCTCTCTCTCTCTCTCTCTTTCTCTCTCTCTCAAACCTATCTTTGGACAATCATCACAGTAAAACTACCTTCTCTCCTCTTCTTTCTAGGCACTGCCTTTCTTGAGTAGCCTCTCTTTTCTTTCTGTTCTTGTGAGAGTTGGGCATATCCTTTTCTGAAAATCTTTCTCTGATTCTTCACTTTGTCTGTCACTCAATTAGACATCACTTTCAAACATGGGTGCTTCCTTCTACAAACTATGTTTACCTTCATTGTTTGGAATATGTACTGAGGACATGTGTGTATCCTAGTCAGAGGGATGAAAGGCTGGAAAATCACGACTAGAAACGTTTTTTTTTCTACTACACAACACAATCATGGTTCACAACGTGATGAAATATCCTGCAACAAAGGATATTATTTATCATGCTTTTTGAGTATTTAACTTGTAACAACCACTGTACTCAAACAGATGAGATTCTTTATAATTCATAGCAACTATAATTAGGAAATGTGTGTGTGTGTGTGTGTGTGTGTGTGCTTGCATGTCTGCCTGTCTGTCTGACATGTATGTGTATCTTCAAAAAACAATAATATATAGTGTTGGCCATTTCAGAGAGAAGTAAATCAAGCTGTAGAGATGACTCAGGGGATCAGAGCAGTTGCTCTCCAAGTGTGATAACATGAGGTAAAATGCCCAGCATCCATAAAAATACCTGACATTGGCAGTCATGGACAGATGAATACTGAGACCTCCCTGGCCAGCCATCCTAGCTGAAAGAACAAGCTTCCAGTCCTGTGAGAGACCTCGGCTCAAGACAATAAGAAAAGACCAATAGACTGAAGGGCACATATACAATATACTTCTAAGACTGTACCTATACCCTCACTCTTGGACACAAACCACACACTGTCTCACACACCCATACACTCACACACTGGTTCCCCCCCATACATAATTTTTATACACGTTGTTGTATAAAAGCCATCAGTGCCAGTCCAGCTCCTGCTCCCTTGTGCTATGCAGATCCTGCACTTCCCTCTCATCGACATGGGTTTGCATATTGCATAACAGCAGACTACAGGAAATGGGAAAGAAATAATTCTAGGAATAGCAGTTTAACTGGGTAGAGATGTCTTTAATCTCAGCAAAGTAGAGGACAGACTGATCTACAGAATGAGTTTGAGGACAACCAGAACTACCCAGAGGAAATCTGCCTCAAAAAAGCAAGCAAGCAAACAAAACACACACATACACAACACACACACACACACACACACACACACACACTCATACACACACACCAAAGAAACAAACAAAAAAAATAGGAGTTTTACTCAACCGTAAGTAAAATGTTGTATTAAATATAGTCTAAATAGATTGGTACCTAAGCATCATTCAACCTGATGTGACTTAAGGCTGACAGAGACAGGATGAATTTGCTGGTCTGTTCTACTCAGTTCTTTCTTCTATAAAGGGGACATACGCAACAGAATAGCAGAAGGATCAGATACACTGAAAGGTCTTACTCAACTATGGAGTAGGAGGTAGGTTAGTGATTTTTAAAACTCAAATATTTCCAAAGCAGAGCTCTAAAATTTAAGTAAGCATACAAATCACATTGATAACCTTGAAATAGCAGTGCTGGCTCAGTATGCTTGAGTCAGTTCCTAACAGCTAGCATTTTATTTTAGATTTCTTTGCATAGTCATGCTTTGTACTCAGAGTTGTTTCAAAATCACTATGGCTAGTCACCAGTTTATAGCTCTCTTGACTCAGTTTCTCAAGTGCTGGGGTTACAGGCAAGTTCAACTATGCCCACCTTAATTTCAAATGCTAATAAATATTCAGGGGGCTCTGCAAGCAGCTGGTCACAGGACTGTATTCAACCCACAAGGCCTTATGGGTTCTTGGTAGTATTTCCCAATGGGAATAGTGAGGCTTACAAAAGTTCCTTCTGTTAATGCTTGCCAAGTAATAGGTCAAACACCAATGGTATACACAAGGTTGCAGGGAAATAGTAAAACATCAGAGATATTTTAAAGAAATAAGAAAAAGCAGAAAATAAACACAAAGTTTACATAGAGAAGTTTCCTGGGAAAGAAAATATTAATGATGCTTTTCATATAAGTGTTAAGCAAATATCAGAATGTATGTTACAAAAGGGTTTTTGTAAGTGTTAGAAGCTGAGGTCAGGCCACAGATAAAATGCCTTTGCCTGGTCAGCATTCTATGTAGTAAATGTACAGAGAAAAAAATGGATTGCCCTCTTTCTTTGTATTAATCATATCACAAAACATCAGTGGGCACATAGATTTAATGTCTCACTTATTTGTTAGGAAATGCATAGTAACTACAATTATTGTCTCTGTGCATATCAGAGTCTCTGAGTACATACTTCCTAGCTGCATGAATTTACATTGGTGTCCCAGGAGTGCTTGCAGGCAAGCTAAACAAATGCCCTCCACCCCCATGTTTCTATTTGGTGATACATCTGTTTATGTGAAGTATGACACATAACCCAACATAGGAAAAGGAGAGTAAAGAATTCATGTGAATCTGGACACAGGGCACACACCTATAATAATAGCACCCGAGAGGTTGAGGCAGAAAGACTTCAAGTTGGAGGCCAGCCAATGGCCTTGAACTCACATAATGTGTTCAAGATCTGCTTGGGTGACACAGCAAAACCAAAACCGTTAACCAAATAGAAAACCAACAAACCCACCACCAATCAAACAAAAACCTCATGGTTAGAATCTGAGCACTATTGACCAGTAGTGCCATACCTTTAATTTACTATTGTGTTCCTTTTAATGTTGATCCATTTGTTTATGTTTGAGAGCTTGAGAGTACATGGGCATGTCTGTGCAGATGCAGGAGGGTGGAGGGGGATGCAAATGGGTATGCATGTGCACATAGGCTGAAGGATAGCCTTGGGTGTCCTTCTTCAGGTATTTCCCATCTTCTCTGAGGCAGGACTTTCATTGACATGAAGCTCAGCAATCATGAAGACAGCTAGGCTGTCTAGCAAGGGAACTCAAATGTTCTGTTGCTTCTGTCTCCCCAACACTGGGGCTACAAGTGAACCTCACTGCCCTCTGAATTGTTCCATACGTTTGAAGGGTCAAATTCTGATCCTGATGCTTGCAAGGTAAACTCTTCACTAAGTAGGCTATTTCCCTAGCCCTTGAGATGTGCTTGACTGCTAGAATCCTCAATGCCCTCTGATGCCTTGATTTATTATACCTTATCCTGTGTTTCAGAGCTTATAAATTCCCAGTGATTGAGATTACATACAAACATACAAAGGTAAGATAGCTTGAACTCACCACAGAATCCAAAACAAGTTATGCAAATGGACTACAATGACGAATATAGACATTCCACAAATTCATTGAAAAAGTACCTGGACATCATTTAATATGTGAATCTTGTCTTGGGTATTCTGAGCTACTGGGCTAATATCCACTTATCAGTAAGTGCATACCATGTTTGTTATTTTGTGATTGGGTTACCTCACTTAGGATGACATTTTCCAGTTCCACCCATTTGCCTAAGAATTTCATGAATTCATTGTTTTTAATTGCTGACTAGTATTCCATTGTGTAAATATACCACATTTTCTGTATCCATTCCTCCATTGAGGGACATCTGGATTCTTTCCAGCTTCTGGCTATTATAAATAGGGCTGCTGAAAGAACCCAGGTATCCCTCAACAGAAGAGTGGATGCAAAAAATGTGGTATATCTACACAATGGAGTACTATTCAGCCATTAGAAACAATGAATTCATGAAATTCTTAGGCAAATGGATGGAGCTAGAGAATATCATACTAAGTGAGGTAACTCAGACTCAAAAGGTGAATCATGGTATGCACTCACTAATAAGTGGATATTAACCTAGAAAACTGGAATACCCAAAACATAATCCACACATCAAATGAGGTACAAGAAGAAAGGAGGAGTGGCCCCTGGTTCTGGAAAGACTCAGTGAAACAGTATTCAGCAAAACCAGAACCGGGAAGTGGGAAGGGGTGGGTGGGAGGACAGGGGAAGAGAAGGGGGCTTACGGGACTTTCGGGGAGTGGGGGGGCTAGAAAAGGGGAAATCATTTGAAATGTAAATAAATTATATCGAATAAAAAAATGTTTTGGAAAAAAAAATAAATAGGGCTGCTATGAACATAGTGGCACACGTGTCCTTATTACATGCTGGTGAATCCTCTGAGTATATGCCCAGGAGTGGCATAAGGGGGTCCTCCAGTAGTATCACGCCCAGTTTTCTGAGGAACCTCCAGACTGATTTCCAGAAGAAGGAAGGTGAGGCCTCTGGTCCTGAAAGGCTCAATGCAGCAGTGTAGGGGAATACCAGGACAGGGAAGCAGGAGGGGGTTGATTGGGGAAAAGGAGGAGGGAAGAGGGCTTATGGGACTTTTGGGGAGGGGGGAACCATGAAAGGGGAAATCATTTGAAATGCAAATAAAGAATATATCTAAAAAATGTACCATTGTTCTAACTGATAAAGAGATAGAAATCTGTTCTTCTTGGCTTCCATGTTATCACCCATAGCTTTCAGGATTTATGGATATGGAACACCTATGTTTACATGATTGTTAAATCTGGTTGATGAGAAAGACTGCCATGTCATCTTTTATACCTGGATTTGTCTGAAAAATGCTGTTTTCAAGTCTTATGATATGAAAGAGACAGACACAAGTCAGAATATCTCTCTATAAGTATGTCAGATAATAAAGTAAACACCAGGGTAGTGGTGTGTCTTATGTTTTCCTGGCTTACCAGGAGAATCAAGCTTTCAATAGTCAGAAGGACATGTCCAGAGAAATGTCTGCTCTCGTTATTAAGACAGCTAAGATACTATAGGCCACTTTCCTTAGACTTTCCACACATAACTTCAACAGGGTTCAAAAATTAAGCCTGGAAAATTAGAGGCAGATGATCTCCGTCCAGGGAAGGAGGCTGGACGTTGCCTGAAGTCGTTGGAGGCAGACAGGAAGGGGCAGAGACAGCACTACACTACCTCCTCTGAGAGTCTTGAGTTCTTCTCAGTGACATCCAGTTAAAGCCAGGGTTCCTGAATGTTTCCTACAAAATAATTTAAGAAAAGTCAGCAGGCTCAGAGTTATAGTTTATTGGCAAGGTATTTTAATAGAGTAATAAACAAGCAATTAGTAAAAGAGAGGTGCTCATAGACAGTTCATACCCAGGTGTGTATATGGATGGGGTGGGCTTTGAAGACAATTACATTGCTATTAATATGATTTTTGTTGTCTCAGAAGTGACATTGTTTAAAGGGATTATACGAAGCATGCATTTTCTTGTGTTCCTGCTACTCCCTATCCCTACATAGAGTAGTTCCCAATGTGATTTGGCCAGGATTACAATCTGATCAGATAAAACTATGGGTTATACAGATTGCATAGGGCTAAGGCATAAGTTTCACTGTAAACAAGTTTCCTGTGAGATTCCTAGAAAATTGCGGTTCCCAGATGGGAAGAAAGAAGGACAGCAATGCACTTGGCCATTTGCTCTTACATTCACTCTTAAGCAGGGCTTGTTGCTAATTAAACATCCCTATTCCAACTCTCTCTATGTAGAAGAATTATTGTCTCTGTGTACATAACCTTTACAGTAAAACTGTTTAACGGTGCTGGGATTCTTGGCTTCAGCTGACAAGAGATTTCAGTCAGACTCCCAGATAAAGGTTTCTTTCCTTCCTTTGGTCTCTGATTTTCCAGTCTTCTTACTTGCCCCGATGTTACTCAGAGACCACTTCAAATTTGATACTTGCCCTCCAAGAAGAGGAAAACCAGCAAGAAAATGGAGCCAAGAACTAAAACTCAGAAACCTTTCTCAGGCCATTCACCCTGCAAATGTGGGCAGATTTCCTCTGCTGTCTATAGAGCCCTGGGAGATCTGCTTCAATAAAGGCAAAACGAAACAATTCTGCAGGAAATTGAGGCTGGCAATGGCTCCACAATACAATTTCTACACTCATGGAGTTTCATAAGCAATTTACTATGTTAAAAGCAACACAAACTAACTAACCTATCACATTAATATCACTAATTTAATCACCCCCCCCCCACACACACACACACATCCTATTAGTAATATCTACAACTTGTCCTGAGGACTCAGTCACATGCCTAGCCTGGCCACCCTGAAAAAAATTTTCTAATGTGATGTTAAAAAAAAAAATCTCTCTCTCACACACAAACACAGGAAGAAACAGAGACTTCAGAGACATTAGGACATGGCATTAAATGTCTAAATCTAGCTCTAATTTCTTTAGTTTTTGAATAATTATATCTGCTTTCCTTATCTCTGTTGAGACTGACTAGTAAAGTACCCTGATACAGTCATTACTAAATAATGTATAAATAAATAAACAATATAATGCTCAAATAGAAGAAAACATTTTCAAATAGACAGGAAATGGTATTTAAGTTAGTTTCTGTGGACTTTTCCTCTTAGAGAGCAATTCATCCTTGACATTTCCTGGCTAGTTATCTTTAGATCATGACATTTTAATGAAAAACAAAACCCAGAAACAACTTTCACCTTCCTACTAATGATATCTTTTAAAATCATGGTAATAGTTTTGCATAATGGTTGCATATAGATATTCATAAGCTGGTACATTAGCGAATCACCGGATTTTGTTTTCTACCTCGAGAAAGGAGAGATAAGTATGACGAATTCAATGATGGTTTGATTTAATGGGTCTCAAAATAAATCCACACAGCATAGATATATAAGGTCCTTAATTCATAGGAATACATTCTTGGGATTCCTTTAGAAAAGTAGAAACTTAGTAGCTTTGAAAATATTTTTACTTATAGTATATGTGTCAGTTGTGTGTGCGTGTGTCCATACATAGTTGGTGCATGAATGTGTGAAGGACATTCTGACAGGGAGAGATTGGAAAGGACGCAGTGGAGAGAATATTAAATGAAATAATTCTTAAGTGGTACCATCGTATACTTATTCTTGGAGAAGTTGATAAAGAATATCTCTGAAGTAGATGACAATAAATTGATCTAAGGCCCATTGTGAACTTATGCTACTTCCTATAATTATATTTCCACTGTTATTAACATCCCAAACTCCAGTGGTTGTAAGTAAACAGCTCATAGTGAGAACAACTCCAACAGGAGCAGGTGGTGAGTGTTCTCATACTTACAACCCAGTTCTAGATGTGATTCTGGTTGTTTAAAAAAAAACACTTCTGGGCATATACCCAGAGGATTCTCAAGCATGTAATAAAGACACATACTCCACTATGTTCATAGCAGCCCTATTTATAATAGCCAGAAGCTGGAAAGAACCCAGATGTCCCTCAATGGAGGAATGGATACAAAAAATGTGCTATACATACACAATGGAGTACTATTCAGCCATTAGAAACAATGAATTCATGAAATTCTTAGACAAATGGATGGAGCTGGAGAACATCATACTAAGTGAGGTAACCCAGTCTCAAAAGATCACTCACGGTATGTACTGACTGATAAGTGGATATTAGCCTAGAAACTTGGAATACCCAAGACATAATCTACACATCAAATGATGTCCAAGAAGAATGGAGGAGTGGCCCCTGGTTCTGGAAAGGCTCACAGCAGCAGGGTAGGGCAATACCAGAACAGGGAAGTGGGAAGGGGTGGATGGGGAACAGGGGGAGGGAAGAGGGCTTATGGGACTTTCAGGGAGTGGGGAGACAGAAGAGGGGAAATCATTTGAAATGTAAATAAAAAATATATTGAATAAAAAAAAAACCCAAAATATTAAAAAAAGAAGACGGCGACGACAACCAGGAGACATCTGGTAACTAAGGGGATCCAATTCTCCAGCTGTCGGGACCCATTATCTCTTCCCCTAGCAGCCCTCATTTAGGAAGTCAGCCTTCAGCAGAGAACAGTGTAGCTTGTGAACTACATGACACACTCAATGTAGGGAAGTAACATCCTATTTAAAATATATCAAGAGACTTGGATTTTCCTTTACTGCAGGCTGTCGAATGCTATTCCCGGTTACATCTCCTGTCTTAATCCAAGGGGCTGAGCAGAATTTGGTGACAAAGCTGAAGCCTCCTAAAAGAACCAGAAATTGCCAGAAACTAATGCAGCCTCTGTTGCTTCTCAGTGATGCTCCTGGGGATTTAGCCCAGAAATCCTGTCAAAGGAAGAGTTTGACTAGCTTGGGGAAACTTTTTGTACAGAAAGCATTTAAATATTGTGATCTTTTGGGTTTTAATTTTATAGTACCCCACTCTCTTGTGATGAGAACTCAACCCAGCCCTTCACACATCCTCAGCAAGCTTTCTACCAGAGTTAAATTCCCGCCCCACTTTTCTACTTTCTTAGATACCCTATTCACTCACTCTTATCACTGTTATTCAGTGTCCCTGAATGACACTCATTCAATGCAAAGTTTATAGGACTTTTCAAAATAATTTGGAAGGTCTGATTTTACAGTAATTGATTTTACAGTAAATCTCCAATTTACAGAAGATGAAATGTAGTTTCTGGTAGGATGCTATTTAGTCAATCTTTGGTCAAAGAAACAAAGCCATTGCTCATGCAAGTGTCTGTGTTCTCTCCTGACAAACATTTAGTTTAAGCACAGTCAAGATCCAACTTCCAGGATGGTGCTGGAGCATGCCTTTAATTCCAGCACTTGGGAGGCAGAGGCAGGCTGATTTTTGAGTTCAAAGCCAGCCTGGTCTACAGAGTGAGTTCCATGACAGCCAGGGGCTACACAGAGAAACCCTGTCTTGAAAAAACAAAAACAAAAGCAAACAAACAAAAAAAAAAACCCAGAACTTTCAGTTATACTCACACATTCACTATTTATTGTTTCTAACATTATATGCTACTGGCCCATGGGCACATCACTTGTAACCTGGGCTGTGAAAATGGATACCTTAGTTATAACCACAAGGTGGAATATTTGCATGTTTTTCAAAAGTGGGCGTGGTAGTGTTTTTCCCTTGCTTTTGGTTTTGTCCAGGAAACCAAACTTGTGAGAGCAATGGTCAGAATTCCCAGTGACAGCCAGAGGCATGTGAGAACTATGGTCTTGATGTTTATAATTTAAAGAAGCACATAATTGTTGGCTTCAGGCATCACTAGAAGTGAATTTCCCAGATGGAAATCAAAAGTCAATAGATGAAAGGAGGAAAATGTTAGTGAGTCATGGGATATTCATGGCCATCGGTAGCTTATTCATTTTTTAGAATATATTTATGCCTATATTGTGAGAGTCTTTATTACAAACATCATTTGTGGGAATTCAGTTTTCTCCCTTGGTGTGTATGGGGATTGCATTGATACAGCATCTGTCTAGAAAACAAATGAATAGAGGAAGTTAAAAGTCTAACTTCTTCATCTCTATTAAATATAATTTTGAGTACTTACATGACTTAATTGAAGAAAAGAAGGGATTACTAATTTTTCATTTGCCGATTTACAACTGGACCAAGGGATATAATTGGAACAGTCTCAAACTTTATTTCCAGTTTGAGTCTCACTCGTGTCAAAACAATATGCAGCGATCGTACACTCTAATGTCTATATTGCTTAATGATACCATTGGAGAATTTCAAATCACGTTTCAAAAAACCTGTTAAGCTTATCTGTATGGTTTACAAATATCCTTAACTCTTACAGTTGCCTCTAATTCCTTTCAAAATCGATATTTTAAGGTGTTTGGGAAACTGAGGTCATGAACTCCCCGGGAAGCTTCTGAAGGATGCGAGAGGATAAATTGCTTCCCTTTCCTGCTGGCTCCACAGTGCTCCGGCGTCTCAGCTCTGGGAAATGCATATGGAAACAATTGCCCTTGGACTATTTCCGCTTCTCTCCATGCAGGCCGTGGCCTCTCCAAATGGCTTCGTAAGGCAAACTGGTTAGCATAGAGGGCAGAGACCAGCTCAGCCAGCCTCGGATGCACAATGCCTGACCCTAGCACTTGCTATTCAAAGGAACGGGAGGGGCATGCGTGCACACGGTGCTTTCGAGCTCCATTAGTTTAATATATCATCTTATCTAACACTTCATTTTTTTTTTCTGAACAAAAAGGGGGATGATTATTCGCTGAAGGTGAAACTGCTAGTTATGTTATGAAAAGAACAGGCTTAGGAGCTGAAAAATATTTGTTCCAGCTGTGGTCTGCTCAGTCTCCCTTCCTCCGTATCTTCCTCAGCAATGATGTGACAATCAGGGAGGATATAGGTTTTCAAATTTAAATGGATGGAGTCATGAAATATTTCTTTCTTTTTTATGCTTTTCTTTTCATACATTTTATTATTATTACTTTTATGTTTTTACAGTCCAGCTGTTGCCCCCCTACTGGTCCATCCTCCTGCTCCCCCATCTCCAAAAGAATGTCCCCTGTTCCCCCTGAATCCCCTCCAGGCCTCCCTACTCCCTGGGGCCTCAAGTCTCTTGAGGGTTAGGCACATCTTCTCTAACTGAGGTCAGACCAGGCACTGGTCTGCTGTGTATATGTCCAGGCAGGTAAGGGGGAGGGGGCTCGGACAAGCTGGCATACACTGCCTGCTTGGTGGCCCAGTGTCTGAGAGATCTCTTGGTTCTGGGTTTGTTGAGATTGCTGGTCTTCCTATGGGGTCACCCCCCTCCTCAGCTTCTTCCAGCCTTCTGTCCTCTGAGAAGCCCATCAAGCTGCTGACTGAGACAGACACAATGAACTGAAGTTATGAAATATTTCTCTCTGATCAATCCCATTAAGAGCCTTTATGAAAGAAGACAGGCCCGATCTTTTTATTTTTTGGGAAGTAACATTACTTGCAATATTATATTATTTTTAAATATATGAATGATAATATATTCTATGATATTCTAGATGAGTACAAACTCAAATGTTTTTTAAAATGATACTACTCTCACTAAATTAACTAGAAAGTGTGACTAGCTCATAATAAATGACTGGAGTTGCACAGAAAGCTCCATCTATGTAGCTTTCTCTAGACCTCACCCATACAGTGGTGGGCTTTCCAGCAGCGCCAATGCCTGCAGCACACGTGCTCCTACAAATAATCCCAACAAACCCACTGATTCACCAAGCTAGACTTCAAGGGATTCATTTCTTTGGACTGCTATTGTTCTCTCTCTCTCTCTCTCTCTCTCTCTCTCTCTCTCTCTCTCTCTGGAATAAATACAAAGTCTTTCTAGAAAAAGTATAGCACAATTATTGTTCCAATAGAGACTCAATAAAACCAAAGAAGAAGATTGCAGAAACAGTTGCAAAGGAACCTGGGATATATAATAAGACAGGTAACAGGCTGATCCATCTAAGGGTCGAGCATCCCCTGAGATACTCTTTCCATTGCCATCCATCCTCCTCTGTGTGGTATGGAATGGTGGACCTCCCTCTTGTGGCTGGCATAGGTGTGGCTGTTGCCATGGGTGATACAACATTCATCTGAAACTAAGCTGTCTGATGGTAAAGCATCCTTGAGAGCTTTGGGGAGGTTCCCAGGGTAGCTATATTCTTTTCCTATGTTGTACAAGGTTGTACACTTCAGGGATGAATAGGGTCTATCATAGAAGTATGGGATACCCTCAAAATAGCTGATGAGAAAGAGAATATATTCCAATCCCTAAAAGTGGCACTCTGTGATAGGAGCATAGAGAGATTATAGTGGAATTTCACGTGTCCCCTGCTGTGAGTGATAAAACATGCAACATAGGTTCTGAGCAGGCTGCCCGGAAAGAACTTATCCCTATAAGGGAGATAATATAGAGGGAAAAGTCATCATTATCGTACCTTCCATGCTAGCCTCTAATGTGGCTAGGAGAGTGGGTAAAGGACAGGAGGAAGTGGAACTGCTGGGCAGCCATTTCTAGCAGCTGGCAGGATATAAAGGAGAGTGCAAATTAGATCAGTACTAAAGAGTCACTCCCGGCATTCCAACTCTTGAACCTAATGGGAAGAATTGCCTGGTATGCAGCAGGGGGAGGATGAGGTAGAAGTAATGGAAGACGCTGCTCAAGAAACAGAAGCATGATTCAGCATGCACACAGGGGCTTAATAACAGCCCAGGGTAGGAAAATGATAATCAGGAAATGCGATGCTTCTGAATTGCTTTAATTAGGAAAGACTTTTAAACAAGAAATGGAAAAGCCTCCGTTAGCCTAGCTTGTGAGACTATGGGACATAGGGCAGATGGGATCAGTGTGGATACCATGGAAACAGAGAATATTAGCAATATTCTGTCCTCCTTGAAGCAAACCTTGAATAAATCTTAGGAACATATCTTTAGTTTTCTTTCTGTTGCTGTAATAAGCACCATGACCAAAAGCAACTTGGAGAGGAAAAGTTTATACTATAGGTCACAATCTGTCACCAAGGGAAGTCAGGAAAGGAACTCAAACAGGAACTCAAACAAAGGCCATGGTAGAACACTGCTTGGCAGATCACTTGCTAGGCCATGCTCAGCCAGCTTTCTTAGCTCATAGTGAACTGGTTCCTCATTTATCAATCATCAGTCAAGACTGACAGATGTGGCTACAGACCAATTTTACTAACACAATTAATTCACTGATTTATTAAAAATTAATTTTATTAATGAGATTTTAACATTGTTTTACATGTATTATTTGTGTGTGTGTGTGTGTATTTTGCCTGCATCTATGTCTGTGCCACACTTGCATGCAATGCTGTGGAAGCCAGAAGAGGACCTTGGATCCCTGGGGACTAGACATACAGACAGTTAAGATGTAGGTGCCATGAACATGATGGCTATCAAACCTTGGTCCTCTGGAAGAGCAGCCAGTTGTTCTTAAGAGTTGAACAACCTCTCCAACCCTTGATGAGAATTTTAAATTAAGGTTTCCTCTTCCCAAGGGACTACAGATTTTGTCAAGTAGAGGATAAAGTCTAACCAGGATAAAAGAGAATTCAGAGTCTGATAATGTGATTTATATAAGCAACTGGGGAGTCTTGGTTATTGCTGACTTAGGTCTCGATGAACACAATAAGCCATTGGGCAAGGGCAGGCATTTCAGAGGGTTCTAGATTTGAGAAGGGAGTATTTAATGCCCACTTTACCAAGCCACAAAGAATTGTGTTTATAAGAAAGCTGCAAAGAAGCTAACTAAATTCAGAGTCAGTTAATTCTAAGGAGTTTAAGTGGCTTTGCTGATCCCAATGTGGGACATGATCCTATGAAGTAGAATGATTTAGACTGGGATTCATGTTGGGTTTATGTGCTGCTAAAGCACACAAAATAGAGATGGTCTGGGTCATTCAAAAATATGAGTGAGGATCCCTGGAGGAAAATAGCAGAAAAATAGTGTTGTGCTCATACACATTGAAAACTCATTAAAATATTAATGATCGTAAACCGAAGAGGTAGACAATAGAGAGATTCCCATTGCACAGTGGGAGAGGAAGCCACCTGAATTACTCCCCTAAAGAGATAACCAAGTTTGCCTGCAGGTGAGGACCACTCGGAGCAAGCAAGAGGCAGGGTTTGGGTCCCTGACTCTTCTGCAGAATATCTGAACTTTGGTGGGTGTAATGCTGTGATTGACAAATCACCTTCTGAACATATGTGCTTTGGTTATAGATTACTCATGAAGGGAGGGAAGAAGCTCAGAAAAACTCACAAGAATCTTGAAATGTCCAGTCTACTAGGACCCCATTTAAGGTTATATAAGCAGTGCACATTACCTGGAGTTATTCTTCAGTGGCTTGAGGGCCTGCATGCTGCACAAGTAACTTTTCTTACTAGTGATCACTCACCCTGTGGTGTGCTTTCCAGTAATGTAGCCCAAATCACTGATTCTTCTGCAAGTAATTCCAGTACACACTGGTACATCAAGGTGTATTTCTTTGACATTGTTTCTTTGGTCTCTTGGTATACTATCAGATGCAAGAAGGTGTCTTACTACCTCTCCTAGTGTATTTCATTCCCAATTCTTGAAAACTTACCTTGCTTTAATGAAAATTAATTGCTTCTTATCAGGGGAGAGCTTTTCAATCCTTACCTTCTGTCTGAATGTGGAATTGCTTTAGCATGGCACACAAGAATAAACAAGCCAGAGTTCTTATAGAAAGAGACAAATTGGTAGGGGACTTTAATTTCCTCACTTAGCCTTTTATCACAATGAGAGAGCAAAACACTTTGCCATTCTTTACCTGTAACACCTTATAGTGCATTGTAGCTAGGAGAGAAGTTGTGATTTCAGACAGACTTGTAGCTGGCTCTTAGATACATCTTATGAGACATACTCCAAGTGCAGGCTTAGCTAGTACAGAGTGTTTCTTCTTATAAAGAGCTGTGAGACAGCCTCCCAAAGTGATTCTGATTTAACAAAACCTCACAATGCTCTCCTACTGTGAAGGTCCAGCTTGGGCAGGGATCCGCAATGGCTAGGCTCTTCTGAAATACATCTGGGAGAGTTGGGCTCAAAAAGAATAAGGTTTGTACGTCCCTGGCATAGGATGGCAAACCAATATATGTAGAGAGGACTCATCTTTAGAGTTAAAAAAAAACAAAAAAACAAAGCAAAAACATAGAAAACAAAACACAAAAGACTGTAAGGTAAACATTTAAGTTACTATTTGAACAGATAAATTCAATTTAGAATATTGAAGTCACACCAAACTGACTCAAGAGTAAAACTAAACTAAAAATGAGTCAAGACATTAAAACCTTTGAAACATAAAGAAAACACAAAATGTTTTTGTGTCTTCTTTCTAGGAAACCTTCCTGGTATTACTCTTAAGCAGAGGGCCTTGGTAATAGCTGACAGTGCTGCTGCCCTCAGGCACCATGGTTTAGAGAGGATTTGCAAGATCTGCTTGCCAAAAGAGAAAACATCTCCAAGTGTTTTTCATTCATAATTAAGTACGTTTTCTGGCAGCTAGCTATGAAATTCATAAGATTTACATTGACTCCTTCTGTTCAGGAATAATTGTAGACTCTATCTCTGAATCACAGTCTAGTTCTTGGGTTTTTATATATGATTGCTAGAGTCATTGAAGCATAAACTCTTTTGGAAACTATGGATTTAAAAGAAAACCAAGGCAAATATCTAGGGTTTTCCTACCACAGTAATTAACATTTGTTAAAAATATGTTAATATAAATATATATGCATAGAAATAGATATTAAATATATTTAGCATATATTTAAATATATTTATGTCTATAAAATATACTTCACTGGATAGTAAATACAATATTTTATTAGCACATAATCACTTATTAACTGAATTATTTAGGAAAATTATCACAGAAATAGATCTGTCACTTGTTAAATGTCATGGTTTGGATGTGACTGCTAAGATTGATATGACTTGTTTTGTTTTGTTTTGTTTTGGGTAAATGCAGAACATTAGGAAATGGAATTGAAAGGACCAGTATCAGCAGAAGATACCCCAAGACTGTGTTCTCAACCCACAGGAGATTTATTTGCCCCAGGGGGACAAAGGGCAGGGAATAAGAGACAAAGGGGGAGAAAAAGGACCATGGAGACGGGAAAGGAACAGGAGAGAGGTAGAAAGGGATACTTGCTCTGGCGGGACGAAGGTCTGCCTATAGGTAGATAGGAAACAGATGTGGCCCATAGGCAAATAGCAGTTTATAAAGGGAAAGGGGATTCCCTTCCCCCATGTTAGGATAATGTGGTTTATTTGGACCTGTTAAAAGGAGGACTTCAATACTTTGATAGCTGGACCTTGACAGTCAGCCTCAGGAGGAACAAGTGGCTAAATGACGGAGCAGACTTGGTGGCTAGCTTTAGGAATAATAATATAAAGTACAAGCAGAAAAAAAATAGGAAGTTTCAAGAGGCTGGATAGAAGCTTCATTAATAAATTAATCTAAAAATAGGATTTAAGAAGAGCCACAGGATTGGGTAATTAGGAGACACTTAGTCTTTTAATATTTTATGAGTATGGAGCTGGCCAACACATTTTGAAAATAAGAAGAAAGCACCATATTTTCTAGAGTATAGATGAGAGGATAAAGTAAACAGCATTGCATATGGAGTGTGTACAGATGAAGCACACACACACACACACACACACACACACACACACACACGCACACACACTGCAGAAAGAAAACTCCTTCAAGATAGAAGAACCTTGAGGACTCATAGATGTAAAGAAAGGTAGAAAGTAACTTGGAAAAGAAGCTCAAGAAGAAAAGCAACGGGTAGGAATAAATGTTGCCACTGAAGAAGAGGAAGGGTCTGGCTTTGGCAAGGAGATGAGCTACCCATTCCATACTGTGGAGGGAGGGAACTAGGCTGAGTACAGAAACGAGTGAGACTGATGGGATTAGAAGGAGGAGTTGAAAGTAGATAGAGATCACACTTGAAGGGTTAGCTTTCCTCATTTAGCATACCCCGTGCAAAATGGAGAAAGGTGAAGGTCTGTCAAGAAGCATCTCCCCTAAACCATCAAATGGATTCCAATCCTTGTATTCCTGATGATGACTGGAACCCGAGGTCTACAAGACGACCATCTTGAGGAATGTATGCAACATCTGGATGTCCAAATGTGCCAGTTCAGAAAACTGTACTACACCCAATGACACAGCTTTCACAGAGGCAGCCTCTTGAAATCAAGCTTAGGGAGATCACTATTTTATTCTTTGACTCCAGAAACCATTGCTTTAGGGTAAAGCTTTGATCTATTCAGTGCTCGTTGACGCTCAGCTATAATATGGGGCACTCAGGCAGGTCAAAGCCTTGCTGGTTTCTAATAGTACACCTTTATGGGGCTAGAGATATGGCTTGGTGGTTAAGGGTATTTACTGTTCTTCAAGAGGAACAGGGTTTAGCTCCCAGCACCTATGAGGGTGCTGCTCACTCTAACTCCAGTTCCAGCAGATCTGTTGCTCTCTCCTGGTCTTTTCTGATACTTAAAACACATAGCATAACAGAGGCACACGATCACACACATAAATCAAAATATAATTAAATCCTTAGAAGTACATTTTGCTTTCCATGAAAATTATTTAACACTCAAAGAAGGTTCACAGATTTTTTTTTCTACTTTGAACTTTGATTGCCCCTGATTCTTTTTGCTTTTGACCTGTGTTCTTTCATCAGAAGCATTATAAACACATAATTTCCCTCTTAGTCTGTAAGTGGGTTCTGAATTATAGGCTTATCAATCCTCTTTTATATGTCTCAGGGAAAAAATAGAATTCAGTCGGAAAACATTGCCCTTGGACGCTTTAGTGCAGTTATGACCTTGGAGAAAATATAGTAGCTTTCCCCAAGAAATGGTATCTGTCTGTCACTGATATCTTTTAGATATTTTATATGAAAAGGAATTGAGGGTCACTTCAAACTTCATGAAGTACATCCTAATAGTCACTTAAATATGAGACTAAAAGATGACTGGGATAGTAATACCCTTAGGCTGAGTGATAATACATTACCAAAGCTGAAAACAGGCAAACGATCATGCTAGAAATATTAGCCAGGGCCTTCCAGGCAGAAAGAATAATATAACCATGTTGATTTTTATGAGTGGGATCATTTATAATGAAAAGAGCATAAAGATTTAATGTGCCTCTTACACTGAACAAAGGTAAAAAAAAAAGATTATTCCCCTTTCCTGCAAACTGCTTTTGGATTTGGAATCCACAAAAATGCTGCAGGAATTTGGTATATTTATAGGGATCATGAAGCAGTGGGTGGGGTAAAGATTCAGCGCCCAGTAGATAGTAGATCCCAGCAAGACTCTATCTTCTCCTCCCAAGCAGGAGATAGATTGGATACTAAACCTTATTATTTCAGTACTACTGATAAATCTGATACTTAGGCAAAAATAAGTCGTTTTTTGGTAGTAGAACTAAAATTAAAATTTAAACTTTAAAACAAAAGTAAGTTCTGTTGTTATGATTCCTAGAGGAGATTTAATCTTCAATCTGTCAGCATGTGGTTTCATTTTATTTATAAGTACAACAATTTTCTCTCTTCCAAAATTCTGTTTCTATTTTGGTCATACTTTAAACACCTTGTCTTACAATTTTGGATTGTTAGCAAAGAGAAACAGAAAAGTAAGTTTTACTTGTTTGTAAAAATATAGTCTTATTATGTTAATATTTGTAAATGATTGGTAGACACTGTTTTAATTATACAGCCCTGTTCTATATTTAATAATTTTATTGTTGAAGATCAAGATGTTATTTAAAACTCACAGTGTGGGGGAGGGGTGATGCTGAAGAATTGAAATGAATTCTAGTCCATCCTGAACGATGGTATAAGACCCCATGGGGGAAAATGACTTAGCATCTAAGCTTTCAGTTAAAACTTTTAATTTCAAAACCAAAACTGTTTTAAGTTTTCTCCACAAATATCCATGATTTATTGTCAAATTTTAGAATTTTGTTCCATGTTATGAAAGTTGGGGATTTAAGAGCATTCTTGGATTCATTTTTCAATCAGAGGAAATACTCCTGTGTTTGCTAACAAGATATTGGAAGTTTGGAAGAAGACAAAGCCTGTTTTCAAGTCTATGACTACATAGTGCATTCCTAGTCCTCGTGGTATCTTTGCAAATCAATGACTGTAAGCTTGATGCTCTCATGGGTCACTAACCAGCCTGAGGAGAAACTCTGACTACTGGTAAACAGTGTTTTGGCATATCAAATAGCTTCAGTCTACACCATTGAATCCTGCAGTGACATACAATCCTGTGGTCTAGAATAAGCTTCGTCAGGCAAAGGGTGTGAGCAGACATCATTTTATCTTACCATTTTTGCTGTGTGGTAGGATGCTTGCAATCTCATCATCAAATACCTCAATCCCTTAGTCATTAGAGGAGGTAGAAGGCTGAAGTCAACTTGGTCTCCGTTTAGTCAATGCCACAAGAATGAGAGCCAAGGAGCTGGCATATCTGTGGGTGACTTTCAGATGCTGTGGATTGGGTGTTTTGTTGATTGATGAGTTAATTGTTGTTTTTATACAAGTTGTACATTGCCTTGGCAGCCAGTCATGGCTACCTTTCAGGATTACAAAGAATAATTGCTAAGAAAGGAAAGCCTAAAAAAATATGCCAGCAATCACTCTTCTTATAAAATGAAGTTAATTAAAATATAATATAAAATCAAGTGTAAAAAGCATCACAAATAAAGGATCTTCATTGACTTTCTCTAATACACTGATAACAAATTGACCTCCAGGGACCTGGTCCCCATGTTTCTTCCCTGTCTCAGAGAATACATTTTTACCAGTTGGTTCTCCATGATTCCTCCACTCGCACTACTTCCTACAGAAATCTCAGGGATTCTAGCTCAATTGCATCTGTGTTTATAAAAATGCTTACACGTGCCATTACATGTGCTTAGTTTCTGAATCTTTGGCAGATTGCTTTGATTGTTGCCTACACATTGTAGAAAAATCACAACTAGCAGGGTCCTCTGGAAGTGTCATGCCCAGTTTTCTGAGGAACCGCCAGACTGATTTCCAGAGTGGTTGATTTGTCCTTTTTGCCTTACTATACCACTCCTGGGCATAAACCCAGAGGAATCCCTAGCATATAATAAGGATACATGCTCCACTATGTTCGTAGCAGTCCTATTTATAATAGCCAGAAGCTGGAAAGAACTCAGACGTCCCTCAATGGAGGAATGGATACAAAAATGTGGTATATATACACAATGGAGTACTATTCAGCCATTAGAAACAATGAATTCATGAAATTCTTAGACAAATGGATGGAGCTGAAGAACATCATACTAAGTGAGGTAACCCAGTCTCAAAATATCACTTATGGTATGCACTCACTGATAAGCGATTATTAGCCTAGAAGCTTGGCATCCACAAGACATAATCCACATATCAAATGATGTCCAAGAAGAAGCAAGGAGTGGCCCCCGGTTCTAGGAAGGCTCAGTGTAGCAGTGTAGGGCAATACTAGAACAGGGAAGTGGATGGGGGAACAGGGGGAGGGAAGAGGGCTTATGAGACTTTTGGGGAGTGGGGAGCTAGGAAAGGGGAATCATTTGAAATGTAAATAAAGAATATATCAAATAAAAAATGAAGTGTAGATACTACAAAGATTGACTGCTATTATGAAAATATAATGAATATGAATCATAAAAAAAAGAAAGAAAAGAAAATTCACAACAGAGTTTAGACATTTCCCTGGGTGGCGCTGCCTGTTCTCCATGTCATGGCTCCTTTTGGCTGCACATCTTCATCAACTCCCAGAAGTGGCTATTTTAAGTTCACTGATGCTCTATGGATACACAATGGGAGTCTCATTTGCACTCATGTACATATAAGAATGGACTTTTTGGGTACTCTGAGTGCACATGAAATTATTTGCCAATTCCATTAGTGAGTTACTATTTTCTTGTTTTTAAGATTTTTAATGGACTTCTAATACTCTAAAATAATTATGGACATGTATTTCAAATACCTTATGTCAATCTACCATTTATTCTTTCCTGTAGAAATAGCAGTTCTTTAAAAAGCAGTTCTTCGTGATCTTTCCAGACAGTGTTTTATTCATGTATTTGACAATTGCAGTGGACAATTTTAATGCATGATGTAATACATACAGTAAGATGTTCTTGAACACTCATTTATAATTAGGCTAGTAAATTATTAAAACAAAATAAAAAATCAGAATAAAAAGTATTGCTCTAAATAAGGGAAAGCTTTAATCATATGAATAGTTTCCATTATTTTATTTCAAAGTGTATTTTGTTATTGCTACTACTATTAAGTGCAAGAAAGTTAAACTTGTTTTATGGTAATTGAACTTTACTTAAAAATTCTTACAAATTTCTTTATAATTTACTGATTTTAAGAGTACTGCAAATAATTTCAATGAGGAAAATCCCACAAATATTTATTTATTCAGTAGTTTTTGTAACTATATTTTTTTGAACTTTGGTGAATTTGTGCTTATTACATATTGATTTGACATGGTATACAAAAATTTATATAATAACTAACAAGTTTTTATAAAACTGATCACAACAAAACTGAAATGTTTTGTGTGTACCTTGGTTTCGAAATATCTATAACTGTAGTTTGTATAGACAAAGTTTTTTTTTATTGTTAACACTAGAAATTTCTAACATAGAATAATTCTACACTGTATTTCATTTCAACTGAAAAGTTCATTTACATTATTGGATCTTTCTTTTTATTTATTTGCTCTGTGTGTGTGCTTGTATGTGTGTGTGTGTGATGTGATACTGGGCATTGACTTTGAAATCTCGTGAATACTACATAAGTTCTCTACTCCTGATTTGTATTCCCATCCCAATTTATTAAGTTTTTAAAGGAACAATTGATCATCTTAGAAAACTCTATTTAAATTGATACATGAATATTAAAAAATTTCCATGTAGTAGTATCACTTTCTAAAGCCATTCATGTTTACCAGAGAGTTCCTTTAATCAATTCCGACTTTACATGAGGTATTATTATCTGACCTTCAGAGAATGAAACTATACCACTGAAGGTCATACAGTTTGTAAGGAACAGAAATATTTATGACAAAGTTTCTGATGGTAGTGATGGCGGTGGTGGTGGTGGTGGGTGGTGGTGGTGGTTTTTGTTTCTGTTTTGTTTGGTTTGGTTTGGTTATGTTTGGTTTGGTTTGGATTTTCAGGTCTTTAGTTAGTTTTTGCATCCGAAATCCATGTTTTTTTTTTTTTTGACCATATGTAACCGGATTCATGTTAAATAAAAGTACAATACCAAACACAGAGTGAAAAAAATTATATTCAAAGGACACTTGAAAGTCTAATTCTAAGAAAACTTCCAAATAATTACAACATGATGTAACAGGACTGTCTCCATGTGCAGTGCTGAGTCACAAGCATAATGTAGCAGGACTGTGGCCACAGGCATGCTGAGACCCTCCACATACTGAAGAACCAATTAGAAAGAGCCAGAGGCCGGATAGTAAGATTGTGATCATTCTTTGGAAAAAGCACAGACAAAGCCTGTTTCTCATCATCTTTGTTGACTTCTAAAATAGACTTTATGATTATAAAACCCATATCCATACTCGCTGCCTGCCAGGACAGAAAAGGGACACTAGGTACTGTATCACCCTGAGCTTTAGATCTTTGGTGGTGCAAACCGCCAGGAGTCTGCCTGCACTCAGGAACTGAGCACATAGGTGGTTCATCTGCAAGCCAGTCCATCGCGGGACCTGTGTCCTATTGAGAATCAACAGAGGGAGTGACCCCCACCACACCATCTTTGCTCCATAATAGAGCAGACAGAGAACACCTGGTTGACCTTGACAACCTAAGTATAACATTGCTTGAGGCAAGACTGAGAAGGGCTCCAAAGGCACAAAAGAGGAAGGCAGCATATCAGTAATCTGTGCCAGAGGAAACCCAGTCATCCAGTGTTGCAGAGATAACCTTAAAGATCTACAGTAGGTTGAAGCACCAGCCAGTGACAATAAGACCATCTAACTCCTGGGAGAACTAGATGGCTAAAGGCAAACATAGGAATGTTACTAACAGAAACCAAGGCATTATGGCAGCATCTGAACCCAATTCTCCAACAATAGCAAGTCCTGGATACTCCAACACACCAGAGAAACAAGATTTGGATTTAAAATCACTGGTCATGATGCTGGTACAGGAACACATGAAGGACATACTTAAAGAAATTCAGGAGAAAATGGATCAAAAATTAGAAGCCCTTACAAGGGAAACACAAAAATCATTGAAAGAAATTCAGGAGAATACAAAAGCCAATAAGGAGGAAATGCAAAAATCACTTAAAAAAAAATACAGGAGAACTTTGATCAACAGGCAGAAGTCATGAAAGAGGAAACACAAAAATCTCTTAAAGAATTAGAGGAAAACACAAACAAGCAAATGACGAAACTGAGCAAAAACTTCCAGGATCTAAAAACAGAAGTAGAAACAACTAAGAAAGCACAAAGGAAGACAACTTTGGAGATAGAAAACCTTGGGAAGAAATCAGGGACCATAGATGCAAATATCAACAACAGAATACAAGAGATAGAAGAAAGAATTTCATATGCCGAAGATACCATAGAAACCATGGACTCAACAATTAAAGAAAATGCAAAATGCAAAAAGCTTGTAACCCAAAACATCCAGGAAATCCAGTACACAATGAGAAAGCCAAATCTAAGGATTATAGGCATGGATGAGAGTGAAGATTTACAACTTAAAGGGACAGCAAATATCTTCAACAAAATTATGGAAGAAAACTTCCCTAACCTAAAGAGAGAGATGCCCATGAATATACAAGAAGCCTACAGAACTCCAAACAGACTGGACCAGAACAGAAATACCTCCCATCACATAATAATCAAAACCCCAAATGTACTAAACAAAGAATACTTAGGGCAGTAAGAGAAAAAGGGCAAGTAACATATAAAGGAATACATATCAGAATTACACCAGACTTCTCACCAGAGACCATGAAAGCTAGAAGATCCTGGGCGGAGCTCATGCAGACTCTAAGAGAACACAAATGCCAGCCAAGACTACTATACCCATATCCAAATCTTTATATATTTATGTGCACTACAAATACCCAATCTGAGTCTATAGGTGATGCAATAGATACAGTTTAAGAAAATGTGTCTCACGTACATCTAATTCTTCTATAAATGAATTAAAGAGAAGTGATCTGTACAATAAATATACTTTTAGGATTTTGTTTTTAAGGATTTTAAGATGTTTTAAAATTCAAGTTCCTGTTAAGATTTTATAAAATTAATTCATTTTGCTATAGTAGAATTTGCACATGATTTCTTAAAAATGCCTATGTAAAGTACAAAGACTTTCTTCTTGTTTCTGTGACAGAACATCTAACAAAACAGCTTAAGAAAGGAAGACTTTATTTTGAATTATTGTTGGGAGGGATATAGACCCTTATGGTAGGAAAGACAGAATAAGAATTTGAGGTAGTTAGTTATGTTGTGTTTACAATCAGGAAGCAGAGAGGTATGAATATCAGTGTTCATGATTTCATAGTTTTTAAAATTTGTTGGTCGTTTACTTTTAACTCAGTTTGGATCCCTTGCCTATAGTACAATCCCATCTCGATTGAAGGAATTCCTCCATTCTGAGATAAACCTTGTAGAAACTCTCCAAGACATGAACAGAGATGTATCTCCTGGATTATTCTGAATTTCATCAAGATTGATGAATACAAGACTACCTCTTGTCAGATTGACATGCAAACAGATCACTTTACCCACAACTTTTATCTGTGGTCTTCAAAGCCTCAAGGCCAACTCATAATTCATGATGCACTTAGTTTATCTATATGAGTTTCCAACGTCTTAATGATTCTATCATTGTTCAAAAGCCCCAAATTCCTTCTCTTATAAGACTTAAGGTAATCTGTTTACTGAAAAATAAAGATATGAGATACATGCTTCTAATATATTATGTCAGAGAGTACATATTTACATGCCAAGAGGGAGAAATAAAAGCAGAGAAAAGGAATGAAAGCCTTAAAACACAGCCAGGCACACAGGAAAATTTCAACTCCATGCTCCACATCCATGTCTGGGGAAATTGGTGGTATGATTTAGGTTGCAATACCCTTAAGTAGTCTCAGTGTTTCCGTTTTGACTCCTGCCTTGTATACAGCCTCTCTCCTGGGCCAGCACCATTCTGTGTCTGCAGCTTACTTCACGCGATATTCCACGGTCCACAATATTTCCAATATCCTGAAGTCTTCATTGCAAAGTAGGCTTCACCCTCTTATCACACGGTGTCCTCTCGGGGCCTTCCTGCAGAGAGCCCAATCTTATCACATGCAGCTTGACTTCAGCACATGGTGATAGCCTCTGTAACTCCATGAATGTAGAATTTTATAGACCAGTAAAGTTAGCACTGTGTGCACAACACTATCAAGCTCTGTTACCGCCTTAAGATGTAGTCCTCTAACAGCCATAGTGACCTCAGTATAACCTGGCCACTAAACCTGAGAATACTCTTCCACAAGTGGTTGTTTGGGGGCAGTGAACCCTTTCAGTGCTTTCTCCATTCAGTCTGCTTCTCAAATGGCATGTGCTCTACATAAGGTATACTTTTGATTGAGCATGGTCTTGAATTAAGGAATTTTTTTCTTTCTTCCTCAGTGCAAAATAAGTGGTTCTCATTAGTTATGCTAATCTCTAACTCTGACCTGACTATTAGTACCCAACTTGTTCACAACCTTTAACTGATACTCTTTTTCAAACTACATTTCCAAGTCTTCCTATCCCCTCTCATTGTGATGTGGTAAAGAGAAGCAGGATGTGACAATGCCAAAGCCTAAATGTCAGGCTGTCTTAAAATTCCCTCTACCAAGCGGTGCATTGTTTTTTCATTTGTTCTTCTTGACTTCTCAAGGCAATAGTTAGATTCTTTTCTAGATGTAACATGAATGGTCTATATCCATGTCCTAATAGTGTTCTTTTTTCCTTCTGAAACCTCACTAGATTATTCTCCATTTTCTACATACCATTCAAATTATGGTCTACTGAGCTCCCATTAGAATGGCCTATTAAGCTTTATTTAATCTTCTATACAGAAGCTCACATTTCTCAACTTTCCATCGATGAGCAAGTTCAGAAGGGCTAAGAGCCATCTGGCCAAGTTTGTCACACTAACGGGCCCTCCTATTGGTAGCGATGTCTGTATTGTTTACTTTCCTTATCAGATCAAATATCTCATCAAAGCAAATAATCAGAACTTGATTATTTTGACTCATAGTTTGAGGGTCCATCATGGGTACAAGGCATGGTGGGATTGGGAGGTGCCTAGTCTTTATGTATGCAGAAAAAATGGTAAAAGTGTATGGATATTGGTGATATTTCAACTCAAGATGTTAATCAAGGAGACAGCTCTCACATTTGGGTTAAATCCCCCCAAACTATAGTTAAAACACTCATGTGGTTCTAATTGTTTCTTCCAGTAAGGTTAGTAATAACCATAGTCACAGTTAATGTGCATGTGATTAACTATGCAATCACATGTATATTGCTACTTTTACAAAGCGATTCTAAATACTTTGAAATAATAAAGTCAAACATATCCATGATCTAATCTATTTGCATATTTCATTTTTATGATTTTAAAAACTATGAATATATTTAATAGTAAATGTATGTAAAGTTAAGTGTATATTCAGGAATCTGAAATTCTACTTTTGGCTCATTTTGACATAAAATCCATGTCAGAGTACACTTCTAAGTCAAGTGTGTCCAGTAGTGTAAGGAAAATGTGTGTTAGAACTATCAACTTAAGTATACAACCTAAATCAAATGTGGTCAGTCCATAATTTCATTTCAGCATATCATTGAGCAGTCTAAATAAATCAGAATAACTCTGAGTAAGACTGTTTTCTAATCTTTCAGAAGTAAGAATATAATGATCCCTGCTATCATCTTACAAGATGACTCTACTAGTTGCATGATAAATGCCCATAGGAAGTTTAAGGTTGAAAAGAACTCAGTGAGTAAATCAGCAAAGTGCATTTGTCTTCCACAGGCATCTGTAACTGAATTAAAGAAAGAATCATGATAGTAATAATCTAGATAAACATAAATCTAGACAAAAAATAAATCTAGATAAAATTTAGGTAAATTAAGAGCATTTTGTACCCATTTAAGCATGTTGTCCATCTTTGAAGATGACTTAGCCCTCTTGTAGCTCTTCTTTCTAAGCTTTTAAAAAGAAGCTGATTGCTCTGCGATGTTTCATTCACAGTCCCTTCCAATAAGACATGACCGCAGCTTCTGGAATGGATGGTCTCCTACTATCACAGTGTCAGCTCAATGCCATTTCTCAGAGAAGTCACCTGCAGTTCCATCTAAAACAGCCTATTACTCCCAGAAACAACCCACCACACCACCTTCTCCTCATACATGTAGTCCTCATCATAAGATGGAATTATTATTTGATTTATTAAATGGGTTTATTTGCCTCATTTTTAGTCTTCGTCACGGTGAATGGAAGTGTTACATGAGAAATCACCTTTTACTTCTAAAGGTATGAAGTTCACAGCCTGAGGATCTTTTAGTGAACAGTAGAGGTAGTTAGTAAAATGTACTGTGTGAACGAAGGAAGAAGAAAAGTGGTTTTCCTTGGCATTATCACTGTTTATTTGCTCTGTCATGTTTTACTATATAATTACTTATTTATGTAATATAACAATGACTTAATATACTGGCTACTTTTACTGGAGAGTCAAGACCCTTAGTCAATATTTTAGTATCCAATAGCCACACATAAGTATTGTGCTCAGAAGTCTTTCTTATTTTAGCTTTATTCTTAGATTTTTACCAGATTGCTGTTGGGGCATAAAAAATTGATTTTATTGATGAAAGGTTTGAAATTATTGTTATTTTTATGTGAACTTTCTAGGTGAGAAAAATTCATATTTAAAGTTCTAATTAATTTACAGTAAACAACATAAATATTTCATTCTCAATATTTTTATAAGTTCATTCTTTTAAAATAAATCTTCAGGACCTTGCTTAATAATAGTTCTCATAAGGCACCTCACTAAGCTGTGTTAATTTGTGAATTCTAAATGCTTATTTGTATTTATAAGCTTAAAATCATATTTATATTATATTACTACATTGGAGTAATATGGAGTTTACATTATTATATTGCATTATATTTCCCTGCCAGAAAAATATTATTTATCTTTCACTTTCCTGCTCACCATAGGCAGCTCAGCTTTCATAATACACTGCTATAGACAGAGTTATTTAAATAGTGGGACTTGTTTTCAAAAACTTAAGTTGCCAACATAGTCAAGTTTAAGGCTAACCTGATTATGGTTCTACCTGCATGGGTTTATCCCCCAAATTAAGTCATTATCAATAAAGTCTAAATTTCAAGATGTCATCTGACATATAGTGAAGCAGATATGAGCAGAGGGTATGATTCATATGAAAGTTGAATTTTCTTCTTGTTCTGATTCTGTTCTCTCACATACAAATGATGGAATAGAGATTGGATTTGTATTGCTATTCTAAAAGAAGTTAGAAGGACTGAAAACTTCCAGACAATTCTAAAACAGATCAAGGGGGATTTCATCTAGGGTATTCACATCTTCTAGAGTCTAGTAAAGTTGACATGTAAAGTTAACCATGACACACATAAAGTTTGCATACCCCACAAAGATAGTTGGTATGTTAGCATCTGTGGGTGGGGCATTGTGGTAAACAAAGATGGACACCATTTGTAAAGTATGGACATTTGAGAACTTGATGGAACTTCTGTCTTCCGGAGGTAAGTATGTCTGTAAATACAAATGCGCACAGAGAAAGAAGAGTCAGACAAGACAGCCACTCTCAAGGAGCAGATGATGGCAAGCAGAAATCTAGAATGAGGACAAAGTATATAAATGCTTTAACAAGTTGAGTTTAAATCTAAGAAAAGACTTGGAATGAAATAGATCTCAAGTAAGGAGCTTGCAGAAAATGGTTTTAAAACAATAGTTGCATCTTTGATGATGGGATGGGACAGAGAAAAATCTTACAGCCATGAATAAAGAATAGAAGGGAGACAGAAATGTAACAAATGAACATGACTGCTTCTTTTTGTTGTTGGCTTTTTATTGTTTTGTTTTGTTTTTATTTTGCTTAGTTTTGTTTTATCCTTCTTGTGTTTGTCTTGAAACAGTGTTTAGTAGGTGGAAAAAGATGTGGAGGTATGAATATAATTGATTTGAAATGTATACATGCAAATATGGCTTTCTCTTATATGCTGCAGCTACAATTTAGAGATGAAAACAAATGATACCAATAAGATGTTCCATTAAAGTTACTTTTTAAAATGGTATTCATAGAAACCAAATGCTTCCACAGTGATTTAAAAGAGAAGATCATCCAGGCATGGTGACCAGTGCCTTTAATCCTAGCATTGGGTTGAGGAATTAGACAGGGAGCTGGGAATCTCTGTGAGTTCAAGCCCAGTTTGCTCAACAAAAAAAGTCCAGGTCAGCCAGGGCATAATACATAGGGAAACCCTGTCTTGTAAAAACAAAACAAAATAAAACAACGACACATACACTCATACACACACACAAAGATGAGGAAGAGGAAGAGAAGAGGAAGAGGAGGATACAGGAGTAGGAGGAGGAAAAGGAACAGGAGGAGGAAGAGGAAGGAGGAGGAGGCAGAGGAGGAGGAGGAAGAAGATAAAGAAGAAGAAGAAGAAGAAGAAGAAGAAGAAGAAGAAGAAGAAGAAGAAGAAGAAGAAGAAGAAGAAGAAGAAGAACAAGAACAAGGCTGCACTAATTTATAAATGAATCATGACATAGGACTTGGTTAGAGTTTGTTAGAACATTGCTCATATCACAATCACTTATAAAGCCCAAAAAAGAACTTGGATGACACCAGAGGAGGAAGTCAACGTGGGTTTTGGGTTCTCAATTCTTTAGTTTTTTGCCAATTTATAATTATGAGGGACATTTTACCAAATGCTAATGTGTTCAATCTGAAATTATTAATCCATTTTTATCTTTACTGCCTTATTTGAAAAATGTTAAATGTCTCTCCATATACATATTCATACCATATATGAAGTATACATTGCACAGTGTCTCTCAAATGGTGAAATCAGAGCAAATAATCAACTATATGAAACAAATTCAGTAAGTAAGAGGGATGATGACTGACTGCTGTTTTAGGTTTTGCTTTCATAACTCATGTTAATTATTCGGGAACGTGTTTCAGTTTCAATAAGAATTTGTGCTACACGGGAAACAATGACTGTCATTTTGGCATTTGGAGACCCCTAAACTCCTTCTTCTACTGACACTGATGTTAATTAGTCCTGGGCTATGAAGGAACTCAACTTTCAACTTTTTCATAAACAAGTTCTCTTGGAGGTAAGGAAAAAACTAATCTAAACTACTGTTTAGAAGCTATAGCTTAAAGCATTCATGTGTTTCTAACAGTAAAATATTCTTTTATTATAGAATACATGAAGGTCAATAAATAGTGTTCCAATGGCAAAACAATAGCAAACATTTTCATGAGAAACAACTCATTTCATAAAGAACTTTTTATGTGTGGAAATGAACTGTTCAGTGTCATATACTCTCTTTAGAGCACGGAAAATTCTTCTGGCAAATAAGTGAAGTTACTGTGGAAATGTTATAGCAATTTCTCAAAAAAAAATCAAGCTAAATAATTAAAAACAAAATGTAACTCAACTTCAGAACAGTTGATGTTTGGATGTACATGGTTAGTATTTTATGTTTTGATTTAAAACCAGATAATAGAAATACAGAAAAGAATTAGCTAATCTAGATATTGAGATTGTTTTCTTAATATTCATCTATCATGTTTAAATTCTGATGCTAGTATCTCCTTGTTAATTAATAAAAAATAATGATATTTATTGCAATACAAATTTCTACAAATTGATATATTTCACAATGTATTTCATGACCAGGACTCTAAATTAAAACATTATACCACACTTAGTATGATGTTCTCCAGCTCCATCCATTTGCCTAAAAAAATCATGAATTCACAGTTCTAATGGCTGAATAGTACTCCACTGTGTATATATACCACAATTTTTGTATCCCTTCCTCCACTGAGGAACACCTGGGTTTTTTCCAGCTTCTGGCTACTACAAATAGGGCTGCAATGAACATCATACTAAGTGTGGTAACCCAGTCTCAAAAGATCAGTCATGGTATGCACTCACTGATAAGTGGATAGTAGCCTAGAAACTTGGAATACCCAAGACATAATCCACATATCAAATGATGTCCAAGAAGAACGGAGGAGCAGCCCCTGGTTCTGGAAAGGCTCAGTGCAGCGGTATAGGGGAATACCAGAACAGAGAAGTGGGAAGAGGTGGATGGGGGAAGAGGGGGAGGGAAGAGGGCTTATGGGACTTTTGGGGAGTGGGGAGCCAGAAAAGGGGAAATCATTTGAAATGTAAATAAAAATATATCGAATTTAAAAAAGAAAAAACATTATACCAAAGAAATAAATAATAGTGTTAAATAAAAATCATTAGAATCCACTTTGAAACTGTTTGCTATAGATTTTTGCAGTGTCTATTCCCTACCATGAAATAGACCAGAAGGAGAAATTTTCATGAAATCACTTCATTTCACAATATTTACTTCTAATTCTTTTCCCATTTAACAACTGAAACTATTAAGCATTTTAGCTATAAAAGGACTTTTTTGTGTTTGTAGGCACATACAAACTTATGTATGCATTCGTAATATACTTTTCATGCCCCATACTTTAAATTTCTTCTAAGTCATGTCTTAAGGTTAGTTCAATATATCTGAAGATGAATATAATAAACAACTCAGAATATGTAATATGATGAATGGAAAGACACTGAATTTTCTTAGGTAAGAAAATTCTAATTTCTCTAAACTTAAATTCTCTCCTTTATTTCTCTGCAGGACAATCTAGCCCATTTCAAATTTGACTCTTGATTAGAGCTTTCAATTCAGTTGAATGGAATCTCTTGAAAACAGTCCCAAGGGAGTACTTTTTCTTCATAAAGGGGAAAGAGTTTAAAGGGGTAGTATCTCACTGAAGATATTTGCAGCACCTTGGTTTAATATGTGTTCTGTTATGTTTGGCAAGGTATCATGGCTTGATTATGAATTATTCACAGATTTTCATCTGTTTGGATATTTATTTACATTTCAAATGTTATCCCTTTCCAGGTTTCCCCTCCTGAAACTCTGAATCCCATTCCCCCTCCCCTTGCCTCTATTAGGATGCTTCTCCACCTACCCACTCCCCCACCCACTCCCACCTTCCAGTCTTGTCCTGGTATTCCCTACACTGGGGCATCAAACCCCCGCAGGACCAAGGTCCGCTCCTCCCACTGATGTCTGACAAGGCCATCGTCTGCCACATATGTGGCAGGAGCCATGGGTCTCTCCATGTGTACTCTTTGGTTATATAACTTTTTAAGAGGTGTGGCCATGCTGCAACAGTAGGTCACTGAAGGTGAGCACATAGTGTAGAGCCAAACAGTTCTTGCTGAATTCACTCTTTCTTGCTTCTTTATCTGCAGATGTTAAACAAACTGAAATGCTGCTGCCATCTCCTGCTGCCACAGCTGAAGCACCAACCACCCAGCAACTGTACCATGAAACTGAGTTGAGTCCCCTTTCCCTTAAGTCTCCCCAAGTCCCATCACAGACAACTGCTGTGATGTGGGTAAAACATAATATTGATACCAGAAAAAGGGTTATGATACATTTTTATCTACTGGAACAGGTTTAGGGGAGGAATATGGAAGAGTCTGGTACTGTGGGCTAGAAAAGCCTTAGCTTGTAAACGGTGCTTTATAGGCCCCACTGACAAGAGTTCACGGGACCAAAGTGCTGATAGAGGTGTTCACTATAAAGGTTGAGCTCATAGTTTCTGAGGCGAACAGGACTCTATTTGGAATTGGGCCATTCATGCCATGTTCTGGTAAAGAATCTGATCCTGCTCCATCCCCATATTTAATCTTTGAGTGAGGCTAAATCAAATGGTCTGATTGGTTGATGGAAGAAGTTCAAGGCGCAGCAGGATTCCTGCTCCCTTGCTTTAGATTTATAATGGAAAGGAGTGCAGAACGAGATGAAAAATGTGATTTGGCAAGGAAAGGAGCCTGGATGAGGAGTAGTTGCTGGTGAAGTGGTTGTAAATGTTAAAGAGATCAATGCCTTAGCACTAGGGGACTAAGAGAAGTGCCCTGAGGGCAAGCCCTCATCTAGAGACAGCTTCAGGGCATCACTGTGAAGGCTCATTTGAAAAATTTCCATTTGAAATGAGAGACTCACTTGGTACCCAGCTTTGTGCGGTTCAGTCAGTCAGGTACTCAGAGGTGGTTGCATCTGTGATCTAACCTACTTTCACTATCTCTCAAACTGGCAGCAGATTTTAATGGCTGTTAGCCACAGTGCTAGTTCTGCAGTTAAGCAGGGAACAAGGGGTTATGGAGGCTTGTGGCAAGGTTTCAGTAATCCAGATGTGCTGCACGGTGCAGTCTGGTTAGAGTCCTGGCATGGAGTTCCTGTGTGAGCTGCATATGAGGCTGGGAAAAAGATTTCACGATTCAGTGGAGACTCTAGGATATTAGCAGCATCATAAATACTTAACGAAGGCACTGAGTGAGGTGGCCGTGCACAGCACAGGTGGCAGCTGGATGGTAGCTATAGCTACGTTATTAAAGTGGTGGTGACGACATCATGAACCAAAGGATCCACACTTAGAATGACAGGGTTGCTGTTTATCCTGCTAGAATCCAGTCTTGATTGGTTCAGATCTTCTCCCCTGCATCCCATTCCTCTCCTTTGGGATAAGGATGTTTCCATTGTGCCACATTATGCTGGACGTATATGATTTGGTTTTCATTTTACAGAGATTTTCTTGCATCTTAAGCTTTTGACTTTGAAAGAGTGTTGGAACTGTAGTCAGATTCAGTTGTTTGTAATGAATAATCCCACTTCTTTGGTTGTGGGTCACTATCTTCTATGGGGTTATAGGATATAAACTATGGGGACTTTTGAAGCTGCGCCAAAGCATCATTGCATATGAGACAGTTGAGGTCTGTGGAGAGCAGAGGCTCAATGTAAATTGTCCTCTTAGGGACAGATGTTTGAATGCTTGGTCCCCAGATAATAATGTTGGAGATGTTCTGGGATAATTAAGAGGTAAGGGTTTGGATGGTACAAGTCACTAGTGACAAGGTTATCTATTCTTGCTTGTCCTTGTCTCCCTTACACATCACTGCTTCTTAAACTATTGAAAGTTAACAAGTTGTACCATAATCTCCTGATTCCATAGTCAAAGCCAAAGCCACTGTACTGTCCCTACTATGAAACAGTTAAAATAAAACTTTTCCTCCCTTAAGCTTTTTAAAAAGAGAAAATACAAACAAGGCAAAATTTTTATTCTCAACTCATTTTCAAAATATAGGATAGTGACCCACAACCAAAGAAGTGTGATTTTTCATTGCAAACAACTGAATCTGATGAATATTATATCTCTAATGCCCATCAGGACACAAAATTCATTTGCTAAAAAAATAACCCTCAAAACCTTTTAATGGATATAATGTAGAAATTTTCTCAAGGGGTTTTTAGAAAAACATTATTCAGCATGACTTAGTGTTCCAAAGTAATCACTCTGTCAATTGCAAATTTAAAGATTTGTGAGAGAAGATATAAGACTCACCGGGTAGTTATCATCGCTGAACCAAGAGAGAGAACCAAGTGTGGCAATTAAGAGTGAAACAGTGTTGGAGTGACTGGTTTCCAACCCCATTACTGGTTTTTATTAGCTAGGTGACCTTGAGCATAAATTATAGATGTCTTGGAACTCACATTTTTTCATCTTTACATTAAGCATAACAATCAGCGCCTCACAGGGTTGTCATAAAGATACATCAGATAACACATGAAAACTCATTATGCAGGGAGGAGAGTGCTATGCAGATAACATTTTAAAATGACACCTATTCTTGGCTAATGAACACACTCTCAAGAAATGTTTTAAAAGGTACTTTGAACTTAGGATAATAATAGGCTCAATGCCTTTGGAAGAACAGAATCTTCACTTCTAAGTTTTGTTTAGAGGTTTTTTTTTTTTTTTTTTTTTTTTTTTTTTTTTTTAAATCTACATGTCCCTAATGATTAACTTTTAAATTTTCATTAAAACTATGTGAGAAGCCAAACTGTCCTTCAGCACATTCATTTGTTATATTACAGAAATCAACAGCAACCCTGATTCCATGTCATTCTATGTTGCTGCATAAAAGATTATGGAAAACTTGGTAGATTAAGTCAGAATCATAGTGTAAATTAACCATCCTATTTACCGTGATCCAGTTACATGGTAAGCATGAATTCATTATTTCATTTTGAATTATAATTTATTTTATTTAACAATCTAGGAAGTTTACAGCCATCAACAGTTCCAGTGCAATTTCAGGTGCAATTGGGAATTCAAGAATTTCTGTGGAGCTGTTAGTATTGCAGACCTTGTAGGTAAAATACTTACACATTTTCAGTAGCACATATGAGGGGACCTCTCTAAAATTGACCATGTTGGTTTCATTCTCAGCAAACTGACCTGGACCACTCAACATGGCCTTTATTGTTCCTGATGTTAATGCATGTTCTCTTTTTACAATAAATTCATGACCACCAGAAGATATTAATTTCACATACATATAGCATCAGGGCCTTTGCAGTCACCATAGGTTTTCTCCTCTCTATCTTATTTTCTTATAAAATTCTATTTGATCCCAGAGGCAGTCTGGTGATCCAGTCAGGTGGTAACCATCAATTCATTACTCTGTAGTTTTGTAGACTGGCAGTCTGGGTAGATTTGTCCCAATTCTCTGCTTAGGGTTTTCCATTTCTGCCACTGTAGAAGAATAATGGAGGCTGGGAAATTGATTATAAATAGATATTCATTTCGTACAGTTCTGATAGCCAGAAAGTCCAAGACCAAGGCACCCCATCTGTTTGCATCACCCCATAGAAAGAGGTGGAAAGGTAACAAAACAGCAGAGTAAGAGGTAAAATGGAGAAAAATCCACTGATAACAATCCATTTCCAAGATGCTAACCCAGTCTCATAAGAACAGAATTAATTCATTAGTGACAGCACATATAAAAGTCACACCTCCCAATACTGTTGCCTTGGAGGTTAATTTCCAACTAGTGAACTTTGAAGGATATTGCAACCACCATAAAGTCCCCCAAGGCCAGAAGCAGATTATCAGTAGGACTGGATTCTCTGAAGGTGCTAGAGAATAATCCACTTTGGAGTACTTTCAAATTGCTAGCAGAGCAAAGTTCTTTCTGTTGCAGGATCACAGTTTGTTCCCACATAAGCTCCCAGCCAGGTGGTGCTATCAGCAACTAGTGGCTACTTTCTCAGCCTTGACTCGTGTCTCTGAAAGCCATCAATAGTTCGCTGGCTCCTAATACTTACATTCTCTCCTGCCATCTTTTGGAAAGAAATCCCTTATAGGGCTCATGTGATCAGTTATCACAAGAAAATAATGATGCTTTTGGTCATTTCCAGGTCAACTGATCGGTAACTTCAATTGCTTTCCCAGCATCCCTTTTACTATGTAAAATTTAATCATGATTGAAGTCAAAGATGAAAACATCAAGGGTAAAAAGGTGTTCAAAGAAACTACCCTCAATACAGAAGTATGAACAGCCTTGGAAGTTGGTGTAAGAGAGATCAAGAAATTTATCCAAGTATAGCACAAACATGGCCAAAGAGATATCAGCCCTGTGCACACCAGGCAGAGAGCTTGCATTGCAATTGCCTATGTAGATCTTTGACAGAACCTTTCAAGACACCAACATGATACCAAACATATTTCACAGCCAAGTCCATCAGTTACAAGAAGCAGAGTCCAGATCTGTACATTAGCAGGTGGCTCTTAACGGGTGTTTCACGTGCCAGCTTTCAAGCCATGACTTTGCCACGCTGAAGTACCAAGGCAAACAAATGTGTTTCAGGATTTGGAAAAATGTACTGCTCGGAACATGAAACTGAGAAAGTGACTCTATTTGGACAGATAAACCTTAAGATGTTGCAAAAAATATTGCAGATTTTGGGTGTAATTTTCATAGCTGCCTAAGAGGATGCCAACCTAAAGCTATCACAGAGAACTCTATAAACATGACCCCAAGGGCTTGACTAAGGTGTACCAATAAAATCTTCAGGGATGTATGCCAAAAGGGATGCCTGGGAAAATCCATCTTCATTCATCCACCCATCCCCAGTTAGTTGAAATTAAAGAGGGAGAGGGCTGGAAATTTTAAATAAATGGCCCCTGGCAATGAAGCATAGCTTCCATTAAGAACATAAATAGCTAATAAGTCAGATGATAAGTACTCAACTCATTTAATTATTACAACAAAGCTACATCCAACTAGCCAACACCCAAATCCATAACTGAAACATTACTTGTTCTGTAAAAGCCTCCCCAAGTGTCTGCTCTCCCACAACCTTCGTCTCTTTTCCTGGATCCCTCTTATCCAGATTTTCACCATTAGTTTTTCAATTTTTCCAATCTTGTATAAATGAGTCAGCAGTGCTCATTTGTATATGGAATTTTTGCTCAACAACCTATTGTCAGAAAATAGTTTATTGTCACTGCTGCTTAGTATTCTATTGTATAAACTTACTACACTTTCTTATTTTTACTCTATTAAGAAACATTTGGGCAATTTCCAGAGCATGACTATAAAGACTATGTTACCACAAATGCCTATACTTAATCCATATATATATACCTTAATACACACCCTTCTGGTTTTTTTTTCAATGCACATTGGATAAATTACTAAACCACAGTAAATGCATAAGTAGGCGGTTCAAACTTTCTTCCAAAGAGTGTGCACCAATGGAAACTCCTGCCTGAAACTTCATGCTTTTGGTCTTCATGATTTTAGCAATTCTTTTTTGTGTAATGGTAGCTCATTTTAGTTTCTTCTTTTGTTTCTCTGACTCCTGTAAGATTACATAGCTTTAATATTTATTGGATATTTTCTCATGTGTAGCTGAAAGTACTTATTTGCTTATTTGTTTTTTCCATTATGAGTTGTTTGTCTTTTTATTATCAATTTAAAATATTTATTTACACATTTCACATCTGATCTCCTGTGGACGATAGATAGCATAGTGATTATTCATGTTCTTTATGGAATTTTCCAGTAAGCATCTATATCATAGAGTCTAACCACATTTTCCTATCTGTCTGGCCATTGTTATTTATGAACTAACCATGACATATACCCTAGGAGCTCTATTTCACTCAGATACTAGCAGTCCTCACAATAGCATTGCCTCTATTCTAACAAAAATATAATGCTAAATAATTTTAAAGGGAATTTTTTGAGCACCCCTGAGCTTTGAGTTGCATGAAGACTAAGACACCGATGTCAATGGGCCAAAACCCTTAAAGGAAAATGAAGCAGGTAACAGTAATAAAAGAAATTTGTCCCAAGGCTGAACATAATCCGAAGAGGTCAAATATAGGGCATAGATCAATTGAGAGTGTAAGAGTCTCTGAACAGAGTTTGATCTTTCTCTTGTGATCTTTGTTATTAATCTTCCATTAGAGACTTATAGGAAAGATTGAAGATAGGATGTTAGACTCAAGTATAGATGATGTGGGTTAGATACAAAGTTTCCCTCAACTAATCTATTCAATGAATCATCAACTTGTGAAGTCACTGTTTATGATGGGGAGGTGATGGAGAATTTAAGTAAGGAGCCCCAGTGGAGGCAGAAGATGAGTGTAGTGTCTTTGAGAACTCTATCTTTTCCTAACTCTATCTTTCTGCTGTCCAGCAGTCATGAGATGAGCTGCTTTCCTCACCATGTTATTTCAATGTTTTCAGCCTCACTGCAGAGTAATGAGTCCAGCAACCTTGGGCTGACCACTCTAAAACCGTGAGTTGATACAAAGAGCCTTCAGTCATGGAAGCAGTCTTCATTCTCACTGTTTAATGTCAATATCCTGATAATGGTATTACAAATTGCTTTCACTGGAGAAAAGTATGTAAAGGCTACAGAAAAATTTATGATAAGGTTTTTAAGGGGCCTCTGTGAATCCACAAACACCATCATAACAAGCCCTTCAAATACATGTGAAATGTTACTATTTTAAAAAAATGAAATAAGGAAAATTATATGAGGAGACATCAAAACATGGCTTAGCAATAACATTTTTTTAAAAAACCACAAATATCAAATGATTTTTGGTACTATGATACTAAATAAATCAATATATCTGTGTAATTTTAAACTTCACTCAGTGACTATAATATAGAAACTAATGGCTTCAATTTTGAACGACAACTTACCTGACACAGACACTATATTTTAAGCCCCTTTTTAAAGAAAATAAAATCTTTGTTTCAAGATGAACATCACTTTGGAAACCACACTACACATTAAATAACTAAAGAAATTGATAGTATCTACTAATGTGATAGGAGTCGGTAGGATATTTTATTATGTGGGAAATTGCTTTGTGGAAGAATTAGGCTCTCTGTAAAAGAAAAGAAGGAGTTAAGTAGAACGAACATGAGGTGAGCATAAGAAGAGAAGTTTAGTAGTAACCCTACCACTGGAGCAATTGTGTGGCTATGAACGCAGACAGTGGGTGAGATGCAACCAACAATGGGTGTGATCTAATTCTTTAACTCCTGAGAGACTTTAACTTTGCCAAGAGCAGAATTAGCATGATCTTATTTCATTGCTAGGCCGGTCATTGAGATAAAGTATTTAGTGGTTCAATTGAGAGACATGTTACTCCATCTAAGGAGACAAGGAAACCAGTATTAATTCATCTTGAGTAGGAGTGTTTTATATGTTAGTACCCTGTGTCCCTAGGAGAATCTATCTGCAGCAAATGTCTGGTCCTACTATGTGATAGGAATGACCAAGGATGGAATTGACCTATTTCATAAATATGGAAGATAAAAGTAAATAGTCTTTGCCCATGTATGATAGAGATTGTGACGTGCAATGGTTGTAGATTTGGGAGAATTCTAGACTTTCCTCAAATTCTTAGATATATTTTTCTATATTATTATCATTATTATTATTATTGATATATGTAAATGATTGGGGCAGCAGAGCACAGGCACATATACCACATCACATATATAGAGATTAGAGGACAACATTATACAGTTTAATTATCCACTTCCACCTTTATGTGGCTTCTAAGGACTCAACTTAGATTGCAAATGTTGTATAACAAGTACTTCTATCTACTGATCCATCTCACAATCCCATCTGACCCTTACATATTATTGATCATCTTGTCACTATGCATTGCCTTTTGAGACCTAGTATCCTTCATTTATCACTTAGAACAGTCATAACCTATATGTCTCTCTGTAATGTATATAAAGCACATAGCATGATGCCTACAATCATAGAAAGCATACAATCAGTAACATTTCGTTTTCTTAGTTGATAAATTATTAGTTATGTTAGAAAGGAGATTTAACCATCTGGAAGTGTGTGTGTGTGAGTAGTAGTAGTAGTAGTAGTAGTAGTAAGGTGCAAATGTGTTAAGGGACTCTGTGTTAAGGCTTGAAATTGATATATCTTCTTCCATTATTCTCCATCTTATATATTGAGTCAGACTAGCCAGTTTGCTTCAGGAGAGTTGTCTTCACATCTGCTGAGCTTATACGATGTGTGATATGGGAATGTGCTGACATTCCAAGCTGTTTATGTGTGGGTTACAAGGATCTAAACTCCACTCTCCATTCTTGAACAGCAAGCACTATACTGGATAAGCTATCTCTGCACATCTCCACAGAATTCGATGAGGGTGGGGGATGGCAGAGAGGAATAAGGTTAAGCTTTTTCTTGGAAGAATATCAGTATTATAATGGCACAGCAGCCAACGATCATTATTCTAGTACATGGATGATCATTATCCCTTACTTTCTAATCTTCCAGTATCTTAAGTGGGATTCAGTACTATGAACAGATAGGAGACAACCCTCATACTTAGCCACATGCCACCCTGTAAGTAGGTTCTTGAAGAGATCCTTCTGCTCACAAGTACACTCTAAGTCCTTGCAGCATACTGTTTACTTGTGTCTTGCTTCTCACTTTCTGGTAGATGACATTTTGTATGTTTGTGTGATGTCGCTTGTGTTTCTGTTTTCTGCTGAGGGTAGAGCAAGTACAATCTTCTCAATTGAAGCCAATCACATTTGCTTATATAGTCTTGGATTTAAAGTCTTATGAACCAAAATAAATTTTTAATCATTTTTATATATTACCCACTATGTATTAATCAATGTGAACCACTAACCACCTGTGTCCCCACTCTAAAACATGCATGTTGAATTAGTTCTAGTTCAAGGGATCAGGAAGACGCACAGGAGATAAGAATTTTATATTAATTATCTTACTCATTGCAGTGACAAGATATCCTGACAAAGCAAGCCTAAAGGGGGTAGGGCTTATTTCAGCTCATAAGTTTGAGGATATGGTCCACCCTGGCAGGAGAGGTATGCAGCAAGAACTGGAGAAGATGGTGCAATTGTACCACAGAGATGAATGTGTACATTCAGGTCACTTTTCCCTTTTTAGCCCCTTTCAGTTTAGGACACCAGGTACTGGAATGAGTCATATTATATTGGTCTCACCAAGCTCAGTCAACTTAACTAAGAACAGCAGTTCTCAACCTGTGGGCCGTGACCCTCACAGGGGTTACATATCACACATTCTGCATATCGGATATTTGCATTAAGATTCATAACAGCAGCAAAATCACAGTTATGAAGTAGCAACAACATAATTTCATTGTTAGAAGGTCACCACAACATGAGGGACTGTATTGAAGAGTGGGAGCATTAGGAAGGTTGAGAACCACTGCCTTAGATGATCTTTCACAGACCTACCCAGAACCTTATTTCCATGGTGATTCTAAGTCTTACCAGGTTGACAATCAAAGTGAACCATCACAAGTAAAAGAGGTAGATGGGTGAAACTGGGAGAAAAGCCTTCAACACAAACGTGCCTTATGTTTATCTGTATTCTGCTCATGAGAAACTCTTATTCTTATTGGAAGACATTTTTCCCTCTGTGTGTTTCCAAACAAGAATCCTGTCTAGCTTTACTTACTTATGCTCAGCTCTCTAATTTATACATGAAGAATGCAAACGTTCAAGTTTTAGCTTACAAAAATATACTCAGGAACCCCCATTTCAAATCCATAGGAAGGAAAATGTCTTCCAATATTTTGACGAGTATTTATGAATAAAATAGAGTGCACTAAATTTCCCAGTGGATATTGCAGCCAAGAGACCGCGATGCAAAGAAAGATGAGTAGAATAAAGTTTGTCTCTCATAGCCTTCTACCCATTCACACTCGACAACATCTTAATTTCTTCCTCTGTGAAGTGAAGTGGAAAGGCTGAAGCTACAAGTTGGTGAGCAAGTGTTCAAAACACACAAATGAGGGCAAAAGTAGGACAATAAATGACACGATATATTGCATAGTTGACAAAGCTACAAAGAAGAATGGTAAAGTCGAATGGGAGTGCATCCTGTCATTTCTAACTTTCGAGGAGTCTTGCTAACTTTATATGCACACTTACTATATTGTCTGTAAGTTGTATCAAAGTCCATTTTCATTCACTTAGGTAGCAGGTTGAAACTAAATTAACATTGTATAGCTAAATGGTTTATTTTACTGATGTTTGGTATTCTCATTAGAAACAATTAACATTCAGAGGTAAGGCTAAAGGAAAAGTCAATAAGCCTTGGGAGAAATGAAAGGCAAAGCACACTCTATTCTTGTTGACCTTCAAATAGAAATTTTCAGTTCCATGACATCACTTGGTAGTGTTTGTTCACATTGCCTATTGTTTGTCACTAAGTGTAAAGACTTTTTTCTTCCTTATTCTCATTGAACATTGTCTGCCTAGGGTGTACATTAATTATATGTTTAAAATAATTTTTACAATATGGAATAAAATCAGACAGCCAGTAAGAAAGAGAATTAGAATTATCTAATAATCTGATGATATTTAGTGTTTGGTAGGTCTCAGGTCTTTGCTTGAGGATACTATATTGACTTTACATAATATACTGTTTGATTAATCAATCCATTTAGAACTTTTATATTATGCAATATAAATGAGAAAACGGGCTGTCATCTAAGCTAATTTACCAGATTTACTTTCTAGATGGTGTAGGTAACAAAATCCAATTTCTTTTTTCATACCACATTGTATTTCTTTATTTCTGCATGGACACCAGGCTCCAAAGCAAACCCAGTCTTAGAAAAGTGATGGGGTTGCCACAGAGATACACGGGTTTTTAGTTGGTAAAAGATTTCGCTTTGAGTACCAGAGAAATGCTTCTAACACACGTCTGCTGACAATGTAAGGTAAATGTAAAAAAATATACAAATACCCACCAAGTAAAATGAATCAAGACAAAACAAAAAACAATGGGAAACTGTAAAACAAACAAAACAAGAACAAAAGAACAAAATTCCAAACTGAATGGAAGTAACAATAGATTTTAAAATGTGTAAAAATTTAATGCATTAATGGTCCTTTTTCTTCTTTTTTTTTTACATTTTTTCTTTTCTTTTTTTTTCTTTTTTTTCCCTTTATTGATATATTATTTTATTTACATTTCAAATGATTTCCCCTTTTCTGGGTCCCCACTCCCCGCAAGTCCCATAAGCCCTCTTCCCTCCCCCTGTTCCTCCAGCTACCCCTTCCCACTTCCCTGTTCTGGTATTCGCCTATACTGTTGCATTGAGTATTTCCAGAACCAGGGGCCACTCCTCCATTCTTTTTGGACATCATTTAATATGTAGATTATGTCTTGGGTATTCAAAGTTTCTAAGCTAATTTCCACTTATAAGTGAGTGCATACCATGATTGATCTTTTGAGACTGTGTTATCTCACTTAGTATGATGTTCTCCAGCTCCATCCATTTGTCTAAGAATTTCATGAATTCATTGTTTCTAATGGCTGAATAGTACTCCATTGTGTAAATATGCCACATTTTTTGTATCCATTCCTCCATTAAAGGACACCTGAGTTCTTTCCAGCTTCTGGCTACTACAAATAGGGCTGCTATGAACAGAGTGGAGCATGTGTCCTTATTGCATGCTGAATAATCCTCTGGGTATTTTCTATATTCTTTGTTTACATTCCAAATGATTTCCCCTATCCCAGATCCCCCATCCCCGTATGTCCCTTAAACCTTCTTCTCTCCATCCATTCTCCAATCACATCCCTCCTTTTTCTCTGTCCTTATATTCCTCTCCAATGCTAGATCAATCCTTTCCAGGATCAGGACCCTCTCCATACTTCTTCATGGGAGTCATTTGTTATGCGATTTGTGCCTTGGGTATTCAGAGCTTCTGGGCTAATTAATATCCACTTATCAGAGATTACATTCCATGTGTATTCTTTTATGATTGGGTTACCTCACTTAGAATGATATTTTCCAGATCAAACCATTTGCCTAAAAATTTTGTGAATTCATTGCTTCTAATTGCTGAGTAGTATTCCACTGTGTAAATATACCACATTTTCTGTATCCATTCCTCCTTTGAGGGACATCTGGGTTCTTTCCAGCATCTGGCTATTATAAATAAGGCTGCTATGAACATAATGGAGCATGTGTCTTTATTGCATGCCAGGGAATCCTTTGGGTTATGCCCAGGAGAGGTATAGCAGGGTCCTCTGGAAGTGTCATGTCCAGTTTCCTGAGGAACCACAAGACTGATTTCCAAAGTGGTTGTACCATCTTACAGTCCCACCAGCAGCGGAGGCGTGTTCCCCTTTCTCCACATCCTTGCCAACACCTGCTGTCTCCTGAGTTTTTGACCTTAGCCATTGTGACTGGTGTAAGGTGAAATCTCAGGGTTGTTTTGATTTGCATTTCCCTAATGACTAATGATGTTGAGCACTTCTTAAGGTGCCTTTTGGCCATCTGAATTTCTTCAGGTTAAAATTCTTTGTTTAGATCTGTACCCCATTTTTAATAGGGTTATTTGGTTCCCTGGGGTCTAACTTCTTGAGTTCTTTGTATATATTGGATATTATCCCTCTATCTGATGTAGGGTTGGTGAATATCCTTTCCCAATTTGATGGTTGCTGTTTTGTCCTTTTAACAGTGTTCTTTGCCTTACAGAAACTTTGTAATTTTATGAGGTCCCATTTGTCAATTCTTGATCTTAGAGCATAAGCTATTGGTGTTCTGTAAAGGAACTTTTCCCCTGTGCCCATGTCCTCAAGGGTCTTCCCCAGTTTCTTTTCTATTAGTTTCAGCATGTCTGGTTTTACATGAAGGTCCTTGATCCACTTGGAGTGAAGTTTGGTACATGGAGATAAGAATGGATCAATTCGCATTCTTCTGCATGCCGACCTCCAATTGAACCAGTACCATTTGTTGAAAAGGCTATCTTTTTTTCCACTGGATGTTTTTGGCTCCTTTGTCGAAGATCAAGAGACCATTGGTGTTTGGATTCATTTCTGGATCTTCAGTTCTTTTCCATTGGTCCACTTGTCTGTCACTGTCCCAATACCATGCAGTTTTTAACACTATTGCTCTATAGTATTGCTTGAAGTCAGGGATACTGATTCCCCCAGAATTTCTTTTGTTGTTGAGAATAGTTTTAGCTATTCTGGGTTTTTTTGTTATTCCAGATGACATTAAGAATTGCTTTTTCTAACTCTGTGAAGAACTGAGTTGGGATTTTGATGGGGATTGCATTGAATCTGTAGATTGCTTTTGGCAAGATGGCCATTTTAACTATATTAATCCTGCCAATCCCCGAGCATGGCATTTTTTCCATTTTCTGAGGTCTTCTTTGATTTCCTTCTTCAGAGACCTGAAGTTCTTGTCATATAGATCTTTCACTTGTTTGGTTAGAGTCACACCAAGATACTTTATATTGTTTGTGGCTATTGTGAAGGGTGTCATTTCCCTAACTTCTTTCTCAGCCGGCTTATCCTTTGAGTATAGGAAGGCAACTGATTTGCTTGAGTTGATTTTATAACCAGCCACTTTGCTGAAGTTGTTTATCAGCTGTAGGAGTTCTCTGGTGGAGGTTTTCGGGTCACTTAAGTAGACTATCATGTCATCTGCAAATAGTGATAATTTGACTTCTTCCTTTCCAATTTGTATCCCCCTGATCTCCTTATGTTGTCTAATTGCTCTAGCTAGAAATTCAAGTACTATATTGAAAAGATATGGAGAGAAAGGCAGCCTTGTCTAGTCCCTGACTTTAGTGGGATTGCTTCAAGTTTCTGTCCATTTAGTTTGATGTTGCCTACCGGTTTGCTGTATATTGCTTTAATGATGTTTAGGTATGGGCCTTGAATTCCTGTTCTTTCCAAGACTTTTAGCATGAAAGGATGCTGAATTTTGTCAAATCCTTTTTCTGCATCTAATGAGATGATCATATGGTTTTTTCTTTGAGTTTGTTTATGTAGTGGATAGCATTGATGGATTTCCTTATATTGAACCACCCCTGCATCCCTGGGATGAAGCCTACTTGATCATGGTGGATGATCGTTTTGATGTGTTCTTGGATTTGGTTGGCAAGAAGTTTATTAAGTATTTTTGCATCAATATTCATAAGGGAAATTGGCCTGAAGTTCTCTTTCTTTGTTGGATCTTTGTGTGGTTTTGGTATCAGCGTAATTGTGGTTTCATAGAATGAGTTGGGTAGAGTTCCTTCTGTTTCTATTTTGTGGAATAATTTGAAGAGTATTGGTGTTAGGTCTTCTATGAAGGTCTGATAGAATTCTGCACTGAAGCCATCTGGTCCTGTGCTTTTTTTGGTTGGGAGACTTTCTATGACCCTTTTTATTTCTTCAGGTGTTATGGGACTGTTTAGATGATCTATTTGATCCTGATTTAGTTTTGGTGTCGGATATCTGTCTAGGAAACTGTCCATTTCCTCCAGATTCTCCAGTTGTGTTGAGTATAGGCTTTTGTAGTAGGATCTAATGATTTTTTGAATTTCCTCCGTTTCTGTTGTTATATCTCCCTTTTCATTTCTAAGTTTCTTAATCTGGATACTGTCTCTGTGCCCTTTGGTTAGTCTGGCTTTGGGTTTATCTATTTTGTTGATTTTTTCAAAGAACCAGCTCCTGGTTTTGTTGATTCTTTGTATGGTTGCCTTTGTTTCTACTTGATTGATTTCAGCCCTGAGTTTGATGATTTCCTGTCTTCTACTCCTCCTGGGTGAAATAGCTTTTTGTTCCAGGGCTTTCAGGTGTGTCATTAAGCTGTTAGTGTATGCTCTCTCCATTTTCTTTTTGGAGGCACTCAGGGCTATGAGTTTTCCTCTTAGCACTGCTTTCATTGTGTCCCATAGATTTGGGTATGTTGTGTCTTCATTTTCATTGTGTTCTAAAAAGTCTTTAATTTCTTTCTTTATTTCTTCCTTGACCAAGGTATCATTGAGTAGAATATTGTTCAGTTTCCACGTATATGTGGGTTTTCTGTTGTTTTTGTTGCTATTGAAGACCACTTTTACTCCATAGTGATCTGATAGGAGGCATGGGATGACATATACAATAGAGGGGTTTATCAAAAAATAGTCATTTCTATTTAGTTAATGAAAATGAGCTGTAATATAATTAACTCATTCCTACATTGTAGTTTTTAATTGAGATTTTGATCAGGTTTTTATTAGCACCTTATACAATTCTCACAGAGACACAATTGAAGCATCTCTTCCTGTTCCTAGTGATTAGCTTATTTACAATTTTCTCCATTTTTTAAATTCAGGTAATCTCTTGCCCAGGTATTTGAATCACTGTTTTGGAGTATAAACTCACTCAGGGAATAAGAAGTGCAAATCGTGCCTCATTCAAACATGCAGAAGACTTTGGAGTAGTCAGAGGGAGCTAGTGTGTAAGTGCTCAGGCAGGGGTTTAGGGTGTGTGAAAACAAACATCTTGTGACCATCCAAAAGAGAATCTGCTAGAATTTATAGTAGGACCCCGCCTTAAGGTTCATCTACAATTTTGTATAAGAACATTTTTAAAGGATTCAAAGGGTTCCTTGAAAGAAGATAATAAGAATTGAAACTTGATAAGACAAGAACGCAGTGATGGAATCTGACAAACATGCAGAAAGTACATTGAGGATGGCTCATTTTTGCCTAAGTATGTTCTTTCACACTAACTCAGATTCAAGAGAGAGGGGTAAGTCTATGATTTTTAATCATTACATTCAAAATTGCTGAGATGTCTATAAAGTCTGAGATGTTACACTCTGTCTTTGATTCCAGATCACTTAACCTTTCCAAAGGCAACCTTCCTAATAATAAGCACATATTTCATCTTGTCTTTCTCTGGAGCCTGCAATGCTAAATCTACCAGGTTTCACTACAAACAAGACTTAACATTACAATGTATTCTCAGCCGTTTTGATATCACTGCACATCTAAGTAATATGCCAAAATTGGGTATCTAACAAAGTTCTATTAGGCATGGACAAATTTTCATAAAACACAATGTCATTTGAGAGCAATAGGAGACCTGAACCAACTACTGTTCCCCTTCTTTCCATATCTTAAGTTTGGTTCACATTCTAGATGTCTCTATTATTAATTCCTTGACCATTGCCTTTTACTTTGGTTTTAGTAGATGTTCCAGGAAAATAGTGCTTTAATTTTAAATTTTCATTTCTGTGCACTAATCTTCATTGACACCTTTTTGTGTATTTTAATCTGTCATCACCTGTTCCTTCCCACAACTGTGCTGAGAATTTTCTAATATCCTTTAAATTCCTTCTACCTTATATGTTTCATAGAAGAAATTCAAAAATTGGGCACAGGCACCTAACTGTGACTTAATTGACCAATGCAAATTGATCATCTTTTGTTCCATGCAAGCATTCTTCTTTGCTAACAACTGTTCCCTATTGAAGAGCTGGAGTCATCTTTCTCTATTTCTGCTTTACAAACATCAGCATAAAATGCATATTTTAATTTTAATAATTATATATTTACATAAGGACCTGTATTCACATTGAAACAAATCATATGAAGCCTGAATATTTCTACAGAAAACATCATGATACCTAAGGGATTTGTAACTAAAAATATTTGAACTCTATCTACATCCACTTTTCTAGCTTAACAGAAAAAATGCAAAAATAGTCTATTTTGGAATCACTGCTTTTGAAACAGAAATTAATTTATTACAATTTGGAAGTTTTCCTTTATATTATTTTCTTAAATATGACTATAATGCAGATAAATTGATGGACTGTTTTCATAGAGTTTTCCTGCACATGAGATGATTTAAGTGGTATACATGTTGCAATAATAACAACCTGAACCTCATTTTAATGCAAGCTTTTGAAGGATGCTTTTATTGCTTTTCATCAGATTCTCCACATTACTGCGAGTACTGAAAGTTAAAAATGCTTAAATTCCTATCACCATAGCTAAATACATTGTGAACTTTGATTTATCCACATATAAATAATATTCATCTCAGTACCATTTTCCACCCTTATTACAGGAAATAAATATAACCCCCCATTTTGTGGATTAGTTACAGGTTATACTTTATATTTATAATGTAAGCTTCAATGTAAGCACTCACTATAATGCTATAATGCCAATATCTTAATTTGTTGACATACTTTTAATTGATTTGGTGGCCAAATTGCATAGGGATTTAATACAACCCGTAAATTGAAAGAGGAAGACTAAGCTATACATGAGTCGAGATCTTATGTTGTCCATTGTGGTGTCCATCCCACTCATTGGGACCTGCTGCAGGCAAACAGATACACTCATAGATGTCTACCGAGTGGATAAAATGATAAAACTGAACGTTATCAGTGAGGGGCTGAGCACGGTAATAAAATAACTCCTACTGATATAGTTAAACCTCATTCACACATAGATCAGGCTATCACATAGCATTCCTCACACATAGTTCAGGCTATTACATAACCTCCCTCACACATAGATCAGGCTGTCATATATCCTAATCCCCACAAGGAGCTTCTTGTATTACTTATCTTCTTAACACACCTCAACTCACCAACAAGCAGAGAATAAAATCTTTGGAATGCTCAGTCCTAAATGAGGTATCTACGTGACACCCTTCCCTCAAAGCTTAGGAATCTATTCAGAAGATGGTAGGAAAAATGTAAAAAAATCAGGGATGGTGGATAACTTCAAGGAACCTGTTTTCAAGACACAAGAGAGTGGATGCACACTTGAGCACACAGAGAATGTGAAAACCTGGATAAGACCTGAACAAGCTCAAGCCCAACAAAATTCCAGAGTGATAGGAAGTGGGCACAAGGACTCTTCCCTGCTTAAGGAGTTCTTGGAATTTGATTGCTTCTGGAAGATGGAGTCAGTTTCTTCAATGGAGTGACATTTCATATACTGATCATACCAAACTAGTAGTAGTTGGCCAACAGAAACTAGATTCCATGGTTTGTTTTGCTGTTGTTGTAAGGGATAGAGAGACATAATGTTAATCCCACAGATGCAAGGAGAAAAACTAACCCAAGTTATCAAGACCAAATTAATTATAGCAAGCTTTTTGTATTTGTGTACTTGGGCTCTCTCTCTCTCTCTCTCTCTCTCTCTCTCTCTCTCTCAAGGTGTCATTGGAGAGGTCAGCAATAAACATGGGTAAAATGGGTGTTTTTATAGTTCAGGTATAGGAGGTTTCCAAACGGGGGATTTGGCAGAACAACAACAACCTCCTGAGACAGAGACATGATTGTGAGGTGGTCATACCAGAGCAATCATAACAAGCTGGCCGTAACAGGGTGGTCATGACAAGGTAGTCATAACAAGGTGGTCCTAAGCATGTAGTTATAACAACATGGCCATAGTAACCTTTTGAAACAAAGGCATAGAATAGGAGTACAGAACCATTTGTAGTTAAGGTTACAGGTGGGACATTGCCCAACCCTTGAAAAACAGAGTTAGTCATAATCAGGAATGAATCTTGTTTGTTTTTATTATAAGAAGGTTTTCAAGCCTAAAATGAAGACAGGCAGGTTTCTCAATAGAGGTAAAAATAGAGATAAAGAGACAAGTTATCAAGGCGAGAGGGTAGGGAGGTGTGGAAGGATCTGGGAAGATTAAGGGGAGGGGAATTAATGCTATCAAAATATGTTACATAACATTTTTAAAGAATAAATAAAAACATTTTAAATGAGTAAATGCTAAATTATTTATACCAATTTGGAGATTTTTGAGAAGGAATTTGTATTTATTCATAAAAACAAATTACAATAGCTTAAAATGATGAATATTCAAGTTACTCTGATTAAATTATTACCCAATATAGATATTAATCAAAAAATCACATTGTTCATAATTAAAATACACAGAGTATATGCTCATGAAATGAAGAAACCAAAGACTGTGGTCTTCTTAGGCTAGCTCCCTTTGGAGGGCCCATAGTGCCAGTCCAGTGATCATCTCAAGCTTAGTTCTCACCCAGCCCACCCAAGTGGTGCTAAGCAAGGGTCTTCGGTCTCTAAGTGACCCCCAGGTAGCCACCGCACAGGCTGGGGGAGTCGGAGAGAGGTGGAAGACCATGCTGGAGATGACCCGTGCTGGCCACCATAATACATGAATGGGTCATTACACTTCTAAGACAACTTCTGAGATGACCCCCCGCACTCAGAGACACTGGGCATCACTAAGAGGAAGGAGCAAGCAAAGATAAATAGGACAAGAAAAAGGAACCGAAAGATGTGGACACAGTAAAGAGAGCCATAACTGGAGACTCAAGGGAAGTGACATGATGCCAGTGATGCCATCTGGGACCTCTGGTAGTGTCACTGCCTGGCCTGCTACTGGGGCCCATACCTGGGTCCTGTGGTCCTGGAGCAGCAGGGATCCGTAACCACCAAAGGCCAATCAGACATCCTTGTCTCGAATGCTACCCAGGGACATGTTGATGTCTAAGGGATGTTCAGAACTGGACCCAACCCTTACCTGGGCATTATTGGAGTAAGAGAACAGGAAACCTGTTCCTGCCCTTCACCAGCTGCAGCACTTGGAAGAGCGGGGTCCTGTATCTCTCATGGGCAGCACAGCAGCACTGAACCTGGAGGCAGAGGGGTGGGCGAGCCACCCCCGAAGGTGTGAGCTTAGAGAGCTGGCCTTTATCAGCCTGTCTGCTGTGCAGTGGAATGGGTGAAGGAGAGATGATCCTCACACCTGTCTTGCTCCACACCACCAATGGCAAGTAGGAGAGCTAGCACACAGACATCAGAGTGGGAGAGCAGTCACTGTGCCTCACCTGGGAAGCACAGTAGTTGGCCCTAAATGTGGGAGTTGCAGATGAGCACACACCAAGGTTGTTAGTATGGGAGAGCTAACTCTGGCTCTTGTTTGTTGGGCAGTGATGCTGCTGAGGAGGCGGTGCCCTTCTTCCCTTCCTCAGGCCTTGCCATCTGTGGCAGGCAGAAGAGCTGGCCCCAGGATAATGAGAGTGGGCGAGTTGGCCATATCCCTTATCAACTGCAACAGCCGGGAGAGTGGGCAATGCACGTCTGGGTAATAAGGTAGAGCGGGCCTTTGGTAGCAGCAGAGGCTGGTGAGCAGGACCAGAGGGCAGGAGAGCAGGAGAGCCAGCGGGCTGAGTAGCTCAAACACTTTTTTTAAAAAGATATTTTCTTTATTTACATTTTAAATGTTATCCCCTTCCCTGATTTCCCCTCCAAAAACCCCTATTCCACCCCTCTCCCCCTGCTCACTAACCCAGGGAAGCACTCCTGCTTCCCTGTCATGGCATTCCCCTACATTAGGGCAATGAGCCTTCAAGGGTCCTTCCAAGGCCCAGATCCGGAGCTTTGATTTGGCCCACCACAACATCTACCCCATCGATGAACTGCTGGAGCGCGTGAAGCGGTCAGTCCCAACTAAACTACAAAGCTTTCCATGACACAGGGCAACAACAGGTCATCTGAGAAGAGATCCGGTGAGGTTCCAGTACTGATAGAGTAGCAGACGCCAGAGAGGTCTTGTACCAAACCAAGGAGTCATCGCAATGAACATTTGCAAGCAACTATCTGTAGACAAATGGGTATCCTGTCAGACACACTATGATGTACTACAACTTCCACAATGTTATTTATTTTTCTCTGTAGTGAGGGAGGTTTCAAGGGGGAGATGAGTGATATTGGGGGAACATGATGTGAAATTCACAAAGATAAAAATAAAATATTTATTTTTAAAAATAGAAGCAGATTTTACTGTTTTCAAGAAGAACACAGACAAAATGGATGTGGAAATATTGCTAATTGGGGAGCTAAAGAATCAGAAAGGTTGCAAAGACCTTGGAAATTAGCCACTTCAGATGCTAAAATCTGCAAATATAAAGTCAACATCTCAAAATCTGCCTTTTTCCCAGTAAGAGTCAATTCTATGATCAAGATTCACAGAAATACATGTAACTGATCCATATCTAGATCTAACTTAGATCTAGAATGATTGCTACAAAAAAAATCCAGGGAAATATAATTATAATGTTCTTGCCTCAGCATCATATAAATATATAATTCAATGTAGATAATATATGACTTTAATCTGAAAACTATTGTGCTTCACTTAATTTAGAATTCAGTTCTTTTCTAATATATTAGAGACTTAAACAATATTTAGACCAACACAAGACTATTGAATACATAAAACCTTACCAGATTGTCCCCATAAAAGAAAGATCATCTAGAAAGCACCTTGGACAAAGTCAATTGAATATGCTAACTCTTTCCAACCAAAGTCACTCTTTGAAACAAAAACAATGTAAACCATAGTATAAAATTAATCAAAACTTAAGTTTCGATGTTATTTTTCCATAAATAATAAAAATAATTTAGTATTTAAATTAAATTTCGAACTACCTGCTCTTATTTAATATTCATATGATAATGGAATTGAACAGACACTGAAAACCAAAAACACATCAAAATAATTGACTTCCAAAAGTTGGACTCCAAACACGCTGCCCCAAAGTGGCCATAGAGACTGGTAGCCTTGTGTACATTCAGCACACATATCTATGGCAACCTGAATTTGGCAAGAAAGAGTTCAATTTATGTGCAATTCATATTTCTGTGGAAGTGTTACATTTTAACAAGTCGTTATTATAAAAGATTTTCAAAAGAGAATGTGTAAGACATTCTTTCCAAAGAGTGTTGAAATGAAAGAACATTGTTCTTTTGATATAACCAAGTGCTTTACAGAAGGAAACATGCTTTATGATTAGTTAATAGTATAATAGAAGTTCCATTATCCAGAACTGCAATAAGCATGCAATTCTCAAAATTCAAAAGCCATAGTGCATTCAGCATAGATTTATTGAGCCTTCATTCCACAATGGCCGTTTTTCAGGTGCTCTAAGAATACATCTTAGAGTGAGATATTTGCTTAGAAGATTTTATTTTAATTATACATAGACTAACGAATGAATAGCTGAAATGAAAAGAGATGAAACATAAATAAAAACAGAAGAGATATTGTTAGGTAAAATATGAACAATATTTATGCATACATATGGTTTTATAGGGTGTAGGTTACAACTTAGATATACAAGATTGTCCAAAGCAGATATAAATAATAATTCATTACAGGGTGGGAAGATATCAGGAGTTGAATTGAATTAATACAGAAAAATAGTTGCATCATCTGAGATCTGAAAACCCAATTGTCAAATATATTCAGAACTGCAAATATAAGTAGAAACTATTCCAGGTGGATCAACGGAAATAACGGATAATTTGGTAACAGATTGTGGCTGTTGTTGAATGACAGATAACAATTGAGGGATAAAGAAGTACCAGCTCAGCAGGACAGTCAAATGCTGACATGACTCTGGCAACAGGAGTGGGACAATCTGGAGAAAGGGAGACAAGCTGGATGGGTGAGAATTTTATAGAAAGTTGGGCTTGATGTACTGAGAGTCTACACTAGACTGACAGCTGTAAGGACAGCCAAGGGGAGAAGATGGTGCATGGGGTACTTTAGGAACAAATAAACAATACCATAGTTAGAGGGGATGAGATGTTTGTTATTACGGATGAGAAAGAAAATGATAGGCAGGAAGAGACAGGAAGTCAGAGTCAGAGTTTTGACCTCTTTGCAGAGGTCGCAATGGGGAAATAACAAAAATTTGTGGATGATATTTTGCATATTAACTTAACTGTGGTGAATGTCTTCTTATTTTTAAAGAGAAACTAACTTAAGAGAGCTTTTAGGCATTCCTATGTCTGTTCTTAAGACTTCTGAATCAAAACGTAAGTGGTGTTGTTGGTAGAAATAATTAATTTGAACAGTAGTACCTGAAATTCACTTAAAATACTCTCCAAATACTAGCTCCAAGGATGACCTACCAGATCTATAACTATATATTTAATATTTCTTGGAACTTACTGTAATTTCTATAATTCTTCTATATTTCTTATGGGCAAATATCAGTTAAAAATGAATGAATCTCAGTAAACAAGCCTACAGTAAATTTCATTAGAAAAAGAAGTAAAAGACTGTTAGAGGAACCTACACCCAAGTTGTTGGGTGTAGCTTTCCTCATGCCAGCCCTGTGTGTCTCTTTTTTTCTTTTAATCCTTGTATTTAAATATATAAAAATATTTCCATTAAGACTCAGTGAAGCAGTATAGAACAAAATCTGAACAGGGAAGTGGGAAGGGTTGGGTGGGAAAACGGGGAGGGAAGGGGACTGATGGGACTTTCGGGGAGTGGGGGGTCCAGAAAAGGGGAAATCATTTGAAATGTAAATAAATATATCAATAAATTTAAAAACAAATTAAAAAAATATTTCCATTAATGATGTCTCTTCCAGAGGACTTCGGTTTCTTTCACAAAACCCATACTGTGGTTCATGATTGTCTACAACTCCAGTTTTTAGTGATCCAATGGCCTCTTCGGGCCTCCTCAGACATTGCAGATCAGAAAAGTTGTGATATACTCTGCTTTGACAACAAAGATTTATTGGGAACTTATTTCATTTCTCTAGACCACATTCCTTCATGGCCAGAACTTTGTGAAAAGAACTAGAAACATTAAACATTAAACAAACAAAAAAACAATCTTCGTCTGCCATATTTTAATAATATTAATTTGGTATGAGAATTAATTTCTGCAATCCGGGCTATTGAACATAATCTGCTTACTTATTTAAATGGAATACACTTATTGGTTAGTTTCACAGTGATTATAAGAATTATGTACACCCATGCTACCTGAAAACCTTATTTTATTTCAGCAATAAAAAGTTTATTTGTTAAACAAGGAAAGCTATCGACACACCAACATTCAATTTGGGTTTCTCTATTAGATACCATTCACTAAGTCCAAGAAAAAGGACCAAATTGTAGAGGAAAAATGCCTTTGTTAGAAAAATAAGGAAAAGAAGGATGCATGGACAGGTGAATAAATTTTCCTTCCTGTCAGATGTCTACCTTGTAGAATGTGTACAATTTTACATTATTTCTGGATACGATTTCACTTTTTGAAAGAAGGCCCTTTCAGTTCTGATACAAATCACTGTAAAGCAGAGAGCAGTGCCCAGCTGGGAAAGCAGGTGTAAAATGGCCCAACTAATTATAGCACTGTCAAGGAATAGCTACAAGGCAACCAGTGACTGTCCTGAGAATGAATTTCCAGTGAGTCCAGCTTACTGCATTAAGAAATTAAACACAAGGGGAAGCATCTACATCACAGAGAGATGGTCTGAAGTGTAATGCTTCTTGATTTGAGAAGAGAAAATAATTAAAGATTTCAGGAAATGTTACAACAGCCACAGAAAGAGGGTGGGTAGATGGCTTGTTGAAGTGCAGCACTGAGTTTCCTGACTGGATCTACCGAATTACATTTGATGGCAAAAGAATCTTCCAGACAGAGAACACAGCTCTCCCATTCAGGATCCACATTGGTAGATTTCACATTCTACTCAACAATGTTTTATGAGGCTATAATGACGATAACACTTTGAATCACCAATCAGAGAATCAAGAAACATTGATCCGCAATCAGAGCTTGAATGTCTTGGAGAACAGGCACCTTTCAATCTCCTGTCTTAAGTCTTTTTTAAAAAATCCTCACCAAATGCAAAGGTACTCTCAATTGTGAAGAGAAAAGAAAGTTGTTATTGAGCTATAGGACTGTATTTTCCCCTACTTTTTGTTGCCTGAAGGCCCGGAGAACAGCATTTTATCAGCAGCCCTGCTCACTGAAGTGGAGGACACACGTCCAGATGGCAAGTCACCTGCGTCTAGGCTGTGTAAAAGCAATTACTGTCATTTGGCTTCTATCCAGGGCAGTAGTAAAGAGCTTGATACTTTAGTCCCAATAACTATATTCCAGTTGATTCAGAAAGTTTTATATAAATAATATCATTCTTTCAGGAAAACGTTGTCTTTTGAACCATCATGGTGAAAATAAAAATGAAGTCAATCCTTGTAGTAATAATTACCCTCCATTGGTCTGCTAAAGTCATATCATTCTTTCTGCAAAACACCTGGTGGTATTTAGAACTTGTCTTTCTTTATGTCAGTGAAGATCACAACAACAATTTCAACAAAAGAAATGGATCTATAAAGCAATAAACTGTTGTGGATAGGTATTTTCACACTTGAAGAATGGATAATTTCAGTAAAATCCAGCATTACCTGAGAATAATTCAACATCTGTCTAACTATAATTTCCATCTTACTAAGTTAACTAATTATATGTGAACTACAGTATTCTTAATAGAAAATCATTATTTCTCTTTAACTTTTGTCTCTAAACCACTTAGTTTCTCCATAAAATATAGTTCTCTAATGTAATTTCTTTTTTAAATAAAAAGGCAGCGTGCTTGTCTGTACATTACTGTAAAAATTACCTAAAGAGGTATTTGAAAATGTGCACCAGATTGCAAGTGAAAAGGAGGGAATTTGTAGTAGATATTTCCATGATGAGTCTTAAAACTGATAACTCACAATTTTTCCTTTTCTAATTCTGTATTCCCTGTCTATGCTATAATATCTCCCCAGTAACAAATAAACAAGTGTATTTATAAAACACTGTATTTATATTTACCAGCCCCAGAAATATGCAGGTTCATGTGTCTATAACACACATATAGCCTAAACAAACACTAACCACTTGCATTCCAATATGCTCAAGGTCACGAGGAGGTTTAAAGCTCCATTTGTCCATATGAAAGATAAAAGAGCCCTGAACTCCATGTTGCTGGTGGAGTCTTAGCCAGTACTTTATTTGCAGTCAGTGTTGTGAAGAAGCATCACTCACTATAACCTTTCCTTTCTCTTGTTCTCACTTACATAAATTCTGCTTCCCACTGATGACGACTTCTGCCTCAAGAGTCAGGTATGCACGTCCTCACTAGCATATGACGACTGTGCATTTAGTGAAGACTTATGTTGGGGTCAGCATTTCTCGTGAGTGAGGGAGGTAAGCAGTCAGCTCCCACTCTTCTTGTGCTGCCTTCTTTGTATCTGTTTGGTAATGTAGTTCACTCCCGGGAGTTCAGTTCTGCAAGACTCCTGCAGAAGTGTAAACAAAAGAATACCTGGCTCTAAATTGGAGACTACAGGTAGAAGTAGAATGAAAGGGAGGGGGCAATGAAGGTAGAAATCAGCAGCTCACACTTTTTGTTTGCCTGGGGCTAGTCATAGAGAGGTTTGAAGTGTCATTCACAACTTTCAAACTTGTGTGACTTCAGGCACACGCTACCATTCATTAACTAAGAAATAGAGGAGGTGAGTAAGAACTGTTTAGAGCATTTACATGGAGATTCTAATGGATTATAAGGTTTAAATTTAGTTATACAGGTTGACATCTGTAATTCCAATGCTGAGTAGCTGAGGCAAGATAACATTAGATTAAAGATTATCAATAATAATAATAATAAATTTTATGTGCATGAGTCTTTCGTCTGCATGCATGGCTGGCTGTTCACCACTTGTGTGCCTTTTGCTGCTGAGGCCAGAATTGTGCATTGAATCTACTGAAACTGCAATTACAGATGGGCATGGGTCATCATGTGTGTGCTGGGAATTTAAGCTGAGTCTTCTGAAAGAATAGCCAGTGAACACTCTTAACCACTGAGCCATCTCTTTAGTTCTAAGACTTATGTGAACTACAGACCGAGACTCTGTCTCCATAACACCCACCTATAAATCAAGAATTTGGTATGTAAGCTATACAAGATTGATGCGTGAAGTGGGAAGGAAGAACGGATGGGGGAAGTTTAGTGAACAGATCGTTATTTGAAATATAAGAGCTTATGAGCAGGAGAGTGAATGGAAAAGAGCAATCAGACTAAGGCTAGAACCATGCAGCCATCCACATTCAAATTAACACCAAAAGAAGAGAAACACATGTATGAAACAGAGAATAAAGGCAAAGGAAATTCTTCTTATCCTGCTAATGGATTTGGTATAAAATGTCTCCTACAGGTTTATGTGTTTGAACAGTTGACCCCTATCAGGGGAATTCTGTTTCAGGAAATTGTAGAAATTTTATGAGGTTGGCCTAGCTATAGGAAGTAAGTCACTGCAGATGGGCCTCCTGATTTGTAGCTATGCCTGGCTTCTTGTCCTGTCCCAGCTTCCTGATCTATAGCGATAAGAGCAGTTGACTGACATGAAAACCTGCTGCCATCTCTCAGCACTGTGACAGATGTCTTCATACCTGCAGCAAGAATTTGTCTTTCTTTCTTTAAGTTGCTTCTCATGATGAGTTTGGCATAGAAGCAAAGAGAGTAATTAATATTGCAAATAGAGCTCTAGAACCAAAGCCCACAATGATACCTTGATGCAGTGCCAGGTCTGGCATGGCTATGTAAGGGGAAGTGTGACATAGTTCTTGCCCCTGGAGCATTGTCAGTCTATTGATCCCCATGATTCACACATGTGCTGATGATCAGTATTGGCCTGAAACTGATCTACTGTGTCTTCAATTTTACTTTCAATCTCCTTTTGGGGAATATATTTTTCTTACTACTCAGAGCTAATTATACCATAATAAATGAAACAGATGTGGTTCTCAGGATTAAGGAATGGGTGGTCCTGAGGCTGTGGAGGATTAGGAACAGGCCTTCTCCTTAGCTTTTAGGGCCATGAGAAAGGATCTAGACAACATACCACAGAGGCCATAAAAACCTACATGGTCCTTTGTATGGTTCATCGTCAGACTTGTTCTTGAACTTGGAATTATCAGGAGATACATGTACAATAACTGCTGCATTAATGGGTCAGGCTAAACGTGGAGACATCAAGGTTAGAGAGTTAAAGATTCTCAAAAAGAAAAGGCATGAATAGGGAAAAAAGGAATTTATAGAAAACAAGAAAATGATAGATGAGTTTATTTTATAGGAGCAAGGCTTTTATAAGATGTAGAAATAAATAGTATTAGAAGGAGAGTATATGAGGCTATGAAATTGCTAAGGGAGGAAACAAAGATGAGAGAATTAAAAGATGACATATAAGCATATAAAAAGTTAATATTTTATTTTCCTAGTTACTTGAAGAATTGGATATAATAATGCCATATGAGATATTAGAGAAAGGTAGCTGCTTTCCTTTTATAAATTTTAAAACTTTGTAAGAAATCATTTTAACCCTAGTATTCTGTTACCTTTTCAATTTCACATTAAAATATATATTAAAGACTGCTGTCTGTTGTACTAGGAAACCACAAGAGCTGTGCCTAGCTACCTGTAAAGAACATGCTGTGCAAAACTATAGGGAAATGTGCTTTTGCTTTGTGTTTAGTTTCGGTTTTAATGAAGCAAGGATTGGCACTATTGAATCAGGATTCATAAAATTTATGTAAATTTAAGGATTTCTAAAAATATGATTAATAATGATCAAAGCCTTGCTGGTATAACTTTAGTAAATAAAAGACTCCCTGGAGAAGGAAAAAGCGTGAGAAGGGAGAAGGCAAAAGGATGAGGAAAGGAAGCTGAAGAATGAAAGGAGAGCGGAGAATGAAGAAATGAGAGGAAGGAAGAAGGATGAGAATCCTGGGGCAAAGAGAAAGCATTTGGGCTGAAGGCTTGCATCCACTGTTGACTTTGAGTCATTATTAGATTAGCATCACTCCCATTCCCACCTTTTTCAGGACCCTCCTCATGCAGGACCTGGGCAGTGCAGGCATTTCATTTTGATGGTTACAGAAGTCTAGGTAGAGGACTGGAAGGCCAATTCCACAAGCCATCTTCATTTCAGAACGTTGGGCAAGGAGGACTCAATCCTGCTGTGAGCCCCAGAACCTGTATACAAAACATTCACTCAATCAGTCCGTGATGAGGTTGAGAGAGGGCTCAGAGGTTAAGAGTACAGGGTGTACTTTTTGAGGACCGTGGTCCCATGATTAGCACCACATGGATTCTCACGACTATCTATAACTCCAGTTCCAGGGATCTGACATTTTCTTGTCTCAGCAAGTACTGTGAACAGTCAAAGGTGGAGACAAAAGTTCCAATGAATAAAATAAAAGCAAATAGTTCAAAAATAGTGCATGATTTGAGACACAATGGGGGAGCATTTAATAATGACTGCCAAACAGCAGAGAGCCTGGCATTCCCTCAGATGTTAATCCTCTTGGATCTCAAAATTTGTTTGTGGTAGAGATAAAGAGACAACTCAATGGTTGAGAACACGTACTACTCTGGCTTGGTTCACAGCTTCAGTATCAGTCAACAACTGCCTATAACTCTACTTTTCCAATAGATTAACATGAGCATGAACATGATGTACAAAAATTCACTCAAGCATACACAGAATATTAATAAAAACTCATTTAAAACAGATTAATGCTTATTAATGAAAGTTTCTCACAGATATTGCATGTGGTGGCATCACAGAAACCCTAGGAAAGGAAACATGTATCAGAAGAGGTACTCCCTGGAGTCACAAGGAGATTCCAGAGAACAGAATGTAAAATATACAAATATATGTATATACATTTTGAAAGTCATATTCCTTTCATTCACACTGTTCAGTTTAGCAATATGCAGTGTGCAACAATCAGTGCAACAAACTCCAGTCCAAGCTCAAGTCACCCTGTCATCTTTATTAATATTCAGTGTATCTTTCTTTTACTGTCCATTTGCTATAATTTCATTCCCAGCCAGGACATAAACAGGTTTGATTTCATGGTTCCTGATGTGATGGGCTCTTCTTCCAAGAGGAGATATAGCACCCAGCAATTTAACCCTTATTGGATTGTAACTGCTGCCACTGTGAATTTGTAGTTACGACCAAGCAGGTTCCTAGGGTACTTTTTGTGTTCTAATGGCCACCAATTTGCCATCAAGTGGCTAGGTGCAGTCAACGAGGAATGAAGGAAAAAGAATACCTTATTTTAGTTTTCCCCAAGTTTAGTTAAGTTAATCTTTTAAAAAAATACCAGTAGCAATGTCATTTGCAGTGAAAGGAAGACCATTATTGGGACATATAAAGGGACAGCAGATCCCTGTCTACTTCTCATGGTACAGTGGTGAAACTTCAATCAGAGATGAGAAACCACACTGTGATTGTATCAGATAAAGTTTAATATATATAATTATTAACCTGAAGTGTGTTTGTGAATAGTATGAGATAAAGAGAACTCTATGAAGGTCAGTCATGGTAGGTATTAGCAATGGCGGGTACCTCTAGGAAGAGAATGGAAGGTCAAGAAGAGGCCTCGTGACATCAGAATGAAGATCATGTCCTTGTTCATGATAACATGTCTGTTGCTCACTGAGACATTGTATGACAGAGACAACTGAACATCTGCATTATAGAAGAAATAATCTCCTTTCTAGGCTCTAGAGAAAATTCTTTATGGAGAGGTATACCATGAAGGCACTGCAGGCCTATAGAACCATAAGAGGGAGATTTCTGTATTGCCAAGGCCAAAGGTGGGAGAGCATTAAGCTGTGGGAGCCTGCTGAGGCCAGGAAGGAAACCCTGTTTCCTCTTTCAGTGCCTTTCCATCCTGATCCACTCATAGCATCATGAGGTGCTATCAGAGAAAGTGGAAATGCTTAAAATATACTTATTTTTACAAGGGTTAAAAGGTGAATTTGAAACTGAGAGGAAATAGCAAGGGTGCATGGCCCTACAGCTCACTGACCCATTACATGGACACTGGTACCAAAGGAGTGAGTCATGCAGATAGATATTTGTAGACCAACCCTGTAAGCCTTTAGTTGGGTTTTGTTATCATAGTTTTGTTTTGTTGTTGACTTTTTTTCCCTTAACTTTGTAAAGTCTTGGTCTTAGTTAATCAGAGGATTCCCAACTATTGCAAAGGCAATATGACAGATGCCCCTTTAAAAAAATTACACTATTTCTTTCTTCCTTTTTTTCATCCAAGCCTCTTCTAAAAACTCACGGCCTCTTTGACCATATATGCTTACATATCCTGCTCAGCAATATGTTAGTCGTTTATGTGTTTTCAGGGCTGATCATTTGACAGTGGAAAAACAACTGGTGTGTTCTTCCCTAGGGAAGAGGACCTCCATTGCTTCTCACATTTCTTGGTTGTATATAGTCCTTGGTGCAGGATGGAGGCCTTATGGCCTTTCCCCCAATTCACTTTGATAAGTTCATTGGTATCATCTTTGTTCTGCTCACCTTTGGATAGTTATGTTGGCAGGACTTTATGGGTGCAGCTAGGAGATATACTTTGACAGCAAACTCCTTGACCGTTTGGCCCTTGCAATCTTTTTACCCCTCTTCTGGTTAGTTGTTTTATTCAAAATTATTTATTGACGATTGTATCTTTGTCCATCTACAAATATGTGATTGTATTAGTACATATTTTTCTGTGTGTGAGCATATGTGGTTGACCATGAAGGTTGGAAAAAGTGGGTGTTCGGTCCTTAGAAATAGTTACAGGTAGTTATGAGCTACTATGCTCGACTTCTGGGCTGTCAGCTTCAAGCCTCAGGTCTGAACAGCAGGCACTCACTCTTAATTTTGAGATTATCGAATATTTCCTGTTTGCGTTTTGAACAGTCTTGTCTGGGATACATGCTCTGATAGATGTTTACCCCAAATATAAACATTCTGATACTTTCAGTATACTCTGATCCCTTGGGTCCACACCCAGTTGTCCATCATGCTTTTTCCTCAAACTTCCATTTCTCCAGTCTTCCAATATTACTTGTTGCAGTCTCTGGACAGCCCAGCCAAGTCAGTCTTCCCTATATGTCCATGCCTTGGGACATATCAAACTCTGTATGGACTGAATGGATGACCAACTTACAGCTTGCAACTCTATCTCCTGAGATTTCCCTCTGGTGCTATACTCTAGTGTTCCTCCTGATAAAACCTAAACAGTTAACATCAAACTTGAGCTCCAAGAATATCTAGGACAAACAAAGAATATACAAATTAGCAGAAGGACACTAAAGAAGTAATGTCACATTAGCCCCACGAAACATTTTGATTCATTATGAAAAATTATTGTAACTAACCTTAAGTGATGATCTTTTGTATGGGATGATTATACATCATTACCTAAAAATGATTTGTTTATTCTGCGAACACATCAGCTTTAGTTGGCTTGGTCTGAAATGGTGACTGGAAGCTTATATGTTTAAATACTGGTTTATATGCTTTTTTCATTTCTGCTTGCTTGTGTAGAAGCCTTCATTTAGAAGTTTATTTTAAAAATCTGTTATATAAACTCTAGCAATGTCATCCAAAGGCTTTTTCTACAAAATTTAATAGGGCTTTAAAAGTGGGTATTATTTTTATTAATCAGTGTAGCTTATATATACTTATGCTATACATTTATTGTAATATTAACACTATGTATATGCTATAATTAATATAAAATGAGTAATATTAGGATGTATAACACTGTTAGTTTTAATGTAATAGTACTCAGATATAGAATATCTTCCAGAGTTATATTGCATGTGCATAAATCACACGCTATGGCAAGCATATCTGTGAGTAGGTAGAGCCAACTTGAGTTCGGAAGACCACAGTGGAAACCACTCAGTATTTCAGCCAGCTGGCACCTCTACTGTCTGTTAATCTGCTCTGTTGTCTATCTCATTCTGCTGATTCTACTTGTCTCTTTTGCACACTGACACATAATTCCATTCTGAATGATACATCCCTCCATGTTTATATGTCTCAGTGTAAGAATCTACGTATTGTATGGAGCTCATGGGAATTCTCAGTTTTTGCTGGATGAGATGAACACAAATGTCGATCCTCTAGGCAATGATTCTAGAAAGAATAGGGTTACAGCATTATAATAAATACATTGTACTAGTAAATATGCAAAACATTGTAAACCATAGGACAGCCACTGTGAAATCCTACTATGAAAGCAATTTATTTTTAAAATATCAGAGAAAAATGAGGTTAATTTAGAAGCAGTTGTAGACATTAGAGGAAGACAGAGTTTTGATTTTCTCTGAAAGAAATGAAAGAAAAATGAGGTTAATTTAGAAGCAGTGAGAGTCATTAGGGAATAGAGACACAGTGCATGTGGAGCCTCATCAGTGGTCAAGAGAAAAAAATTAGCCAGAATTGTAAAGTCCTAAAGTGAAAAACAATATAGAGGTATTTTTTTCTGTTCCAATAGACAACAGCAAGTTATCTGCATGGCTTGTACTATCAATTAAAGGAATAATTTGAATAGGCCTTTACAATTTTCTCAAAGATATAGCTTTTATTATATAAAGGCTCTTTAAGGGAGTCTTTTCTTATTAAAACCTGTAGTTTATAATTTATAATTTATAATACAGTTTTAATTACATTTGACAGATTACAGTTCTGGGTATGTAGAGATACAATGGGATGTTATCATTTATAAATATAAAGTAGAATACTTAAATCAAATCAGAAGTGTTCCCATGATCTTTATTACTTATGGTTTGAAGTAAAAGAACTGAAAATGTTCACATCTAGATTTTGAAATGGACATGATTTGCTGTTTCTGCCACGCTATGCAAGAGATCACAAACTGAAAACCTTCCTCTTCCTTGTCACAGAAACTCAATGGGTTTGAATTGCAATGAGTACAAAACCTTAAATAAACATGGACAAAAAGTCAAGACCTCCAGCCGTTAAGGAGAGCACAGGTATCATTTTCAAAGCAATACTTTGCTTGAAGAACAGAATCCTAGAAATTTTATCCAAGAAACTACTATGCACTTAGGTAGAAAAGTACTTTGGGGGTGAGACACATTTCAAGGCATGTTCAATTAAAGAGTACATCTGGAAGACTACTCAGTTTAAGGTCACACAATTAGAGATAGTAGGCATATTTAGGGACATTAGCTCAGGACCATGTAGCCTTTGTTCCAACAATATAAAATGGCAGACAGGAATAATTTCAAGTATGCTCAGCTTGCATCATTAGAACAGTGGACAGAAAATCCTCTATGCATATCTAAGGTGCATTAATATGAAATTAGTACTCAAGGTGTCACCTCAAGTAGCTAAAATTCTACCTTTGAACTATCTCTCCCCAAAATCCAGCCCTGGCAGCAGTTGGCAATGCCCCTCATATATATATATATATATATATATATATATATATATGTGTGTGTGTGTGTGTCTATGTGTGTGTCTATGTGTGTGTCTGTATATGTGTGTCTATGTGTGTGTCTGTGTGTGTATATACATTGTATGTGTATGTATATATACATAATTCTTTTTTGTTGGAAAATTTCTTTTTTTTAATATTTTTATTTTCTATATTCTTTGTTTACATTCCAAATGATTTCCTCTTTCCTGGATCCCCCCTCCCCATATGTCCCATAAACCTTCTTCTCTCCATCCCTTCTCCAATCACCTCCCTCCTTTTTCTCTGTCCTTATATTCCCTCCCAATGTTAGATCAATCCTTTCCAGGATCAGGACCCTCTCCATACTTCTCCATGGGAGTCATTTGTTATGCAATTTGTGCCTTGGGTATTCAGGGCTTCTGGGCTAATTAATATCCACTTATCAGAGATTGCATTCCATGTGTATTCTTTTGTGATTGGGTTACCTTGCCTAGGATGATATTTTCCAGATCAAACCATTTGCCTAAAAATTTTGTGAATTCATTGTTTCTAATTGCTGAGTAGTATTCCATTGTGTAAATATACCACATTTTCTGTATCCATTCCTCCTTTGAGGGGCATCTGGGTTCTTTCCAGCTTCTGGCTATTATAAATAAGGCTGCTATGAACATAATGGAGCATGTGTCTTTATTGGATGCTGGGGAATCCTTTAGGTATTTGCCCAGGAAATGTATAGCAGGGTCCTCTGCAACCCCACCAGCAGTGGAGGAGTGTTCCTCTTTCTCCACATCCTCGCCAACACCTGCTGTCTCCTGAGTTCTTGACCTTAGCCATTCTGACTGGTGTAAGGTGAAATCTCAGGGTTGTTTTGATCTGCATTTCCCTAATGACTAATGATGTTGAGCACTTCGTAAGGTGCCTCTCGGCCATCCGAATTTTTTCAGGTGAAAATTATTTGTTAAGATCTGTACCCCATTTTTTAATAGGGTTATTTGGTTCCCTGGGGTCTAACCTCTTGAGTTCCTTGTATATATTGGATATTAGCCCTCTATCAGATGTGAGGCTGGTAAATATCCTTTCCCAATTTGATGGTTGCCATTTTGTCCTTTTAACAGTGTCCTTTGCCTTACAGAAATTTGTAATTTTATGAGGTCCCATTTGTCAATTCTTGATCTTAAAGCATAAGCTATTGGTGATCTGTTCAGGAACTTTTCCCCTGTGCCCATGTCCTCAAGGGTCTTCCCCAGTTTCTTTTCTATTAGTTTCAGTGTGTCTGGTTTTACATGGAGGTCCTTGATCCACTTGGAGTGAAGTTTAGTACATGGAGATAAGAAAGGATCAATGCGCATTCTTCTGCATGCTGACCTCTAATTGATCCAGCACCATTTGTTGAAAAGGCTATCTTTTTTCCACTGGATGTTTTTGGCTCCTTTGTTGAAGATCAAGTCACCATAGGTATGTAGATTCATTTCTGGATCTTCAATTCTATTGCATTGGTCCACTTGTCTGTCTCTGTGCCAATACCATGCAGTTTTTAACACTATTGCTCTGTAGTATTGCTTGAAGTCAGGGATACTGATTCCCCCAGAATTTCTTTTGTTGTTGAGAATAGTTTTAGCTATCTGGGTTTCTTGTTATTCCAGATGAATTTGAGAATTGCTTTTTCTAACTCTGTGAAGAACTGAGTTGGGATTTTGATGGGGATTGCATTGAATCTGTAGATCACTTTTGGCAAGATGGCCATTTTAACTATATTAATCCTGCCACTCCACGAGCATAGCAGATTTTTCCATTTTCTGAGGTCTTTTTCGATTTCCTTCTTCAGAGACCTGCAGTTCTTGTCATATAGATCTTTCACTTGTTTGGTTAGAGTCACACCAAGATACTTTATATTGTTTGTGGCTATGTTGAAGGGTTTCGTTTCCCTAACTTCTTTCTTAGCCTGCTTATCCTTTGAGTATAGGAAGGCAACTGATTTGCTTGAGTTGATTTTATAACCAGCCACTTTGCTGAAGTTGTTTATCAGCTGTAGGAGTTCTCTGGTGGAGGTTTTCAGGTCACTTAAATAGACTGTCATGTCATCTGCAAATAGTGATAATTTGACTTCTTCCTTTCCAATTTGTATCCCCTTGATTTCCTTATGTTATCTAATTGCTCTAGATAGAACTTCAAGTACTATATTGAAAAGATATGGAGAGAGAGGACTGCCTTGTCTAGTCCGTGATTTAAGTGGGATTGCTTCAAGTTTCTCTTCATTTAGTTTGATGTTGGCTACCGGTTTGCTGTATATCGCTCTAACGATATTTGAATTCCTGTTCGTTCCAATACTTTTAGCATGAAAGGATGCTGGATTTTGTCAAATGCTTTTTCTGCATCTAATGAGATGATCATATGGTTTTTTTTTCGTTGAGTTTGTTTATGTAGTGGATAGCATTGATGGATTTCCTTATATAGAACCATCCCTGCATCCCTGGGATGAAGCCTACTTGATCATGGTGGATGATCGTTTTGATGTGTTCTTGAATTTGGTTGGCAAGAATTTTATTAAGTATTTTTGCATCAATATTCATAAGAGAAATTGGCCTGAAATTCTCTTTCTTTGTTGGATCTTTGTGTGGTTTTGGTATCAGCGTAATAGTGGCTTCGAAGTAGGAGTTGGGTAGAGTTCCTTCTGTTTCTATTTCGTGGAATAGTTTGAAGAGTATTGGTGTTAGGTCTTCTATGAAGGTCTGATAGAACTCTGCACTGAAGCAATCTGGTCCCATGTTGGGAGACTTTCTATGACCCTTTTTATTTCTTCAGGTGTTATGGCACTGTTTAGTTGATCTATTTGATTCTGATTTAGTTTTGGTGTCGGATATCTGTCTAGGAAACTGTCTATTTCCTCCAGATTCTCCAGTTGTGAGTATAGGCTTTTGTAGTAGGATCTAATGATTTTTTGAATTTCCTCAGTTTCTGTTGTTATATCTCCGTTTTCATTTCTAATTTTGTTAACCTGGATACTGTCTCTGTGCCCTTTGGTTAGTCTGGCTAAGGGTTTATCTATCTTGTTGATTTTCTCAAAGAACCAGCTCCTGGTTTTGTTGATTCTTTGTATGGTTCTCTTTGTTTCTACTTGATTGATTTCAGCCTTGAATTTGATGATTTCCTGCCTTCTACTCCTCCTGGGTGAAATAGCTTCTTTTTGTTCCAGGGCTTTCAGGTGTGTCATTACGCTGTTAGTGTATGCTCTCTCCATTTTCTTTTTGGAGGCACTCAGGGCTATGAGTTTTCCTCTTAGCACTGCTTTCATTGTGTCCCATAGATTTGGGTATGTTGTGTCTTCATTTTTATTGTGTTCTAAAAAGTCTTTAATTTCTTTCTTTATTTCTTCCTTGATCAAGGTATCATTGAGTAGAATATTGTTCAGTTTTCACGTGTATGTGGGTTTTCTGTTGCTTTTGTTGCTATTGAAGACCACTTTTACTCCATAGTGATCTGATAGGAGGCATGGGATTAGTTCAATCTTCGTATATTTGTTGAGGTCTGTCTTGTGACCAAATATATGGTCGATTTTGGAGAAGGTACCATGATGTGCTGAGAAAAAGGTATATTATTTTGCTTTAGGATAGAATGTTCTATTATATATCTGTTAAATCTAATTAGTGCAAAGCTTCAATTAGTTTCATTGTGTCCCTGTTTAGTTTCTGTTTTCCTGATCGGTCCATTGAGGAAAGTGCAGTGTTGAAGTCACCCACAATTATTGTGTTAGGTGCAATGTGTGCTTTGAGCTTTAATAAAGTTTCTTTTAGGAAAGAGGGTGCCCTTGCATTTGGAGCATAGATGTTCAGGATTGAGAGTTCTTCTTGTTTTATTTTTCCTTTGACCAGCAAGAAGTGTCCCTCAGAGTCTCTTTTGATGACTTTGGGTTGAAAGTCAATTTTATCTGATATTAAAATGGCTACTCCAGCTTGTTTCCTGAGACCATTTGCATGTAAAATTGTCTTCCAGCCTTTTACTCTAAGGTAGTGTTTGTCTTTGACCCTGAGGTGTGTTTCCTGTAAGCAGCAAAATGTAGGGTCCTGTTTACATATCCAGTTGGTTAGTCTATGTCTTTTTATTGGGGCATTGAGTCCATTGATGTTAAGAGATATTAAGGAATAGTGATTGTTACTTCCCATCATTTTTGACGTTATTTTTAAAATTTGATTGGTTAACTTCTTTTGGGTTTGATGTAAGGTTACTATTTTGCTTTTTCCAGGGTGAAGTTTCCCTTTTTGTATTGGTGTTTTCCTCCTATTATCCTTTGTAGGGCTGGATTTGTGGATAGTTATTGGGTAAACTTGGTTTTGTCATGGAATATCTTAGTTTCTCCATCTATGGTGATTGAGAGTTTTGCTGGATATAGTAGTTTTGACTGGCATTTGTGTTCTCTTAGAGTCTGCATGAGAACTGCCCAGGATCTTCTAGCCTTCATAGTCTCAGGTGAAATGTCTGCTGTGATTCTGATAGGTCTTCCTTTATATGTTACTTGGCCTTTTTCTCTTACTGCCTTCAATATTCTTTCTTTGTTTAGTACATTTGGTATTTTGATTTTTATGTGATGGGAAGTATTTCTGTTCTGGTCCAGTCTGTTTGGGGTTCTGTAGGCTTCTTGTATATTAATGGGCATCTCTCCCTTTAGGTTAGGGAAGTTTTCTTCCATAATTTTATTGAAGATATTTGCTGGCCCTTTAAGTTATAAATCTTCACTCTCATCTATGCCTATAATCCTTAGTTTTGGTCTTCTCATTGTGTCCTGGATTTCCTGGATATTTTGGGTTACAAGCTTTTTGCATTTTGCATTTTCTTTAACTGTTGAGTCTATGGTTTCTATGGTATCTTCAGCATCTGAGATTCTTTCTTCTATCTCTTGTATTCTGTTGTTGATATTTGCATCTCTGTCCCCTGATTTCTTCCCAAGGCTTTCTATCTCCAAAGTTGTCACCCTTTGAGTTTTCTTAGTTGTTTCTACTTCTGATTTTAGATCCTGGATGGTTTTGCTTAGCTCCTTCACTTGCTTGTTTGTGCTCTCCTGTAATTCTTTAAGAGATTTTTGTGTTTCCTCTTTCATGACCTCAGCCTGTTGACCAAAGTTCTCCTGTATTTCTTTAAGTGATTTCTGTGTTTCCTCATTATTGGCTTTTGTATTCTCATGGATTTCTTTCACTGATTTTTGTGTTTCCCTTGCAAGGGCTTCTAACTTTTGATCCATTTTCTCTTGAATTTCTTTAAGTATGTCCTTCATGTGTTCCTGTACGAGCATCATGACCAGTGATTTTAAATCCAAATCTTGTTTTACTGGTGTGATGGGGCATCCAGGACATGCTGGTAAAGGAGAATTGGGTTCAGATGTTGCCATATTGCCTTGATTTCTGTTAGTGACGTTCCTGTGTTTGCCTTCTGCCATCTAGTTCTCACTGGTGTTGGTTGGTCTTGTCAATGCTGGACTCACCAGTGCAAGCTGCCTCTTCCCAGGTGGCCTCTGGTGCACAGCTTACCTCCTTCACTGCCTGGAGACAGGGTGCTGTTGGCCTGGCCCTTCAGGTCCTACAGCAGACACCTGAAGGCTCCTGCTGGGGTCTGCTGGATTCACCAGAGCACACTGACTTCTCCCTGCTGGCCGCCCAGAAGCCCCTCTTGCCTCTTGCAGGACCTGGTGATGTGGCGTTGCTGCCCAGGCTGATCTGGATCCGGAAGCGGAGAGATCTGAGGCCTCTTGCCAGAGGCCTCAGAACTGGAACCTAAGCTCTGTGCCACCAGAGCAAGCTGTGTGCTCCCAGACTGCCTCTGGGTGCACACCAGGTCTCCCGCACTTCCTGGAAACTGAGTGCTGTGGCCCAGGCTGTTCAGATTCCAAAGCAGACACCTGGAGGCTCCTGCTGGGGCCCGCTTTATTCACCAGAGCACACTGACCTCTCCCAGCCTGCCTCCCGAAAGCCCCTACATAATTCTTTAAGATCAATACTATTATATTCTTTATAGAAATGAGAGTATATGGCATTTGTCTTTCTGGCCTCTTATTTCTCATTGTGGAATGAATTGCTGGAATTTGTATATTGTTGCAAATGAAAACAAGTCTGTTTTCAAAGCAAAGTATTATGCTATTGTACAAGCATACTATGTATTCATCATCTATGTATCTGTTGGCTTAATTCAAGAGACAGGAAAGGGCATTTCATATTCATCAAAGGAAAATTCCATCAAGATGACATCTAAATTTTTAACATCTATGTTCCAAATCCAAGCATACCCCCATTCATAAAAAGAATATTACTAAAGCTTAAATCACACATAGAGTTCCCACAGATTAATAGACTCATTTTGGTACCATGCGTGGGGTTTGCTGGCCCCATTTTAGCACAGCCGGCAGAAATGAGCTGTGTGCTATCTCCTGATCTTCATCATCTATCCCAAAGCTCTGCCTGCCTTCCTGAAGAGGCCTGCAGCACTCTAGGAACACCCATGTCCACCTGTGGTTCAGCCAGCAGGAGTGAGCAATGTGATGTTCATTGAGCTTCATTGTAAGACAATGTCTTTTTCTATCACCCCAAGAAGGCTTGGTGGCATCTGGAACAGGGACAATGAAATGCCTAGAGGCCAGAGTAAGAACACAAACAAGATCCAGAGCAATATGACACCACCAGAGCACAGCTATCTTACTACAGCAAGCCCTAGATATCCTAACACATCTGAAACAAAAGATGGCCTGAAATCCAACCTTTTATAGACGATCGTGTTTGCTAAAGAGAAAATTAGTAAATCCCTTAAAGAAATAAAGGCAAATACAACTAGAGAGATGAAGGAAATGAATAACTCTGTTTAAGATGTAAAACTGGACATAGAAGCAATAAAAATAAAAAAGAAGCTGAGGGAAACCTGGATATGGAAATCCCAGAGTTGAGAACAAGACCTACAGATGCAAGCATCACCAAGAGAACATAAGACATGGGAGACAGAATCTCAGTCATACCAGTTATGGCTGACAAAATTGATACATCAGTCAAAGAAAATATTAAATCTAAAAAGGCCTGGCACAAAACATCCAAGAAATTCAGGATAGTGTGTAACGAGCAAACCTATGATTAATAGGAGTAGAAGAATGTCAAGAGTCCTAGCTACAAGGCCCAGAAAATAATTTCAACAAAATCATAGAAGAAAAATTTCTAAACCTAAAGATGTGCCTGTAAATATACAAGAAGCTTACAGAACACCAAATTGATTGGACCAGAAAAGAAAATCATCCAGCCACATAATAATCAAAACACCAAATCTATAAAAGGAAGAAAGATTGTTAAAAGCTGAAAGGGGAAAAGGCCAAGTAACATATAAAGAGAGACCTCTCAGAATTATACCCAATATCTCAACAGAGACTCTGAAAGCCACAGCTATGAGCACAGACTTCTATACTCAGCAAATATTTCAACCAACATAGGTGGAGAAAATAAGATATCATTTGAAAAAACAAAATTTAAATAATATTCTATCCACAAATCATTCCCTATAGAACATGATAGAAGGAAAACCTGAACATAAGGAGGATAAAACTACACACAAGAAAATACAAGAAATTAAAGATCCCACAACAGTATAACCACAAGACGGGAAACACACACACACACACACACACACACACACACACACACAAACATATTCTCTCTCTACATCAAAGTAACAAGAATTTAAATTCATTGGTCATTAATATCTCTCAACACCAATGGACTCAATTCCCCAACAAAAAGACAGACTAGTAGAATTGCTGCAAAAAAAAGGCGGGGTGGGGGGTGGGGGTGGGAATCCATCATTCTGCTGTGTACAAGAAACCTATCTCAGCAGCAAAGATAGTCATTACCTCAGAATCAAGGGTTAGAAAGAGGTTTTTCAACCAAAAGTCCCCAAGAAAAAAGCTGGAGTAGCCATTCCAATATCTAAAAAAATAAACTTTCAAGCGAAATTAGTCAAAAGAGGTGGGAAAGGACACTTCATATTCTTCAAAGGAAAAAATCCACCAAGATGACATCTAAATTCTTAACATCTATGTTCCAAAAGCAAGTTTACCCACATTCATAAAAGAAACATTACTAAAACTTAAATAACACATAGAACATGACAAATTAATAGACTTCTACACCCAACCCTCACTATTGGACAGGTCATTGAGACAAAATAAACATAGAAATAGGGAAACTAACGGAGGTTATGAATTAAATGGTACTAACAAATATCTACATAACATTTCACCTAAACTCAAGAGAACACACTTTCTTCTCAGTACTTAAAAGAACCTTTTTCAAAGATGACTGCAAGGCAAACCTCAAATGATACAAGAAAATTTAAATAACCCCTAGTATCTCATTAGGCCACCATGGATTAAAGCTGGAGTTCAACAACGGGAAGCCTACAAACTCATGAAAAATGAAGAACCCTCTGCTGAGTGACTACTGGGTCTGGAAAAAAATAAAGAAATTAATAATTTTCTAGAATTCAGTGAAAATGAAGGCACAACATATTCAAACAGTAGAATTTATGTAATATTATGTTATATTTAGCCAGAGGTTCAAGTACTATATTGAATAGGTACAGAAAAGGTAGAAAGCCTTGTCTTGTCCCTGGTTTCAGTGGAATTGCTTTAAGTTTCTCTCAACTTAATTTGAAGTTGGCTATTGACTTACTGTATGTTGTTTAGGAATAGTGGAAGCAGTGTTAAGAGGAAACAGTGAAAGCAGTGCTAAGAAGAAACAATGAAAGCAGTGCTAAGAGGAAAGTTCATAGCATTAAGTGCCTTCATGAAGAAAATGGAGAGTGCTCTCATACTAGCAACTTAAAAGCACATCTAAAACCTCTTTTACAGAAAAGAAGCAAAAACATACCCAAGAGGAGAATAAAGAAGAAAATAATCTAATTCAGGGCTAAAATCAATAAATTAGAAACAAAGAGAATAATACACTCTTAGCGAAACCAAGAGCTATTCTTTAAGAAAATCAATGAGATAGACAAAAGTTTAGCCAAACTAACTAAAAGATGGAGAGACAGTATTCAGTATAACAAAATCAGAAGCGGGTGCATAGCAACAGACACTGAGAAAATCCAAAAGCTTGTATTTCACAAAATTAGAAAATATTAATGAAATGGACAATTTTCATAATAAATATTATTCACCAAAGTGAAATCAAGAATAGGACTATTTAAATAGTCCTATTACCCCTAAGGAAGCAGAAGCTGTCCTTAAAAGTCTTCCAACTAAAATAAAAGCCCAGGGCAAGATGGTTTTAGTACAGGATTCTACCAGACTTTCAGAAAACAGGTAATACCAATATTCCTCAAACAATTCCAAAAAATAGAAACAGAAGGAACAAAAAAATTCTAGGAACCCACTCTCACCCTAATACCTAAACCACACAAAGATTCAACAAAGAAAGAAAGTTTCAGTCACTTTCTCTTATGAACACTGATGTAAAAATAATGAATAATATTATCTCAAAACAAATCCTAGAACACTTCAAAATATTTTCCACAATGATCAAGTAGACTTCATCCCAGAGAAGCAGGAATGGTTCAATATATGAAAATCCATCAACATAATCCACCATAGAAACAAACTGAAAGAAAAAACACATGATCATCTCATTAGATACTAAAAAAGCTTTCAACAAAATACAACAATCCTTAACATTAAAATTCTTGGCGATAATGAAGATACACAGTGTGTACCTAAACCAACAGTAAGTCAATAGGCAACGTCAAGTTAAGTTGAGAGAAACTTAAAGCAATTCCACTAAAATCAGGGACAAGACAAGGCTTTCCATCTTTTCTGTACCTATTCAATATAGTACTTGAACCTCTGGCTAAATATAATACAATATTACATAATAACATAAAATAAAGAGCTCAAGGGGAAAGAAAGAAATATTGGAAAGAAAGAAGTCAAAGTACTCTCAGATAATGTTAGTGACCCCAAAACTCTACCAGAGAATTACTATAGCTAATAAACACCTTCAGAAAAGTGCCTGATATAAAATTAATTCAAGAAAATCAGTAGCCTTCCTTTATATAACTCTTCAACCAGCAGAGAAAAAAAATTAGGGAAACAACACCCTTTACATTTGCGACAAATACTACAAAATATCTTGCTGTAACTTTAAACAAGTAAGTCACAGACCTATATGACGAGAACTGCAAGTCTCTGAAGAAAGATACTGAAGAAAATATAAGAAGATGGAAAGGTTCCTCAATGTTTATGGATTGTTAGAATTAACATAGTAAAAATGGCCATTATCATTTGGCAATGTGAAGATGGCGCACTCGCACCACACACACACACACACACACACACACACACACACAATGGTAATTACCAAAAGCAATTGAATTGCAGATTCAATGCAATTACCATCAAAATTCCAACACAATTCTTAACAGACCTTGGAAAAGCAATTCTCAACTTTTTTTTTAATTCAATATATTCTTTATTTACATTTCAAATGATTTCCCCTTTCCTGGCTCCCCACTCCCCGAAAGTCCCATAAGCCCTCTTGTTCCCTCATCCACCTCTTCCTACTTCCCTGTCCTGGTATTCCCCTACACTGCTACTCTGAGCCTTTCCAGAACCAGGGGCCACTCCTTCCTTCTTCTTGGACATCATTTGATATGTGGATTGTATCTTGGGTATTCCAAGTTTCTAGGCTAATATCTGCTTATCAGTGAGTGCATACAATGAGTGATCTTTTGAGATTGGGTTACCTCACTTAGGATGATGTTCTCCAGCTCCATCCATTTGTCTAAGGATTTCATGAATTCATTGTTTCTAATGGCTGAATAGTACTCCATTGTGTATATATACCACATTTTTTTTTATCCATTCCTCCACTGAGGGACATCTGGGATCTTTCCAGCTTCTGGCTATTATAAATAGGGCTGTTATGAACATAGTGGAGCATGTGTCCTTATTACATGCTAGAGAATCCTCTGGGTATATGCCCAGGAGTGGTATAGCAGGGTCCTCCAGAAGTGTCCTGTGCAGTTTTCTGAGGAATCACTAGACTGATTTCCAGAGTGGTTGCACCAGCTTGCAATCCCACCAGCAGTGGAGGGGTGTTCCTCTTTCTCCACATCCTTGCCAACACCTGCTATCTCCTGAGTTTTAAATCTTAGCCATTCTGACTGGTGTGAGGTGAAATCTCAGGGTTGTTTTGATTTGCATTTCCCTAATGATTAATGATGTTGAACATTTTTAAGGTGCTTCTCAGCCATCTGAAGTTCTTCAGGTGAAAACTCTTTGTTTATCTCTGAATCCCATTTTTAATAGGGTTATTTGGTTTTCTGGGGTCTAATTTCTTGAGTTCTTTGTATATATTGGATATTAGCCCTCTGTCAGATGTAGATCTTTTCCCAATTTGTTGGTTGCCAATTTGTCCTTTTGATGGTGTCCTTTGCCTTACAGAAACTTTGTAATTTTATTAGGTCCCATTTGTCAGTTCTTGATCTTAGAGCATAAGCTATTGGTGTTCTGTTCAGGAACTTTTCCCCTGTACCAATGTCCTCAAGGGTCTTCCCCAGTTTCTTTTCTATTAGTTTCAGCATGTCTGGCTTTATGTGGAGATCCTTGATTCACTTGGAGTTGAGCTTAGTACAAGGAGAAAAGAATTGATCAATTCCCATTCTTCTACATGCTGCCGTCTAATTGAACCAGCACCATTTGTTGAAAAGGCTATCTTTTTTCCATAGGATGTTTTCAGTTACTTTGTTGAGGATCAAGTGGCCATAGGTGTGTGGGCTCATTTCTGCATCTTCAGTCCTATTCCATTGATCTACCTGCCTGTCACTGTACCAATACTATGCAGTTTTTAGCACTATTGCTCTGTAGTATTGCTTGAGGTCCGGGATACCGATTCCCCCAGAGTTCATTTACTTTTGAGAATAGTTTTAGCTATCCTGGGTTTTTTGTTATTCCAGATGAATTGAGAATTGCTCTTTCTAACACTATGAAGAACTGAGTTGGGATTTTGATGAGGATTGCGTTGAATCTGTATATGCCTTTTGGCAAGATGGCCATTTTAACTATATTAATCCTGCCATATACAGCAAACCAGTAGCTAACATCAAACTAAATGGAGAGAAACTTGAAGCAATCCCACTAAAATCAGGGACTAGACAAGGCTGCCCCCTCCCTCCATATCTTTTCAATATAGTACTTGAGGTACTAGTGAGAGCAATTAGACAACATAAGGAGGTTAAAGGAATACAAATTAGAAAGGAAAAAGTCAAACTATCACAATTTACAGATGATATGATAGTATACGTGACCCAAAAAAACTCCACCAGAGAACTCCTACAGCTGATAAACAATTTCAGCAAAGTAGCTGGTTATAAAATAAACTCAAGCAAATCATAGCCTTCCTATTTTCAAAGGATAAGCAGGCTGAGAAGGAAATTAGGGAAACGACACCCTTCACAATAGCCACAAACAATATAAAGTATCTTGGTGTGACTCTAACCAAGCAAGTGAAAGATCTGTATGACAAGAACTTCAAGTCTCTGAAGAAGGAAATGGAAGAAGACCTCAAAAAATGGAAAAATTCTTAACTTCTTATGGATACCTAAAATAATTCTGCACAATGAAAGAACTTTTGAAGGTATCGACATCTCTGATTTCAAGCTGTACTACAGAGCAATAGTAATAAAATCTGCATGTTATTGGCATAAAAACAAGATGATCAATGAAATAGAATCAAAGACTCAGAAATAAACCCACAGACCTATGGACACTTAACTTTTGACAAAGACACCAAAGCTGTTCAATGTAAAAAAGAACGCATCTTCAGCAAATGGTGGCTGGTCTAACTGGATGTCTGCATGTTGAAGAATGCAAATAGATCCATATTGATCACCCTGCACAAAACTCATCTCCAAATGGATTAAGAACCTCAACATAAAACCAGATACACTAAATTGAATATAAATAAATGTTGGGAACTCCTATGAATACATTGATACAGGAGACAACTTCCTGAACAGAACACCAGTGGCTCCGGTTCTAAGATCCACAACTGAAAAACGGGACCTAATGAAACTGAAAAGCTCTATACAGCAAAGGACACTATCAATATTACAAAATAGAGGAAAGTTCTTTGCTAACCCTACATTTGACAGCAGGCTAACATCCGAATTAGATAAATGACTCAAGAAATTAAACACTAACAAAGCAAATAAACCAATTTAGAAATGGGGTAAAAAGCTAAGCAAAAAATTCTCAGTAGAGGAATCTCTAAAGGCCTAGAAGCAGTTAAAGGAATGCTCAATATCCTTATAATCACCAGGGAAATACAAGTCAAATGACTGAGATTTCACCTTACATCTGCCCGAACAGCCTCACCTCTAGTGAGACTGTGGAGCAGCAAGTAGTGGGGACACTCCTCCATTGCAGGTGGGAGCACAAACTTTGGAAATCTGTGTGGCAGTCTCTCAGAAAATTGGGAATAGTTGTATCAGAGCCAGCTATACAACTCCTAGGCATATAAAGAAAATATAGCAAATGAGTGGGGATTTCATTGAGATCACCTTCGTACATGTATATATTGTAGGAAGCATCTACTGTATTAGGTTTCATAGCCCTTAGTTTTAATTGTCTTGCCTCTTGTCTCCCTGCTTTTTCCCTCTCTTCCATGCTTGATCTTCCCTTTCCAGCCACACCAAATCCATTCCTAACTATCTGTTCTATTTGATTTCCTAACTATATCTATTTGTTTGCTTTCCCCAACTAACTTACTCTATACCTTACCTGTGCTGTTCAGTGAAATGTATATAGCATTAGGGACAGGGAAGCTTATAATTCTAGGTTCTGATATTTAGTCTTGTCCATCCCCTTAGTCCCTGTTGCTCAGTCTGGTTCTTAGAAGGCTACCAGTGCTGGTTGTTGTCTGGTAGGAAATTCTTCTGGGATACGGATAGGTGTGGCCACTGGAGATTTCAGGTGAAATATGTTTCTAGGTATTGGGAACTGACAGTTAGTCATGGAGAAGCACTGGATGTGGGGCTGAGAGAATCGACAGAAGAAAACCATGTGTTCCACCAGGATCTGCCTATTTCCCTGGGAATAGGAGCAGAGAGAGGAGTGGTCATAGCAGAAGGTCTGTTACTGAGTTGAGGATGAGCCTGGGTGATTGGACTTGGAGGAATGGAGGGAGAGGTAAAGTTCTGCAGGTAGTTTACATGTTTCATTGGTCAGAGTGGCCTGTGGGTTCCCAGGAAGTGCCTGCTGGAGTTGGGGGCTGGGATGAAATGAAGACCAGCTCATTTCAAAGAGAATTAGTTTTAGGCATAAGGCATTAAGTGTGCTGTGTTAGGACCAAAGTTTTGAAAAGATATTAGTGATTAGGCTCCACATGACACAACTACTGATAATTTATTGATCATAAATGTAAAATATTACTCTTTAAATTTTATCTGTCACTTTAAATTGTGTCAGCCAAGGTCTGTGTGCTATTAAATCTATAACACTTAAAATATTTCCTCATTAGGGGCACTGCTGTAATTATTGCTTTCATTCAGGGTCCTGGTTTATATTAATGAATGTTATATAAAGTTCAATATCTGCTGCTGCTCATTATTTTCAGTCATGTGGTGGTAAGCAACATGATTTGTTGAAAAATGAGCATGAGTTCAGGTAAGAAAAAAGCCATCTTTAAAACACTGAAAAGTATGAATATTTCTTTCTTTTTTTCTTTTCATCAGAAAATGTTTTATGTGCATCAGGAAAATTGAAAATGTATGAAGAATATTTCTTATAAGGGTATTTTATATCTGAGCCACACTTATTAAGGGCACTTGCCTTCATTTGATTTACACTACTAATAGTAACAGGCATAAAGGCACTTTCAAGAGCACACACACATCCTATAATTTTCAATACACACAACTTAACCCTTAAAAGGCCACCATCTAGACTAAATGAATATCCCATTGAGATAGTTTCCATATAATTTTCCCTTGTGGTCACCTTCGTTGTTAGTATAGTAATTCCTACTAAATCTTGACTTTAGTTTTGACTCTACTAAAACTTCAGTTACAAAATAAAACCACGAATGAAATAACTGTATTTTGGGGTTTTCCAAAATCACAAGACCAGCACAATACTTCCTTATCCTAATGCCTAATAGATATTCCAACTGAAATCAAAATACACACTGGCATGTTGTAATTGTTTTAGTAGAAACACTCTTTTTATCTTAAAAGTCCATGAAATTTTCATGGTTATTATAGCATCTCCCACTATTTCCATTTTATTATAAATATGTAGGATTATTGATAAATTACACTTTCTATACCCTATTGATTATAAATTTCAAAATCTCATATAATGATAAAAGTTGACTAAAATACAAAAATCATCTTAGTGGTGATTCCTTAAATTCCAAAGATTCCTTAAATGGCAGTTCAATATGGGAGCCATAAGATGACTTTGCTACATAGTTTGCATACCAAATAGTTCAATATAACTATTTAATTTTGTAGTTTTTGTTTATGAAAATGCAAGTATACCATACAAATCAAAGAAATGCCTTAAGCATTAATAGTATCTGACTGCAAGATGCTTTCACTTTCAACTGGAGTTATTTTGTTTTGGTGAGTGTTGTTTAATATTAAGCTTCAATGGTTATCAGATAAATGCTAGCTCTATATAAGTGCACAAATGTGCTTCATCCACAAACATAACAATTACTGGAGCCTTTAAAAAGTATTCCCATAGAGCTTCTATGGTACAGATATTTGTGCTCCATGCTGGAATATCTTGATACTGTCATTTCATAGTATTTTACCATTCTAAACCAGATAGAAAGGGAATACACACAGTAAAAACAAATTATTTTATGTGAGCTAGGCACAATATTACAAACCTTTAATCTCAACTACTAAAGAGGCTAAGGGAGGGAGATTTTTTTCTTTTGCGTTCACAAGTTCAAGACCAGTGTATACTATAGGAGCCCTCCTCTGTAGCAGGGAAACAGGTTGAAAAGATGAACGAAAAGGAGGAAGGACAGAAGGAGATGGGGAGAAACTTTCATGAAGTTCTAAAAATGTAAAAAATGTCTCTCCAATGTGGAGGGGGAAAAGTCAGGATTTGAGGAAAAGGTTCCAGTGAAGAGCAAAAGCAACGGCAGTTGGATGGCCGACATTAAGCATTTAATAAACATTACAACAAACTATTAGGAATTGAACTTTCCATGTGGTGTTTCTGATCTTGCAATGCAAGCCAGCCTTAGCCCTACAACCATTGACCCCTCAGGATTAAGTGAAAACTTCAGTATCTATTTAAAATTTCTGTATCTCACTATAGACTGCTGCATCCAGATTACTATAATAGATTATATATCATGTGGCTATGTGGCTTTTATGTCTCAAGACAAATCAGATCATTTATATTTGGAAAGGCTGATTGAGGTCCCTTTCATAGTTCTATCTTAGTTGAATTTATTTTTCTTTATAATACAATCTTTAAATTACTACTTTTAGACTTTCTTAAAATGAGGTAATAAAAATATCTAATCTTAAATTCTACCTTCTGGATACAATCTCACAGAACTAACAGGGAAAAAACCCTCTAAAATTAAATGATTAATAAATGAATATTAATCATCTAAGGGGAAACCTGTATTTTTCCTTTATTGTTTCATTCATATTGATTTTCAGTGGGTTTATGGAGTAATCTAACATAAAAGTGTTTAGTCCAAGAAGTATCGTTTCAAGACAGTAAATTTTTTTGTATGAAACTGAACCTATGGTCTCAGGATTACATTTTGACCCATGTCTGTCAATCATTAAAATTTGTGTTATTACAGTTATTTCTAAATTCAGAGATCCCTTGGTGTGCAACTGCCTTGAGAAGGATGTAATGTAATGTAATGTAATGTATAATTATGGTTCTTCTGAAAGGTCTAATTATAGGACAAAACCAGCTATCTTCTCTACCATGACTGGACTAGCTCTGTGATTCCCTCTTCTTTGTAGATAATCAGGTGTATACACTTTTGGCATTCAACAATAGATGCCAAATCAAGGAACTAGTTCATCTGTTTTAACATAGATTAAGACACGGGATGGATGTGACAACACAATTAGATAGTCTCTGTATCTCAAACATGATTCTCAAAAACCAATTCTCCAAATAAAATTAAAGTCATGTGTTTTAAAAAATAGAGGAAGCATCCTTAGAAGTTGAATCAAAGCATACCAATCAAATCATGAATAGAATGAGGCTAAGTTTAGAAATCCACGCTAAAAAAAACTATTGCATTTGACCAATGAAAACTGTCTTGAAACAAAAAACAAAGCAATGTTTCTAACATTATAGTACCTGGAAAAGTTTTCTGTGTTAGAATTGATAAATATGTTTGAAATTGGCATAACCATAATTATACCAATGCTATTTGCTAAACCCCCCATTGATTCCAGATAAATATGCACAATTACATCCCTTGCTATTATCCTTAGAGGCAAGTACTAGCTGCCTTGTTAATGAAAGATATATCATTACCTGAAAGTCACAGTTTCCCTGGATAGTCTAGAAACTGTTTCTAGTTTGGTTTCTCTAAGAGCAAATTCAGTTTCTGATCATTTGCCATGTGGAAAAAAAGTAGCAGTTGGCCCTGTAGAATCATTGTAAAAGATTCCATCTTGTGCTTCAACTTTCACAAAATCTTTACTTATTTGTTTTTTTTTTGTAAGGATGGTGGTGGGAGTATATGCATGTGCTTATATTTATGTTTTTGTGAGTCAATTCTCTCCATCTATAACAGAGCTTCCGGGAAGGGAACTATTATTAGGCATGGTGGCAAACACCTCTATTTGCTGAACAATATTGCTGGTCTTGCATTTCAAATTTCAAGTCTGAAATAAAATGAAATCTAACAGAATCAACATAGACAAAGGTGAACATATGGATCAGGTTCTATAGTCTCATCTGCTTCTATTTACCACACAACTGGCCATAGATAACATGTAAATAAATGAGAATCACTGTATTAAAACAAAGCCTTATGTACAAACTGAAGCAACAGTTACACTGGCCCAGCTCTCATAATTTGCCAGTGCCCAGTGCTAGGAAGAAAATTTTCTTTCAGCTTTCCAAGTGGTCTTTGCTCTGCCTTGAGCCCAGTTAGTAAACACTTGACTCACCTGTGTTCTACTGTGGTTTCCCGTAATTTTTACTAGGTTGAAAAATTGTCAAGTGAATACATTTGGAGATTTCCTCCAGAACAACACTTTTGATATGCAGTCCTTAGTGTTCTATAATTTCCAGTTATAATTATAGAAACATATGGAAGGAGTGAATTGGCCTTAAACATACTGATTCCATTACAGGCTGCAAAGTAACAGTTCAGAAGAGAAGGCCTGAGTTTCTACTTCCCAGAAGTGGACAAGTCAATTACTGGAGCAACCACAGGCTTATGGAAAAGGAACCATTTCCCAGCTTGTAAATGGACAGTTAGCCAAACTTGCAGTCAAGTGGTTTAGAGCTAACCCTCCTTGGTGTGAAGCAACAATAGTTAAACTGAATCACAGCATCACCCAGACTCCCCCCAGAGATAGAGCCCACCACTCAAGATACAAATCACCTACCCCTCACTAATGTTCCTCTGTTTTGATTCTTTCAAACAGAATCTGCTAATTCAATTGGGGTCCTTCCATCCCTACGGAGTTGCACCCTGCATGCATGCATTTGTTCAATAATTGCTCTTTGCTGTTGCATACTATTTGAGTATGGGGTATCATTCTGCAGCCTTTCACAGACCCTAACACATAACCTTCAGTGAGATATATTTTTAGACTATAAACAGAAAGGAAGGAAAGCTTCTTGATGGTTTCCCTTACTTTTATTTTTTTTCACGTTAAAAGTTAATGTTTTAATCCAGCAATATGTTCCTAAAAACATTCTACTGTCCAATAGGATTGGGTATTAAGCAAGAACACATAATTATAAAAATATTCCCAGAGAACATGAGGAAAAATGAAAGACTCAACTTCACAGTCCTGTGCTCACAATCCATGTCACTGGAACCTCTAAAGCTCAGACTAATTCCATAGTGTATATTCAGTAAGATCGATGTTTGTGTTTACAGTGAAATTAAGACTTGTGATTGTACTGACTGTAAGCCTTGTTATGGTTTGAAAGGTCTTCTCAGAGGTTTTTAAATAAAAATGTATGGGTTATTGTTTTTACTTTCTGTTTTTACTCATGTTTCTTGTATTACACCCTTTGTCAACCACTGAATATATATATACTCTCCATGTCATTATGAAAGAGGCAGATATAATAGTCTGTACATGAAGAGTTGAAGAGATTTTATTTGCATAAATATTTTACAATTTTCAATAAGTTGGATAGAGACTGAAGAAAACACATGGATTGATTCAGTCTAAGTCTGAAGATGTAAGGACCCGAACTGGTGAGGGTATAAGTCCCTGTCCAATGGCAGCAGATAGGATAAGATATCCCCATAAAACTGAACTGTGGGCAAAAGGCTTGGGAGACAAATGCCTCGTTTCTTCCCCTTTTGCTATAGTCAGGTTCCCAGTGGAGCGGATGATGCCCAGACACATGGTAAATGAAATCCACCCAGTCTAAATTCAATCTCATTAGAAGTACCCTCTCAGACATATATCAGACAGTGTTTACTCATCCCAGCACTTGGACGGCAATGGTAGGGTGATCTCCATGAGTTTGTAGCCATCTGGTCTAAATAACAAGTTACAGAACAGTGAGGACTACACAAAGAAGGAACTCAGAAAAATAATTAAAAAAAGAAATGTTGACTCTAGGTACTTCATGGCCATATCAACTTGAGACTTAAAATTCACCATGGCAGATTGTTTATGTTTGTTTATTTAGAATAGTGTGTTATATATACTCTTGAAACACAATTTCCTGCTGCAATAGAGCAAATATATAAGGAGATCATTTAGTCACCCAAGTCTGGCTTCTAGCATGTATGCTTTACCAGGAAATGAGAGGCATCAAGGAGGAGAAAAATGAATTAAAATAAACTTGGATGGTTGCTGACATACAGGTTCTTAAAGGTACAAAATGCAATATGAATTTGGGAAGCCAAACTATTCTAGTTTCCTGAAAGCAGAACACTAACACAAAGTCCTGGTACTTACTTACCCTATCCCTAACCTGAAGAAGAAGAAGAAGAAATTTTTCATATTCAACTAATCAAAGTCATTCCTGGCTCTCACTGTTGTCAGTTAGCATGATGCTTGCAATTCACAAATAAATATAGCAGATCACTGGATCATACAGTCCCCTGCTTCACACAAAACATAATAGCTTATATAAATTTCCAATAAATACATATCCATAATAATACTTAATTTCTTAATCAGGTGTGGTGTACCATGTACACTACTCCCGACAATGGAGAATAGAGAAGACTGTTAAGAGGTTAGAGGCAGGTAGCACATGCAATGTGGCAATGTTGGGTATCTTGAGTGCATGAAAGCTAGATCATGCGACATTTTTGTCTTGCTGCTCATCTTGGTACATGATTTCAAACTTGTGAACTGTCTTTTTGGAAAGTCTTCATTTACTATCTTTATATGCCATCTAATTATTGGATCAGGAAAAGCATTATACACAGAAAGAGAGACTGTTGTGTCACATACAAGCATAAGACTTTTCTGTTAAGCCATAAGTAGAGGAAAGCTTAGAGGAGTCTGAACAGCCTTTGAGACGCTCTATCATTTATTTGTCCAGGCTTAGTTGTAATGATCTTTAGTATTAATTATTTAAACATATACATAGTATATGTTGAAAAGAAAAGAAGTCAAAACTGTATTGGTATTTGACCTAGACTCTAACCTCCTAGACATGTATCCCCAGTATGTTCCTATTTCAATTGTCAATTGGGATTTAATATAACTTTTACTATGTAGGGCTGTGGTACCGCCAAAACACTCATCTTCTCTGCTCCACTTTTCTTATCATTAAGTTAAACTATCCCATAGTTAAATATGAGGATTATATTATATAGTATCTATAAAAAAACAGAATTTGTAGTCAATATAATAAATACATACAAATGACTTGGAAAATGCCATGAAAGGGATCCAGTGAAATAAAGAGATATGACACATTCATTTTTCCGGGCTCTTCCCCAAAACCTCACTTTTATATGAAAGGATGTAGAATAAAATATTAAAAAGTGTGCAAACCCTTAGGCTAAGGGCAATGTTGGCAGGGAAGCGGGGGAAATAGACCAACCTGACTACACAACGTCAACGTCCTAATAAAGCAAAGACTGAAAGGTTAGCTATTTGCAGAGCAGCAGTAGGGAAGTGTAGAGTCCTACAGTGAAAACTACCTGTCATCAAAGGATCCTAGGCAGTTCTAGAAGTGAGAAGCACCACTTAGCGGGGGGATAAGAAAGTAGAAAAACAGAGATGTGCTCTAAATTTATCTCAGAAGCTGCTGAACTCAGAGTTGCCTTGACCTCACGAAGCTAGGCAGCATGAAGACATCTCCTGTCCCCGAAGTCAGGCAATTCTTCAGAAGGCTCACAGCAGAGCCTACACTACACACAGGACACCGAACTCACTACACTTGCCAGCTTGCTTGTGGAGTTCATTGCAATACAGATTTCAGAACTAACACATCTGTAAATGCATGACACTAGTTTGATTGTTTTTCCTTTGTGTACATGATATGATGTATGTTTACACATTCATGTGTGTGCACACATCATGAAATGTGTGTAGTCAGAGGAAAACCTTATGTGTTGATCCTCACTTCCCAGATTGTTTATACTCCACTGGCCACAGTAAACTAGCTACCCTGCAAACATCTTGGAATTCTGTTTCCCCCTCATTCTTGCCATAGGTAATGGGTAAATAGGCTTATAGCCATTTGCTACCATGGCCAGCGTTGCCTGGGTTTGAAGATCTGAACTCAGGTCTTCATGATTGCAAAGTTAATGCTTTACCAACTGAATTGTTTCCTAGAGCATGCTTATGTCCATTTTGACTTTAATTTTACATTTTAACTATGTGTATAATTGGGTATCTGTGTTCATGTGCATGCAAGTGCAGTGCCTGTAGAAGCCAGAAGGCATTGAGCCCCTTGGGTCTGGACTGATGTAGGTGCTGAGAGCAGGAATTGGGTCTACTGCATGAACATTGTGAACTCTTAACCATTTAGCTAACCCTCAAGCTTTAATATATGCCAATTTTAAAGTACAATCAATTGAACATTCTACTGGTAAAAGCCTTTTAAAATGTATTCACCCTCTCTCATTTGATTTTAGCTAGTATTTTTAATAGTAATGATTATAGTGGATTTTAATCAGATTTGATCCCTGAGAGAATTGCTGGGAACCATTGAGTACCTAATATTTATTTTCATGAGTTATGCCGTGCTTAGATAGAGAGTTTCTGCCTGAATGAGTTTACTGCAAAGTGTACTCAGTTACAAATATTTATTTCTATGTATTATGCCATGCCTAGAGAACTTCAGCCTGAACAGGTTTCCTGCAAAACATAGTTGATTGCAAATGCTTCTTTGGAAGCTACTTCTCAAGACCTAGTCACCACTGATAATTATTCCCTCTGCTGTTTCTTCCTGAGAGAGCCAGCAGAATTAATAATGGTTTGGTGGTCAGGTAGAAGGAGTCTAGACAATACCTAGGGAGTGAAAACATGACCTCCTGCATGGAGAGATGGGTGTACTGTGCTTGAAATGTGTAAGAATCAGAAAGGAGCCCTAGCTCCGTCCATTCCTGGGGCACTAGCTTCAGTCTGTAGCTCAAAACCTGCAAATAGGAGTCAATATAGACTGCACAAAGTTTGTACATCACCGAAGGGTTTCCTTTCCCTCTCCTGCCTACAAGCTTTTGGGAGAAACAGAACAATAGAGCTGGTTTCCACTAATCCCTTTTCTGTGGAGGTCTTATTTTTTGCCTCATCTCAGGCAAAATTATGAGCAGCTCAGCTTTGCACAGCAGAGCATCCTAACAGTCTATACCATGAATTTAGTAAAAAAAAAAAAAAAAAAATCACTTGGTTCCGGTGATAGCAGAACCCATGATTACCACTGTCCTCTACTAGCTGGAGTATTTAAAAAAAATTCAAAGCTGTAGTTTAATTAGGAAGATCGAGACACATATTTCGTGACTGAGATAAGTATGGAGGGCAGTTATGAAAATCTTTTGCCACATTATCTATATTATAAAATGTGTTTAATTCCTCAAATTAAAAAGAATGGTCACAACAATATTCAACCCAATGCTGTGTAGGAAACATTTCATGAAATGACTGAGTCAACACCTCACCCTCAAGACAATGAGTTCTAATGAACAGATAGTTATGGGAAAATGCTAAGAATACTAGGATTCCATGAATGTGCTGTGGGCAAGAAGAACAGTTGGGTCTTTTTGGAGAACTAAGATTAAGGGAGAGTTTCCAAGGAGCTGCCGTGTAAATAGGCTTCTAAATGATCAGTTGGATTTCAAAGAGTGAAGTATCTGACCTGGAAATTTAGAAGTAGCCTCAGTAAGGGCAATAAGTGAGAAAACATAAACAAATCACAACACAAGAGTTGCTACGTCATATCCCTTCAAGTAAGCAAGCCAGCATAAACTCCACAAATCATTTCTCTTTCAGCCTCAGAAGAAATTTCTTATTTTGTGAATTAGTGAACATAAAATCTATGTGGATTTGCACGCGTGCTATGGGCAGATTTTACTAAAATATTTCTTAGAAAATTATAAAATATTGGTGATATACCTTTTATTTTGAAGAAGAATAAATCTTAAAGATAACATGTTTGACCCTAACAAGAACTACAAGTGTACCTGAGACTCTCCTGGATCAGAAGACAGCCTAGGGCCTGCTCATTCCTAGTAGAAAATGAATGCAGGAAGAGAAGAATGTAGTCTCTGAACATCTGGACTGAGAAATGTTTGATAGAAAATGCTTGGCATGTGTATTTTCCAGATGTGAGCACGTTGCATAAATGTGACTCTTTCTGATTTGTATGCAAGATGAGAGTTTCTTCAACATAGCTCTCACATTCATTACTGTACGCTGCTGCTGTAAATTCCCCTACTTAAGCAACAGCATCTTTTATGCTTTTAGAAGATGCGAAGGCTGAAGGAAATTCACGTTTGGAGATCATTAGAATGCATGTTAGGTTTCTTAAAATATTATTGTCAAACCTAAATTTAATTAGGTAGATGACCATGTCTTATAATTACCAGGCATGCTAAACCCATTGATTATTTTTGAAGAGATGTATATAATTCAATATTTTCAGACAATTATCTGAGTAATGAGTTAAAATAGCTAAATTCATGAACATGGTTACTCTTTTTTTAAAAAGAACAATAGGAGAGTAACATAAAGCATTGGAATATTTTCACAAAATGGTAGGCTTCTCAAGGCAATACTGTGATAAATTCAATATGGCTGAACACAACTTGTAGGTAATACCCTGTTATTTCATTCTTGGAAAAATCAGTGGCACAGTTACCTCTCCAATGAACAGAGGAAGGTAGATTAGAAATTCCATGCTTTGGCCTTTTGCAACGTAGCTGGGCAAGTTTCTGAAGGTGCTCTTCACCCCCAGTCATACATCAAGTTTAATCATCAATGTGGAAATATTAACAGGTAGACACTTTTAGGAGAACACTGTGAATGGAATTGACAGCCTCCCACAAGAGGTGCAAAGGAGACTTTTTGCCCATTTCTGCCATGTTGAAGACATGGAACAAGGCTCCATCTCTGAAGAGACCAGATCTCTTCTTTATTAAGCAACATGCCAGTTACTCAATGTAGATCTTCTCAGACTTCAGATCTGTGAGAAACAAATCTCTCTTACTTCTGAATTGCCTAACCTAAAACATTTTGTTATAGCATTTTTATTTTATAATCTATTATGTTTTGTTATAGCACCTGTAGCAAACTAAGACACCAGGCACTGGAGTAGCACACTACTCATGCTACCCAGTTTAATTTTTACTGAAAGATGTGCCAGAGTGTCACATTGCTAATCCAGTGCTTAATGAATAGTGGGGATTCATTAAGACATCTTTCTCTTTCCTCTAATATGGCAACAAATTGAAGGATTGAAGTGGCCCTACAGAATATTTGGCTCTTCTGTAAGTCAATAAAAAGAATTATTCAGGAACACAATTATCACTCATTAGCAGTAAGAGGAGTTGCTTGAAAACCAATTTCCAACCTCCACAACACCATCTAGCACTCCTTCCATATACTTTTTAAATACAAACAACTTCGATTTACCAATGATACTTCATATTTGCTGACTCAGCTGTTTATGAAAGGACAGAGGCTTCACATACATGATGCTTTCATAATAAACACATTGTCATTTCTGGAAGGGAAAAGCGAACCTTTCTGAGCAGTAATGAGGCCTAAAGTATTTATATTATCATTGGCAGGAAAAGCACAGATCCACTTTGAGGAGATTTATATTCTGTATATACTTGGGAACAGGAATCCAGCCTTGCTTCATTTTTATTATTACGAACATAGATCTCTTCAGCATCTGTTGAATCATATTTATATTCATCACATTAAACACAGCTGCAAGGCCATAGAAAAGTGGGTATAAGAAATAGAAGAAGTCAGAAAGGAATTTTCCACAAGAAAGGTGGAGCTTGGCAAAAGAAAGAAAATAGATATTGACTGTTGTTTAACGTAATTAGCGTTGGGATTTCAGGGAATGACTGTGTAGCAGACAGACAGCTCTACATGTATGAACAAAAACCCCATGTAGAAAAATAAATACTTTTTAGGCTTATTTTAGCCAGGGAATATTGTATTATCATATATATCTTAAATATATATTTAAAAGTAATATATATATTACTTTTAAATTCTATGTTTTAAAAATTGCTTATGTTCAAGCTAAACAAAGATTTTTCACATGAAGAACTTCGGAGGGCTGAGAAACACCTTAAGAAATATTCAACATCATTAGTCATTAGGGTAATGCAAATCAAAACAACCCTGAGATTTCACCTCACACCAGTCAGAATGGCTAAGGTCAAAAACTCAGGAGACAGCAGGTGCTGGCGAGGATGTGGAGAAAGAGGAACACTCCTCCACTGCTGGTGGGATTGTAAGATGGTGCAACCACTGTGGAAATCAGTCTGGAGGTTCCTCAGAAAGCTGGGCACAACACTTCCGGAGGACCCTGCTATACCACTTCTGGACATATACCCAGAGGATTCCCCAGCATGTAATAAGGACACATGCTCCACTATGTTCATAGCAGCCCTATTTGAAATAACCCAGGTGTCCCTCAATGGAGGAATGGATACAAAAAATGTGGTATATTTACACAATGGAATACTACTCAGCAATTAGAAACAATGAATTCATGAAATTGATAGACAAATGGATGGAGCTGGAGAACATCATACTAAGTGAGGTAACCCAGTCTCAAAATATCAATCATGGTATGCACTCACTGATAAGTGGATATTAACCTAGAAACTTGGAATATCCAAGAAATAATCCACATATTAAATGATGTCCAAAAAGAACAGAGGAGTGGCCCCTGGTTCTGGAAAGACTCAGTGCAGCAGTGTAGGGCAATACCAGAACAGGGAAGTGGGAAGGAGTAGATGGAGGAACAGGGGGAGGGAAGAGGGCTTATGGGACTTGCGGGGAGTGGGGACCCAGAAAAGGGGAAATCATTTGATATGTAAATAAAGAATACATCGAATAAAAAATTGCTTATGTTTTTATAATGCTTCTACTTTTTTCTTTATAGATAGCGTGAAAACTGGTCACATAGCATACTGTTTCTTTAAACTCTCTGTACCTGTGTGTTTCTGTGTGTATTTGTGTGTGTGTGTGTGTGTGTGTGTGTGCCTGTGTCTGTCTGTCCGTCTCTGTCTTTCTCTGTCTCTTTCTCTCTTTCTCTGTCTCTCTGTACAGCTAGGGGTACATACACACTGATAAGTTTAGGGACTTAGGAACCTTTTAAAAGAACATCTACCCACTCTCCCACCGCCTTTAACCGAATAATCATTTTGCAGTTTATCCCCAAGGTTAATTCACATTTTCCTCCTTCCAAAATGTTATCAGCCAGAACGACCGGATTCACCGTCATTTGTCCCACTTTCCCTCCCTAGCTTGTTTTCAGAAGGGCAAAGGCAAGGCACGACAAAGGAATGAGAAGCCAAAGCTGCCCCTTCCACGGTCGGCCCCACAATCCTGTGCAAGATACCTGTGGATTGTAACACAGAACTTACTAGCATCCATTGTCATGTTTTCATTTGAAACCTTGATGCTGTATAAAAGAAAGGTGTCTGCTCCATAGTGGCTTTAGAAAACATTTCAGAAAGGGAATAAAATTGCTGCTTAAGGGAAACGTGTATTGCACAGGACCCTGGATCCATTGCAGATGAAGCTCTGCGTGAAGATATTCAAATGCAGATTTATGGCTACTTTCTGAAATTCTTATGGTCTCTCTAGTAGGTGGAAAACAGCACCCTGACATAAATTGGCCAAAGTATTAGGTTTTACTTTCATGTCATTGCAGATGTGTTTTCTCTCTAAGAATGCTAACAAACAAGAGATGCCGAGTAACAAAATGGCCACAGGTTTCTTTGATGCAAACAGGTTCATATTTCAAAGCGGGGAAGAAATTATTCTGTTCAGCTGGAAGGGTGAGAGAGAGGATAAATGGAAGCCAAGCTGTCCCCTGGCCACACCACAGCACGGCTCAGCCTAATGGCCTATTTCTCTGAAGCTCCCGGGCACACCTGCTTTTACATTTTGATTTCCCTAATATCTCTAGGATTATTACAGGGATTTTTTTTTTTTTTTGAATGAGCACACCTGCAATTACTGTGATGTGATCTCAAAAGAGCCAGTCAGTGTGGCACCAGCAGCCAGGGCATTTAACTCAGATCAAATCATGGGCAGCCAAGGGCTTTTCATGCTTACAGAGGAAGAGACTGTGCAAGAGACATCAAGTTCCGCAGCAGCTTGGCAACAGCCTTCTTTGCTTATTTGCACAGGAAGACTGGCTGTGGAGAATGTTTAGGAAAACAATACAGACAAGGCTGCTGCAGAGACTCCATTGGGAACTCTGATAAATATCTGATTAAATTAGTCTCCAGCGTAATTACATTAAAATCAAATTTGTTTAACTTTTTCTATGCTTGGTTATCTCTGCACACCCAAAAAGATGTTAATTGGCAACCTAGCTTCTACAGCGTTTAGAGCACTGGAGGTTCATTATGTTCACATTTTATAATGCAAACGAAGAAAAGCTTGTTTTTGAACATTAGCAATTCAACTTTGAGGTTTTTATTCTTAAAGGGAACTCGTTAAGTGAGGTCTTTTCCTATTGGCATTTTAAATGTAAATTTCTTAAGATAGCAATTTTTAAAAGACATTACATGGACATAGGAATATTGTTTGTGCTTGGAGATGTTAGAGAAATAGAGCAAAGAGGAAATTGTAAACAGGAGAGAGACACTTACTTCTCCACCCACCTTTCCAGCTTTGGGCAAGCTTTCACTTTCTATGGAGACCCTTTCTTCATACTTGAGTCTTCCATTGATTTATCCTCTACCTATCTTTTTTTTTATTAACATAGTATCCACTTTACATTCCAGTCACTGCCCCCCTCCCTGACACCTTCTCCCACAATCCTTTCCCCTTACTGCCTTCTCCTCCTGATAGAATGTGCCACCTCCCTTCACCCATTATCTGCATATGAAGTCTCTGGCATATGAAGTCTCTGAAGGAATAGGCACATTATCTCCCACTGAGGCCAGACAAAGCAGTCCAGATAGAAGAATATATTCGATGGACAGGGAACAGCTTTTGGGATAGCCCCAGCCCCAGTTATTTGGGACCCACATGAAGACCAAGCTGCACATCTGCTACATATAAGCAGGAGGCTTAGGTCCCACCCACCTATGCCCTTTGGTTGGTAGTTCACCCTTTGAGAGCTCCAGTGATCCAGGTTAGTTGACTCTGTTGGTCTTCCTGTGGAGTTTCTATCCCCTTCCGGGCAATCCTTTAACTTTTTATTAAAATGCAGTGCATTAAGATATTATATACACAAAGTTCAAAACTTCTCTCTATAATACTAAGTTTTGCTGAAGTTCTATTGAGTTTCTATATGCAGATGACAAAGTAAGAGCAGTCCTATGTACCAACTGTGACTGAATCTCTAAAGTCAAGACAATTCTTCAATTGCTTAATTTTGTATATGTATATGTATATGTGATCCGTCTACACATAGTTTATGAAAGAGAGATGCCAAATCTACTGTGGCAAACGCCACTTGCAGTTCAGGAATATGGTGAAGGGGCATGCTTAGTGAAAGGAAAATACCAAAGATGACTTTCAAAAGAAGAACACATCCTTTCTGTCTCCCAAAATACTGAGATTTATTGGCGCTTTTTTACAAGTAGCTTGGCGAAAGAATCTTAGGGCTGAAGACCTTGAAGACAGTGCTGTTCTAGCAATAGGCAGCAAAAAAACATTTATGTACATTAAACTCAATCAAAAATATAAAGAACTTGAATCAATTAAGAGTTGTCTTTGCTCACAGAAATGCTCAGAATTAGCATGGTCCTTTCAAAATAGACTGAAGATGATTGGATCATAGAAAATGTTATAGCAGCTAACATAGGAGACAGCACTCTATCATGAAATCACAGATGAGTATGGTATTAATGACTGCTAAGTCACCAGATTGACCCAGACAGCACTTACTACTCAGCATGTTAATCCAAGACCAGATTACAACTGTAAATTCAAGATCTTTCTGAATCATTTTAACAGGATGAATGAAAGGTCTTCTAGAAGACCTTAAACCCCTGGTAAAGGTTCCTCATCATTAACTAGGTTGGGTTAGGAAGAAAGCTTTCTTTTGAATGAGAACAACTTTGTTACTAGATTTTACTAAAAGAAACAAAATTTAGAGTATTTGGACCAGTTAAGGGACTGGTGTAAACTTTCTTCTGAGACCAGACAAGTGAGGAGGTGTGTGGGTTTGAATAGGAAAGTCCCCCACAGTCTTATGTGTTTGAATGCCTGTCACATAAACAGTGGCACTTTTTTGGAGATGTGGCCTTGTAGAAGTAGGTGTCCTCTGGTTTGAAGTGTGTTACTGTGGAAACAGGATTTGTGGTCTTATATGCTCAAGCTACACAGAGTGTGGCTTACAGAAGATCAAGATGTAGAACTTGGCTCCTTCTTCAGCACCACATCTGCCTGCACACTGCCATGGTTTCTGCCATGATGATAATGGACTAAACCTCTGAACTGTACGCTAGCAGCACCAATTACATGTTTTTCTTTATATGAGTTCCTGTGATCATGCATACACGTGTATATGTATATCTATAAGTGTGTGTGCATGTGTGTGTGTGTGTGTGTGTGTGTGTGAGAGAGAGAGAGAGAGAGAGAGAGAGAGAGAGAGAGAGAGAGAAAGAGAAAGAGAGAGACAGAGAGACAGAGAAATAGACTTTGACACTTGCTACCATGGCATAGAAGGATATTTATGAAAGAAAACCTCTAATAAGAATTTTTATATTGTTTACTTTGAGAGAAATGATGATAGCCTCCAATTTCAACTATTGAGGTTTTCCATAAAAATGAACATAGGTGGAATATTATAGCAAATCTTGAAGACAGGAGTTTGTAGCTTCTGGATCAGTGTGCTGCTATGTTTCCCGCCATAATGATAAGGGGATGAACTCTGAAACATGAAGCCAGTGCCAATTAAATGCTTTCCTTTATAAATGCTGCTGTGGGTTAGGGACACCATCTCTTAGTGAACACAGACCCAGCAGTGGGGTGGGGGTAGAGACATCCACATGGAGACAAGAGGGTGGGGAGGAGGTATGGAATGTGAAAGAGTTGGAGAGTGGACGGGAGTGGGGGGATAAAATGTGGAGTGTAAAAAACAAATAAATAATTAAATTTAAATTAAAATAAATAAATAAATAAGTATTGCTGCAGTCATGGTGTGTCTTCACAGCAACGAAACCCTAACTACAAGTTGGTTTTCTCCTTCCATCCCGTGGGTCCTGAATATCAAGCTGAGGTTGTCCAGCTTTATGACGAGTTCCTTTCCTTGACAAGCCATCCCACTAGCCCAATTCCTACATTTTCTGAATGCTTAATATGCATTCAAAAAATGCAATTTATTTTATAAATTATTTTCACATAATCTTCAAAGTAAACACATAATAGTTATGATAGTTTAGACTATAGGTGAGAAAACTTCACAGACTTCATCATCTTGGTGTCTCAGTGTTAGATACAGTAATTTGAATTAATTCATTTAAAATATATTCATGATTTTACTTGAGAACGTATCTCAACCAGCAGGATAAAAGCTTTAAAACCTATATCTCGGTATATCATTTTATAATGCAATGAATAAAACATAGAATCTTAAACATGGAAAGGTGATTGTCTTACCTGTGGAAGAACAGAATAAAAATTACATTGAATTTCTCCTCAGAAAACAGGCACGCCTGAGGACAGTCGAATAAAATATTTAAACAGTTGAAAAAAAAATCTCACCTGTTTGGTGCCTGGAAATTCGCTCTTCAAAGGTGAAAGAGACATAGAGACTCTGTGAGACTCAAAAGCAATGTGCCATGTGCCATGTGATCTTGATGCCATCAAGCCTTCCCTGTCAGGTCCCTCATCACTGCTTGCCTTTAGATGACCTTGAAACACTGAGGGTGACTGGCTAATAACTAGGAGAGATCAGGATAAAGAATGAGGCGTATTGAGACAAGGTCCCTCTCCTCAGAGCATCACGCCTAGCCCAAAGATTCTAGGGCACTAATTCAAATGAAGTCTTCGGAAGCAACTCTGGAAGCTGTTGGAAGCTAAGAGCTAAAAATTATCTCTCTAGTTGCTGGAAAATCAAGAAACAAGTGCATATCAATAAATATTCCTTTGCTCACATCTTAGATTCTCAAATGGTCTAATTATACTTAATCTTTTAGCTGATACCTTTTAAGAATCCATATTCTTACTTAACATTAAATGAGTGTCACTTCTCCCTCGGTAGTTTTCTTCCTGATGTTTTTCACAGAGGCAAATGTAAATGTAATTTATAATGCTTGATAAGTGCTTGAGACTGTTACATAAGCTTTCTATTTACTTGCTATTTCAGTCACAAAGTCCAAGCATGATGGTGCTATACTTAAGAAATCTCTGTAAACCAATGCATGTAATGATCAATGTTTTATCATGGTTGACTGAAAAATGATTTCTTTTATTTTAAATGGCACATCTTGCTACAATGTCTTACATAATATATAAATTATCTTCAACAAAATACACATATTCAATAGTGTCTTGACCATTTCACTTTACCCATTTTTTCAATATTTAAATATTGCAGCCCTAGAATAGGAAAATTCACACCTCATCAGCTAGGTAAAATAAAGGTATTACAGTAAGAACAATGTACCCAAAGAAATATTATAGTTTATTCCTCAAGTCCAAATTTAAATCCAAATGTAAATTGTAAGATAAAGAAAAAGAAGTAGATATGTATAAATGAATAAAGTAATATATTGTATAAAAATTCACACACACACACACACACACACACACACACACACACAATTAAACTGTTTAAAAGCAATAGTACCTGACTTGGGAGTTTGGTAATTAGAATTAAAATGTTGAAAACCACATGCATCATCTGATAATTGTGTCTGTTCTAATACATTGGTAAGCTCTTAAGAAGAGTAAAATGATATGCCCTCCAAACGAGAGAGAAAAAATGAACTGCTAAAAAGGACTGAGACCTGAAAAGCAATTTTGAAGTAAGAATACAAGCACAATAAATGGGGTAACACAAATAACAGCTTTTAAATGTGATGTTATAAACCCAAATATGCTAATTAATTGTATTAAATGTGTAAGGATTAAGTGGATTAATGAAGTGTGAAATATTCATATTAAATACATTATTAATACTAACAGGATGAAATGACTATGCTCAAAACCTGGGGAATAATCAGTCCCAATTTTTTTCAAATTTTATGAAGTGAAATATCAGACAATGAAAGAGAGTCAGAGAGTGCCCTCCAAATTAATTCCTTCAGCATTGTCTGAAATATCCTTCAAAACTGAATTGTAAGTAAATAATTTAGTACTAGAGTTCAAAGGTTTTTGATGCTGAGGATGGCTTTGTTGTCTGTGTAGATGACACTTGTCCAGTTTCTCCTTCATCCATGAAGAATGATGGTTCCTTTACTCACAACTCAAGCCTGAATGGGAGTGGTTGTGAGTGGAAAAATGAGGCACTGAGGCCCAAACTTTGCGAGTTTGATTTGTTTTCTCCCAATGTATGTGGATCTCCCATACATGCTACCTGACCTCTGCCTAAAACGTCTAGAAACTTGAGCTCTTCTGATGGCAGTATTCAGTAGCTAGACAGAAGCATGAATATTCTATGCATCAAATACAGGGTACAGCAGAAGATATACCAACTGAACCCAGTGAAAGCAATTCTATTCAAATGGAATGCTAGGAAATGCAAGGGGATTCCCTCAGTATTGAACCTCAAAACCACAGACTAAGAATAGAGTTCTGTACCTCTGGCTCCAGAAAATATTATATGCAGCTGTAAACACAGAAACTTTTAAAGCCTCTAATACCAGGATGACCTACCACTTGGAAACCTCTGTACTCAGGGAACGTGAGGGTCCGGTTACAAATGTAGTCAGATAAATCATTCAATCTGCCCAGGTGTCACTGTCTTTTCCTAGCTCTAACTGTGGCTTAGCTCAATGGATAATTGTTGTTGGAGACGATAGAGTAGAAACTTTAGGTGAGAAATTTGGTGAATATAGCTAACAGAAAAAAAAACTGAATAAGAAAATTAGTTGGAGGGGGGTCATATGACTATTAGACTAAATAGACTAAAACAGACAACAAAACTATGGGAGCTGACAGAGATTTAACTTTGTAGATTATGGAATGAGGGCATGATATAAATTAGGAGAGCAGATTTGATGGAGCCACTCTGTCAAAGAGTAGAATTATGTTCCCCTGCACTGCACAGAATCAAGGAAATTCAATAAGCCCATCACACTCAAGGTAAGCAGAGAGCATCAAGAATATGTGAAATCTATGTTCTGAAAGGGAGCTAAGTCTGTAGTCGCCTAAGAGTACATGGAAATTTTGTACCTAATGTGCAAAATAAAGTCACAGTACCTCTGGGTCTCCTCTACATTGCTTGGACACGTTTTGGCATAGGCAATATGAGCTCCCGTTACAGGATGAGCGTGCCAAAGCCTCTTTAAACAGATGGTTGTTATTTCATTATTCGGCACCCCTTCCCATGACACTTCTCTGTCTGCCAATTATTGCAGCAGAGATAAGCTTGTGTTTTTGGCAAAATGACTGAGATTGCTTTTGAGAAACAGTATCTAAAGGTGTGAATTATTTCTATTTTGCTTATTTTCCTACCTAGCAATCTGCACCTAAAATTAGGTTGGAGACTGAATTCAATTACTGATATATCACAAAGAATTATATACATCATTTTATGATGATCCCTAAGAATTAATACTGTGTTGAACTTTTTTTTTCAAATCCTCTGTGGAACAGATAAGGAATAAATACATATTTAGAACCCAACTAATTATTTTAATATCTAGAGATGATACCATGAAAACCTAGACTGTTACAATTAAGAATCTTTAAGGACAGATCTCCATGCTGTCCCACCTGAACTCCATTGTTGGGATCACTTCTCTACCTGCATGCCCCAAGCCTACTACACCAGAACCATACAGGTTAGACACTCCCCCCCCCACACAAACCCCTGCCTGCCTCTTGTAGCACACTCATCTGCTCTGAGACCTGCACTGAAAACTGAGTTCCATTGTCCAGACTAAGGCTGCTCACCTTAGGCCTGCTGCACCAGGAACATCCAGGGAAAACCAGATGGCTAAAGGCCAGTGTAGGAACAAAATCAACAAGAGTCAGGGCAATATGACACCTATGCAGCACAGCTACTTTGCTACAGCAAGCCCTGGATATCTTAAAACAATCACAGAAAAATGATTTTAAATCCATCTTATAAAGATGATAGAGGCCATTAAATAGGAAATGAATAAATCCCTAAAGAAATACAGGAAAATACACTCAAACAGGTAGAAGTCTTTAAAAAGTAAACAAATACCTTAGAGATATATAGAAAAACACCATATAATAGAAATAAAATTGTACATGACATGAAAGTGGAAATAGACGCAATAAGGAAAATACAAACTGAAGGAATACTGGAAATAGAAACCCTGGGAAGAGATACGGAACAACAGACACAAGCATCACTAACAGAATACAAGATATAGAAGAAGAATGTCAGGCATTGAAAATTCAGTAGAAGAAATTGATACATCAGTAAAAGAAAATGTTAAATCTAAAAAAATTCTGACACAAAATATACAAGAAATCTAGTGTACCATGAAAAGACCTAGACTTAGAATAATAAGAATAGGAGAGGGTGAAGAGTTCTAGCACCAAGGCCCAGAAAATATTTTCAATAAAATCATAGAACAGTTTTGGTTTGGGGGGAACCTCTAGACTCTTCTCCCCAATGGCACTTTATTTTCCCACCAACAGTGAAAATTTTGTTCAACACTCTTTTCTTTCATATCTTTGAGGATGACAATTTAAATTTAAGAGAGGTGACATATCTCACTGTAGTTTTGATTTGTCCTTTCCTGATATTAGTGTTATTAGATTTTTTTCATTAATCTTTTAGAGCTGTTCTTTGCCTGTGAAATGCCAGCTTAGGACTTGCCCTCTTTTTAATCAGATTGTTTGAATTTTTTAATGTGCTGAGTCAATGACTCAACAAGCACTTGTTCACTAGGTGATATTATTCTGTCACCACTTTAATTCATTTTGAGTATAATTAATTCAATGACTCCTTTATATTGTGTGATAAAATATTAATTCCATTAAATATGTATCATTTGAAACATACCTTGAAAAATAGCTAAGACTCTAAGTCGACTACCATAGAGATGTGTGCAAATCCATATTTATTGCTGCACCATTCATAGTAGCCAAGAAATGGAATCAGTCTAGATACCCATCAATAGAAGAACTAATTCAGAACATGGGGTATATACACACAATGAGCTGTTATGCATCTAGGAAGAAAAATAAAATAATGACATTTGGCAGGGTGATGGATGTGATTTAAAAACTCATTAAATTAACTGAAATAATCAAGATTTCAAAAAATACAACTACTGAATATTTTCTATGCAAAATCCTATATTTAAATGATAAGTATGTCAGGTGTGGGTTCCTTCTCATGGTATGGACCAGTCATTGGTTGGCCACTCCTCCAAATGTCCAGGAGTCTGGATAGCCCAGAGATCTAGAATACAACCACACATGACTGAAACAAAGAGTTATGCCAGGGCTTCCATGTTCTGGAGTCCCTTCAAATTGACTGGGCTTCTGCTTCTGCCTTCACAGGATACGAGGAGAACAGCAAACATTGTGACATTTCTTTCCCATGATACTATGAGAAGCATACTTAGGTGATACTGCTTCAATCTTCTTCCATTGTTTATGTGGCTTCTCTGGACCATTATCAGCCCTTTTGAGGTAGACATGATTTCTTTGTTTTGCTTTGTTCTCAAAATTATAACTATATAGAGAGCTTCCCTGCATTTCTGAAAGCTCCATATGGACCTTTGATATCCTCTATTAAAATATAATGGTCCTCATGAAAGATTTATGTGTGGCTTATTGTGTGGAATTGTTGGTGGTTTACAGGTACTTATAGTCTCATAAATATATGTTGATTTTGATAGTGAATAAGTTTGCATTTATTAAATAATTAAAGTACTATGCTTAAGAAAACATCAATATAATAATATATCTTAGATATAAAATATTTAATGTCATCTAGAAGCTATAAAAACTAATAAAATTTTTCCTGCAATCATAAAAAAATTCAATTAAATGATTCTGAATGCTATTCTACTATACTCATAAATCAGTGCTTAGCCCAATCATCATCAGAGTGGTGTCTTCCAGCAACTGATGGGAACAAATGCAGAGACCCTCAGCCAAACAATAGGGAAAACTCAGGGAATGCTGCAGAAGAGGAAGAGAAATGTTTGTAGAAGCCAGTGGGATCAAGGACAACAGGAGAACCCAGCTTATATAACAAGTAAGCAGGGCTCACATGCACTCACAGAGGAAGAAGCAGTAATCACAGTGCCTGCAATAGGTCTGCATTGGGTCTCTGTACGCATTTTGTATGTGATTATTTAGTTTGGGATTTTTTGGACTCCTAACAATGTGAATGCAGGTGTCTCTGACTGTTTTGCCTACTCTGGTGACCCTTTTCCTCCTACTGGGCTGCCTTGTCCAGCTTTGGTATAAAAGTTTATTCATAGTCTTATTATAACCTGTTATAATGCTGTTATGCTGTTAGCTTGATATCACTGGGAGGTCTACTCCTTTCTAAAGGGAAATGGAGAAGCAATGGATCTGGAGAAGATGGGAGTAGGTAGGGTTCCTGGGGAAGTGGGAACAGAGGAAACTTCATTTGGGATTGTAATGTATGTGAGAAGAATAGATTTAAATACTATACACACACACAGACACACACAGAGACAAACTCATTTATAGATGATGAAACTAGAAAGAGTACTTGCAGTTCAGAAGAAGAGATCTTGAAGAAGAGGTAAAATAGAAAGAGTAATGAAGTGCATGTAGTAGGAAGGCAGAAGGGGTATATAACTAGACAAAGATAGTTGGTGTCGGGAAGAAAATGAATGATAGCAAAGTATTTGACAAAATGTATGAATATATCTGAAAGGCAATAAAATAAAGAGAATAAGTATTTTTGATAGATATATTCTGGGGTAGGAAGTACATTTTATAAGGGTAGATTGAGATCTAAGGACATGTCAAGCTAAACTTTAAGGACAGAATTTATGTTTTTAATAATTCACCAGAGACCTGGGAGGTGAGAAACTCTTGGGAAAGAGTCTGAAAGAGAGGGACCTTAGTGTGCTGGTGTGTGCTGCCTGGTTGGTGTTCCAGTATTTGAGAGATCTCAGGGGTCCAGGTTAATTGAGACTGCTGGTCCTCCTACAGGGTTTCCCTCCTCCTCTGTTTCTTCTATCTTTCCCCCAATTCAACCACAGTGGTCAGTCAGCAGCTTCTGTCCATTAGTTGGGTGCAGATATCTGGATTTGACACTACATTGGGGAGAGGGAACTTGCAGATCCAACCTGCAGGAGAAAAATAGGGCACCAAGTAAGAAATGGAGTTGCCATCCCACAGTCAAAACTATGACCCATACTTGTTCCTGTCTGAAAGAACCACAGGGATGGAAATGGTGAGGAGCCTGAGGGAAAGAAAGTCTAGCAACAGGCCCAAAGTAGAATACAACTCAAGTGGAGGCCCCAAGAACTGACACTATTACTGAGGCTATGGAGTGCTCGCAAAAAGGGATTTATCATGACTGCCTGTGAAAGATACAACAAGAAGCTGAAAGAGTCAGATCCAGATATTTGTACCTATCAATGGTCAGAAGCTGACCACTGTAGTTGAATTGGGGGAAAAATGAAAGAAGCTGAGGAGGAGGGCAACCCTGTAGGAGGACCAGCAGTCTCAGTTAACCTGGACCCCTGAGATCTCTCAGATACTGGATCACCAACCAGGCAGCACACACCAGCTGATATGAGGCCCCCAACACACATACAGTAGAGGACTGCCAGGTCTTGGTTCAGTCAGAGAAAATGTATGTAATCTTCAAGAGAGTGGAGGCCCCAGGGAGTTTAGAGGTCTGGTTGGGTGGGGGTGGGAGTGCAGGATGGGAACAGTGGCGCAGGGAGGAGGTATGGAATATGTATGGAACAGTTGGAGAGTGGACCAGAAGGGAATAAAATTTGGAGTTTTAAATAAATAAATAAATAAATAAATAAATAAAATTATACTACTACTAATAATAATAATGATTCATATTATTAAACTTCTTGCAACATGTCTGACTTAAGTAGCAATTCCTTTTTCTTCTTTTTATCTCATCTGCATTCACCTTTTAAAGCAGAATGTGATTGGGCACTATTATTTCTATATACAAACCTTGCTGAGTTACAAGACTTAGGGAAACTCAGGGTTTTGTTCTTGGTATTAAGTAGCAATTCTTAAACAGAAATTGGGAATGAGGAGATGTCACAGCAAAACATGGGTTCCTGCTTTGGAGGGATAGTACTGTATCCAGAAATCAGTCATCGCCCTTTAGAACACAGCGCACACCAGAGTTCAGGAAAGCCAGACAAGAAAACTCTTCGGAGATGCAGCAATGTGTAGATATTCAAAACAATATTAAAAACTTTGCTTCATAAGACACTGTCAACAGCAGCACCAACAACTGTTAGGACAAGAGGGTGTATTTTAAAGAATAATACCTTTGACATAATAAAAATAGCACCCAGCCCTTTTCTACTTTTTTCATTTTGAGTGCACTCAGGGATATGCTAGCCTTTGTCTTGACTACTTTTAACCACTAGTCACCCTGTTAGTACAACAGTTGCAACCTATTTGAGATGCATTTTACTTAGAGTCAGATCTTGATTTCCAGTGCTAGACAGTGTGTCAGTTGACTTGGCAAAATAGCTCACAAACCCAGCTTAAGGAAGGAAGTCGTTATGCTGGGTCACAGCTGAACGAAGTAGTCATTCATAGCAGAGAAGATGCCTATCTCAATGCAGTTCATAGATCACATGTCCACAAACAGAAAGTACATTCAAGGTGGGTCTTCCCTACTTGATCATGGTGGATGATCGTTTTGATGTGTTCTTGGATTCGGTTGGTAAGAATTTTATTGAGTATTTTTGCATCGATGTTCATAAGGGAAATTGGTCTGAAGTTCTCTTTCTTTGTTGTATCTTTGTGTAGTTTTGGTATCAGCATAATTGTGGCTTCATAGAAGGAATTGGGTAGTGTTCCTTCTGTTTCTATTTTGTGGAATAGTTTGAAGAGTATTGGTGTTAGGTCTTCTTTGAAGGTCTGATAGAATTCTGCACTAAAAAATGCTCAACTTCATTAGTCATTAGGGAAATGTAAGTCAAAACAACCCTGAGATTTCACCTTACACCAGTCAGAATGGCTGAGATTAAAATTTCAGGAGACAGAAGGAGTTGGCGAGGATGTGGAAAAAGAGGAATACTACTCCACTGCTGGTGGGGTTGCAAATTAGTACAACCACTCTAGAAATCAGTCTGGCGGTTCCTCAGAAAACTGGGCACCTCATTTCTGGAAGATCCTGCTATACCACTCCTGGGCATATACCCAGAGGATTCCCCAGCATGTAATAAGGATACATGCTCCACTATGTTCATAGCAGTCCTATTTATAATAGCCAGAAGCTGGAAAGAACCAAGGTAACCTCAACAGAAGAATGGATGCAAAAAATGTGATATATATATATACACAATGGAGTACTATTCAGCCATTAGAAACAATGAATTCATGAAATTCTTAGGCAAATGGATGGAGCTGGAGAACATCATACTAAGTGAGGTAACCCAGTCTCAAAAGATCAATCATGGTATGCACTCACTAATAAGTGGATATTAACCTAGAAAACTGGAATACCCAAAACATAATCCACACATCAAATGAGGTACAAGAAGAACAGAGGAGTGACCCCTTGTTCTGGAAAGACTCAGTGAAGCAGTATAGGGCAAAACCAGAACAGGGAAGTGGGAAGGGGTGGGTGGGAGAATAAGGGGAAGTAAGGGGGCTTATGGGACTTTCGGGGGGTGGGGTGCTAGAAAAGGGGAAATCATTTGAAATGTAAATAAAAAATATATCGAATGCAAAGAAAAAAGAAAAAAAAGGTGGGTCTTCCCTCTTCTTTAAAACCCTTCTGAATACACTTTTATAAACTTCCCAGAGTTATGTCTTCATGGTGATTTTAAATCTTACCAGGTAGCATCCATGATTAGATAGATTAGATACATAGATAGATAGATGACAGAGGACAGACAGATTGACAGGTACATGATATCTAGATGGCTACACAGATTGATGATAGATACATAGATAGGTAGATTGATAGAAGATAGATAGATGATAGCTAGATAGACATATAGATAGTTAAAAAGAGAAAACAGATAAATAAGTAGATGTATGGATGGATGGGTAGATGACAGATAAATAGATAGATGATACATAGAGAGATAGATGATTGGTAGATGACAGACAGGTACATAGGTAATAAATGATAGATGGATAGCCAGATAATAGATGGCAGATAATAGACTTGTACAAACCTTAAGCTCTCCAAGTTATCTTTTAAAGATAAGTTGTTTTTACATGATTTTTTTTCTATGCAGAATATTGTTTTGTTGTGTTCACAATGTGTATCACAACTGGAAATTTCATATTACCATAAATCAGCTAAGTATCAGAAGATTGTTAGTATTCTGTTACAAGGATGGACATTTAGAACACTATTTTTCACCCAGACATTGAAATTACTTTTTTGTATTTTATCATGTCACAGCAGTTTCAAAATTGATAGCAAGCACTTTATCGCCATCATTGAAAAAGCAGCAGGAATCTCAGTTTGGTGCCAAATTGTAGCTATCCACTCATTTGCCATTTGGCAAAGGATTTCATCCATTTCATAAGCTATCACTGTCCCCTAGCAACTATTACTGGTCACCTTTCAATTTCCTAATCCTAGACACTAGGAAACTTAGGTTTCCATAGAAATTATATCTCCACTTACATATAATTTAACTTGTCTATGTTATTTGTACTAAACAATCTCAGATTTGATCACTCCTCAGCTACTATCATAATAGTTCCTGTAAGCAGTCACATTTGCAGCATCCTGCCCTGGATGAAGTTATAATTTATCTGACGAGTTCCACAGTGGTTTCCGTTTTCTGGAGGGTCTTCTCTGCTGCTGCATTCAATGCAAGCATCTGCAGACTTGCACAAGTACAGGCTCCCATAGAACTGATGTGGAATGAGGGCTGGAAAATCATTGCCCTTAACAGGGTTGGGCTGATTCTGGCATCGTCATCTTCAAATAGATCTTGACAGGCAAAGGGGTGTAGAATCTGTTCTATTACTCCTTAAAAATATTTTGTTGAAACATCTCATCTTTGGAAACATACAACAGTTTCTATTTTTCCCCTTTGTCTTACAAAAATGCTTATGAATTTGTCAATTTATAACCTGGAAACAAAGTAAGTGTAGAGAGAATCTCCTTATAGGAGCACCACCGGTCAATAAAAAAGCCGATGGCCAATGGGGCAGGAAATAGGTGGGACACGGTAAGGAAGAGAGGATTCTGGGAAAAAGCATGAGAATAAAAGGAGACTGGTAGGGAGACAGACCATAAAGATGAACATAAACCGGCAAGAACAAGCTGGGACTGAAGAGGAGGTAACAAAACACATGGGAGACATAGAATAATTTTAATGGATTAAATAAATTTTGAGCTAGTTAGGGAATGAGCTAAAGCTTATGGCCTAACATGGGGCACTATTTGGAAATATAATATATCTGTTTTTCCTTCCCCAGCCCTGGATCCCAGAATGACTACTCTGAGGTAAATTATTTTTTTATTAAATGCCTAGACCATAAGTTTTGGCTCATTCTCAGACTAGCTGTTAATTTATTTAATCAATTTAAATTATTCTGACTACCATTGCTTAGTTACCTCTCTTTCAGTCCTGGGCCACTTTCATCTCATCTCAGCGTCTCCCTCAGTATCTTTCCAAGTTCCTCTAAACTGCAGGTTCATTTCAGCTCTCTTTTTATCTCTTAATATTTCCCAGAATTCTCTCTCTTCCTGCCACTGTACCACCACCTATTTTCTGCCACAGCTCATTGGCCATTGGCTTTTTTTATTGACAAATGATGTCTATAAAAGATTCTCTCTACAAGTAGAGACTGGGAAAGCACATCCCAGTCAATGTGCTATGGCATTAGTGCCTCCTTTAAGCAAAGTCAGTGACGACATTCTAGAATGTGAAAAACAACCTGTATCACTGGCATAAATCTGGCTAACATTACTCACAGTATAACTTTTGTTACCAAAGTTCCTTCAATATAGCCATACAAAAAGATCCATGACATATACTGAAACTACTTATAATTCATAAAACTGCTATTTATTCAAAAAAATGGAGTTCCTTTACATTTATTTTCATTGGCTTGCAATTTAAAAGTACTGCTTTTAATGTAATGGTGTCTGTCTTTGTAAGCATCATTCTAGTTGGTGCTAAACTTGTGAAATGCCATTTCTACAAAGCTGAAAATATGTTGTTAATCCTGTTCGGAGAAAAAAAAAAGTACAAACAGAGGTTGGGGAGCTGAGGAAATAAGGTAACCAATGTACCAATTGCCCTGTGCCAAGGTGAGAATCTGAGGCAAACTACAAGAACCTATGTTTATTAGCATGGTGGCAGCATTTGCAATCCGCAGTTGAAGAAATAGAGACAGGTAGCTCCCTTGATTCACTGAGCAGTCAGCTTATTCAGATTGGCTGTCCCCAGATCTGTGAGAAATCAGGTCTCAAAAACTAAGCTGAGGTTACTTTAAGAACATTGTCCAGAATTGACTTCTGGTCTCCCAAAGCACATGCACACCCAAACACAGACATACAATTCTATATGCATGTACACACATCATAGTTGTCATCATCATCGTTGTCATCATCGTTGTCATTGTCGTAGAAGTAGTAGTAGTAAAGTACAAATAGTACAAATGCATGGGCATTTCAGTATTTTGGAGGCAGAATTATTCCCCAAATATATTGATTACTTTCCTCAATGTTATTATAACATGTCTGACCTAAAGAGCATAAGAAAGGAGAGCTTTGTGCCACGGTTGTCATAGTCTATTATGGCAGAGAAAGGATTGTATTTGGATAGTTTATGGACCTGGAAGAAGGATTGGGCTGTGACCCTCAAACACCCACATCAGGTGTACCTACCAAAAGAGGCTGTGCCTTTCAGTCCAAAGAACATCCAACCTTCCCAAACAGTACCTTCCCTTCCTAGCAGCTAGGGAACAAGCATTCAAACACACCAACCTGTGTGGGACACTTCAAATTTGTCTTATTCACTTTTCTACTGATGAGACAAAACAGCACAACCAAGTCAACTTATAGAAGAAAATTTTATTTGGGCTCATGGTTCCAGATGGTAAGTCCATGACCATCATGGTAAGGAGCAGGACAATAGGCAGTCCGGCATAGCACTGAAGCAGTAGCTGAGAGTTTACATCTGGTTGACAATTTTATGAGGCAGAAAGAGAAAGAGAGAAGTGGCACTGACTTTAGAAACCTCAAAGCTTGACCCCAGTCAAACTCCTCCTATAAGAACACGCCTATTAAACCTTGTACAAACAGTTTTACCACTGCAGAACAGGCATTCTAATACAAGAGCCTATGAGGGCCATTCTCTTTAAAAATCAGCAAAGCATTGAGAGCTGAACATCAAGGAAACAGAGTTTGAATGAAATCCCTTTTTACAGTAGAGCTGAAGAAACCTGGCTGAAGACACTGAGATTGACAGATGAAGTCTTTTTTTTTTTTTTACATTAATTAGATACATTTTATTTATTTATTATTTATTTATTTATTTATTTATTATTTATTTATTTTTATTCGATATATTCTTTATTTACATTTCAAATGATTTCTCCTTTCCTTGATTCCCCCACACACACCCTGAAAGTCCCATAAGCTCTCTTCCCTCTGCCTGTTCCCCCATCCACCCCTTCCTACTTCCCTGTCCTGGTATTCCCCTACACTGCTGCACTGAGGCTTTCTAGAACCAGGGGCCACTCCTTCCTTCTTCTTGGACATCATTTGATATATGCATTGTGTCTTGGATATTCCAAGTTTCAAGGCTAATATCCGCTTATCAGTGAGTGCATACCATGAATGTTCTTTTGAGACTGGGTTACCTCATTAGGATGATGTTCTCCATCTCCATCTATTTGTCTAAGAATTTCATGAATTCATTGTTTCTAATGGCCGAATAGTACTCCATTGTGCATATGTACTACATTTTTTTGTATCCATTCCTCCATTGAGGAACATCTGGGTTCTTTCCAGCTTCTGGCTATTATAAATAGAGCTGCTATGAACATAGTGGAGGACATGTCCTTATTACATGCTGGGGAATCCTCTGGGTATATGCCCAGGAGTGGTATAGCAGGGTCCTCTGGAAGTGTTGTGCCCAGCTTTCTGAGGAACCGCCAGACTGATTTCCAGAGTGGTTGTACCAGCTTGCATTCCCACCAGCAGTGGAGGAGTGTACCTCTTTCTCCACATCCTTGCCAACACCTGCTGTCTCCTGAGTTTTTAATCTTAGCCATTCTGACTGGTATGAGGCGAAATCTCAGGGTTGTTTTGATTTGCATTACCCTAATGATTAATGATGTTGAATGCTTCTTAAGATGCTTCTCAGCCATCCGAAGTTCTTCAGGTGATAATTCTTTATCTCTTTACCCCATTTTTAATAGGGTTATTAGGTTTTCTGGGGTCTAACTTCTTGAGTTCTTTGTATATATTGGATATTAGCCCCCTGTCAACCTACATCTGTAGGGTTGGTGAAGATCTTTTCCCAATTTGTTGGTTGCCGATTTGTCCTTTTGATGGTGTCCTTTGCCTTACAGAAACTTTGTAATTTTATAACGTACCATTTGTCAATTCTTGATCTTAGAGCATAAGCTACTGGTGTTCTGTTCAGGAAGTTTCCCCCTGTGCCCATTTCCTCAAGGGTCTTCCCAGTTTCTTTTCTATTAGTTTCAGTGTGTCTGGCTTTATGTGGAGGTTCCTGATCCACTTGAAGTTGAGCTTAGTACAAGGAGATAAGAATGGATCAATTCGCATTCTTCTGCATGCTGATGGCATGCAGGGCCTGGGCAGCTCTGCGGGCTGTCTGTGCAACAGATGACTTTTGATGATCACTACTCTCATTGCTGAATCAATAGCAAATAACTACACACTTTGATTTCTAAGTTTCTGTGACCATGTCTTCAATGACTGAAATGAAATTTTAAACAAGACAATCAAACCATTCAGACATTGCATCTTTCAAATGCAGTAACACAAATAACCTTAGACAGGGCTTGTTCAATAGTTTGGCACCAATGATACTGCCAGTATGAGCTACCATTCTGTAGAACAGACATTCTGTAGAATGCGAAGTCACAGTACTTGAAACTCAGTGTATATATCATGAACTGTGCCTTTAGGAAGCATGAAGCCAAAGGCAGACAAGTCATACCATATTTCCTCCCTCTTTTTATTCATTTTGCTTTAGGTTTTTACTTTTGACATAATTTCCATCACACTCCAGTCCACAGAAGCAATCCTTAAAGATACTTATAATGGAGATAAAAGAGATAAAAGATATCTCCAGAGCTCTGTCTAAATAATATATGCACTTTTACATAAGTTTTACAAGCTTAAGAAATGTAATTTTTTCTTTCTAAATTATGAACTATGCTTTTGTAACTTATGTTAGACAACCATCACATCTGTGTCCAGAAAAGTCTGTTCCTAGGAATTCAGCTCTATTGAATGGTTAAGAACTTTACTAAGAACCCTTTTTCTTGGGAAGCAACTTTTGGAGACCTACAAGGCTTAGCTAGGAATGGGCATCTAAGGCCCATCATTCTCATAAAAGTGAATTGTCCAGCAAGGTTGGCCCTGTTATGATTATAGGAGCATTTATGTTCATGTTTGGTCTGACAGCAATTAGCAGTGGACGTGGCATCTTGTGCTCTTTGTAAGGCATCAGTGATGACAATGGTTCTCTTTAGATTTTGAAGGTATAAGTCAGGAATTAATTGGCCATTGTCACTTCAGATTTATCAACAATATGCAAAGCTCTCAAATGTTTGCCTTTAAGTGCAATAGGCAGTGAGTATATAATGCCTTGAAATCTGAGGCTTCTTTTTAAAAAATGAAACATTTTCATATATCATAACTGTGCAAACCCTACATTTTTTAAATATTAACAAAGGAAACACCAAAGTAGACAAAAATAAAACAAACACTGCCAGTGATTTAGAAGACACTAATGTATTAGATTGCCCTTCCATCCTCCTATTACTAAGAATAACTCCTTTCTTCACTGGTGTTAGGTTAGTTATCTTATTTTCTTTTATAATACCGGTATAACTGCCTGCAGAACGGGTTACCTGGAAGGGAAGCTGGGGATGTATGGGAACGTGGCAAAAAAAGAGATGGAGACCAAAATAACACCTGCTATTCAAGGTCTCAAAGTTTAATGAAGAACTCCCAATATATATAGGCAAGGGGAAAAGGCTGGAAGCTTCTCAGCAGAAATGGTTCAGTTGCTCCACGGGTAGCTAGTGTTTCTCAGGAAACTGCAGGTCCTTGAAGAACAATAGGCTTCACCTTGGTCTGAGCACTCCACCCTAGGTGGAGGGGATTATGGCTAACACAGGAGTTCCTGCTCAAATGCTGGGAGAGGAACTTCACATTGGTCAATGTCAAGTTCCTGCCAGGTGGCATGGCACCTCAATAAGTCTCTCTACATGCCAGCATCTTATATACTCACTCTTAGCACTTTATTCAATGATTGCATTTCCTCTTGAAATTTATATAAATGGCATTATATCATATAAATCTTTGAATTGTGCACATTTTCTGTACTCCTGTGTTTTATATCATTCATCTCTGGTAATGCTTAGAGTGTTTGTTCATTTTATCATTTTATATGTTATTGAACAAAATACTTTCTACTTTACATATCTAATTAATTAAGACCTGCACTATTACAAACTTGCTTAAACATCTTCTGGTATTTGTCAAGAGATTTTGATAATTCATTAAAATCTCATGATAGAATTAGTAGGTCTAAAAGCCATGTATTTCGACATCCAGATATGATCAGACCATTTCTTGAAGAAATGCATTCCTGCTTTCTAAAGTTTGTAATATAAACTAAATGATTGCTAAGCCATTGTATGACATTTCTTTATAGATTTTCTATTTGTATCCAAGGTACCTTTCACTTACTTACTATTAATAATTTTCTTTAATATATCACTCAAAACATTGCTCTAATTTTTTATTTAATTCTTTGCGGTTCTATTCTGGATATTAATCTTTTCTCTGTTTTATGGGATATAACTATATTCTCTGAGTGTGTGGCTTAACTTGGGGTGTCCTGATAAGGATAATATTATTGGGGTGGGGATTTATTATATGTCTATGAATGTTTTAACTACATGTACAGAAGTTCAGCACATGTATGCTATGTCTGAGAAGGCCAGAGAAGGCAATAAAATAAGATCCCCAGTAAATGTAGTCGCAGATAGTTGTCAGCTGCTGTGTGGGTGCTGGGAACTGAGCTTGGCTGAACTAAGAGCTTTTCTGAGAACTTTTTCTTAGCCAACCCCCTCCGTTGGTCCTTTTAAAAAATTTCTTTTATTTTATGTGTATAAGTATTTTGTGACTTGTATGTTTATGTACCACATGCATGCTTGAGGCTGAAAGAGTCCAGAAGGGATCACTGAAGCCCCTGCAACTGGAAGAACAAGTGACTGTGGGCCATTATGTGTGTGCTGGGAACCAAGCACTGGTCCTTTGCTAAGGAGCACAAGCTTTTAACTGTAAGCTACTTTTTCAGTCTTTAAGTTGGATTTCACTTCTTTAGAGTTTTTCTTTTTTTGAGACAAGATAGCTTGAGCAATCCTAGAACTCCATTGCTAGACTGGCCTCCTGGTGTCTGCCAGTTCTCTCATCTCTCCAATTCTGGGACTATAGGAATGGACCATAGCACCTGGTTGGAATATTGTGTTTAATCTTATCACCGTACATTTCAACTCCCACAATTAGTTTAAAATCTACTTAAACTTGATCTCTTGATATGGTAAGATAGAAATCTGTCAAGGAACATACGTATATGGGTATTCTCTTGTGTGTGTGTGTGTGTGTGTGTGTGTGTGTGTGTGTGTGTACATCTATGAGTCTGTTTCTTGGTCAATGTAATTCTTACAGTCAATTTTCCCAAATGACATTTTAACTAGAAAAGAAGACACAGAACAGGAAAAGAAATTGAAAATGCACATACTTTCAAATTAATTGCATGTCTGATTGTGCATAGAGGTTGTACCTACTTCTTTAACACCAAAAACATCACATCCCAGAATAATTAGGCAGAATTTTATGGTAGGAAGTGGGACCAGTTACCTACATATTTGGGAAGTACAAGGGAGAATGAACATGTAGGAACTTCTAAATTATTTATAATTTCAAGAAGAGAGGCAGAAGACCATTAAGTCAAAACCAGGGCACTTCTGAGAATGCACACTGCAGTTTTGCTAGCAACATGTGATGGCATGATTCTTTTTTTATGCTAAAACCAGAAAATGAGTCAAGAACCGACCACACCTTCTTGCAGAAATCAATTTTCAATTCCAAATAAAAATTATGTTGAAGAAATTAAACATCTAGTATATAATCAGGGAGAATTTTAAGCTTTCGACTGACTCCAACACTAGCAAAAATCTCTATCGAGACAAGGGGTCCAGGTACTAAGAAGAGGAGGCATTGATCTTCAATTGCTCTTCTTTTAGTCTCCATTCTCTAATTACAGATGTGGATCTCTGACCTTTACGCATTCTCCTATTTGACTTGACTGTAGGCCTATGATCTATGGAACACTCATTTGAGATTCAGCACTGTGATACTCAAGCCCGAATATATTCTTTACAAATTCCTGCTGTGTTTTCTTTATGGCACTTTAAATGAATGCCGAAAGGAGTTTATAGTCTCAAGTACTAGCTTCGGAGCCAGAAGTACTTAAGTGAAAGACTATTTGAATAGGTGCCTGTGGATATATCCTCTTACAGCCTCTATTCAATACAGTTTTATACTTCCAAAATAATAAATAATTTCATGTCCTTAAGTTTGACTCAGTTGGGCTTGGGACCCATTCAGTAAGGTCTCTATTATTCAGCACGGTTGGGAAGTATAGTGTTGCTTGTATCTGAATTTTAATGAACATTAAAATTATAATTTAATATTCAAAACTTCAAGCTTTCATCATTCTCTTTTTCTGTGTTAAGTAAAAAAGCTGACTCAGTCTTAGAAGTCAGCACCTAATCTTACTAAACACTGTATTTCAAACATGATTTTCCCATTTCCTTGTCTGTTTGTGGTTGTCTAATAACTGGGCTCTGTTTACTATGAGTGCATTGAAACTGCCTTCCACTGCCCCTTCTACAATTTGACACTGGTTATATATCTGGGACTTTAGTGTATTCGTGGGTTCCAATAATATATTTGATGCTTAATTTGCTTTTGTAAATTTATTGTGGGCCAAGAGTCACTTAATAATTATAAATATTTTGCATCAAATGAAAGTCAGAAATGGGAAAAAATTAATCCACAAAGAAATATTAAAATTTTAGTGATAGGCTTGGTTGGCTTTTAGATTGCTAACTGATCTCTGAATTTTGGTTGCAAGTTGCTACTTGCCACAGTCTATGCCTAAGAAAAAGCCCAGTTGATGTATGTGGGATCATAATCATTAGTGGAGTTTTCGCATTTGGCTCATTCTTTCTCAGCTTGCAGGCCCTTTCTTCTGCTGCTGTTGATTGTACTACCATTCTGCTGAATTATTGTAATTCCAATGCTCAAATGAGCGTCCAGTAGTTGAGGTTAATTTGTTCCTGAATATGTAAAATTATAAAAAACAATGGCAGTTATTATATTTGCTAGGAATTCTTGTACCTAGACATAAGTTGATTGAGCCATACAAAAAACACACAAAAAATGGGAAATTTTACTCATAAGTAGCTTCTAGATTATAAAGCCAGGTTCTGGATATGTTATAGAAAACTATACATCTTCATTTATGAATTCAGGTTAAAGTGAATATGTCTAAGTGTCCTGAAATGGCATTGAACTCCGGCAATTAAAGCCTCTCAGCAAATACATATGTAATAACTCAATGTTTTCTGCAGTTTGGTTTCAACACACCGGATATTTTGCCAACATAAAGGGTGAGCAGGGATTATGAAGTTAGGAAAAAGAATCTTTGAGAATATGTTTAGTTTATATTTAAAACACTTGCACTTTCTATTACAGAGATAGTATCATGAATGGATATAGTAATATTAAAATCTTATTCTATTTAAGTGTCTCAGAATAATCCACAATATTTCATAAGAGTAAGAGGAGGGGGGACAAAGAGGGAGAGGGGAAGGGCGAGGGAGAGGGAGAAGGAAAGAACCTAATATACACAGCTATAACTTTTGGGAATATAACAAATAATATGCTATCATAGGTAGTTTTTATAACAATATTGCCTATTAGGTCAGAAATGTCAGATTTCCAATACTACAATCTGCTGAATGAGATGGCATGTTTCCCATTAAGATTCTGATATTTACAAGCTTAATTTACACTGAAATATTAGAAGAGGAAAAAACAACTGCTTTGCTTATCTGCTTGACACACTGTCTGATTTCTTCAAGGGGCACTGGATAAATCATCTACCACAACTGTTCTAGGTATAGCCAATGAATGCTTCTCTCTGACTTTCACCCCATTAAGCATGTTGACTATACAAAGAACAGAAACAGCCAGGAGTTAAACAACCTTAACAAGAAATACTTCCAAAGCCACTTAAAATAAAAAGCAACCCTAGACTCAGACCAGGAATAGAATAATATAGTCCATTGTCATTGCTCTTGTATGCCAACCAGAACTTAATGGCAAGACTATTGATAAAGACACCATGCACTGGTTACAGGACATGAAGAAATCAAACTGGTTAAAAATCAAACTGGGAGTTTCTTCTCTGATGGATGGCTTTAAAATACTGGGAGGTGTTCAAAAGGCTTTTTGGGAAGAAAGTTATTTTTTTTTAATTTTTATTTTCTATATTCTTTGTTTACATTCCAAATGATTTCCCCTTTCCCGGATCCCCCCTCCCCATATGTCCCATAAACCTTCTTCTCTCCATCCCTTCTCCAATCACCTCCCTCCTTTTTCTCTGTCCTTATATTCCCTTCCCATGCTGTATCAATCCTTTCCAGCATCAGGACCCTCTCCATACTTCTTCATGGGAGTCATTTGTTAGGCAATTTGTGCCTTGGGTATTCAGGGCTTCTGGGCTAATTAATATCCACTTATCAGAGATTGCATTCCATGTGTATTCTTTTGTGATTGGGTTACCTCACTTAGGATGATATTTTCCAGATCAAACCATTTGCCTAAAAATTTTGTGAATTCATTGTTTCTAATTGCTGAGTAATATTCCATTGTGTAAATATACCACATTTTCTGTATCCATTCCTCCTTTGAGGGGCATCTAGGTTCTTTCCAGCTTCTGGCTATTATAAATAAGGCTGCTATGAACATAATGGAGCAGGTGTCTTTATTGCATGCCAGGGAATCCTTTGGGTATATGCCCAGGAGAGGTATAGCAGGGTCCTCTGGAAGTCTCATGTCCAGTTTTCTGAGGAACCTCCAGACTGATTTCCACAGTGGTTGTACCATCTTATAGCCCCACCAGCAGTGGAGGAGTGTTCCTCTTTCTCCACATCCTTGCCAATACCTGCTGTCTCCTGAGTTTTTGACCTTAGCCATTCTGACTGGTGTAAGGTGAAATCTCAGGGTTGTTTTGATCTGCATTTCCCTAATGACTAATGATGTTGAGCACTTCTTATGGTGCCTCTCGGCCATCCGAATTTCTTCAGGTGAAAATTCTTTGTTAAGATCTATACCACCATTTTTAATAGGGTTATTTGGTTTCCTGGGGTCTAGAACTTCTTGAGTTCTTTGTATATATTGGATATTAGCCCTCTATCAGATGTGGGGTTGGTGAATATCCTTTCCCAATTTGATGGTTGCCGTTTTGTCCTTTTAACAGTGTCCTTTGCCTTATAGAAACTTTGTAATTTTATGAGGTCCCATTTGTCAATTCTTGGTCTTAAAGCAAAGGGCACAGAGACAGTATCCAGATTAACAAACTTAGAAATGAAAAGGGAGATATAACAACAGAAACTGAGGAAATTCAAAAAATCATTAGATCCTACTACAAAAGCCTATATTCAACACAACTGGAGAATCTGGAGGAAATGGACAGTTTCCTAGACAGATATCCGACACCAAAACTAAATCAGGATCAAGTAAATCAACTAAACAGTCCCATAACACCTGAAGAAATAAAAAGGGTCATAGAAAGTCTCCCAACCAAAAAAAGCACGGGACCAGATGGCTTCAGTGCAGAGTTCTATCAGACCTTCATAGAAGACCTAACACCAATACTCTTCAAACTATTCCACAAAATAGAAACAGAAGGAACTCTACCCAACTCGTTCTATGAAACCACAATTACACTGATACCAAAACCACACAAAGACCCAACAAAGAAAGAGAACTTCAGGCCAATTTCTCTTATGAATATTGATGCAAAAATATTTAATAAAATTCTTGCCAACCGAATCCAAGAACACATCAAAACGATCATCCACCATGATCAAGTAGGCTTCATCCCAGAGATTCAGGGATGGTTCAATATAAGGAAATCCATCAATGCTATACACTACATAAACAAACTCGAAGAAAAAAAAAACATATGATTATCTCATTAGATGCAGAAAAAGCATTTGACAAAATCCAGCGTCCTTTCATGCTAAAAGTGTTGGAAAGAACAGGAATTCAAGGCCCATACCTAAACATCGTTAAAGCAATATACAGCAAACTGGTAGCCAACATCAAACTAAATGGAGAGAAACTTGAAGCAATCCCACTAAAATCAGGGACTAGAGAAGAAAGTTATTAATATACTTATCCAGTGGTGAACACCAGGGTCTATAATAGAGACTAGCCTGGTAGGCCATGACCATTGGTAGACTGTTCCTGTAATGTGAAGGGGGCAAACAACAGTTTTCCAATGGGATTTGAAGTCACTTCCATAAGAGGAATCTCATACCTAGTACTGTGGACCTGACCATGAATGCCTTGCTGAGGAGGTCAGAGAACCTAGAGAAGAGCCAACTATAACCTTTTTGCTAAAAGGACACATAGTATCAAGATGCTTTCTAAATATTTATCATTAAACCCACAGGTTAATACAGCCCTAACTCCTTAACTAAGACACTTCTTTCTCTGTAAGTAATGGTTAGCACAGAGACTCAGACCTGATCAAAATATAAAGAATAAATGAATGAGGAATGCTCAGTCACGAATGGGACATCTCTGTCTTCAAGGCTCAGAGGGGACAGAGACACTAAAAGGACCAGGGAGGTTTGTGAGAACTTCTGTAAAAGAGTGTCTTAGGAATGTTGATTTTTACACACTCACAGCATCTGTGGTTGCTTGCACAAGACCTGCAGGAGACCAACTTAGTCAACATTCTGATGTGCATAGAACTTCAACACTAGTTGAAGAGCTATTGGCAGTTTATATCTGCTGGGGAGGCTGGATTCAGTTTGCTTTGTAGATATGGGCCCTGTGCTCTAACGGAAAGCCCTAAGCCCATGTTTATTCATTCGCCACTAATTGGACTCAGTGGAGTATAGCAATTATTTTAGAGAAGACACAGAGTTGGTTAACTCTAAATATATTTTATACACATATGAAATTATGAAACAATTTTAAAAGATTTTAACTAATAAAACTTTTCTCTCTCCCTACCCCCTCTCTGTGTCTGTATGTGTGTGTCTGTGCACGTGCGCGCACGTGTGTGTGTGTGTGTGTGTGTGTGTGTGTGTGTGTGTAATAGTAGTAGTAGTTGTTGTTGTTGTTGTAGTAGTAGTAGCAGTAGCAGTAGCAGCAGCAGTAGTAATAGTAGTAGTAGTTCTGTCTTTCCTCACCATGATTAATTTTATATATTTGCTTTAGGTTTATTATTTTATAAACCCTGTAATCTTCCTCTATGTCCGATATATGCTTACAATGTGGCTTTTATATTAGAGTGTGAATCTATAAAACACTCTATGTCCTAAAAGTTAACAAAAAAATCATTGTATGTTGATTCTAAATATATGGGAGAAAATATCTTATTGGCTCAGCTAGACTCAGATATCCTCTCCAAATAATATTTTATGAGCTTATGGAGAGTTTTTGTGAAGTATGCAATGGGATTCTGTTCACATGAGTATCATTGACCAAAGTGTGACTGGACAAAGTTAGCATAACAATTGCCTTCAATTCTGGTGTGAAAGCATCTACCTAATATGTTTATGGGAGCATATCTTTAGACATATTCCTTCCATAGACTGACTCTGAATTTTAGCTAATTCTTGACCCACAAAGTTGATGAACCAAAGTATCTTCTCTGGCCACTTATAAATTCAGATATTAAAAAATAAATTAAAGTCCAGGTAAAATGTTTGATGCGATTGAAGATTATCTTCCTTGCTCATGTTAAAACTATCTCTATAAAAGAACTGGCATATTAATAAGGATGCTAATTATCTATAGCCACCTAACAAATTACAGCAAAGCACATGCTTGAAACAATAAATTATCATTTCACAGTGACTGTGGGTAAGGAATTGGAAGTTTCTCCACAGGACATTTTGTGGTTTTTCTGTTTCATAAGGTTGCAGTTGAAGCATGGGTCAGAGCTGTAGTTCTTCTACAGACGATATGGCACAAGATCCACTTATGAAGTTATTGTGGTACAGATGGCAGGCTGGTCATTGTTTCCATCATATGAGCCTCTCTGGTAGTTAATTCATCACACAATTGTGGGTAACCAGTCATTTACAATATTAAGAGTAAAGTTACTTTATAAAATAGAGTTAGAAATATATTGTAGAAATCAAGATTTCTATTGTTCTTTCTCTTTTATCAACTTGTTTATGAACTTACACTATTTTTTGTTTCCCTAAAGGATCAACAGACATCTTTAAGCACTCAAATGTATTATCAGTGTCATCCATTTTTGTTTACTTTTGGAGACAGTCTTCCACCATGGGACGCCATTTGGTTGGATTATGTGAGGTCACATTTCACTAAGAACTAGAATTATAAGAAGAATTACTCATAGTCTTCATTATCTAAAAGTTTAATTGTAGTCTGGAGGACATGGAGAAATTGATAAATATTTATCCCATCAGGATCTTTTCAATGTTTGCCATGTTGAAAAAGAAGTTTATCTCCAATTGTTTACAATGCTGATAAAGAAGCATTTAGGTCTAGGAAGATCCACAAAGGACAAGAACTTCAAGCCTCAGTAGATTAGAAAAAGACACCGTCAAGGATGAGGATTTCCAACTATTAAAATGGGAGCATGCTGTATTCCAGCGGGTAGTGAGAAAAATCCCACTCACCAGGAACAGTAGAACACAACACTAGAGTTTGTGTTGGGAGAACAGCAAATGGTGAGGCTAAAAGTACAGGCTGGGGACACTAAGGAATTTCGTGGACAGTAGAAGTGATTTTGTGTAGGAAGTTGATGCAATCATATTTTTGTCTTTGTAAGAAGAGTGAAGTGGGGTGAAGATGTTGGTGGCGAGCTGAAATGGGTAGCAGGTAGAAAATTCTTAGGATGTCTTGGTGTTATTTCAGAACAGGGACTACACCTTTGAAAGTTGCAGACCTTTGGGTAATAATTGCTGGAAGTCAGAAAAGGAAGTGGGATATTATGTGTTCTCAGAAGATGTTCCTGATTACCTATGTCTTTGGAGCACAAATCTTTGTGTTATAATGTACTTGAAGCCAATCACTGCACACTTGGTCAGAATTCCAGATCCAGCTTTTTAGGTATATTAAACCAGTGCTGATTTAATCACAGGTAACCATTTAGGACACACCAAAACCATATAGGCATCCAGTAAGGACATGTAGCACACACAGATAAGTAAAAGTTACCATCTTAGGCTTGTCCAGTAGATGGGTATGCTCTTTCAGCTGTATGTGTGTGTTTCCAGAAATAAGAACTTGACCTATTGTACTCTCTTCAGCAGCACACATACTAAAAGTGGAACAATACAGAAAAGATTAGCATGGCCCCTGTGCAAGGATGACACACAAATTCATTTCATATTTTTTTGACCAACCTTGAGACCCATGACATGAGAAAGAGCCTACCCCTGACACAATTAATGCTATTTTGATATACTTGCAGACATGAGCCTAGAATAACTGCTATCTGAGAGGTTCTGCCCTGTACCAGATGGAAACAGATAGAGAGACCCACAGCCAAACATTTGGTGGAGTTTGTAGAATCTTGTGGGAGAGGGAAAGAAAGAATTGTAGGAGTCAGAGGGGTCAAGACACCACAAGAAAACCCATAGAACAACTAACCTGAGCCCATAGGGAGTAATAGAGACTGAACCACCAAAGGGTAGCATGCATGGGGCTGACCTAGGCCCTCTGCACATACATCAGTTCCTCAGATTGGTCTTCACATGGGATACCTAAAAGTGAAAGCAGGGGTTGTCTCTGACTCTGTTGCCTGACTTTGGTACCCATTCCCCTAACTGGGCAGCCTTGACTAGTCTCAGTAGAAGATACATCTAGTACTAAAACTTGATATGACAAAGTGGGTTGATAGTTATGGGAGAACTCCAATTCTCTGAGGAGTAAAAGAGGCGTCAAGGGGAGGGGAGGGAAGATGGAGGAACTGGGAAGAGAGGCTGTGATCAGGACAAAAAGTAAATTAATCAATTTATGGAGAAAAAAGGTGACCAGTGGATTTCTGCAGCATACACCAAAGCATACATTCAGGAGTGGTGGGTAGATCACCAGTGTCTATACTACTTAGGAACTGGTAAGAAATGAAATTGAAGAGTTCTATCCCAAATATCCTGAATCAGAAGCACCAGTTTTAGATGGAATGATTGGTGTCTTAAGAAGCTTCTCAAGTCATTCTAATTCAAGTAAAAGTTAAGACATAATCTTCTAAGATAACTTATGCTTTCTCTAAGAACACATAAGCTTTATAGCCTTGTATATGACTTTTAATCTTCTGTGTCTTGCTGTTCTATAGACCAAACCTATGACTGAATGTCTTAAGTGGAGCTGCTGTGTAACAAAATATGACAGACTAGATAGTAATCAACAAGAATCTACTTCTTACACTTCCTGGAAATGAACTTCCAAGATCAGGATGCAGGAAGACAATGTGCATGTATCCTGTTCAGAGCTCTTTCTCCTAGTTGCACAGTGACAAATTCTTGTGGCTCCCCCCATTTTGAAAAAGGTGACAAGAGAGCTTTCTGGGGCCCATTCATGAGTACTTAATTATCTCTCAGGGCTCCTTTTTCATAATAATTTTACATTGTGGATGAAAGATGAAATGTGAATTTTAATAGGACACATGAATTCAGTCCACAGCACTGGGCTGCACAGTAGGAAGATAATAGGAAATTAGATCTTGCATTATTGTTCTGGGTAGAGGTTTCAATAATCAATATTTATCTAGTTATGAAAGGTCTACATGTTGATTAACTTTATTTTATGAACAGAGACATATTTAATGGAACCAATTCAATGACTCTTTTGAGAAGAGCAGTTGACCCCCACTACTCCTTGAGGAGCAGGTCTGATTTTCATTGAGTACCAGATATAAAAGTCAGCCCAGATTACTCCATTACCATTCTGTGGGCTTCTTCTGGTTCAGTTCTCTAATAAGGAGAGTGGTGGCCACTGCTGTGTTAGAATCAACACTGTTTCATCAAAATGTGTCCTTGATTAATTTTGTTTCCATTTCATCTTATAACTGCTGGAATTACTGCTCAATTCTAGCATTTGGCCCCTCTGTCAGCCAGACCAGCATGGTATTTCACTCTGAATCTGAGTTATAGTTTCTAATGAAAATACTGCCATGGTGCCTATATTTTTTTATTAAGTTAAGTATAAATGATAATGTCAAGAGCATGTTATTCTCATCAAAGCAAGAAATGATGGTTTTAGAAGTCACTAAAGAAAATCTGAAACACATTCATAAGAAAACTCTTTTGCTCCATTCTTCGCTTCCTTCGCATTTTAATCATTTCTTGTTCTGTGTCCCACCTCACAGTGAATACACATTATACAGCTCAAGCATACTGATTTTCACTTCATGAATCTATAAACCCTATAATTCTTACCCCAAACCTGGCAGTTTAACCTGTCTTGGAGGAATGATTTAATAACAGAGACTTGTAATGAGAGCTCTTATCACTAAAATGTCACTGTATTTACAAAATATACTGCAGGGCACTTACTTATATACTACAAAATGTTACCATAAATCATTTGGCATAGGCTGTGCTTTTTCAAGTATACGAATAAAATAGAAGTACTTCCATATTCCTACGTTTGAATCACTTATTCTTCCTGATCTAAGTAATTCGAGTGCTCTCAGTTACTATAACTTCATGTACTCTATGGCTTTGATACTCTGTCAATTTTAATTAGTAATTATTAGCCATATAAAATCACAATATGCTGAGACTTAAACAGATAAGGAATTTATTTAATAAATAATATTAGCAATAATAACACCTCCTTCCGTATATCTTACAAATTTCTAAAGTAGGTAAAATGCTAAAGTCTCTAAATGCTCTCACCAGGTCAGGTAGAATTCCCTGAGACAACGGGTGGTCTTTTATCAGTTTAAATGCAGTAAGCAATGTTCAGTACTGGTGAAACATATCTGCATATCTGTAGGGGTGTTTCCAGAGACAATTTATGTGCGCCACAGTGACTGGGACAGACAGAGTCACTTTTAGTAAATGGCTCAGAAGAAAATACTCAGTTAAACGTTTAAAGAAGATTTACAAAGTGAATGTTTTGATGCCACTTTTGTAGGACAGGAGAAAAAAGCATAGAGAGGAACATTGCTCTTTGTAAGGTAACACAGCTTATCGCTGACTAACATGGTTTTGAACTCTATTGTGTGCTTAGAAATTCATGGACATTCCTCTGTGCTCCACGGGCTATCGTTCATACCTTGGGAACACGCATTGAGATTTTTCTTTGCTATACCCTTTAAATGAATAGGGGAAGATTAAATAACCCTTTGATTCAAAAGCAAAATGATGTTCTTGCAGTTTGTTTGCTGGGTAGAATTAAGGAGCTTTGAGATGCACATTCTTCGAAGAACTAGAGAGAATATTTCAAAGACCAGAATTTTTCACTACAGACCTGAGTCACCCTCGCATTCATATGTTGAGTTAACCTTCAATATAACTGTTATAAGTGTACATTATTATACATCTTATTATACAGCAGTATAATGAGATAAGGATAGATCAATCATAACTGAATAGTACTCCATTGTGTATATATACCACAGTTTCTATATCCATTCCTCTGTTGAGGGACATCTGGGTTCTTTCCAGCTTCAGGCTATTATAAATAAGGCAGCTATGAACATAGTGGAGCATGTGTCCTTATTACATGTAGGAGCACCTTCTGGGTATATGCCCAGGAGTGGTATAGCAGGGTCCACAGGTAGTACTATGTCTAATTTTCTGAGGAATCGCCAAACTGATTTCCTGAGTGGTTTTACCAGCTTGCAATCCCAGCAACAATGGAGAAGTGTTCCTCTTTCCCCACATCCTCTCCAGCATCTGCTGTCCCCTGAGTTTTTCATCTAAGCCATTCTGACTGGTGTAAGGTGGAATCTCAGTATTGTTTTGATTTGAATTTCCCTGATAACTAAGGATGCTGAACATTTCTTTAGATGCTTTAGAGCCATTTGAGATTCCTCAGTTGAGAATTCCCTGTTTAACTCTGTACCCCACTTTTTAATAGGGTTATTCGATTCTCTGGAGACTAACTTCTTGAGTTCTTTGTATACATTGGATATTAGACCTCTATCAGATGTAGGGTTAGTAAAGATCTTTTCCCAATTTGTTGGTTGCTGTTTTGGCCTATTGACAATGTCCTTTGCCTTACAGAAGCTTTGCAGTTTTATGAGGTCCCATTTGTTGATTCTTGTTCTTAGAGCATAAGCCATTGGTGTTCTGTTCAGAAACTTTCCCCCTGAGCCTATGTGTTCAAGGTTTGTCCCCACTTTCTCCACTATAAGCTTCAGTGTGTCTGATTTTATGTGTAGATCTTTGACTACTTGGACTTGAGTTTTGTACAGGAGATAAGAATGGATTGATTTGCAGTTTTCTGCATGCTGACCTCCAGTTGATCCAGCACCATTTGTTAAAAATGCTGTCTTTTTTCCACTGGATGTTTTTAGCTCCTTTGTCAAGTATCAAGTGACTGTATGTGTGTGGGTTCTTTTCTGTGTCTTCAATTCTGTTCCATTTATCTTCCTGCCTGTCTGCATACCAATACCAAACAGTTTTTATTCATGAAATTCTTAGGCAAATAGATGGAACTAGAAAGTCTCATCCTGAGCAAGGTAACCCAGTCACAAAAGAACGCACATGGTATACACTCACTAATAAGCGGATGCTAGTCCAAAAGCTCAAAATAAACAAATTACAATTCACCCAGCACAAGAAGCTCAAGAAGAAGGAGGACTTAAGTGAGGGTGCTATGGTTCCTCTGAGAAAGGGAACATAATACTCACAGGAGCAATAAGGGAGGCAATGTGTGGAGCAGAGTCTGAAGTAAAGGCCACCCAGTGACTGCCCTACCTGGCGATTCATCCTATAAATAGTCACCAAACCCTGACACTATGACAAAAAGTGTGTACCAAAAGAACATGATACCTGTCTACAGAGGGGCCTTGCCAGAGCCTTACAAATACAGAGGCAGAAACTAGCAACCAACTATTGGACTGGGCTTGGGGTCCCCAATGGAGGATCTGGAGGGTGGTATGGAGGAGGTAAAGGGGTTTATAGCCCCATAGGAAGAACAATGACTTCAGACACCCAGACATCCCAAAACTCCCAGGGACTAAACCATTAACCAAGGGGCACGCATGGTTCCAGCCAAAAATATGGCAGAGGAATGCCTTGCTAGGCATCAGTGGAAGGAGTGGTCTTTGGTCAGGTAAAGGCTCAATAGAGGCCACAACAAAGGGAACCAGATGGGGGGGGAGGTGGGAGTGTGTCAGTGTGTGTAGAGGGGCATATACATGGAAGCAGGGGGTGGGAAGAGGGGTAGAGAATCTTTGGGGAGGGGGGCTTTTGGGAGGGGGGAATTTGGGAAAGTTGTTACCATTGGCAATGTAAATGAAGAAGATACTCAATAAAAAAAAGAATAGATCAATCAGAAGGTGGAGCCATGATTAGGTCTATATCATTATAATGAGATATAAGAGATGGTTCCCTTGGTTTCCTAGTTGTATCTCTCCTATGAGGACACTGGGAGAATAAGAAGAAATGTCATCCATGAAGTGACCTCATTGCCGGGCGGTGGTGGCGCACACCTGTAATCCCAGCACTCTGGGAGGCAGAGGCAGGTGGATCTCTGAGTTTGAGGTCAGCCTGGTCTACAGAGTGAGTTCCAGGACAGCCAGGACGATACAGAGAAACCCTGTCTCAAAAAACCAAATCCAAAAACCAAAAAAAAAAAAAAAAGAAAGAAAGAAAGAAAGACAGAAAGAAAGAAAGAAAGAAAGAAAGAAAGAAAGAAAGAAAGAAAGAAAGAAAGAAAGAAAGAAAGAAAGAAAGAAAGAAAGTGACCTCATAAAATTTATTCCCAGGCATACTAAATTCCTGGGCCCTCTGCTTAAAACTTTTATTCCTCTGGAAATGATAAGAAATGCCTTTGTTCTACTTCAAGACTTCACTCTCTCCTATTAATTATAGCACCCCCAAACTGGCTACCTAACTCCCCGTCCTTCCACACGCTTAAAGCAGTCATAGCTGACTGTGACATTTACTGTAGCCCAAAAGCACTTCTTGTCATTACTGAAGGAGCAAGGATGAAGGAAACTTCTTGTCATGGTGCATTTAAAGGCTTGGGCTCACTTCAGGTCCTACCCAAGGCTCTGGAATTGTAAGAAGCTCGCAGATGTTGGTTCATTCTTAAAACCATGTTACTCTCTGTGGCACACGTGTTAGATCTTTTGCAGCAGAGGTGAAAAATGTGCTGTACATGTGGTTCGCACCATAGTCCGAAAGAAGCAGCTGGCTCAAGTACTTTCTACCTTTCAAATAAAATGATAGATGAATAACAATCTGATGGCTTTCCTAATCAAAACAGCTACAGCTAGACAGCCGCCAATTATTATTTTTATCAAGCAGAAATACCTGTTTTGATGGCTGATCTTTCTTTCATATTTGACTGGATTGAAAGATGTCTATGACTTGGAAGAAACATTTGTGTATCTGTAGGAACATTTCCAGAAAGGATGGATATGTGGCATCATGACTAGTAGAGTCTTACCCTCAGTGTGAGTGCCATCTTTAAAGACATGATTAGGACTGGTAAAAACAATAGGAAAGTATGCAATTGGAGTGGGTGTGTTTTGTATTATGCAATGGCAATAATCTGTAGGGACCAAGGGAGGAATAATAGATGTGAAATGCCCTCTACAGTTTCAAGATCACTTGGACACTTGGTCCCTAGTTGGCAGTACTCTTTGTGGGGTGAACCCGTGTAAGCTGTCAGAGGTGCAGCCTTCCTGAGGGAAGTGAGTTGCTATGGAACTTGTCTAAGTAGTTACTGGCCCAAACACACTCCTGGTTCTCACATAAGACTCCCTGTGCGATACTTTACCACGATGCACTATGACTGCCAACCTCTTACTGGACCAGAACTTTACTTAGCTCAGGCATAATTTATTGATGAGAATTCAAGTTCATCACTTTGTAGGTTTCATAAAGAATAGAACAATTAAACAGCTCAGTGCTGAATGGGGGAGTCGGATTTTCATTTTATAATTATCACTCCTAAAACTTCAGAATATTTTCCTTCTGGAATCAGTGGTTCATTTAAAAGACATATTTACAGTGTTGGTTTTCCTTTTTCCTATAGATTAAAGTATAAAGTGATTCAAATATACAAAACCATGTTAAGCTTCCTAATCCTGATCTACAAGCAGTCATTGTCAAACATGAAAAGAGCAAAGTTTGAAATAAAAAATATAGTGTCTTAATCTTGTTTATGACCCTATATATAAAAATAGTAATATCAGAAAAATACACTAAGCTATTTATCCCATGAATTCATGAATGGAATAATTTAATTGTAATATATTAATGTTGTTTACATTAAATATATTAAGTGGATTAAAAATGAAAAATAAATATGAAAATTCAATCCAGATTCAGGATGCAAATTGTTGTCAAGCTGTAATCATAGTTTAAGAAAACACCCTTCTCTCAAAAAGAGGTATCTAATAATGCATATATGACAGTGAGAGGTTTCATTGTCACTCTTTAAAGACAGCTAGGATGAGTAGGCTTACTTTTGATCTGTTTTCTAACATTTTTAAAGAGAGTGTGGGTAGAACAATATGAGAAGACATGGAGAAAGAAGGAAGGAAGGAAGAAAAAAAGGGTTGATGAACAATGCAGAGATGAGCAAAAGAACTGGGCTGTATGGTTCAGTGATAGAGTGCTTGCCTAACGTGAGGTTGTGGTTGGTAAAGGCCAATTTATGTTTGCTTCTAAATAAAATAAATGAAAGGAAATATTTGAATCAATAATAACAATGTTCATAAAGTTTGCTGGACAAAGTCTCAAAAATAGAGATTTTATACTCAGCATGCTTTTATATTGACAGGAACCAATTAGAAATAGTAACAACTTCATTTTCTACAGAAGCTAAAAAGAAAGCCAGATTACTCAGAAAGCTCTCTAATATTCACAAATGAATAGAAAAAGTACTCAAACTCATGAGACAAGGAACACATACATATGTAACCAAGGTATGTATGTTTGTATGTATGTATGTGTGTATATGTATGTATGAATATGTATGTATGTATGTATATATGTATGTGTGTATGTGTGCATGTATGTATATGTATTTATGCATGTATGTGTATGTATGTGTGTATATATGAATATGTATGTATATATGTATGTATGTATGTATGTGTGTATATGTATTATGAATATGTATGTATGTATGTACAAAAACCACACAACAGTCATGTGAGAATAGGAAAAGTCATCTGTTTCTGACTTAAACTAAAACCTTAGGGTGCTTCCACTAAGCGTACTTTACGCTAACAAAATGTTATACTTAACAAATTTAACCAGAACCAAGAAGAAGACCCCATTCTAGGCAAATTAACACGACTGGAGTGGCTCATAACTCTGATGCAGGGGCAGTCAAATGTGAAGATGGAATGAATTTCTATAGGACATGGAGATATACACACACACAAAGGAAGCAGTAAATGGGGAATGCACCCTTATAGTTGAACTTATGCTTGCCTATTGAGGTTTAAATAAGAAATATGCTCCAGCTCAAGGGAAGGTTGCAAGGCCTGACACTATTACTGAGACTATGGAACACTCACAAAAAGGCACCTAGCATGACTGCCCTCCAGAAGACCCAACAAGCAGCTTAAAGAGTCAGATGCAGATATTTGCATCCAGTCAATGGACAGAAGCAGCTGACCCCTGCTGTTGAATTAGGGAAAGGCTGAAAGAAGCTGAGGAGAAGGGTGACCATGTAGGAAGACCAACAGTCTCAATTAATCTGGACCCCTGAGATCTCTCAAACACTGATGGTCACCAAACAGGCAGCATATACCAGCTGATATGAGGCCCCCAACACACATTCACTAGAGGACTGCCAGGGCTGTGTTCATTAAGAGATGATGCACCTATCCCTCAAGAGACTGGAGGCCCCAGGGAGTTTAGATGTCAGGTGGGTTTGGGGGGTGGGAACATCCATGTGGAGAGAGGAGTTATGGGGAGGAGGTATGGGATGTGGAACAGTCAGAGGGTGGAGAGGGGGTAGATAAAATATGGAGTGTAAAAAGTTAATTAATTAATAAAAAAGAATAATTTGTTTAATAAGAATAGTTAATGTGTACATGTAACTAGTGCAGAACCTTCAAAGATTCTCATCACATAGGCTTACCTATAGAAAAATTGATTATTGCCCACAACACAACTACTTCTGTATTCAACACTTAATTCAGTGTATTCTAAAGTTGAACATAACCCATGCTCTTCAGTTATAGATTATTGAAGCTGCAGTTCTGTGGTTCCCCTCCTCATGTCTCCATTCTCTCTGCTGTACAGGTGGTTGACTGAGTACAGTGATGACATTTACTTGGTGGTTAGAGATTTAGGTAAAAGGTTCTGTTGACTTTTTATATCAATAACCTCTCAGTCACAGTTCATTTTGCTTATGAAGGGACACAATACAGCTATCTGTAGGGTGTGAGTAGCCTTGCCTTGATACATGTTTTGCAAGTAAGAACTTAACTACTTAAAATTACCTTAAATGTCAAATATATGTCATCAAACTGTACTCCTCAGCTATTAAAAACAACGAATTCATGAAATTCTTAGGCAAATGGATGGAACTAGAAAATGTCATCATGATTGAGGTAACCCAATCACAAAAGAATACACATGGCATACACTCATTGATAAGTCAGTATTATCCCAAAAGCTCAGAATATCCAAGATACAACTCACAGACCACATGAAGCTCAAGAAGAAGGAAGACCAAAGTATGGGTGCTCTAGTCTTCTTAGAAAGGGGAACAAAATACTCATGGGAGCAAATACAGAGGCAAAATATGGAGCAAAGTCTGAAGGAAAGGCGATTCAGAGACTGTCCCACCTGGGGATCCATCCCACAGTCACCAAACCCAGACACTATTGTGGATGCCAAGAAGTGCATACTGACAGGAGCCTGATATGGCTGTCTCCTGAGAGGTCTGCCAGAGCCTGACAAATACAGAGGTGGATGCTTGCAGCCAACCATTGGACTGAGCACAGGGTCCCCAGTGGAGGAGTTAGAGAAAGGACTGAAGGAACTGGAGGGGTTTGCAGCCCCATACAACAAATATCAACCAACCAGACCCCCAGAGCTCCCAGGGACTAAACCACCAACCAAGAAGAAACCCATGGCTCTAGCTGCACATATAGCAGAGGATGGCCTTGTCGGGAAGCAATGGGAGGAGAAGCTCTTGGTCCTGTGAAGATCTGATGCCCCAGTGTAAGGGAATTCAAGGGCAGGGAGGCAGAGTGGGTCAGTGGGTGGGGGAAGACCATCACAGAATCAAGGGGAGGGAGGATGGGATAGGGAGTTTCTGGATTGGAAACCGGGAAAAGGGGATAACATTTGAAATGTAAATAAAGAAAATATCCAATAAAAATATTCATGGGGAAAAAAGAAAAAAAAATCCTCCATAATCTGCAGGGTTAGATCACCAGGTCTCCAGTTGGTGGCGCTGTTTGCTAGAAGGTGCTCAGTCTAATGGTTGTCTCAGAGCATCCACCTCTATATTTGTCAGGTACTGGCATAGCCTCCCAGGAGACAGCTGTATCAGGCTGCTGTCAGCAAGCACTTGGTGGCATCCACAATAGTGTCTGGGTTTGGTGATTGTATATGGAATGGATCCCCAGAAAGGCAGTCTCTAGATGGTCTTTCCTTGAATGCGAATCAAAACAGCCCTGAGGTTCTACGTCACACCAGTCAGAATGGCTAAGATAAAAAAACTCAAGTGACAGCAGGTGCTGGTGAGTATGTGGAGAAAGAGGAACACTCCTCCACTGCTGGTGGGATTGTAAGCTGGTGCAAGCACTCTGGAAATCAGTTTGGTAGTTCCTCAGAAAATTGGACATAATACTACTGGAGGACCCAGCTATACCACTCCTGGCCATATATCCAGAAGATTCTCCAACAGGTAATAAGGACACATGCTGCACTATGTTCACACCAGCCTTATTTATAATAGCTAGAAGGTGAAAAGAACCCAGATGTGCCTCAACAGAGGAATGGATACAGAAAATGTGGTTCATTTACACAATGGAATACTACTTAGCTATTAAAAACAATAGATTCATGAAATTCTTACACAAATGGATGGAACTAGAAAATATCATCCTAACTGAGGTAACCCAGTCACAAAAGAATGCCCAGGGTATGCACTTATTCATAAGTGGCTATTAGCCCAGAAGTTCAGAATACCCAAGATACAATTTAAAGATCAAATGAAGCTCAAGAAGAAGGAAGACCAAAGTATGGATACTTTGGTCCTTCTTAGAAGGGGGAACAAAATACCCATGGGAGAAGATACAGAGACCAAGTGTGAAGCAGAGACTAAAGGAAAAACTGTGTAGATAATTTTCCATCTACAGGGAGGATCATATTGCATAATCATATTGCAAACAAAATAAATTCCAAATGCATAAAATATGCAGGAGAAATAGTTTTAATATGGAACATGAAAATATATCCTTAGCTGGCAAAACCACAAAAATATAAATTTTGATATTTGTCAGTGAGGATACTATATTTCAAGGGGTGCCATGATGATATTTCAAAACCACAAACATTGGGAAGATATTAGCTATAATTGATACAATGCTGATTTTCAATATTGATTTAGATAAAATTCTTAATGTCAAGTATAAAAAGATTAACTGTCTGACAAATAGAGATATAGTGAAGATTCTCTGAACAAAAATTAAAATGGCCAATGTCAATGTGGAAAGATGTCTACCTACAGGGACTCAAAATTAGGATAATCATGAACTTTCATTTCATACTCATTCAAATGTCAAAAAAATAAATCTCAGTGTAAACCATTGGCAAGGATGAAACAGGAATTCTCACGAAATGGTCGGCTCAGGGGAGCAAAAACCAAACAAACACGAAATGAAAAATGTAAGAGGATAAGCAATAAAATAAAAACAAAACAAAACAAAAGCCACCTAGCCAACAATAACAACAAAACAACAGATGACATGCCCCCAAAGAAGAAACCATAGTGAGTTTAATAGACTCTTCAATGACTATTCACAAACCAGAGGAAAAACTTAATGGAAACCAAAGCAGGCTCTGAAATGCCATAGAGCAGAACTCCGTGCCTACACTTAGTCTAAAGGATCACCCATCTTTACTGGATGTAGCTTCTCTGCTGAGACTATGACGTTGCACATCATCACAATCAATCCACAGACTGATTCTGCACAGTTTATCATGGGTGGGTCCTGCTTTCAGTTAGCATCTCAATCTCTCATCATGTCACAACTTCCTGAGTCCAGGGAGGAGTTTTTCTGAAGCTCTTTTCTGAGAAGTCAGCTCTTGCAGGTTCCTGGACTTGGGCAAGCACTCCATTACCATTGTCTTTTATGCAGGTCCATTGCCATGAACCCTGAAATCTCAGAGCTTGGCACCTAGGCCTAGAACAGAAGCTGTTAGGCCTCTAAGCTATCCAGTGTCAGGTCACAGGCCACAGGCTTTGAGGTTAACTGTTTGCTTCAGACATATGAACTTTCACTATTCCTTCTGCGTCTAGGTAGAGAGAATAAACAATCTAACTATTGTCCAGTCGGCGATAACCCATCTCTTGCTCCCATCCTGACCAGATGCCTGGGAGACGTCTATCTCCCAGTGGCTTCCCTGGCTCATTTCACTCCTAACATGTCAGAGAAAGCTCGATTTTTTTTCCGTTGCTCCCTAGCCACTACAGATCCTGGTTCCCAGCGACTAGAACTTAGATGGGATTGAACTCAAAAGCCACTAGCAGCTTCAGAGACTCCTACAGTGTCTCTCTTTGGGCAGGGTCTCGGCCTTCTCTATTGTAGTTAGGGACAGTCCAGCACATTACAAGTGAAATAGCTTTTAGTTCTGTCCTAATGTCACCTAGAAATTGGAAACACGAAAGTGTTCCCAAGATGGTCTGTGAAGTTGTCAAATGTGTTTTAAACATGAGTAGCATTATGATTGTTTGGCTTAACTTCAAAAATGATCTCATATTTTCAAATATGTCTTTATTAGAAAATAAACGTAGTTCTATTACATCTTAAGTACTGATTTTTTTTCTTTTTGCATTCCTCCTACCAATTTCTAATTTGTCTAATTGTATTAGGAGCCCAACAGGGCAGAAATAGGCTTTACTTCAGAGGTCATTGTTTGACAGTGTGAAAACAGTCATTGGAATATTGAAATAAGCCCAAAAATTATTGGAAGCACCAAAGGGGACCATTGTAGCAATTCTAAATTTTCTGCAGATTTCCCCCTCGGAGGTTATAAATATCCTTAGAAAGCCATGTGAATTTTATCACAGTAGCTCAGGGGCAATGTTTGCTTCTTTCTCGGGCTGAGATATTTCTGTAAACAATAGGTCCTCCTGAGAAAGCCAGATTCCCAATGTGCTTGATAACGGTTTGCTGTGTTTGTCAAATTGGCAAGTTGGGCAGTGTTCTACTTTTCTCTCCGACAGGAACTATTTCTTCCTTGCAAGAGAGTGAAATTATTTCAAAGCAATATGGACAATGGACAAGGGGCTTCACCTACAGAACCTTATAGTTTCTGAGGTTTTTGAGACTTTTAATATGTCTCCACATACTACACAGATGAGGAGCATCTATAGTTTACATTTGCTTGATTAAAAGTAAGAATTGAGGACTGGGCTTCCCTTTGAACAGGATGCCTATACTTAACACCCTTGGAGATTTGGGGCTTATATGTTATTAGTTTCTCCATTTATTCCGAAGGATGTACAAGTCACACTTAACTCAAAAGTATAGGAAGATAATTATTAATGGTGATTTTTTTAAACCAATACTCTAGCTTAAACACTTTCACAAGCAAGGCTGTTTAATCTGAACAGATTCTTTCTGCAGGAGTGCGGAGAGACATCAATCCAACCTGTTCTTTTTTTATGGCCCGTCCCATTATCTGTTCTCCCATAATTTGTGTGCACATTTTTGCCTTCGATCCCTCAGCTCTAAAGTCCTCATTCATACCGTGGCTGGAACAGACAAATCAGGAGGCTTTGACACACAGGTGCTATTACCTATGATGCATTTGCCTCCATGCAAATGTCAAGATGTAGCAGCAGAAAGCTTACCTCCCCACACGGCGGTGATAATCACTCTGCCAAGCGCTGAACTTCTATGTGCTCTGTCTTTTTTTTTTTAGCCAGTGAATGAGTGGGGGAAGAGGTGGGGGTGTGGTTGGGGGTGGTGGAGGGGTCCTAGCATAAGTCAGGGAAACTAATCCCTAAATGGTATCTCCTGGGATAGTCGAACTTTTTTTGTTTGTTTTTGTTTTTGTTTTTTCAGAAGGTTCAGACCTTCACCTATGGACAGCACGGACAGGTTTGGTTTGCAAAGGTCCTTATTCCGTCTGGTAAACAGTTTCAGTGTTAGAGGGGACAGTCCTTTGCTTGATGTCTGGAATCTTAACCTCCTTTCAGACTCTGAAGACCTTATCTCGAATTATTCCAGTTAAGAGGAAAACAGGGTGAAACAGCGGCCCTTCCAGGGGCTCTGGAGCCAGGTAGGCTGCAGTCTAGAGAGACACTGAAGATGAGGAAGTCTCCTTTGCTGCTGCTGGTTTTTGCTCTTTTGTCAGCTCACCAGTTGGGAGGAAAGGTGGGGACACACACGCTGGCTTTCTCCAAGGCGCAGCTGAGACCTTTAGGAAATCACTGCGGAGGCAGGAGCGGCAAGGCGCTATTTTTAGCTCCAAATTGATTCAGCTGCAGTCCCTGCTGCCTCTGACTTCATTGCCTCCTGGCCCTCCCCCCCTTGTTGTCCTCACTCTCAGCTTCCTCTGCCACCCCTTTTTCTGCACCCCCTTCCACCCTTCCCACCCCATGCTGCTTGCTAGCTCCCTCTCCTTCCAGTCTCCAGGCAAGGCTGAGCACAGGCTGGCTGCTAGGAAGTCCAGTTTATAGCTAAAGCCACAGGGGCTGATAGTGCCTCAGGCTGTGCCGTCCCTCAGAGGCTGCAGCTGGCCAAGAGCAGCGCCTCTCTGGGCCCAGCCTGCCTCTGATTGTTCACTGTCAACTGTCCCTGCCCTTGGGGACAGAGTTCCAAGAAGAAAGTTCTTCAGTTGCAATGCTGCTCTCCTGAACATCTGGCAAATGTGTCCCATCTGACCAAGGTCTTTGCTTTCAAAGGCTATTGCTAGGAAGAAAGAACACACTGGGTGGCTTTTTATCTTCCTTGGGATGATTGTACAGATGTGTCAGGAGAGGGTCGTTTGCTGAGAGGAGGGGTGTGGAACAAGCAAGGCAATACAGGCCACCTGCCTTTGTTTGCATGTGGGGTTAGCAGTGGCCCCCTTCCTCTGGCCCTGAAGGCCAGGGTGATAAACAAGTCAAGTAGGGGGTCTATTCATTTTCTAGTTATGACTATGTTTTCTATGCCTAGTAAGTAAGGCAATGGCCCTCAGAGACCCTAGCAGCATTAACATACATTACTGAGTAGGAATTTAGGTGCCAAACAAGAACACAAAAATGCTTATAAGCTAAGGATTAGATGGTCCCGAGTCCTTCGTTAATTGTCCAACTAAGACCCCAATGTGCACAGTCCAGCAAACTTTCGGCACTCTACTCGAGTGGTCAGGAAGAGAGGCAGCCACTTCCACTCCAGTAAAGTAGTAGAATCAGAGTCTGGGCTCCAGCAGCCCTAACAATTGGATGAGCCATCCATCCTCCGGAGGCCAATTAAACATAAAGTAATAGTGAAGGCAGAAAGGAAATTTATTCAGCGAGCCACACCGGGAAGAGGAACAAAGTCCATCTTCCAGGTCCTGTCATAGGGTTTAGGTTTAAATAGATGGTAAGACGCATGCATGATTGAGCAGTCCAGGTCGAGGTGTGGGCATGCCACCATTGACCCATTGGCACTCCAGTTTGTCATCACTGTGAAACCTCCTCTTGGAAGACAAGTTTCTCCTCCCAGCTCCAGATTCCCGGAGGAAACTCCCAGAGGCCATCATTTCAAAGGCTGATAACAAAGGAGAGATTCTCACTTATTTAAATGGCTGCCCATAAAATTACAAATGTGGTGCTAATCTCAGTAAAGACCTTTGAATAAAATTGCTGGTATTCTAGGGATGATGATCTAAATAGGACCCGCACTGAGAGTGTGCCGCTTTATCAATGCCTAAGATTTATGTCTTGAAACTGAACCTTCAGTACAAACAGTTAGATGAGGCTTTAGTAAGTGATTGGCATGACAACAAAGCCTTCCTGAATGAGATCAGCGGAAAAGAATGAGTTCATCATTTATGTCTCTTTGCCCAAGTGAACACTCCACCCTTGTCCCCTCTGCAGGAAGCATCATCAAGGAACCACATTAGAAGCAGAAAGACAGTAGCTTAGGCAGTCACAGAACCTTCTCATTCCCTTGACACAGGACACCAAACCTGTCTGTTGCCTTCACCTTGTACTTCTAGGCTCTAGTACACTAAGAAATAAACTCTGGTTGTTTATGATTCCCCAGTTTATGATACTTTGTTATAGCAAGTCAAATGGACTAAGGTGCTGCCAGATGGAGCCTGTCTCTTAATAGAGAAGATAAGATATGAGCAAACAAAATCTGAAACATGGTAGGGTTAGAAAAACAGGAGGATGTCAAAATAAGGACACACAAGTTGGCTTGAAGAATGAAATGACCTGTGTATTAGATAAGAACAAGTTGCTGATTTTAGATGTAAAATGATAAAGACAGTAATCATTCTAGATCTCTGTTGTGCACTATTGCCGTTTCTGGCCACTTGTGACCATCTGTGATTAAACTTAAATCAACTAAAGCCAAATTCAAAACTCGGTTCCTAGTCACCCTGGCCAAAACCCAAATACTCAGTAGCAACTTGGGGCTAGCACTGCCATATTGGATGGCACATGTCCATCACTAACAGAACTTGGTAGCAAACAGACCGCTCTAGAGAGAGAATCCTGAAGAAAGGCACCATATTAGCAGAACTCAGGAAATACTCAATAAACACAAAACAAAGAAGCAAGAACAAAAATAACTCAGTGAGGTGGAACCTCTGGTGCTGAGGAAAAATGAAAGAAAGTTGTTGGAATGAGGGACCAGAGGATATAGATGACCAAATGTAAGCCTCAGATATTCAGTGTGACTTAGAGGTGCCGTGCCACACTACACAGTCTGCAATAGGGAAGGGATGTGAATAGAGCTGTATATTCTGAAATAGAAATCTAAGTGTTCCATATAAGATAAATTTGAGGGTTTTTAGTTTTCAGAATCCTCAGAACTAATCTGTTTTGCTTAATTCTCAGAACTAATCTGAATGAGCACATCAGGTATGAAGAAAAGATTTTTCCAAGAACATGACCAATCTTACTAGAAACATAGAAGAATGCTGAAGAGAGTCACACGGAGAGAAACAAACGAAAGCCTTCTGTTATCTACGAAAAGCAGTCTCCTTTCATCATCACCCTAAAGGCAAATTATCCTTATTATTATCAGGGACTGCTGATCGGTTGTATTCTCTTACAGAACTAAATTACAGTATTGATTACCTATAACCCCTAAGAGGTAAGAGGTCCTGTGACACTGGTCTCAATTTTGACATTGAGTAGTCAAACCTGAAACAACCTGGAACTAAAAAATAAATAAATAAATTCAATTGATCAATGTGTCTGTCTCTATGCCAATATCATGCAGTTTTTGTTTTTGTTTTTGTTTTTGTTTTTATCACTATTGCTCTGTAGTAAAGCTTGAGGTCAGGGATGGTGATGTCTCCAGTCATTCTTTTATTGTTAAGAATTGTTTTCACTATTCTTTTTTTTTTTTTTTGTCTTTGCCTTTTTGCTTTTTTTTTTTTTTGCCAGATGAATTTGAAAATTGCTCTTTGCATGTCTTTGAAGAATTGTGTTGAGATTTTGATGAGGATTGCATTGAATCTGTAGATTGCCTTTGTAGGATGGCCATTTTTACTACATTAATTCTGCGCATTCATGAGCATGAGAGATCTCTCCATTTTCTGAGCTCTTCATTTCTTTCTTGAGAGGCTTGAAGTTATTGTCATACAGGTATTTCACTTGTTTGGTTAGTGTTACCCCACGATATTTTATATTATTTGTGGCTATTAGGAAGGGAATTGTTTCCCTAATTTCTTTCTCAGCCTGTTTATCATTTGAATAAAGGAAGGCTACTGATTTGAGTTAATTTTATATGCGACCACTTTGCTGAAGTTGTTTATCAGCTGGAGAACTTCTCTGGTAGAATTTTTGGGGTTGCTTATGTATACTATCATATCATCTGCAAATAGTGATACCTTTATTTCTTCTTTGCCAATTTGTATCTCCTTGATCTCTTTGTATCTTCTTATTCTAGCTAGCACTTCATACTATTGAATGATGTGGAGAGAGTGGGCATCCTTGTCTTGTCCCTGATTTTTGTGGTATTCCTTCAAGTATGTCTCCATTAAGTTTGATATTGTTTGTGGTCTGTAGTAAATTGCTTTTATTATGTTTAGGTATGGCCTTGAATTCCTGATCTTTCCAATACTTTTAACAAGAAGGGGTGTTCTATTTTGTCAAATGCTTTTTCTGCATCTAAGGAGATGATCATGTGATTTTTTTTCTTTGTATTTGTCTATATAGTGAATTAGGTTAACAGATTTTTGTATATTGAACCAACCTTGCATCCCAGGGATGAAGCCTACTTGATGATGGTGAATTATGTTTTTGATGTGTTCTTGAATTCAGTTTGCAAGAATTTTGTTGAATATTTTTGCATCAATATTAATAATAAGATTGGTCTGATGTTCCCTTTTTTGGTTGGGTCCTTGTGTGGTTTAGGTATCAGAGTAATCGAGGCTTCATAGAACGAGATAAGTAGTGTTCCTTCTGTTTCTATTTTATGGAATAGTTTGGTGAATACTTTCTATTTTATGGAATATTGGTGTCATGTCTTCTTTGAAAGTCTGATAGAATTCTGCATTAAATCCCTCAGGCCCTGGGATTTTTATTTTAAAGGACTTCTTCTATATTCTTGTGTGATATGGGTCTGTTTAGATAGTTTACCTGCTCTTGATTTGACTTTGTTATGTGGTATCTGTCTAGAAAATCATCCGTTTCATCTAGATTTTCCAGTTTTGTTGGGTATAGCTTTTATGGTAGGATCTGGTGATTTTTTTGAATTTCCCCCAATTCTGTTGTTATGTCTCCTTTTTCCTTTCTGATTTTGTTAATTTGGATACTGCCTCTGGGCCCTTTAGTTTGATTAAGCCTTTATCCATCTTTTTGATTCTCTCAAAGAACCAGCTTTTGGTTTTGTTAGTTCTTTGTATTGTTCTCTTTATTTCTATTTGGTTGATTTTAGCCCTGAATTTGACTATTTCTTCCCTTCTACTCCTCTTGGGTGAGTTAGCTTCTTTTTGTTCTAGAGCTCTCAGGTGTGCTGTTAAGTTGCTAGTGTAATATCTCTCCAGTGTCTTTACCAGGGCACTTAGTGCTATGAATTTTCTTCTTGGCACTGCTTTCATTGTGTCCCATAAGTTTGGGTATGATATGTCAGCATTTTCATTTAATTCCAGGAAATCTTTAATTTCTTTATTTCTTCCCTGACCAAGTTATCACTGAGGAGAGAGTTGTTCGGTTTCCAAGTATATGTGGGCTTTCTATTGTTTTTGCTGTTATTGAAGACCAGCCTTAGGTCATGGTGATCTGATAGGATGCATGGGATTATTTCAATCTTCTTGTATGTGCTGAGGGTTGTTCTGTGGCCAATTATATGGTTGAGAAGGATGCTGAGAAGGTGTATTCTTCTGTTTTAAGGTGAAATGTCTTTTTGATATCTGTTAAATCCATTTGATTCATAACCTCTATTAGTAACACTGTGTCTCTGTTTACTTTCTGTTTCAGTGACTTGTGCAGTGGTGAGAGTGGGATGTTGAGAGCTTTCACTATTATGGTGCGGGGTTCATTGTGTGTTTTGATCTTTAGTAAAGTTTCCTTTATAAATGTGGGTGCTCTTGCATTGGGGCATAGATGTTCCAGATTGAGACTTTCTCCTGGTGGATTTTCCCTTTGATGAATATGAAGTGTCATGCCTTGTCACTCTTGATAAATTTTGGTTGAAAGTCTATTTTATTGGATATTTGGATGGCAACTCTAGTTTGTTTTCTGGGACCATTTTCTTGGAAGACCTTTTTCCATCCTTTTAATCTGAGATAGTGTCGTTTTGTTTTGTTTTGTTTTTTGTTATTGAGGCATGTTTCTTCTATGCAGCAAAAATACCGGAATTTGTTTGCTTATTCAGTCTGTTAGCTCATGTTTTTTTACAGGTGACTTGAGTCCATTAATATTGAGAGATATTAAAGGCAGATGACTGTTGGTTCCTGTATGTTTGTTTTTGTAGGTGGCTTTGTGTACTTGTGGTTCTCTCCTTTTGGCTTTGTTTGGTTTTGTTTGTTTTTTTGTTTGCTTGCTTTGGTTTTTTGAGACAGGGTTTCTCTGTATAGTCCTGGCTGTCCTGGAACTCACTCTGTCGACCAGGCTGGCCTTAAACTCAGAAATCTGCCTGCCTCTGCCTCCCAAGTGCTGGGATTAAAGGTGTGCCGCCACCACCACCTGGCTTCCTTTCGGCTTTGTTGTGAGATGTTTTAAATTGTTTCTTTTCTTTTGTGTAAGTCCCTTCCTTCTCTTGGAGTTTGTCTTCTAGGATCCTCTGTAGGGATGGATTGTTAGATAGATACTGTTAGAATTTGGTCTTATTCTGGAATATTTTGTTTTCTCCATCTATGTTGATTGAGAGTTTTGCTGGGTATAGTAGCCTAGGCTGCCATTAGTGTTCTCGTAGAGTCTGCATGATCTCTGACCAGGCTCTTCCAGCTTTCATAGTCTGTTGAGAAGTCTGGTGCAATTCTGGTAGGTGTCTACATTTGTATGTTATTTGACCCTTTTCTCTTGCAGCTTTTACTATTCTTTCTTTGTTGTGTGTGTTTTCTCTACTCCAGCCAGTGCTATCCTTGGCCACGTGAAGCTTGTCTGCTTGGTTTGTTCACACCCAGCACTAGGCCACATCAGCACCCACTGGAGGAAAAAGCAAGCACCAACTCAGTACTGAAAGAAGCTTCGACTGGGAGAGCCTAGCTGATAGGAGAGCCTGAACCTGCTGGAGGGCAGTGCCGAAATTCCAGTGTGGTGAGAACTCTTCTGGGAAGAAAGCTTCATGCAAACCCTCACATTTGACTTCTTGGGTGACTTTCAACATGACATTGAGAAATAGAGTGTTCATTCGGACTTCTGAGCACTTTGGGATCCTCTCCTAGTCTCTGCATTCTCTGAGGCTCTGGCACAGCTGCCTAAGTTCTGCCACTCAATTTTCTCATCTGTAAGTTCATGATAGCAATTAAATCTAAAAATCTTCAAATAATTCTACTAGAGAGACACAGAAACCATATTGTGGGTTCCCATAGATAGAATTAAATGTCCCCAAAGATGGATTTACAAAAATGTATATGGCCCGGCGGCAGTGGCACATGCCTTTAATCACAGCACCTGGGAGGCAGAGGCAGGTGGATTTCTGAATTCGAGGCCAGCCTGGTCTACAGAGTGAGTTCCAGGACAGCCAGGGCTACACAGAGAAACCCTGTCTTGAAAAACAAAAAACAAAACAAAACAAAACAAAAAATGTATATGAGTAAGCACAGAGAATCTTCAGGTTCTCAGTGAAGTCTCAAATATTGTGGCCTAAGAATTGTCTTTCCAGAACAAAAAAGAAAAAAAAGAAAAGAAAAGGGAAATTTTCTCTCCTATTTTCTTGCTGAGGGACTATAAATTCCCAGACAAAATATAAGATTTCTCAGCCATCAGTCAAGTCATGGATATAAACATAAGCCGAGGCAAGCCCCTGGGAGGCTGGGATCAACTTAGTGATGTGGAGGCCCCAGTACAGAGGAATGGTGATGTAAACTCCTAGCTGCAGGCCTCCGCTCTGCCCCCTTCTGTTTTTAATCCTTCTCTAATTCCAGACCAGGTAAATGGAGCACACTGAGTAGAAGGCTCAGTTCTCATATGTTATTGTACACTTTCCCTGGGGATTCTGGGTGTACACAAGCTACTAGGATATATAGGATATATATAGAGAGAGACAGAGACAGAGACAGAGACAGACAGAGAGAAATAGAGAAAGAGAGAGGATACATATATATATCCTCTCATATATATAATTTATATATATATATATATATATATATATATATGTATTTTTTTCTCTTCTAGGAAACAGATTGGTCACAATGTGAAATGTCCTTAAGTTGTTACTGAATCAGCATTTTGTACCCATTCTCTTGCCTGAGAGAAGTCATTCTTCTAATATCTATCAGTTCCCAATCTCTTAAGCAGCAAAGCAAATTAAAACAAAACAAATAAACAAACAAAAAACCCTCAAACCAGACCAAGACAACTGGTTTAAAAAAACAAAACAACATGTAAAAAGCACTATTCCTGAAACAATTGTTGCATAAAGATTGAAACAGATTCCTTTTAAAGAGGGATAGATAGACATTGCCCTCCTCCCAACCTCTCCTTTTACAGATTCTTCACTGCTGACCAATCCTTAATTGCCAATCCTAAAAATCATGGAAACTATGCTCATCTTTCAGAAGCAGTTGAGAGTGTAGGATGCATTTTGTCCAACATCTTTTGCCATAGCCCAGGACTCTAGGTACTTCTGAGTCTCTGGCCATAGAAGCCTTTTTCAAGTAGAGATTGTGTGGTCACTGGAGTAGCCTGCCTCTCAAGAGGAATTGGACTTACAGGCAACAAATGCTTCTGAAGGGTATTTCAGGGGATGAAGGGGGCGGGGATTGAGATTTCAGTCTAGCATAACTATGTTTTGAGCATTTTCCTGCTGTTTTTTCAGTGCAGTGCCTTTCTATTCTCAGGAGTGGCTCAGTCTGAAGTGTACTAATGAAGGAAGGCCACCTTGCCTGGGGCAACAGAAATCTGGCTTGCCTGGGCTGAAAGTTAAAGTCAAGCAATTCATCATAGGCTGGATCTGTCTCCCTTCTAGTCCCTGCAGAGAACACCAGGGAGGGTGCATTCCATAGCTTTTACCAACAGGGGCTCTGAATGCCTCTACCAACACCTGGCAAGGCAAGGAAGACTAGGGCTTGCTTTATATAAGGAGAGTTGGAACTGGAAATCTGTTCAGAAAGAGACAGAAGAAAATTAGAGAAAATGGCAAGGAAGTGTACTGGAACCTGAGTGTTTGAGCACCAGTCATGAATCTAACCTGTGGACATCTACATAGGCCTGATTTGAAACCATTACCTTAAAAAGAAATGAACTGGTTTCTGAATAGGGTTACTAGCCAGTAAGATTTGACTATAAAACAAGTCACTGAATGTTCCTCTTAACTTCTCAGTATATTTCTCCATTGCAGATGCCAATGACAACTTCAAAACAGCAAAAATCACCAGTGCTCTCAGTTCCTCTCATAGAAAAGAGCAGCACTTTGGCCTAGAGCAGCTGAGACCATTCCTAAGCCCTAATGGTTCTCATATAGAGAAGAAACAGCACAAGCAAGATAACATCTACAACTCAAGCCCATGGTCCTAATGGAGGGACTCATATGACACGCATTCTGGACTTCTGCTGGGCTCTGCATATGCAGAATTGTCTGCTTTGACATTTATCATGTTTCAGTACAGGTATATAAAACATAATATATGAAGATTTCATAACTATTTTGCTTTCCGTGATTTAAGTACCAATTTCTTTTTGTGTATATATCCAGTTGTGTGTATGTTGTGTTCATCAATCTTAAGGTTAACATTTGATACTATTCCTCAGATTCTACCCACTTTTACTCTTGAGACAGTATTTCCCTGTCCATGAACTAAACAATTAGGTGAGGCAGGAATTGCAGAAAACTGGATATCTGTCTGTCTCCATCCACCCAATGCTGGAATTGCAAGTACAAATTGCTACAATGGAGCTGGGTGGTGGTGGCGCACGCCTGTGATCCCAGCACTTGGGAGGCAGAGGCATGCGGATTTCTGAGTTTGAGGGTAGCCTGGTCTACAGAGTGAGTTCCAGGATAGCCAGGGCTATACAGAGAAACCCTCTCTCAAAAAAAAACCAAAAATAAATAAATAAATAAATAAATAAATAAATAAATAAATATAAAATAAAATAAAATAAAATAAAATAAAAATGAATTGCCACAGTGGTTTTTCTTACATAAATTCTAGGGACTAAACAGATCCTCATGATTACAATGCAAACATTTTACCAACTGAACTATGTCCCTCACCCCAAAGACAATTTTAATTCTCCCAAACAATAAAATTATAAACATTCAGGAGTCATGAAAAGAGTTAAAAGTTCTTGATCTTTAATATTTCATTTTGTAGATTATAGTACAGAAATTCTGTAAGAATTTTATATAAAAATTTCCAAAATAATTAATTAGAATGGGCAAAATAATGGGTGTGTACTTGTCAAGCAGTGGTTGGCTCCGTAGGTGTTTGGAAATATGCTTTCACTTCCTTTCAAAGCATGGTAGACATGGCTTGATATCGCTGAGGAAATCATGTACTGGAAAAGCAGATATTTCCATAAATAAAGGCTGTGAACAATGGAAAAGAGTCATCTACAAACCATTTGAGCACTGTGGTATATCCTAACTTGTGAAGAACAAACAGCTTATTCTTTTATAACAAGCTCAGCCTCAGGAAGGTTTGTGTTCTGTGAAGAAAGATAGTGTGGTGTCTCAGTTGCTTTTCTACTATTGTTACAAAGAAACATACCTAAAGCAAATTATTAAAGAAAACATCCTGTAGGGCTCACAGTTCCAGAGGGTAAAAAACATGGTAAGGAACATGACAAGGAACATGGCAGAAAGCAGGCAGGCAGGCATGGTGTGAAGTAATTGAGAGCTTCTGTATAAGCCTGGGGCAGACAAATGGTAGGGGAAGTTAACTGAGAATGACATGGGTCTTACAAACTTCAAATCCCACCTCCAGTATCAAATCTCCATTAATACCACACCTCTAAATCCTTCCCAAACAGTTCCATGCATTCTACTATATGAGCATATGAGAGCCGTTCTCATTTAAACTATTGCTGATGGGGATATACCCAAGGAAAATACAGAGCAGAGATCATGAGAGCCGTAATATTGGTGAATTCATATATGAAACAGAACAGCTAAACATTAAAACTGATACTTTGTCAAATTGTAATTATAGTTTATCAAATTAGAATATTAGCATTAATATGTATACCACTTTCTAATATAGCCATAAACCCCCATGGTGAAATGATTGATGCAGGCTTCTAATGTTGATACAAATTAATAATAATAATAATTATAATAATAATAAATGTAAAGAAGGGCACAGAGGAACAGAAGTGTGACATGGACTACCTGGTACCTATGATGCACGACAATTAAGGGGACTCCTGTAAATCCTGGAAACCTGAATAGGGAAATATCGGCATCAATATTTAAAGATGGAAACTGTAATTTAATTTGCCAAGTGTTAGCTCTAAAGCAATTGAATGAGAAACAGGACTGGAGTGAGCTTAATTTTAATGCCTGGGCTTCCACTAGTTCCTATTTTGTGGATTCCATGTTTACATTCCTCATACATTTAAACTAACTATAAGTAACTATAAGTAAAACTATAAGTAACTATAAGTAAAACGGGTGAGTAAAACTCACCAATTCCTGTGAGTTGGACCTGGTGGAGAAAGCCTGTTATCTCAGCAGTCATGAGCCAGAGGCACAGGGCTCCTATGTTCATGTAAGTCTGGGCTACAGAGCAAATCCTGTCTCAGAAAAGAAGACTAAACAATGGTGGAGTTTATTCTATGTGATGTTTTTATTTGTTGCCCATGAGATATTCTGTTGCCTTGCAAGAATTCCACATAAAAATGTCACCTTCATTTATTCCTAAAGATAGGAAGCAAATCCAAGCGATCTCAGTGGAGTGTTATCCAGATGACTAGGTTAGGAGAAACCACAAGTATACATGGCTCTCTCAACAACTGATACATCTAAGAAGTTCAAATGAAAATAAGTAATCAAATATTGTGCAAGGCAACATAACATTTAAATTGTTGTATTGTATATTCACCTGGACCTTTGACTTTTTTCCTGAAGTATAGACTGGTTAAAGGAAAAATCATGCATAACTTCAAGGGGAAACCAGGTGCACACTGAGCAGAGCCTAAAAATACACCCCTACCCTACTCTATCCCCTCACCCTATCTTCATTGAGAAGAAATAAGAGTTTCTGTTGCTTAGATACCTATCTTGAATATCATTGCTGTAAATATCCACAAACTTTTACAAAGTTTGTGCTGTATGTGTTGTAAATTTATAGGTAACTAAGGCATGGTTCTTGCCATTAAAAAAATAAACAATCAAGACAACAAAATCCACTGTTGTAATAAGTAATGACTGGTCTTGGTTCCTTGTTATTTGTCACTTGGCTATCATCGCCTGTCAGGTATTGTATTAACACAGCACTTTTGTGCATAAGTCTGCTTTGATCTTCATCTTAATGTTTATCTAGAAGAGGGGCCAGTTTTCTTAAATATTAAAACTCGCTAGCCAGGCATGTTAGAGCACACCTTTAATCTTAGCACTCTGAATTCAAGGCCAGCCTGATCTACAGAGAAAGTTCTAGGACATCCAGGGCTACACAGAGAAATTCTATTTTAAATAAATAAATAAATAAATAAATAAATAAATAAATAAATAAATATAAATTCTGTGTCCAGCATGTTCTCCAGGAGACTGGGGAAAGTGGGGAATCCCACCTTTCTCTGTTTACTTATAGTTTTTCAGTATTGAAAGTAGGCTAAATAAGTAAATTAATAAATAAATTTCAGATTGCATTTTGTATATATGAGCCAAAAGAAAAAAATACTATACCAATTTCAAGTATTCTGAATATATATTATGCAGAAGCAGGACAGAGCTGCCTCTAGTCTGGGTGAGGAGGATTCCCCACATTACCAGGCACTCTCTCAAGGTGTGGTCTAGGGTACACAGAGGCATGCCTCTCCTCTTTCCTGCTCCTAAGGCATTTACCAGAGTTTCATGTGAATGCTGCAAAGAGCATCCTCTCTATCTGCTACCAGAGTTCCATCTGACTACACACAGGACACACTGTGTAGAACATTCTACATTATATGCACAGTAATTACAATGCTAAAGTAACAGTCATAACAGAACTGAGAAATAAACAGACACACACACATACACACCACACACACATACAGAGTACACACATGTAAACACATTTAATCTGAAACAGAGCCTGAGAAGAAGGATAAGAAGCAGCAAGAAGTAAGGGAGCGTCTCTACAAGCCGCAGACGTAAACAATTAGGTGTCTGAGGTGTCTGATACAACTATAACATAAAACAGAATTCAGGATCTCTCATGTAAATCTGTGGGTGTGGTTTCTGGTTTGTCTTTTTAGAGGTACCACAATTCAGCAAAGTCAGCCTTCCTATGCTCTCCAGAATAATGCAATGATGACGATACCACAGCCAGGTCATGATGGTGCAGCTATTTGATGATTCAGGAAGAGGATGAGTTTTCTGAAGCTCACTGCCCATTCTTCTTTTTCTTCCTTCTAGAATCGGGATGCTGGGATTAATTTCCTGCCCTCTCCACTATTCAACTGTGTGACCAAGCAAATTTTGATGCCTGCTTCTGTCAAGCCTAGATAACACTAGTACGTATGTTACAAATGGCCACCAGGATGAAACGAGGTAATAAAAGTGCCACGTCAGAAGAGTGTCTGCCAAATACAAATACTTCCACAGCCATCATCTTCACCACCCAAGATGACATCATCAGTTTCCCTTCCATCAGTCCAGCTCATTGGCAGTATGTTCCCACCACTATCCTCTATATATATTCATCTCTCCTCTCCGGCATCTAATATCCTAAGTATCTTTCTAGAACAAGCATCAGTAAGAGCACTTGATTTTTTTGAGTAAGTTTTTCTCCTTTTCTCTCATATAGTTTTTCTTTGGATCATTCCAGTCTTTTAGGCTTTAATACCATATTTATGTGAATTTTTTTTTTACTTGTCTCTACATGTCTGTTTTATGCCAACATCAAGCCTTGCTCATCTAACTGCTATTGACTGTAGATGGAAGTCAGAAACCTCAAAAACATTTGCATAAACTTAACTAATAGCTATGTTATTATATACACACCAGCTCCCCTATAGAAGCTCTTGCTGTGTTACACAGAAGCTTCCAACTGACAGATAGTCTGTCTTCTATGCCTGTGCAATTCATGGACACAAACTCATTCTCCTTTCACTTTATAGAGTCAAGAACAGCAATTAATTTTTCCATGAATTTTCTCAAAATAATGGATCTTTAATGAGAATTATGTAATTCACTGACAGTCTTAGTAGCTCTCTAAAAAATAATATGTTCACTATCACATATTCCACTGAAAGAAAATAAGCTGTGGTCTTCATATTTCTGGTTTTAACTTTATGAGCATTTGTGTTTTTGTCTGAATGTATGTCTATGTACTACTTACATGTCTGGTATCCAGGCAGGCCAGAAGAAAGTTTCTGATCTGTGGAACTGGAGTTACAGAAGATGAGGAATGATGGCAATAAAACCTGGGTCTCTGGAAGAGTACTTAATTGTCTTAAACCCTTCCTTTGTATTTTATTTAGTCATTATTAGACTTAAAGTGATCAGGCTGGTAACATAGCTTAGTGTTAGAGAAATCCTAGAACTCAAGGGGCTCCAGTCTTAATCCCTAGCACACCACTCCACACTCTGGCAACACAAGGAACTGAAGCCCCTTCCAACTCATTCTTGTATATCTTGGAAATATCAGTTACCAACTTTAGTGTTGGTGACAGGAAGATCTTAACCACAGGACAGTTTCTTAGGGAATGGAAATTTACTAAAGTGTTTCATATATAATTGTGCAGCAACTTCTCAGATAGGAAGCCACAGAAGCATGTAAAGAGAGAGTGGGGAAATTGTCATCCAAAATTATACAGTATAAAACAAATATATCAACAGTATACATTCCATTTTGATCAATTACAGTGAATTGAACTAATAATCCAGAAGAGACTTATTTCTTATCTTTAAAATATTGATCTTAGTTTATTCATAACCTGCTCCCCAAATTGCTCATGTGGCAGTGTGGCATCCTCTGCTTACTCTCTTGGATTTAGAATCAGTCTTTTTTACTTTCTATATAGAAGGATCTGAACACTAGTTAAAAATCTCTCTGTAAGCTTGAACTCTTTCTGAGTAGATACAATTATCCTCTGGCTAATTGACTAAACTATATTAGCCTCCTTTCCTAAAAGTAGTCACACATGCATTTAACAGTTCTGGAACTAAATATAGTTTAACTGACATTTCCTGCTTCCTGCTTCCCACTTCCTGCTTCCTGTTTCCCACTTCCTGTTTCCCACTTCCTGCTTCCTGGGTTGACAGAATGAACTTGAAGAGACTTCATCATGCCTTCCCACCATGACATATTGAACTCCCTAAAACTAAGAGACAAAATAAATCTTTCCTCAAAAACCCAAACCAAACCCAAACCCATCTGTCCTTCAGATTAAAATCACTTGTGTCACTTGGGATTTTCTTCCACCCAAACAATATGTCTTTTAAACATAGATAAGTAGCTACTCTGTCCTGAAGGCTCACTCTGTAGACAAACCTATGAGGCCATTTACTGAGTGGTTAGTTCTTAATAAGAACCAGCTGGTTCATTTTGTATGAACATTACTGTAGCTTTCCTGGTGTTTTTACAGGGTAATTGAATTCCCTAAAATGTTTCTTTTATGTAATGGAAAAAACTTAGACATACGAAAAAATTCCAGTATCATAGACGTAATATAATTTCTATCCATCAGGACTTGATCATTTAGTACAAAATTCAGACACATTATAAACTCTTTATTGTACAGGTCACATCAGATTTAAATGAAATTACAACCACCTAAACAAAAAAATGTCCTAAAAAGTCTTGGTACTTTTAAAGTTTTATTCCCAAAGCACACAGAAGTTCAGAGTCACCATGTCATCTCATTTTGTAAGCTCATCTCTTTGTTCCAAATTTTCAAATCTTCTAATTTATGAAAACATTCATAAGTTCTTACTATGGCAAGGTACTAAGCCAGATGCTGCAACTGCTATGGAAAAACAACACTGAGTGCTGTGTTCCCATAAAATGGCAGGTGTGTTTCAGCATTAACCTCTCCCCATTCCACCAGCTCAATCTCTGCTCATAGAAAGATCTCTGATTTTAGTAAGAAAGAACTACCTTTCAATTCAGATCAAATTTATAATGTCATTACCTCCAGCAGATAGAGAATACTGTGCAGTCATAGACACATCTTCTGCAGTGTGAAGTAACAGTGCACTTAGTAGAAAACAGCAGCTTACCCAAAAAGATAGAGGTAGCTAGTCCACACCAGGAATTCTGCAGACAGCCCTTTGGTTGTGATTAAAACCAGCAAGCATAGGGAAGGCTCTATCTGTGCCACTGAAATGGGATCCTATTTAAAGATAAGTCCAAACCTCCCATTACTGCTAATCCCTTGTAAAATGCTCGCTCTCGAATCACAAACTTCTGCTACAATATGTTGCTGCTTGTAAACAGTTTTAATTGTCAGGGGCCGAATTTCAGTCTAATTCTAGGCAAGACCTTTTGAATGTGAATGCTAATATTTTTCAAAAGAATAATCGTGGGATACCTTCCAGATCAGCATCTGGCTTTTTTCAGAGTTCCCTAAGGGAAGGATTTACAAGGGAAGCAGTGGGATAATTGCATTTATTAACAGTTTATTTTATGCATGATTTTTTTCTTTGCACATCTGTACACCACCCACATGTTCTCAGGTACTGAGCCACTCTGTTTTCTTTGTCTCTGAGTACCTGGCTTGAATGTTGATGCCTTCCCAAGCACCTTGCCTGCACACCCATGCACACTTCAGTGAGGATTTAATAAGACTGCATTCCATAATGCATGTCTGTAGTTTGCTGGGCAGAACACAATTTTCCAATACATAAACATTTTTCCATACATGTAGTGGAATTCTTTGCAGCAACCATCATGAGTCACACTAACAAGTCACACTAGTTTAAATGGGGGGCAATCAAATAAGAGCATTGGGAAGAGTTAAACAATCCAGATGTGAAAACAGAAGTAACATGATATGTGTGCACAAGTGTGTGTGTGTGTGTGTGTGTGTGTGTGTGTGTACACGTAGGTGGGGGGGTATCATGGTTTTCTCTAGCATCATTGAGGCAGCAAAAGAAAATCAATATGATCATGTAATTGACTATAAAATATGAGAAATGTACCTTTCCCATAATGAAAGATTTGTAGGTTATATTAGGGCATGAATAAAGTGCATTGTCTCTACTTTTTAAAGTCTTCATTATTGAAATTGAGATGATATAAGAAAATGAAGATGCTGTTTCATTATTTAAATAAGAATAGTGGAAGAGGGAAAACTAGTTTGATATAAAGTAGATTAATTAATTAATTAATTAAATAGTAATGGTAAGTTACATTATTCATTTCAATTTATAATTAAATTGTCACATAACTATTACATAAATAAAACAAAATGTTTAGTTTTGTAAAATTTACACTAAGAACAAAACCTATATGGACACAGACAAATATGTTTTTAGGCACAAGAGAAGCAGTGACTATGTGAGTCTGAAACTCTTAGAGTAAAGAGCAAATTGAATTCAGAGAAGAAATATTTTGAGAAAAGTCGCATATAAACAAAACCATGAATGATGGTTGGATTATCAGTAAGTCAAAATAATTGTACAATGCCACCTCTTCAGAGAAGTTGTTATAAAGTGTATAGAAGCCATTAAAGACTGAATAAAAGGCAGGAAAATATTAAATTACAAAACATGGTGCTTAACTAAAGGATAAGGTCTTATTATTGGGAAATATTGTTGTTTAACTATTGGTAATAGCGGCTTTACAGTTATAAATATCAAGATTTTAGCTGTGAGAGTAACCTATTAAAATTCTATTAATAGGGACAAATGAAATATGAGCCTCTATACAATTAGAAAGGAAAAGAGCAGAGACAGTAGATGATGTGTGTTTAGCAAGATGATCAAAGAAAGAAAGGAACAGCTGAAGAGAAATCAAAGAGAGACTTAAGTGTTAAAGAGAAAAACACAATGAAGTTGTTTTTCTACTCTGCATGTGTGCATGTATGCGTGGTGTGGTGGTGATGGTGGTGGTGTGTGTGTGTGTGAGTGTGTGTGTGTGAGTATGTGTGCATGTGTGTGTGCTTGTGCGTGTGTGTGTGTGTGTGTGTGTGTGTGTGTATGTGTGTGTGTGTGTGTGAAAAGGCACACCTATGTAGTTCAGAGAACAACCTCAGGCATCTGTCCCCACTTTCCACCTAATTTAAGATGACTCATCTTCATTGCCCCACTAGCTGGTTTACAGGTTTCTGTGGATTCTTGCGTGTCTGCTTCCCAACTCACTGTACTAACCTACAGGCGCAGGGCTACCGTGTTCAACTTTACATGTGCGAGGAATCTGAGTAAAGTCTTGCACTCTTGTAGGAGAAGCTTTACCTGCTGAGCCTTCTCCAAGCTACAATGAGGTGTTTTAAGCTATTTTCTGAATGTCCACCATGTTGATGCTTTTCCCTGCCTTTTCTATATGTGGAACATTCTATAGAAGACAGAAAGGAATGAGGAGTTCTGTATCCAGAAGGACATTTCTCTTAGTAGAAATTCTGTAAACTGGTTCCTGTTACCCTGTAAAGGAAGAGTTGAACCTGCAGGAAAATGAGTCAGGATTGTATGTGGAATCACATGCAGACAATGGTCGGTGAGCTTTGAGTTGTTGTTGTTGTTTTTTTTTTTTTAATTTGTTTACTTGAATTAAATCTATGTTTTAGAACCATAGCTTTAACAGAACTCTTGCAACAGTCATAGAAAAGGAGGTTAGAATGGAATGGAAGGGAAGGGAAGGAAGGATTTTCAGACTTGTAATAAGCTACTTCATTAATGCTGCTACAGTGAACAATCGCTTTGGGGGGGGGGGTAGTAAAGCGAGGGAGCTTTCCTAGGTGGTCACCAAGGTGCGACGTTAGCTTGCCCATGCCAGCAGTTTGAGTAAGTTTGGAAACCACATACCCAAAACAGCCCCAGGCAATGAAAACCCAAGCTACCTTTCAATTTTCTTGTTTTAAGAAGTAATACAGTTATCCCAAACTATTTTATAAATATATGTCTATTAAATTAAAAAAATGAACATTTTCAGCATGAAACACCAAAAAGTAATAAAATAAATGTTTAACTAAGGTAATGAAGTTAAATCTGATTTTGAATATCCCTATAAAGGTGCCCATTTTTTCTTGTAAACGTATGCATATTTCTTTCTGTCCTCGGAAGATGCCTAGAAGCAATGGCGAGTTGTAAAAATGAATATGCCAGCTCTTTCAACACAGTCCCCATGTCCACGAGAGGCTGGATCCATCCCAAAGTGCTTCCTGCTGGCCAGAATGAGATTATTTGGCAGGAAGCACGCATACTCAGAAGTAGAACGTTTAATAAGACAAACAAGCACATTTTCTCCAAAACTCAGGGCCTGTAGAGAAAAACGACCAGGGTGCGATTGTGGCCAAGATACATTTAAGAAACAGTAACTAAATGCAATCCATGGTTCTTTAATTCTACTTAAAATACGAAGTGACCAATTTATGTTTGATGCACAGGAAAACATCATTAACTATATTTAGAATCTTATGTTATTCCTGGTTATTACACTGTTAGGAAGAAAGGAAGGGGAAGGAAGAAATGTCATTTGGAGTTTACAGTGTATTTTGAGGTTTCTTCCTCTGGATGCTTTGGATGAAATGCCATGGAGTATAGCGTTAGAGATGGAATGAAACACAGTGTGTGTGGAACTCAGATGGAACCAACTGGGAATAGGGAATAGTGCTCAGAGCCAACACAGCCCATTGCTAAAGTGTTAAAGTCAGATGATAAATTTGTAAAATGTATTATTTTTCTCTAATTCAGTGCATATTTATATATTTCCATAAGACATGTGCAGTGCAATATAGCAGTTAAGCTTAAAGAAAGCCATTTAATAATCATATACATACATATATGTACACACAGATATGTGTGCATGCATGCGCGCACTCACGCACATGTGGACACACACACAGACACACACACACACACACACACACATACACACACACACACACACACACTCACCCTTAGGGTGCATTCCCAAGTTGTCCCTGTATCACTGTGTTCCTTCCATTTAAACATCTTCTGATTATGTAACCCATTGGCTTATATAGTCTTTGAAGACCCTGCCCACAGTTCACATTAGATGAAAACAAATATCACATAGAGACTCTCATTTTAGGTCTCCTCCTCCTCCCCCTCCTCCTCCTCCTCCTCTTTTTCCTCTTCCTCCCCCTCCTCCTCTTCCTCCTCCTCCTCCCAAATCTCCACATCTCTGTCTTCTCCTGTTCTCCACCCCCACCCCCTCTTCTTCTTCACTACTTCTTCATTAGGATAGCGTCTTAGTTAGGGTTTACATAGCTGTACAGAGACAGCTATGTATAAGGCAACTCTTATAAGGACAACATTTAATAAAGATCCTAGTCACATTAGATTAGGGCGTACAGAGCATCTTAACCAGTTCCATCTGCAAACAACCTTATATCCAACTAAGGTGCTGTTTATTAAGAAGTCAGTTCTTGTGAGGGATATGATAGAGCTCCTGCCACGAATTTGTGAGGTCCTGTGTTTGAATGTCAGCACAGAAAAGAGTTTGGAAACCAGCAGTTATTTGGGACATCCAACAGCAGAAGTAGGGGAGTAAACTAGAAAGTAGGTCCATTATGTGTATGAATGAATATGTCATAATATAATCTTTTAGTTTGTAGGATTAATATATGTGAAGTAAAAAATGAAAACAAAAGAAAAAGGAGAGAAAGGAGGAAGCATGGAAGGGAGAAGGGGAAAGAAGGAGGGATGAGAGATTGAGTCAGCACAGTGTTAACTCATGTCATTATCTTGTAGTGCTTCTCTCTCTCTCTCTCTCTCTCTCTCTCTCTCTCTCTCTCTCTCTCTCTCCCTCCCTCCCTCGCTCTCTCCCTCCCTCCCTCCCTCTGTCCCTTCTTCCTTCCTCCCCTCCCTTCCTTCCTCCCTCCCTTTCTGGGATCTGTTTTTCCCTCTCTGCTTTTCTCTCTTTCTCTCTCCAGCCCTCCCTTCCTCTACTTCTCTCTTATCCTGGGCATATAGTCCCTGGGGAGAATGCATATTCATAAGCAATGACAGACGCCATTACCACACCTTCCTTCTAGCTCAGCTTCTCTGATTCCCAATCTGGATCCCTGCTAGCATCCATTTGTCAGATTTGGACAATACTTACAAACACTTATGTTAAACACGACTGTCTCCAATCTCATATCTGGCATCATAAAATCTTTCACAGCCCAGCCCCATGCTGGGTATGTTTTCTCAACTTGGAAGATAATTCTGAGAACTAACTACAGTCTTTATCTGTTATACATTCCCTATCTGTCACAGACAGAAAAACAAGTAACCACAACACATATGGGAAAAATGTTCAACTTGTTTCCTTGTGGTACTTAGTAATTGTAATTTGTGTTTATATCTTATCAATGATCCCTGCTATGAGAAATTCCATTTTTGCTTGGCAAAAAAGAGGTTTTATATTTTATATTTTATTTTATTGCATTTTTTTTTATTGCTGTGACTTTTCATGCCATTTCTCACAGTCCTCCCAGACCATTTAGCTCATATAAATGACTGTGATGAGATTCAAACAAAGCAATGTACCTCAAACCCTCTATTGGGATTAAAAGGCATGTTCAGAAGCACAAAGAAAAGACGGAATTAGTAACTATGCACAAATTTCCTTCTTCAATTATTTCAGCCTGTCATGGCAACGACAATGAGCAGGATTTCCAGAAGCCTGAAGCAGAAGACGGTCAGCAGGCAGGAACAGGAAGGGTAAATCGTGTCAGTTCCTTCAGAACTGGGGTAAAAGGAGAACAGAGAATTGGCTACAGAATGTGTCAAAACAGAAGGTACTGGAGTCTTCATTGGGGTTATTTCAGTGTGAAGAGAGATTTGATGAAAGGGGCTTGAGAAGAAAGAGGGGAAGAGAAAACAGAAACACTGAGTCTCCACCGCCCTGGCGACTGGCATAATTTTCAGAAGAAGTAGGGACAAAAGTAAGCAAATTTTGGAAAGGTATATGAAACCAACAGGGGAGAGCATGACCCACACTCACACATCTTGAATTAATGAAAATTAATTCAATTGTTTCCAATTGAGCCAGGGAGTACAGATTCAGTAGATACCTTTGATAATATGCACCAGCAAGAGAGAGATTATTCAGTCTATATTTATGTAAGCTGGACAAATGGGCAAGTGTCTCTGATTGGAAAAAGACACTCAATTATTGAATTGGAGGGCCATGAGACTGCTATTTCTGATTATGCCAATTTGCTAGGGAAGTTCTAAGGTCATCTGTGGGTTGGAGGAGGAGGAAAACAGGGTTAGAGTTGGGGTCAAAGTCCTGGAATAGTATTCTTCTGTTGTGGGAAGTATTATCACACACTTTGAAGCTAAAATAAATTCATGCATTCAGTTTCAGAAAACAGAAATTTGAAATGAAGGAACAGAGCCATGCTTCCTTGGAGAATTGTGTCAGGAGAGGCTTTTCTGGTCTCTTCATTCTAGATGTACCTGTTTATCCTTACATGATATTCTTTCTGGGACTACTGAGTTTCAAATCCCTCTCTCATATCCCTTATAAGGATACATCACTGGACACAGAGCCCACTTTAACTCCAGCATTATCTTATCTTGGGATCTTTAATTATACTATCAAGAAGACTGCTTTCAAAGAGGTCTCATTCACTGGTAGTAGGTATGTAAACATATCTCTAGCTTCAGTATTTAACCTGTTATAGTTATGATACATTCTAACCATCTAGAAGAATCTGGAAAGTAAAATAACTAGGGACTGTGTAAGTGTTCTATCACTGTGATAAATGCCTGATATAAACCTACAAGGAGAAAAAAGTACTTTGTCTTATGGTTCCACAGTTTTCCACTCATGATCTTTTGGTCATCTTGCTTTTAGCTTGTGATGGCACAGTACATTGTTGTGGAAGGACAGATGAGAGCTGTCTTTGGTATCATAGGATCTCTTGGAAGCATCCAAAAGAGGTAGAGGCCAGAGTCCCAATACCCCACACAATGGCATAACTATAATATTTTTTTCTTATTAGACACCACCCATCAGGAGTTTAAGAACCTTCCAAAAGCATCAATATTTTTTGAAAAGGTCTATAACAGATGACCTGTGGGAGATAGGTAATATCCAGCCTATAAGGAGAAATGTAGAGGGGATTACTTAGCAGTGTGAAGCATCTATATGAACATCTCATAATAAATTGAAATCAGAGTAGTCCACATAATTGTGTCTTTTTGTAGCTGTGTTCAGCTATTGGGAGGCCAGAAAGAACTAGGTAGAGTAAATTTAATCAGAGCTAAGATTTCGCCAAATAGGTATGATAAACAGAAGGAATAACAAGAATATCATTAACTTTGAATAAAGTCAGCAGAACTTCAGTGTATAATATTGAAGAGCAACTTAAAAATAAAGTGATATTTTAAACATTGATTATAGGTCACTGTGGGGTTAAAAAGTCAGTGAAATGGAAAGTGGTCAGATGTGGATGGGGAGAAAGTGTGGCTACTGGGTAGAAGGCTTTAAGTTATGACTGAAGAGATCAGATGAAGAGGAATTTTAATTCAGCAGTCTAGCTCTGGAAATGGGTCATATCACAGGTCTATGAGAGAAAGTTGGAATACAGACATGCCATTAGTAAACACGTTTAATCACAAACAATGAAAGTAAGGGTAGCGTATAGAAGGCAAGTGATGCTGACTTTGATAGGTCCTGGAGATACTGGCTTCTTTTTATTTATTACCAAAGGACAGAAATGACAAGATAGCACTTACAGGTTACACGGATATCAAGTGAGATACTGCTTCTTACTGGCAATCTTATTTTGCCTATCTGTCTTGTCCATTTTTAAGTGCTTTTCACAGAATTTTTTAGGAACGTTTAATCTCGCAATAGACATTCCTAAAGTCTCCATTCTGCACTTATACTATATGTCTCTAACAGATTCCTCACCATATCTGTCTCTCAGGACAGTTCTACCTGCTATTTGCTATATATTATGTGGTAGTTTGATTTCTCCTAAGCAGGTCTCCTTACGGGTTCCAGTCATAGTCTCTCCAAAATTCAAGGCTACTGGGTATTTCTTTTAAGTTACTTGCTACTTGGTCACTTGGGAATGTGACTCTTTACCGACAGATCAAATATAGAAACTGTTCCTACCTATGGGGTATTATCAAATATTTTACATACTCCATAAAGCACGTAGTGATAGTTCACTTACTTTAAATGCCTTTTAACAGCAACCAGTTTGTTATACTGTGCAGATATAAAAAACCTCCAAACACAGTCTGGCGTAGCTTCAGACGCGCCATGCAGCCAATGATGAGCTGAAACATTTGGATCTCTTGTCTTCACCTCTTGAATGCTGGGATTAAAGGTGTTTGCCACTAGGTCTGGGTTATATAGTAAAATTACTTTTTAATGTATCACCACATCCATTCTGGGGTAATTGATTTAAAAACAACAAGAACAACAACAACCAATTCATTTAATATGAGTCAGTAGGTCATCTAGTTCTACCTTTCCAGTTGGACAAGCATTTCGTCCTCTCTTGGCCACTAGTCTTGACATTTCTTTATTCGTCCTGGAGTCTATTTTCTCAGTTTTCTTAAAGCTCTCTATTTAAGATACATTATATCTGGCTATAAATTAACCTTCATCATTAACCAGAACCAGTTAATAAATAATATTTACATAATCCCATATAGTACCAAAACATCTTTTATTCTTTGACTAACTCAAAACATCTAGAAGCTAAATGTATGTAAAACACAAATCTTATTTCTGTTTTTCAAATGAGAGCCAATCTCAGTCAGATTAAATGACTTGTCGAAATTCTTTGTCCAGTAATCTGTGATTCCCAAAATTGAACAAGGTCTTCTGAGGTCAGGACATGGCTGACTGATATCCTCCTTCATTAGATGAACTGCAAAGAAATCCCCCCCTTTACACATGAGTAAACTCAGCTCTGATGGTTTTTGTTATATATTCTCTAGCCTTCAGAGGGACTGTTCTCTAGTTTTATTTTATATGAAAAGACAAAGAGAGCCTCTTCACCACGTGTCACCGTCTGTCTTTCATGTTGCTCATTTGTGTCTCACATGACTGAGTTTGCTGTGTAGGGAATCATCAGGGTATTATTCCAAATAGAGAAAAACCCGATAAAACCCTGTGTTCCTGGCTGCAGCCTGTGCGATTATGAATACAATACTGTACTTACAGTAGGAAGCCAGACTGAATAGGGGCTGCTGTCTTCGGAAGGATGAGCATTCGCTCTGACCTAATAACTATCTGACGCTGGGTACAATTATCTTCCTCCTAGTGGAGCATTATAATGTGACATATTAATTGTTGTGTCATTTTTTTTTTTCCTGAAAGGCATGTTGGGTGTCTGATACATACCAGAGGCTTCATGAATTATCCATAGCAGTGTGCTAAGATGCTGCCTCTCTGATTTACCTTTCTCCACTAAAATTAACCCAGGCACATCACCTGTTTTCAATGACTGCTGGCCGACCTTTGCTGCCCTATAACCTCCAAGCTTATCTTTCTGGACTCCTGTGTGTCCGATAAATCTAATGATGTTACTAACTTGCTGCAGCTATGAAAGCTTTTCTCCTTGTGGGCAAACCACAGAGACAAGGCTTGGCAGAGTGAACCGCAGCTAGACAGAGTTACTACCCAGAAGACAGTCACAGCTCAAAGGAGTGATAGAGAGGCCTCCTTTCCCTGCATGAATTCTACCTTGGTTCCTCCGCACTCTTTTTAAAGAGGCCTTCTGTACAGGAAGGCTGTTTTTGAGGGAAAAAGCCTTTTTGGCCCCAACGAGGCCCCAGCACTCAACTCTGGATGATCCTTTTCCATCGCTGCAGCTGCTCCTTGGCAAGCCTGTGCCGGCTGATGGGCGGGCAGCCCTGGTTTTGCCTCTGGGCCTGTCATCTGTTGTGTTGTTAGCCTGCTGATGGGCTGTCTCAGTGTGCCCCTTAAGCCTCTGTTTTCCTGGCTACCAACTTTGGCTTCCACCACCAGAGGAAAAGCTACAGAGCCCCCATCCTGCTCCAGAGCCCAGGCTCCCAGTGGCAAACAGAACCTTCCCATTGTCTTCCCCAATACCTAGGGTGTGAATGGTCCACAGAGCTAAAGCCATCAGTATTCAAATGCACTTGCTGGCCCAGGCTTGGCTGCTATTAATGCACACAACCCCAAAGACTCATCTCCCTTTTTGGTTTTAATTGGGCTTTCTCCCGTCCTTGTCGTTTTCATTTCAGTTTGCACCTGACTCTGACATATACAGCTACTGATTACCAAGTAAGTTGTTCGGTGAGCTGGAGGTATGATAAATTAAATATGATTTGTATCACTGAGCCCATCTTTGGCTGCTTCACAGCACATTATAATTTGGGAAGGGACCATTACAATAAAATATTGAAGAATAAGCAGGCACAGCCCACTGTTCACATGTCCGATGGCAAGAGAAAATTACAGGTTTCATTGTCTATGCGGCACCATCTGCCTCTTTGCTGAGGCTGAGCCTTCGGCTCTCTCAGGGGAAATCGCTGCGGATAAGTTATTCAATTAGAACAGCATTATTGGCCAGCTACCTTGGAGAATTGGGTTGATGATGTTGTGACTGCCCTGATCCGCATTCCTTCATGTCCCCAGCAGGCCGCAGCACATGGCAACTTCCCTCCGAGTTTCCTCAGCCCCATGATAGAGGTGAACAATTGAAATGAGTAATATCAAGGATGCCTGAAAGAAAATCAATTTTGAATGAACTTTTCTTGCTTAGCCACGGCTCCAATATTCTGAGTCATACTGTATTGGGGGGGAGGGGGGCTTCCATTGAAGTAAGTGACAGAAATGTCAGGAGGGAGGAACGTGGGTTTCATGATATGCATTTAGCCTGTGGCACTACACAAAAGAATTCCTCTCTACAATTACAAGGTAGAAATACACTCAGGCCTCTTTGGACGTGGTGTTCATCTTGGGGATGGAAAACCTTATAGGAGCACGGGAGCTTTTAAGGGAAAGTTTCAGCTGTGCTTCAAAAGCCTCTTTACCAAAAGAAGGTGATACCTATTTACACCATTTTATCTAAAGCATGGACCTCTCTATCCATTACACCACACCACACACCTCAACCAGCGACTCTCTAAATGGAATCTTGATAGGAGCTTTATTATCGACCTTAGGATATTGGTTTATAAACAGAATAGCCAATGGTGTTTCTCTTATGCACACACATGCACTTACATGTATTTTTAATGATTGACCACTACTAAAGGAAACTAGACATACATACATGTGCAACCATGTTTAAAAATTAACTTCCAAAATTATTTATTTTCATACTGTTCATAAATATTTGTACATACATATATTTCCCTGTATTTATTTGCCCACCAGGCCAATTCTGGTGATGACCTATGGTTGTTATTTGAGCAAGGAACTCAAGCTTGCTTCTCATTATGGATTCATTTCCTGATAGCTATAGAGGGTTACTATCTATAATTTTAGCATCAATGAATTATAATTATTGTGAGTTCACAGTCTATTTATTGTGCATGTGATGCTGGCATTTCAAGTTAATCATTTATAAGATCTTAACTATTAAGAAATCAGTCCCATACTGAAACACAGTGTTGTCTCCAGAATGTCATTTTTATTTAGATTGTGATTGTTTTGATTTTTAAAATATTTTCTGGGGGTGTAATTCAGTAGCCTATATTTGCCTAACAGGAACAAGGCTTTGAGTACAAGCAGCACAACTATTTAAAAAAAAATGTTACTTGGGAGTCATTCTACTTTTCTCCTGGGTTGATTTTACTATACTCTGTTAGAAAGTCATTCTTCCCTTAAGCAAATGTTAAATGTTTTCGTGTTTAAGAACTTGGTCCATCAGCTAACTTATGTTTCCCTCTGTATCCATGAGATATGATTCTCAGGGCTCTATGATTTACTAAAATCTTTAGATGTGCAAGATCCTTGTGTAAAACTCTGTCGTGTCTTCAGATGGACAGTTTATGGCCTTCCAGATGCTCAGTATCATCCTTAGGTTGCTCTGACAAAATTCAGTGGATGTTCTTTTTCACATCTAATGTGAGAATCACAAGGTAAACTCTATAGACTCTTGATACAGATACATTTTCCCCCTCACAAATGCTTCTGTTCCACAATTAGTTGAACTGGTGGATGTAGAACTCATAGATACAGAGGTTAACTATGTATGTGTTCGTGTGTTCAATGTTATGCATTTATAACTGTATGGGCAAAGCACATGTGCATCCAAGCACACAGGTTGTTACCAATTCCCTTATGTCTCAGTGGATCAATATGCATTTCCCTCTTTATATTGAACCCACCACAGTCCTAGAACCTCTTGGACAGATGTCCTCTAGGTGGTAAACTCAGCTTTAATGGTTGCTTCAATTCTATTGATAGGAACACTGTGCAGAAAGAAAGGAAGTAAAAAGCCCTCTGCAGGCAAATGTTTCCCCTGACAGTGTTGGAGAAAAATTAGACCCTGAGACTACGAGCAGGATAGGCAATGCCTATCATGTAGGTATCAGCAATACCCCAGTAATTAGGAATTTAAATAATTTAATAGGACTTTAAATACTGTAATGGAAAATCTTGAAGCTGCTTAGAACTCATTTTCAGTTGTTGCAGGATTGAATGCGAGCCAGCACCTGTTTTTCAGACCCATACAATGTTTTTGAGTCACTTCAAGGCTGAAGACAAACCAATGCCAGGGCTTTAAATTGACCCAAACCCAACAAATAAAAGGACAATGGGACAGTCAGTAGTTTTTAAGCAGATCCTAAGTTCTCAATCACCCTGACCAACACACCTGGCTGAGAACAAAGTACAACCACTTGTTACTAAATAGTCTTAAGGCTAAGCCTAAAGAGATGCAAACCCTCATTTTCTTTTTTTTCCCTGTTGAATTTTGAGCCTCACTCATGACTTTTTTCTTTTCTTTTCTTTTCTTTTCTTTTCTTTTCTTTTCTTTTCTTTTCTTTTCTTTTCTTTTCTTTTCTTTTCTTTTCTTTTCTTTTCATATTTTCTATATTCTATCATCCTAAGTGAGATAACCCAATCACAAAAGAATACACATGGAATGCAATCACTGATAAGTGGATATTAATTGGCCCAGAAGCTCTGAATACCCTGATTTTCTAACCCTCTAATTACTCTGGCAGGAAGGCGATGTCATGAGCAGTAGTAAAAACTAAAAGAAACCATGGCCGCAGGCCCCTCGTTCTTTCTCTCTTTTCAGTGCTGCTGCTGGAACTTCTGTGAATCTCATCACGTACTTTCCTCTCTAAAACCGTAACCTTGCTGCCCACAACTTCACAGCACACAGGTGGCCTTACCCTGGAAGCACAGGGCATCGCAGGCACATCGGTTTTCATACTCGGAAGTGACACTTTCCCAGAGCCAACACTGCTCCTCTGTGAGATGAGTCTTCTAGTCCTTGTCCACTGAAGCATGGGCAGGGCAAAGAATCAGAATCGTTGATAAAGACGTGGGGCATTAGTAACAAACAGCCCTACGCAACTGTGAACACTTAGTTCAGTCTTCCCAGGACAGATACTGGAAGCCCTTCTGCTCTTCCCCATGTGAAATGAACTAAGTTTTATCTAAAGATGCTTCTCTAGATTTTATAAGTAAGGCCTACAGATATACGTTATGAATTGTAAGCAAACTTGACTGTGAAGACATTAACTTACTCTGGTCCCAACTGTCTTAAGTTTTCTCCAATCGTTGTGGTTAAGGGTCTGGCAACCGTCGGCATGCAAACTTGAAGCATAGGACGGAGACCAGGTGAGCCATCAGTCCAGCCATCCTCGCACATTATTCCCACCCCATTCCCTCTCCCTCTCCCTCTTTCTTCCCCTGTCTTTCTTTCTTTCTTCCCCTGTCTTTCTTTCTTTCTTTCTTTCTTTCTTTCTTTCTTTCTTTCTTTCTTTCTTTCTTTCTTTCTTTCTTTCTTTCTTTCTTTCTTTCACTTTTCTTTCTTTCTTTCTTTCTTTCTTTCTTTCTTTCTTTCTTTCTTTCTTTCTTTCTTTCTTTCACTTTCCTTTCTTTCTTTCTTTCTTTCACTTTTCTTTCTTTCTTTCTTTCTTTCTTTCTTTCCTTTCTTCCTTCCTTCCTTCCTTTCTTTTGTCTTAACATTTTTATCCTTTGTTTGTTTGCTTTTTTTATTTTGAGGCAAGGTCAAAAACCAGGCTAGCTCACACAGAGATCCACTTGCCTCTACCTCCCAAATGCTGGGATTAAAGGCTTGAACCAGCACATGAAACTTTGATCTTTTATTATTATTGTTGTTGTTGTTGTTGTTGTTATATGTCTATGTGTGTGTTTCTTGAATGTATGTCAGAGTACCACATGTGTGCCTGGTACTGTAGAGGACAAAAGAAGCTGTTATATCTCCTGGACCTGCAGTTAGAGGTGGTTCTGAGCAACTGTGTGGGCCGGAATCCATGTCTTCTGGAAAAGCAGTCAGTGCTCTTAACCAATGAGCCACCTCTTCTGCCCTTCTATCTTTTTCTTAGTAAATGTCTCCTCCTAGTCCTTGGTTTGTCTCCTACGCACTCTGGAAACTGCTCCTTTCCTCTGTGAGGAAATCTAGGTTGCCTGCCCGGCCTCTCAGCTACCTCCTCATCTTCTCTCTCTTTTCCTCCCTTCCTTCCTCCGTCCATCCCTCTCTCTCTCTCTCTCTCTCTCTCTCTCTCTCTCTCTCTCTCTCTCTTCCTTCTCTTTTTCTTCTTTATTTTTCCTTTTGGTTTTGAACCTTAGCGTTTACTAGGTTACCTGTCTTTCCAGGTCTCCATTTTTTGTACACAAGTTCCTTTTGCCTATACCTGTTACCCAGCCACACGGTAGGTGCACCACAGCACTGAGCTCCTTTGACCCTGAGGTTTGTACTATTGAATAATAAGTTCTTGTTCGATTAAACTATGGAACACTTACTATTTATAATAATTCTCATGTTCCTTCTTAAGGGTCTTTTTTGTGATCAACCTATTCATGTCTGTGGCCCATTGATTAAACATATGTGTGTGCCCATGTGTGCTTTTAAATGTTTTTATTATTTCTTTAAGAATTTTTACAATGCATTTGGACCATTTGTTGAAATATAAGAGGACCCTTGAATATTTGGGCACCTTTTCCTTTAACAATTATAAAAATCACAAAGTTATATTTTCCAAATCTGAAGAGTTGCTTGGTTTGGTTTGGTATGAATGAGTCTAAGTCTATAACCGAGCTCAGCTGGTCTCAGACAGATCCCTCCTGTCTCACCATTCCAAACAGCTGGGATCGCAGCTCTATGCTACCATGCCCATCTGAAGCTTTTGATTTCTTTTTGTTTTTTCATGTACTATACATTTATTTTAATTTGCAGAAGTTTGTATGTATATGTATGTAACTAAGCTTTGTGCTTGTGACTTGTATATTGGACTTCCCTTTTTTCTTAGATCATGTCAATACCATGCAATAAGAATTTCCTTCTAAAGTTTCAAATTTCTTCACATTTTTTTATTTTACATGGGTTGGGTCTTTGTAAATGTGATATAAGAAAGGAATGTTCTAGACTTACTGGTTTGTTACAATATCCATCAGCTGCTGAAATGTTAATCTAGCATTCTAAATGCTTAGATATCTTGCTTTGCCATGCGTGTGTCTCTGTCTATTGGGTTTCACTCTCCTTTTCTTTTCAGTAAGGTTGAGGAAAGAAACTATGGCTCTATACACGCTTATAATTGAACTCTACCCACTGCCTATAGTCAATTAATTATGGTGTTAATACCATCGTTTATCTTTAAAGTTTTATAATTTACTCTAATGTTTTATAAAATGAGAAAAGAACCCCTACTTTTCATTTATAAAACATGTTTTCAAAGATATTGTTTCTTACCTGTTCATTTTTCATCCAGCACAAATTGACTAATCAATTTGCAAAATCACTAAAGGGATTTTCATCTGGATGTCACCAACCATATATTAAATTAAAATAATTATATCTTAGATATTCAAGTCATTCCATAACCTAATATGGTATATATGTACTTTTAGAATTTTCTTTTCTGGGGCTGAGCAATAGGTTGGCAGTTAAGAGCACTGCTTTTCTTCTTTTTTTTAAATATTTTTATTTTCTATATTCTTTGTTTACATTCCAAATGATTTCCCCTTTCCCGGATCCCCCCTCCCCATATGTCCCATAAACCTTCTTCTCTCCATCCATTCTCCAATCACCTCCCTCCTTTTTTTCTCTGTCCTTATATTTCCCTCCAATGCTAGATCAATCCTTTCCAGGATCAGGACCTTCTCCACACTTCTTCATGGGAGTCATTTGTTATGTGATTTGTGCCTTGGGTATTCAGGGCTTCTGGGCTAATTTATCAGAGATTGCATTCCATGTGTATTCTTTTGTGACTGGGTTACCTCACTTAGGATGATATTTTCCAGATCAAACCATTTGCATAAAAATTTTGTGAATTCATTGTTTCTAATTGCTGAGTAGTATTCCATTGTGTAAATATACCACATTTTCTGTATCCATTCCTCCTTTGAGGGGCATCTGGATTCTTTCCAGCTTCTGGCTATTATAAATAAGGCTGCGATGAACAAAATGGAGCATGTGTCTTTATTGCATGCCAGGGAATCCTTTGGGTATATGCCCAGGAGAGGTATAGCAGGGTCCTCCGGAAGTGTCATGTCCAGTTTTCTGAGGAACCACCAGACTGATTTCCAAAGTGGTTGTACCATCTTACAGCCCCACTAGCAGTGGAGGAGTGTTCCTCTTTCTCCACATCCTCACCAACACCTGCTGTCTCCTGAGTTTTTGACCTTAGCCATTCTGACTGGTGTAAGGTGAAATCTCAGGGTTGTTTTGATTTGCATTTCCCTAATGACTAATGATGTTGAGCACTTCTTAAGGTGCCTCTTGGCCATCCGAATTTCCTCAGGTGAAAATTCTTTGTTTAGATCTGTACCCCATTTTTAATAGGGTTATTTGGTTCCCTGGGGTCTAACTTCTTGAGTTCTTTGTATATATTGGATATTAGCCCTCTATCAGATGTAAGGTTGGTGAATATCCTTTCCCAATTTGATGGTTGCCATTTTGTCCTTTTAACAGTGTCCTTTTCCTTACAGAAACTTTGTAATTTTATGAGGTCCCATTTGTCAATTCTTGATCTTAGAACATAAGCTATTGGTGATCTGTTCAGGAACTTTTCCCCCGTGCCCATGTCCTCTAGGGTCTTCCCCAGTTTCTTTTCTATTAGTTTCAGTGTGTCTGGTTTTACATGGAGGTCCTTGATCCACTTGGAGTGAAGTTTAGTACATGGAGATAAGAATAGATCAATTCGAATTCTTCTGCATGCTGACCTCCAATTGAACCAGCACCATTTGTTGAAAAGGCTATCTTTTTTCCACTGGATGTTTTTGACTCCTTTGTCGAAGATCAAGTGACCATAGGTGTGTGGGTTCATTTCTGGATCTTCAATTCTATTCCATTGATCACTTGTCTGTCACTGTGCCACTACCAATGCAGTTTTCAACACTATTGCTCTGTAGTATTGCTTGAAGTCAGGGATACTGATTCCCCCAGAATTTCTTTTGTTGTTGAGAATAGTTTTAGCCATCCTGGGTTTTTTGTTATTCCAGATGAATTTGAGAATTGCTTTTTTTCTAACTCTGTGAAGAACTGAGTTGGGATTTTGATGGGGATTGCACTGAATCTGTAGATTGCTTTTGGCAAGATGGCCATTTTAACTATATTAATCCTGCCGATCCACGGGCATGGCAGATTTTTCCATTTTCTGAGGTCTTCTTCAATTTCCTTCTTCAGAGACCTGAAGTTCTTGTCATATAGATCTTTCACTTGTTTGGTTAGAGTCATACAAAGATACTTTATATTGTTCGTGGCTATTATGAAGGGTGTCATTTCCCTAACTTCTTTCTCAGCCTGCTTATCCTTTGAGTATAGGAAGGCAACTGATTTGCTTGAGTTGATTTTATAACCTGCCACTTTGTTGAAGTTGTTTATCAGCTGTAGGAGTTCTCTGGTGGAGGTTTTCGGGTCACTTAAGTAGACTATGATGTCATCTGCAAATAGCGATAATTTGACTTCTTCCTTTCCAATTTGTATCCCCTTGACCTCCTTATGTTGTCTAATTGCTCTAGCTAGAACTTCAAGTACTATATTGAAAAGATATGGAGAGAGAGGACAGTCTTGTCTAGTCCCTGATTTTAGTGGGATTGCTTCAGTTTCTCTCCATTTAGTTTGATGTTGGCTACCGGTTTGCAGTATATTGCTTTAATGATGTTTAGGTATGGGTCTTGAATTCCTGTTCTTTCCAAGACTTTTAGCATGAAAGGATGCTGAATTTTATCAAATGCTTTTTCTGCATCTAACGAGATGATCATATGGTTTTTTCTTTGAATTTGTTTATGTAGTAGATAGCATTGATGGATATCCTTATATTGAACCATCCCTGCATCCCTGGGATGAAGCCTACTTGATCATGATGGATGATCATTTTGATGTGTTCTTGGATTCAGTTGGCAAGAATTTTATTAAGTATTTTTGTATCAATATTCATAAGAGAAATTGGCCTGAAGTTCTCTTTCTTTGTTGGATCTTTGTGTGGTTTTGATATCAGCGTAATTGTGGCTTCATAGAACAAGTTGGGTAGAGTTCCTTCTGTTTCTATTTTGTGGAATAGTTTGAAGAGTATTGGTGTTAGGTCTTCTATTAAGGTCTGATAGAATTCTGCACTGAAGCCATCTGGTCCCGTGCTTTTTTTGGTTGGGAGACTTTCTATGACCCTTTTTATTTCTTTAGGTGTTATGGGACTGTTTAGTTGATCTACTTGATCCTGATTTAGTTTTGGTGTTGGATATCTGTCTAGGAAACTGTCCATTTCCTCCAGATTCTCCAGTTGTGTTGAATATAGGCTTTTGTAGTAGGATCTAATGATTTTTTGAATTTCCTCCGTTTCTGTTGTTATATCTCCCTTTTCGTTTCTAAGTTTGTTAATCTGGATACTGTCTCTGTGCCCTTTGGTTAGTCTAGCTAAGGGTTTTTCTATCTTGTTGATTTTCTCAAAGGACCAGCTCCTGGTTTTGTCGATTCTTTCTTTGGTTCTCTTTGTTTCTACTTGATTGATTTCAGCCCTGAGTTTGATGATTTCCTGCGTTCTATTCCTGCTGGGTGAAATAGCTTCTTTTTGTTCCAGGGCTTTCAGGTGTGACATTAAGCTGTTAGTGTATGCTCTCTCCATTTTCTTTTTGGAGGCACTCAGGGCTATGAGTTTTCCTCTTAGCACTGCTTTCATTGTGTCCCATAGATTTGGGTATGTTGTGTCTTCATTTTCATTAAGTTCTAAAAAGTCTTTAATTTCTTTCTTTATTTCTTCCTTGACCAAGGTATCATTGAGTAGAATATTGTTCAGTTTCCACGCATATGTGGGTTTTCTGTTGTTTGTGTTGCTATTGAAGACCACTTTTACTACATAGTGATCTGATAGGAGGCATGGGATTAGTTCGATCTTCTTATATTTGTTGAGGTCTGTCTTGTGACCAATTATATGGTCGATTTTGGAGAAGGTACCATGAGGTGCTGAGAAAAAGGTATATTCTTTTGCTTTAGGATAGAATGTTCTCTATATATCTGTTAAATCTAATTGGTCCAAAACATCAATTAGTTTCATTGTGTCCCTGTTCAGTTTCTGTTTTCCTGATCGGTCCATTGAGGAAACTGCAGTGTTGAAGTCCCCCACAATTATTGTGTTAGGTGCAATGTGTGTTTTGTGTTTTGGTAAAGTTTCTTTTATGAATGAGGGTGCCCTTGCATTTGGAGCATAGATGTTCAGGATTGAGAGTTCTTCTTGTTGTAATTTTCCTTTGACCAGCAAGAAGTGTCCCTCAGAGTCTCTTTTGATGACTTTGGGTTGAAAGTCAATTTTATCTGACATTAGAATGGCTACTCCAGCTTGTTTTCTGAGACCATTTGCTTGTAAGATAGTCTTCCAGCCTTTTACTCTAAAGTAGTGTTTGTCTTTGACCCTAAGGTGTGTTTCCTGTATGCAGCAAAATGTAGGGTCCTCTTTACTTATCCAGTCAGTTTAGTCTATGTCTTTTTATTGGGGCATTGAGTCTATTGGTGTTAAGAGATATTAAGGAATAGTGATTGTTACTTCCTTTCATTTTTGAGGTTATTTTTAAAATTTGATTGGTTAACTTCTTTTGGGTTTGATGAGAGAAGGTTACTATCATGCTTTTTTCAGGGTGAAGTTTCCCTCCTTGTATTGGTATTTTCCTCCTTTATCCTATTATCCTTTGTAGGGCTGGGTTTGTGGATAGATATTGGGTAAACTTGGTTTTGTCATGGAATATCTTAGTTTCTCCATCTATGGTGGTTGAGAGTTTTTCTGGGTATAGTAGTTTTGGCTGGCATTTGTGTTCTCTTAGAGTCTGCATGAGATCTGCCCAGGATCTTCTAGCTTTCATAGTCTCAGGTGAAAAGTCTGCTGTGATTCTGATAGGTCTTCCTTTATATGTTACTTGGCCTTTTTCTCTTACTGCCTTTAATATTCTTTCTTTGTGTAGCACATTTGCTGTTTTGATTATTATGTGACGGGAGGTATTTCTATTCTGGTCCAGTCTGTTTGGAGTTCTGTAGGCTTCCTGTACATTCATGGGCATCTCTCTTTTTAGGTTAGGGAAGTTTTCTTCCATAATTTTATTGGAGATATTTGCTAGCCCTTTAAGTTGTAAATCTTCACTCTCATCTATGCCTATAATCCTTAGGTTTGGCCTTCTCATTGTGTCCCGGATTTCCTGGATATTTTGGGTTACAAGCTTTTTGCATTTTGCATTTTCTTTAACTGTTGAGTCCATGGTTTCTATGGAATCTTCAGCATCTGAGATTCTTTCTTCTGTCTCTTGTATTCTGTTGTTGATATTTGCATCTATGTCCCCTGATTTCTTCCCAAGGTTTTCTATCTCCAAAGTTGTCACCCTTTGAGTTTTCTTAGTTGTTTCTACTTCTGATTTTAGATCCTGGATTGTTTTGCTTTGCTCCTTCACTTGCTTGTTTGTGCTTTCCTGTAATTCTTTAGGAGATTTTTGTGTTTCCTCTTTCATGACCTCAGCCTGTTGACCAAAGTTCTCCTGTATTTCTTTAAGTGATTTTTGCGTTTCCTCCTTATTGCCTTTTGTATTCTCCTGAATTTCTTTCAATGATTTTTGTGTTTCCCTTGCAAGGGCTTCTAACTTTTCATCCATTTTCTCCTGAATTTCTTTAAGTATGTCCTTTATGTGTTCCTGTACCAGCATCATGACCAGTGATTTTAAATCAAAATCTTGTTTTACTGGTGTGATGGGGTATCCAGGACATGCTGTAAAAGGAGAATTGGGTTCAGATGCTGCCATATTGCCTTGATTTCTGTTGGTGACGTTCCTGCATTTGCCTTTTGCCATCTAGTTCACACTGGTGTTAGTTGGTCTTGTCAATGCTGGACTTACCAGTGCAAGCTGCCTCTTCCCAGGTGGCCTCTGGTGCACAGCTGATCTCCTGCACTGCCTGGAGACAGGGTGCTATGGCCCAGGCTGTTCAGATCCCAAAGCAGATACCTGAAGGCTCCCGCAGGGGCCTGCTGAACTCACCAGAGCACTCTGACTCCTCCCAGCTGGCCTCCTGGATGCTTCTCTTGCCTCTTGCAGGACCTGGAGATGTGGCGTTGCAGCCCAGGCTGTTCTGGATCCCAAAGTGGAGATCTGAAGGCTCCTGCCAGTAGCCTCAGGACTGGAACCTAAGCTCCATGCTGGATCAAGTTGTGTGATCCCAGTCTGCTTCCAGGTGCACACCAGGCCTCTTGCACTTTCTGGAGACCGAGTGCTGTGGCCCAGGCTGTTCAGATCCTGACGTAGACACCTGAAGGCTCCCGCAGGGGCCTGCTGCACTCACCAGAGCACACTGACTCCTCCCAGCTGGTTTCCTGGGTGCCCCTCTGGCCTCTTGCTGGACCCAGAGATGTGGCGTTCCAGTCCAGGCTGTTCTGGATCCAGAAGTGGAGATCTGAGGGCTCCCACCAGAGGCGTCAGGACTGGAACATAAAGTCTGTGCTATGCTGCCGGAGCAAGCTGTGACCTCCCAGTCTGCTTCTAGGTGCACACCAGGTCCCTTGCACTTCCTGGAGACAGAGTGCTGTGGCCCAGTCTGTTCAGATCCCGAAGCAGACACCTGAAGGCGCTAGCTGGGGCCTGCTGGACTTACCAGAGCACACTGACTCCTCCCAGCTGGCCTCCCAGATGCCCTCTTGCCTCTTGCAGGACCTGGAGATGTGGCATTGCAGCCCAGGCTGTTTTGGATCCCGAAGCAGAGATCTGAAGGCTCCTGCCAGTAGCCTCAGGACTGGAACCTAAGCTCCGTGGTGCCAGAGCAAGATGTGTGCTCCCAGTCTGCTTCCAGGTGCACACCAGGCCTCTTGCACTGCCTGGAGACCAAGTGCTGTGGCCCAGGCTGTTCAGATCCTGAAGCAGACACCTGAAGGCTCCTGCAGGGGCCTGCTGGACTCACCAGAGCACATTGACTCCTCCCAGCTGGCCTCCCGGATGCCCCTCTTGCCTCTTGCAGGACCTGGAGATGTTGCATTGCAGCCCAGGCTGTTCTGGATCCCTTAGCAGAGATCTGAATGCTTCTGCCAGAGGCCTCAGGACTAGAACCTAAGCTACATGCCGCCGGAGCAAGCTGTGCACTCCCAGTCTCAGAGCACGGCCTTTCTTCCATACTGTCCAGGTTCAGTTCCCAGCACCCACATGGTCGTTTGCAATCATCCTTGGTGCCACTCCATGGGATCTAATGCCCTCTTTTGGATCCTGAAGGCACTGGTCATACATGAAGTATACACACATATGTTGTCTTAGGGTTTTACAGCTATGAACAGACACCATGACCCAACTTTATAAAGGAGAACATTTAATTGGGGCTGGCTTACAGGTTCAGAGGCTCAGTCCAGTATCATTAAGGTAGGAGCATGGCAGTGTCTAGATAGGCATGGTGCAGGTAGGAGCTGAGAGTTCTCTATCTTCATCCAAAGGAAGCCAAGGAGCAGACTGTCAGCCCACTCCCACAGTTACATACTTCCTGCAATAAGAAAACACCTATTCCCACAAGGCCATATCTCCTAATAGTGCCATTCCCTGGGCCAAGTACATTCAAATCACCACATATATTCAGGTAAAACACTCACAAAATAATTTTATTCTTTAAAAATAACTTTCACACTTCCCTTATGAAATGTTGTCTTAAAAAAAAAAACTCTTGTATGTGTTCTGCTAAATATAATGATTAAGTACTTTGTTTTTGTTTTCTTTTGCTTGCAATTTGTATCTTCTGTATTTCATCAATGTTTAGTTCCTAGTTTATAAAGGAAGAAAAAACAAGCAACTTCTTCATGAGTCTAGATATTATGCTTCTAACTTCTTACTTCTTAATTTTTATATTTCTTGTCAAGATCCAGCAAGTATATATAATCTACTAATACAAATCTTTTTTTCCTTCCCATCAGTATTCAGCCAATTTCTATCTTCCATTTAATTGCATTCTTCAGAATGGTAATAGTAATATAGAAGCCATACTCCATTAAGAAGAATCATCCCTTTATTAAAGATGTTCATGAAATGCTTCAAATGTTTTAAATCAATTACAATGCAAATTCAAGCTCACAATTTCTATCACGATGAGTTATCTATTTACATCTACTTAAAAATAAAACAAACTAGGGAGAGATTTTGAATTTCATCCAAGACCTTATGCCCTTTAATTGATATTCACATGAGTTTGGGTTTGCTGTTTGAATTTTCCTCTTGAGCAGTAGTGTGTCAAGGGCTGGGCAGTGGGAGCTCTCTGGCCTGGAAATAAGCAATTGTTTTAAATTTGAATAACAAAAGCATTTTGTCTGGGAGAAGTCCTTTACCACTGGCATCCTTTAGAATTACCAGTGCCTGCTCATAACAAGAAGCAGGGCGGGGGTTAATTTTATTATCTCTTCTGGATTCTTTGCATCCAGGCTCCCCATGTTCTCACAGCTGAGGTCTCAGCCATTGCCTCTCACATTCTGCAATATAACAGCTTCCCCAGTACCCCACCAAACCAAAACAACAAAACAAAAACTAATTCAAAAACCTATTGTGTATATATTCCAAGTAGAATTCAATTTGCAGCTCAGTTACTTAGTATTGTTGCTACTTCTGCTTAGATTCAGGTTGTCAGTACCAGGTCAGAGATGATGGACAGATATAGCTCACTCACATCCTCAGGACTGCCTTAACTGCCAGGGCAGAGGCAGGAGTGGATGGGTGGGGGAGCACCCTCATAGAAGTAGGGGGAGGAGGGATGGGATACGAGGATTTGTGGGAGGGGAGACTGGGAAAGGGAATAACACTTAAAATATAAGTAAAGAAAATAGCTAACAAAAATATTTTTAAAAATACATAAAATAATTAGGTAGTGGCCTTTTTAAATCTCAGTATTCACTCTAAATTTCATTTAATAATTAACAGGGTATGGAAGGTGAGATGTATTTATTTGTTTATTTGTTTATTTATTTATTTATTTACTTATTTATTTAAAGCTTGGGAAAGTTTTCCAAAATTATCTGGATATTTACTTGACAACTTAAATTTTTTTCTAGGTTTTTAAGTTTAAAATTATTTCCTAATAAAAATATAACCATTAGACTGGTATTTTAAAATTATTCATCAATGTTTTAAATTTTTATTTTGGTTAATTTCTCTTTCTATTCCCTGGATGGCCTAGACATTGGCAATTTTATACTTTTTAATTTTTTTCCGTATTTGATCATAAAGACTTTTTTTATTTATTTCTGTATCCCATCCCCCTCCCTCTGGTTCTGTGAGGGTGTTCCCTCCACCACCCTTCGACCCACCCACCCACTCACCCACTCCTGTTTCCCCTTCCTGGCATTCCTCTCCACAGGACAAGGGCCTGTCCTTCCATTGATATCCCACAAGGATATCTTCAGCTACATTTGTGGCTGGAGCCATGGGTTGCTCCATGTGTACTCTTTGGTTGGTGGTTTAGTTCCTGGAGGTCTAGTTGGTTCATATTCTTGTTCCTCCTATGGGGTGGCAAACCTCTTCAGCTCCTTCAGTCTTTTCTCTAACTTCTCCATTGAGGACCCTGTGCTCAGTCCAATGGTTGTCTGAGAGCATCCACCTCTGTATTTGTCAGGTTCTGGCAGAACTATATCAGGTTCTGGAGACAGCTATATCAGCCTCCTGTCAGCAAGCACTTCTTGGCATCTGCAATAGTGTCTGGGCTTGGTGACTGTATATAGGATGGATCTCCAGGTGGGGCAGTCTCTGGATGGCCTTTCCTTCAGTCTCTGCTCCATTCTTTGTCTCTGTATCTCTATTCTCTTTGGATATTTTGTTACCCCCTCTAAGAAGGACCTAAGTATTTGTCTATCTTCTAGAGCTTTGTGTGGTCTGTGAATTGTATCTTGGGTATTCAGAGCTTTGGGGTTAATATCCACTTATCAGTGAGTGCATACCATGTGTGTTCTTTTGTGATCAGGTTACCTCACACAGGATGATATTTTCTATTTCCATCCATTTGCTTAAGAATTTCATGAAGTCATTGTTTTTAATAGCTGAGTAGTACTCCATTGTATAAATGTACCACATTTTCTGTATCCCTTCATCTCTTGAAGGACATCTGGGATCTTTCCAGCTTCTGTCTACTATAAATAAGGCTGCTATAAACATAGTGGATCATGTGTCCTTGTTATATGTTGGAGTATATTTTGGGTATATGCCCAAGAGTGATATAGCTTGGTCCTCAGATAATACTATGTCCAATTTTCTGTGCAACCACTAGACTGATTTCCACAGTGGTTGTCCAGATTGCAATCCCACCAACAATGGAGGAATGTTCCTCTTTCTCCACATCCTCACCAATATCTGCTGTCACCTCAGATTTTGATCTTGGCCATTTTGGCTGGTGTGATAGCAAAAACTATTCTCAATAATAAAAGAACTTCTGGGGGAAATCACCATCCCTGACCTCAAGCTGTACTACAGATCAATAGTGATAAAAAAAAAAGTGCATGGTATTGGTACAGAGACAGAACAATGGAACGGAATTGAAAACCCAGAAATGAACCCATACACCTATGGTCACTTATCTTTGATGAAGGAACTAAAACCATCCAGTGGAAAAAAAGACAGCATTTTCAACAAATCGTGTTGGTTCAACTAGCTGTCAGATTGTAGAAGAATGCAAATTGATCCATTTTTATCTCCTTGTACAAAGCTCAAGTCCAAGTGGATCAAGGACCTCCACATAAAACCAGATATACTGAATCTTATAGAAGAGAAAGTGGGGAAGAGCCTCAAGAATATGGGCACAGGGGAAATTTTCCTGAACAGAAAACCAATGGCTTATGCTCTAAGATCAAGAATTGACAAATGGGGTCTCATAAAATTGTAAAGCTTCTGTAAGGCAAAGGACACTGTCAATAGGACAAAACGGCAACCAACAGATTGGAAAAAGATTTTTACCAATCCTACATCTGATAGAGGGCTTATAGTCAATATATACAAAGAACTCAAGATATTAGACTCCAGGGAACCAAATAACCCTATTAAAAATGGGGTACAGAGCTAAACAAAGGATTTTCAACTGAGGAATACTGAATGGCTGAGAAGCACCTAAAGAAATGTTCAACATCCTTAGTCATCAGAGAAATGCAAATCCAAGAAAAATTTTAAGAACATGTTTTAGCAGGGAGAGAGAGAGAAAGAGAGAGAGAGAGAGAGAGAGAGAGAGAGAGAGAGAGAGAGAGAGAGAGAGAGAAAGAGAGAGAGAGAGAGAAGAAAGAAAAAAGAAAAAAGAAAAAGTTCTTAACCCAATGTTTTCTGACTAAAATAAAATCATTTACCATCCTAGCATGGTCAGACAAAACAAATACATTTTTTTTTGCAGGAATCAATTCTGCAAAAATTTTAATTGAATCAATCCTGAACCAACCACTCTTTATGCTTGAGGCCAATAGGAAAAGAATGCAGCAATCCATCCCAGCTCTGCTATTTACTAGTTTCTGAACCTGAACTAATCATTTAAATTCCAACCTCTTATTTTCCTTTTTAGTAAAATGGGCTCATAATGATAGCCACTTGGAGGGGTCTTGTGAGACTGAAATGAGCAATTGAAGGTCCAGGACACTGTCTGCACATCCTCAGGGCTGAAGGAATGTGGGTCTTTCCTGTTTGCATCACTCAGGGAAGGGTTTCAAATGATAGCTCCCGGAGGCTCTCCTGAGTCTTTCCTCATGCCATGCTGTGAACAGTTTTTCATTCTTCCTGTTGGTTTTCCATGAAGTCCCTTTAAATTGTGCAGTGCACGTTAGCAGTTGAAGAAACTCTCTACCTTTCACGCTTTATCAAAAAGAACAACTGCTCTCCTTAGAGCAGTTGTAAGCTAATGTTTTTTTTGCCTCCCTGAAAAAGGAAATCTTTAACACCCCCCACACCCAACACTACTGGAAGTAAAAGCAGCAAAATGTAATGTTGGGGTGTTTCAGAATTTGTCATGAGCTCAACAAGTCTCTCCATTTACAACCAATTATACATGTAATGTTTATAGACATGATTTTATACTCTAGCAGTTTTTCCTGTTGAAAACAGATATAAGTTGCCTGGGGAGAGTTAAATAACTAAAGTGATTGCCATGGACTATCTGGGACCTGCATAAAAAAATCCAGGCTTGGTGGAATGCCTTGCTATCCCAGCACTAAGGAGGCTAGTTGATTCTTGCAGGTCACTCGACAGTCATCATGGACAATTTGTGAAGGCTTTGTCCAGAGAGAAACCTCATCTGAAAGAACAGAGTGTATAGCATCTGAGTAAGAATCACACTTGAGGTTGTCTTTAGGCTCCCAGCCATGCACACATGCATACATGTACATGCACATGAACACATGTATTTACACACAAACATACCTATATACACACAGGCACATAAAGAGAAAACCAATGCAAAACATTAGCTATTGTTAAAGCGTCTGATTAATCTTTACTTTTGACTTGTTGTTCAAGAATTGAAATGTATAATTAACTTATTATGGAATATTTTCTTGGCTACTTGAAAATGTATATTGTAGCCCAACTATTTACCAATTAGCATATTTATTCTTTAATGATCCATCTTGCTTTGTTGATTTGAATTTAAGAAATAAAGAGCCAATTGGTGTGATGTTTAGAAAAATGTTCTAATAGACAGCTTTGTTGTTGTTAGTATTATTGTTTAGACATAGCTAGAAAATCAACATTACATTCATTATTAGCTAATTTTTTGGACAGGCTATTCATGTTTCCATTGCCTTTGAAAAGCCCAAATCATTCTTTACATTTAAAAGTATGCAAACAAACAAATAATAGCAGAAAGCAATACAGCAAATAATATTAAAACAAAACATAAAGTCACATTTCCACACAAACACACAAAAATTGGTGTGTCTTTTTGTGTTGTCCAATTACTCCTGGGGCCTTCCCTGGAGTGAAGTCAAAATTTATATAGAGAATGATAGTATATTATAGAAATTTGAAAAGAAGCAATTATAGATTGCTTCTTTCAGGTATTACTTTTTTTCTGTTTCTGCTTACCCCTTCTCTATGATTAGCTTTTGTCTGATTTGAACTTGTGCATGCTTCCACAGACTCTTGAGTAGTTTGGCTTTGGTGTTTGTTTGTTATTTGTCTGTTTGTGATGAGGAGAACACGAAGTTGGATAGAAAATAACTGAAGGAGGTAAAAAAGGGGGAAATGAACATAATGTATTGCTTGAAAAAGAAGTGCACCTCTACTTATTAACATAGGACCTGTGGACTGTCATTTGTTGTTTGTAGATAGAGACCATTCTGCAAAATATCACCAGGGAGACGTGGCAGCACACTGGAAATCTCAAGTGTCATGTGTTCCATTATAGTCATCATTTCGCTAGTAGTATGGGAAAGAACTTAAAATTGAGAACTTATTTCATATCTACCCAAACTTATCATACAGTATAAAGAACACAGAAGCATGATTGTATTTTTATTACTATTATCATGAAACTGGATTGAGCGAATTTGGTATGTATGATTTCAATGCTCAAATAATCATCTAAGAGGCCCAGGAAAGTATTGATATCCCACTAGTAAATAAACAAAAAGTACTTCCCTTTGGAATTATTTGAGCAACAAGCTCGAGTTTGTTTTTTTACTTCTATGTCTTCCATTTGTCTGGAGTTTGTGATTTCTGTCTGTTGTGTGTCTATATGCCTTTCCAGGCTTACAGTGATCAAACTGTCCATCTGCTGTGTCTTTTCTGATGTGTGAGTCTGTCTTGTTCCCACATCTTCCTGATGTCTCACTGTCCCTAACAAAGGACTTTGCTCTGTATTTATTATGCAGCACAGAAAGGATCACATGGGGGAAGGCATAGCTGATAATTTATAGAGAATTTTAATTGAGCTTTAGAACAAATTAAGTCATTTATTCAAACTGAACCAGTAGCAATATATAAAGTAAAGTATAAAGCTTGAGAAAAATGTGTTATCCTTAAGAAGAAACAATATTAAGAAACAATATTAGTCACATGTGGTGGCATATGCCTATAATATCAGCCTTTTGAGGGCTGAAAAATAAACCTGGAGTTCAATATCACCCTCATCTACATAAAGAAGGTAGAGGACATGCTAGAGTGCATGAAATCCTGCATAAAAAATTGCTATGCATGTATATGAACATACATAATACATATGTATAAACATATGTAAATGTAACAGACACACACTCATAAATACATACCACATTTAAGGTAAAAACACTGCATTCTTTGAAATAGTCCTTATTTTTGCTTGCCTAGAACACGTATATGCATAGACAACCTAAATCTATCTTTAGATGTGTTAATGCCTTCACAGCTGAAGGTCTTTACATTCATTGAAGTACAACCCTTACACTAATCAATTCTCTTTACATGGCAACGTGAATACAACAGACATGAAAAGACACTTGTATGAGGATCATCTGTAGTGATTTTAAGATCAACACTGAAAGTTCATTCACAGAATTTGATAATGGTCTAACTTTGTTAGCACACAGTATACTGTACTAAAGAAAAAAAGATTTTCTAAGAATCATGGACATTTCTAAGAGGACTGATGGAGTGATGCATCAGTAGACAGGGATTTTATGGGACTGAGACTCTGGCTTGGAAGCCAAACACCAAGCACAATACTTGAGTTTGTGTATATTTAGGATTTGGTATTAGACTGCCTTTGTACAACCTGAGTTGCTGTCCGTGAAGAACTGGAGATGCTTGATTTGGAGAAGAAAGAAAATATCTTAGAATTATCTCTCAAAAAGTAATTCTACATAAGTTTACATAATAGTTTTATTACATGAATATGGATTGAAACAAATACAAATATGGTGAATCTAGCTTTCAAATAGATAAACTTGAAGAATTGTATAATCTGAAATAAAAGGAGATACAATGTGCATGTGAAGTGCCCATTCAGTTATGCACATTACAAGAAGTGGAAATCTAGGTTAACTGCATGGCTCTTATTTCCAGAAAGATAGGAGATAGTAATTTATTTCTTAGTGCTATATTCTGAAAGAAACTTTTGAAAAATGAGAAGTGATTTTATTAATAATATGCCCTCCCACTTCTAGTAATGGAGAAATAGATTATAGCGAGTCTGAAAAATAAAAATAAGATAGGTCTATTTCTAGAAACCTGAAAAATATATCTCTTGGTGTCAGTCTTTTGGTATATTATCTCCTTTAGATTAACAAAGCTATGGAAGAGAAGCAGGAACCTGCTACCTTCCAGGTTTATATCCTTCATTGATTAGGACTGAGCAACATAACATAAGTGACTTCTCTTATTAAAAAGAATGAATGGATGAATGCTGACAATAATCATGGTGATGTCACTCAACGAAAAGTATCCTCCTCATCGGGTTTGTGACTATCATAAGGATACATTTCATGTGTCTATTTACCAGTCTTCCTAGTCAGGAGCTCATTCAAAGGCCATCTCAGAGAAAATCAAGCCTGATTATATATTTATCTTTTTCCAAGTGAGACTAAAGTAAGAACGTGTAAGTGGTTGGGTTGAAAACTCTTCTCTTTGGTCACATTTGTCTGTCCAACCCAAGCTGGCTTCAAATTCACAACCATTCTCCTACCTTAGCCTCCAGAGGGCTAGTATTACAGGCAAGGGCTATCACTTCTAGATAATTGTTTCGTGTTTTCTATTGCAAGCATACCAGAGTAGTAAAGTTGAAATTCCAGAGAATCAATTCAGAGAGTTCAGAAGTAAAGAATAAGAGGCAGAGGGAGCTACTGTGCTTCAAGATTCATCAACTCCAAAACCCAGGGGACAGGATGAGGTCCATGGAATGGTTTAACCAATCTTCCCTAATTAGCACTTGTTAATTGTATTGACAAACTCACTCTAGAGGCTAGGTAGCAAATTATTTTACTTTACATCCTTAAGAACCTTGAATGTCCATATTCTGTAAGTGTTACTTTTGTAATCATGAAAGTCAGGTTTTAAACAGTTTATAGCTGTCAATTGCTTCTACAATTTTCTTAGCAAGAAGAAACTTTTCATTCCTTCTGGAAGTGGCCTGTACACATTCTTAGCCGAATATTGATTCCTATTTAAAGATCTCTTAAATAGGATGTTCAAAAAATTTGTCAAATATTATGAAATTCTGCCTTAGAGAATATGCACTGTAGTTTTTCCCTTGGAGCATTTTCACTGTATGTATTTCCAGAATAGCCCCCAGAGCCCTGGGAAAATCTCAATGATATTTCATCATAACTATCAAAGTTAAGGCAGAACAATTACATCACCCTAATACACCTACCATTTTAGTGACCAAAGTCATGTTGTAAGATCAGTGGAGCTCTTCAAGGTGACCATGTAACACCCCAGAATGTCAGCCACTGTGCTTCAGTTTCCTTATTGCTAGGCTGTGCCCTTCTCTACCACTGCATGATGCTCTAGAATCCTTTGAATCTTTTTTTTAAAATACTTTTATTTTCTATATTCTTTGTTTACATTCCAAATGATTTCCCCTTTCCCAGATCCCCCCTCCCCATATGTCCCATAAACCTTCTTCTCTCCATCCATTCTCCAATCACCTCCCTCCTTTTTCTCTGTCCTTATATTCCCCTCCAACGCTAGATCAATCCTTTCCAGGATCAGGACCCTCTCCATACTTCTTCATGGGAGTCATTTGTTATGCGATTTGTGCCTTGGGTATTCAGGGCTACTGGGCTAATTAATATCCACTTATCAGAGATTGCATTCCATGTGTATTCTTTTGTGATTGGGTTACCTCACTTAGGATGATATTTTTCAGATCAAACCATTTGCCTAAAAATTTTGTGAATTCATTGTTTCTAATTGCTGAGTAGTATTCCATTGTGTATATATACCACATTTTCCGTATCCATTCCTCCTTTGAGGGACATCTGGGTTCTTTCCAGCTTCTGGCTATTATAAATAAGGCTGCTATGAACATAATGGAGCATGTGTCTTTATTGCATGCCGGGGAATCCTTTGGGTAAATGCCCAGGAGAGATATATCAGGGTCCTCAGGAAGTGTCATGTCCAGTGGAACCTGGTCATGTCCAGGTGTTCTGAGGAACCACCTGACTGATTTCCAAAGTGGTTTTGCCATCTTACAGCCCCACCAGCAGTGGGGGAGTGTTCCTCTTTCTCCACATCCTCACCAACACCTGCTGTCTCCTGAGTTTTTGACCTTAGCCATTGTGACTGGTGTAAGGTGAAATCTCAGGGTTGTTTTGATTTGCATTTCCCTAATGACTAATGATGTTGAGCACTTCTTAAGGTGCCTCCCAGCCATCCGAATTTCTTCAGGTGAAAATTCTTTGTTTAGCTCTGTAGCCCATTTTTTAATAGGGTTATTTGGTTCCCTGGGGTCTAACTTCTTGAGTTCTTTGAATATATTGGATATTAGCCCTCTATCAGATGTAGGGTTGGTGAATATCCTTTCCCAATTTGATGGTGGCCATTTTGTCCTTTTAACAGTGTCCTTTGCCTTACAGAAACTTTGTAATTTTATGAGGTCCCATTTGTCAATTCTTGATCTTAGAGCAAGAGCTATTGGTGTTCTGTTCAGGAACTTTTCCCCTGTGCCCATGTCCTCAAGGGTTTTCCCCAGTTTCTTTTCTATTAGTTTCAGTGTGTCTGGTTTTACATGGAGGTCCTTGATCCATGTGGAGTGGAGTTTAGTACATGGAGATAAGAATGGATCAATTTGCATTCTTCTGCATGCTGACCTCCAATTGAACCAGCACCATTGTTGAAAAGGCTATCTTTGTTTCCCCTGGATGTTTTTGGCTCCTTTGTCGAAGATCAAGTGACCATAGGTGTGTGGATTCATTTCTGGGTCTTTGATTCTATTCCATTGGTCCACTTGTCTGTCACTGTGCCAATACCATGCTGTTTTAAACACTATTGCTCTGTAGTATTGCTTGAAGTCAGGGATACTGATTCCCCCAGAATTTCTTTTGTTGTTGAGAATAGTTTTAGCTGTCCTGAGTTTTTTGTTATTCCAGATGAATTTGTGAATTGCTTTTTCTAATTCTGTGAAGAACTGAGTCAGGATTTTGATGGGGATTGCATTGAATCTGTAGATTGCTTTTGATAAGATGGCCATTTTAACTATATTAATCCTGCCAATCCACAGGCATGGCAGATTTTTACATTTTCTGAGGTCTTCTTCAATTTCCTTCTTCAGAGACCTGAAGTTCTTGTTGTATAGATCTTTCACTTGTTTGGTTAGAGTCATACCAAGATACTTTATATTGTTCATGGCTATTGTGAAGGGTGCCATTTCCCTAACTTCTTTCTCAGCCTGCTTATCCTTTGAGTATAGGAAGGCAACTGATTTGCTTGAGTTGATTTTATAACCAGCCACTTTGCTGAAGTTGTTTATCAAACTCCAGTAGGAGTTCTCTGGTGGAGGTTTTCGGGTCACTTAAGTAGACTATCATGTCATCTGGAAATAGTGATAATTTGACTTCTTCCTTTCCAATTTGTATCCCCTTGACCTCCTTATGTTGTCTAATTGCTCTAGCTAGAACTTCAAGTACTATATTGAAAAGATATGGAGAGAGAGGACAGCCTTGTCTAGACTCTGATTTTAGTGGGATTGCTTCAAGTTTCTCTCCATTTAGTTTGATGTTGGCTACGGGTTTGCTGTATATTGCTTTAACGATGTTTAGGTATGGTCCTTGAATTCCTGTTCTTTCCAAGACTTTTAGCATGAAAGAATCCTTTGACTCTTAAGGACATGCTTGCCACATGCTATGAAACTAGGTATTTCTTAGTAGAGAAGTTTATAAATACAACCTATCTGAAATAGGAATCAGATTACTCACCTATACATTTTTAAAGGAGGTGTGCTTGTTTAAATGAGATTGGCCCCTACAGGCTCATAAGTTTTCAAGCTTGGTTTCCAGCTGTGCACTGTTGAAAATAATTGCATAGCTCTGTGCCCCATTATTTAATAGGGTTGTTTGACTCTCTGGAGCCTAACTTCTTGAGTTCTTTTTATATATTGGATATTAGCCCTCTGTCGGATGTAGGTTGGTGAAGATCTTTTCCCAATTAGTTGGTTGCTGTTTGTCCTTTTGATGGTGTCCTTTGCCTTACCGAAACTTTGTAATTTTATGAGGTCCCATTTGTCAATTCTTGATCTTAGAGCATAAGCTTATTAGACTTAGAATCAGCATTGAAATTCGGGCGTGCCTGTAAATATGTTTCCAGAAATATTTAACTGAGAAAGGAAGACCTGTTCTGCACCTGAGCATGCCAGATCACAAGACGGAATAAAAATGGAAGTGAGTTCCTCGCCATCCCTTTGCCCATTGGCTGCAGCTGCTTCACACTTCTGCCCTCTGGACCTCCTCTAACCAGGGAGCCAAAACAAACTGTTTCTTTCTGAGGTTGCTTTTGGGAAGTGTTTTGTCACAATTATGAGTAAAGCACACAGGTAACACCCAGGCACCATAGAGGGCATGGGGGTCTGGCTCAGATTGGAGGAGGCAAATTCAAAAACCCTGAAATCATTCTATGTGATTTTCAAAGTTGGCATTGGTTTCTCATGGTTCCCAAACTTCAAGGATCAGATGCCTAATAACTTTCTTTTGTTTTGGGTCAACTCTTATGGAGTTTGGACAATGAAATGATGGAGAAATCCAGGAACAGTTACTCTGATAGCTTTTAAAGATGTGATTTTGCCAGCATTTTAATTATGCTCTTCCTACTTACGAGTGTTCCTAAATTATTTCACTCCTAAAAGGAGGTTTTCCTATTTAGCAAATGAGATAAATATATATAGTTTTTAGAAAAAAGAGGACCTAGTTTATGCTAAGCAACAATCACAGTGACCTGCTCAGTATAAGCGTTTTGTAAACACTGACTATTATTATTAAGAGTTATAAACTTGGCTATTTTAACTGCATCGTTCTAAATGTACTATTAGTATCTACATCATAAATTGTGAAAATTAAATGAATTAATAAATGTAATGCATTAGGAAAAAAGCCCTAAAGCTATCATCGTTATTATTATTTAACATCATGCTTTAGGAATATAATCACTGACATTTCAAAAAATGTTCACAATACACTGCTATGTTTTAAAAAGTAGTAAACGAATGACCAGCCATAACCTCCTTGCAGTTTTATAGACACTTCAAGTAACATGGTGTTCAGAGAAATTTAAACGAGTACTCTGAGAAGTTGCTATCAGCTAATGGGAGAAACAGCAAACCACCTCTATGAAACATGACCCTGTTTGGAAAAGGACACCAGAATGGCCTTTTAATTTTACTCATTATAGAAAATGACCATCATCATTGACTGCTCCACAGCTCTTGAGTAGCTACCCTTAGGGGATTCTCCGTTATAGACTGCAGGACTGACTTTAAGAGCAATGATGTCTGGTGCCTATTTAATTATCCACTTTGGCATCATAATTCTTTTATGATATGAAGACTATCTTCAGCCTCAGGCGCTGGAAAGAGGTTCTGTCTACTTTTGAGGGGCAGTGGACTAAAGCATGGAGGACTTGCTCTGAGAACAATGAAGAAAACCATGTAAGTAGGAGAAGCAAGGATCTCTTCAACTAAAAGTGAAAGAGATGCCTCAGTGTTGAAAAGAGAATAAAGATGAGGCCATTATTGTTTAAAATGTAGGGAGAATTTGGGAAGAGTCTGGGAGGAGAAAAATATGATAAAAATTTATTATGTGAAAAAAATTAAGTAAAAAATTTATGTCCTGTTCTTGAATCTAAACATTAAATTGGGAAAATTTGAGGCTTCATTGTAAATAATTTATGATACATAAAGATTTTAGAAACATAAAGATTGACAGGCAGACAATTATGGAAGAATATCTAGATTAAATGTCAGCATTCTGAAATGCTGAAGACATTGATTTAATTTTCCCGGACAAATTGAATTTGAAAAAAGAACTCAGCGATCATGAAAGATGATATACAAATATTATATGGTTGAAACTATGTTCGTCAACTATATTTTAAAATCCTGTCTTCGCTGTAACTGCTCCACTCCAGATATCCCCATGGCTCCCAAGGACCTCCTAAAACCCTTCAAAGGACTCCATTTACATTTGAAATAAAACAGAGACTTCATGTTCTGACATTTAAAACTATCCAGACCTATTTCTGCATACTTCAAATCTCATCGCCATACTCACACTCACTGATCAATTCAGAGCCCAGCTTTAAATAAGCAAATGTTCCCTCCTGCCTCTGGGACTTCACACATCTTGTTGGAATACTTTTGCTCAAGATCGGTGCTTTTTAGTCTTTCTTTTTTTCATTTTAGCCCCAGTTCAAATGTCAAGTTCTCTGGGCAGCTTTTCTTAATTATCATTTCTAAGGTGACTCAGTAGGTTAACTTTTACTGGGGTTCAAAGCATTGTGCAGAACTAGAGAATTTCTGCCTTGTTGTCTGGGAAATGTTGTAGGAAGTGTAAGTCAAGCAACTGAGATTCTCCACTGGAATGCAGAGTAAGTCACAGCTTAAGATACTATGTTTTCTATATGCTGATTATTATGAGACTCTTGACTGCATATTGAAAAGTAGAACCACTGACAGTTGCTCAACATGAGTAATGGTCTTTATGTTAGAGTTTATCCTTTTCATCCCTTTCAAGCACAGGAAAATAATATCTTATTGAGGTATATATACTTCTAAAATAAATATCTCTAAATAAATAGATCTATAAATGAATGATGCATACAGAATAGGAAGATACATAAATGCAAACATACACAAGTCACAAATAGATAGGCAGATAGATAGGTGACTGATAGATGATAGGTAGGTAGACAAGATAGATATAGATAGAAATAAAAATTAGAAAATGGTACATATATGTCTTACATATATAATTAAAGATTGGGGGAGAAATAACTCAGTCTGTAGTGTACTTTATGTCTAGGTGTTACAGTTCATTATGTGAAGGTGTGTCTCTGTATATGCAATTGTTAATTCTGTACCATGAGAGCTTTAAATACTAGTTGGATATTGGTATTATTATTTCTATGGCCCATCACCATTCTCATGCTTTGCAAATATTTGTTCCCTCCTCACCTAAGACAATCTAGAATTGTATGTGATTGGATTTAATAAAGATTTGAAAGTCAATAGCTGGGCAGAAAGTGGAAGGTGAACTTCTGGGCAGAGGCAGGGAGTCTGAGAGAAGAACAGAGATGTAGGAGATTCATCAAAGGACACAATCTAGCCAGTGGAGCAGAGAGGTAGGACTAGCTGCATGGCAGAATGTAATGCCAGGTATAGTCAGGATAAAGTAGTAGGCAGACTGCTCAGCTAAGTCCTAAGATTTAAAATATTAAAAAACCTCTGTGTTTATATAGCTGGGAGTCCATGATATCCTGTTATATATGAGAGAGGACCTTTGCTTTCTACATAATACCCTCTTATGAAGTTGGACATGGTGACATATGTTGGTAATCACATAATTAGGAAGCAGACACAGCTGGACTTGCTGGCTAGCTAGCGGAATTGAACCAAGAAGGCCCCGCTCCCAGTTAAGAGTACTTACTTCCAAATATTGAATGGTTGTACCAAAGATATGACACCAAAGCTGACCTCTGTCCTCACCTCATGCACTCATTCACACACAGAGATAAAAATAAATAGATAAAAAGTAAATTAAAGTTCAGAGTAGACCATGACTGAGGAAGAACATCCTGAGATGGTCTTCTGGCTTCAACACACATATGAGCACATATGTATGCACACTTCCCCACACAGGAACATGCGCACCTGTGCACACCAAAGCACATACAAGCTCATATAGACACAAGTGGGATCATTTATGAAGGGACAAGAACTATAAAATGTAATGTAATAAGTACCACAAAAGAGTGTATGAACTGAGAAATTAGTGTTCTTATCAATTGTACATATGCATGTCTTACAGTCCAACCAGATCTGTCCTAAATATATTCTCATGAATGAGAAATTCTTAAGACTTTTTACTGAAGTCTATCTTCCATTGACAGGGAGTTGGAGTCAATTGAAGCATCCTTCAGTTTAGAAGAAATGACACCAGTAGAATACAGAATAGCCTGAGTTGCCATGGAAGAACGTACACATGGAACGGTCTTAAGCATCTAAATAAAGGGAATAAAAAAATAAAATGAGAGCATTTCATGGTACCATTAGAGTAAATATACATTTCACAAAGACACAACGCATGTTTCATGAGAACACAAATCCTAAAAGCTAGGCAGCAGGGTAATTGAGATGGGAGGAGGATGGATGTGAAAAGTAGGTTTGACAAAATAAACAGGTGAAAATGTAAATAAAGTATTTACATTCTCCATTATATAGGTGGTAGAAATAAAGACAGAGAACCCTAAGCTTGGGTTTAACTAATCTGATCATTGGGTCTTGATGTTCGGAAGAGGAAGAAAGCAGACTTCATTCGACCTCCTTTGGCAGGTGGTTCAGGGCTCTGACTCAAGGGCTGCAGTGAGACGTGAATTGGTTAACTGTGCGAAGATCCATAAGATAAATGAGGAGAGGATAGCGTACCATTGGCTCAGTACTGTGTCCATCTTTCTTGCAGCACTACAAACAAGACAGTGACACATTGATTTACAGTAAAAGGGCCTATCTCTGCAACCAGAAGGGTTGAAACTTGATTTTTCCCCCCAGTGAAAGCGAATCATTCTTTTAAGAAATTCTCTGAACATCTAAAAGGAGTCTTTGGGAAAATAAGTTGATAGAGTAGGTGATTTCTTCATGTGTCTCCTCAAACAGTCTCATCACTTTCAGCTTTTTAAAGCTATTTTTCCTACCTTACCTGGTCCACCTGCCACTGGTCAATTTTCCAGCAGACGATCCTGAAATGGAGAGATAGCCATCAGCTGTGTCACTAGCGTGAGTGTCCCTAAGGCACAATGAATAATATATAGCATCATTATTATGTCTTAGAAAAGCTATGGATTGGGGCTGGACTGTGGAGAGATGAAGGCAGAGAGTTTGGGATGAAACCCAGAGGAGATTAGAATTTTTAGAAAAATAATTCATTCCTGTTCATTAACAAAATACTATCTTGGGAGCCATCTAACGCAATGATCACTTGGTTACCTCAGCTCTAACAAGGAACTGACCTTTCTATCCAGGAATTCAGTTGTATTCAATTAATACCTTTTGTCTGATTACATGAATTTCATATAATTTCTACTTTGAAAAAAAAAAGAAACTTTTAGCTTCTTCATCAAGAGACCAGTTTTAGAGCTAAAACTAAAGTGTCTCAGATTTTGACAGTTTCCAAAACTCTTTCTTTAGAAATCTGAAATAACATCATTAAACATCTTGATAAAAGTATTATATTTATTGCATTAAGAAAATACAATGTTTTCTATTTATTTGCTGGGAGATAGAAAACATCCATTGGAGGAATATACAATGTGTCAGCAAGCTGATCTCCAGGGCTTTAGATTCAATGTACTCGGGATAATAAAATGCAACTGTTTGATTATTCTTTTATGCCTCTAACATTTATGTGGGTGGATAAAGCTCATAGCTATGAGGATCTAATATATCAAGGTATGCTGAGTGTTGTAAAATATCACATAGATATTATGATATAAGGATTCCCTCAACACTGCTCTGATAGAACTGAAATATCAAACCTTACAACAAAGATATATACTTCAAATTATATTGAAATATGTTAAGAAAGATGATACAGTAGCAAGCTAGAGAAACTAACCTGGGTACAAAATAGAATGCAATGAAATTTGCTTCTGACAAGCAGTCTAGAATAGCCCATGAGAAATAACATGTGAGCAGGAAATCTGAGCACCTAGGGTGGCAGTCAACTGAGTAGCATGTCAGTCTGTGGTAGCAACACCAAAATGGTCAAGGCAATGACCATATAGTGTATATATTTGGGAAAAAAGATTTCTCTCTCTGTCTCTGTCTTCTCTCTCTTCAGTCTGTCTCTGTTGTGTATCCTCCTGTATGTGTGTGGGTGCACATGCCCCTTTAAAGGCTAGAACTGTGTCACTTTTCACCTTGTTCCCTTGAAACAAGGTCCCTCATTGCACATGGAGCTAGACAAGAGGATAGAAACCTCTAGGAACACTCCAATCTCCTTCCCCAACAGCGATGAGCTTACAGGTACCATGATCGAATTTTACATGACTGTTAGGGATTTAAACTCAGGGCCCCAAGCTTGCTCAGTAAGTGCTCTTACTGAGCCATCTCCTGATCATGGAACACACACTCATACTGAAAATGCAGGACACAAGAGCCAGGTCCTGTCTGTGGAAGTCCTAATTTTTATTCCCAGGGACCTGGGTTTGTGCTGTGGAAAAGGTTCAGTCTTACAAATTTATCAACAGGATAGCAGACGTGTCTCTGCTTCTTGAATAAAGGCAAAAATGAGTTTTTAGGAATAGAATGTATAGATGTTAATTACTTAGGGATTTCAAAATTTTCCAAGACAATGGAGCAGTGCCTTCAGACACCACCTCAGGATTATATTTTGAGACATACTCATGTTCACCCTTCTCTTTTTCTTTCCATTCCACCTGCTCGACTACAATCAGGCATTTAATTTGAAATAATTCGGTTTGTAATGGTAGTTATGAATGAACAAAATGAAAAGATGTAGACCTTAACCACCATAAGAACCATCTTGACAGCGTTCTTAAAGAGGGACCCTTCTGTTCGAAAAGTGTTACTTATGAAAAAGCAAATACATTAAATCAAGAAAGACTGGGCTCTGTTGCAAGAGAATGTTGTGGGCATGAAAAAACTCAGAACTATAAGCTTTCAGTGTTTCCAATAACTGCTTATAAGCCATAGCCAAAATAAGATAAAAAATAAATGAAGTTAGAAAACAAATAAAAGCTGAAAGTCCCTTGCACATTATCAATTCTGTACAGACCCATCAGCATATTCTGACTGATTTCACAGGGCTATAGTAGAAGAGGAAGAGTTCTGAGTGTAGTAGCTAGACTTTCAACACTGTATTATAGGAATCATGACTACAAGGTGAAAGAGCAGGACTCGTAGGCTCCACTCAGAATCTTTTATGCATAAAACACCAACAGCATCCCATGGGCAGAAGGGAAGTGATGTTCAACTAGAACCAGCCCATCAAACTCATATTAATGCTCCCTGGAGTAAAATGCAAGTGGATGAGAAAAAGATCATCAGTTGCCCACAGAAACAATCCTTTCTAGAGTGTGTGTGTGCAGCAAGAAAGATGGAAAGCTGAGATGGATGTGAGGAGTCCTCAGAGTGTCAGTGAGGAAAGGAAGAGTGGAAGCAACTGTGCAGAGATGCCGTGTGTGTCAGTGATGAGGAGTATTAGGTAAAAGGGCTCAAATGCTGTAGGAATGGTAAACAGGAGAATGCCATAGCTCGTCACCGACAGTGGTCACTGGTGGTATCATCTGATATACTTTAAACTTCAACAATGCCTGTGCTCTGTCAGCGTTGGTCTCCAAATGACAGGATCACAGGAGCACTAGAAAACACTTCATCTGTATCACTTTGCCCTCTGCTTATCCACTAGTGTGATGGAAGAGGACAAAGTTGTTCAGGAAGCTGGCGTTGGGAAATGAAATTAAGGCCTTCCAGTAAGACTTGCTCTACTGACCAAAATTATGGTCTTGAGACCTGTCCTAGTTAACAAAGCTCCTCATGTACTTAATTAGTGGGCAGGGAACAGTATTTGCAAAGGGGGATTTCCTGTGCCGTAAGCTCCTCTCTGGCAATAAGTTTTCTTCAAAGGTATCAATTAGTGACCTGCAGCCACTAAGTGGATCTCTCCTTCCATCTTTCACTAAATGACCCCTAAATTTACAATTGCTATAATCAACCACTGTGCTATATACATAGTACTTAGGGCTGTCTTCCTATGATATTTGTAAATTACTCGTATGCTAGCATTATGTATTTGAATTCAGGCACTCCAATTTAAATTTACCAACAGCATCCCTTCACCCTATATTATAATGTCAGACAGGTCACTAATAAAAGGCAACCGAACAAAACACATGTTTGAAAGTAAATGTACGCTTTTAGGAACAAATAAAAAGGCAGTGGTTTTTCTAGCTCACGTGGACACAAAACCAGAAAACTGAAACATGGCTATGGTATCATTTAAAATTAAAACAAATCTGTGCAGCTAAATAGCATCTGATGAATTGAAATGACTATGACCATATCTAATTGTACAAGAGTTTTAAAATGAGCCCCCTCAACATTTTGCAGAATTCATGAACAGCTTAGAGAAGTCCTGTTCACTTTTGATAAGGAAGCCTACAAAACAGCCAGTGCTTCCTTTCCATTAGTGCTTTATTCCTTTTCAAAGAAGCCAATCCTGACATAGGGGAGAGCTGATAAGAAAAGACAAATCCAGTGGGGCGTATGAATACTTAGATTATTAGGCAACAAGCAGTCAGGCTTACTGTGTGTCTCACTATAGCTTTAATTATGGAATAATGATGGTGATGGAGGAAGATGATAACAGAGAGCAGGAGGAAGAGGAGGAAGAGGAACACCTATTTGTTAATTTCTGCTATCACTGCAGGCGTCTTGTGTTAGCCTCACCATAACTCTCTAAAATATATATTACAGTGTGTTATTCCAGTAGATATTATAGGCGCTAGGTTTCAGGGTGTTAGATTCCATACACTGTGACCATTTATTATCTAAATCATCATCATCATCATCATCGTCATCGTCGTCGTCGTTGTTGTTGTTGTTGTTGTTATTACTATTGAAGTACCTCTTCTCCTCACTGCATGGATGTAGTTTATACGTTATTGTTCTCAGAGAGTGCAGTTGCTGTGGAGTAGGAAGTGTATCTTGTCTCCCTCTTTAGCCCACCTGTGAGTCATGCTTTTAATTTTCTTTGTTTTCTTCTTTCCCTTGTAGATAACTTTTAAGTCATAGAACCAAATCATACTCAGTTTTCTAAATTTGAGCCAAGGGAAGAAAACATGCAACAAATACCATATATGCACTCACACATGGGTGCTATAAAGCACCACTTTTTTTTTGTTATTCCCATTTTTTATAGTTTTTTTCTTTTTTTTATTCGATATATTTTTTATTTACATTTCAAATGATTTCCCCTTTTCTAGCCCCCCACTCCCCGAAAGTCCCATAAGCCCCCTTTTCTCCCCCTGTCCTCCCACCCACCCCTTCCCACTTCCCCGTTCTGGTTTTGCTGAATACTGCTTCACTGAGTCTTTCCAGAACAAGGGGCCACTCTTCCTTTCTTCTTGTACCTCATTTGATGTGTGGATTATGTTTGGGGTATTCCAGTTTTCTAGGTTAATATCCACTTATTAGTGAGTGCATACCATGAGTCACCTTTTGAGTCTGGGTTACCTCACTTAGTATGATGTTTTCTAGCTCCATCCATTTGCCTAAGAATTTCATGAATTCATTGTTTCTAATGGCTGAATAGTACTCCATTGTGTAGATATACCACATTTTTTTGCATCCACTCTTCTGTTGAGGGATACCTGGGTTCTTTCCAGCATCTGGCAATTATAAATAGGGCTGCTATGAACATAGTAGAGCATGTATCCTTATTACATGGTGGGGAATCCTCTGGGTATATGCCCAGGAGTGGTATAGCAGGATCTTCTGGAAGTGAGGTGCCCAGTTTTCGGAGGAACCGCCAGACTGATTTCCAGAGTGGTTGTACCAATTTGCAACCCCACCAGCAGTGGAGGAGTGTTCCTCTTTCTCCACATCCTCTCCAACACCTGCTGTCTCCTGAATTTTTAATCTTAGCCATTCTGACTGGAAAGCACCACTTTCTCTCAGGCAGAGTAGTATCAAGGTCCCTAGGGTCTGTGAAGGATGGAAGAAAGGAGGTGACAATGGGGGCTGATGAGGTGTGGTTCCTGACCAGGAATATGTCTGGTGACTGGAGTTCACTTTGCACTTTGCTGCTGTTGTTTTGGTTTAGGTCTTCCGGAGAGATTATTTCCACTGTGTAGCTTAAGATGGCCTGGAGCTTAATATAGAGCAAAGTGGCTTGCACCTCCTCTGCCTCCCTGGGCGATGGAAGGGAAATCTGTTTTGCTCTATGCTGCTCTTGCTCTCCCACACAGAGAAGAGATGGATGGAGAAATCTGAAGAAGCCCCCTAGAACGAGCAGGTGGCCATTTCGAGAGGAATCTACATGCCGTTGCTTGCTCATCGCACAGTGTTTAAACTTTCACAACCCTGCAGCCCATCGACAGGGATCGCTCTGTAGGAACCCATTTCCTTCTTCTTATGTAATGGGTGGGGGATGAATTCTAACTCACATGGGCTCCAGATAGACGCCTCAAATCTTGGCTGCGTTGTCTTACTGAGAAGAATGACAGCAAACGAAAACTATGCCATGAAGCATTTTTAAAATAAAACTTAACATTTGTAATTCATCTTTCAAAATTGTAAATTGGATTTGATTGCTCTTATATACATTACAGATAAGCTAATATAAGCTGAGACAGGTTACATATTTAAGATGTCATAGAACTGCTGTGTCTAAGCACCCTGTCCTTGCCTTATTTCTTCTATGAAGTATTGTTATTAATATCTTTATTCTACATAGTTCACCTTTTTGGTTAAAGGAATCAAAGGATATAGTGGGTGAAAGGTATTTTATAAACTGAAGTATAAAACATGGGTTGTTTTAGCTACCATAATTTGGCTGTAATAATCCATTATGATATTAATGCTTAGTTCCAGTGGTAGAGGTGACACATCATGAAACTGCTGCTCTTATAAGAAACAGAGGGAGAACTTACAAGCTGCTTGATGGCCCATTGGACCAGGATACTGAGTTCACAGTTTATTTTTGGAGGCAAGTCCCTCTTTCTTCCCTCCCACCTTTTCATAACTCGTTTCTTCATCTCCTTTTCTCTGTACCAGTTACTGGTTTAGTATTAAGGCTACAGTGACCTTAACTGGTTTCTCTCTCTCATTGTGGTTGAGTGTGTATGTGTGTATGTGTGTGTGTGTGTGAGTGTGTCTGCCTGTGCATGTGTGTATGCTTATGCATGTATGTGTGTGTTATATGTGATTGTGTGATGTGTATGAATGTATATATTGTGTGTAATCATGTGTATAAGTGTGTATGTGTGTGAATGCGTGTGAATGTGTCTCTCTCATTCTGTGTGTGTGTGTGTGTGTGTGTGTGTGTGTGTGTGTGTGAGAGAGAGAGAGAGAGAGAGAGAGAGAGAGAGAGAGAGAGAGAGATTGATTTTCATTTTTTCTTCAACTACAGAATACAGAAGTGAGGTTATTTATTTATTTATCCCTGTTATTCTTTCCAGAAATGATTTAGAGTACATAAGAGTTCAATTATTTACAATCTGTCTTTTATTATTCAAGATATGTACATGATAAAGAGTTCAGAAGACACTGCTGCCAAGAGTCTTACTCCTGCTTTAAACCAACTCAGTTGCTATGTCCTTGGACACATGATCATCATTTTAATAAAAAGGACATGGTGCCACTTAGTAGAGATCTTTTACATATCAAACAATGTATTGGGTTATTTATTGTCTCAGATACAAGTATTAATAACTTTATGGAGGAAATTTTATTACCCCCATTATCTGAATGAGGAATGAAAGCTCAAATTCAATTTTGGCTGACACCAAAGCCATCGACTAAGGGAATCTGATTTTGTTTGTTGTGAAATCATTCACTAGATTTAAACACTGATTTACTTCACAGTAGAGAACTGCTATAAGCCTATTGATGTTATACAGAGGTCATTTGCTCCCATTCCCTTCATAATTGCATGGTGTGTGTCATAATTTTTAGTTTCTTATTTTCTTGCCTGGGTTTTATTTTTATGTTCCCACAATGCAGCATCTTAAATTCCACATTTCAACCTCATTTGAATTATGAGAGTATGCCTTCCATATTCTCTCACTTTTATTCTTACCCCTTAGACGTCTGACAGGAATCTGATATAGCTGTTCCCAGAGAGGCCCTGCCAGTGCCTGACAAATACAGAGGGAGATGCTTTCAGCCAACCATTGAACTGAGCACAGGATCCCCAATGGAGGAGCTAGAGAAAGGACCCAAGGGGCTGAAGGGGTTTACAGCTCCATAGGAGGAACAATACTATGAATCAACCTGTACCCCCAGAGCTCCCAGGAAAATAAGCACCAACAAAAGAGTACACATGTCTCCAGCCGCATGGGTAGCAGAGAATGACCTGGTTAAACATCAGTGAGAGGAGAGGCCCTTGGACCCATGAAGGCTCATTACCCCAGGGTAGGGAAAGACCAGGTCAGGGAAGCCAGAGTGGGTGGGTTAGTGTGCAGGGGAAGCAGAGATGGGATAGGAGTTTTTTCAGGGAGGAGGGAACAAGAATAGGCCATTTGAAATGTAAATAAAGAAAATATCTAATAAAACATGTTCTGTTGATTAGACTTTCCCTACTATATAAATACTGCTTCCTTATAAATTGTTCACTACTTCATGAATGACATCTCCTCTATTTGAGTCTCTCTGGGATGCTCTAACAAAATACCATAAACTAGACGGCTTCATAAAAAGGAGAATTCTTGCAGTTTGTGGGAGAGATTAGAAAGTCTGGGATCAGGATTCTAGCAAACTCAGCGCCCGTGAGGGAGCCTGTTTCTAACAGAAGACACCTTCTAGATAGTAGCGTGTGGAGCATCTTGCTAGCCTCATCTATAAACACACAATCTCATCTATGTGTACTTTGACCTAATGACCTAATCCAAGTGCTCTCTGCTAAGGTATAAATTTCATATCCACGTTATGGCGGGCAAGGGTGGCATACACATTCTGAATATCACATCTACTTTGAATTGGTCACATAATCCCTTCATCATTTTCTGTGGTTTCCTTTGAGCCAATAATTCATTCAATTATTTTACAACATTTTGTACCCTTGTATTTCACATATTTTCATTCAATTGTAACTTTTTTGTTTTTCTGTTTGCCAAGAGGGACTTGCTTTGTGATCCCAGCTGACCTCAAGTCTCTTGCCTCATCCTTTCGAGTTCTAGGATGACAGGCTTGCGCAATCATGCCTGTCTTAACTCAGACCCTTTCAAATAGCAGCAGCTATTATTCTTTCAGATTCTCAAAGTTTCTGTGTATGTTTGTAGAAATATAGGCAGGTGTGGATATGCCTGTGGAGGTCAGAGGACAAACTCCACTGCGGTTCTTTAGGTACTAAATGCCATTGTGAGATGGACTTGTGCCCTGGCCTAGAAGTTGACATGTAAGTTAGGCTGACTTTCCAGAAAGCTGGAAGGATTTGAGTGGCTCTCCCTCCCCACTGGAAGCTCAGTGAGACACCCTGTCTCACAGAAAAAGGGAACATAATCAAGGAAGGCACCCAAAATTGAGTTCTAGCCTCTGTGCTCCCTGGGGTATCCCAGGCATGAGCATCCACACATAACTTTGCATACAAGCATCTAGATATAACTGTGCATACATATACAGACATGCACTAACACGTGCAACACACACACACACACACACACACACATACACACATACATGATCTACAGATATATGTAGAAAATTTTCCAGTTACATAAAAGACAACGTGAACGCAAACAAAAACACATAGTTTATTTTTAAATTTGGAACGTATTGTAAGTGAATGCAATCTCCAACTTGAGAAACAAAAGGGTTTGTCATTTTATAAAATATAAAAGCAGACATATTTTGTATAGTTGTCTTCTTTCTTTTCTACTCTCATTCTTACTGTAACAATTTGATTTCATCAAAATGGCCAGTATAATTTGATGTTATTTTCCATGTATCATGATAAATACTACTACCTGGCAATAGCTCTTTTTTTTTTTTTTCCATTTTGTCTAGATGAAGTGCTCAAATATCTTTTCCCATCTTGTAAGTTTGGAACCTCATTTCAAGGTGGAGTGAAAGTTTAGAAAGTTGAATTGTATCCAATTCAAAAACCCACCTGAGGTTATAAGAAGGATATGAGTCACCCACACTCTGGGCTGTGCATATTTATGAGTATCTAAGCCTAAATGGTTATTTGGTCGTTTGCCAAGAATAAAACTGGTTGCTTAAAAAAGTGTGTGGAAAATGCCCAAGTTTAGACATTTTTTTCCTGAAAATGACTCTTCTCCTCTCCATAGGCAATTTAATAAAAAGCTTTCACCTTTCACCCAGCTTTGGGTGTTTTCCCAAGAAATGCATATTTGGAGGATACTTATAAATGTTTCCTTCTTAGAGCTGCTTCTTCTTCAAGCAACACTGCTCACGGGAGCTAGCCTTGGCTTCATTAGATGTCTTTTCCTTTACACACTTCAAAGTGGTATTTGAGGAATAGTTTATTGCCCTTGCTTTCCTGAGTGCCCGGTCACAGCATTGAGAACACAACTCAAATGGCAGCTGCAGGTGAGGGATACTGGGAATAAACTTATTGGTTTTTATCCTGGGAGGATACAAGGATACTCCTCACCATTGGAAACTCATGCAGAATGAAGTTCACCCTTCCTTTTATGATTAGATTTCATTCAAAACCTTCACAGCAGAGGAATACTTGGATAGTATTTAACACTTTCCAGTATCTCCTATGCATTTAACACAACTTCGACCTTGCAGCATGGCAGAGACCGACTTGACCTTACAGATCTTACAGTTAGCATTGTAGGTTGGTGTGAAGGAAGGAACTTGAGGAGGAACTTAAGGCCTCAAGGGAAGCTACTGAATAGGAAAGTCTACCTAAGACTGTGGAATTGAAACAGAAACATTTAAATTGTATTAAACCATCAAAATAAGGTGTTTATCAATGTTGTAGTCTTATCTAATTAACACAGAACAAGTAACATAGGAAAAGTTTGAACTATCACTCACTGGCTTTGTTCTAGGTTGTCATTTATATCAGAAGTTTGGGGAACTCTTAAGGAGAAAAGCTTTTGGCATTCCAGAATGGCCAAACCAGGATGCCTCATTAGTCAGAGAACGATGAGAAATATCTCCCAACTGAAGACAACGCTTATACTCATGCAGTGCTTGGAACTGATAGGAAACCTACATTCTTGGCAGAATGAAAATTAGAGGATGAATTTCAGCAGCTACATCACAGCTGAGTGAGGTGGACTGAGGGAAGAGACAATCTTGGAATTCTGTCCAGACTTCTTGATAACCTCTCTACTACGCAAAGAAGACTTCAAGCGTCAGGGCCGCGGAGATAAGTATGGATGTGTTAGTTATATCCTATATAACAGATGGAATTTTCAGTGTGAGCAGCACTAACCTACCACAGACAATATACAAAAAAGAAAGCAGGATGTCAACACAATACAATAATGCCCAGAGTCTTCATGTAAAACATTCATAACATTCACTATGCCTTTCAAAGGAACTAATAATATAAGGAAATCTGATAACACAACTCACCCTTAAGAAAAAACACAATGAAAGTCAACACTATGGTTATAATGAGTAACAGGATAGAAAATCCCAGTGGAAATACAGATGTCATTAAAAAAAAGCAAGCCTTGAATTTATTAAGAAGGTTATTTGAAATTTTAAAATTCACTGCATGGCCTTAAGAGAAAAGTGAGGATGGAAGACTCATGAGTGAACTTGAAGACAGCTCCATAAAAATTTCTCAAGCTAAAACCCCAGAGGAAAATGACTAAGAGAAAATGGAAATAATCTCAGATGTCTATAGAGTAATAGCATCAGCTGGAATATGTGACTATCTACAGTCCCAGTAGAAGATGAAAAACAGAACAGTCAGATATCTGGATGAATAATGATCAAATTTGACCTTAATTTTGTAAAAGGTACTAATTTATGATTGTAGACACTTGGTGAAATTCAAGAAAGATAAATGCACAGGTAATCAAATTTCAGACTCCCATGGTTAATTGCTGAAGAAAATAAAGAGAAAACCTTACATGCAGCTAGCAAAACTGACACGTTTCCTGCAGAGGAACAGCAGTTCACATAACCTCATATTTCCTTCAGGATAGGAAGAGCAGAAGATAATGCAAAGGCTTTTAAAATGCCAAAAAGATTTTAGGATAAGAAGTTATAGAGGAGTAGAGAACCACAGAGCTTGACAACCAAGAAGCCAATAAGGAACTCACGAATCCAGGCAAAACTAAACATTCTTTCAGATGAAGGTCAGCTAAGGAAATGATGCGATAACCTTGTAATTCATGGCGAAATTAAAAGTAAGCTGTGTGCATACTGAGGCCAAGATGGTGGAGTGGTGGTGGCAAAGAGTTAGAGAAAAGATATACTTACATTAGTCCCTTAGGAAAAGGTTACAAGAAAAGTTGTTATAAAAGCAAAACTGGAAGAAAAGGAGGGGGAGGAGGAGGAAGAAGAGGAGGTGGTGTGGTGGTGGTGTGGTGGTGAAGAGATGGAAGAGGACAAGGAGGAAGGAAAAGAGGGAAGGGCAAGGAGGAAGAGGAGGAAGAGGAGGGTGGGGAGGGGAGGGGGGAGGAAGGAGCATTAGAGCCCAGGAACTGAAGACCTAGGACAACTGACTGGGATTTATTTGAGGAATAAAGTTCTGTTTTATAAACCCACAGAGACTTTGAGGTTTTCCTGTAAGAGCTCCATTTATCATAATTAATACAACAATTGTAACTTCCTTCCTTTTGATGAGAATCTGCCTGTGTGCACATGTTAGCCAGGATAAGGATCCTGTTCAGGCCTCTTAATTCTGTCATACTGTTTTGTGTTTACTTAGTACTTTGAGAATTGGGATAACAATTTAATAATTTCCTTTTTCATGTTTATCTTGTTAAATCAGTCCTGTGTATGGAAAGATGCAATTAAAATTTGTTGTTGATACAATGTAACAAAGCGAAAAGAAAATCTATCACATCTAAAACAATAATCTCAAAAGAGGCTTTCAATTTCACCATCATCATTAACAAGATGGTATTTTTTTTAATATTTACTTTCTTGGTGTAAAGAAAGTAAATGGTGGAAATAAAATGAAGCCTTAAGTTTCAAAACTACTGCAAAGAGTTATGTGGAAGGTGGGGGTCCTGTGCAGGCAGCAAATCCTTTCTTCAAAGGATACAATGTTTATTTCTTGCGAACAGAAAATAACCATTGCTATTCCTGTCAGTTATCTCTCCTAAATAATCCAAAGGTACCAACATTTTTTTAAGAAAAAGATACTTTTAGGCTCTGTAAAGAGATGAATATGAATGAAACTTAGCTAACTCACTACTCAGTGAAGTATATAAGTCAGGGAAGTTTGCTCACCCATTTGGTTTCACGAAAAAAGAAAAATTCAATCTTATTACTCAATAGGACTTAAACCACTTAAGTAGTGTCAGCAAAAAATGAAAGTTTAAATCCATGATAGAAATTAAATGTGGATTATCTTTACTTTTATTTTTTCAGTGATTAACCCCATATCCAACCAAGCACCTATAGCTTTCCAGTAAAAGCTAGTATTACTACTGCGTCAAGTATAAAACAACAATCCCACCCTCGCTACAGATCCCACCTTCTCTACCAATCCCACCCTCGCTACAGATCCACCTTCTCTTAGCGCTAGCTCACAGTCTGCCCACAGTAGAGGAAACTTTTAGTGAGAGTAGAGCAGAGACTCCTCTTCCAGTCTTACGTTATCTGCACTGGTAGCAAAGAAAATAATTTATAGGGCAATCCAAGAAAAAGAAAGTCTCCTCCCTCTAATGAAACAGTTAGGTCACTCTCATTTCTCTGCATCTCTCTCTCTCTCTCTCTCTCTCTCTCTCTCTCTCTCTCTCTCTCTCTCTGTCTATCTCTCAGTCTCTCTCTGTCTCTGTCTCTCTCTGTCTCCATATATATATGGAGGATTGTGTGTGTATAGGGAGTGCAGTATGGGGACAGATCTTTTGTACTGACCTAATTGCAAATGAATAGAAAAAAATGGGTATTCTGCTAGTAGATCCTTTACCTGCTGCAGAGTAAGGAAACAAAATCACCATTTCAGCTAAAATCCACACATTTGTAATCATTTAATGCTTTTAACGGATAAAGTAGAAAAAGCAAATAATTTTGAAATAATAGCCAATAAATTCAAGAATCTAAATTCACAAAATGTTACATATAGAATTTAACATTTATGCTGTGATAATATATAAGAGAGTCATCTGACGCAATAGCTTTAAGGAATACCTTGTTTTCGTCAGTGTTTTTACATGATAATGATACTCTTATTGACATATATTGTACATATAAGGAATATGTTTATAGGGTCAGTAACATTGCATATTCTGTGCTCAACTCCTCCTCACATTGTATTCAATAAACTAAAATTATTTAATATTTGTAATGTTTTACTGAAGATAAAGCAACTTCTTTAAAGTTATTATTCCGTTAATGTAAGAAAGATCTTAGCCCTCTGTTTTCCACAGAGATTAGAAGCAACTACCCCGAGCTGCGTATACTAACAAACAACTCAAATTAGGATTTAAAATTATATTCTTTCATACAGAAGTCTCATCCAATATTACCAGTTTATCTATTTTTAGGTGAGTTAAGCAGGCCAGGCCATTTGAAAATGCATTTCAGGCATGTGTACATCATGTTTAAAGGTGTTTTTTGAAGTATTTTCTCAAGCTGGAAACTATCAAATAAAGATATTAAGTAGTAATCACCCAGTGTGGAATATTATATCACATTGAATATATATGTTCTATGTCTGTAGGTCCATGCTTCATTTCTTGTCTGAGGAGATCCATCAAAACTCTGGTTCAATGGAAAGGGGCATGGAACTCAGCCTGGCAGACACAGAGATGAATCAGGCATTGTTAGTTACTATTTGTATAATTAGATTGATACTTAAGACATCAATTATATAATTTGTAAAATGATGTTGAAGAAATTATGATCATCACAGTGGTGCTGATGAGAATTGACTTGGTGCTTCTTGGAGCCAGTTCAGCTGGACCTGGACTGTCCGAGAGAGTCTCGCTTCCACATCCGGCAATTTCACCATATAATCTTAACAAAAATCTTCAACTTTAGGCTCATTTCTATACTTATAGAAATCATATGTAGAAACGTAATCTAAGCCACTTCACACCACACTCAGTCCAAGCACTACAAATAAAAATGGAAGGTATGGGAAAGTCCCAGGATGTAATATCAAGTTTCGGCCTACCTTATATTGGTAGAACCTCAATAAAGCAAATGGCCAGCCAGATTACAAATATCTTAAGTCATTATGGGATGGTACAGTACACACGGACAAGGAGAGATGCAGAAAGACATGGAGCGATAGTATAAAGTCACCCAGTAAAAACCTTTATAGCCCACTGCATTTTTCTTGTCATCTTGGATCTCATTTACAAGAACCAGTTTTCAAGCCTGCATTACAATTTACCACCTGCATTATCTAATCCATTATATTGATCCTGGACATGTCTTAATTCTTTTAGTCCTAATTCTGTTTTCCAACAAACAATAGTGTGCTGTGGTTGTAATGTTTGCATGTATCCTATATCCATGCAGCTTATTTCTGATTAAAATGACGACATTGTTTGTCCTGCCAGGTTATAGAGACAGGTAAATACATGTCTGATTTTCAGCCAATGTCCCGATGATCATCAGCACAGTTGCTTAATGTCCGTTCCTTGGGCCAATGATGTGTCCTTTTTCTATTTGAAGAATGCTGCTCTTTAGAGAGAAATTTTGCTCACACTCAATTGCCCTGCCCTTGACTGCTCCATCCTAGTACATTCTCTTAGCTGCAGTCATCCCTCCGTTCTGACCTGTGATGGGTTATGACTGCCGGCTGTGCATTCAGCAAATGCTTCAAATACATCCTCGGGCATTCTTGTTCAGCCTCCGTCCTTAGCTTAATCTAAGCTACCTTTCCATCCGTTTATTCCCCCATCACTCGTAACCTCTAAATGTCTGAGCCTATCAAAGGTCAATTTTCAATGATTTAGATCATGTCAGCTGAAAGCTTTTTAATAACAAATGTTACAAAGTGTAGTTTATGAAAGACAAGACCAGAGCTCCCAAAACAATCAAATAAGGGAGTTAGTTTACAAGTGTCCCCACCCACGGAAATAACACTAGACATATCCACAGCACAGGTTAAGGACAACTATAGAGTATTGAGGACCAAACCAAAATCAGCTCTGCCTGCCTCCAGGGATGCAGTGACTAGAATTTCAGGTGAAATTACAAATATAAGATTACCTTCTTTCTGGGCATGACATTGTTTTCTACAGTTTGAGAGCAAATGTGGGTTTAAGTAACAAAACTGTGTCTTCCTGGTAGAGTGCAGCATTATTTACAGTCTCTGGAAACGGTGAGAATTTTTTTTTCCCTCTCACTTTGGTTTATTTGAAATTGTGAAGCACTTTAGCCTGAACACGACCCAGGCTTTCACTGCTATCCACGTTGATTTGACTTCAGTTTCATGCTTTTTTTGACCACTGCCTAGTCTAAGAATCCCTAAAAATTGCTTTGAATCACGAGAGGTCAAATCAAGAAAGACTAGTCACAATATCAATAAAAAGGAGAGCAATTTTGGGTTAGTAGACCTGTCAAGAAAGCTAGCCTGACAGGCCACCTGCTCCTGCATAGCCACAAAAAGGAGGACTTGCTCCGTCTCGCTGCCTGTCTCCTGCACTGCTGTGCCTGTCACTATTGGAGGACATTTGTCTTTGCCTTCACTGAGGCATTTCCGTACACTTTCACCACCAGAGCCGTTTCCACCAACAAGACAGGCGCATCACAATATTGCCAAGGAGGTCTCATTTGAATGACTCCTAAACAGGTTGTTGGCTTTGCTATCTGCCTTGTTTATGCTTAATACATAGCTGCTTCCTCGATACCTTTCCTAAATACCCTATCTCTAAAAATTCTTAATATTATTTACTCTAAGATATCCAGGGCACCTCTGAGCTAATAGAACAGGTAAGGCAGAGATGGGTGGATGTCCCTCATTTCTACATAGCTCTGTAGATTAGCTTGTGAGGCCCTGGATCCCCCTGTACTGGAAAGGGCAACACTAATATTCTCATTTTCTTGGCTACCGACGCCTCAGTCTTCTACATGGAAGTTCCTTGTGAGTCTTCCTTAATTATATTCCATGAGATAAAAGTGTAAATGGTTTTTATTTGATAATAAAAGACAGGCTTAAGACCTTATGGGCAGATCTCCTTAGACTGTACTTCTAGATCCTGCTCTTCCCTTTCTCCCTTTGTATCATGTACTTTTCGCTGCATTTCTTCCCACCCTCTGTCCCCCACCCTTTATAACTTTTTCTTTCTGTTGTACATCTTATTTCCTGCCTCTTACTGCCTCTATCGCTTGTGTGACGTCTCTGTAGAGACGATTTTTTTTTGCAGTCTACCTACTTTGCTTTGTGTATGTGGAGGGGTGCAGGAGGAGCTGATGTGGGGATGTGTTAAAAAATGAACACAGTAGAAACAGAGATGGGGACAGCAGTCAACTGAAGCAGAATTCTTCCGACTGGCTCCTGTGCGGGTGTATTTTAAAATTCTCCTCTAAAGTAATCCAGTGGACCTTTGTAAGCTACGGATAATGATGAGACATCTCTGCAGTGTTAACTCAGAATCTTCAAACATTTAATGCCCTTTTTATTTGCCCCTCCAAGGCTCTTAAATACCGAATATTTCAGCTTATACAAAATGCATAATTTACTCAAGTAATGATTATTTCATTTTTTTCCCCTGTAAGGTAGATTTTCAATGGCCTGCCTCCCTTTTCCTTGTTCTCTCCGTTTGGGGAGCAGCTTTTTCTACCTGATCTGTCATGTGCATTTTCAATGAGGCTCCCTGAGGTGAGAACAGTGATGAATAAAGGCTCAGTACATTTGTCCTACACAGCCCTCACTGATTTAATGAGAGCCTTGCCACACTCCTAAATCAAGCCTATCATTTCTGAGAGCCTTTGATTTTTGTAAGCATTAATACCAATTACCATGTTGGTGTCAGCAAGACAATAAAATATCCAGGATAATGCCGGTCACCGTTATGTTTATGGAAGAGAGAAGGATCATGTGGACTCAGGTGTCACGTTAGCTTTCCCAAAGGGGAATGTTTTTCTTTCAGAAAGAAAGAATAAACAACTTTAGCTTCTCAGAGAGATGGAACGCAGCTATGCTTTGATTTTTCATTTCATTCAAGCAAGACTTGGTGGGACTCAGCAGGGCAGTCCTAAGGACGGCTTCCAATTTCTTGGTCTGGTTCTGCTGAAGCATAGTACGCTTCCAGAAACATCAATCAAGAGACAGAGAATTGATTTGGGAGGTTTGAGGTAAGAACCGAAATCATCTCATTGCATGTTCCTTCCTGTGTTTGTTCCTCTCCTGGCTACTGCCTGCTGTTGTGTTCCTGTGTTTGCTCCCCTGATCTTTCCCACACACTGCTTACTGCTACTGAATTCTTTCACACCGGGACTCAACACGGAGCCTTCTACATGACTGCCAGACCACGCCGTTCACATATTATATCTGCTAGTCTACTGTTCTCTCACCAGAGAAACACGAGTGGTGTGAGGGATTAACACTGTGTCATTATATTTGTTGTTTGTGTGCTTTTGTGAAGTACAAGCAGGACTATTTGATGATGTTGTATGCATAGAACAGATATCATCAGAAGATCATTTTGGGCCTTAGGAACTTTAGCAAAGATGGCTGCTGTGAAGGCTGGAACTCAGGAGAAATTCAGAGGCGCCTGAGCAGCAGGAGAGTGCGAATGTTTGCTAGAATAAGTTGTCTTTCTCCATCTTTGTTCCGACCACGTCTCTACTCCTTTGCTTCAGGGAAATTCCCTAGCACAGGGCTGCTAGATTTATTTAACCTTTTGGTAGACTCCCTCTGGGCAGCTTCTCACCTGGGAAGAAGAAAGGGCCAGCTGCTGCTACACATTCAAAACAACAGGTGGACAACTGAAGAGTTGAATCTTTTATCAGTCACTATGAACCGGGATTCTAACAATTTCCTGTTTTCACTTTGTCTGAGGGAATAGCATTCAATTGCAAGGTCAGGAGGCCAATACAGATGTGGAGTCATCCAGGGTTGAGGGAACTTTAAGGGCTTTGCATACGGACAAGAGGACAAGGGCTAAGAGAGTGAAACAGGGAGGAGTCCATGAATCAGAAAGACTGGGTGACTTGTCTGGAATTGTAGAGCAGTTCCCCAAATCCATGTTCTTGCTCAGTGAACCAGATTTCCATCCACTCACATTATCCTCTTATGAGGAGATGCTACCAGACATCTTAGGGCGGGAGCTTGATACCTATCTAAGGATAACGGCATCTGTGTCCTGTGACTTCCTGTATTGCCATATCTGAGTCAGTTGCTTCGTATCAGAGACAGCAAAGTGATTAGCCTGTGCCCTTTGAGCTTGCCTCTCAATTTCTTCCTTGTAGTGGAGAGAAAAAACAAATAATAATTATAAGATTCACATTGTAGTTGATTATTTAATGATAGGTTTGCCTTATTCTCATGGCAACACTAGCTCCCAATGTACTAAGCAAATTATTTTGTGAAAAGTTTCTGGCTGTATATAAAGAGTTATTTACAAGAAAGAAAAATAAGTAGGATTTGACTCAAACTCAATGAATTATTTTTCAGGCTTTGCTGTTAGAGTTCTCTGGTTATCTTGACCTTTAGAGGCTGAATCAATTGGAATACTTGAGAAAGTTCATTAGTGAACAGATTTTAGAAGTTATAAAGTAAGAATCCCCATGTATAAATAAGTTTAAATATAGTATTTTGAGTTAAGTGTGATAGTGCACACCTGTAAGTGCAATACTTTGGAAGCAGATGATGGAGGATCACACTGTAAGATCTTTCTTTGTTGTATAGTAAATCAGAGCAGCTTGGACTACCCTGTATCTAAAAAAAACCAATTAATTAATTAATAAGTGGAAATCCACAGAATGGAAGCAAGAAAAGAAAACTTATATATTTTTATTTTGATGTTTTGAGAGCAACATCAAGTACCAAAGCCTTTTAGAATTTTGAAACCATCTCTTTCCCATTTACTTCTATGAAATTTGATAAAGAAAGGGCCTTGTCTTAGTCAATAGTAACCACTAGGGTAGTGATGAAACAGCATGTCCAAAACCAATCTACAGAGAAGGGGATTTATTTCACTTAGAGTTCTGGGTAACGCTTCATTGTCTAAAGCAACAATGGCAGAACTCAAGCAGGGCAGGAACCTGGAGGCAGGAGCTGATGCAGAGGCCACTGTAAAGTGCTGTGTAATGGCTTGCTCATCAGGGCTTGCTCAGCTGCTTTCCTATAGAACCCAGAACCACCAGCCCAGGGTAGGCCCTCCTAGGTAGGATTGGCTCTCCCCCAGCAGTCACTAATTAAGGAAATGCCCTACAGCCTGATCTTATGGAGGCATTTCCTTTTCAGATAGCTCTAGCTTGTGTCAAGTTGTCCTAAAATGAGTTAGCCCATGCCCGTAATCCTTATCTTCTTTACCCCAATTTATTTGGCCACACTCCATTCCAGCTCTATGTTGCTGGTTGTAATCAAGAACTAGCATGACTCTATCCTGATTCCTACGCAGAGAGCAAAATAAGCACTTTCCAGAAATTTGTAGAATGGCTGAGACTTAAAAAGTAGATAACAGGTCGCATCGGTAAACAAGACAACAATTTCAAATACCCTCAAGCCTCAATGATTTCCATGATTTTTCTTCTGCTACCTCCACTCCAGGATTGGAATGAAAGATAGCCAAGTATGGACAGAAAGCTTGAGACATCCTGGTGGTTTTGTGTGAAAAATAAGAAAGAGGTCATGAGCAAAACGAAATGCTTCCTTGTTTAGATTATTCTTTGGTATAGGTACTTAAATGCTTTAACATCTCTTCTAGCCCACCACACACCAGAGGTAATGGAAAGGAAAGGTTAATAGAGTAAAGGAGAATGTGGACCTGTTTCGAACAGATCCAAGCTGCAATGTCAGGATATCAGCAGTTTAGTTCACATAAATTAGCAGTGGCAGTTTGATTCAGAAGAAACCACGAGGCTCTGCCAATCTCCCTGAGTCTGTGGAACTCGCAAGAAGTCACCAGAATACTACAAGAGGTTTTGTAGTGTGTCTCCTTCTATGACATCATGGCAAGCAATGGCCATCAAAGAATGGCAAGGCAAACCAAGTATCATACAGCATCATCAGCTAAGATCAGCATCAGCAAAGTCCAGCGATGACTAGCAAAGAATGGCACGGCGTACTAACTCCACACAGCCTCATCCACTGTCTGTTGGGTTTTATTTATACCCTTTCCAAACATAACGTGTTCTTTCAAATGTCTGCTCTCGCAAAACATCTGAGGCCCTTTCTCCAGGCTGCTTCCAGAAAAACACCACATGTCTGTTCTCAGCAAAATGTCTTCCCAGGTGTCTGCTTCAGCAAAACATCCTCTCATGAGACAGTTTCCAGAAACACATCATATGGCACATCTGAATCTCCAAAGAAACTAGAAATTTCCATATCAGATGCTTCTTTAAGAGATGAATAATAAGGATCAAAATCAATCAAAACATAAGAAATGGTGAGATAAAACACAAATGAACACTTGGAGGGGGAAAAAGCCGTCTAATAGAGTGCAATATTATAATAATAGATTTTTAAAAGTAACACAATACTCATAAACTTGGATTATTAATTCTTTAGACATGGCATATATCCAAAATTAATATTTTATATCCACCCATGACAAAAATGAAATCAATCATTTGAGAAGGCTTTTGCTGTATCACCTGAATTCCTAGTTTACCCCAAATTCTTCTTCAGTGAATGTGATTTTGCATTCCCTTTTGGAAAATAAAAATCTCAGCCAGGGTTTTCTTTTTTATGTAGACAAGCTGATATTAAAGTCAGTATGAATGGGGTAATAAAAAGCCAAGACAGGTTTGAGAAAAGAATAAATGTGGAGAAATGACATCTTCAGACTTTAAGATGTCTATAAAGCTGTAGAATTGAGGACAGTAGAATATAGTCTAAAGGGTTAGAGCACATAAGTCGTTCAAACAAAGCAGACCAGCTAGAACCAGAGCTGCATAATCAACCAAAAGTCCTCAGCCCACTCCAAAGAGAGAGTATACTCAGCAGTGATGGGAAAAGTGCCCATCTGTGTCTTAGCTCTGGGTGGTCTATCAGAACACATTGGACAGGTTATCTTAAATAGTAGACACTAATTTTTCACTGGTCCTAAGGGTCCTAAAGTGCTAGCAGCCCCAGCTCTTGGGGAGATCTTCTTTCCTGGCTTTTTGGAAGCTTACCTTTCAGCTAAGTCTAAAAACACCACTTGAAAATGTTTCTTTAAGAAGCTATACTTTTTAGAGCCTGAGCAATTGGTGCTCTGTTCAGGAAATTGTCTCCTGTACCGATGTGTTCAAGTATATTTCCCAAATTCTCTTCCATGAGATTTAGTATATATGGTTTTATATTGATTTCCTTCATCCACTTGGACTTGAGTTTTGTGCAGGGAGATAAATACGGATCTATTTGCATTCTTATACATGTAGACATCCAGTTAGTCCTGCATTATTTGTCGATGACGCATTCTTTTTTCTATTGTATACTTTTGGCTTCTTTATCAAAAATCAAGTGTCTATAGGTCTGTAAGTTTATTTCTGGGACTTCGGTTTAATTCCATTGATCAATATGTCTGTTTCTGTACTTATATCATGCAGTTTTTATCACTATTGCTCTGTGGTAAAGCTTAAGGACAGAGATGCTGATTCCTCCTGAAGTTCTTTTATTATTCAGAATTGTTTTGGCTATTCTGAGTTCTTTGGTTTTCCATAAGAAGTTAAAAGTTACTCACTCTTTCTATGAGAAATTTTGTTGGAACTTTGATGGGGTTTTGCATTGAATCTAAAGAATAGCTTTTGGCAAGATGCCCCATTTTCTCTGTTAATTCTACCTATCCATGAGCATTAGGAGACCTTTCCATTTTTGCATACCCAGGCAAGTCCCCACCCTCTCAAGGGGGAAGGAAAGTGGGTTGGGGGAAGGAATGTAGGAGGGGGTGATCAGGTGGTAGGCAGTGAGCAGGATGTAATGTGAATAGGTAAAAAATAAAATAAAAAAATTTTAAAAGTTAAGGAAAATGCAGAAATAGAGACTGTTTTATTTTTCAGGAGAAATGATGGTTTGGAAATAGACTACAGTTATCTGGAAAAAAGAGAATCTGAGCTTACATATTGCCATGTTAGAGAGGCACAAATATACAGTTCTTAACAGTCCAAACATCAAGAAAAAAAATTTGGAGATAAACTTAACACCATGTGCAAATAAATAAATAAATAAATAAGTAATAAGGTAAGAAACATCACAGATTTAAAGATGAGATCTAAAATATAAATCTGGCAGCATAACACAGAACTTTTTGTCATGGAATAAGGAAGGCAGAGTTCTTTAATAATGCATATTAAAATTTTAAATGCTTTGTTCTGTGAAAGCCACTATGGCTAGAAAGAAAATATTTAGTACATTGTGTGAGGAGATATTTACTAATCTGATAAAAGAATTTGTGTTTAAAATATTTAACATTCTTACTAACCTTGAGAATTTCATATATTGTGTTCATTATCATATTCAACTTCCCCCAAATACACCCAAAATGTGTCTTTCCTCAACACCCACTCTACTTTGAATACTTAATTTTTTGAATCCCATCAAGTCTAGACTGTGCTGCTAATATTCTCTTAGGTGTGGGCCCTTCACTGGAATGTGCTCTATCTCTCCTTGTTCATCCCATAATGAAAATTAACTCTCCTGTCCTAGCAGCTGTCAATCACCAATAGCTCTCCAGTTCCTCCATGTTGGGAATTTGTGTTGGTCTTATGATACCTGGCACCACTATTAGAATAATATATTCTTTTAAAAAACTCCAACACATCCAAAGGAAACAATCAATTAGTAAAAATTAAACCATATACTTAAATAAGCATTTTTTTCCAAGATGATGTCAAGGTAGCATGGGCATACATGAAGATATTCAACATTCTTAGCAATTAGAGAAAACAGACTAAAATTGCACTCTACCCTTAGCAGATAACCAAACTCCTCACTTTCAATGGCCGAGAGGGTAGAATGCAGAGCATTTGGAACCCTATGCTGGATAGTTTTATGTCAACTTGACACAACCTAGAGTTACCTGAATTGAGAAAATGCCTCTGTAAGAACGAGCTGTAGAATCCTCTAATTTAGTAATTAATGGGGGAGGACCCAGACCATTGTGGGTAGAGTCACTCATGGACTGGTGGTTCTGGATTTTATAACAAAGAAGGCTGAGCATGACTTGAGCAAGACAATGAACAGCACCCATCTATCGCCTCTACATCAGCTGATGCCTCCAAGACCCTGACCAATTTGAGTTTTTTGCCCTGATTCCCTGCCATTATAAACATCAATATGGAAGTGTAAGCCAAATAAACCTTTTCTTCCCTAACTTGCCTTTTGATCATGGTGTTTCATCACAGCAATAAAAGTCATACCTAAGACAAACTTTCATATATATTTTAGGCTATTGATTAATGCCTGTTCCAAAACTCCATGAATATTTGATATCCCATGATGTATTTGTTTTAACATGGGGTCCTGCTAAGGAAGTCAATGCTATTAAGTGAGGTCAGGAATATGTGGATTGACCCAATAGAGGCAGTTATAGCCCCTTCGATGAAATTACAGTGAGCTGTACTTTTCCATTTGTGAAGATGATAAGAAGATAGAAAGAGAACCCTGTACCATAAACCAAATTGATCAGAAGCTCCATATTTTAGTCACAGAGTCTAGAACCATTACAAAGTAAGCCAAGCAGTCTTTACAGCTAGTTTGTTTAGTTTAGTTTGTACTGGAGAAATGTACATCTAAGCTGGCAAGATGTCTAACTAGATAAAGGCAATTGCTGTCTAGCCTTGTGACCTGAGTTTAAACTTTGTGATTCACACAACATAAGGAAGGAAACTACTCTGTCCTGTCTCTGACATACACACGTATGCCATGGCAGCCTGCACAGGCACATAAATAAAGAAATACGTTTTTAAAATTTTGCTCATTTTTACTTTATCTATATGAGTATTTTGCATGGGCCTGTGAATATGTGTGTACTCCATCAGTTCAGTGCCCATGGAGACCAGAAGACTTTGTCAGATCTCCTAAAATTGGAGCTATGGAGATACCATGCATATTTTGGTAACCAAACTCAGGTCCTCTGGAAGAGCAACCAGTGCTATAAGCCAAAGAGCTCTCTTGTTAGCTCTGAAAAATGTAACGTTTAAATAAGAAATAACATACAGCCACATTGAAAATCATTTAGCCTCTTCCTTCTGGGGTTAAACATAGGATTGTTGAGATGAGCAATCTTACTCCTTGACATTATACTCTAGAGAAGAAATATCAAAAAACCCTGACTATGAATATTTAAAACATCTCAAGTCATTCTTGGCCAAGCTGGAATAAACCAAATATGCTTCAAATAATGAATGGGTAAACAAACTGGCATACCCGTATGGTGGAATGAGAAGGAATGGATTCCCAGCCATGCAATGTCATGGTAACCAAAAGCCATTTCAAGAGATTACAAATTCTACATTACATATAGATGTCAAGTTTGAAAAGACACAAAGTGTCGGGAAACAGATGAGATATCAAGGTTTAGGCAAAGGAGAGGAACTATAAAAATGGCAGTGTGATTCTGTAGTTGTTTTGAGATCATAGAGCTATACTCCATTCTGACTGTGGTGCTAGCTATGGTAAATAATATGCGCATTAAAGCTCCTGTTTTAACAAAACTCAGTGAGCATGGCAATTGCCCTTTACATTAACTGCAAAAGGAAAGAATAAATCTCACTGTTAACAAATTGGGTAAGGTTTTACTTATAGTTACCAGGGGCTTAACCTCTTGACTTCTTGTGTGTGAGTGAAACTGTTTCCCATGGTTGGGTAGTGCTCTGTGGCCAATGAAATGTGAATGAAGTTAATATGTACTATTTCTAAAACAACCCATAAAATATTTGGACAGATTGATGCAAACATCCCAATTGTCTGGCTATTACCCATACAGAGAAGCTCTGAATGTTGTAGAGTGTAAAGAGAACACGAAAACAAAGGGCACCTTGTATAGTCTGAGTACTTGTTTGACTATTTATCAGCTATATCTTTCAACTAACCCTGATAAGCATGGTACATTTGAAAGGTATGTAGCATGAACATCTGCTCCATTTAACCACCACATTTCCCTGACCAATATAGAAAGTAGTCATGCAAGCTTCTAAAATAGGTCAACTTGGCACAGCATTCATGTCAGCAGCAATGGATATATCAGAAGCTATGATTAAGAAGCTTTGCATTAAAATGGTAGCCATGCTATGTCACTTGTGGAACAGATCATATGCCCACTGCCAAGCAAGTCTAGAAAAGTGGCTTCCAGATAGGCAATTTGGGGCCTTGTGGGGTTATCAGAAATTTTAAAGATAGTAATCAATCCTTCAAAAAAAAATAATGTTCAACTCCAAATACTGCTGGTGTTGTGCCTGGGACACTCTAGTCTTGATGGAGATATGTTCACTATGTTTGAGTTTGAAGAATCAAGAGGAGAAGCTGGATAGTTTGGAAGCAAAATGGCAAAGAATAGAATATTGCTGTCATCAGGTTTTCTCAATTTTGGAATGTTCATTATTTTTACATCTTCAAAAAGGAAGACAGAGAACTGAGAAGACTCCATAAAAACTAAGACTTTTGCCAAAGGGTCAGCTAGGAAGTTTGGCTTTCATACATCTTGCAACCTCTCAATGAAACACAAAAGGTGAGTGAGCCACCTTGAGACACAGCACCCAGTTAGACTTGAGGATGGACAAAGAAGCAAGGCAGACAGACAAAAGCGAAACATCATTACTTTCCCTCAGAAAAATATTATCTATTAAGAGAGGAAAAAAAAAGACAAGGGCCTCAAACTTGTAAAATTTCCCAAAAAGTAGATCTTCAAAAATTTGGAAATGATTGGGATTAAAAATAGATAGTCTAATAAACTTTTAAAAATTTGTAGTTTCACAATAGACAAGTCCTGGGTGTCTTTCCCTAAAGAAACCTATGGTCAGTGGGATTCTTAAAGCAATACTAGGTTTTCCAAAACTTACTTGATGAAGAAAGAAGCAGACTAAAAAGCTGCCTGGCTTCAAGGTGAGCATATGACACAACAGTGACCTTTTTGGTTGTCCAGGAAGACTAAAGGCAAAGAAAATGGAAAGATGAAGATGGCCAGTCATGACTGGGGCCACAGTGAGTAAGGGACTTCCCATGAACTGAATGTACCAGCCCACAAAACAGTCTTTTGTTTGGATGTGCCCTGCAGTGAGAATACCTACATGCAATTCTGAACAACTGTAAAGCTGAAGATTTCTTTTAAATGCATTATTCTCAGGCAAAAGATGATGATTCCTTGTTCCCATGGTGCTTATCTGATAAGATTCAGAATTAGAAAGAGCAGTGGCCACTTAGGTTCTTGTTTCCCTCTTCTTCATTAGGAAAGGCTGTATATTGCTGTTATTATTTTCCTGTATTCATGCTGTACACACACACACACACACACACACACACACACACACACACACACACACCTAGGAAGAGAAGAACTAATATTTTATTTCAAAATTCCTAGAGTTGAAATTTCACCTATTCCCACTCCTAAATAAAGATCTACAATCAATGAATAACTGGTAAATAGAAAAGCAGTCTGCTCTAGGGACAACCCTCTGATAGGTTATCCAATGCCAAGCATTCAGCTTTAATTCACATACATACAAGAAACACTAAACAGACACAGCAGGATATATCCATGCATACATATTTATATTCTACACATAATAATAATAAAGAAAGATTCTGAGGTTGAGAGGGAAGACACAGAAGGAGTTGAAAGGAATTGAATATAGTTGGGACAATGTAAGCCATAATCATTGCTGAAGTTTCAAATAATAATGAAGTTTTTACAGGTCTTATTTGGTCATTGCATTAAAGAATAAAATTTACAACTATTTGAGAACACTGTTAATATGCTTTTAGCTAATTATATGTGGAAGGCCAAAATGTTTTTCTGTAATTCTGTCTCAATAATATAGAGCAACTTCTTAAATGCAGGATTAAATTTCCAAACTACTGCTGTAGTGAATTATCCAACACATTCAAGAGGTTTGTAATAATGCAGAATCACATTTAGTCAATGCTGATGTGGAAATGAAGGTGTTTCTCTTTTAAGATTAGATGTTTGGGTAAAGATGAATTTGATTATATTGTTTATATTTGATTATATTGACATAATATCAATATTAAAATCAAAATCTGCCCCTCCCCACCTGGAAAATAAACCCCATCTCTGCCAGTTGTAAGGGATGTCATCACTCTGAGGGATTGAGTTCAGGTCTCTGAAGGAACTGACTCCAGGGTCATGACCGTGAAGGAAGGTAGTATCATGAGAAGGAGGTAAACAAGTTCCTTATCAAATAGAAACAGCCAACCTAATTTTCAGTGACTAGAAGACAGCCCTAGTACAAGGGTGGCTCTGATGGAAGCACAGGAAGAGGAATGTGTAGCAAAACATCATTTCCCTCTGCTGTGCTATAATGGCTGGAGTAAGCTGTGTGGAGCTACAAGATGGTTAATCCTTATCCCTGGGTGACTACATGGAACATAGACCACATCCTCCCTGCCAGCCCTCCTCAGGCTTGTAGCAAGAGTGATGTCTTCAGTATTATATATGTCCTAATTCATTCTGGTAAGTATCTTGTAAACCAGGAATCATTTTGTGCATTCAAAGAAGAAATAACTAGGAGATGTTGAAAAGACTAACAAAATGCACAAACAAAACAAAATAAAGCAAAAACCATACAACACAGTGACTTGAGGGCCACAATACACAGATGTCTACTCAAAATGGCCCCGTAGCTCACAGCAGTAATTGTTTTGCATGCTTCAGTGTCCTGAGATGTGGAAGACAGGCTTATACAGTGCAGTAGTTTGATGAGAAATGCCCTCCATAGGCTCAGGTATTGAATACTAGTCTGCAGTAATTGATGTTGTTTGGGGAGGCTGTGAATCCCAGCTGGAGGATATACATCATTGAAGGTAGGCTACAACAGTTCAGTCTCCCCCCACATCATCCATCCACTGATCTGTGTTTTTGTTGTGACCCCTCACCTCCCTGTGCCTCTTCCACTGTCACGGACTCTCTTCTAGGATCACAACCAGAAAGAACCTCTTCTTTCTAGAAGTTGATAGTGGCATTTTACCAGAGCAATAGAAAGTAGCTAATAAGAAACATATCTCATTCCTAAAACATTTTCACTCCAGACTAGAACTGTGAGTGGTATGGTCATAAGCCAGGCTTATAGGATGACTGATAAGTAACACAAGGAAGATAATTCATGATGCCTGCCACTATTCACACATATGTGTCCTCATTTTTAACATTTAGGCAAAACCCAATACTTATCAGTTAGTCTTTGCTAATAGAAGTCTATGCATTTTGCTTCCTTTATTTGGGCTGAATGTTTTCTTAAGTGAATTGGTAGTGTAGGAGAAGGCTGGCAACCGCTGCCTTTTGGGGAAGACACTAGTTTTTATGAGGTTGGTGCAGAGAATGTTTTGTTTCATTTTTCTACCCTCTGCAACTGGGACTGTGTGTTAGTTTCATTTTGATAGATGACAAAGAGATGTACAAACCACAAGATATATATTTTTTAGAACTTATTTGATAGAATCAGAGAACTTTGCCCTTTTATATACAGCCTGGAAAAGTCAAATCAGACAAACGTAATAATTTGGTTTGCCCAGACTTTGTTAAAGGAGCTAGGTAGGTCTAAGAGATAAAGCTATGTTTGGTTTCTTTGTTTTCTGTTATAAAACACAATCATAAGACAAATTCATAGATCAGAGGCTACAGAAAAGATGACATATCTGGTTTTCCTTAATAACAGATTTCCTGTTATGGTATAGATAGTGTATATAGTCAGCACAAAATACATAAAATCTTGACAAGTTAACACCACAAAACTTCATTCTCCAAAGATTTATTCTGTTTCTAAAATTTTCACAGGAGCAATAACTCTCTTGTTGTTAAGAACTGAATTAAAGAGGAAAAATTAAAAAGCATATCTCAAATCTTCCTATTTGCTATTCCTGTGGTCCAAAATAAGAAAGCAGAGGTTTTACTGTATGTGAAATGCTTCTGGTAGTCTAATAATATCTTGTTGTTTGAATGTCTGATAAAATCGCAATTACAAACAAGGGGGTCAGGGAGCAAAGTAGATGAAGTCTTCTTTGCTATCTGCTTATCTTCAGGATTTTAACCTGTATGAACATAATAACAAAGAATTACTTTATTTAAAAAGTAAATGAAATGAAAGACAAATGAAATTATTGAATAGGGCTGGGAACACTCACACCGTCCATCAGTCCATCAGCTTCAGTTGCTTCTCGATCCCCAACAATTCTCCTGGCTGGAGGGATTCCAGGATGCATCTCTGGCAAAGCATCAAACCTTCCATCCTCAGTGAATCAGGACTTGCTCTAATGCCAGCATTTCTGGCTCACACTTCTATCTTGCACTAATTTCCTCTTTGCATTGGTGTGTGTCCTAAAACACTAGTTACACACTTACCGGATGTTTACCAAATGCCAAATACTGTTCTGCTTGCCTTGTGTTAAACAATTTGAACCTCTGTAAATGAGAGTTTCATTATTCAAAAACAGAAGCAGTAGCCTGCTATCTGCAGGAAATCGATGTGCAGACTCCCACTGACACTGAAGCTTACAGAAACACACAAAATGAGGACTGGGAAGGTGGTGCAGTCATAAGTGTGAGGACCCAAATTCAATATCTAAATCATCCAGGTCTGCTGATGCTCCTCTGTAATCCCAGTTCCAGGGAGATAAAGACTGGGAGATTCCTAGATATTGTTGGTGAGCTTCACCATGTGAGTGTATGAGTCCTAAGCTAGGAAAAGACTGACTTCATTTTAAAAAGGCAGATACAAGCAGGGAGAAGTCAGTGTGCTCCGGTGAATCTAGTGGGCCCCAGCAGGAGCCTTCAGGTGCCTGCTTTGGGATCTGAACAGCCTGGGCCACAGCACTCGGTCTCCAGGAAGTGCGGGAGACCTGGTGTGCACCCAGAGGCAGTCTGGGAGCTCACAGCACATCTTGCTCTTGTGGCACTGAGCTTAGGTTCCAGTCCTGAGGCCTCTGGCAGGAGCCCTCAGATCATTCCGCTTCCGGATCCAGATCAGCCTAGTCAGCAACAACACATCTCCAGGTACTGCAAGAGGCAAGAGGGGCTTCCGGGCGGCCAGCAAGGAGAAGTCTGTGTGCTCAGGTAAATCCAGCAGGCACCAGCGGGAGCCTTCAGGTGTCTGCTTCAGGACCTGAACAGCCTGGGCAACAGCACCCTGTCTCCAGGCAGTACAGGAGGTAAGCTCTGCACCAGAGGCCACCTGGGAAGAGGCAGCTTGCACTGGTGAGTCCAGCATTGACAAGACCAACTAATACCAGTGAGAACTAGATGGCAAAAGGCAAACGCAGGAATGTCACTAACAGAAATCAAGGCAATATGGCAACATCTGAACCAATTCAACTTTACCAGAATGTCCTGGATACTCTATCACACCAGTAAAACAAGATTTGGATTTAAAATCACTGGTCATGATGCTGGTACAGGAACACATGAAGGACATACTTAAAGAAATTCAGGAGAAAATGGATCAAAAGTTAGAAGCCCTTGCAAGGGAAACACAAAAATCATTGAAAGAAATTCAGGAGAATACAAAAGCCAATAAGGAGGAAACACAAAAAACACTTAAAGAAATACAGGAGAACTTTGGTCAACAAGCTGAGGTCATGAAAGAGGAAACACAAAAATCTCTTAAAGAATTACAGGAAAGCACAAACAAGCAAGTGAAGGAGCTAAGCAAAACCATCCAGGATCTAAAATCAGAAGTAGAAACAACTAAGAAAACTCAAAGGGAGACAACATTGGAGATAGAAAGCCTTGGGAAGAAATCAGGGTACATAGATGCAAATGTCAACAACAGAATACAAGAGATAGAAGAAAGAATCTCAGATGCTGAAGATACCATAGAAACCATGGACTCAACAGTTAAAGAAAATGCAAAATGCAAAAAGCTCGTAACCGAAAATATCCAGGAAATCCAGGACACAATGAGAAGACCAAACCTAAGGATTATAGGCACAGATGAGAGTGAAGATTTACAACTTAAAGGGCCAGCAAATATCTTCAATAAAATTATGGAAGAAAACTTCCCTAACCTAAAGAGAGAGATGCCCATGAATATACAAGAAGCCTACAGAACTCCAAACAGACTGGACCAGAACAGAAATACCTCCTGTCACATAATAATCAAAACACCAAATGTACTAAACAAAGAAAGAATATTAAAGGCAGTAAGAGAAAAAGGCCATGTAACGTATAAAGGAAGACCTATCAGAATCACAGCAGACTTTTCACCTGAGACTATGAAGGCTAGAAGATCCTGGACAGATCTCATGCAGACTCTAAGAGAACACAAATGCCAGCCAAAACTACTATATCCAGCAAAACTCTCAATCACCATAGATGGAGAAACTAAGATATTCCATGATAAAACCAAGTTTACCTAATATCTATCCACAAACCCAGCCCTACAAAGGATAATAGGAGGAAAACACCAATACAAAAAGGGAAACTTCACCCTGGAAAAAGCAAGATAGTAACCTTTCATCAAACCCAAAAGAAGTTAACCAATCAAATTTAAAAAATAACGTCAAAAATGACAGGAAGTAACAATCACTATTCCTTAATATCTCTTAACATCAATGGACTCAATGCCCCAATAAAAAGACATAGACTAACTGACTGGATACGTAAACAGGACCCTATATGTTGCTGCTTACGGGAAACACACCTCAGGGTCAAAGACAAACACTACCTTAGAGTAAAAGGATGGAAGACTATTTTACAAGCAAATGGTCTCAGGAAACAAGCTGGAGTAGCCATTTTAATGTCAGATAAAATTGACTTTCAACCCAAAGTCATCAAAAGAGACTCTGAGGGACACTTCTTGCTGGTCAAAGGAAAAGTACAACAAGAAGAACTCTCAATCCTGAACATCTATGCTCCAAATACAAGGGCACCTTCTTTCGTAAAAGAAACTTTATTAAAGCTCAAAGCACACATTGTACCTAACACAATAATTGTGGGTGACTTCAACACTGCACTTTCCTCAATGGACCGATCAGGAAAACAGAAACTAAACAGGGACACAATGAAACTAATTGAAGCTTTGGACCAATTAGATTTAACAGATATATAGAGAACATTCTATCCTAAAGCAAAAGAATATACCTTTTTCTCAGCACCTCTTGGTACCTTCTCCAAAATCGACCATATAATTGGTCACAAGACAGACCTCAACAAATATAAGAATTTTGAACTAATCCCATGCTTCCTTTAAGATCACTATGGAGTAAAAGTGGTCTTCAATAGCAACAAAAACAACAGAAAACCCACATACACATGTAAACTGTACAATATTCTACTCAATGATACCTTGGTCAAGGAAGAAATAAAGAAAGAAATTGAAGACTTTTTAGAACTTAATGAAAATGAAGACACAACATATCCAAATCTATGGGACACAATGAAAGCAGTGCTAAGAGGAAAACTTATAGCCCTGAGTGCCTCCAAAAAGAAAATGGAGAGAGCATACATTACCAGCTTAATGACACACCTGAAAGCCCTGGAGCAAAAAGAAGCTATTTCACCCAGGAAGAGTAGAAGGCAGGAAATCATCAAACTCAGGGCCGAAATCAATCAAGTAGAAACTAAGAGAACAATAAAAAGAATCAACAAATCCAGGAGTTGGTTCTTTGAGAAAATCAACAAGATAGATAAACCCTTAGCCAGACTGACCAAAGGGCACAGAGAAAGTATCCAAATTAACAAACTTAGAAATGAAAAGGGAGATATAACAATGGAAACTGAGGAAATCCAAAAAATCATCAGATCCTACTACAAGAGCCAATACTCAACACAACTGGAGAATCTGGAGGAAATGGACAATTTCCTTGACAGATACCAAATACCAAAATTAAATCAGGACCAAATAGATCATCTAAACAGTCCCATAACGCCTAAAGAAATAGAAGGAGTCATAGAAAGACTTCCAACCAAAAAAAGCACAGGACCAGATGGTTTCAGTGCAGAATTCTATCAGACCTTCAAAGAAGAGTTAACACCAATACTCTTCAAACTATTCCACAAAATAGAAATAGAAGGAACCCTACCCAATTCCTTCTATGAAGCCACAATTACACTGATACCAAAGCCACACAAAGATCCAACAAAGAAAGAGAACTTCAGACCAATTTCCCTTATGAACATCGATGCAAAAATACTCAATAAAATTCTTGCCAACCGAATCCAAGAACACATCAAAACGATCATCTACCATGATCAAGTAGGCTTTATCCCGGGAATGCAGGGTTGGTTCAATATACGGAAATCCATCAATGCAATCCACTACATAAACAAACTCAAAGAAAAAAAACACATGGTCATTTCACTGGATGCTGAAAAAGCATTTGACAAAATTCAGCATCCTTTCATGCTTAAAGTCTTGGAGAGAACAGAAATTCAAGGCCCATATCTAAACATAGTAAAAGCAATATACAGCAAACCGGTAGCCAGCATCAAACTAAATGGAGAGAAACTTGAAGCAATCCCACTAAAATCAGGGACTAGACAGGGCTGCCCCCTTTCTCCTTATCTTTTCAATATTGTACTTGAGGTACTAGCTTGGGCAATTCGACAACATAAGGAGTTCAAAAGGGATACAAATTGGAAAGGAAGAAGTCAAACCATCATTATTTGCAGATGATATGATAGTCTACCTAAGTGACCCAAAAAACTCCACTAGAGAACTCCTACAGCTGATAAACAACTTCAGCAAAGTGGCAGGTTATAAAATCAACTCAAGCAAATCAGTGGCCTTCCTATACTCAAAGGATAAGCAGGCTGAGAAAGAAATTAGGGAAATGACCCCCTTCACAATAGCCACAAACAGTATAAAGTATCTTGGGGTGACTCTTACCAAACATGTGAAAGATCTGAATGACAAGAACTTCAAGACTCCGAAGAGGGAAATGGAAGAAGACCTCAGAAAATGGGAAAACCTCCCATGCTCATGGATCGGTAGAATCAATATAGTTAAAATGGCCATTTTGCCAAAAGCAATATACAGATTCAATGCAATACCCATCAAAATCCCAACTCAATTCTTCACAGAGTTAGAAAGAGCAATTATCAAATTCATCTGGAATAGCAAAAAAACCCAGGATAGCTAAAACTATTCTCAGCAACAAAAGAAAGTCTGGGGGAATCAGTATCACTGATCTCAAGCAATACTACAGAGCAATAGTGTTAAAAACTGCATGGTACTGGTACAGTGACAGGCAGGAGGATCAGTGGAACAGGATTGAAGATCCAGAAATGAACCCACACACCTATGGCCACTTGATCCTCGACAAAGAGGCTGAAAACATCCAATGGAAAAAAGCCTTTTCAACAAATGGTGCTGGTTCAACTGGAGGTCAGTATGCAGAAGAATGCGAATGGATCCATCCTTTTCTCCTTGTACTAAGCTCAAATCCAAATGGATCAAGGACCTCCACATAAAGCCAGACACTCTGAAGCTAATAGAAAAGACATAATCCACACATCAAATGAGGTACAAGAAGAAAGGAGGAGTGGCCCCTGGTTCTGGAAAGACTCAGTGAAGCAGTATTCGGCAAAACCAGAACGGGGAAGTGGGAAGGGGTGGGTGGGAGGATAGAGGAAGAGAAGGGGACTTACGGGACTTTCGGGGAGTGGAGGGCTAGAAAAGGGGAAATCATTTGAAATGTAAATAAATTATATCGAATAAAAAAATTAAAAAAAAAAGAAGAAAAGAAACTGGGGAAGACCCTTGAGGACATCGGTACAGGGAGAAAGTTTCTTAACAGAACACCAATAGCATATGCTCTACGATCAAGAATTGACAAATGGGACCTTATAAAATTACAAAGTTTCTGTAAGGCAAAGGACACCATCAAGAGGACAAATCGGCAACCAACAAATTGGGAAAAGATCTTCACCAATCCTACATCAGATAGAGGGCTAATATCCAATATATATAAAGAACTCAAGAAGTTAGACTCCAGAAAACCGAACAACCCTATTAAAAACTGGGGTACAGAGTTAAACAAAGAATTCTCACCTGAAGAACTTCGGATGGAGGAGAAGCATCTTAAAAAATGCTCAACTTCATTAGTCATTAGGGAAATGCAAATCAAAACAACCCTGAGATTTCACCTTACACCAGTCAGAATGGCTAAGATTAAAAATTCAGGAGACAGCAGGTGTTGGAGAGGGTGTGGAGAAAAAGGAACACTCCTCCACTGCTGGTAGGGTTGCAAATTGGTACAACCACTCTGGAAATCAGTCTGGTGGTTCCTCTGAAAACTGGGCACATCACTTCCAGAAGATCCTGCTATACCACTCCTGGGCATATACCCAGAGGATTCCCCACTATGTAATAAGGATACATGCTCTACTATGTTTATAGCAGCCCTATTTATAATTGCCAGATGCTGGAAAGAACCCAGGTATCCCTCAACAGAAGAGTGGATGCAAAAAATGTGGTATATCTACACAATGGAATACTATTCAGCCATTAGAAACAATGAATTCATGAAATTCTTAGGCAAATGGATGGAGCTAGAGAACATCATACTAAGTGAGGTAACCCAGACTCAAAAGGTAAATCATGGTATGCACTCACTAATAAGTGGATATTAACCTAGAAAATACTCAAAACATAATCCACACATCAAATGAGGTACAAGAAGAAAGGAGGAGTGGCCCCTGGTTCTGGAAAGACTCAGTGAAGCAGTATTCGGCAAAACCAGAACGGGGAAGTGGGAAGGGGTGGGTGGGAGGACACAGGGAGAGAAGGGGGCTTACGGGACTTTCGTGGAGTGGGGAGCTAGAAAAGGGGAAATCATTTAAAATGTAAATAAAAATATATCGAATTAAAAAAAAGGAAAAAAAAGGCAGATACCCTACAAACTTATTCTACAAGCATATATGTATTCACACAAAGGCATATGGCAACATACATATGTACACAATTGTACATGAAACACATATACAAAATAGCAATTTTCCATGTAACTTATGCACATCCTCCCCTAAACTTCAAATTATCTCTAAATTTCTTTTGGCCAGTTTAATGTAAATGTTGTATAGATAGGGATACTATTATTTAGGAAAAATAGAAAGTCAGCACATAGTAGTACAGACACTTTATAAAAGCAGATATAGTATCCATTCAGTGAATCCATGTATACAGAGGCCACATGCACAATGGACTCACTCTTCTGTCTATTTGATTGTCACCTATGAAATAAGGTCATCAAATGCAGAGACACACACTCGCTGAGGTTTTAAAACTAGCAAATGCCTAAACCAGTCTCCTGAGTCAGTGGCTTCACCCAGTTTTTCCATTCACCAACTCATCATACTGCCTAAGAGAAGTCAATGCTATCTGGGGGTTCTTTCCCCTACAAATAGCAACAAATTAGCACATACCAATCCAGGGAAGAAGGACAGAGATAACTCCCCTCTCACATTCAGGCCTAAAAATCTTCAAGCATAATATACTGTGGTTTTGCAAACTTCTCCAGCAGAGGAAGAACATGAGAAATAAAAGAGTTAACATAGAAACAGACAAGATAGAGGCAAGGTGTGCAAGGAGTTTGGAAAAGGCTTAGGGAGAATTTTGGAAAGGTAGTATTCACATCAGTAAGAAAAAGTTATCATTAGATCACCTCAGCATCTTCTGTGGTAAGGGACAGTTAGCTATCTTTCAGTGAGGACAGTGAGAAGAAGTTGGGTAGGTTGAGAAAGACAAAGCACTCAGAACTTACGGGGGGTGGGGAGGGAAGGAAGAAAGGAAATAAATTTAAAAATAAAAAGATAAAAGAAAATGCCAACAGAAATGGTCCACTCCAAGATTTAAAGAACGGCTTTCTGTAATTGGGAGAAAGAAGGGAAATGGGTTGCAGTGGGGCATAACTGGGACAAGCCTGTAATTACTGATATGTGTTTTTCTTTTAGAGTCCCTTCACTCTCTGGTGGTTGTAGTGTAGTCTAATATGAGTATCTCTCCGTGAACCTGAGTGAATACAGAACTCCTTATTCTGTGTAATTCTCAAAGTATGCTATACTCTATTGCTTGCCCATGGTCTATGCATTTACTGATATATTATAGATGGATTCAATTACATTTGTGCTTCAGAGAGACATTCCCTCACCATTGCCAAATATCATTTATGGCTTTAAAAGAGTGAATAGCTCCTTATTACATGACTATCAAATACTTCACTCAAGAAAGTAAGATTTAAATCACAATTTTGTACATAATCTGATGAAATTATAAAAAAGACATTACCATCTAAAACTGAATAGGACATTAGCTGATAGCTTCTAGAGTATTATTTTAAACTACATTAAGTTTTTCAAATGTATTAACTATATCTAAAAAGTTACATTGAGTTCCTAATTGCTTTTAAAAAGAATAAAAATTTTGAAACTTATCAAATGACTTAACTACACATTAAATTAATTAATTAATTAATTAATTAATTTTTTTTTTTGCTGTACTTGAGTGAGAAGGTAAAAACCAGCTGATTTCCTTTTTCCAGAAATGGTAGTCAAACTTACCCACAAGTGGACAATGTAAAGACAGTGAATGCCTTTGGAGCACCCAGCCACTAACAAAATGCCTTCATCAAACCCTGACTCTCAAAGTGAGCAAGGCTGAAGAGGAGGGGGAAATGTTTTGAGAAGTAGTGGATGCCAAAGCAAGCACATATTCCAGACAGAAAGTAAACGACACACGTGAACTCACTGAAGTTACCACAGCCTTAGAGGACCAGCTTAGGTTGAGAACAGACAAAATCCCAGCACTAAGAAGTAGAAGTCCCACCCATAACCACATACCTATTCACAACTGATATCTTCTGAGAAAAGGAAAATGATTTTTCTCTAAAGTGTCGCTGGATTGATTGCCACATTCTAGGGCAGGCCCCATGCACAGGAGTAGTTGGCCAAGACAAAATGGAATCCACTTGTTCTTGGTCATTCCTTGTTGTTTCATTGGGGTATGTTTTTGTTTTATTGGGTTTTTGTTAATTTATTTTATTTTGTTTGTTTTGTTATTTTGTTTGCTATTTTTGTTTTATTTGGGTCTGTTTATATATAAAGAGAACATGAAGTTGTGTGGAACATAAAGTTGGGTGGATGCAGAGTACAGAAAATCTAGAAGGAGTTGCAGGAGAGAAAGGAATATGATCAACTCATATTGTAGGAAAAAATTTAAGTAAAAACATTAAAAAGAAATTATACTTATAACAAAATAGTAATTATACATTTTAGTAATGCATTTCTTTCATTATTTGAGATTGTCAGCAGGTAATTTATTATTGTATAGTCAAAATTAGTAAATATTTTTGTTGTGTAGCTATGCTATTTGTATTGAAATACTCCCTCTTGGAAAGAAAAAAAGAGGCTCATAAGACTCACGAAGTTCATGAAACATACAAGTCTCAGGGAGTTTATGAAAGTTACAATTTTCTCAAGGCCCCTTTCCAAGATTATAGAAGCAGTAAATAGTGGTTGCTGGGAGAGAGCTTTCATGAGACATTATCCATGGGCTTTTCACAACGCAGCTGCCTTTGAGTTAGCATTGTTTTTATAAGCAACCTGGATAATTTTTTAATTTTGCCACTAAGCTATACTAGTGCACAATCTCTTCTTTAGTTTATTATAGTTGCCCTGTGTAGGGTAAACAGAAGTTTGTTCTTGTCCATCCAGGAGATCTCAGGGAGAAGTAGTTAATTCCTCAATATTCCTCGCAGGAGAGTTTTGATAGAAACTTACCAATGAAATGTTCTTATGCTGTATCATCATCATAAGGTGCCTTGAGAACACACAAATTTTGATTATTTCCTAAGCACTCATCTTCTGTGTTACATTATGTATGTGTTTTATGTTTTCTTTATATAACAGTGAATCATATCTCTCAATATGGAGAGGAATTATTTTCAAATACGAATCTTTTAAAGAGCAGAGTTCCTTATTTTTCTTTCAGAAAGATTCTAATAATTTTCTATGTATAACTAACTTTTCCAGGACTTTAATCTCTAAGATGAAGAATATCAATATAAAACACATAACTGATGTATGCCTTGCATAATCTCAGGAGGCAGTATTTCAATTCAGACTGCATAGCTACATAACAAAACAGTTTCCTGTGGTGGGTAAATTGTTATAAAAGTACCACCCTGCCAAGCCTCTGCACCAAGTCCCAGAGGATCTCACTCAGGGAAGCTCTCACTGTCGCCAATCTTTTCCAGCTAGCTCTCACATCATCCCAACTGTGTTTGCTCTCTGCCATAGACTCTGTAAATGGTGGGAGTTCCATGCTTCTGCCCTGCACCCACTCCTTCCATGCATCTGGTAAAGCATGACTCTTAAACTTGAAAAGTTAACCAAATATATTTACATATATAAAACTCCCAATTACATAATGCCAATTTACAATGATAAAGTATTATCCCAATATTTCTAAACCTCTCCAAAACACCAGAAATATGTCTGAAGCCATCTCGATATCCAAGTCTCATGCTCTGCTCCTCTTGTCTTGTCCTCCTCTCTCTCTCTCTCTTCGCCCCTCACTTCCCTTAACTCCTCCTCTTCTCTTCCATCCAATCACTGTGTGTGTGTGTGCGTGTGTGTGTGTGTGTGTGTGTGTGTGTGTGTGTGTGTCATCCTTTGGACTTCTCACTGACTCAATGTGAATGGATAGGAAAGATCTTCCAACAGTATCCTGATAATGCATAAAAGAGGGGACTTCTACAGGTGTCAAGGCAGACAGTGATCCTTGGAGATATGGGAATAAGAACTTGATTTAGATTGACTTTGCCAACCTGGATCAAGCTTTAGGGAGTCATATCCCAGATAATTTATTGCCAGTATATTTAAACAATATAATTTTGTAAAAAGTTTCTTGGTATAATACAATCCCAGGACACAACGAAGTGTAAATATATAGAAGCTCAATTCAGGGTACATGTTATTTCTTCCAAGAAAATGAGTTCTGAAAATAGCCTACCTGCATTAGCTTAAGGGGTTAGGAAAAGACCTAGCATGGTCTCAGTCATACAGATAGTGTAGAGGTCATTTGGGATATTAGCCACCTCTGGTCTTGGTTTTGGGAGCTTGGGGATTCTCTGGCTATACAGATTATATAAGGGTCATTTATACTGTTAGGTATCATCAGTGCTGATTGTGGGAGCTTGGGGGTACCTCTAGATATACAGGTAATGGAACAGTCATTTAGATTGTAATCATAACATTTAAATTCCAAATTTGATGCCAGAGTTGATGTCCAAAAAATTATGCACACACACACACACACACATGTATGTATATATGAGTTTACATCTGTATATATGAGTGTATATGAGGTGAAAATAAATATGCCTGACTTCATCCCTAACTGTAACTTGATGCACGGCCATTAAAGGGTAAAACACTGTGAATATAGTAACCGTTACATAATCCTGCCCACAACTGGAGGACAGAAGTCTCCTTTCAAAGTTTTTCAGGGGCATCAAAGAGCAGACTTATCACCTCCATAATTGCAGGAGAATTTTGATAGAGACCTACCAATGAAATGTTCTTACATCCTCGCCAACACCTGCTGTCTACCTCCACTACTGGTGGGATTGCAACCACTATGGAAATCAGTCTGGTGGTTCCTCAGAAAACTGGACATGACACTTCCAGAGGACCCTGCTATACCACTCCTGGGCATATACCCAGAGGATTCCCCAGCATGCAATAACGACACATGCTCCACTAGCTTCCTGTAAATTTTATTGAACTGTATCTAAATATCTATTTTACTGTCCATCCAACTCACTACCTATTTATCCAGTTGCTAAATATGTTTTGAAGAAAAAGTATTTGCTTCCTTTATCAAACATGTACTTGCTTAGATATACAAGGAGCATATTCACCTTCATAAATATGGTTCCCTGTGTCCCTGATTCACACAGACACAACTAATAACACAAGTAAGGCAAAAAGAACAAATTTTAGAAAACAGTGTATCACAGGGGCTGTCAAGTAGTCTCAGGTGCTACAGTGCTTTCTCTGTGAGCTGTCCAACCTCAGTTCCATTCACAAGAAACACATGATGAAAAGTGAGAACTAAGTCCTACATGTTGTCCTCTGACCTCCACCTGGGTGCTGTGACAAAAACATGCTCACATCTACAACCTATGTGCACACAAAGTAAATATATTAATAGATAATTAGTTATATTTTTAGAATTTCGATTCATTTATTATGAAAACCTTAACACTTACTTTGGTGGTTTGACTAATAAGGGCCCGCACAGGCTCATCATATGGCTTCCCAAATGTTGGAACTCTTTGGGAAGGATTAGGGCATGTGACCTTGTTGGAAGAAGTAGGTCACTGGGGATGGATGGCTTTGAGGTTTCAAGAGTCCATGTCACTCCCAGTTAGTTCTCTTTCTCTCTGCCTTGGGCTTATCACCCAGAAGTCAGTTCTCAGCTATGGTGCAAGCAGCGCACCTGCCTGTGTGCCACCATGCTCTGTGCAATGATGTCAGAAAGTCACCCCTCGGAAACTGTAAGGATGAAGTAAAAGCTTTCTTTTCTAAGTTGCTTTGGTCATGGTGCTTTGTTTCAGCAATGCACACAGCAATGAGTCACAGCAAGACAGCCCCCCTTAATAAATTTTACCTTTCATTTTGTTATGAAATTGATTTGCACTATGATTTAGATCTTGTACTCAATAAAACTGATAGCACGGTTTGATTTTGGTTCAACTTTATTCTTAAGTGGACTATCACAAATGCATAAACATATAGGGTGTAGTTCACCCTTTGGATGGGTATAAAGAGTACCGGTTGTATGGCGATTCAAATCAAATGACTAGCTTCCCCCTTGTCTCACATATTCTATAGGTATTTTTTAAAAAATCTCCTCCTTATATTGAAAATCATGAGCCTAGTCTCTGTGGAAGAGGATAAGCCTAGCCCTGCAGAGTCTTGATGTGTCAGAGCAGTAGGGGCACACCCATAAGGAGCCTCCACCCTCTTAGAAGAGAAGGGAAGGATAGATGGGGAGAGGGATTACGTAAAGGGGGAGTGGGACCAGGAAGAGGAGTGGCACTGATTCAGAATAAATCAATCAATCAATCAATCAATCAATCAATAAATAAATAAGAAAAATCTTTATAGATAAATGCATTTTTTATTTTGATCAAATTCATTCATTCATCTCATCCAACTCTTTCTAAGTCCATCCCCCATATTCCTCTCCATATATGTGTGTGTGTGTATGTGTATGTGTATGTATGTATGTATGTGTGTGTGTGTGTATGTAAAAGGCTGCATGTATAGTGTGAGTGTGTTTGTATGTGCAACTAGTATTGCCTGCCTGCCTGTGTGTATAACCTACTGTACCATGGAGAGCCTAACAGAAGCCACATCCCTGAAGAAAACTGAATTCTTTCGTCTAGCAGATAACAACTACTTCATTTAATTCTCAAAGAATTTGGAGTATCTATATTTATTAGTTGATGATGGTTACATCTCACTAAAATCTGAAGTCTATGATTATTTAAAATTTTCTTTATTCTTATGGGAGAGCTAAGACTAAGCAAGAGACCTGTAGTATTGTGTTGATAAGAGGAATTGGTAGATTGTCATCAAGTTCAGGTAGTGTATACTAAAAAGGTTTTGTTAGACAGTAATTCTTTACTTTTTAGGGTGTTTATCTTTGCTATTTTTAAGTTGTGTGTGCTTGTGTTTGGGTGCCTGCATGGCAGTGCAGATACCAGTGGAGCTTACAGGAATCAGATCTTTCTGGATCTTGTATTATCGGTGGATCTTAGCTGCGTAATATGTGAATCTTCTTGAAGAGTCATATGTTTTCTTAACTGCTGAACCATGTCTCCAGTACCTTCTCTACTTTTTAATTGTTGTGCCATTTTAACTGACAATAAGAGACTTAGAGACATGGACATAAAACGGAGTAACTGTAACCCTAGTTACAGATATTTGAAAAAAGTCTATTAATTCTAATCTGGAAAGATTTCCAGAAATGATTAAATCCATCACTTCTTTGGCTTGGTTACAGACAGTACATTTGACATGACACATATCAGGCTGGAGTAGGACTGTCTAATCTACGGCTAAATCTCTTTCTGGAAGCAGGTAGTCTGGAGACCAAAACTCGGGCTCCCTGTGTTGCCTCTCCTTCCTCTGTGTAAGTTGATATTTTCTTTGTTCCTCTTCCCCTTTCTGTCTGAGGTCTCTCTATCATTTTATGTCCTACTTTGGTTTCTGTTGCTATAATAAACACCATGATAAAAAACAACTTGAGAATAAAAGGCCAAAGGTTTTATTTAGTTTATGAGGTGTATGTCACAGTTAAAGGGAGACAGGGCAGGAGCTCAAGGTAAGAAACCAAAGCAGATACCATGGCAGTAAGATGGTTGCTGGCAGGCTTCTCCTGGCTTGCTCTGCTTCTCATGTAGCCCAGGCCTAGCTACCTATGAATAACGCCGATTGCATTGAACTGGACCCTCCTTTATCAACTAGCAATCAAGAGAACTCCCCGTGGCCACTCTAATAGGAACAATTACTTAACGGTGATTGCCTCTTCTCTGGTAGGTCAAGGTGACAAAAACTAACTTGCATGCTTACTAATTTGTCGGCTTCTGGCCTAGCTAGTAAACATTTCCGGAAGCACCGCTTGGTGCTCAGTCCATGCAGGAAGAGAGTATTGTTCTCAGCATGTGCTGCTGGCTACACACTGAGATGAGACTCCATGGACCTTGGCCAACTCTGTGTTTCAGTTCCCATCTCTCCAGGGAATTGCACAGGGTGACTCAGTTCACCCTCCCGGGCTGTCATTTTCAAACCAACAAAAATGATTTCAAGTCTCTCAGATCTTGAAACCTCACTAAAATCTAAATGACTACTACTGATTTTCAGATGTTTTTTGAAAGATTTTTTATTTATAGGCATGCAACAAAAGGAGAAAAAAGAAGATTAAGAAGTCACATGGAGTGCCTACTCTTGCAAATTGATAAAAGCTCATTTCTACTTGCAGACACAATGGCTGGTTCACCAGGACAGCCTGAGGCTTATGTAGCTTTCTTTTGTGTAACAACTGTGGAGCAGTGGGCTCTAATGGTCTACAGAGTTCTGAATCTCACCTTACTTCTTGATTGCTGTTTCCTTGTAGGGATTCCATAGCAACAAATGTAACAGTAGCAGCAGCTTCCCACAGCAAGTATTGCCTCAACTAAAGGATTTCTCTTCCTTTTAGAGGAAAAAAAATGTGCTTTGAGGACTAATTTTTTTATAGGTTATTAAATGCTTTAAAAATGAGATGCAGATATGTTAAAATGCAGATAGACAAATTTAACTAAGGGAAAAACAAACAAACAAAAAGCAAGAATGATTTAAATATTTGTGTGTGTGTGTGTGTGTGTGTGTCTGAAGAGAGAAAGAATATGAAGTTGGATTAATAGGCTAGGGGCATCTGAGAGAAATTGAGGGAGCATAAAGAAATGTATTATATGAAAAATTCTAAAAATAAAATGAAAAATATTGATTCGAGTAACTATACAGATCAAGAAACCAAATAGAGTTAACTTGGAAAACAGGAGAATAGGGGGAATTGAAGACAGACGTGATGTTAGGCCTTTGAGATGTTTGACATTCTGAGCTCAGCAAATCCAGCTTAGAACTGAGAGGTCTCTCTGACCTGCCCCAAACCCTCTGAGTCTGGGCCCTCTTCTATCCTTTGTCTTCTTCAAAGCACAGAGACTCTGAAGTTCTTTTATCTAACTGTGGAAATATTCTTTCCTGAGGAAATGCCATTGTCATGACTTCATATTAACCAGGGAATTTTAACAAGAGAGAACAATTGAAAAGTCAGGCATCAATCACATCTAGGTCCCAGAAATTTCTTCTAAGACATCTTCTATTGTTGGAGCCATTCACTTCCCCTAAAGATAAGTTACTTCCCTTTTAGCCTTGCCTATGTTCCCTTCATTTTCTCTACCTCATGAAAAAGTCTTTTTGTTTTTGTTTTTATTTTTGTTTTTAAGACAGGGTTTCCTGGAACTCACTTTGTAAACCATGATAGCCTGGAACTAGAGATCTGCCTGACTCTGCCTCCCATGTGGTAGAATTAAAGGCAAACACCACCATTGGCCAGCATACAAAAGTTTTAAGCCTCAGTAATCTAGACTTTCTTTGAACTTCTATTTTGTGTGGCTCTTATACAAATGTACACATCAAATATCTCATTATGTAAGCCCCCCGAGAGCATCTTTAAACTTCACAACTGTGAATAAGACAACATAGAGATCACCATTCAGCAAGTATTCTTTTTTTTTAATTTTTCTTTAAAACATGCAAAATACTTTAGTATATTATATTTTTTTTTATTCGATATATTTTTTATTTATATTTCAAATGATTTCCCCTTTTCTAGCCCCCCACTCCCCGAAGGTCCCATAAGCCCCCTTCTATTCCCCATCCTCCCACCCACCCCTTCCCACTTCCACGTTCTGGTTTTGCCCTATACTGCTTCACTGAGTCTTTCCAGAACAAGGGGCCACTCCTCCATTCTTCTTGTACCTCATTTGATGTGTGGATTATGTTTGGGGTATTCCAGTTTTCTAGGTTAATATCCACTTATTAGTGAGTACATACCATGATTCATCTTTTGAATCTGGGTTACCTCACTTAGTATGATGTTCTCCAGCTCCATCCATTTGCCTAAGAATTTCATGAATTCATTGTTTCTAATGGCTGAATAGTACTCCATTGTATAGATATACCACATTTTTTGCATCCACTTTTCTGTTGAGGAATACCTGGGTTCTTTCCAGCTTCTGGCAATTATAAATAGGGCTGTTATGAACATAGTAGAGCATGTATCCTTATTACATGCTGGGGAATCTTCTGGGTATATGCCCAGGAGTGGTATAGCAGGATCTTCTGGAAGTGAGGTGCCCAGTTTTCGGAGGAACCGCCAGACTGATTTCCAGAGTAGTTGTACCAATTTGCAACCCCACCAGCAGTGGAGGAGTGTTCCTCTTTCTCCACATCCTCACCAACACCTGTTGTCTCCTGAATTTTTAATCTTAGCCATTCTGACTGGTGTAAGGTGAAATCTCAGGATTGTTTTGATTTGCAACTATTCTTATATCTTTGTAATTATGTTTAGGTCATTACAGCAAGTAGTAAAGTTGGAACCTGTGCTGGTTTGAGTTTGTCAACCTAGAAACAAACTAGAATAACCAGGGAAAGAGAAACTCTGATTGAGAGATTGTCTCCCTCAGACTGTCCATAGACAAATCTGTGGGTCATTTGCTCAACATGCTTTATTATACCACCCAGAACTACCTTCCCAGAGGACACCATACTGAGCAGTGCCACCCTAGGCCGGTGACCTTTGAAGGTATAAGAAAGCAAGATGAACAAACTATAGGGAACAAATCAGTGAGCACTGATCTTCTAGCCTTGGCTTCAGTTCCTGCCTCCAGGACTCTGTCTTGAGTCCTGTGCTGGCTTTTCTTCATGATTTTCATGACTGTAAAATGTAAGATAAAACAAACAAACAAACAAACAAAAAAGACAAAACAAGCAAAGGGACAAAACCAAAAGCAAACTCTTTCTTCCACACATTTCTTTCACTCATACTGTTTAGCACAGTAACAGAAACCAAATTACAACAAAACTAAAGATGTAGACCATACAAGGCAATCTCCTGGACTGTATCTGCAAATATACAAAGAATCTTGGGAAAACAATTGACACAATGTGTGTAAAAGAAGCAAGTTAACTTTGATACAACAATTGAAACAATGTGTGTAAAATAAGCAAGTTAACTTTGATACATTTCTTAAATTCACATAATAGGTCAAAGATCCAAGCTTGAATATTTTCTATTCAGGAATAAATATGAATTGAGAAATTTCTTTAGAATGTTGAATTGGAACAGAAGATGATGTTAAAATATCTTCTTGCATCATATCTTTTCAAACTTAAGTCCGAGCGCTCTTTTTCTGTTGTTCACATTTTTTTTTTGGAAGTTACAGTAACACAGAATACTGGGACTGAGCATGGGAAACAGTGAGAAATGGAAGACATGTCCCCAATAATGTTTGGGTTTCCAAGCAAGTTTCTCTGGTTACTCTTCATTCTATTTGAAAGTTATTTCAAGTTATGATTTAAAAAATAGCAGGGACTAAGTATATAGCTCAGCATGCATGAAAGTTTACCAAGCATATGAAAAGGTGTGAATTCAGTTCAGTCACTACTGAATGAGAGAAGAGAGAGAGAGAGAGAGAGAGAGAGAGAGAGAGAGAGAGAGAGAGAGAGAGAGAGAGAGAGAAGAGAGAGAGAGAGAGAGAAGAAAGAGAGAGAGAAGAGAGAGAAGAGAGAGGAGAGAGAGAAGAGAGAGGGAGAAGAGAGAGAAGAATTCCAGTATATTTTGCTAGTCTGTGTAAGAGGAGGATGAAGTATCAACTTGAGGTCATTGATGATTTTTATTTATTTGCTCTTGTCTTTGGAAAAACCTATCAACAGAACAGAAAATTCAAGCAAACCAAAACATTAAAATGAAGCTGGCGATAGGAAGATTTGGCAGATTCACAAATTGGCAGAGATGTTTAGTTTGTTTGCTCTTTGTTCAGAATTTTCTGAAATGACTTTCATCTCAACAGCCTCTGGCTATTAGCATTGGAAAAGGAAGAATAATAGTCAGTGCTCTGGAAATCTATTAGAATTATAAAAATGCACTTGTTTCAAAGACTCTGGGCATATGTACAAAATAAGCATGAGAGTTTGCTCCTGGGAAATTATTTTATGAAACCTCTGTCTAATTATAATCTCTCATGGGGCCACGATGAGCCCTGCTAAGAGGTCATTATTGCCTCAGACCTCACAAAGGTGTTGATTTTTACTGTAATGAGATAGGATACATTACAAAGCTTTAGACCCAACTTCATCAGAGATACTCAACTTTTGTTTTGTGAAATAGATTTCAGCGACATAAGAAAATGTGTTTGGTCTCTCCTCTCTCCAAATTTCTGCTCTAGACCCCTTAAACCTGTGGAATCCATATGTAATATGATGTTAGGAGCATCTTCACATCTAAATTCTGATCCTCTAGAGCCAGAATAAACTTTTTCTTTTGTAATTTGCCTTGGTCATAGTGTCACTTCACAGTAATAGAAAAGTAATTAAGACAAAAGACTACTTCTGTGATGCTGTAACAGGCTTGATGCTATTTATTTATTTATTCATTTATTTATTTATTTATCTTTAAGAAATGTGGAAGATTTAAGTACTTTGGGCTAGGAAAGCAGTCAAAGTCTGTAATAGGGGTATCCTAATAAGAGCATGAAAGATAGCAGTGCTGAAAATTACTTAAACTATGGAGGTCCAGCTCAAGTGGTTTCAGAATAGAATAACACTGGCAACCAGTCTAAATATCATTTTTAGGGCATTCTAATAAAGAATGTGGTTAATTTCTAATTTTTTGTCCTAAGAATCTGCTTGAGATAAACTGAAGACTTTTGCAATAATTTTATTGGTAAAGGAGATTTTAAGACAGCCTAATATTGACTGTTGCTTAGTTACTTGTAATCACTTGTAAGGAGGTCTACAATAAAAAAGACTAAGAGCAGCCAAAATAAATACAAAATGCACAGTTAGAGAAAATGACAACAACAACAACAACAACAACAACAACAACAAGGCAGTTCCAGAAAATGTAATGTTGAAGCCAAAGAAATAAGAAAACAATGGAATAAAGGGAGCAGAGCCCTCAGGGAGAGACCCACTCAGTTGAGTGTAACTTGGGAATAGAAGAGGTTTAAAGGATTATCTGTTTCTAAAAAGCAACAGCAAATCAAAGCTTAGGCATGTGTAATTCAAGGAAGGGTCAGATGCCATTTTAAGCAGGCAGCAGAACTTGACAACATGGCCACATGGTTCTGGAAAGATACAGCAGCAAAAGGATTGTGGAATCTCCCTCCATGGTTATGAAGGAGAGCTACTGAGAACAGGTGTGTGACAGAGTAGTCCCTACGTAAAGGACTGGAGGGGTCACTGTTTAAAGCTGCAAAAATGAAGTCTGGATTATGTCAGACAGCATTTTTAACAAGTGGTGCTGGTTCAACTGGAGGTCAGCATGTAGAAGAATGCAAATCGATCCATTCTTATCTCCTTGTACGAAGCTCAAGTCCAAGACTAAGGATCTCCACATAAAACCAGACAACTAAAACTAATAGAGGAGAAAGTGGGAAAGCGCCTGGAACACATGGGGCATGGGGGAAATTTTCCCGAACAGAACATGAATGGTTTATGCTCTGATATCAAGGATAAACAAATGGGACTTTGTAAAATTGCAAAGCTTCTCTGTGCCCACATTTCTACACATCCATATTTCCAGGGAATCCTGTTCTAGACTCTTCTAGGAAATCATGTATTTTTAAACTACAAAAGATTAGGGGGATAAACAGTATTTGTCTTTTCATGTCTGGCTTATTTTAATTAACATAGTATCCTCCAATTTTACCCATGTTTTCATAAATAACAGGATTTTGTTTTGTATAGATGAGCAATAAAGATGCTTACAGACAAATCTGAGTACCCATACGGAGAGGAGAGAACTGCATCAGCAATGTTTGCCTCCTACCTGCCTATACATATATACATACGTACATACATACATATACACATATACATACATATATGCACACAGACACACACACATACACACACTTCTTCAGTTTCTGATAGAATGAGAATGTCTCAAATATATTTTCTGAAGCACAATTTTGCTGGATATGGGCATCTTGGTTTTGGCAAATCTCTATTGTTTCAAGATTTGATTATTTCTTCCCATAATGTTTTCTGTCTTGAAAAAGTTTGCTGTTCGTCTACTGTGTTGAAGCCACTTATATGTGGCGTGATATTTATCTTGCTCTTTATGGCATTGTGTTGAAGCCACTTATATGTGGTGTGATATTTATCTTGCTCTTTATGGCATTCTCTCTCTCTCTCTCTCTCTCTCTCTCTCTCTCTCTCTCTCTCTCCCTCTCTCTCTAAATCATAAGATATACTGAGCCATGTAGTGGTCTTTTACAGTTTAGTCTACATGTGGATCCTCTAAGAATCTGAGATCTGGATGTCCATGTAGCTTTCAAGACTTGGTAAGTTTTTATAGTTGTAATATATTGTCTGATTTTGCTTTTTTCTTTGTTCTTGGATTTGATTGTCTTTGTTTTGTTTTGTTTTGTTTGAGACAGTGATGAATATAACCCATGTTGACCTCAAACTCAGGGTGGAGCCAAGGATGATCTTGAAGATTTAAACTTCCTTCGACAATTCCATTCCATGCATCTACTATCATAATACAGTTTATGTGGGTCAAGTGGGATATCAAACCTAGGACCTCATGAATGATAGGTAATCAGTCTACTAACTGAGCTACCCTCCAGTTCTCTTTGTTCAATAAGGTTTCCAAACCTTTCCTTTCCTCTTCTCCTTCTGGAAAGGTGTATCATGCTTCCTTGACCTCTCATGCTTTATGGATCTACATCTGAACAGGTCATAGGATATTGATAAAGTATATGCTCTGACTTTGTTATGGAGATCCTGCAGCTTTGGTAACTGTATAGTCATTGAGTCAGTGCCATCTGTCTGAATTAGCTTTCAGTTAAGTTATCTTTGTTCTTTCAATTTGTTTTGAATTGCTCTTTGCCTTTGTGTTTTGGAGTAGATATTGAAATATCCTTATTTTCCACAGAAAAATTATTGTGGATTTCATTGATATTGAGATGAATCTACTAAATGGTTTGGAGGTAAATAGGCACCTATATAATTTGGAGTTCGTTCAATTCATGAGCATGCATGTGTTTATTTCAGCTCTCTTCAATGGTCTCAGTAATATTATCTTCCCTATAGAAGTCTTGCCTGCCTTTCTTAGATTTATTGCTGATTACTAGGTATTTTATTCTAATGTAAATGGTAGGTTTTTTATTTCATTTTCCATTTGTTATTGCTTTATAAAAGTAAAATTAGGTTTTATGCTCATTACACCAAATGGCTATGTCCTGGTATCTATAGAGAAATTTGGGGGGGAGGTTCATATAAAGAGTGATATTGCCTACTAGATAAGTATGACATAGTTATAACCATATTTCTCAACTACTTTAAGCAACTCACATGGGATATTTGTTTGCTTGCTTTAATATTGTAGCTAGAATTTCCCATATATTGTAATAGTGACTTGACTTCCAGGCAAAATCATGTTATAGATGTTTCACAACATTAAGTAGTATTTTGGTGGTGGTAATTTTTCCTCAATAGACTTTTAAAATATTTAGCTATATATACACATCCAATTACTGTTACCAGAATTTCTGGAATTGTTTTATACAAATACTCCTCCATTTATGATGAATGAGACCTCATAAACACAAACTCTGTTGAAATATACTGTAGCTTGGAGACATATTTAAAATCTCTATCCTTGAATATCATGACTAACCCTAGAATGTATTAAACACACTCAGAACTTATCTATATGTATAAAAATTATCTAGAACAATGATTATTTTATAATAAAGAGTTGAATAATTCACCTTATTTAATATTGTATTGAAAATGAAAAGCAGAACAGTTAAAAAGATAAGCCTTCTTACAATAAACCTAAAAAACTATAAACAAATGGATTGATAGTTTTGGTGGGTATAGTAGTCTTGGCTAGCATCTGTGGTCTTTTTCAGCTTGAAACACATCTCTCTAGGAGCATCTGGCTTTCAGCTTTCTTTGAAAGGTATTGTAATGGGCCTGCCTATGAGTATAACTCTGTCTCTTTTCTTTGGAATTTTTGTATCTTTTCTTTGTTCTATATATTTAGTGTTTTGATTATGTTTATAGAGGGTAGTTTCTTTTCTGGTCCAGTTTATTTGTTCTGAATGCTTCTAGCACCTTGATATGTAATGATTTCTTTAGATTTTCCTATGATTTCATTGAAAATATCTTCTGTGCCTTTGGCTCAGGTTTCTTCTCCTTCTTTTATTCAGATTACTCCTAACTTTTGTCTATTCATGGTGCCTCCAATTTTGTGGGATCTTTTTGCTGAAGTTTTCTTAGATTTAATATTATTTTTGTCTTTCTTTCTGCCATGACAACAAGAATGGAAATTCTCTATTCTACTTTATTCAGTCTGTTAGTGAAGCTTATCTCTGAGATTTTTTTTTTGACTTCTTGAAGTTTTTTTTTTCTTATTTCAAGTTTTATTTTAGTTTGGCTTTTCTTTAAAGGTTCTCTTTCTTTGTTGATTTCTATTTTTATATCTTGAATTATTTCTATTATGTCATAGATGGTGACTTATATAGAAGATGACCCACAACTGGACAATATGTAGTGAGTGTAGACTGAGACCTATATGGGAAATCTACATCAGAACCCTCTCTCAGAGAAGTGTGTGGAAGAGGAGACAGAAACATTTTAAGAACTAGCAATGGTAAAGGACTTCAAGGAAATCACACTTTGCAGACACAACGGCCAATACACATAAGTACCCATAGAGACTGTGTCACCTTGCAAAAGACCTACAAAAGTCTAACCAGACAAAATCCCAAATGAAAAAGCTATGCTCCATGCTCAAGAATAGTTGGCCAACACAAAATGTACTCTGTAGGATAGGGATGTCTTCCTTTGTTTGTTTGTTTTCATTTTGTTTTACTTTTGTGTTTTTGCTGTTTTGTTTTTAAGAGAAGTAAAAAAATATTAAATGTGGTAAGTAGGGTGGGGGGTAATATAGGAATATAAGTTTAATATATAGTATAAAAATTTAATAAATATATAAAATAACAAGGTTCACTCTGTGTTGAAACAATTTGTTTCCACAGTTACTACATCATCAGTTCCATATTTCCTTATGTTGTGTCATTAGCCTTTGACCTCAATCAATTGTTAAATATTCAATTGTTCAGTAAATAATACAAAAATATTAATTAATTTGGAATATGACACTTGCATGAAAAATCAATACATACTATAAATAGAATAAAATATATAAATAATAGTGGGTAAGCACTAATATCAGATTTTCCAGTCACCAAGCTTTTTCAGCTGCCTTGTGGCTCTGGCTCCCACCGGAATTCCTGAGGAATTAACTCAGTTAATTGAGCAATTTCTTATTCTCTGAAAACTTTCTGTCTCACTCATGTTATTGTGACCTGTGACAGAGACTGCTAATTGTCTGCCAGTATCCATTTTCGCGTTGATTATTAGAAGTAGAATCCCGTTCCTAACAGGTATCAGCAAGGCATATCATTTCTCATGCATAGATTATATATTCCTACTTTGCAGTCAAGTGTGACTGTTTGATTAATTTCTGGTCAGCGATATTTGAAAGAAAATGATACTGTGGTTTTTAGAATCATGTTCTTCAGGAAGGCTGTATTTCTTCCTTCTCACTGGCCAACTGCTCTATTTCCTAACATTCCCAGCATTTCCCAAGAGATCACCGTTTTTGCTCCAAGAAACTTTCATTTTCCACAGCTCAACAAAGTCCTTATAAGCAGCTGAGCAACACAGCTTTAAGCATACCAGCCCAGCTTGTACAATACTTAGATGAATTTCTTGAGTTTTATTTTTATGAAGTTGATTGTTTCTAGCTAGCTAAATAATGAGGACAATGAAAGAGTTAATGAAGAGTGAGGATGGTTGTACTTGAGTACTCTTATGTTCATATGCAGGATTATTTTCCTTAGCTAAAAGAAGGTAGACTACCAATTAGAACTTTGAATTTTTGTGTATTTAAAGATACAATATTTAGCCGGGCGGTGGTGGCACATGCCTTTAATCCCAGCACTTGGGAGGTAGAGGCAGGCAGATTTCTGAGTTCGAGGCCAGTCTGGTCTACAAAGTGAGGTCCAGGAGGACAGCCTGAACTACAAAGAGAAACCCTGTCTCGAAAAAACAAACAAACAAACAAAAAAAGATGCAATATTTATGTTTTTCTTGTTGTAAAATTATATTCTACAGTGTATATGGCATTTAGTATTCAAACCTGTTCATGCTCTATCATACACTGCTTGAGGTGTGGAACAAAGAGCATTTATGTTGTTACTGGAAAAACACTGCTCATATCAGCACTAAGTTGTAAGAGTTAATTAAAGACCTAGGGATAGCACTAAAGATATACAGAACATCTGAGGAGAGTCTTAGGATTATTTTCGATGCACAACTGTACAAGTCATACCTGGTAATATGGTTTAAATTATATACAGCAAAAAGCCATGTTGAGGCCAATATTTTGGTGCCTACAAATGTGACTTTAGTTGGAAATAGGGATATCTGTAAATGTAAGAAGGTTGAAACGAGATAATTGGTATAAAGTCTTGTCCAATGTACATCCCTTTAAGTATAAGGAAACATCATGTAAAGATAAAAACAAAGCCCAAATTTTGTATGAAAATAGAAACAGGTATCTAAGGAATTTAGTCATAAGCTAGAAAATGCCAAGCACATCTGGCCAACACTAGATGTTGGAAAAAGAGAAGAAAGGATTCGCTTTCATAGTGCTCACAGAAAGCATGTTCTGCCAACACATATAATTGGGTTTTTGTACATATGTGTATACATATCTTATGTATTCCCTTTTCCCGTGTAGGCCAGAAAAGGAACAAAAGCTTCGTAGGGCTAGAGGCACAGATGGTTATGAGCTTCCATGTGGGTGCTGGGAAACAAACCTCCAGGTCACTGCAAGAGCAGCAAGTACTCTTAACCAGCGAAGCATTTCTCTCACCCCAACAATACATTTTTCTCATTTATTAAACTTGAGAAAAAGTATCCTACCACACTCATTCATAGGCATATTTATTCAGTAGAAAATATTTGGTTCTACTTTCCCTTCTAAGTTTTCTCTTTCCATGTCACCTTGCTTACATTTCTTATTCCCTATAGCCATTCAATAACTCTAAGCTTTGTCCATTTGTCTTCTTTGTCCCTTTCCTTCACTAAAATTATCTGTATTCTGCTCCGTGTTTTGTATCTCTAATTTTTCACCCTTAATTTTTTTCAAAAGCGTTCTCTATTGTTATGAAACTCACATCTGCCACTTACTCTAATAATTTCTTAGCAGTGAAAGTTAATCTCAAAGCTTAAAATTGAGGATATGTAAGATTTCCTGAGAGATAAGACTCTGCACATTCCTTCAAGCAATTTTCTCGATTACGTTAATTGAGGTGGGAAGCTCCACCCACTGTGGGCAGCAACATTCTGTAGGCTGAAATCTTGAACCATATTAAAAGGAAAAAGTCAATTATGCACAAATGTCTACTGCCCTTTTATTCGCATGTGTACATGCAATACCAGATAGCCCATGTTCCTCTTCTGTGACTTTCCTACCACAATGGCCTTTAACCTTTAATACTAAGCCAAAAATAACAGCAATAGGAAAGTAATTAAAACGCCAGACTCATTTCCTCCCTCATCAAAACAATTCTTACAGAGATCATTGGCAACCACTGAAGAAAGAACACGCCTTAACATGGCTGACATTTCAGCTACATTCTACATCATTTCAATATTTTTTTCTTGGCTTGAGTCATTACCACCATTAAAAAATTTAGTCCTCTCAAGTTCCCTTCTCATTCTGGACTCCTCCCATGAGTTTTTTCCTGCATGTGTACCTCATTTCATATTTAACATACACTCATATGTCAAGATGACATCTGTCTATTTAAGGAAATTTGCTACAGCTAGACATCAGCTGAGTTCATGAAGACTATAAAATCAAAATCTGGGAGTGAAGCTTTAATGTGCCAAGCCATTAGAAACAACGAATTCATGAAATTCTTAGACAAATGGATGGAGCTGGAGAACATCATACTAAGTGAGGTAACCCAGTCTCAAAAGATCAATCATGATATGCACTCACTGATAAGTGGATATTAGCCTAGAAACTTTGAATACCCAAGACATAATCCAAATATTAAATGATGTCCAAGAAGAACGGAGGAATGGTCCCTGGTTCTGGAAAGACTCAGTGCAGCAGTATACGGGAATACCAGAACAGGGAAGTGGGAAGGGGTAGATGGGGGAACAGGGGGAGGGAAGAGGGCTTATGGGACGTTCAGGGAGTGGGGAGCCAGAAAAGGGGAAATCATTTGAAATGTAAACAAAGAATATATCGAATAAAAAAAACTTCCATTTTGAATAAGTGTCAAATATAGTAAAAAAAAAAAAAAGATAGAAAATGGTGACAGGAATAGGAGCTAAAGTTGTCCATAGTAAGAAAAGCATGGTGGGAAAGAAGGAAGGATTGAGAGTACGAACAGGAATAGTGAGGTAGGGCTGTATAATGTGCTTCTCTTTCTTCTTGCTGCATCCCATATTCAAACACCAATGAACTATAATATGAGAAGGTACTGAGAGATAGTATCAAAAACATAGATTGGTGTCTACATGATAGTGACAAGGACCTTTAAGGAGGTAATAATGACCCCAAATCTACATCAAAGAAAGGAAAGAGTAAGAACATGTAACAGCAATATCTAGGATGCAAAATGTTTTTCTGCCAGAACAATCAGGTCCATGTGAGAAATCTCTTATACTAGAATTAGGGGAATGCTAACACTGGAGACAAATTAATTCAAAATTTTGAAATGGCTCATGTACAAGAAAAATTATTTCCCATTTATATTAAAAGCAAACACGTGCTCCTTATTACTACATGGACAGCTCTCTCTGAACAAAAGAACCAGAATCTCAATTTAGTTCTCCATCCTTAGGGCACTGTGCTCTCATGCATGAAGCCTGCAGAGGAGCTACCATCATGGATCACTCATGGACGACTTGAAAGGCCGTGTGTAAAGTATAAGGTCTGTGGTTTATTGACATTTCTGTGACTAGGTATTACTTACAGGTTAGTCCTGTAACTCCGTAGTATAGAGCTTGCATGGCTAATGTGAGGCTTTGGGTATACGCTCTATCATTACACAGATAAATAGATGGATATATAAGTAGATAGATAGATAGATAGAGGCACAGTATAACAGTAGAATTCAAATGCTTTTTAAATTAGGGCACTTTAAACATGTGATCAGCTCTAGCCAGTGACTTATGTGTAGCCTGAGTACATATGAGTTAATATAGTGCCAAGATGGGAAACTGTAGTACATTTTATCCCAGTGAGATCATTACTTTCTTGAAATCGGGGCTACCCACACTGTTTGTTCCTTAACCTTGATGCAAAGCAGCACATCCAGTATGACAATTTCCCTATAATTCATCACCATAGTGAATTCTGTATATAGCAATATTTGATAGTAGCTCTCTCTCTCTCTCTCTCTCTCTCTCTCTCTCTCTCTTTCTCTCTCTCTGTGTCTCTTTCTCACTCTCTCTCAGTTTAAAAGTACAATAAAAGCCCTTGTATTTCTAGTGACTGAGAGATCTTCAAGGTCTTAGGACTTCTTTTCAGCTTGCAGCCAATCCATCAATGGATTAATTGAGAAACTGAGGCCCTTTTCTCTGAGGAGTGAGAAACTGAGACCTGAGAACTGAGGTATTCATTACCTTTGGAAAGAAGTCACCCTTACACTTCTGCAGTGGCTATCATTCTCCTTTGGTGAAGGAAGATCATTTGAAACTGGGTTCTCACTAACTGAGTTGACAATGAAAACAAGTTAGCCTTGCTTTCTTGTCAAGTATTTCATGTGCAGTTTTGGCCAAAAGGCATTTCACATCTCCCAGGGAACATGGCATTTTACCATTTTGAAAATACCCATGATGAATGCATACAGCTCTCAGTCTACATGTACTGCAAATGGCCCACATATGGTCTAACATAAGCAGTTATACAACATACCTGTTGTATGACAGATCTCCCCCCCACCCCAGGTAGAGGCAACACTCATCTTAGATAGGAATCCCACAACAAACTATAATACGTATATTACCAAAGTCCAACTTGGTAAAAAAAATGAATTTGTTGGGATTACTTATAGGAATATGAGTGAGGGGTTACTTACAGGAGCAAAATGACTCCAGAACAGCTGTGTCACTGAAGCGTACCCCAGCATGGGTGATAGCTCACAAAGGTGAAAACCTAGATCACTCTGCACAGAATATAGACAGCCCAATACTTTGGAGAGTACCCTTTCCAGGTGACTTACTCATTTTATACCAATTCAAGACAACACTAATGTCTTCTGCTTCTTCCAGGCAGCTGTGGTAGCTTGACTCCTTCTCTTTGGAAAGTGTGTCCCGGGAGTCTCCCCAGCTTCCTCTTTGGGAGGGAAGGGCCTAGTGATTCTGGTCAGTTTCAGGGACTTCCTGAAGCTATTTTGGGTTGTTTACTTTCTGCTAAACAATGCGGATAAAATGTTTCCATCTCAAGGAACCTGCTCTACAATAATGCAGTACATTGAGAAATTGATGAAGGTAAAGGCTGAATGAATCAAAGCTTGGATGGCTAGAGAGATGGCTGGGCAGTTAAATGTGCCTACTGCTCTTTTAGAGATTCATATTCAGTTGCCATCCACATTGAATTGCTCCCAACTACCTGTAAATCCAGTTTCAAATGAGTCTTTAACCTCTTCTAGCATCGGCAGAAACTCCCACGGTGTGAATAATCTCATGCATGCACACATACCTAAATAATGACACAAAATGATGATGGTGATGATGATGGTGGTGAAAACAACAGAATTGTTATACCGCAATATGTCTCTCAAAAGATAGTAAAATAATTTTAGCTAGTTCTTTAGGCACTGCTAAATGTAGAATGCTTCCTATTTACAGATCTTTGCCATGTTTCAGATATAGAAACTGTTTAGTAAAAATAAAGTTAATCTCCCTTAATAACACACAAATAATAAGAAATAAGTTTCACACCTGCAGAGTTCATTGGTAAACAAAAAAAGCCCTCCACATTCCACAAACGAAATCCAGAGCGTTTAATTATTCATTCAGTTAGTCAATAAATCTGTTGGGATCCTGTAGGACTGTGTTAATCAAAGTGTAGTCTGCAAAGCAGCAATGTGGGCATCACTTTTAGCTTGTTAAGCATGCACCACATTAGAATCCAATGCAGCGGTCCTGAATTAGAACAGGATTTTAGCAAGATCCCCAAGCAACTTCCATGCATATTTCAGTCTAAGAAACCCAACACATCCCAAATGAGTGAGCAAGTGGGGGGGGGAGAGAGAGAGAGAGAGAGAGAGAGAGAGAGAGAGAGAGAGAGAGAGAGAGAGAGAGAGAGAGAGAGAGAGAGAGAGAGAGAGAGAGAGAGAGAGAGAGAGAGAGAGAGAGAGAGAGAGAGAGAGAGAGAGAGTTTCACATTACCAGTCCCTTTGAAAGAGAAGCTTGGGGGATTACTATGGAGTTTCTCAAGCAGACAGATGTGGCAATATCTGAAGGCGTTGGGTAGGTTGCTACCAAGAGGTTACTATTGGTACCAAGTGTATAGTGGCCTTCTTTGATGTTGCTAAATCCATCTACAATGTACCAGACAAAGACTTATCCTGTCCAAACCAGCAATAGCATACTATACAAGAACCAGGTAGCTGGTAAAATTTAGGTTGAATCATGGTGATATACAGAACCCTGTTATGTTCAGCAAAACATTGTTCAGCAGGGTATAGTACCACCCAGAAACTCATATTTTGGAAGGATGATGAATAAAGATCATTGAGTTCAGTGCCAGCCTGGACTACACAGTTAGACTGTGATAGACAAGAAAAAAACTTGAAAAGGAAAGCCCTAAGGTTTGGCACTAAGCATGGAAGTTTGTGTTGAATGTAAGACTCTTGATATTACAGTGCACCCGTATAGAAGCCACTCTGATCATTTGACAAGCATTATTATTGAGTTCCAGGAGGTGCTAAGTGGCCCATGTATTTCTCTTCTTTATCTTGGTTCTGAATGTTCCTGCATCCCAATCACCTTGACAGGTTTTTTTTTTTAACTTACTCATTGTACATCCCTCTTACTGCCCACTTCTCAGTCACCCCCTTTCACAATATTTTCCCCCACTCCCCTGCCCTTCACCTCTGAGAGGCAGAGGAAGCCCTGCTAGAAGAACATATCTCATAGACAGGCACTTTTGGGATAGCCCCAGCTCCAGTTGTTTGGGACCCACATGACAACCAAGCTGCACATCTGCTACATATGTTGGGGGTGGAGGGGGTGGAGGGGCAGGTCCAGCCTGTGTAAGCTCCTTGGTTGGTGGTTCAGTCTCTGAGAACCCCAATGGTCCAGGTTAGTTCAATCTGTTGGTCTTCCTATCAGAGTTTATCAAGTTACCTACAGCCTAAGATACAGTGATACTTATATGTTGACAGAAGATAGGCAATCAGGGTGGCTGGGAGCCATGGTCAGGATTCAAGCAGAGCTCAGTAAAGAGAGACGATACAGTGTTGTTGTCATTTACAGATGATACCAGATGGCAGCTAAATTCAGAGTCCAGACTGCCTGAGGGGCTCGCTAATTACAAGAGGTTTCAGCTGCAGGAAACACCCTAATCACCCCAGTGGCAGCTGGACAGCCCCGGGGAAGGCCCTACTGCCAGAAGAAAATCGTGTTTGTTATAAAGTAGGATTTGAAGGATACGAACCACTAGTGCAATTAAGACTATATTTAAGAGAGACTCGAGGGTAGGGATGAGAAAAAGGGAGAGCCACGGAGCCATCAGGGGACACAGGTAGGTAGGTCTGCTTCAGTTGGCCGAAATGAGAGCCCAGGAGAGACTGGCTACAGAATCCAGGTCAGGCCTGAAAGATACCCCTCCCTCTTGACCCAGAGAGCCCGGCAGAAAAGAACAAAGGTCTTTGCAATAGAATTTATGGTTTCTGCTTACCACCTGCTGTATGCTGCTACTGTCTGTTATTCCTTTCAAAGGGAAAACTATTGATTTATCACCTTTAGGGAGGTGAAAGGCATCCTCTGCTTTGTTTCATCAGCTAACTGTCTTTCTTTGATTGGCAACCGGCACTGCGATAATTTTGTACAACTGGGTGGCATTTAGCAAACCCCTACGACTGTGAATAAGGAAAAGCAGCGGGCAGGGAGAAAAACTCCAGCAGCTGCTTGGAGGCGACATCCCCAGCTTTTGGGTCTGCGCCAAGTCTGGGATATGCACCTCTCCTGCCAATGTTCATCAGATTTCCTGTAACCTTGGAATAAATTGAAGAAATGCATGCAATTCTTTTTGCAGTTTTATGTAGTAGCTTATAGGATCTTTAAATGGAGTTTAATTGTACAATGAAAAATTAGTAGTAGATATCCCATTAAGATTCCAGCTGGAAAACCACGCAGGATCCTTGTGCCCCTCTGTTATGTCCTGTAATTTCCTGAAGTGAAGAGAAGAATAGTTTATTTCAAAGAGAAAGTACTTGTTAATAATCCTCTCCAAACACACTTTTCTCACATGACTAAAACACTTCATCTAGATACATCTTTCTGTCTGTTACCTATCTTCGAGATCTCTCATGCCATCAGGATTCTAGCCACAGGTCGACTAAGTGGCATGCACCTTTGGACTCCGGAATCCAGAAGGAACACGCACACAGGGTACAGTGTACGTGGGGACAGATACTTTGGATTCTTGAACTGTTTATCTAGCAGTGAATATTCTTTTCCTGTTGCGCCCCGACTCTAATACACTGCTGCCTCATATTCAAGTTCTAAGTCTCCTCCCTACGAGCTTGAGTAGCTGCTCCAAGCTCAACAGCTAAAGAAGCTGGAAGCGAGCACTCCAACCTGACCCATGGAAAGATGAACCCATCGAAAACGCATCAGCTCTTCTTAAATCTCTAGAAGTAAGGGCACAAAATAAACCATTCCCCCCAAACTAACTAGACTTGTAATGAATACGGAGAATTAAAACAGCAGACCTCATGACCTGAATCATATCTGTAAAAATATAGGGAAGAAGGGGCAGGCAAACTTGAGCACTAAGCACAAAAACATTCAGTAGATGGAAAGACCCCCAAAGCCCCACCCTGACAGCATTTTATGGATGATGCAATCCTGCATCCCCATATTGCATATTCCCTGAGCATTTTATTGACTAAATCTACAGTCTTTGAATTGACATGGAGGGGTACACTATTTAAAAGAAATTCCCAAGTGTGTAACTTCAAGTTGGACACTTCATAGCTTTCCATATCTATGAGCAGTACTTTGATGGGACAATACTATCATCTCTTTAAAGGTAGCAAGTGTTTGACTGAAGGGCAAAGCAACATCATGTTCTCACATCAAGCTGTTACTGTGAAAATCTCTACTGAAGAGCTGAGTTGGTAAGGAACTTATCTTGCAAGCATGGGGACCCAAGTTGAATCTCTCTGTGGTGGGGGGAAAAGCCCAGCATCAAGGGACATTCTTGTAATCCCAGCACTGTGTGGACAAGAGAGGCAGCTCCTTGGGACTCACTGTCTAGCCAGCCTTGGGTATTTGATAATTTAGAAGTAATTAGGAATGTTTTTTAGAATAAACATAAATTATTTTGTAATGACTCAAAATCTTTTCTTTCCTCTCGTTCCTACAAACCTGAACAAAATTAATGTGAGCTGACTCAACAGCATGACATATCTCTGTGGACAGAGACTCATTTTAGAGAAAACATGAAACAGTAATGACTCAGTTTGACTACTGTAGTCAAAAGAACTTAAGAAGTTGGTAAGACTCCTAACTGATGGGGAATCAGGATAGAAACAGGAAAGAGAGCTTAGCTTATAGAGGAAGGAGAGAAAAAATAAAGAGAAGAAATGAAAAGAAGAAAAAGTGGCTTCTGAGTGAGGAGTGACACTGAAGTTGTTCTTGGTCCTCCAATGTGGCATACACATGTATGTGTACCAACACACCACACACACGCACACACACACACATACATATATATACACACACACACACTTCCCTATTCAAGGACAAGTGTGTGGCACATGCTACAAACCCTATGTCCTTGTGCTGCTTCCTCTATAAATCTTACATATATGTAAAATCCTTCACTCTTGTCTGGTGTCTCTGTACACTGTAGGTCAGAACAACTGGAACAACAGTTAAGTGCTAACATGTAACTCTCACAGAAATGGATCATATACAAGACCATCCCATGGGACTCTACAGCCTACTGCACTGCAGTTATTCTGGCTTGTACAATTTCACAAAGCCATTGGCACAAGTGAAAATTTCCTAATAATATACTTCTCTCCAAACTTGCCCTTGTCATTAAGTTTCTCTTGACTACTGAATTTCTGCTGTTATTAAACTCCTGTTACCTTGGCAATTTTAATATTTTGTTAATAAAAACCCAGATCTCACTACTATTCACAACCTTTAATTAAAAATTTACCACACATATCAATTTATCAATCTTGATATTTGAGCATAATTTTCCATTTAGAGTTAGAGTATCACTTCAGAATTAGAATGGAGAATAACTTCTATCAACTGTCACATATCCAAAGGAGCTAAAGAAAAGTTCAGGGCTACAGTGAAGCTAATAAAGCTGCCAATTTTAGTCTTTTTTGTATTGTAGATTAAGTGATATAAATGTAAGCTCTTGATCTTTTATCATATCTAAAACATGTGTTTTGTTCAGTGTTCCTGTTGCTACGCATGTCCTCTTACCTAGAGCAGGGGGAATAATCGTACTAGTAGAGAGAACTTTTTGTGCAGCTCGTCTTCCTATTTATTATTTCAGACACTCTTCCTGTGGTAGAAAGATCACAACTAAGCTTACTAGTTTAATAACGGATAAAAATTCAGGATGGTGTCTTAAGAGATGGGAAGATAGGAGAAGCCATTCTTGCTAGCCAAACCACTTCAGAGTTCAGAGAATTCCCTGTAGATAACAGCATTCAAGTATGTGAGAATATTTTGAAGAATAAAACATAAATAATTTTGTGGTGACTCAGAAATTATTGTTTCCTGTTGACAATTCCTTAAATATAGAAAAATATTTACTGATTAATTAGCATAGAATATTCCTATGAAGAGGGGCACTCATCTTAGAGAAAACAAACATGAAACAATAAGGTCTCAGTTTACTCCATGCACCGGTCATAAGTCTAAATATGCTTTAAGATTATTAAAGTGTAATGTGGTGCAAAGTGTGAATGAGCCACACTTTCATGAGGCAAAGAGCGGCCACACAATGGCTCGGTGTGTCCATTTTCCCCTTGCCCTTCCTTTCTTAACCTTGTGAAGTCAGAGCTATGTTGTCATCCTCATAGCTGGGACTTTTTAGTGCTTGTAACTTTATCCCTAAGGATAATTCAGCTTGAACTTAGAATAGTTTTAACTTTGCACACATATGCACACTCATAGTTTTGGAGGAAGGGTTATAAAAATATCCTTACCCAACCCATTAACTATGTGAATGGAAAAGATAAAGAAGAAAAGCGTGCTTTAAATTCAGATCATTTGATGGTAAGCTGCATGCATCCCAGTTGGAGGTCAGACCCACCAGTCCTCTTGGTTTCTGTCTTCTCTTTGCCTGAAGCTGTAGGCAATCTGAAACTTGCACTGATGTAGAGAAAATGGTCCAAAAGGAGACCAGGTAACAAGGTGGTCTAGATGAGAACCATGAAGCCCTGAGACACTGGACGCGAGTTCACAACTGCTCACTTTGTGTCAAGTACTCTTCTACATGCTTTGTATTAACTTCCGTAATACCCGGGTGCCTGGACAGAAATTAGCATAACTGTTATGCTTGTCTCACAGACAAGGAAACTGAGGCAGCATAGAGTCATGATATGGCACACAAAACGGTGTGGAGCGAGATAGCTGTATGCCAGTGACTCCTGAAGCTGGAAAGGGGGTGGGGCAGCTGAGTTTTATTATTTATATGGATTTATTTAATTGGACAGGGAAGGAAAGACGATTACATCCCGGGGACTATAAATGACTAGAAGCAGACACAGCAAACTCAAGAAGCTTTCCAAAGTCACTCTAAGAAGTTCTGCCAAATAAACACAAAGCAGGTGATTTTATCAGCTCTCATTTTTCTTTAGGATGTGGTTCAAATAAACCAATTACTTAGTTCCAGAAGAGCTATGGGGTCAGTTAACCTAGGTCGGTTTCTACATCTATAAAATGAGTACAGTAATAAATAATTCCTGTCTGGCCTCATTCCTGCGAGTTGCTGGAAGAATCTCATAGATAAAGTGTGGAGAGCTCTACTGTCTCAGTGTGGAAGGCACCACTATCCAGCCTATTTAACATGCATCTACAGAAAGTTCCAGATTCAGTACTTAGTCAGAGCGCTATGTGGATATGACACTTTAACTGTAGATGATTTAGTTACAGCACAGCTACTGAAGATCCACAGACACACTGTGTGCCAGATACATTAAGGTATTCAATCAGTGAAGTCCCCTCCCTAGAAATCCTGTGAGTTATAGCTCCATTTTACACGTGGGGAAACTGAGGCATAGATAGGTTGCTTTGCTCTTAGTTGCAGATGATAAGTGAACAAACAAGTTTAAAAATAGGCTCTTCAAGAATACATTCACAGAAGAATGATCAATGCCAAATGAATCTGCCCTCTTACACACAGCAGCTCTGTAAAAGTAAATTGTACACCTATAACTGTAATAATTAAGATCCTCTAACCACTTACTATTATCCATGAGTCACTAATGTGCATTGTATTCCCTTTAATGGAGAGTGTACTATGTACCCTCTAGAGGAAAGGAAAAGGGCAGACTCTTTCCAACCTGTTATAGCTCAATAGGGATTTCGGGGAGTTGTTAGTATTGGTAAATGTTTTAAGTGTTGTGTGTGTGTGTGTGTGTGTGTGTGTGTGAGAGAGAGAGAGAGAGAGAGAGAGAGAGAGAGAGAGAGAGAGAGAGAGAGATGCATGCTGTATACAAGTATGTAGATTTATACCTGTGCATACGGGAGCCAGAGCAGGATATCCAGGCTCTTCTTCTGTTGCTCCAGGTCTCTCATCAAACTGGAAGCTCATGGTTTGAACTAACTTGGATTTCTAGTGAGCTCTCAGGAGCCATTTGTGTCATAGGCTTCATGATGCTGGGATTACGGAAATACACAACTAAACTCAGCTTCTTACTTGAATGGTGAGGCTTGGCATCCGTGTCTCCATGCTTTCTGAACAAGTACTCTTACCCACTGAGCCATTTCCCCATCTCGTAAGCATGAAAATTTCATAAGGACATTGTGTGTGGAAATAAAATGGAATTTCTAAGAGGAAAAACTCAGTTTCTAAGATTTTACTGCCATTGTATGAACAATTGTTCAACATGTACTAGCAGGAGTATAACCATGCACACTTTCACAGAGTTCAAAGTCCAGTAAGATAAAATACTAAAGAAATAACTTCAATGAAACATTGCAAAGTTATATGCGAGCACCAAAATCAGACTCATGTGGCAGCTGCTTACAGAGCATACAGAGATGGAGGCCCTCATAGCACACTTAGGAGTTGCTTTTAACAGCTAGAAAAGTTAGACTCTAAATTCATCCAAACATTAGATGAATCTGCTCAAATTTACCTGCTCTGTAGTTTTGAGGTTGACACTGTGGAAAGAATGAGCAAAGGAGGAGACAAACACTAAGAGTGGAGCTACAAACCAATGGTCTCCTCTCCAGCCAATGGTCTCCTCTCCAGCCAATGGTCTCTCTTCAGCCAATGGTCTATCTTCAGGCAATGGTCTCTCTTCAGCCAATGGTCTCTCTTCAGGCAATGGTCTCCTCTCCAGCCAATGGTCTCCTCTCCAGGCAATGGTCTCTTCTCCAGGCAATGGTCTCTCTTCAGCCAATGGTCTCTCTTTAGCCAATGGTTTTCTCTCCAGGCAATGGTCTCTCTTCAGTCAATGGTGTCCTCTCCAGGCAATGGTCTCCTCTCCATGCAATGGTCTCCTCTCCAGGCAATGGTCTCTCTTCAGCCAATGGTCTCCTCTCTAGCCAATGGTCTCCTCTCCAGGCAATGGTCTCCTCTCCAGCCAATAGTCTCCTCTCCAGGCAATGGTCTCTCTTCAGCCAATGGTCTCTCTTCAGCCAATGGTTTTCTCTCCAGGCAATGGTCTCCTCTCCATACAATGGTCTCTTCTTCAGGCAATGGTCTCTCTTCAAGCAATGGTCTCCTCTCCAGGCAATGGTCTCTCTTCAGGCAATGGTCTCTCTTCAGCCAATGGTCTCCTCTCCAGGCAATGGTTTCCTCTTCAGCTACTTGGTGCCCTCTGGGTCACAGTCCACTCACTGCACCATTGTGCTTGCTTAAGTTTTTTTCCCTGTTGTTTTTTGTTTCCATCTCTGGGACTCTTGTTACATGTAGTTTGCTTTGGTAGTGTTTATCAAGTCTTCAGGGTTGATTCTTTTACTTAATATTTTTTCGTAGACATGGTTTATGTTTACAGGAAAATTGAGTAGAAATTCTCTGCATTTACCATTCACTGTCACTCTCCATCCCACATACAGTCTGCTCATGGTTCCCCTTTAGTGTTAATATGGAACCTTCATTATAAGTCATAAATGTCATCATGGCATCCGATTTCATTCTTCACTCTCATCATGATAGAATACACACATGTGGATATGTGCATGCATGCTCCACTGCAGTATCATGAAGAATAATTCTAATGCTTTAACAATAGCCTGTGCCACACCTATTCATACCTGCTACCAATTTGCATGTTCTAAAAAGTATAAAAGAAAGAAAAAAGAAAAGTCAATAAATTTCCACTCAAGAAAGCCTATGAGATTTTGTTTTCAGTTCATATTTCTTTATTGTCATTCTTTATTTAATTATAATCGCCTGGTATAACATACTTGCTTAGCACACCAAACATCTGTAACACTGTTTATATTAACCACTTTCTGGACCATATTCGCTCCCCCTCTCTCTCTTTTTCTCTCTCATATTACATGTCTTATGATTTTCTTTTGAAAGATTGACATGTTTAGCAATTAAATGTAACAAATCTCCAAGTCAGTTCTTTTGTCTTTATGGTTTAGTATTTCTTATTTATTATATTTGTCATTATTAATTTATTGTCATTATTATTGCTGTTTTATTTTGTTTAGTGACTTGATCAACTAAATCTATAAAATATCTATTCATATTTGGTCACTGAAGTCTCATCATCTCAGTTGTTAGCTAATAATTTGGACAGAGATATATTTTAATGGCTTTGGTTAGTTTCTTTGGGTGGTCTTTGTGTGAGCCTTGGGGCACAGAGTTAAAGCTTGGATAGCTCCCAATAGCACTGTAACCTTCATTCCTGCTCCTGCTGAGAAATCTCAAGGTTAGCCAAAGGTGAAAGATAGTTACTCTCAGATCTGGTGTGTAACTGACTTTCTAGTTTCTATTAGAGCATTTAAGTCTCCTATGGACAACTTACACTCATCTTTCATTTCTCAGGGATGTTTTTAATCTATGCTTTGCTTACTTTCAATATTGTATTGGTCACAGGTATCTACAACAACAAACAATGACCACTGATTGCTTTCAGCAATTGTGTCTGAGACAAAGCTGTTCAGCAGTAAGTGAATTTGGACTTGAGTCAAATAAAGATTATGTGGAAGTGGAGCCTGGGAAGAGCTCCAAACTCAAACAACATTGCCAGAGCTTTCTAATCTGCAGCTTTGCACAGTGGAAAACCTTTGCAAGGCTGTGGGTTTTCCAGATTCCCACAGACCTAGGGAGAGGCCACTGAGAGTCGGTGAATTAAGATGCCCACACGCTCACAGTACTTACTGGCAGTTGGTATTTTTTTTTAATGGGTTTCTTACGGTCTTGGTTCTTGCCTAATGTCTAGAGCTCTGAAAAGGTTAATTTTGACTACCATTACAGTTTTCTTATGGTTTTAATAAAGTAGACTTTTAAAGAGTCATTCTATACCACTGCAAATTATTTTGTGATTATTAATTCTGATATCCAAATAACAGTACTAATATTGCTCCAAATTGTGTGAAATAATAGAATGTGTGTGTGTATATATATATATATATATATATATAAAGACTATGAAAGGAAACCCAAGAGAATATCTAGACACCAAGTGATTTAATATACAAACTGCAGAGTGGCCATCTGCTAGGATTTAACTCATTTGCTCATTGCCATGTTGTTCACTTAATTTTAGTTACTACTAAAAATCTATTATTAAAATCATGGGCTTATTTTCTCTAAATTAACCAGAGAAATAAAGCTCTACTTTCAGCTGAATGATCTGAAATACATAGTTATCTAACTGTTGTGGAGATCCTAGGGGAAATCCAAGGAGGAAGGGGAAATTTATAATGTGAACCCCCAAGGAGAGCAAAGTAGCAATTAATATACTCATAAAGGAAGATTATACTCACCATCATTTCCCCTACTTCTGAGTAATGCCGACCGCATCAGCTCCAGGAATGACTGCATGGCAACTACAAATGGTCTTTGTGGTGGTTTGAATATGTTTGGCCCAGAGAGTGGCCATTAGGAGGTGTGGCCCTGTTGGAGGAAGTGTGTCTGTGTCAGCTGTAGGACCCTCTTCCTAGCTACCTGTAACTCAGTCTTCGCCTGTTTGTTTTTGTAACAATATGTAGAACTCTCAGCTCTTTCCACATCATGCCTAACTAGATGCTGCCATGCTCCCTCCTTGATGATAATGGACTGAACTTCTGAACCTGTAAGCCAGTCCAGATTAAATGTTGTCCTTTATAAGAGCTGTATTGGTCATTGTGTCTGTTCACAATAGTAAAACCCTAACTAATACAGCCTTCTTAGCCAGAGATAATGTAGTTTCCTTCATAGAAGAGCTAGACAAAATAGAACACTTTGCTATTTCGCAGAGATCTCTAGAATAAAACATTAATATATCTAATGCATGACTATTAAAATAATAATTCTCTGCCTTGACCCCATGTTGGCATGGTTTGCTTCATTGGCCTTTGACACATGGCTGGAAACTGGTGTGAGTGTAGCTCTTTCTTTCAGTATTGAGTTATACAATTATCTCACTCATTTTTATCTAGTTGCTTGTAGAACTCTAGTTGATATTAACTACAATGATTTGCATACTGCCTTACAGATAAAGCCTTTTTGAAATTTGACTTTTACTCTTGAATCTCATAAACCTCTGAGATATTAAAATATGCTATCATTATCATATGGTATTACTTCTCGTGCACCATGAAGACCAGCAGACCACTCTTTCCAGGCTGGATACATTCCAGGTTCCATTGAGTGCTTGGAAACATGGGTAATCCCAAATCCTAAAATTTCATGTCTTTTCCAACTTTATCAAGACATTACAATATATTGCACCTTATTAACTTCTTTTGTTTGAGGTATGATAAATGTGTTATGGGTATCTTTTTCCTTCAGAATTATATAGAAAAGATCTTACCATAGATTTCATCAATTTCTGCATATGACCACTTTTCTTTGCTTGCTAAGTTGGCACCTTTCACCTTTTCACTTTGAGGGAGCACTGCACATCTTAGCTTGGACAAGTCTGAACTGCCAGAATCACTACACAGACTTTGGTGCCATTTGTGAGTGAAATAAGGGTAACCAGAACACAAGCCCAATCAGAACCATGGATTTGATAACTGAAATGGCAGCTCAGGGACTAACAGATAGCATATACAGCATCTACGCCCTATACAAACATATGATTTATGTACAGGGAAAAGTGCTGTGGGATAGTAAAAGAGTTAATTGTGCTATTCCAAATAGCAAAATGAATCAGTTGGGTAATTATGCTTGCTGCCAATCCTGATGATTGTAGCTCAGTCCTCAAATCCTACATTGTGGGTGGCAGAAAAGAACAGAAAAGCATGCAAAACTGACTGTTTATTTCTGGAACTTTCCATTTAATATTATTGGATCACTACTAACCATGGTGACTATCACAGTAAAAATTAAAAATTCAGATAAGGGAAGGCTGAATTTTTACAGGGGCTTGCAAACTTGGAAAGAGTAATGTAAAATCTATCCCTCTCACCAAAGGCAATGGTCCACAAAAGTAATGTGAGACCCTTTGGACCCTCTAGAAGCCTTGGCGGGAGACTAAAGCAATGCATATACTCTGATCACCGTTTTCAGTATTCTCTACAGCATTTTTCAAGATTATCCTCATTGTTTTAATCCCAGAACTCAGGAAGCTGAGACAGAAGAATTACTCTGAATTTGAGACCAGCCTGAGCTATAAGAATACCAGCTGGCCAGGGCTTCATACCAAGACCTTGTCTCAAAAAAATATTCATCATCATCACCATCATCATTATTATTTACCATTTCATTACCATCACCATAATCATCATCACCATCACCATCCCTTATCACCATCATCTTTTTACCTTTTCTTCCAGCTCTAATGATGTGAGAATATGTTAGCCTACCAACTTGAATATTCTGTTCCACTCTCAGTAGAGAAGCCAGGGCACGACTATAGCAATATGGGAGCCTTAGAAACAGTATGAATTTGCCAGCTGGACAGAGACCAATAGCTGAAGCAAGCTTTTATCCAGTTTGTAAAGATGAGACCGAGTTCAGTCAATTGATGCACACAAAGAGACACGGGAACTAAGTGATGAAGAGCAGAGAAAAAAACCTAGGTACAAATTCAGGACAGAGAGAAAGACAGTTTTTGGATGGAAGTTTATTGAACTTTACTACACAGTTTTGAAATATGTTGCATTTAATGTCTGAAGTGTTCTTGTTCATGAGAAATATACTAACACCTGCTAGGACACATCTCCATCTACCTCTTTACAATTCAGTTCTCATCAACAAAAAACTTGGTGTTTCTTTGCTGAAGTCTTTAAAAGAAAGAAAACAATACTTCCCAGACTTTTTGCATTAGAGTATATTTATGAATTTGGCTTTCATTCTCCAAGCTGTGAAAAATGACTTTGGCTAAACTACATAAAATATGTGTATTCACATGATATCAAAATACTCATACACTTAAAGGGATATTAATGAATTGCGCTGTAAATATAATAGAAAATGAAGAAAGACACTTCATGTTCTCAACAATGAAGAGATCTCAACATAAGGGAAACCATTACTGAAAGAGAAAAGCACCAAAGTTGACAGAGAAAACTCCCAACATCGATCTTGACTTAAAATAATTACTTTTCTAAAAGTAAGAAGTTATGTTACAATCAGGATAATATGAGAACAATGACAGTCCAGAATGCCTTGCTGAAAACCAGGGCCAAGAGGGTAAATGAAAGCTATTAATGGACTATCAATTTGAATAACATATATCTACAGCATTGGGACAAGTCAGTCAGGGAGGACACAAACAAAGGCAAAAGAAGCTATGAAGAATGTGTAGAGGTCCAGTAAACTCATGCTCATCACCAACCATGGGAACTTCAGTGAACAAAATGGTGATAGAGCCTTTGGACACAGGAAAATATGTATAGATGGACAAATGGGAATTGAATATTAAAGAAAATCCATGAGAATCAATGAGTGGCAGGTAACAGATAACTCTTCCTTGCATTAGAATGCTAAGTAATAAAGTAGAATAAAGGAAAATCCATTTTCTTTTTAAAAAAACTATCATTACATGCTAGAGTTTGTAATCATTATTTCTGGGATGAATCATGTGTGGATATTCAAATTAGATGGCAAAAGTGTGACAATGAATGGGATAATTCACAGAGATATACAGTATTTTCCCACAGGTCTCACTAATTGCTTGGAGAAAATTAGAGCTTTACACTTGAGAACCAGGGAAGTTGCTACCATAGCCAGATGATCAAGGTAAGCAGTACTAGCAAGAAGACATCCAAAATCCTGCTGGGGAGATGCCTCAGTGGATAAATGCTTGTTTCCCTAGAACTCACATAAGACAGTTAGACACGGTGTCTACCTGTTATCACAGCACTCAGCTGAGAGAGACAGGGTTCCCCTGGGACAAGCTACCTATCCAGACAAGCCAGAGTTGGCAAAGTCCAAAGTCAATGGGAGAAGTGACCTCAGAATATAAACATGTAAGCATGTGTACATCTAAACATCTAAGCACGTGGTACATTCACAAGAAAATTAAATGGACAAAAATCATTCACCTTTCAGGAAGAATCATTGGGAAGGATTGGGAAGGGCCTAATATAACCATCTTAATATTTTGCAAAGGGGAAATTTTTTCAGTACTGTTCAGATTTCTAAAGTAACTAAATAATAAACAGATCTCTTTATGAAATACATATAGTAGATTCTCAAAAGCCATCATAATGGTATCTAAGATTCATATTCTAAAAGAAAATGTGAAGTTGTTTTTTTTTTTTTCTGAAACCCAGAACCTTGAAAAAGGCACTAGGAGACAAATGGAGAATTCAGCTGTCTGTCCATAATTTTACTGGGTTGTATCAAAAAGTAATGTGCTAACCGTAACTTCTGGCTTGGATAACTAGGAATTTGACTACATACATGTACCAGAGGGACCAGACATAAGCACTATAATTACTTCAAAATGCTTTAAAAGCTCCAAATTAGTTCAAAATAAAGGGCATTTTTGTATGTTCCAACTATAGAGAAAGAATCATAGGAAACGATGACATGAAGGGAAGAATGAAAGAACAAAAGAAAGAAAGAAATAGAGAGAGGGGGAAAGGAGGGGGAAGGAAGGAAGGATGGAAGGAAGGAAGGAAGGATGGAAGGAAGGAAGGAAGGAAGGAAGGAAGGAAGGAAGGAGGGAAGGAAGGGAAGGAAAGGCAGAAGGGAGGAAGGAAGGAAGAAAAGAAAGACAGAAAGACAGAAAAAGAGAGATAGAAAAAGAGAAAGAAAGAAAGAAAGGAAGAAAGAAAGAAAGAAGGAAGGAAGGAAGGAAGGAAGGAAGGAAGGAAGGAAGGAAGGAAGGAAGGAAGGAAGGAAGGAAGGAAGGAAGGGGAGTCTATCTAGCAACATTTTCTGTTAATTGTTTCTCTTGTGTAGCTATCACCCCCTACCCTCATTGAAGCATTTCATACTACAGAGAAGCTCCTTAAAATAGAAACTAAACTACTCAAAATAGCTTCTGGAAGTCCCTGAAACTGATCAGATTCACAAAGCTCCTCCCTCCCAAAAAGTAAACAGCAAAGACTCTGGAGAGTGACTCTCAGAAGAGCCAAACTTCAAGGTTTCAAGTGACTCTTGAAATTGGACCAGCTGCCTGGAAGAAGCAGAGGCCATCTGAGCTGTGTCGAATAGCTGTAGACCAACTGAGCCACCCAGAATGGAGACTCTCCAGCCTGCTGAGCTGCCCGAAGGCAGGGCAGTATGCTACAGGCTTCCACCTTTGTGAGCTGTCACCATGCTGGGTTGAGCTTCAGTGAAAACCTGCCTGGGAGTCGTTTTTGCCCCTATACGTAATCCCTCAGCCATATTCCTATAACTCCAACTCACGAGTTCACTAAGTTTGACTTAGGTGATATTTGTACTTTGGTCTGTTGTATGCTTCCAAGCTGAGGTGAGAAGACAGGTGTGTTGCCTGCCCTCAGAAAAATTCCTGTTGCAGTACAATTTTTGTGATCTCTTTTCTCTCCTCCAGTTAAGCAGAGAATTCATCAACTGAGGCATAAGGTTTTAAAGACAGGTATTGTGCTATACCTCTCCATTTTCATACTTCCCACCTATCTCTGGCCACCTAGTACATTAAGCCTTACTCAGACTTCCTATCTACTGCAACTAGTATAGTTGTCCCCAGAAGAGGCAGTGCAAGAATTTGAAGTACTGATGTGTAGCCAGATGTTGACTCTGTCTTTTCTGTAGCTTCACTGTTCTCAGGATTTGCTGCTGCTACCTCTATTGCTTCTTGATCATTTTCCAATGCAAACTGACATGGTCACTATGTCTGTCTTTCTGCTCTCCACTGTGACTAACCAAATTGGCATTGCCAACAGCATTTCTCATTCTAACTGGTCATTTTGACACTGCAAAGCTGTACCCACAGTTTGGTCTAAGACATGTACTCCTTGCCTGAGTTTTTCATTGAAACACCAATTTACCAGAAAAATATTTTCAAATGTGCATCATCCTAGTAATAATTTTTATTCATCCTCTAAAATGAAGCTCACTCAGGTTTTTAAATTTTTAAAGTTATCCTTTATCTTCTTATCATCTCATGATTATGAAAAATAATGGCTTTCACCACATTTTTCTTTAATATGTCCCATTCATTTTTGAACAATTAGTGCCAGATATTCATCAGCCTACACATACATAATCAAGCTATATAAGCAAATGATATGCAAAATAGTTAGCTACATTTGAAGCCATGCTTATGTTAATTGAGTTGCATTATACCTAATGCATATGTGGCAATACAGAAATGAGATTTAGCTTTCCAATAATACATACAGTGTGAAAAATTTTGATAGACTTTATGACCATGGATTGATTCCAATAACTTTCCTCTAAAGAAGGGTAGAGGGATAAAAAAAATCACATGGTAGCAATGTGACTCTATCAAGCCTTCAACTCATAGGTTTTCTGTGCAAAATTTTAACATTCTTGTATGTCTTTATAATTTTTCCCAAATAACACATTCAAAGCAACTATCACAATACTGCTGGCCACGGGCTATTTTAAAGCTAGAAGAAATGATATCTTAATAAAATAACCTATACTGATTTCAAATACAATGAAAGTCTCCTAATATACTACTCTACATATTTATCTATCAATCCATCCATCTATCTGTGTGTGTATGTGTTTGTGTATACATATATATGAAGAGAGAGAAATAGAGGAAAAGATTTAAATATAATTACTCTTAGTCATGAGTTGACTCTATTTAAAGCTCTCTTATATTTATCGTTTTTCAGTGGTGACTACTACCCCAAATGGGTATAGAGGCTAGTCACAACTGTGAAATAAGATGAGAATCTCAGATTTAACAACCAGTCCCTAAGGCAATAAAATACCTTCATTAAAGAAAATGTTTGGACATTATTGCACAAGGCCACCCTCAGTTAACCTCCAGTGATGAAGGTTTATTGTAAGAACATAGAAATAAGTAAGAAAAATCAGAAACTCCTGTGTATCTAGGCTTCCAAGAAGCACAATCTTTACATATTTATATTTCCATAGTAGCAAGAATGGTCACAGTGGGGAAAGAATTGCCATTCGGTTTGCAGCTTGCTGTGGAGATCCTGACATCATTCTTCTTCATTCCTGCACTACTCACTTGGCTTCCCTGCCTCCTCTCAATTGCTACCTCCTGTTCTCCGACTCTGCATACCATAATTGTCTCAACTCTGCAATGCCACACAATTCTGTGGTTCATTTCCGTCGCTTCATAAATTCCTCTGGACCATCCTAGTTTTCTGACTTGCCTCTGGATAACACTCTGTCCCTGCATCATTCTACATATTTTATATTTAAAGCCCCTTAAATATAAGAAGAGCACCAGACTCGCCATTCATTTTGAGCATTCAACTTTCACTGTGATCTTCTCGTCAATACCAATGAATTTCCTGTAAATGGTTGGTGTTTAGTAAACAACCATTCTAGGCTGAGTTTGTGAGTGTCAGCATGTACAGGTCAAATTGGACTAAGCATAGAAATTCCTGCAAAGGGGAGAGTGAGCGTGATAATTTCTCTGCCAATTCTTAAAAGAAACTTACATGTGTACTGCAAAGGTCATCCATTCCATTCCATTTTATTACAGTGTGTATCATTATAGAAGCATAAGGTTCATTTTTCCATACTTACAATTGTCTCTACTACTGGGATCAGTGGTGAGATATGACACATTCCCACATGGGCTCTGAATGGCTGCTGCAAAACAAAGAAATTTGGACTGGACTGTAGAACCCGGAGACTGTGCTGCAGCTCTGATCAGCCCTGTGTGCTAACCAGCTCAGCTAAGCAGCCTACTAGTTGCAACACTAAAACACAGCCTCACACCCAAACACAGCCATCACCCACAAAGCCATCTGTGATGAATGAGATTCAATCAGCCTCTGGCCTCAAGGGCTCAAGATAACATTTCTACTATTGATAATATCAATTTATAATTTAATTTCTGGTCCTAGCTCTTAAGAGATAAGACTGTTTGCAGAGCTAAAATCTAATCCAGTTGAAGCTCTTGGGCAGGGCTCTATAAATTCTGATGGCCACAAGATGCCCTGGTTTCCTTAAAAACAGCTAGAATACATTTTATGAACTTGGCTCTCTCTAATGAGCAATAATGAAAATGGTAGCCCAGAATTTGATATTTTCTTATCCATCTATCTGGAAGCACAGCCTTGTGCTTGTGGCTTTCAGTGAATGTGCCCTTTAAAAAAGACAGAAAAATACACTTGCTGACTGGTGTCTGGGTAGTGCTCCATTTCTTCAGCACTCTCCTGTCTCTTTCTGCATATTTCAAATGTAAAACCCCCTAAATGTAAAAAAAAAGCATCAGTTCAAGCAAAAGGCAGCTCCATCTTCAAGGGAAAATGACACTCTATCTTTATTATATGTATTTTTTATTTGCGATTTACTTTTTTGAAAAAATGTTTTTGTTAAAATTTCAAAACCCACGGAATGGTGAGCAGACGTCATTATTCACAGCTGGATATCCAGTTTCGAAGGGCCTGACTTCTGCACCTTTATTGAAGACCCACCGCTGCAGGCCCTGCCACCTTGAGGTCTCCTTGACAGCGCCACCCCCACTGCCCTGTGATTGATGGAGGCGTAACCTGAGTTATCAGGCAGCTCCTGACCCATCCGACCAGGGTAATTTTATTGCATGCCTGTTTAGCCTCTGTCCTGTGCTCTCTTGAAGACATCAATTCTCTCAGGTGAAGAACACAAATAAAATTTAAGAAATTCTTCCCGAGGCTAAGAGGTTAGGAAGCGTGCCAAGATTTCTCTGAATGAAGTCACTCTCTGCATAATCTCCCGGGCTCTGGCCATCGCTCAGCACCATGTGCTACTCTTTGATTAGAGGAGAATTAAAGGCACTGTGGATTCACTCAGGGGTTTGATTGCCAGTCATTTTCTCCTCTGATCCATTGTCTGGTTTGTAGTTTAATCCCAAAATGATCTTTTCTCTTTTCTCTCCTTTGCCACACCACACCCACACATGTGCGTACGTGCGTGCGTGCAAGTGTGTGTGAACCCTATGAAAGGACAAACAGCCACAAACAATAGGCATTTCTTCCGTCTGCCTCCTCCCCTTGGAACAAAGAACTTTCGAGAAACAGCCTTTCTTCCCCCACCCTGTGCCCTGCAAAATCATTAAATAAAAATTACAGGGTGGTTTAGCCAATATCTCCACTCCGCTCTGAACTCTACAAGGCTGTCATCTTAGATGCCGCCTGCATGTCTATTCCCTATGTGTAGTTTCTACCTTCAAGGTAAAAACAGAGACTCCATCGTAATATTTTTCCCTTGACATTCAGTCTCTGTTTTTCCTTTCTCAGGCCAACACTCAACTCTATTAACCTAAGAGCATTGTATTCTGAAATAATACCAACAGAAGTTCCTTGTTTATTTCCTTTTTTCTGCAGATCCAGACAAGGGCATAAACAGCTTTTTCCCCCCTTTAGATGTAAATAAATATTTTCCAAGTAAATTAAGAATATATATATATATATATATAAAACCACTTTTAATTAAAACTAAAACCAGAGCACTGAGGAGTGAAAAGAACAAAACTTTTGCTAATGTCAATGCTGACTATATTCTTTATATGGAAATTAATATTCCCTTGGTTGTTGCTTTAATGAATACAGCTTTGAGATTCATAAAAATTAGCATCTGTCTAGTAATGTTTTTAACCCTCTCTCATACAGTCCCTCTCATTTGAAGGGATCAGTTGCGTTATGTATTACAGGATAAAGATACTGTCAAATCTCTATTCCTTTCATAACTATTGAGGACCAGGACAGCACAGTTTCCTCTAGCCTTGTCTTTACATATATTATGTCCACTGGGGATCACCCAAGCATTTTCCTCATATGACCTTATTTCTTCATGTAAATGAAATTAATTATAATCTGATGCATACAGTTGTACATATTTATGAGGACCATATGATGTTGTTATGCATGTATACATTGCATAGTATTTAAAGCAGGATAAGTGGTATCAAATGCTTGTCTTTTCATTTTCTTTTTGGAAACCAAATCCTTCTAGTTTATAAACATAGCAGCGTCCTATCCACAGTCACCCTACTGTACAAGTCCACACCAGAACCTCTTTCTCTCACGTAGCTAGAACATAAGACCCATTATTCAATATCACCCCCACTTCCCTCCTACCTATTTTTCTGCAAACTAATGAATGCCTAAGTCTGTCTGGACATCAACTTGATCCTCACAACTTTAAGGCATCAATTTTCAAGAGCAGAAATGCTGTCGAGAAAGGACTTGTTTTCTCCCTCAGACTATAACTAAGAAATCTTAATTCTGTGGTAAAGGGTGAGGATATCTCAAGACTTTAGAGACTTAAGTAACAAAGTAGCGAGTTTGGTAGTTACTTGTTGGGCTCCTGTGGTTAACCCTCTACTGGTTCTAAACATGAAAGACTGGAAAAAACCATTATGTATTTAAACCCCCTGAAAAATCCCAATTAAAGACAAAGTTAGGATTTGAGGGGTTGGGGAGATAGGAAAGAAAGAAATGGTCAGTGAAGAAATGAAAGTTCAAAATTATTTTTAAATAGTTGAGTAAGCTGTTGAATATGAAAACGAATGAGCTAGATGATAAAATGTTATATAGATGCAGATTTAAATGAGACACTGTTCTCCTTCTATATTTGTATCTCTTCTCTCTCTCTCTCTCTCTCTCTCTCTCTCTCTCTCTCTCTCTCTCTCTCTCTCTCTCTGTGTGTGTGTGTGTGTGTGTGTGTGTGTGTTCATGTCCAAATAAACCTGTACTTTCAGATGATGGTATGGAACAGTACACATGGATGTGTACTGTTGGAAGGTTACATGTATGAACCCATATGTAAGGACCAGAGGCCCATGTCAGTTGTCTTCCTCCACCACTGATCACCTTGCCTTTGAGACAGGGTTTGTCATTAAACTTGGATACAGCTGCTTCAGCACTGAAGGTACATGTAGTATCATCACTTCCAGATTTGTGCGAGAGCTGGAAGTCCAAATGCAAGTAGGTCTTCACCTCCCACTTGCACAGCAAGTACTTTGCCCAAAGAGACATCTCCTTAGCTCAGAAACTATTTTATGAACTATAAAAATTGTACTGTAAAGTACTGGAAAGTCAAAGAACTTTATTTTGGTTTTCTTGTTCCTGGGATCTGGTTTCGCTCTGGATTGGTCTTATAAAGCCAAGTCCAGGAGCATTGGAGCAGTGTCCACAGGCATTTTCTCGCTCCATGCTTTCTCAATGCAGAACACATGTTAGTGTAAAATGCTGACTATACTCTTTAAATGGAGGTTGACATAAGAGTAAAGGAAGAAAATAGATATTTGTATTTCTTTATGGGTACCTTCCATTTACTTGGTGACAGCAATCCCAAGCGGCACTTTAATATATTAATATTAGATATATTTCACAATTGAAATACCTTCATAAAAGAGAAACTATTTTATACATTCTTTTTTTTTTTTTTGGATTTGGTTTTTTTTTGAGACAGGGTTTCTCTGTATAGCCCTGGCTGTCCTGGAACTCACTTTGTAGACCAGGCTGGCCTCGAACTCAGAAATCTGCCTGCCTCTGCCTCCCAGAGTGCTGGGATTACAGGCGTGCGCCACCACCGCCCGGCTTATTTTATACATTCTTAGTGAGAGTATAAACTGAAATTATCTTTCTAAAAAGTTCATTGAGATTTATCAAATTTTCAAAAATAACCACTAATATTTGCCTATAAATGCCAATTTCAAAATTTTCTTCAGGAAAATATCATGTTTACATGGAAAAGTATAGGCACAAATTCTTTTTAAAGCTTTTTTTAAAAAATGTTTTTGTTTTTCGAGGCAGGGTTTCTCTGTGTAGCCCTGGTTGTTCTGGAACTCACTCTGTAGACCAGGCTGGCCTCGAACTCAGAAATCTGCTTGCCTCTGCCTCCTAAGTGCTGGGATTAAAGGCATGCACCACCATGGCCCAGCAAGTTGTTTTTTTTTTTTTAAATAATAGTAGCATTTAAAAATATTTTCCATTTTTTAACAATTGAAATTTTGTTCATTGTCTAAATAGCAGACAATTGTCTAAATTTTCTTTATAGTAGAATATCATATCCCCAGAGAATTAAGGAGTAAAAAATCATAATACACAAACAACTAAGCTTAGGAAATAGTGTTACTGAAGAAGTTAAATGTACACATACAGTTTTCCATATAGTTTATATATATTCATGCATATGAATATGCATATATAAACAAATAATGTTGGTGTAATAAAACAGCCACAGAGAACAAGGCTGATGCCTACTTTTAAGATCGTAGGTCAGTTAACATTCCATTTGAATCAAGAAAGCCTTCCCATGAGATCACATTATAGATTCCCTGTAAATTAGCCCATTAGTAAAAGTCAGGTTTGTTTAGCCCAGGGTTTCTCTTTTGTACGACAGCTACTCTGTATGCAGGTGACAGGTGACATTTGCCCTATGTCCTCCTATAGAAACTGAGTCTCAGAAAACTGGACTGAAGTATGTTGGCCCATACTTATGTAATAAAAGCTATTCGCTGTCATCACCTAGAGACTTTGTGACTTTTTAAAGTACCAAGACTACCTTCACAACTTATAGTTCCTGATCTCACACACACACACACACACACACACAGTGAGAGAGAGAGACAGAGAGAGAGAGAGAGAGAGAGAGAGAGAGAGAGAGAGAGAAAGAGAGAGAGAAGCAAATGAAGCAACATGAGCAAGCTAGAGAACAGATAACAGAGACCGGCAGGGAGAGACACAGGAAGAGATCTTCATTTTATACATCAGCAATTTAATAAGCATGGATAAATGTTCTAATCAGATGTTCCTTGTTCTACTGTTTGGTTTGTTTATTTTATTTTCTTGTTTGTGTACACGGTTTTTTGTATCTTACACTGGCCTCAAACTCATTATGTGGCTAATGATATCCATGAAGTTCTGATTTTCTGCCTCCACCTTTGTGATGCTGGGACTCCCACTCTTACGCACCGTTAGGCGCTGAGGCTAGGTTCCACTGCATGCCGGGCCCCCACGTTATAACACACCAGCCCTCTTGTTGGTTTCTTTTTACTTTTTCCAGACTCTAACTGCTAGGTGCAATGTTAAAATAATATTTTGAGGCTAGGATAACAGAGTGTTGGTTTCTCATGGCAGAAAGACTGGATATGAGGCAGGTAAGTCATTTTGTCTATTGGCAAACTTGTCCTTCTATGACCCTTTGGCCTATATCAAGAATATTATAGAGCTCTACTTTCAGCTTCAAGCCCCTTAAAGTCTTACAGAATTCACACAATCCACCAAGAACTCTTTATGGAGTGAAGGGCTATCCTGACAGTAGGATCAGGTCTCTTAGAAAACTGCTACCTGTGTTAGCTGACAGGGAACTGAGATTTAGTGAATAAAATTCAGAACTGGAAACCTGTTGCTTTGAAGTCTAACTGAAAACTGATAAGTTTTCAGCAACTACTGACAAATGATGCTGGGAACAGAACCTTTCTTTATAGATAGATGAGACTTCAGGTTCCAAATGTCTGTAAACAGGGTTTTTGCACACATATGTTTTTTTTAAGCAACTTCCCTTGGAGCATAGATTGTAAAATGTTTGTAAAAATAGGGGTCCAGAAAAGGGGAAATCATTTGAAATGTAAATAAATATATCAATAAATTTAAAAAAAAATAGCCTGTCCAATATAGCTGCTTTTCTATCTTCTATCTAAGCAAGAGAGAAAGAAGAGGGATGCTGCTGAGGTGCATGGTGCTTGGGAGTACCAAATGCTGAAAATCTTGGTTTAGTCCCTAGAGCCCAGATAGGAAAAATCACAATTGCCCTTAACTCCTGTCCCATGTGCACCTGTAGAGTTGTGGTAAATATAAACTCATGGACCTAAGCAAACATATACATATCCACGTAAATCAAACATAAATAAATATGATTTTTAAAGAACAGGAAGTGAGGTTTCCCTGCCGTCTAAGCTATTGTGTGTAAGAGGGAGAGAGGCTGAGAGCCCTGTTTTTATGAGCTTCAGAGAGCACACATTAGAATAAGGGCTGAGTCTCCATTGCTCCAGTGCATCTTGCAGGCAGGGAATGTCTCTATTGTGGCATTTCTTAACTTTTCTAAAAGTGTAAAGTTTCTAATCCATTTAGGAAATTTGTCAAAGACAATTTGTGAAAAATCGGAACTAGAAGGGCATTCTTTCTGAGTCAGTAAAGAGCAAGTGGCTGTCTTAGACCCCAGATAATAGAGCCAGGGTCTTTCTTCCTTTTGCTCTTCCATTATGTTACATCTGCAAGATAATTGCACCCAGTAAGATGAAGGCAAAGTTCTATCTGATTGGTCTAACTTGAGGCCTAAGCCTAGAGCGGGCGCCCACTCAATACTGTGTGAATGACCTGGATGCAGAGCTGTATGGCTCAGAGCCCTAGGGTAGAACCAAAAACAGATGAAAATAAATAAATAAATAAATAAATAAATAAATAAATAAATAAATAGCAGTGGAATGATTCCTAATGATATTCTGCTATACTCATAGATCTATTCCCAGACCAACCATTGTCAGGCTTCCTCTCAGCTGATGGGAGCAGATATAGAGACCCAGAGTCAAACATTAGGGTGAGGTTGGGGAGCCCTGCAGAAGAGAAAGAGGAAGGACTGGAAAGAGGAAGGATTGTGAACCAGAGGGATGGAGGACACCGGGAGTAAACTGCCCACAGAATCAACTAAGCAAGGCTCATCAGAGCTCACAGAGGTAGAAGTAACAATTATGGAGCCTGCGTGGGTCTGCACTAGGCTTGCTGCACATATACACTGTGGTTGTCTAGCTTGATGTTCTATTGGACTTCTAACAGTGGGATTGGAGGTGTCTCTGAATATCTTCCTGTTATTGAGACCCTTTTCCTTGTCAAGCCTTGTTTTTTTTTTTAATATTTTTATTTTCTATATTCTTTGTTTACATTCCAAATGATTTCCCCTTTCCCGGATCCCCCCTCCCCATATGTCCCATAAACCTTCTTCTCTCCATCCCTTCTCCAATCACCTCCCTCCTTTTTTTCCTCTGTCCTTATATTCCCCTCCAATGCTAGATCAATCCTTTCCAGGACCAGGACCTTCTCCATACTTCTTCATGGGAGTCATTTGTTATGCGATTTGTGCCTTGGGTATTCAGGGCTACTGGGCTAATTAATATCCACTTATCAGAGATTGCATTCCATGTGTATTCTTTTGTGACTGGGTTACCTCACTTAGGATGATATTTTCCAGATCAAACCATTTGCATAAAAATTTTGTGAATTCATCGTTTCTAATTGCTGAGTAGTATTCCATTGTGTGAATATACCACATTTTCTGTATCCATTCCTCCTTTGAGGGGCATCTGGGTTTTTTCCAGCTTCTGGCTGTTATAAATAAGGCTGCTATGAATATAATGGAGCATGTGTCTTTATTGCATTCCGGGGAATCCTTTGGGTATATGCCCAGGAGAGGTATAGCAGGGTCCTCCGGAAGTGTCATGTCCAGTTTTCTGAGGAACCGCCAGCCTGATTTCCACAGTGGTTGTACCATTTTACAGCCCCAGCAGCAGGGGAGGAGTGTTCATCTTTCTCCACATCCTCGCCTTGTTTTAAATGTCGGTGCCTAGTCTTATTGTGTCTTCTTATGTCATGTTTGGTTGACATTACTAGGAGGTATGAAGAAAATGAAGGAGAGAGTGGACCATGGAGAATGGGGAGGTGGTAGAGGAACTGGGAGGGGAAAGTCTACCATTGGGATATATTTTGAATGAGAGAAGAACTCATAAAAAAGAAACACCTAGAAAACGAATCAACATCAAGTATTAAGTTATTTCCAACCATCAAAATAAAGAGGCATTGCTGCAAATTTAAAACTAACGAACACATATTTACTGAGCAGTTTGCTTTATATGTTTTTTATATTTACTGAGCTTGTTTTATTTTTATCCACACCCAGATACTGAGGATATCTGAAACCAGAATGATGAGGAGGACAGGAGACGTGAACTGGTTAAGCAAAGTGAGGACCCCAAAAGCCACTGTTTGAAGGGAATGTACTTGCTAAAGGTTAGCAACACTGGAAAAGAATTCTGCTTGTTTGTTATCTCTTCTCCTGGATGAATCCCTCTGCTTGGAATTTTTTTGTGAGTACCGAGGGAAGCCGAGTGGGCACATCACCATGGCAACAGCTGAACTGACTAGATCAACCCTCAACCCCTACATACCTCATCCCAATTGCTGCTGTTGTTCTCTCAAAGGACCTGGACCAGCATCTTGCTTGTACCTTATTTATTGGGATCTGCATCTGCTGTATGGGTACTCTGACTTTTTCTTTCTCATGAGCATCTGGAATAAAATGTTCCTTTCTAACACTTATTATATGTGGTCCATGAATTATATCTTTTAAATTTGAGAGATCCAGAGGCCACTGACTCATTTGAAGGCCTATGTTACTGTGAGCATCTGGCACTTTTATCTCCTGAGTTAGAGACTACATGGCATGAAATGAAAACTTCCTCTAAACTCAAAGATACCCTGCTCCCAAATCAAGAAAATCTAGGTAGAAAACCCAGTCCTACTTCTTCTCAGCAGATTGTGCTAAACAAGGTCTTCCCCTCTTTATGTTTTGATTTTACCGAAGATGGTCACTTCTTTACAGGTAACAGTGAAGGTCATGTTGTAGAATACATGCGCAGGACCACAGATCATCACTAACATGCTCTGTATTTTTTTTAATAATTGCTGTATACTTTTGTATATAGTGTATATGTTATACAATTTAATGGAGTAGCAATCTTTGTATAACAGCGATAGGAATCTATAGTTCTAAGGGAAAGAAAGTGACATCTATGTATGCTTATGTAAATTTTACCCAGGAGGATGAAAATTAGGAGCTATCAGACACTAAAGAATATAAGAATACCTCTCTCTCTCTCTCTCTCTCTCTCTCTCTCTCTCTCTCTCTCTCTCTCTCTCTCTCTCTCTCTCTTGTGTGTGTATGTGTGTGTCTCATCCTCCCTCTACCCCTCACTCTGAATCACTAAGATATAGATGTCACAAAGATGATAATTAATCAAGTATTGTGAGAATTGAGCCTCCTTAAAAGGCATCCAAATTTTGTTTATGAGAACTGATTGTAAATTTTATCTCAGTTTTTGCTATATTTCTTCAATTCATGCTCAAATTTATAGTCTAAATTATTGAGACTATATTAATAATATCCACTGTATTTCAATACATTTATTTCCTCTTTAATCAAGTTCTTACTAATTTTGGGAATTCTATAGTTCAGATTCATGTATCCTTTACAATGCTCTGTATTCTGGGTGTTTGTACATGGGGAGTACTCTTTGGTATCTCTGAGCTCCTGCTGTCAGTGATACTGACCAAGTCCTTTGTATAATACACAATGTGTGTATACAGCAGATTGTGAATGTTCCCATATGCCTTTGCTTAGCTGTGCCCAGCTGCCTTCCTCTTATCTGTTGCCTCAATTCCAATTAATCTCTATTAATTTTTATTTTCATTTACCTTTTGGGATTTTGCATTCATCTAGATCATGGTTGTATATTTCCAGACATTGTTGAACTCACCAACATAAAAGGATCACCTCTTGATCATAAAATGATACTCCTTTTAATTCATTTATTGTATTGAATATTTTACAATAATTTTTTGCCCTCATTATTAAGATTAAAGAGAATATTTATAATGATTTACCTTTTCTTATTGTCTCCCTATGTGATGTGTATATGTGTAGTATATGAGTGTGGGGTCTCTACAAGTGTATGTGTACACTTGTGCTTATCTGCATATTTGCACTTTTGGTGGCCAGATGTCAGCATCAGATGCTTTTATATTTTTCTCCACTTATTGCTTCAGACAAAGACTGTTACTGAACCCAGAGCTCACCATTTAAGCTAGACTGCATTGCCAGCAAGCTTCTGGGACATGCCTCTATCCACCCCTGCTCCAGAGCTGGGTTTTGTGTGATGTTTTGCCTCAGTTTTAAATGGTGCTAAAAATTGGAGCTGAAGTGCTTGTGTTTTCTTGACAAGCACTCTACCCACTGAGCCCTTCTCTTTCTTATTTCTTACCAGGATAAAATATATTTTATGTACAACTTCTATCAACATTGAGACATTTTTTGTCTGTCAAAAGTGTTTAAAAAGACTCTAATACTTTGTACTTTTTCATTCTGATCAGTCTATCTATGCTGTACTGATATTTCCCACATTTTAGCTTGCTATCAATTGAGATCATATAAAAGAGAATTTCAGACCACTTTCCCTTATGAATATTGATGCAAAAATACTCAATAAAATTCTTGCAAGCAGAATCCAAGAACACAACAAAACGATCATTCACCACGATCAAGTAAGCTTCATCCCAGGAATGCAGGTATGGTACAATATATTAAAATCCATCAATGTAATGCACTACGTAAACTCAAAGAAAAAAGCACACGATCATTTCATTAGATGTTGAAAAAGTATTTGACCAAATTCAACATCCCTTCATGGTAAAAATTTTGGAAAGATCAGGAACTCAAGGTCCATACCTAAACATAGTAAAAGCAGTATGTAGTGAGCTAGTAGCCAATATCAAATTAAATGGAGAGAAGCTTGAAGTAATTCCATTAAAATCAGGGAGTAGACAAGGCTCCCCATTCTCTCCATATCTATTCAATATAGTACTTGAAATTGTAGCTAGAACAATTAGATAACAAAATGTCAAAGGGATACAAATTGGAATGGGAGAAGTTAAAATATCACTATTGCAGATCATATGATAACATACTTAAGTGACTCCCAAAATTCCACCAGAGAACTCCTAAACCTGATAAACAATTTCAGCAAAGTGGCTGTATATTACCATATATTGAGTTTTTAATCATGAATATTGATTATACTGTTCATACTTCCAAAATGCTCTTCCAATCTCTCTCCATCGATATGCAAGTAATAGATCAGCCGTAATTATAAGACATTCAAATCCAGTTCCATTTTATTATTTCCCAAATAAAATAACCTAAAATCACTTTCACAAAGTGAAGAATTTATCAGAGAAAAAAATCCAAATGAGTTCTCATATAGAATCCAGTTCAATTATCTTGTTCAGAGAGGCAAAACTGTTGACTTACTATGTGTTTTTTCTTTTGACAGTAGAAAGGATACACACAATTATTACATGTTTGAGACCTGGCAGTGGTAGAATCTACCAATGATAATTTTAGATTCACAGCTTTACTCAAATTCTCCAGCAGACAGTTTGTAGAGTTGCCTATTGATTGGAGACTCCCTCCTTCTCTCTCTCTCTCTCTCTCTCTCTCTCTCTCTCTCTCTCTCTCTCTCTCTCTCTCTCTCTCTCTCCTTATATAGTATTCATTATCATAAACATGGACTAAGAACAAAATTTATTCTTTATTTAATAGTCTGAAACAGGGTCTTGCTGCCAAACCCTGGCAGACAGGAACTCCCAATACAAAACAGGCTGATCTTGAATGTAAAGAAAATCTACCTCATGATTTCTGGGACTCCAAGCAAGATTCAGCATGACTCTGTATACAAAGGCATATCTCAATAAACACTTGTTCAACTGAAAGAAGAAATGACTGAATATAGGAAGAATAGAGATTCAGTAGTAGACTCAGCAATTTTTCAAGTATACAGATGAAGAAAGTAAAGAAGTTATGGTCAGGAACACCTGTCAGTGTATCTAGGCTAGAATATACAAGTCGACTGTCTTCTTTATAATGAAAATGAGGCACTGACATTTGACTTGTAGCAACTGTAAAGAAATGCTGTCATTTTTCTGTGCTTAGCTCTGGTATGCCTCTTTTTGTAATGACATTAGTTTTAAAAATTATTTCTTTTATTTTTATTAAAAGTAACATAATTATACCATCCCCAACCCTTCTCTTTCTTTCATCAAAGTCTCCAATAAATGCCTTCTCTTTGTTTCAAATTCATGGGCTGTTTTTCCATTAGTTGTTATTTCATTCATACATACACACACGCACATACACGCATCCACACACGCACATACACACATATCCATATATATATATATACATATATATATATATATATACATAAATAAAATCTGCTCCATCTATATAATGTTACTTGTATGTATATGTTTTAAGGTTTGACCATTTGGTATTGGACAACATTTTGGTGTCCTCTCTCCTGGGGAAGACAATTTCTCCCACTTCCAGCATTCCTTGGCTACTGTGATTCATCGAGTAGGGTTGAGGTCTCCCTGGCTTTCCCCTGTCCACATTAGTATGTTTATTATTGTCCTTGTTGAGCTCATATTGAGAAAGTCTTGGTGAGATGTCATGAATGTAGCATCTGCCAGTCCTATAAGATATAATCTCACAGTGAACTCTTCATCCCACTGGCTCTCACCATCTTTCTACCCCTCTTCTACAATGATCCCTGCACAGCAGGTATGGGAGTTGGATTGCAGATATGTCCACTGGCTCTGGGCTCCACAGCTCAGCATTTTGCTGGGTTGTGTTTTTTCTGTAATGGCTTCTACCTGTTACAACGAGAACGTGCTTCAATGAGCTGGTGAGGAGTAGATTTCTCTTTGGGTATAAGGCCAAATACTTCGAACTGATTTAGGCTTTATACTGGTTTAGAAAGTGGCAGTTGTAAAGTCTGCTCCAAAATCTATGATTTTACCATCCCTGTGTAGTTGGCTATGTTTCTGTTACAAGCATGATTTCCCTTTGGTTGAGATATCAATGTTTATTTCTGTCAAAAAAGTTGTCTGAAATACAAAATGAAATTTCATGGAGAATAAGTATTTCTATATCACTCTGAAAGAAAAAAAGGGCTCATTCTTGATAAGAGGGTGCATATCAAAACCTCTATCATCTCATCTACTTATTAGAACAGCAACAGGACTGCCAAGCAATTGAGGATTTTATAGAGATTTAGTCACATTCCCAGTATGCAGTATGAGTCTCTAGGACTCACAATAACCAAAGCCAGCAACTTGGAAGGAAGCTTATGGGTGAGGTCAAAGAGAATAGTTTTATTAGGAGGGAGTGCATCTGTGTTCTGGCTAAAATTTTTCAACACTACCATGAAGAATTAACTTGAGTGACCCAACTTCTTGCAGATATGTGATATACATGAAAAGGACTTAAACTGCAGGCTTTTATTCTAAAATTCTGTGTGTTCCTTCAAGGAAAATATAACTTTATCCTCATTTCATAACCAGATTTTTTATTTTTAGATATAACAATAACTTGGGGTGGGTCTTATGTGTTACCCCATAGGGTAAACTTCCTTCTCACCCCTAGGAAGGGCATCTCATTTAAGTATCTCTCATGGAAGGAAAATAGAAAATAACACTAAATTACTGACTGCACTTTATATGTAAGTAGTTTTTCTTCATTTCTTTTTCTTTCTTTTTTTTCAAGACAGGGTTTCTCTATGTAGCCCTGGCTGACAGGAAACTCACTCTGTAGACCAGGCTGGCCTCAAACTCAGAAATCTGCCCGCCTCTGCCTCCCAGAGTGCTGGGATTAAAGGTATGTGCCACCACTGCCTGGCTGTTTTTCTTCATTTCTATGGGCTCTCTTTTATGTTCTAATGGCCAATTTACAAGTTCCAGATAAGATATTAGAAAGATAACACCATGTGAATAATCTATAAAATATAATATTGGGAATAGGATTATAGAGACAGACAATAGTATTGAATGCTGGGAAGATTAGCATCTGTATTTCAGAAACTTTGGCCATAAAACGAGCATCATTGCCTTTCAAATATACTTGCAAATTTCATGGTGCTTCTGAGGTGACACGGCAGAAATGTCCCAATATGCTTTACTTCTAAACATAAGGACAGGGCAAAATCAGCTATTAATGGTACAGAATCAATAGAAACCTCTCTCTGAGACAATGGCTAGACACTAATAGTGGATAGGTTTCTTTGGAGAGATGCTATCTAGAGCTAGAAGCACACCTAGAAAACATTAAACTCTAAGAATACCACATTTTAATACTTTCTTTTCTATTCATCAAAATTGTTTTCAGAGGTTAGTGTAGCTTAATGGTAGAGAACTGTTTGCCTAGTGTGTGTGAAGTACTGGGTCAGTTTCCCCAAACTGCAATATATGATACATACATATACATAGAGTTGAAAAGATGGCTCAGCAGTTAAAATTACTTGCTGCTCTTCTGAAAAACAATGGTTTTAATTCCCAGCACCATCATGGCATCTCACAATGATCTGTAACTACAGTCCTAGAGGATCCAATGCCCTCTTCTGAATTCCATGGGTACCGGGGCATGCATGTGGTATACAGACATACATGAAAGCAAAAGACACATACACATAAGATAAATTAACAAAAATGTTTAAAAGATTATCTAGTAATCACAAAATAAAACAAACTAAATAATGTCTGCAAATGAATCAAAGGTATTCAGATTTTGTTAAACCTCATATTTGGGACAGTAAAATCATAAATTAAGCAATAAACAAATCAGATAAACATTCAACCATACAGAAAATGAAAATAAATAATGTGATAATGACTATGTTATTATCCATTATTATGGAGATAAATCATCAACCTATGTGCTAGTTCACTACAGTAATGAGTGGATTCATTAAGGTTTTAATTCTTTGGTCTTCTACAGATTTTTTAATAACACCCCCAAAGCTGGTTTCTTCCCACAGGCATGCTCGCCCACAGTGCAAACTTGGCATCAGGTAGCCATTCACAATGGATTAAAAACATCCCCAATATTAGCAGAGTATTATACAATGGGTCTGTATTACTGCATTCATGAACTTGAGGCAGGAGGATTTCAATCAGGAGGTCAGCTCCACAGACTTGGAGCCTATTGAAAATAAAAGATCTTTTCAAAAAGACTTGTCGATAAAACCCTTAAGAGTATTTAGATGCATCAGATACTTATAAAATCTCATTTTACAATCAGCCCTGAGACTTGTGATACCCTTGGAATCAAATATCTGTGCAAGCAAACACTTGCCACTAATACCTTTCCACGAAAATCCATGATATTTTTACCCAATTTGTAATCACTGTGCTCTCTTGTCTCATCTTGTTCATTTGACTCCAGGACTGTCTAGTTCTTGAAGACTGGAAAACATGCTCCCCAAATAAAGAAACAACTATGAAACATTACCAATCCATTCCTGAAACAGACATGCAGCTAATTTCCTTAGAAACCACCAGCTAGTTAAGAGTTCTTGAAATTATTTGCCATTGAGGAAAATAGTGATAGCCAGTGTCAGCAATATTCAATGAGCCAATGTCAAGCCATACAAATGTTTTTAAAATTTTTAGCAACTATGACCTAATAGTTGCTAAATAGACCCTAGACTAACTGGAGACTCTTCAAGAGAGGAGCATCATTCTTATATACTGTTTAGCCTCCTGGAACATTTTGAGAATGTTCCTCTGCCGATGGTAGTTTTTCTATAGTCAGCTACCACTCTGTTCTCTTTTGTCAGATTGGCTGAGCTCAACTTCATGGCCACTTTCCAGGGTCAAATGGGTGGTTCTATATCAGAAGTCTTCCAGAGGTGTGTCAGTGCTACAGAATTACTGTTAATTGTGGTTTTGAAATTAACTTTCCTACAAGGAACAAGAAGTGATTTTTGAGCAACTAAAAGGGATATTAACATCTGCACTAAATATAAGGCAAATGATCATAAAGATAAAAGATATTGATGGTCCTTTCATGAAAATATAGAACCTACACCCAACTCTGTTACTTGAAGAGTTTGTAAAAGAGATAGCTCAGTATATCAAGAGAAGTCCTCTTTCAGAGGGCCCAAACTCAGTTTTCAGCACCTATATCAAGCCATTGATAAGCATCTGTGACTCCAGCTGTGGAGCATACATTGTCCTTTTCTGAACTCCACATACACCTGAACTGACATGGATGTTACAAATACATATACACACAATTTAAAATATTTTGAAAGAATTGTTATATGAGGGAAAAGAAACTTTTAAATGGAAGAATCAAGTTACATAAACCTTAGAAATTCTTGTTGTATAAATCTTTATATAAGAGAAATAAAAGTGCTTCCTTCCTTTTTCCACACACAAATAGGATTGCTTCACAGCCTAAAAAGTTAAATATGTGACTTCAAATGGAAATTGGCCACCAAAAAATAAGTTTAACAGATTTGGGGTCAAGAAAGCAATCAGAACACATGTAATCAAAAATAAAAATCATTTTAAGAGGACTCACACAGCCAAAACCATAAAAATAAATTTTCTGTATTTTAAAAACAAATTGCAAACAAAATAAAAGACATATGGCATTCTGGGAAAAAGACAAATTGTGTCATATCAAAGTGGTAAAGAGCTTTTATAAATCAATAAAAAGTATGGCCAAAACATTACTTTTTTTTAGAACAAAATGGACATAGAATATGAAGTGTAATTTGCTAAAACTACAAAGTGAACATCCCCTAAAACTTCAGTAAATTAAAAACAAATAAAACCAGCAATGAAATATTTGACTCCCCAATTTAGAATTTATGTTCTGCCTGTTCAGTGTCGACAAGGGATCAGCAAAACAACTATTATTTGACACTGGACAACACATAAATCACCCTTTAGAGGACTTATATTTGCAGTAAATATCAATAGTTTTTAAAATATGGCCTTGCAGCCCCAGTTCTAGGAATCTACAGAAAAGTAATTAGAGCAGCACGTGGGATTTATACACAAAAGTCCTCATTGTCTAATTTAATATGAACATAGAAATCATCCAAGTTGCAACTAGAGAAAATGATTAAATGAATTATAACTTACCTGGTAACAAGGTATCATACACTTAGTCAGTGAAAGAAAAAAACACCATTAAAACATGTTGTGATAGATACGTTACTAGTGAACAGTGAAAGCATTAAAATGTAAACTTTTTGTACAGGTGGCTTAAATTTTTTAAGATTTATTTTATCTTTAATCGTGTCTATGGAGAGGATACTGCATGCAGGTGTGAGGAAAGGTGCCCAAGGAGACCAGAAGGGTGTGACAGATTCCCTGGAGCCAGAGTTATGGGGCATGTGAGCCATCTGATATGGGTGCTGGGAATAGATCCCAGGTCCTTTGCAAGAGCAGTAGCCTTTTAACAGGTGTGCCATCTTTCTGTTCCCTGTGACTTCTAGCTTTAATCAGCATGACTCCATTTTAAATGTTAGTTATTTTAGGTGGTAGAATTAATGGCTTATTTTCTATAGTCTGCACTTATATGATGTTCCCTTAGTATCCATGGCAAATTGATTCCAGAACCTGTCCCTCTCTTTGCAATTTCCAAACCAATACATACAGGCTTGTGTGTAAAATGGTATAGCATTTGCATTGAACCTGTGCATGTCCTCTTGAGTACTTAAAGAATCTCTACATTAGTTGTGCTGGTTAATACAAACTCAATCCTATATTAGCTGTCATAAATTTGAGGAAAAAATGACAAAAGTCACCAATTTTTCATTCAGATATTGATTTTTTTGTCCAAATATATTCAATAGGCAACTGGTTGAATGTATTTCAAGAGAAGGCTGGCAACTGTTTCCTGCAGGTCTGAAAATGAGCCTGTAATTTTTGTAAAACTCAAGATAACAGCAGTGCTGTTATTACAAGGGAATCAACCATCTTGATGTAACGGGAAGCTTCGGGCTACCACTTCTCACCACTAAGAAATGTCTTCAGACTCCGTGAAAGGGGGCGTGATTAGCACAGGCAAGTGCAGTCAATAGCTTGATTGTGCAGTCATTAGCCAGCTTGTTGTGTAAGATGACATGATGTGCATTCTAAGAAGGATTGGTGGGGTGACTTGTATTGCCCTAAAAGTTCCTGCATTGAAGCTGCAAACCACAGAAACTCAGACTCAGGATCTACTTGGAAACAGAGTTGTTACATTTGCAATTAATTATGATGAGGTCACAATGGAGTAGTGTAGGTCTATAGGACTCCAGGACCACCATCATTGCTAAAAGGATATTCGGACACAGGGACTTGAACTGAATGAAGTCTGTGAAGCTATCCAGAGAAAATGCTGTTGGAAGAGAAAGGAAGGCAGCAAAGAAATACTTCCAGAAACAATAAATTACCAAAAGTGGCTGCTGACGGAAGGTAGGAGTTAAGAATAGGACAGATATCCTTCCTTACAGTCTGCAGAAGAAACCAATCCTGACATCCACTGTGATGGTTTGTATATGCTCAGTTCAGGGATTGGCACTATTAGAAGGTGTGATCCTGTTGGAGTAGGTGTGTCACTGTGGGTGTGAACTTTAAGACCCTCATCCTAGCTGCCTGGAAGCTAGTATTCTGCTAGCAGCCTTCGGATGAAGATGTAGAACTCTCGGCTCCTCCTGCACCATGCCTGCCTGGATGCTGCCATGTTCCCACCTTGATAATAGTGGACTACTGAACCTCTGAACCTGTAAACCAGCTCTAATAAAATGTTGTTCTCATAAGTCTTGTCTCAGTTATGGTGTCTGTTCACAGCAGTAAAACCTTAACTAAGACATCCATATTGTAAAATTTAATTTACTCTTTCCACATCTGCTCAACTGGTTCAGTTCTGCTCCTTAAGCCACCTGGTTTGTGAGACTTTGTTATAGTGCTTCTAGGAAACCAATATGAACCCAAGAATAATTGACATTTCTTTTAGGCATCTTTGGCTCTGAAAGTTAAAGCCACCCTGGAGGGCAGTTATTGCTTGGCTTAGGGATAATCCTTCTATCACCACATGCCTATCTAGCAATCACTTCCTGGGGACATATGTACACTTCAAATAGGTCCATATCTCCATCTCCCCAACCAGGCTTTTTTTTTTATATATATATAATTCCTATACCACTTAAAATCTGCATATTTTTATGCCTTTCCAATCCATTTAGCTACTAGCAGTTAGATTAATGAAAACTGGCCATTTAACCTTGTAACAACCCAATTAAATGGTTTCAATACTTTCGAAAGAAAAATGAATCAAATTGTCAGCCTAGCCTGAGAGACTGGATAAGCTGGAGTTGCCTCTACCTACAGCTTCTTCTGCAATTCCTTTCTGCACCCAATCTAATCCCTAATTTGCCTCTAGCTCTAAAAGTTGACACCACCTTTCTGGTGGTCCTGAGTCTAGCAGATCCCAATTAAGTCATCACACATGCTTCCTTTAATCCCTGGCTGTGCTTCACTCGCGCATTGATGATGAATTTGACAATTTACTTTTGTTCAATTGATCATCCATGTCTTTAAGGACCAAAAAGGTAGAGAGAGCTTTTCTATTTGGGTGTTTCTATATTCATATTTATCACAGTTTCTGATGGAATGAAGCTATATTTGACATGTTAGGTAAGCACCTGGTGATGTCTTTAAATCCACAGACATGTGGCAGCTAAAGAGATGGCTTCCTGGTTCAGAGTACTTGTTCTTACATAAGAACCACATTCTGCTCCTAGCACCATATGGGAACTCACAACTATCTGTATATCCAATTCCCAGGGAATCTGACACTCTTTTCTGGCCTCCCTGAGGACTAGCCTCCGACATGTTGCACACATACATACAAGAAAGTCACATACACATAAAATAAAACTTAATTTAAATTAAAAGAATAAAATACTCCAACATAATTGTAACTAGTTTTAGGGCTGAGATTTTCCATATTTCTTTTTAAACAGTGGCAAAAAAAAAATCTTTCTACATAGTGACAAGACAAAGACTAGATCATTAAGTCTAGAGCTGTTGCTTTTTTTTTTAACTTTCTATACTCTAACCTGAAAAAAAAACTTAGTATAGTCAACACTTGATAACAGTCTCTCAGAATCTATAATAGTGCTACTCTTAGCTGAAACACAGACACCCCAGTTATATGACCTTTCTCCACTGAAGTCCCATGGGTATTAATTCTGCACTTGTCCCTCTGATTTAAATAAGGGCCTGTCAGTTTTTTTCATTTATTGCTCCTGCTCTGGTTTGACATCTTCTCCATGTATAATACTGAACCCACAATTTCAGAAATAGTGGTAGTACCCTAACTCCTGAACTGAGAGAGCTATTTGAAGGATCAGGGATTAAATTATTGAAGATGCAAAATTGGTGAGGAGGCAACGAAATATTAGGTACAGCATTTGCTGTACATCTATACTCAAGTTAGCATTTGCTAAACATCTAAACTCAAATGCTGCATTACCATATCATTGCCTAAAAAGCTGTCATTGTGTTAGTATTTGTATGCACAGACCTATCCAGTAAGCTTGACTCCTGTTACAGAAGATTCCTATCATGCTTGAATTCCACTTTGAAGGGGGGACAAAATAGTTATTGGGGGGCAGAGGGAGGGAAAGAACTAGGTGAGAGAGGGGATATGGGGGCAGGATCAGGCATAGGAAGTATTGGATTGAAGCCCAGAGGGACAGGAGAATAAATAGAAATATGCGGCTTCCAGGGCTGGGGGTTGGGGCAATTCTCTAGGAAGTCCCAAAGACCTGGGATGAGGGAGGCTCCCAGGAGTCAATGCAGGTGACTTTAACCAAAGTGCCCAACAGTGGGGATATGGAATCTGAAGATAAAACTTCCTGTAGCTAGACAGGTCCCACAGTGGAAGGATGTGGGCACCAACCAACCTACAAAAATTTGACCCAAAATTGGTCCTGTCTAAAAGAAATGTAGGGTCAAAGATGGAGCAGAGTCTGAGGCATTGGCTGACCAGTAACCAGCCCATTTGAGTCCCATCCCATGGGCAGGCACCAATCCTTCACACTATTAATGATGTTATGTTGTGCTTACAAACAGGAGCCTAGCATGGCAGCCCGCTGAGAGACTCCACCCAGCAGCTGACTGAGACAGATCCAGATAACCACAGACAAACACTGGATGGAGATCAGGGACCCCTAAGGAAGAGTTACAGGAAGGAGTGAAGGCCCTGAAGGAAATGGCAACCCCACAGGAAGATCAACAGTGTCAACTAACCTAGACCACTGAGAGTTCCCAGAGACGGAATCATCAACCAAAGAGCATACAGGTGCTGGTCCCAGGACCATACTGTACACATATGTAGCAGAGGGCTGCCATATCTGGCCTCAGTGGGAGAGGACACACTTAATCCTGAAGAACCGGTGCACCAGGGTGGGGTAGAGGAAGGATAACCAGGGGAAGTCTCAAAGAACCACCAACCAAAGTAGAGTGGGGGGGAGGGAAGAGGGAGAGACTGGAATGAGGGCTATAGCACATATGTAGCAGACATAAATCTCAGTCTCCATGTGGGCCTGCAGCAACTAGAGCATAGGGTCTCCCTAAAGCTGTAGCCTGACTATAGTATCTGTTCTCTAACCAGACTACCTTGTCTTGCCTCAGTGGTTGAGGATGAGCTTAATTAATGCTGAGGGATTTGATGCACCAGGGTTGTGGGGATATAGAGGATGCTCTCTCAGAGGTGAAGGGGATGGGGTATGTGGGGAGGAACTCATGAGGAGGGACCATAGGAGACAGCATTTGGTAAACAAAAAACAAACAAACAAACAAACAAACAAATAAATATTTCTATCTAGAAATAAAGGAATAGAGAAAAGAGAGGGGAAAAGTCCCACAAAACCAGCCTTATTAAGAAAATAGAAGCAATGAATTTTCCAAGGTAGAAAAAAATGATCCAACCTCAGCCTTATGTATTTTGTTATGAAATTTGTAAAGTTCCCTATTTCAAGTCATAGTTTTCAATGCTGACAATTTTATTACTAATACTGAAACATTTTGAGCTATCATTCGAATCCCCTTGTTTCCTTGGTAGAAAAGATATAAATTGTCATTGCCTATTCCAACTGAACTTTGAAGTATAAAATTCTTTTTGCTTGGCCAACCTAAATCAACCATGTAATATAGCCCCTTTGGGTAATAATTACACCTGAAATATGCACCTGAATAGAAGAAAGAAAAAACATCTCAATTCCAACTTCTTTTTCATTTAGGTTTATGAAAACTGACATGAATTTCTTGAGACTCCTATTCAAAAAATAAACCTCTACATTTCCCAAGATACTTAATTGCTAATATATGCTTGGTAATTCTCAAATGCTCATCACAACACAAACACACACGTGTACACAGACACACACATGCACAGACACATAGCAAAATGTGTATCTTATATGTCCTTTAATATATAATCTATTATTCTAATAAATGTATTATTAGATCAACTCACAAAGAGCAAACTTTTAGGTTTAGTGACCTGCTTTCCAAATCAGTTGTTAAATATGCTGAGCAAGCACTTTCCCCTCAGTATACAAGTCAGAAGACTTCCTGTGTCCTCAAAATATTTATTCATTACAATAATAAATTGTTCACATCATCATCAATATGTTAGAAAATTAATATTGATAAAGGCATTTTAAGCTTATTGGAAAAACAGTTCTCTGTTAGACCGTAAAAAGAAACTCTTGGTCAGCTTCAAGGCTCTTTTCATTATTTAAGGAGAGGATTAAAAGTATATCCTCTGCAGAAAAGCTGAGACAAAATTTCCTCATGTTTATTGTTTTCAGTGCTAAGATAGGCAAGCAGTGTGATGATTCATTGATGTGGTGGATCAGAATGTCCTCTAGAATAGCAGCAACAATGCGTGGGAGATGGAGATGTGCAGCTTACCCACGAGGGCCACCCACTCATCCACGAGTAACCACATTCTCTCTAGCAAGTCAACGTGGATGACAGAAGGACAGTGACAGCAATAACACATAAACACCGCTCTTTAACCCCACGTTTCTCTCCCCAGGTTTCTGAATTTCTTGTGTACTTTCAAATTCCCCATAGTGAATGGTGTAACAGACACCTACAGTGTGAACACTCAAAGAAATTATACTTGTCTTTTTCCCAGAGTATAGTCATGGCCAAGGTTCATGTCCAAAGTTCATAGAAAATGTAGTCCAACTTCTTTTGCACAATATGTGCACACTTACCCATAAGCAACCTGAAAGCACTATAGCTTATTCATTGTATAATTTTATGTTGTGGAATGAAATCTATACAAACAAGAAAATAATCATAACCTTACTGCTTAGAGAAGATCTTTCAGAAATCCTTTTAATAGATAATAATATATTGGTAAAATCCAAGGCTGAGAGCACAAAACTTCTGCCACATTTTTTTTAAATACTGCTTTTTAATCTCAGGACAATCATTTTATCTACAGGCAAGAAGTTAATCATTTTAAATTTAATGTAAATTCATTCCTGTCATAAATTTTAGAGCCCATGTAAAAATTGCTCAAAAAATAGCATTTTCTATCAATTTGGTTTTCTGCCTCCTCTTTTTAATCTTCACAATCATATCCAAGTTGTTCTAATCAGTTCAAACAGTTTTACTATCCACTCATGCTCTATTTTACATTCATTTTGTTGGTCTTTAAGGAAAAATTCTACACGATCTTTATTTTGTCTTCTATTTGACATAGCTTCTCCATATTCTTCTTTTCAGAAATGAGCCCTGTTGGGACTCCAGGAGTCTGTCAGTCAAATCCACACCTTGTTTGAGGGAGAAGGAAAACAATTAGCCACTCAACTAAAACTCTACAGAGCTTCATGAAACACAATGACTATTTCTGCTGTGCATTTATCTTAGGCAGTGTTCTATTGCTGTGAAAAGACACCTTGACCATTACAACTCTTATAAAGGAAATGTTTAATTGGTCTGGCTTGCATCTTCAACAGTTTAGTCCATTTAAAACATGGCTGGAAGAACAGAGACATGCAGGCAGACATGGTTCTTCAGAGGTAGCTGAGAGTTTTATACCAAGGGTAGCAGGCAGCAAGAAGAGAGAGACACTAGGCCTGGCTTGAAGATCCCAAAGCCCACCCACAGTGACACACTTACTCCAAGAAGGTCACACCTACTCCAACATCCATTCTAATAAGGCCATGCCTAGTCCAACAAAGCCACACTTTCTGATCTCTCAACTAGTACTGCTCCCTACTGACCATACATTCAAATATTTGAGGATTGGTGGGAGTGGGGCTATTCCTAGTCAAAGCACCACAGTTTCTTAGAAATTACAACCAACACAGCACTTCTTTGAAAGTCTTCTTATTTCCTGAGTCAGTCTCTGAAGCACAAGACACAGTCCTTCCTAGCACCTTTCAGTCACATCATAGTTGTAGGTTCTAGAACCCTCCTCAACTGATCTCAGTCCTGTTCAGGATGAATCAACCCTACCCACAAAATACCCCAGCTTAGATGACCCACTTGGTCTCTAGGCCTAAGCCTATTTCCAGAATATCTGTGAGTGCTAAATCTAGTTGCCTTCATGCTGAGCCTTTTAGAATTAAAATATGCGACCATTTTGGCTTTCCAGAATCTCTCTGATACAAATCTCAAGAGTCTATTAAGAAACTTGGAAATCAAGGTATTGGCATTTTGTTCTCTGTATTCTATGTGATATCTTCTATGTGAGTTCATGTTAATATAGTAGCAGGATAAAGGGCACAAAAAAGAAATAGAGCAAATAGAGAATCCAGGGAACAGAATAGAGCTCTGAAATCTGTCAGTCAGTTTGCCTGCTTAGCTATCTGTATGTCTACCCACCTGCCTGCTCAGCTGTCTTTGTCTGCAGAAGGGTTTGCTTTTCCTCACTGTTTTTAGTTTGGTTTACTTTTCCCCCTTGAAGAAGTCAATCTGCCCATTCCTCAAGTTCTAAAAGTAATTAAAACACTTAATTTGCAGCTTTGTGTACACAGATATTGACATCCCTCTGCCCTCACATTTTGGAGCTAATGATTGAATGACTTTCCTTCTGAACTCCAATCTTGAAGTTTCATATGAAAGATAAATAATGTATAACACAGGGTTCTCTAGAAAAGCAAAACTGATAGCAATGAATAAACATTGAAACAGGGTTTTACCATGACTTATCACAATAATTTCTGGGTATTCAACCAACAGCTATCTTCATATTAATGAGGTTTGGTCTATGAAAATTTTATGGTCCCAGTCTGGTGCTGAGATATTGGAAGAGTGTGGGAGAATCACTGGTCTTTAATGAGCATTTGGGAAGCTGAATAATCTGGGATATGTTATCAGCAAAAGATGGTGTAACAGTGGTAACAGTGGCTCCAGCAGCCAAGGATAGAGTGACCAGCAGCAAACAGTAGGAAAGCAGGGAAAAGGAGAAAGGGGGCTTTCCCCCAGAACTTCATTATATCTAGACTCTACAGAAGGTAGAGTCCATTTCAAGTGAAATAGTAGAAAATTACTTCCACAAGTGTGCACAGATGTTCTTCATGGGTAATTCTATATATTCTCAACTTCAGAGTCATTAGAGATCTCAAGCAATATGTCAAAAGGAATATATTATTATTGTCTAGCAAATTTGAGGACCGTAATAGGATTGTTTTTCCTTGACATTTACTTTGGAACTCAAACTGGTAAACTATTCCAAATATTGGATGTGGGCTCTGAAATGGATTTGGACACACAAACCTGTCAAATAGTCATCAGGAACTTGCTATAAAATTCTTCCATGCCCTTTATTATTTCTCTTTCATGATTTTCTTAAATCCTTTCTCCATTCTTATCACAGGTTACAGGAGACTCTAAATGTTATCTGTAAGGGGGCACATATTTTGCATATTATATGACCCCTGCTGCAGCTACCCAGCTTTTGTGCGGTAGGATAAAAGTTGCCTTACAAATACATAAATAAATGGTCTCCATTGTGTACCAGTTAACTTAATTATGGAGTCAAGTGGTACTTCACATTATTAAGCACTGTTTTAACTATTTTCTGTTGTTGAAAATATGCTTCCTTTTTAGTTCATTTCTCATTCTTTGCTGTATTGATCTTAAGGAGTACAAGGATCTCTTGCTGGCATGACATAACTTCAGTTATACAAATTTTTCAACTACAATTAATGATCTTCTGTAGAGGACCACCAGAAAGGAAAAAAAAAGGGAGACCATGTTGGGGAAAGAAAAGGGGGGGGGTGAGAAAGTGGATCTTACCATACACATGAACAAGGAAAGAAAAACAGTCTAAGTATTTTCAAAAGATGAGGAAACTTCAGGCATACATCAAAGCATGACTTGAAATACTTTACTATGTGTTTTTCTTAATATAAAATATCAGAGGAGCACATTCAGAGTGTCACATACTAGGTGGTCAAGAGACATGATTCATAGTGCTTTCTTTTTCTACCAAGATCCCTCAATCAAAAGTCCCAAGGAAGCTGGGCAATGGTGGTACATGCCTTTAATCCCAGCACTTGGGAGGCAGAGGCAGGCAGAACCTCTGAGTTTGAGGTCAGCCTGGTCTACAGAGTGAGTTTCAGGACCGCTGGAGCTACACAGAGAAACCCTGTCTTATCTCGAAAACAAAAAACAAATAAACAAACAAAAAGTCCCAAGGAATAGGACATCCTATAGCTATCATGCTGTCCAAGCACCAGCTATGGGGCCAATTACCATCAATTTAGCTGGGCATCTTAATAACATCTAAAAAGTGTCAGCCATGAAGAGAAGGGATTTAGATGCATAGTAAGCCAAGGAAATAAAACAGCGTTGGATCGAGGACCAGAGAGGCTCAGTCCTTTCTTAAAGCAGGTAAAGTAAAAATGAATCGAGAAGGGTGACAGTGTTCTGGGTATCATAAACAGAAAAGTGGGACTGTCCTGGGAATTGTTTTAGGAAAGTCACTCCAGAAGCTTGCCCTGAATCATACAAGATACTCTCCACTTCTTCCAATGCACTTTCCAAGTTAGTGTACAAATAATGAGTTTCATTAAGTACTTTGTTCTATTCATGTCCACCGCTCCTACTCCTACTCCTCTGCCTCCCTCTTTGCTCATTCCCTCCAATAGCCCCACTTCTGCTCCTGTATCTCATACAGCCATCATCCTTTCTCTTTTCATTTTCATCTCTCTGCCCCATCTCCCTTTATATCTCTCTTTCCCATCATAATTCTCTTTCTAACCACACACACACACACACACACACACACACACACACAAGTGAGGGGGATTTTTAGGACTCAGACCATTTGTCAACTTAACATTTACAGAAAACTGTACTTAACTGGAAATCATGATGTTATTCATAGTGGTTAGAGAAACATTGATTCATCAGAGATTAAATGACCCCTACCTCATATGCAGGAAGATATGCAAATCCTGACTTAAAATGTAGAGTGTAACTGCTGTGCTGAGCAGAGCAATTGTATCAGCAAATAATGAAGTGTGGACTTAAGAAAAGTCAGATTTTGGAAAAAGAAAGGGGAGGATGGTGGGAGGGAATATGAGGAGAGAGAGCTCAAGCTAAGAGTCATTTGGGGGTGGTGTGGAAACCTAATACAGTAGAAACCTCCTAAAATGTGTGCATACATCGATGAAGGCAATTCTAATTAAATTGACAAATGGGAGACAGAGACCCAACTGGCCATGTCTTGTTACCAAATGAAGCTTATACTACTGGGTTCTGATTACATCCAAATGAGTCGTTGGCCAAAGGGACCCCACAGGAGTCACCAAATATCCCAGGCTGTTTCTGAAACAATAGGTTGCTCTAAAAATAAACTGAAATCAAGGTATCATTGCTGAAGATAGTACTTACACAATTCATTGAACATGTAAGCTGGTGCCTACATAGAGCCTTCATACTCATATTCTAGTGTTTTTTTTTATAAGAAGGAACTCTGTACATTATTAAAAGAAATATAACACCAAGATATGCTTGATAATGGTGGCATAAATCTTGTGGAAGTAAACAACCAATAGCTAAATTCCTATAAGAAGGAATCCCTACCCAACAAATACTATCTATCAAAAACCTAAGATTGCATAATACAGAGACCTATGGCAAGATCAAATAATACTGAGGGGGAGGAGGGGTGGTATAATGACCCCTAATGATCTTTACCTTTGCTCACAGACCTTGTTCAACCATCATCAGGAAAGCTTACCCTTAAATAAAACTGTCATTGGACATGGATGGATCAAGGGACCTGAGTGGGAGAGGAGATAGGAAGGTAATGATCTGGAGAAAGCCAGGAAGAGAGGGCCAGAGAACATAGAACAAACAGAAATCAGTGGCCAGGGGTGGGGGGTGGGGTGGGTGGATGGGGGCAGAGGAGATCTTTAGGACCTGGATGGCAGAGAATTCCAGAAGTCTATGAGGGTAGCTTTATCTGAGACTCCTAGGAGTGGGGGATGTATAGCCTGCAGTTGCCACCTCCTGTAGCCAGGCAGGACTCCCAGTGGAGAAGTAAGGATCCCCAAGCTACTCACAAAACCTTCGGCCCAGATTTGTTTTGCCTACAAGAAGTGCAGGGACAAAGATGGAGCAGAAACTGAGGGAATGGTGAATCAATGACTGGCCCAGCTTGAAATGCATCCCTTGGGCAAGAACCAATCCCTGACACTACTAATGGTACTCTTGTTATGCTTGTAGACAGGTGCTTACTTAGCATAACCGGCCTCTGAGAGCCTTCGTCCAGAAGCTGACTGAAGCAGAGGCAAAGACCACACAGCCAATCGTTAGGTGGAACTCTTGTGGAAGAGTTGGTGGAAGAATTAAGGAATGAAGAAGGGATAGGGACTTCATAAGAAGGCCTACAGTGTTAACTAATCTAGACCTTTGGGCTCCCAGAAACTGAACCACCAACCAAAGAGCATGCAAGGGCTGGACCTACCCCTACCCCACCACCCACCCTCCACCCCCACCCATCCCCTACCCCTGAAAGGATAGAAAATAATACAGCCTAACTCTAATGACCCCAAGAAATCAGGAGTTTAAAATGCTATCTCGCTTTGTTAGAAACTAGGTAAAAGGTCACATTCCAGAGCCCGCCCTTTGTTTAGACCTAGCAGAAAGGCCTTGAATAAGTGATCCTGGCCCCATAGGGTAACTGGAAATGGGCTAAGCTTATCTTCTGTAAACTTACGCCATTACCCCTAAGCAGGAGTTCACGCAGCTGTAGACATTATAGGAAACTAATTGGTCCACTGAGTGCGGGCTCCAATAATTTAAACTGATTGGCCTAAAAACTATGGCCAACAAATCAATTGGCTCGCATTTTGTGGGCTCTCCATGCTAAGAAATGATTGGTTTGTGATTCGCGGGCTCTGTCACTTATAACTTATAAAACTCTGTCACTGTAAACTTATAAAAGCTGTCGCAATTCGGCATTCGGGATCCATAGTCCTCTAACCCTGCGTGGTGCACGGCTATGGAACCCAGAATTCTGGAAATAAAGAAATCCTCATGCTATTGCATCGAGACCGTTTCTCGCGAGTGATTTGGGTGTCGCCTTCCGGGGTGTGGGGTGCTGGGGCACCCTCGGTTTTTGGGGTCTTACACCCCCACCCCCATCCCCTAAACATATGGAGAAAATGTGAAGCTTGGTCTCCATGGGGATCTCCCAAAAAGTTGAACAGGGCTAACTCTGACTCTGTTTGTTGCCTGCCTATAGATCTTGTTTCCCTGACTGGGCTGTCTTGTCTGTCCTCAGACAAGAGGATGTAACTAATCCTGCAGTGATTTAAGGTACCAAGGTGGGTTGTTACCCAGGGAGACCTCCCCCTTCTCAGAGGTGAAGGATACGGAGAGATGGGAGACAGAGCACTATGAGGCCCGCAATCTGTATGTAAAGTGAATAGAAAAGTAAATTAATGGGGAAAAATAAAAGCTTTTCCTCTCCTGCAGAGGGGAGCAAATATCGAGATCCACAGACAGACATTATACAGAGAATTAAAAACCTTGGAACACTCATTTCAAACAGAATGTCTCCTTCAAATCCCTCCCCTCCAGCTCAGTGCACCTCAGGGAAGAGAGGCAGAAAGAATGCAAGAGTCGGAGCAGAGAAAATGGAGGACACCAAGAAAACAAGGCCCTCTAAGCCAACGCATGCAAAGTTCTCAAGAACTCACAGAAACTGAAGCAACAGGTCTGCATGGGTTTGTACCAGGCATCCTGCACTAATAATACAGTTTATTGGTTTCTTGAGTGTGTATAAGGATGGGCCTCTGCCTCTTGTGTCCTCTCCTAGGCTCTTTCTTTTCTTTTCCTTTCCTTTCCTTTCCTTTCCTTTCCTTTCCTTTCCTTTTTCCTTTCCTTTCTTTTCCTTTCCTTTCCTTTCCTTTTTCCTTTCCTTTCCTTTCCCTTTCTTTCTTCCTTCTTTCCTTCCTTTCTTCCTTTCTTTCCTTCCTTTCTTCCTTCCTTTCCTTCTTTCCTTCCTTTCTTCCTTCCTTCCTTCCTTTCTTTCTTTCTTTCTTTCTTTCTTTCTTTCTTTCTTTCTTTCTTTCTTTCTTTCTTTCTTTCTTTCTTTCTTTCTTTTTTAGGTCTATCTTGTCTGACTTTGAGGTGATAGTTTTTGTATTATCTTATTGCATTTTATTTGGTTGAATTAAAAAAAAAAGAATGCATAAATGCATCTAAACCTAGCCACTAAGGTAAAGGTTAACAGTAGAACTGTCATCTATAACTACAGGGAGAGGGAAAATTAGTTTCCTTCAGTGGAATGACACTGCTTATATCAGCCAATCCAGGGCAAATCTCATGCTCAGGAGTAATTAACCAACAAACAATGGACTACACAGGTTCTTTTAGGTATGTTTTTGATTGGTTACAGTTTGGTGGGGTTTTTGCTTGTTTTACTTTTGAGGTCATCTTGATTTTGTTTTCTAGATTTGGGGTATTTTGTCATATTGGATTCTTACTGTGTTTATTGAGAAAGAAAACATTGGGTGCTAGTGAGGAAGAAAGGATCTGAACGAAACTGGCAGGGGGAGAATATGCTGAGAATATATTTAAATGTAACAACAGTTTTATATAACAAAAATCTATTTAACAAAAAGAAAAATAAAAATCAAATTATCCAGACATGGAGGTCCACACCTGTAATCCAAGAATTTGAGGTGGAGACAAGAGAGTCAAACGATCGGTGTGCTATATAGTGAATCCTTGTTCAGAACACCAAGAAAAAAGGGAGAACAAAATAGACAGAAGTAGAGAGGAAGGAAAAGTATAAAGATGAGGGAGAAATAGAGAAAGAGAGAAGTAAGAGAAGAACGGAAGGAAGGAAAGAAAAAAATCAAATAATATCAGATGACCACCGTCTTTAGCATTGGGAAAAATCATTGCATGAATATCAGTGGAATTCATCATCTACATAAGCAGCAGATGGTAGCCTGTGGGAAGAGCTAAGTGGAAAATCAAACTGTAATTTGATGGTAACTAAATAAGCATGGGATTGTAGAAGAGGCTATTTGATATCACGATAGTTTAATGGCATTAGGGTGATATAATATGAAACATGTCCGCTGGCCCAGAGAAACAGCCGTCTGAGTAGAACCAGAGCTCTGTATGTTATGCCTAGAATAATTTGAAATTCCCATACAAGAGCTGCACATTTCTCAGGAAGACAAGTATGTGAGTCTCGAAGGTGTGACCACCAGAATATTATTTTGGGGCCAGCATTTATCTCCCATCTGCCTCTTTTGCTGTATCTCTGCTACGGAACAACCATTGCTTCTTCAATGCTGAGCCTGGTGTGGCCTTGGTGGAAACAGAGTGATGTGATTCCTGCCCCAGGGACAGGGTCCTTGTGTGAACCTCCATGAGTGTCTATGGGCTGTTGAAGGCATAAAGTTTGTTTGTGTAATAATGTAGTACATATTTTCTGGAAGCAGTATTAGCAGTGGAGGACTCTTTCCTTCCAAGGAATGGCCTCCCTAATAACGTTAATGACTCCATGATAATTAGGAACAGCACAAATCCAGGAGTCAAGGGTGTGGCTATGTCTCAGCCAAGTGGTAAATACTGGTACCTTCAGGATAGCCCCCAAGACTGTGGAAAAGAGCTCTAAATACAGGAATTTGAAAATGTTTAATTTCTCAACTATGCAAAAGTATAAGGATTCGATATGCGTTAAGAGGCTCTTCAGGAAGCTAAAGGAACAGCAGTAGCTACACTATGTGCCAGTTTGTCAGAAAGATACAAAGACAGATACAAAAGCAGGTGGAGTCCCAAGTTGAAGGAGAGTCTAGGTCAGAGGAAGTCCAGGCCCAGGTGTGGTAGAGATGGTAATTGCTAGACATTATCCCACTTAACTAGCTTATCTTCAGTGATTAAGAAAGCAGATAGATCTCTGAATTCTTTTGCAATTTTTTTTTTAAAAAAAAAACTGTATGCTTGCTATCTCCTAATAATCAAAGGTCTGGGGCCACCAGAATGCTGACTCATAGGGTAATCAAAAGGAGATCTGAAGTAAATGACTAAATTGATATGTAAATTTAAAAAAAGACTGGGCTTTTGATCTGCTTAAGATTAGCTAGCAGAAAGTGATGGCAGTTCTTTAGAATTTTTCTCTAGAGAGAGCAGAGCTGTCTGGAGAGCAAAAAACACCACTTCAAGATTTTTTTATTTCTAACAGGATTTCTGACTTGGTCAAAAGATCTAATAATTTTTTATAGCAGCTTTTCTGACGTTGGTCAGAAAACCCATGAGATATCCAGATAGCTTTTACAATTTTTATTAGCAGAAAGAGCCTTTTCAACCACAGAGTTTTTAGAATAGCAAGAAAAAGCTGTCTAAAGCAGAGGAGAACACACACACACACACACACACACACATATGGGGGGGGGGAGAGAGAGAGAGAGAGAGAGAGAGAGAGAGAGAGAGAGAGAGAGAGAGAGAGAGAGAGTGGAAAACCATCTCAGCAGAACCTAGGCTGCCAACTTGGACCCATGATTTGACTTTGAGTCGTTCTTTTCGCCTTTCTCAAACATCCCTTCTCTTAGAAACCATCTCCAAGCTGAGGCTGGTCCTTAGCACTTTGATGGATAGAGTCTTGGCTAATCATGAATGCCAACTTGACTTGATGTTGACGTTGTATCTTGAATCAACTAAGTGGCAAACCACTGGGAAGGTCTGTGAAGGCGTTGCCAAGAAGCTCTGACTGAGGGGAAGAGATATTCTCAATATTCAATTCTCAATCGCACCTCAACTACAAAGTAGGAGGAAAAACTATTGTTGCTTTGCCTGACTGCCTTCACTTCTTGCTGTTAAGCACATCTATTCTGTTGCTGCTACTGTTGCTTTATTCTTTGTTGCCATGGATTCCATCTTCAGCAGAAGCTTTACTGGCAACCTTCAGTCCCTCAGAACTAGGCTGACACCACTGGGTCATCCAGTTTCCTGCCTTAAGCAGCTATGGCCTTCTCCACCTCTTTAGTGTACAGAATGTTATTATTGGACTACCAGCCTCTATTAGATCTGTCAATCTAGTGAGTCTCTTATATATATGAGTCTATTTATATATGAGAATACATATTCTTATATAATATATTCTAAAATTATGTATTATATTATATATTTTTATATATATTTTTATATACCAGTTGTGAATTTTTATTATTATAACATATATTCTGGTTTAATTTATACATGACAAGCTAAAAATACAACACATTAGTTTTTTTTTAATTTTTTTTATTCGGTATATTTTTTATTTACATTTCAAATGATTTCCCCTTTCCTAGCCCCCCCACTCCCAAAAAGTCCCGTAAGCCCCCTTCTCTCCCCCTGTCCTCCCACCCACGCCTTCCCACTTCCCCATTCTGGTTTTGCTAAATACTGCTTCATTGAGTCTTTCCAGAACTAGGGGCCACTCTTCCTTTCTTCTTGTACCTCATTTGATGTGTAGATTATGTTTTGGGTAATCCAGGTTTCTAGGTTAATATCCACTTATTAGTGAGTGCATACCATGATTCATCTTTTGAGTCTGGGTTACCTCACTTAGTATGATGTTCTCTAGCTCCATCCATTTGCTTAAGAATTTCATGAATTCATTGTTTCTAATGGCTGAATAGTACTCCATTGTGTAGATATACCACATTTTTTGCATCCACTCTTCTGTTGAGGGATACCTGGGTTCTTTCCAGCATCTGGCAATTATAAATAGGGCTGCTATGAACATAGTAGAGCATGTATCCTTATTACATGGTGGGGAATCCTCTGGGTATATGCCCAGGAGTGGTATAGCAGGATCTTCTGGAAGTGAGGTGCCCAGTTTTCAGAGGAACCGCCAGACTGATTTCCAGAGTGGTTGTAACAATTTGCAACCCCACCAGCAGTGGAGGAGTGTTCCTCTTTCTCCACACCCTCTCCAACACCTGCTATCTCCTGAATTTTTAATCTTAGCCATTCTGACTGGTGTAAGGTGAAATCTCAGGGTTGTTTTGATTTGCATTTCCCTAATGACCAATGAAGTTGAGCATTTTTTAAGATGCTTCTCCGCCATCCGATGTTCTTCAGGTAAGAATTCTTTGTTTAACTCTGTACCCCATTTTTTAATAGGGTTGTTTGGTTTTCTGGAGTCTAACTTCTTGAGTTCTTTATATATATTGGATATTAGCCCTCTAACTGATGTAGGATTGGTGAAGATCTTTTCCCAATTTGTTGGTTGCCGATTTTTTGAGATTATAATTATACCATTTCTTCCTTCCTTTCCCTCCCTCTAAACCCTTCCATTTACCTTTCTGATCTCTTACAAATATATGACCTTTTCTCCACTAATTGTTCTCTCTCTCTCCTCTCTCTCTCTCTTTCTCTCTCTCTGTCTCTCTCTCTCTGTCTCTCTCTCTCTCTCACACACACATTAACAAAGATAGTAGTATACAGGTTGAACAAGTTTTATTTATTTAGGCATGTAGATTTTTACATATTTATATTAATATTATATAAGTCAGTCTAATAAATCTTCTTTATAGTGTCCAATCATATCAGTTGTATTCCTCTTGAGTATTCCTATATAGATGTTTGCTTAGATGAGTCTTAATATAGGCAATTGAGTTTTAAATACATCTTGTAAGCGTGGGAACACACATGGGACACACACTACACACATTGGATTCCTCATCTGCTTAGGAAAATGCACATGTAGAGACCCTGCTATGGATGTCAGCCCAGTAAATCATATTACATTAGCTTGATTCCAGAAGTTCTACTCCAATAGTGGCCTCTCTCCTTACTTAGTGTTGACACAGGGACAAATATAGAGCTAAGCTCCTGGTGTATTTTGTGAAGTGGGGAATACGTATGATCGTGAGGGTGGTATGTCAGAAGATCCAGCTTTAGGTATATACAAATAGCAATTGTGTGGTATAGGGGCCATAAAACATTATATGCAGCATCCATTTGAAAGACCAGGATGAATCAATGCACCCTGCTAAGGATGAGGAGAAAAAAAATCAGAACCTAGGGAGATAATACCTGAGAATTTGCACTTCTTACTTTGCAGTATTAACTTTACAGTGTGAAAAACAATGAAGAATGTAAGAAAGTACAGCAGCACGTGCCAGCAAGCAGACTAATGAATATTTTAAGCTTTTCCCTGAGAACTTACTTAACTGTGGACAGGTCACTGATGCTCAACATCTCATTTGAGAAATGCTGACAATAAAATATATGCCCTGCAAGCGTATACCAAAAGGAGCATGCCATGGTTGTCTCCAGAGGGGCCCTGCCAGAGCCTTACGAATACAGAGGCAGAAGATAGCAATTAACTATTGGACTGGGCATGGGGTCCCCAATGGAGGAGCTGGAGGGTGGTCCAGAAGAGCTGAAGGGGTTTTCAGCCCCATGGGAAGAACAAAGACTTCAGCCACTCAGATGCCCCAAGACTCCCAGAGACTGAACCATCAACCAAGGGACAGACATGGTTCCAGCCAAAAATGTGGCAGGAAGGCCTTGTTGGGCATCAGTGGGAGGAATGGTCCTTGGTCAGGTAAAGGCTCAACAGAGGACCCAACGAAGGGAAACCAAGGGGGGAGGTGGGAGTGTGTCGGATGGAGGGGCATATACGTGGAGGCAGGGGTAGGAGGAGGGTTGGGGTCTTTGGGGATCGGGAAATCGGGAAAGGTTTCACCATTGGCAATGTAAATGAAGACAGTATTCAATAAAAAGAAAAAAGAAAAAAGAAAAAAGAAAAAAGAAAAGAGAAAAGAGAAAAGAGAAAAAAGAAAAAAGACAAAAGCGAAAAGAAAAAAGAAAAGAGAGAAAAAAGATAAAAGAAAAAGAAAAAAGAAAAAAGAACGCACTTTGCAGGGTTAGTTTAAGGACTAAGTACAAAAGTGTGCATGAAATTCTTAGCAGTGACACATGGACTATTCTGATAAAAAAAAGCTGTCACCTTTTTGTCTAGTGTTGGAGATTCTAAGCATAGACTATCATAGCTGCTGCTCAGAAAGTATATAGGAGTGTGTGTGTGTGTGTGTGTGTGTGTGTGTGTGTGTGTGTGTGTGTGTTCTTGCAGGTGCTCACACTTTTCTAAGTAAGTAAGTTGTATTTGATTTTTCCTTTTTTTCAAGAATGCCCTGACTGGAGTAAAACAAAATGCCATTATACAAAAGATAATTCTTAAATCTCTTAATCAATATAAAGTATGAAGCAGATGTAAAATTAGCCTTTTTAAAAGGATAAATTCACTAATATTCTATATACAGTGAAGGCAATAAATTTATACAAAAATATTTTTTGAATTTTAGAAATCAAGAAAATATCTTTCTTTGTCAAAATTAATATTTCAAATGAAGCAGGAAAACACAGAATACATAGACTCTATTCGGTCAATGTATTGATGAGTCAATGAAGACATTATGACTGACATCCCGCTCTTGGTTCAAAGAAAAACTCTTCTGTTGCTCCTGGACTTACATGCTTGAGTTTTTTTCTCACATACAACCTACAGAATATTTTGTGTCATTTCCATTAAAAAAACTTGACAAGTATAGGACAATAATCGTGGTTTTGTGTAGACTCTCAACACATGAGTAAGGATTTGGCTGGTACTCTATTTAGAGGGAACTGAGTTCCATTCCAAAGTGGGTGCCCCTGACTGGATTCCGACATGCACACTTACATTTCTTTAACTGCCGATCATTTCATTCATTGAGTATTAAAGCTCAAATCCAGTGCAATATATTTAGGGAAATAAAACTGGAAAATCTTCTACCATATTTGTCTTTGATGTAGGATTATAAGTGTTTTTGCTGAAATTCTTTACTTGCAATCTATACCACGGCTAGCCCAGAGTTTTGTGTTTAAAAGATTTTTGAAATTTTTTTTAGATTAGTTATAAACATTGTATAGAAGCAGACATGGTTTGACAGTCAAGAGTCCCTGTTGCTCTTTCGGATGACTGAAATTAAGGTACCAGTGTTCAAGTCAGATGGTTTACAACTGTCTCCACCTCTAGTTCCAAAGCATCTATAATGCTTCTTCAGACTCCATGCATTTTTGTACACACATGCACAGATACATACAGGTACACATACACACACATACACATACCATTACCTTAGAAATTATTTGACAAAAGATCCTGTAAAATGTACAGATATTGTTAACAGAAAACAAATGATAAAATGAATTAAAAATTTAACATTAGAGTTAGAATTTAAGTTAAACTTTTATAATCCTATAAATTCTACAGGAATTATGTTTTCTGAGTTTATAGTGAGCCTCTGTTTCTTAGGACCATATGTCATGTAGTGGGAACTAAATGAAAATTCTTTTAAGATGGTGAGTTTATAAATGATATAGAACTCTCTGAAAATGGATTAAAGTGGTATATCATTGCAATACTCTAGAGATGACAATAATCTCTATATCACAATAACACATAAATATCACAATATTTCAAAATATCACAAATATCATAAAATATCACAATAACAATGTGATAGTTGTAATATATAAGAGACTCAAGTTCTGCTCAAATATTTGGATGGTACTTTTCTGCAGCCCTATTCAATCATGAACTTATGTATCAACACAAAAAAGTGATAGTTACTTATATCCTTTCAGTCCTGACAGAAATATGAGAAGATATCTAAAAAATATTTAAAATAATTTGGAACCTTACCAGATACTGACAAATATTCTATTTGTTAAATAAGTATTATTTTAAATATAGTCATTAATATTACTTTAGTTGATGATTGGACTTACCAAGAACCAAACAGCAAGTAAACTTTACAACAGTTGAGTTGAAGTTGTCAACAACCTAATTAAGAGAAAGCTATCTAGCTAGTAAGGTTTAGTAACACTAGTGTGAGGGGGATAAAATGGATTATCAACTTGATGGGATCTAGAGTCATCTTGTAGACAAACTTGTAGATTAGCTTAGCCTCTGGGTGTACCTGTGAAAAGTCATTTAGCTTAGATGAACCTCTGTGAGGCCAGTAAGGAAAAGTCTAGCTTAGGTTAGCCTCTGGGTATGTGTATAGAGGATTATTTTGATTAAGTTAATTACAGTTATTAGATTAAAATGGGTCCTAGACTGAAAAAAAGGGAGAAAATTAGCCGTGTAGCAGCATTCATCTGACACTGTTTCTTCACTGTCATTGCAATGTCACCAACCATCTCGTGTCCCTTCATCCACAACTCCTTGTCTACAATAGTGCATCCACAAAATGTAGCCCAAACTCCCTTTCCCTTAAGTTGCTTTTGTCAATATATATTGCTATGGCAATAAGAAAACTAACTAATACAACTTGTAATCCAAATCTTTGTTACCTTGAACAACTTTTCTAATTCAGACTTGTATAGATTCCTTCTTTCAAGGGAAATCACTTTTATTATTTTCTTAATTTTTTTTGCAAAGCCACGTTTTTAACATCTTTCTAATTAAATTACCCCCTTTAGATACTCACATAATTTGTGTTCTGTCGTCATTTTCAGAGATGGCTTAAATTGAGGCTATCTCTATTCAGCCTGATGCCACAAACATCTGCTCTTTGATTGCAATATGCTACTTTTATGATTTTGTTTCAAGAATTCTGAGTTTTATTTACATGTGTCAGATTACAAGCTATAAAACTTGAAGTGACTGCTTATCATTAAGACTTTCAAAAGATAATAACATATATGCAGGCACACGCTAATAAATCCCCTTCCCATTAGATTATGCCCTGTGGCATACTAACTCAGAGTCCCACGGTTATTCCACAGAAGACAAGCAATAAATGAGAGCAAGAGGGTTTGTTTCAGACCTGTCTCTAATTTCGCAGTGGAGGTTGATTATAGTAGAGTTTGCTGTGCAGGTAATAAGGCATGGTGGCAACACAAGGGCTATTGGGAAGGAGACGGATGCATGCCAATGGCTATTGAGTTATGCAACTTAGTAAGACATATTACTTTTTGCTGCCCTGAGTGATTGTCATATAATGTGGGTTCCCTTTTTTATTCCTGTGTCTCTAATGGAGAGCTTATGATTCTCTTACCAAAAACAGAACCTTAAGTTTGGCTTGTACAGTAGTTTTTCAAAGTTCTCAATTACATGAAAACCCAGGAATAGAGAAAAATCAATACGTAGCATTTTTATTTTAAGGGAACTTTGTGTGTATCCATTGTATAGAAATCACAGATAGAAGAATACAAGAACATGTACAATATTAGCTGCTATGAAATAGGTTTCAAGAATTTAATGAGTACAAAATACTAAAGAACAATCTGGACATGCTGATCAAATGCTGAAAAGAAAGAGCTATCAACTTTTCCTTTTCCTTAAACTGACCATTCTATTTTCAAAACACTTCTTGGGGACAAATAGTTTTAGTTTTAGAGTGGGTAGCACACTGGATTCCCCAGTCTGCCCATTCGCTCGCCTCTGCTTCCCTACCTAGGAGCACATCCAGCACTGAAAAAGCTAATGTTTATGTAGGCTGTTTGATGATGTTCTAATTGTGCAATATAAGAAATAAAGGCTTCATGACGGAAAGCTTTTGGCAGGAATCAGTATTTATTAAAATTTAAGAAGTGATACCTGGCTATCAATTTATTAATATAAACTTGTTAAATATAAATGTTGCCTCCATATCCATTTTTAATCCTGATTTAAGTTTTTGGAAATGTAGCAGATCTATAACCTTTGACCTACTTAAAATTTCCCTTTGCTATATGGTTTTGGTATAAATTCCACATTCTACTGACTCAAAATCCAACCACACTGTTCACAATTTCTGAGCCTAGTGAACATGAGAGACATGCAAATCCATTCCTCCTTCATGGGTTTTCTTTAAGGTCCCAAATCCACACCTATAAGAAAACCCAAGGGTGTTGATAAAGACAAAACCCCACAGACATTCCTCTCTTCTTTCTTCCCTACCTATAACTCTGACTTTCCACTTAATTGTTGAGCATCTCACCTCCATCTGGCTCCTTACCTTTCATCAGAACACTTGGCTGTCGAGCCCACTGTGGTCCTGGTAGGGACAGAGGGACATGGTTCCTGCCCATGTGACAGGGCCCCAGTGTGAGCTTCATTGAATGTTGATGTCTGCAGTGGGAGTGAGGCTTGTTTGTGTAATAATAATACACAAATAATAATAATAATGTACACATTTTCAAATCCCTCTGAGGAATGTGCTCTTTGTTAACATTAATGACTCCATGATATTCTGAGACTGCATGTGTCCAGGAGGCAAAGATGTGGCCAATGTTTCCATAAAATGGTGAATGCTGGGACCTTTGGTACAGCTCTTAAGGCTATGGGAAAGAGTTCTAAATACATGAGTTTTATATATATATACTCAACTATGCAAAACATAGGGAAGGTTATGCATACTCAACTATGCAAAACATAGGGAAGGTTCACCTGGGACACAGCAAGTCAAGACCCAGGGGTGGTCAAAATGGTAATTTCAAGACATGGTCCCACCAAACTAGTTTATCTTCTGTGCTTAACAAAGGCAGGCAGCTCTCTGAATTCTTTTGCAATGTTAAGAAAAATGTTTGGTTGCTGTCTCCTAAGAATTGAAGGGCTGAGTTCATGGGATGCTGATTCAAAAGATAATCAGAAGGAAACCTGGAGTAAATGACAGGGTTGATATGCAAGATAAAAGACTGGACTGAAGGAGATGCGCTATCCAACACTGAAAAGATACACGCACACACATACACACACACACAGGACATGGGCAGAGAGATCTCTTAGACTAGCAATTACTGGTTGGCTCATATTGTTGTTCCACCCAGAACTCCCAGAGCTCCCAGGGACAAAACTATCAACCAAAGAGCATACTTGGAGTTACCCATGACTTCAGATGCAAATGCAGCAGAGGGTGGCCTTGTTGGACATCAAAGGGAGGAGAGGCCCTTCGTCCTAGAAAGTCATAGAGGAATACCAGGACAGGGAAGTGGGAGGGGTTTGATTGGGGAACAGGGGAAGAGGAGATGGTTTATGGGATTTTCATGTTGGGGGGGGACCAGGAAAGGAGACATTTGAAATGTAAATAAAGAATATATCTAATAAAAAAAAAGAATAGCAAGTAAGCAGAATAAAGACAGACATCTCCAGAGAGAATCAGACTGGAAAAGCTTGGATCTACAACTTGACTTTCTTGATTTGAATCATTTTTTTGCCACTCCCAAACACACCTTCTCTCACAACCAATATCTATGCCAAGGCTGGTCCTTGGCACCTGACCTTTCTTGAGGTCACACATTTTGGTTACATTTTCTCTTTATATGTCACCTAACAACAAACCTGAATCAACATTGCCTGGTAAGTCACTACATTGGCATTTGACGCTGCTGAAGGGAAAAGCAAGATCAAATTAAAAAGAAATTATAACAAAAATGATAACAATCTCATTTCATAATCTACCCTAGCAATACCAATATCTCCTTAATTAATCCCAAATGATGAATTAGAATCCTGTTAGTGTCACAGCAAGGATGATTTTATAAATTAGTGTCCAAGTATACATTTTTAAATCTATTTTCAGAATTTAAGAAAGATCCCTATGATATTTGATACAGATAAATGGTACATATATTTATGATATAATCAGGCTTCACTAAAATCTCTAAAACAAGATAGGATTTCCCACAAATATTTTGGCTAAAAGAAATTGTACTTAAACTAGCAAGTAATATTTGGATACTATACAAAGCTTCCTTATCACGTGCACTGTTTAGATAAGCAGAATTAGAGTTGACACCTGGCCATTTTAATTCATTTTATTATCATGCATATAAGAGTAATAATAAATAGCTCTTCTATGCTTCAATAAAATATTTACTAATTTGAAAACATAAAATAGAATAAAGAAGAATCTGTTCATTTAAATTCTATAACACTGCTTAGCCAAATAAAATTCACACACCCTGCATTTCACACTTATTTGGAATTTAATAGCTGCAGAATAATAAAGAAACTAAACAAAATAAAGCTGATCTTGTCTATCATTGTTTACATTATTTTCTTTGGAAGTGGATGTCCACAGGGGTCTCAAAAATCTTAGTTAACAAATGTTTTAGCTAGGATTTCTATTGCTGTGACTAACGAAGAGTAACTTGGGGGGAAAGGGGTTTATTTTACTTATGCTCTCAGGTAACAGCCCATCATTGAAGGAAGTCTGACCAGGTACTCAAACATGGCAGGAACCTAAAGGCAAGAGCTGATGCAAATGCCACGGAGGGATGCTGCTTACTGATTTGTTCCCATGGCTTTCTTAGCCTGCTTCCTTATAGAAGCCAGGACCACAAGCCCTAGGATAGCTCCACACACAGTACTCTCAGTCCTACCACAAAAATCATCAAGCAAGAACACACACAGGCTTAGCCATGGGCCAATCTAGTGAAGACATTTTCTCAGCTGAGGTTCCTTCTTTTTGTGAGCCATCAAACAGTTGCTGGCAATTGAACTCAGGACCTCTGAAAGAGCAGTCATGCTCTTAACCACTGAGCCATCTCTCCAGCCCCTGAGGTTCCCTCTTTTAAAATGACTCTATTTTCTATTAAGTTGGCATAAACCTACCCAGCATAATGGTTAAACTCCACCAGCTTTCATGAGCTCTTGATGAACAATTCTTATTTAATTAATAGAGAGACCCCAAGGGAGGGTGAAACTTGTTTATTTTTATCTATAGGATCAAATGAGGTCTACAATATTTACTTCATTTTTAAGTTTTCTCCAAAACCATAATTCTAAGAATACAGTACCAAATGATGGCTTTCAGCTGGTAGTTCTTAATTGCTGAAAATATGTTCATACTGTTGGACACTAAGAAATATTGTGTTTTTATAGAAATGTTTAATTGTATATATGTTTGATTAAAAATACTGTGGTTTTATTCTCACCAGTTGAGACTCTAATGTTTTACACACACACACACACACACACACACACACTTTCAGCTTCAATGTGTTTTTTTTTTTTTTTTTTTTTTTTTTTAGTAAGAACCTTTTCTAGGGTAGAGAATGTAGCTCACTAGTAGGGTGCCTATCTTCTGTAAGACTCTTGTTTCCATCTTCAGCGCTGCAAAACAAATACACAAAAATAAATTATAATCTTATTATCTACAAATTAAATCATTTAACAAAATCCTTTTGACGAGTGTTGGAAGAATGTGGACAGAAAGCCTTCATGGAGTCAAAGCAATGCTCACAGCAAGCTGTGTGCAAACATACATTGAGACAGGATACCAGTCATACACAAGGACAAAGTCAGGAAGCCAGAAAATCATCAAAGTGGTTATAGTAACAGTGGCAAATGGGACTTTATGGAGAAAAAAATATCTAAACAGCACGTAATGCAACTATTTCAAAGTAACAAATCCTGCACTTGAACCCAGAGGCCAGAGGCCAATATGCTTAAGGCTAACCTGAGCTAAATGTGGTGATAGCCCTTGTCAGGAATAAAATGTATTCTTTGAAGGGAAAAAAAAGCACCTATCAGTGTACCTGATTACTTGATTTCAGACTTGCCGGTGACTAACATGGAAAAAGAGAATCTAATCCAGTAAATTGTCCTCTGACCTCCAGACATATGCTTTGTGAAACTTGCATGCATGTGTGTGTGTGTGTGTGTGTACACATACACACACATATACACCCTAAATAATAAGTACATAAGTAAATGAATAATAAATAAAATGTAATCAAAACTTTGAGAAAAATAAACTTCATTAAGGCTTTTTTAGGAGAAAAGTAAAGTCCGCCAAAAACTGGCCTATATATAGTGACTTCCCCTACAGTCAGTATACACAGCTGTCCATTCTTTCGGACCCCAAGGGGAAAAAAAAATCAAGCAAAGAAATTAATACAAAGGCTGATTCTAAGAATCTTCCACAGTCTGATTAGAATCAGGGAATTATATAAACCTGGTTTCATTCCATAAGATGCATTTGATAACTGCAGTCTTCGTGAGTTTACGGTAATAATTATTATGTCAGGTATAATCTTAGACAGGGACTTGGGATATGTAGTTAGTTGTTTACCAACACACCACTTCTTGATAGTCACATATCTGTCATAAAGATCCTGTTTCTGCTACAGTGTCCAGGGGAGAAGGAAGCTAATTTGATGACATGACCAAATGCATTAAATAAAATTATAAACATGTGCCAAAATAATGCACCTATGCTCCCTGTTCTATGGTTAACCTTGATATTACAAAACACAGTGGAAATTTTGCTTGTACATGTGCATAGAATTAGAGCACAGGCTCTTTCCATTACCTGACAGGCCTTTCATGCCTCTCCTCTTCCTTGATCTGCACAGGAAACCCTTGCTAATGACATTGCCAGGAGCCTGATGACCAACAGCATTGGGCTGTGTTACATTCATTATTTTTTATTCAATTGCTTCCCCAGCTTTCTGGCTCCTTCCCTGCTGGCTATGACCCAGGAGGTCCATGACCCAGCCCTGCTCTTCCACCACCGCCTCTGTTAGAAAACCTTCCCACAGCTGACTTCCCCAGGGTTCTTCCCCTAGCTTTCCCCCTGGTGTGCATTCCACAGATTCAGATCTGGGTTCTTTTTTTCTTCCACACACCCACTAGTACACAAATACCAAGCATCCACTCCACTAAACAATGTCTAAAGATTACTTCCTACTGTAAAGACAAAATGGAAAGCAAAATAATATTTGTAGTTGTACTTGAAATCCATAAAACTGATAAAACAGAGAAAGGAAATAAATAGAAATGTCAGGTATTTCTATTTCTACATAAATTTCTACAGACAGCCCCCTTTTCCTATGTTCTGCATATACTTTATAGTAACATTTAGGTCTTCTTTTTAAAACAAAACAACTACTGGTCTTTTCAAATAAAGAATTTCTTTTTTTAAAAAAGCATAATTGTCTGGCTTTTTAAAATCCAAATTGAAAATCCATGCATGGTGGCTCTTCTCTTTAATTTCACCACTTTGGAAACAGAGGCAGGCAGGATTCTGTGAGTTTAATGCAAAGATGGTTGACACAGTGAGTTCTAGGATAGGCTGAGGTACTTGATGAGGACACTTTCTTGATAGAGAGAGAGAAATAGAGGCAGAGAGAGACAGAAAGACAGAGAGAGAGACAGAGAAAGAGAGAGAGAGAGAGAGAGAGAGAGAGAGAGAGAGAGAGAGAGAGAGAGAACTGATGGTGCTCAGTATGAAAATTATACTATTATAGCTTCTGACTTCTGTCAGTATTTGGATTAAAGTACACCTTGGAGTCTAAAATAAAAATTATAAAAATCAGGTATGGTAGTAAACACCTGCAATCCCAGCACTTAAGTCTATGAGGCAGGGGAATTGCACATTCTAACTACCAAGAAAGAGCCTGTCTTTTAAAGACAAATTCCAGAAAGAAAGTGAATAGAATAATTTTTAATATTAAAGTGTGATAAGAAAGCAAAGGCTAGAGGACTCACTTAAAACACTCAGAATGTTAGTCAATTCTTAAACGGAAAAAGGACCTTCAGGTTACAAATGATATTTAATTATGAGTATTACACTTTTACTTCCTCTTGCAAGTTGAGTAAGATTTTATTTGTGAGGCAGTCTGGGAGCTCACAGCACAGCTTGCTCCTGTGGCACCCAGCTTGGGCTCCAGTCCTGAGGCCTCTGGCGGAAGCCCTCAGACCTCTCCACTTCCGGAGCCAGATCAGCCTGGGCAGCAACACCACATCTCTAGGTCCTGCAAGAGGCAAGAGGGGCTTCCAGGCAGCCAGCTGGGAGAAGTCAGTGTGCTCCGGTGAATCCAGCTGGCCCCAGCGGGAGCCTTCAGGTGCCTGCTTTGGGATCTGAACAGCCTGGGCCACAGCTCTCGGTCTCCAGGAAGTGCGGGAGACCTGGTGTGCACTCAGAGACAGTCTGGTAGCTCACAGCACAGCTTGCTCCTGTGGCACAGAGCTTAGGCTCCAGTCCAGAGGCCTCTGGCAGTAGCCCTCAGACCTCTCCACTTCCGGATCCAGATCAGCCTGGGCGGCAACACCACATCTCCAGGTCCTGCAAGAGGCAAGAGGGGCTTCCGGGCTGCCAGCAGGGAGAAGTCGGTGTACTCTGGTGAATCCAGCAGGCCCCAGCAGGAGCCTTCAGGTGTCTGCTTCCAGATCTGAACAGCCTGGGCAACAGCACCCTGTCTCCAGGCAGTGCAGGAGGTAAGCTGTGCACCAAAGGCCACCAGGGAAGGGGCAGCTTGCACTGGTGAGTCCAGCATTGACAAGACCAACTAACACCAGTGAGAACTAGATGCCAAAAGGCAAACACAGGAACGTCACAGAAATCAAGGCAATATGGCAACATCTGAACCCAATTCTCCTTTACCAGCATGTCTTGGATACCCCATCACACCAGTAAAACAAGATTTGGATTTAAAATCACTGGTCATGATGCTGGTACAGGAACACATGAAGGACATACTTAAAGAAATTCAGGAGAAAATGGATCAAAAGTTAGAAGCCTTTGCAAGGGAAACACAAAAATCATTGAAAGAAATTCAGGAGAATACAAAAGCCAATAATGAAGAAACGCAAAAAACACTTAAAGAAATAGAGGAGAACTTTGGTCAACAGGCTGAGGTCATGAAAGAGGAAACACAAAAATCTCTTAAAGAATTACAGGAAAGCACAAACAAGCAAGTGAAGGAGCTAAGCAAAATCATCCAGGATCTAAAATCAGTAGTAGAAACAACTAAGAAAACTCAAAGGGAGACAACTTTGGAGATAGAAAGCCTTAGGAAGAAATCAGGGTATATAGATGCAAATATCAACAACAGAATACAAGAGATAGAAGAAAGAATCTCAGATGCTGAAGATACCATAGAAACCATGGACTCAACAGTTAAAGAAAATGCAAAATGCAAAAAGCTTGTAACACAAAATATCGAGGAAATCCAGGACACAATGAGAAGACCAAACCTAAGGATTATAGGCATAGATGAGAGTGAAGATTTACAATTTAAAGTGCCAGAAAATATCTTCAATAAAATTATGGAAGAAAACTTCCCTAACCTAAAGAGAGAGATGCCCATGAATATACAAGAAGCCTACAGAACTCCAAACAGACTGGACCAGAACAGAAATACTTCCCGTCACATAATAATCAAAAAACCAAATGTACTAAACAAAGAAAGAATATTAAAGGCAGTAAGAGAAAAAGGCCAAGTAACATATAAAGGAAGACCTATCAGAATCACAGCAGACTTTTCACCTGAGACTATGAAGGCTAGAAGATCCTGGGCAGATCTCATGCAGACTCTAAAAGAACACAAATGCCAGCCAAAACTACTATATCCAGCAAAACTCTCAATCACCGTAGATGGAGAAACTAAGATATTCCATGACAAAACCAAGTTTACCCAATATCTATCCATAAACCCAGACCTACAAAGGATAATAGGAGGAAAAAAACAATACAAGGAGGGAAACTTCACCCTGGAAAAAGCAAGATAGTAACCTTTCATCAAACCCAAAAGAAGTTAACCAATCAAATTTAAAAAATAACGTCAAAAATGACAGGAAGTAACAATCACTATTCCTTAATACCTCTTAACATCAGTGGACTCAATGCCCCAATAAAAAGACATAGACTAACTGACTGGATATGTAAACAGGACCCTACATTTTGCTGCTTACAGGAAACACACCTAAGGGTCAAAGACAAACACTACCTTAGAGTAAAAGGCTGGAAGACAATTTTACAAGCAAATGGTCTCAGGAAACAAGCTGGAGTAGCCATTTTAATATCAGATAAAATTGACTTTCAACCCAAAGTCATCAAAAGAGACTCTGAGGGACACTTGTTGCTGGTCAAAGGAAAAATACAACAAGAAGAACTCTCAATCCTGAACATCTATGCTCCAAATGCAAGGGCACCCTCTTTCGTAAAAGAAACTTTATTAAAGCTCAAAGCACACATTGCACCTAACACAATAATTGTGGGTGACTTCAACGCTGCACTTTCCTCAATGGACCGCTCAGGAAAACAGAAACTAAACAGGGACACAATGAAACTAATTGAAGCTTTGGAACAATTAGATTTAACAGATATATAAGGAACTTTCTATCCTAAAGCAAAAGAATATACCTTTTTCTCAGCACCTCATGGTACCTTCTCCAAAATCGACCATATAATTGGTCACAAGACAGACCTCAACAAATATAAGAAGATCGAACTAATCCCATGCCTCCTGTTAGATCACTATGGAGTAAAAGTGGTCTTCAATAGCAACAAAAACAACAGAAAACCCACATACATGTGGAAACTGAACAATATTCTACTCTATAATACATTGGTCAAGGAAGAAATAAAGAAATTAAAGACTTTTTAGAACTTAATGAAAATGAAGACACAGCATACCCACATCTATGTGACACAATGAAAGCAGAGCTAAGAGGAAAATTCATAGCCCTGAGTGCCTCCAAAAAGAAAATGGAGAGAGCATACATTACCAGCTTAATGACACACCTAAAAGCCCTGGAACAAAAAGAAGCTATTTCACCCAGGAGGAGTAGAAGGCAGGAAATCATCAAACTCAGGGCCGAAATCAATCAAGTAGAAACAAAGAGAACCATACAAAGAATCAACAAAACCAGGAGCTGGTTCTTTGAGAAAAGCAACAAGAGAGATAAACCCTTAGCCAGACTGACCAAAGGGCACAGAGAAAGTATCCAAATTAACAAACTTAGAACTGAAAAGGTAGATATAACAACGGAAACTGAGGAAATCCAAAAAATCATCAGATCCTCCTACAAGAGCCTGTACTCAACACAACTGGAGAATCTGGAGGAAATGGACAATTTCCTTGACAGATACCAAATACCAAAATTAAATCAGGACCAAATAGATCATCTAAACAGTCACATAAAGCCTAAAGAAATAGAAGGAGTCATAGAAAGTCTTCCAACCAAAAAAAGCACAGGACCAGATGGTTTCAGCGTAGAATTCTATCAGACCGTCAAAGAAGAGTTAACACCAATACTCTTCAAACTATTCCACAAAATAGAAACAGAAGGAACACTACCCAATTCCTTCTACGAAGCCACAATTACGCTGATACCAAAACCACACAAAGATCCAACAAAGAAATAGAACTTCAGACCAATTTCCCTTATGAACATCGATGCAAAAATACTCAATAAAATTCTTGCCAACCGAATCCAAGAACACATCAAAACGATCATCCACCATGATCAAGTAGGCTTTATCCCAGGAATGCAAGGTTGGTTCAATATACGGAAATCCATCAATACAATCCACTACATAAACAAACTCAAAGAAAAAAAACCACATGGTCATTTTATTGGATGCTTAAAAAGCATTTGACAAAATTCAGCATCCTTTCATGCTTAAAGTCTTGGAAAGAACAGGAATTCAAGGCCCATACCTAAACATAGTAAAAGCAATATACAGCAAACCGGTAGCCAGCATCAAACTAAATGGAGAGAAACTTGAAGCAATCCCACTAAAATCAGGGACTAGACAGGGCTGCCCCCTTTCGCCTTGTCTTTTCAATATTGTACTTGAAGTACTAGCTCGGGCAATTCAACAACATAAGGTGGTCAAATGGATACAAATTGGAAAGGAAGAAGTCAAACTATCATTATTTGCAGATGACATGATAGTCTACCTAAGTGACCCAAAAAACTCAGCTAGAGAACTCCTACAGCTGATAAACAACTTCAGCAAAGTGGCAGGTTATAAAATCAACTCAAGCAAATCAGTGGCCTTCCTATACTCAAAGGATAAGCAGGCTGAGAAAGAAATTAGGCAAATGACCCCCTTTACAATAGCCACAAACAATATAAAGTATCTTGGGGTGACTCTTACCAAACATATGAAAGATCTGTATGACAAGAACTTCAAGACTCTGAAGAAGGAAATGGAAGAAGACCTCAAAAAATGGGAAAACCTCCCATGCTCATGGATCGGTAGAATCAATACAGTTAAAATGGCCATTTTGCCTAAAGCAATATACAGATTCAATGCAATACCCATCAAAATCCCAACTCAATTCTTCACAGAGTTAGAAAGAGCAATTATCAAATTCATCTGGAAAACAAAAAACCCAGGATAGCTAAAACTATTCTCAGCAACAAAAGAAATTTCGGGGGAGTCAGTATCCCTGACCTCAAGCAATACTACAGAGCAATATTGTTAAAAACTGCATGGTATTGGTACAGTGACAGGCACGAGGATCAATGGAACAGGATTGAAGATCCAGAAATGAACCCACACACCTATGGCCACTTGATACTCGACAAAGAGGCTGAAAACATCCAATGGAAAAAGATAGCCTTTTCAACAAATAGTGCTGGTTCAACTGGAGGTCAGCATGCAGAAGAATGCGAATTGATCCATCGTTGTCTCCTTGTACTAAGCTCAAATCCAAATGGATCAAGGACCTCCACATAAAGCCAGACACTTTGAAGCTAATAGAAAAGAAACTGGGGAAGATCCTTGAGGACATCGGTACAGGGAGAAAGTTTCTGAACAGAACACCAATAGTGTATGCTCTAAGAGCAAGAATTGACAAATGGGACCTCATAAAATGACAAAGTTTCTGTAAGGCAAAGGACACCATCAAGAGGACAAATCGGCAACCAACAAATTGGGAAAGGATCTTCACTAATCCTACATCAGATAGAGGGCTAATATCCAATATATATAAAGAACTCAAGAAGTTAGACTCCAGAAAACCAAACAACCCTATTAAAAAATGGGGTAGAGAGTTAAACAAAGAATTCTCAACTGAAGAACTTCAGATGGTGGAGAAGCATCTTAAAAAATGTTCAACTTCATTAGTCATTAGGGAAATGCAAATCAAAAGAACCCTGAGATTTCACCTTACACCAGTCAGAATGGCTAAGATTAAAAATTCAGGAGACAGCAGGTGTTGGAGAGGGTGTGGAGAAAGAGAAACACTCCTCCACTGCTGGTGGGGTTGCAAATTGTTACAACTACTCTGGAAGTCAGTCTGGCAGTTCCTCTGAAACCTGGGCACCTCACTTCCAGAAGATCCTGCTATACCACTCCTGGGCATATACCCAGAGGATTCCCCACCATGTAATAAGGATACATGTTCTACTATGTCCATAGCAGCCCTATTTATAATTGCCAGATGCTGGAAAGAACCCAGGTATCCCTCAACAGAAGAGTGGATGCAAAAAATGTGGTATATCTACACAATGGAGTACTATTCAGCCATTAGAAACAATGAATTCATGAAATTCTTAAGCAAATGGATGGAGCTAAAGAACATCATACTAAGTGAGGTAACCCTCACTCAAAAGGTGAATCATGATATGCACTCACTAATAAGTGGATATTAACCTAGAAAACTGGAATACCCAAAACATAATCCACACATCAAATGAGGTACAAGAAGAAAGGAAGAGTGGCCCCTTGTTCTGGAAAGACTCAGTGAAGCAGTATTCGGCAAAACCAGAACGGAGAAGTGGGAAGGGGTGGGTGGGAGGACAGGGGGAGAGAAGTGGGCTTGTGGGACTTTCGGGGAGTGGGGGGGCTAGAAAAGGGGAAATCATTTGAAATGTAGATAAAAATATATCGAATAAAAAGAATGGTAAAAAAAAAAAAAGAAAATACCTCAAAAAAAAATCTAGGAAGAGTTGGGAAGAAGAGAGAATTTGATCAAAGTATATTGAATAAAAATTTTTGATAAAAAAAGACACGGCAGTCAACTAAAAAAAAAGATTTTATTTGTATTTTGTTCATACATTCTTTCTGTTTCAGGGTTTTTTTTTCTTCTAAGCTTTCTATTTTGTTTTATAAGATACACAATATAATACAAATATTATCTAGCTCAGTTTACTATAACCCCACACATATATGTATATTTACACACATGCACACACACACACACACATATGAAATATATATATATTTCAAAATATAAAACATTTCATGGTAAACATAAGTCATTCTTATCTTTCAATTCAATGAGTAAATGATATGAATTATGATTTGTGTTTTTTTAAGTGATGAAGTTATTCCTCATTGACAGCTAATCTGGACATCCTCTTAACCATTTGACTACCTTCTCATCAGTCATACCTAAGTAAAGAAGATGCTCAATCCTACAAGAGTATCCCTCATCTTACTCTCTCTCTCTGCATATATATTATACGTCCATGTGAACAAGGCTCCAGAGATGCCTAAGAATTATAAAGGGAAATGGAGTGTCTGTGGGAGCTTCTATGCCTAGAGAGAAATGCAGACATATTAGATGTATGTTATAAAAGAGCATTCTTGCTTGGTTTTGCATACATCGGCAAAAGTCTTCCCTCTTTGCAAACATTCACTAGTGAGCCAATCCCATTCCCTGGGTGATTTGAAATTGGTCTCTCATTAGTTCAGCACACTATACAATCACATACAAGTTGAAATTGAATTTGGAGAGCAGCAATATAAAATGACTTTGGAAACAATGTTTAGAAAATTTAGACTTACTGGGGGAATCAGTATCTCAGACCTCAAACATTACTACAGAGCAATAGTGAGAAAAACTTCATGGTATTGATACAATGTCAGGCAAGCAGATCAATAGAATAGGATTGAAGACCCAGAAATGAACCCACACACCTATGGTCACTTGATCTTTGACAAAGGAGCTGAAAGCATGCAGTGGAAAAAAGACAGCCTTTTCAACAGATGGTGCTGATTCAATTGGAGGTCAGCATGCAGAAGAATGCAAATCGATCCATTCTTATCTCCTTGTACTAAGCTCAACTCCAAGTGGATCAAGGACCTCAACATAAAACCTCACACATTGAAACTAATAGAAAAGAAACTGGGGAAGACCCTTGAGGACATGGGCACAGGGGAAAAGTTCCTGAACAGAACACCAATAGCTTACACTCTAAGATCAAGAATTGACAAATAGGACTTCATAAAACTACAAAGTTTCTGTAAGGCAAAGGACACTGTCAAAAGGAAAAATGTCAACCAACAGATTAGGAAAGGATCTTCACCAACTCTAAATCCGACAGAAGGCTAATATCTAATATATACAAAGAATTCAAGAAGGTAGAACCCAGAGAACCAAATAGCCCTATTAAAAAGTGGGGTACAGAGCTAAACAAAGAATTTTCGCATGAAGAACTTTGGATGGCTGAGAAGCACCTTAAGAAATGTTCAGCATCATTAATCATTAGGGAAATGCAAATTAAAACAACCCTAAGATTTCACCTCACACTAGTCAAAATGGCTAAGGTCAAAAAACTCAGGAAACAGCAGGTGTTGGTGAGAATGTGGAGAAAGAGGAACACTCTTCCACGGCTGGTGGGATTGCAAGATGGTGCAACCACTTTGGAAATCATTCTGGCGGTTCCTCAGAAAACTGGGTATGACACTTCCTGAGAATCCTGCTATACCACTCCTGGACATATACTCAGAGGATTCCCTGGCATGCAATAAGGACACATGCTCCACTATGTTCATAGCAGCCCTATTTGTTGTAGGCAGAAGCTGGAAAGAACCCAGGTGTCCCTCAGCGGAGAAATGGATACAAAAAATGTGGTATATATACACAATGGAGTACTATTCAGCCATTAGAAACAATGAATTCATGAAATTCTTAGGCAAATGGATGGAGCTGGAGAACATCATACTAAGTGAGGTAACCCAGTCTCAAAAGATCAATCATGGTATGCACTCACTGATAAGTGGATATTAGCTTAGAAACTTTGAAAATCCAAGACATAATCCACATATTAAATCATGTGCAAGAAGAATCTAGGAGTGGCCCCTGGTTCTGGAAAGACTCAGTCCAGCAGTATAGGGGAAAATCAGAACAGCGAAGTGGGAAGGGGTAGATGGGGGAACAGGGGGAGGGAAGTGGGCTTATGGGACTTTCGGGGAGTGGGGAGCCAGAAAAGGGGAAATCATTTGAAATGTAAATAAAGAATATATCGAATAAAAAAATTTTTTAAAAAGTCTAGGGAAAATGGACAGCGTGATTTTTAAAAGCAAGAATAGTAACTAAGGCTTAAGGGCGTCATAATAGTAGAAGACAGTTGAAGCATAACTTCCCTAAATGATAAATAGAATATGAAGATAATAACTTGGGCCTGGGTGTGTGACTTAGTTACAACCTAGCGTGTGTAAAGCCCTGGATTTGATTTTTAGCCCTGACAATAGAAAGAAGGTACAGCTAGTGCTGCCCTGCATCCTGAAAAAGTATACACAGAGTATCCACTCATGGCCATAGCATGACTTAGCATGCAGAGCCATTATAATGTCACATAGCATGAAACCCCAATTTTTGATGGCGTAATTATATTCAAAATTCATTTCATTCACTGTCATGACATTTTACTGTCTCTTAAGTGGTATTTTAAAAAATATATAATTTATTCATGCTTTATAAAGACTTCTTACATGCTGTTAATAGTATAAACCTTAACAATAAATAACCCCTTTGAGAAAATAAGCATATACTAAAAAGTGAGAATTTCATTCAGAAGATATGCCACCACAGAAATCACCATGAACCCCTCCCCACTACTGTCAGATCTCACCTATCTTCACCAGATCTAAAGAAAGGACTCAAGGGCTGCTATAAAAACAGTCCTATCAACAACGCCTTGGATCTCTTTTGGGCTATAAATAAAGTTAAATAGGTGGGAACAGCAGTAAAAAAGGAAATACTTTCAAAATGGAAATAAATGACAGGAAGAAATAAGCTTGTAAAAATTGTAAGCTACAGTACTATGAGTGACATATTGCAAAAGTGGAGTAACTTGGAAATACCATGGCAACGGGTTCAGAATCAGAAGTCAAAGAAAATGTTGTGCATTACCCTCTCCTGATAGAGCATCTTACTCTCAGGTAATATGAACTTTCACATCTCTAGTCAATCAGTCTCTGCCTACAATGACCTCTACTTTGTTGCCTTCACTTAGACAGTGCCAGCCCTTCCTAAAAATACAGATTAAGTCTTACATCCTTCATCACTGCCTGGACTAGAGCACTTCCATCTTTAACTGCAAACACAGTCTTTTGTTGCTAGTCACATGTTGTGTTCCTATGACTGTAAGTTCCTTGCAGCCAAGGGCTGGGTCTTTCATAATAACCATACTCCATATTGTCTAAAAGTCACTAGAGAAATATTTTCTTGGAAGAACGGACAGGATATAATATAACTGAGAGGCTGAAGTCCCGTCCTCCTATGAGGTTGGAGGAATCTTTTGAAAGTCAGAGGTGAGTCCCTCTGGGTTTTACTCCAGCTGAATTTAAGTTTAAGAAAGATTTTTTTCTAAAATCTTTCATGACGAATATTAATTCTAATTTTCTCTTTTGGCTTTTCTTACTGTCTTTCTCCTTTGTCATTCACAAGGCAAAGAAAAGAAAAATACCGGATGGGCATCGTCTGTCCAGTGCAGGCCGACAGATGGGCATCTTCTGTCCAGTGCAGGCAGACAGAATTGATCAGCTTCACTGTTTCCAGCAGAACTGTTAGGTAATCAGATAAATGTTGAGGTCATTATCTGCTCTGAAGCAGGTTGCTTCTCATCTTTACTCTCTAAATTTCAGTTTTAGGGAAGCAAGTTGTGAAGCTATGAAGGAAGTAATATAGTAGTCAACTCCACCTAAATCTCCAATAAATACTGAGAAATGTCCATAAAGTCCTTCAGACCAAAATTTTATTGTAAACACAAACGATCAAACATGCAGTGGGGTAGATCCAGGAGACCATGCTCCTCAGCATACTATTTCCAACAATGCTTTATTAACAATGAAATTGAATCAGGTATGAACCAGCATCTATGTGAACAAGAGAAGAAAAGTAATTTAAACCTTTGCCATTTATGGGCTTGAATACGTTACCCAAGTCTAATTTCCTGTAGTTTAGAATTTAAGAAATGAAAACCATAGCAACAAATTTAGCATTACCTGCACTTATCATCAAATGTAAACATTAACAAGACTTAAATACATTTGACACAAGATTATCTATTGCATAACTTTTTAATGCAGTGTACCCTCTCCTAGTTCTGAATGGTCATGTTTTTTTTAAGCAATAAATTCATACAAGGTAAGGCTGTCTTGATACCTGTGTCACAAAGACCTGGGCAAATAATAATACTAAGGGGAGACATTAAGAGTCTGCATTGAAACAAATGGGCAAATGGTTCAAGTCAATATTAAGTATTCCTTTGATTTGAAAACTCAATATATCTTTTAAATGAATAAGACTAAACATTATTTTGGCTTTATTTTTTGAGAAAGGTCAAATTCCAGTCTCAGTTAACCAACTATGAAATATGACTAACTAACTAATGAGGAAAAAAACCACATAAAGATACACTTATAATATTTTAGAGCTATCTGGAAATATTTCAGCCCATCATAACATGCCACTATGAGTCATTTGTTGGGAATTATTTTGCAATTTTTAGACATTCCAGATTTCCATTAAACAATGTTTCCTAATTCTTCATTGAAATTTTAAAAAAATGTGAAATAATTTCTTAAACAAAATCTGGATTGACTGTTTGAGCTTTTAGCTTGTTTTGAACTATATCTGATAATGGAGCCAAATGAACAACACAAAAGGAATTTTCAAAATTGTCTGAATAAAATTAATTTGAATGGTGCAGGTAATTACATAAATACTCAGTCATGAAAAGCACTTTCACACACACACACACACACACACACACACACACACACACCACTTTGGCAGTCAGTGGTAGACTCTAAACCAACAACTTCTTTACTATGATCTATGATCCTTTTTCACACAATTATAAAAGAAGAGCAGAAGAAATGAAGGGGTTGTCAGCCACAACAGTGTTAGACACAAGTGTGACAAGACACTCAGGAGGCAGCCCACCATAGTACTCTAGTGAGGAGTGAGTTGCTGGTGAGGGGTCCTACCCTCTTTACTTTCCTAATGAGGAAGAGTATTATGGACATCAAAGATCTGTTTCTAAATTTATCATATTGATCATATTAAAAATATAAAACTGGAGAATGGGTTTGGTGAGATGACCCAGAGCGTAGACACTTTCCACCAAGTCTGACTACCTGAGTTCCACCCTGAATGCTTTACAAATGGTGACATCTTAATTGTAGTCAATGTTTTTTTTTTTTCTGTTGTGTTTAAATTCAGTGTCCTGTCTTGTGATTAGAGTCCCTTTTATGACACATTGATTTTTGTTATCAAGTATCAGTTATTTAAAATGATATATTCACTGAACTATACAGGTTTTCTAATTGTTAAAATTTTGAATTATGACATAGAAGAAGAAGCCAGGCAGTAGTGGCACATGTCTTTAATCTCAGCACTTGGGAGACAGAGTCAAGCAGATTTCTGAGTTCAAGGCTAGCCTGGTCTACAGAGTGAGTTCTAGGGCAACCAGGGCTACACAGAGAAACACTGTCTAGAGATAGAAGAAGAAAAGGCATGTGATAACATTTCTATCAGAAAGATCCTTATGCATAGTTGCTATTTTATGACTCCTGGCAAATCTCAAAAATCATCTCTAAGTGAACCCTCAGTCAGCGCTCCAATGCTTATGAGAAAGGAGGAACTAAACTACTAGAACGACACCGATTGAAACCAGATTCAGAAACACACTTTGATTAAAGCCACCCAGTCTATCTACAATTACTACCAATGACAAGATGACCGGAATCACACAGAGTAAGCTATAAAGTTTCATATTACTTAGAGAACAATAAAGATAGTAAATGGATGTAAACAACTGAGAGGGCAGAAATTAGGGAAGGGGAAAGAAAAGTCTAGGTTAAGTAAAATTATTGCAAAACATAAGACAGAAGCATCACAGGAAAGGGCAAGAAAACAGGCGATTTTTAAAAAGTAAAAATGCACAAGCAAATTTAATGAACATAGTAAAAACAGATAAAAGCATATACTCTTCTTTTTACACATAAACAATGTAAAAAGTAATAAACTGCAGAAAAAGAGAAATCACAGGAGGTGGGGGAGGACAGGCATTGAGGAGCCCATCTGACTTAAATCCACCTGTGGAGGCAGCTTCCGAGGCAGGGCATACTCCCACTTTGTCCAGAGACCCCCATTTATAAACCATGCTGAGGCTGATGTCTAAGTAAAGGGGTGTTTCCTGAGTACACTAGAGTTTGGGGCAGGCTTGGGATCCCAGTTCTGCCATTAAACGACCCAACTCAGTCTTTTCTAATGCTGTTCAGTCTATAGAAGGATGGAGGCTGCAACAGCCCTTGACTGGAGCGCTCGCACTGCAACGACTGAATGAGAGAAAGATATTCTAAAAGGTAACACTACCCATGGCCCTCTTGTTTGTGACTGTCTGTGAAGTTTTTATATCTCTTTAAAGAGGGTAGGGCCCTTCACCAGTAAGTCTCTCCGCACTTGAGAGGGCTGCCTTCCGAATGTGTCCTCATACTTGTGTCTAACACTTGTGGCTGACAACCCCCCAAGGAGCCCGGTCCCACCCAAGGGCTCCCAGGGGCTCTGGCTTGTGGTTACTCCTTGTTTTCGGGTTCCCGAAATAGCCTCAAGTCTCCTTTCAAGCCAAACGTGGATATTGCTCTGTCAGGAAGAAAGTGTAGCAAAATGGCCTTTGCCAATGGAGGTGTGTCACAAAGGAAGCACACATACAAAATCTCCTCCGTTTAAAACTTGTGTGACTTCCCTAAAGCTGGACCTGCCGGCTTGTGTCTTTTAAACAGACCGCATTGCTTAAGGTGTGAGGCTTTAGTTTCCTTCCTCCTGCCCGGGAGCTAGTGGATTGTTCTGTCGGTTTTGCTCTTTGGAGCTTTTCAGGGATCCTATAATATTTTCAGTGGTTTCTGATGTCTTTCCCCTTTCGGTCTTTAAAAAAACAGTTTATCCTTGTTTCTCTGACCTTTCTCAACCCTGCCAGCAAAGGGTAGCTGCTTCTAACTTGCTGTTATAGCAACCGCCATTTCTGTGAGTGCGCACGTGAGTGTGCGTGTGTGTGCGTGTGTGTGTGTGTGTGCGCGTGTGTGTGTGTGTGTGTATGTGTCTGTGTGTGTCTGTGTGTCTGTGTGTCTGTGTGTGTCTGTGTGTCTCTGTGTGTATCCTTTGAGCCTCATTCTAGGGAAGGAAGACCCTCTATCCCCACATGTCATGTAAACAAAATGTTCAGTGTCAGCGTTTCTTCACGCTCGATGGTCACTGTATAAAAGCTTCTAGGTGTGCAGACAGGGCAGAAGAGACTATGTCCTCGGAACACAGTTCTCCAGAAGCAGTGAAAAGAATACAGAATTGACCACTCAGGGCTGGAAGAAGTCCTGCAAACAATGCCTGAAGATTGATGCTTGTCAGAAGGAGTGTGAGCTGGGGACAGGTAAGATAATCACCAAGCTAGATTTCTGTATCTAACAAAAATACCCGTCGAGGGGAAAAAGTAAATATAGTCTTAGAAAGCTGAGAAAAATGTTGGAGGAAGTTCCTCAAAAGGAAAGAGAAAGGATGCAGGATGAAGGAAGGTGAAAAGAACAAGTTAGTAAACGTAACCACCCATTGGGCAGTGGTGGTGCATGTCTTTTTTTTTTCTTTTTTTTATTCGATATATTTTTTATTTACATTTCAAATGATTTCCCCTTTTCTAGACCCCCACTCCCCGAAAGTCCCATCAGCCCCCTTCCCTCCCCCTATTTTCCAACCCAACCCTTCTCACTTCCCTGTTCTGGTTTTGCCCTATACTGCTTCACTGAGTCTTTTCAGAACAAGGGGCCACTCCTCCCTTCTTCTTGTACCTCATTTGGTGTGTGGATTATGTTTGGGGTATTCCAGTTTTCCAAGCAAATATCTACTTATTAGTGAGTGCATACCATGATTCATCTTTTGAGTCTGGGTTATCTCACTTAGTATGATGTTCTCCAGCTCCATCCATCTGCCTAAGAATTTCATATTGATTCTAATGGCTGAATAGTACTCCATTGTGTAGCTATACCACATTTTTTGCATCCACTCTTCTGTTGAGGGATACCTGGGTTCTTTCCAGCTTCTGGAAATTATAAATAGGGCTGCTATGAACATAGTGGAACATGTATCCTTATTACATGGTGGGGAAACCTCTGTGTATATGCCCAGGAGTGGTATAGCAGGATCTTCTGGAAGTGAGGTGCCCAGTTTTCTGAGGAACTGCCAGACTGATTTCCAGAGTAGTTGTACCAATTTGCAACCCCACCAGCAGTGAAGGAGTGTTCCTCTTTCTCCTCATCCTCGCCAACACCTGCTGTCTCCTGAATTTTTAATCTTAGCCATTCTGACTGGTGTAAGGTGAAATCTCAGGGTTGTTTTGATTTGCATTTCCCTAATGACTAATGAAGTTGAGCATTTTTTTAAGATGCTTCTCCGCCATCCGAAGTTCTTCAGGTGAGAATTCTTTGTTTAACTCTGTACTCCATTTTTTAATAGGGTTATTTGGTTTTCTGGAGTCTAACTTCTTGAGTTCTTTATATATCTTGGATATTAGCCCTCTTTCTGATGTAGGGTTGGTGAAGATCTTTTCCCAATTTGTTGGTTGCTGATTTGCCCTTTTGATGGTGTCCTTTGCCTTACAGAAACTTTGTAATTTTATGAGGTCCCATTTGTCAATTCTTGATTCTAGAGCATAAGCTATTGGTGTTCTGTTCAGGAATTTCCACCCTGTACCAATGTCCTCAAGGGTCTTCCCCAGTTTCTTTTCTATTAGCTTCAGAGTGTCTGGCTTTATGTGGAGGTCCTTGATCCATTTGGAGTTGAGCTTAGTACAAGGAGACAAGGATGGATCAGTTCACATTCTTCTGCATGCTGACCTCCAGTTGAACCAGCACCATTTGTTGAAAAGGCTATCTATTTTCCATTGGATGTTTTCAGCACCTTTGTTGAGGATCAAGTGGCCATAGGTGTGTGGGTTCATTTCTGGATCCTTAATCCTGTTCCATTGATCCGCAGCACTTGGGAGGCAGAGGAGGGCGGATTTCTGAGTTTGAGAAACCCTGTCTTGAGAAAACAAAAAAGCAAGCAAGCAAACAAACAAACAAAAAACAAAACAAATGTAACCAGATTTAAGAACAAAATTTTCACTCAAACAATTAGAAGGGACCAGAAATCATGAAAGTACCCAATTTCATTAAAATAAATACAACAGGAGCTAAAACCCCAGGATGCCATTTTCAACATATCAGACTGGCAGAAGTCAGAGGCAACAGTGCATTCCACCAGAGTCATGAGAAGCAGGCACTTGCAAACACAGCTCATGCATGCAGGTGGCATTGGGAATGTGAATTAGCAAGATTTAACAATGCAGATATATATTTAGCCATCCCACTGTTAGAAATACAATCTGATATTATTCTTTCAACAATGTTTAAAAAAGCATATGATCACAGTTCCTGATTTTTCTGATTTTATTTGCAAGTTAGTGAAAATAAAGCAAATACCTGTACTAGGATACTGGCCACATAAATTGATCTCTTTAATCAATGAAATATTGTTTCGCTACAAAACAAATGAAGGTCCTTTTAAGATCAGTTGGACCAGTTTCCAGTATATATTGTAAAGTAGAAAAAGAAGCAAATTATAAAAGAATATTTAGAGGAATGTATACTTTGTACATAAAAAAATAATACTGTCATGGTCAGAGTGTAAAAGACAGATAATAACAGGGTAGTAAGAACGTGGAGACAGTAGATCCCTCCCACGATGCGTAAAAGTGAGGAATCAGCTATTCTGAAAGAAAAGAAAAAGCCTGGTAATTCCTCAAAAGGTTAAATACAGATTTGTCAAATGACCTAACAAGTCCACACCTAATCCTGTATTCAAATTCAATATGAACTTATCTTCATATGAACCCTGACTACAGGTGTGTATAGCACCATTATTTAGAGCAGACCCAAAGATAAACAGCTAAAGTATGCATTAAAAAATAAATGGGTGAATAAACTGAGATGCATCAATGTAATGAAATATTACCAACCTACGATGGAATAAAGTACTCATCTGTGTCACAACATATATAAGCTTTGAAAATGTCATCAATACCAAAGTTAGCCACACAGAGAAAAATATACAAAATAGTCATTACCTATAGGTAGGAAAGCGGCAGTGAGGAATGCCAATAATCACTGGAGAAACATTTGCATAATCCTACAGTTAGGCTAAAATATAGACTTTAGAAGAGTGAGCAGTGTAATAGCTAAATTATATTATGAATGCTGTTATGTTCAAATAAAATTAAAATAAAGAGTTTTTAATGATATCAATTAGGCAAAATAAATACAAAAAATTAAAAACAGCAACTAAAGAGGTTCTAGGCCAATAAATAGCAGGTAAACAGGGAGCAACAGATCAAAAGAGAAAAAAAGTTGGTGAAGGGACATCACCAACCAGTAGTGTAAGCCAAGAATAACACCCACTCAATCCCAAGGTGTCATCTGCTTCACATGTTCTTAATTTGGTCTGTAAATACCTTGTTGAGAAGTTATACTTTTATGTTCACCAGAATATTTGCTCTGTAGTTTTGCTTTTTTCCTGATCAGTTTTTTTATGCAGTTTTAGCATCAAGATAATAATTTTGACATCACCAAATGAGTTAGGTAATGTTTCTTCACTTTCCGGTTTATGTAATACCTTGAAAAGCACAGGTTACTCAGGGACTGGTGACCTAGATGTCCCAGTGGGTAAAGGCAATTGCTTTCAAAGATAAGGAGGTGAATTTGAGTCCTAGCATTGACATCAAAGAAATGAACAATTTTTAAAGTGTTACTCAGAAACAAATCTGTCTAGCACACTCTGTTTCCTAGCATAGAGACATTTGAGATCTATGTTTATTGGTTATCTACACAACAAAACAGGGAAATGCAGTCAATCTAGATGTCTATCAACAGATGGGCACATACACAACAGTAGCGCACACACACAACTGAGCTCTAATCAGCACAAGGAAATTCTGAAATTTGCAGACAAATAGATGCAGTTGGAAAATATATTAAGTGAAATAACAGTGTATTAGTTTGGGTTCTCTAGAGTCACAGAACGTATGGATAGACTTTATAGGGAATTTGTCGATGACTTACAGTCTATAGTCCAACTCCTCAACAATGGTCAGCAGCAGCTTGTGGATGGAAGTCCAAGGGTCTAGCAGTTTCTCAGTCCCACAAGGCAAGCAGGCAAGGAAGAGTGAGAGAGAGAATCTTCCTTCTTCCAATGTCCTTATATATCTCCAGCAGAGGGTGTAGCCCAGATTAAAGGCTGTAGGTCTCCAACAGAGTGTGTGGCCCAGATTATTGGCGTGTGGGTCTCCAGCAGAAGGTGTGGCCCAGATTAAAGTTGTGTGCATCCATGCCTTTAATCTCAAATGATCTTGAACTCAAAGATCTCCTTTTCTTAGCCACTATGCTTCAAGGTCTCCATGCCAAGATCCAGGTCAGAAACTTATATCTCTGAGCCTCCAAATTAGGATCATAGGTGAGCCTTCCAATTCAAGACTGTAGTTCATTCCAGATATAGTTAAGTTGACAACCAGGAATAGCCACTACAATCCACCCCTTGTCAACTTGACACAAATAATATCTCATGTCCACATGAAACAATAACAAGATTGTGAATACACCTAACATGATATAACTATTCCTCGTACAATGGCAAACGCATTTGTAAATTTACAATGGGGAAATGTCTTTTGGGAACATTCTTTTAGTGTTTCAATACCAATTGATGTTAAAGGGATTGGAAGAATGACAAGTGTATCTTCAACAAAATAAGATAGAAGCATTCATATTACTTATAATCCTCGTTTCTGCAACTGGTTACGTGGCCTTAGCTGGTATTTATAACTACCTTCCTCTGCTACCCATTCTGTATTGCCTTCACCTTAGGCAAGCACCTCAGCAGGTCTTGACTCTTTTCTTGGAGGATTGACCCATACCTTCATTCCTGATGGGTCTGTGTCCTTTGTTATCCTGCTTGGATTAGGCTGTTGTAGTTTCCCATTGACTTTAATCACAGGACATGGTAGTACTAAGAGACGCCCTAGGGAATCTCCTGCACTCCAGACATAATCCTGCTTACCTCCATTGTGGAGAGGCAATCCAATTTCCCCATGGTAATCTGGATCTATCACCCCTCCTAACACTGTTATTTCTTTCTTAGCCTGTTGGTTTAAGGGCATTAGAAGCCCAAAATGGCCAGGGGGAAGTATGATCTTCCAGTTCAATGGAATGTTTCTTGTGGCTCCTGGTAGGAGCACTTCCCCCTCTGGAACCAAAACTTCCAAGCCATCAGAACCTAAAGTTGTGGGGACAGAAAGCAAAAATTTTCCTAGAGGGTCACTAGGAGTGATGGTGAGTGGAACTATTCCCTTTTCCACTCCTTGATTCCTGGACCCATGGATCCTGGCTATGGGAGAAACTGTACCATATATTGAACGCTGATTCAAAGCATATACTGCCTTCTGAAGAACTCTGCCCCAGCCCTCCTTGATGTTGCCACCTAATTGGTGCCATAACTGTGTCTTCAAAAGGCCATTCCGTCTTTCTATCAGACCAGCTGCTTCAGGATGATGGGGAACATGGTAACACCAGTGAATTCCATAATCACGGGCCCACTGTCGCACTTCTCTGGCTGTGAAATGAGTTCCTTGGTCAGAAGCAATACTGTGTGGAATACCATGATGATAGAGAAGGCATTCTGTGAGTCCACGGATGGTGGTTTTGGCAGAAGCATTATGTTCAGGAAAGGCAAATCCATAACCAGAATAAGTATCTACTCCAGTAAGAACAAAATGCTGTCCTTTCCACGGGGGAAGTGGTCCAATATAGTCAACCTGCCACCAGGTTGCTGGCTGCTCACCTCGAGGAATGGTGCCATATCTGGGGCTCAGTGTTGGTTTCTGCTGTTGGCAGATCTGGCATTCAGCAGCAGCTGTAGCCAGGTCAGCCTTGGTGAGTGAAAGTCCATGTTGTTGAGCCCAAGCATAACCTCCATCTCGGCCACCATGGCCACTTTGTTCATGTACCCACTGGGCAATAACTGGGATGGCTGGGGAAAAAAGCTGACTGTCCACAGAACGGGTCATCTTATCCACTTGATTATTGAACTCCTCCTCAGCTGAAGTTACCTTTTGGTGAGCATTTATATGGGACACAAATATCTTCACATCCTTTGCCCATTTGGAGAGATCTATCCACATACTTCTTCCCCAGATGTCTTTCTCACCAATTTTCCAATTGTGATTTTTCCATGTCCCTGACCATCCAGCCAATCCATTGTCTACAGCCCATGAGTCAGTGAACAATTGTACATCTGGACATTTCTTCTTCCAAACAAACTGTAATACCATGTGTACTGCCCGAAGTTCTGTAGCCCACTGTGAAGATTTTCCTTCACCTGTATCTTTCAGGCTTGTCCCAGAAAGGGGTTGTAATGCTGCAGCTGTCCACTTCTGGGTGGTGCCTGCATAACGTGCAGAGCCATCAGTAAACCAGGTCCTAGTCTTCTCTTCTTCAGTCATCTGGTCATAGGGAACACCCCATGAGGCTATAGGTGCATGCTTGGCAGCAGATGGCATTGTAAACCATAGGCATCTGAGCAACTTCTTCATGAAACTTGCTTGTGCCTTCAGGACCTGCTCTGGCCAAATCACGAATATACCACTTCCATTTGATAATAGACTGCTGTTGTGTGTGCCCTACTTTATGACTTCGAGGGTCTGATAACACCCAACTCATGATGGGCAGTTCAGGTCGCATAGTAACTTGGTGTCCTATTGTCAAACGTTCAGTTTCCACTAAGGCCCAATAGCAGGCCAAGAGCTGTTTTTCAAAGGGAGAGTAGTTGTCTGCAGAAGACAGTAGAGCTTTGCTCTAAAATCCCAAAGGTCTCTTCTGTGATTCACCTACAGGGGCCTGCCAGAGACTCCAAACAGCATCTCTATCTGACACTGACACCTCAAGTACCATTGGGTCTGTTGGATCATATGGTCTAAGTGGTAGTGCAGCCTGCACAGCAGCCTGGACCTGTTGAAGAGCCTTTTCCTGTTCTGGGCCCCACATAAAGCTAGCAGCTTTCCAAGTCACTCGGTAAATAGGCCTGAGTAACACTCCTAAGTGAGGAATGTGCTGTCTCCAGAATCCAAATAGATCCACTAAACATTGTGCTTCTTTCTTGGTAGTGGGAGGGGCCAGGTGCAATAACTTATCTTTCACCTTAGAAGGAATATTTCTGCATGCCCCACACCACTGTACTCCTAAGAATTTTACTGAAGTAGATGGTCCCTGAATCTTGGTTGGATTTATTTCCCATCCTCTGATACACATATGTATTACCAATGAATCCAAAGTGGTTGCTATTTCCTGCTCACTTGGTCCAATCACCATAATATCATCAATATAGTGCACCAATGTGATATTTTGTGGAAGAGACAAATGATCAAGGTCCCTTCTAACTAAGTTATGACACAGGGCAGGAGAGTTAATATATCCTTGAGGCAAAACTATAAAGGTATACTGCTGGCCTTGCCAACTGAAAGCAAATTGCTTCTGGTGGTCCTTATGGACAGGTACTGAGATGAAGGCATTTGCCAGGTCAATAGCTGCATACCAGGTTCCAGGAGATGTGTTAATTTGCTCAAGTAATGAAACTACATCTGGTACAGCAGCTGCAATTGAAGTTACTAACTGATTTAATTTTCGATAGTCAACTGTCATCCTCCATGATCCATCTGTCTTCTGCACTGGCCAGATGGGAGAGTTAAAGGGAGATGTGGTGGGAACCACCACCCCTGCATCTTTCAAATCCTTGATTGTGGCAGTAATTTCCGCAATTCCTCCAGGAATATGATATTGTTTTGATTCACTATTTTCTTTGGCAGAGGCAACTCTAAAGGCTTCCATTTTGCCTTTCGAACCATAATAGCCCTCACTCCACAGGTCAGAGAATGTATATATATCCCAATTATAAATTCTGGAACTGGGGAAATGACCACAGGATGTGTTCGGGGCACCCACTGGACCTACTGTGAGTCGCACATCAGTCAAAACTCCTTTAATCACCTGTCCTCCATAAGCCCCTATTCTAACTGGAGGGCCACAATGTTTCTTGGGATCTCCCGGAATCAGTGTCAATTCAGAACCACTATCCAATAGCCCCTGGAAAGTCTGATTATTTCTTTTCCCCCAGTGTACAGTTACCCTTGTAAAAGGCCATAGGTCCCTCTGGGGAAGAATTGGAGAAAGACTAACAGCAAAACTTTTAGGTGTCTTATCAAGATCCTTCCTCAGGGGAATCCGGCCACCCCTTCATTCAAGGGGTTCTGGATCTGTAAACTGGCCCAAATCTGGAAATTGATTCACTGGCCATGATTGCCTTTTGCCACAATCCAATGCAGCCTTTCTATCATTTGTTTGATGATTTTTCAGATCAAACAGATATGCAGTAGGTTCCCTATGTATTTCATCCCTAGAAACACCATGATTGATTAGCCAGCATCAAAGGTCCAAACGAATCATACCATTATAAGTTCCACCTCTCTGCCCATTACGGGGTATGTCATTATAAACATTGTTTTGTCTATGCTGTCCATTATAATAACTACGATCACCTTGTCTCTGGAGATTCAATGCTGCCACCTGGCCCTTGTTAACTCAGGGCCCAATTAAACCCATTGAATTTAATTCATCTAATTGAGCAGCAGCATCTCCAACCCTAAGGTCTGGCACAAGGAAAAGGGCAAGAACAAGACTCTTTAAATGTGCTGGTGCCCCTCTCACCAGTTTGCGTCTTATAGGACTGGTGAAGGGCATATCTTCTGAACCTTCCCACTGTGGAGGATTAGGTTTTACACAACTTATCCACTCTACCATTGCAATTTCCCTAAGCCTTAAAATCCCTTCATCAACACTAAGCCAAGGGATATCAGGCATCTCCAACTCCTTTTCAGTAGGCCATCTTTTGATAAATACTTCAGTCAACCAATCAAACAAACTTTTGACACCTTTTGTAACTGTGCGAGCTTCCATATTAAACCTAGAATCTCCAACTCAGAGGGCCCATGCCAATAAACTCAGCCTGCTCTAGTTTTATGTTCCTTCCACCATTATCCCACACCCTTAAAATCCATTCCCACGCATATTCTCCAGACTTCTGCTTGAATGAATTAGCAAACTCATTAAGCTCCTTATTAGTATAGTGTATTTCCTCATGGACTACACTTTCTACCTCCCCTCTAGGGGCCTGCTTTGCCTTGAGTCTGGATATAGGTCTAGAAGAAACTATTGGTGGGCCTTGAGAAACATCAGTATTGTCAGCAAAAGTCACTGCTGGTTTATCAGACTCTGAGGGATTAATTTCCTCAAGTGGAGAAGTCATTATTTCAAGGGGTGGGGCTGAGGGTACTACTTCTTCAGGTGGAGTAAATCCTTGAAAATCTGAAGATTCAAAATTCTCAATTTCAGCAGGGTCTTCCCACACAACCCCATCCCAAGTTATAGGATCCCATTCTTTGCCAATTAATGCCCTTACTTTAACTGCTGACACCTTCTGAGGTTGAGACTTAAATTTTCGCTGTAATTCAGCCAACCTTATAATGAGGGCTTCAGTTTGATTTTCTGCTACTTGAGCTCTATGGCTGCTAGAGAGTAGATTCTCTTCAAGGGCATACTTAGTAACTTTTAGATTGTTTACTTGAGTTTGGAGCCCTTCGATTTTATCACACAACTCCTTCCTTTCCTTCATTGTTCCCCCCCACCCCCAAGATGCTAAGAGCAACCAGCCAGCAAAATCATTTTCTGATTTTTTCCCCAACTTGGAGAAAGTATTGTATACCACCGAATCACCTAATTCATCAAGATAATCAAAGACATTAGCTTCTTTAAGCTTGAGATATAGTTTCATCCACGGGTCTTCAATATTCTCCGAGTTCCCAGGAGGGAGAGAATCTGGAGAAGTTTCAGTAGTTGAAGGTGCTACTGGATCAACCAACCAACTCCAAAATTTTTAAACATTCATCCTTATACTTCTGCTCCTCTAGAACCACTCCTGGTACCAACTTCTGTATTAGTTTGGGTTCTCTAGAGTCACAGAATGTATGGATAGTCTTTATATAGTTAGGGAATTTGTCGATGACTTACAGTCTATAGTCCAACTCCCCAACAATGGTCAGCAGCAGCTTGTGGATGGAAGTCCAAGGATCTAGCAGTTTCTCAGTCCCACTAGGCAAGCAAACAAGGAAGAGTGAGAGAGAGAAAATCTTCCTTCTTCCAATGTCCTTATATGTCTCCAGCAGAGGATGTACCCCAGATTAAAGGTGTATGCATCCATGCCTTTAATCCCAAATGATCTTGAACTCAGAGATCTCCTTGTCTTAGCCACTATACTTCAAGGTCTCCATGCCAAGATCCAGGTCAGAAACTTATATCTCTGAGCCTCCAAATTAGGATCATAGGTGAGCCTTCCAATTCTAGACTGTAGTTCATTCCAGATATAGTCAAGCTGACAACCAGGAATAGCCACTACAAACAGTGTCTCACAAAACAAGTGTCTCATTGTCTCTTAGATGGGAAACATAATTTGTATGCATGTATATTTATCAGGGAAGAGGTGTATAGGTAGAGGTCACACAACCATAAAAAGGTTCATGAGGTATGAAAAGGCCTTAAGGAGGAGCAGGAGGGGCCTAGACCACCGGTGATGGGAAAGTGGGAAGGAGAAGCAGGGGGAGAAAGGATACAATGGGGAATCGGGACAGGGAGATGGGGTGGGGGAGTGCAGGGCATCAACAAGACAAAAAATATGTGCACATACCATGAGGAAACCTGTCCCTGTGTATTCAAATTTAAAACATAAAAAGCAGTACATAATACAGATGAACTCCAGCTAGAAGATAAAGGAGAAAGATCCCCCCACCCCAGACTACAAGCATTTGCTTCCAGGCAAAGGTTTACTGCTCTCCAAGTGGTAACAAGTGGGCCTGGGTCCAGTGTCCTGAAATTTCCAAGGTTGATCTTTTAATGGAGCTTTTGGTTTTCCTTACTCAGAAAATACCAACATGAGAAACATAAAAATGCAAATCAAAACAACCCTGAGATTTCACCTTACACCAGTCAGAATGGCTAAGATTAAAAATTCAGGAGACAGCAGGTGTTGGAGAGGATGTGGAGAAAGAGGAACACTCCTCCACTGCTGGTGGGGTTGCAAATTGGTACAACCACTCTGGAAAGCAGTCTGGCGGTTCCTCCGAAAACTGGGCACCTCACTTCCAGAAGATCCTGCTATACCACTCCTGGGCATATACCCAGAGTATTCCCCACCATGTAATAAGGATACATGCTCTACTATGTTCATAGCAGCCCTATTTATAATTGCCAGATGCTGGAAAGAACCCAGGTATCCCTCAACAGAAGAGTGGATGCAAAAAATGTGGTATATCTACACAATGGAGTACTATTCAGCCATTAGAAACAATGAATTCATGAAATTCTTAGGCAAATGGATGGAGCTAGAAAACATCATACTAAGTGAGGTAACCCAGATTCAAAAGGTGACTCATGGTATGCACTCACTAATAAGTGGATATTAACCTAGAAAACTGGAATACCCCTAACATAATCCATACATCAAATGAGGTACAAGAAGAAAGGAGGAGTGGCCCCTTGTTCTAGAAAGACTCAGTGAAGAAGTATAGGGCAAAACCAGAACGGGGAAGTGGGAAGGGGTGGGTGGGAGGACAGGGGGAGAAAAGGGGGCTTATGGGACTTTCGGGGAGTGGGGGGCTAGAAAAGGGGAAATCATTTGAAATGTAAATAAAAAATATATCGAATAAAAAAAAAGACAAAAAAAAAAAGAAAATCCCAACTGTGAGACACATAAAATTTTTCTTAATTAACTCCTAACATATTTTCATGTATAGTTGGATTATTTGAAGGAAAATAAAATCTCATGTAACAACAAAATAGGTAAAACCATTTTATGGTTAAAAATTTAAAATCATCAAAACTGCACTATTGATGACATGAAGACCCAAAGTAGAACATACAAAGCGGTAACAACTGCCTTGTATATGGATAACAAACAACACTGGAAGGGGTAAAGAAGAAAGAACTCACCTAAATAACTATTAAAAGCAGTGTTTGGTCTGTAGATTATAAAGTTAAAAGTTGGTGCTGTAGAGACGGCTCTGTGGTTAAGAGCACTTGCTGCTCTTGCAGAGGACCCAGGTGTAGTTCACAGCACCCTTATCCAGTGGCTGGCAACTGTTTGAAGCTCCAGTGTGTGGGGGGACCCAAAGCACTCTTCCGAATTGTTGCATGGGCTACATCCATGCATATGATGCAGTTACAGACAAGAAGGCGCATACATATACTCACGTATAAAAATAAATTTTAAAACGAATGATAAGTAAGTGGTAACAACACATTCTCTTTAGCAAGAGTTTTAACAAGGACCCTGCCTACTAATTGGACAGATAGGTAAATACACTATGATGATAAAATTCAATTTTTTCGTAAAACATCAACCAACCCAAAAGCAAGATGCCCTCTCTTGCATAACTGACTAGTATTTGTAAAAATCATCTTATTAAAAATAGATTAGCAATGATTAGAGGGAACTCATAAGATGTATAAAGTAAATGCTATGTGGAAAATCAGGGTAGAGTTTGAAACAAAAATCATTTGTAGAAAATTAATAAAATTCTGTTAATAATTAAGCATCGCATAAATTTCATGTTTTGATAATTATCCTTAATTTTAAGGGCTGACTAAAAGATAAATGACTTCTGTAAAGTCATACATTACTTTATACAATATTTTATATATATAAAATTATTTTGCAATAAAAGTTAAGAGATAATTTTGGAAAAGAACAAACTAGAGTGAAATTACAATATATATAGAAATGAAATTAATGGCACATCTGGTCTGTATCATACTTCCTCCCTATGTGATATCAGAGGTTGGATGAGCTTCTGTGAAGCAATGCTTCTGGGAATGAAGGGCTACCATACTTATGAAGTCACAATGTCAATGGTGGCCTTCACAGGACTTTCGCAAGATCAAGGCAATAAAATTTCCCCTGTGCATCAGGAAGAGGGTTATGAGACTTGACCCCTAACTAAGGAGATACTTGAAGCACTTGAAGACTATAGTAGTTTGTGTAAAAACAGTCCCCAGTGATGTTTAGTTCCTAGTTGTAGACTATTTGGGAAGGATTAGGAGGCATTGTTAAAGGTGGTGTAAACACTATTGCTCTGTAGTATTGCTTGAGGTCAGGGGTACTGATTCCCCCAGAAGTTGTTTTACTGTTGAGAATAGTTTTAGCTATTGTGGGTTTTTTGTTATTCCAGATGAATTTGAGAACTGCTCTTTCTAAGTCTATGAAGAATTGAGTTGGGATTTTGTTGGGGATTGCGTTGAATCTGTAGATTGCTTTTGGCAGGATGGCAATATTTACTATATTAATCCTGCCAATCCAAGAGCAAGGAAGATTTTTCCATCTTCTGAGGTCTTAAATTTCTTTCTTCAAAGACTTGAAGTTCCTGTCATACAGATCTTTCACTTGTTTGGTTAGAGTCACATCAAGACACTTTATATTGTTTGTGGCTATTGTGAAGGGTGTCATTTCACTAATTTCTTTCTCAGCCTGTTTATCCTTTGAGTATAGGAAGGCTACTGATTTGCTTGAGTTAATTTTATAACCAGCCATCTTGCTGAAGTTGTTGATTAGCTGTAGGAGTTCTCTTGTACAGTTTTATATGTATAAAATTTATTTTGCAATAAAAGCTAAGAGATAATTTTGGAAAGGAGCAAACTAGAGTGAGATTACAATGAATATAGAAATGAAATGAATGGTTCATCTGGTCTGTATCATACTTCCTCCCTACTTGATATCAGAGGTTGGATGAGCCTCTTGGGTCACTTAAGTATACTATCATATCATCTGCAAATAGTGATAGTTTGACTTCTTCCTTTCCAATTTGTATCTCTATGACCTCCTTGTTTTGTCTAATTGCTCTAGCTAGAACTTCAAGTACTATGTTGAATAAATATGGAGAGAGAGGGCAGCCTTGTCTAGTCCCTTATTTTAGTGGGATTGCTTCAAGTTTCTCTCCATTTAGTTTGATGTTGGCTACTGGTTTGCTATATATTGCTTTTATTATGTCTAGGTTTGGGCCTTGAATTCCTGTTCTTTCCAAGACCTTTAACATGAAAGGATGCTGAATTTTATCAAATGCTTTTTCAGCATCTAATGAAATGACCATGTGGTTTTTTTCTTTGAGTTTGTTTATGTAGTGGATTACATTGATGGATTTCTGTATATTGAACCATCCCTGCATCCCTGGGATGAAGCCTACTTGATCACGGTGAATGATTGTTTTGATGTGCTCTTGGATTCAGTTGATCTTTGATAAAGGAGCTACACTCATCCAGTGGAAAAAAGATAGCCTCTTCAACAAATGGTGCTGGTTGAACTGGAGGTCAGTATGCAAAAGAATGCAAACTGATCCATATCTCCTTGTACTAAGCTCAAGTCCAAGTGGATTAAGGACCTCCACATAAGACCAGACACACTGAAATTAATAGAAAAGAAACTGGGGAAGACCCTTTAGGACATGGGCACAAGGAAAATTTCATCAACAGAACACCAATAGCTTATGCTCTAAGATCAAGAATTGACAAATGGGACCTCATAAAACTACAAAGTTTCTGTAAGGCAAAGGGCATTGTCAAAAGGACAAAATGGCAACCAACAAATTGGGAAAAGATCTTTACCAACCCTAAATCCGACAGAGGGCTTATATCCAAGATATACAAAGAACTCAAGAAGGAGAGATAAACAAAGAATTTTCACCTGAGGAATATCGAATTGCTGAGAAGCACCTAAAGAAATGTTCAACATCCTTAGTCATCAGGAAAATGCAAATCAAAGCAACCCTGAGATTTCACCTCATACCAGTCAGAATGGCTAAGATCAAAAAGTCAGAAGAAAACAGGTGCTGGTGAAGATGTGGAGAAAGAGGTTGCACTGCTGGTGGGGTTGCAAGCTGGTACTACCATTCTGGAAGTCAGTCTGGCAGTTCCTCAGAAAACTGGGAATGATACTTCCAAAGGACCCCGCTATACCACTCCTGGGCATATACCCAGAGGATTCCCCAGCATGTGATAAGGATATATGCTCCACTATGTTCATAGCAGCCCTATTTATAATAGCCAGAAGCTGGAAAGAACTGAGATGTCCCTCAACAGAGGAATGGATACAGAAAATGTGGTGTATATACACAATGGAGTACTATTCAGCCATTGGAAACAATGAATTCATGAAATTCTTAGACAAATGGATGGAACTGGAGAACATCATCCTAAGTGAGGTAACCCAGTCTCAAAAGAACACTCATGGTATGCACTTACTGATAAATGGATATTAGCCTAGAAGCTTGGAATACCCAAGACACAATGCACATATCAAATGGTACCCAAGAAGAAGAAAGGAGTGGCCCCCAGTCCTGGAAAAGCTCAGTGCAGCAGTGTAGGGGAATTCCAGGACAGGGAAGGGGTGGATTGGGGAACAGGGGGAGGGAAGAGGGCTTATGTAACTTTTGGGGAGGAGGGATCCAGGAAAGGGAAAATCACTTGAAATATAAATAAAGAATATATCAAATAAAAAAAGAATAAAAAAAGAAAAAATAAAGGTGGTGTAAAAGTGCATTTTGTTAGTGCTTAATGGACTACTAAAATAATATAACAAATAATGATCAATAGTCCAATAACAGATTTTGAGCACTGAAAATATGCAAATGAAACAAAAAAATTAATCAAAGGGTGATAAAAATAACAGGTGAAACAGTGAATTCTAGATGAAAATATAGAGTTCAGTGATTATTTTAAAATATTTCTGAGGATTTTATTTAAAAGGCAAACTTTCCTTTCAAACAATTAAGAACTGAGGATATAGATGCGGAGTCCTTGCCTAGAATGTGCAAAGCTGTAGGTCTGAGAGCACTGTGTTATGGAAGCACTTAGGGCTTCCTGTTAGATCACCTGTATCCCCTTTTCTTCATAGTTCAGGCCTCTTGAGTGAATGAACTCAACTCAGATCTTTTTTGTAAGTTTGTACACATGAAGAAAAATGTTATGTTTTATAAAGAGCCTAGGAAGCATGATAAGCATGTCTCTTTCTTTTGTCATTTTGGCATGCTCCTGAAAAATCGTGTAGCTCTCCTGAAGAATTAAAGAGTTGTCAATCAGGAAGCTAATGGTTCTTTCATATATAGTCCTTTAAGTCATAAATTAGCATTTTTGTTAATTTGTACAAATTTGTTTGCCAGTATTAATAAGTAAAATAATTAGAAGTAACAATATAAAAAGTACTATGCTAGCCTAGTAGAGAAATTAAATCTGGGCGTATGCATTATTGAAAATCTAGCCACTTATTAATGTATTTATTAATGACTCTATAATAATTAAATGTGGTTTTTGAGCCATTTAAACATTAGCACTAAAATATTTAAGCATCAATCAATTAGTTTATCTAACATCAATTTGTCTGCCTATTCATTTATGTATCTCATTCACAGGATCAGAAAACAACAAAAATAATATACATCAATTGAAACTATAATAAAAAGGGAACAATAAGAAAATATCAATTACATTCTTTTAAAAGGCAAAGACTCTGAAAAATGAGACCATGGAAACCAGGTTTATACTGTCCCCAGTGTGCTGCTGGCATCATTGGAAACAAAGACAGTAAAAGGCTAGACTCTTGTTAGAAGAACTATTAAATAAGTCATATTAAGTGCTCTAAAATTCAAGAGAGCGCCCTCCAGTTTATGAAAGAACATGAAAAATAAAAAGGAAGCCAATGAGAAAAGTCCGAGTTCATTCAAAGCACCATTTAGTTCTGAAAACAAGGAAGGACAGAACTGAAGAAACCTGAAATATGGCTTCAAGTAAAAACATAGAATTATGAAATATGAAATATTTAGAAATATGTCTATAATATAGAAAAATGAAATATAAAATATGCATTCAAAGTATAGTCAAAGTAAATAACAAACATGCAATAATAACTAAAAAATGATTTTAAAATATGTATCACTACTTCCATTTGTTTTCTTCTAATCTAATGATTAAAACACATAAGTGAATGTATATATAGATAGTAGATGGATGAATAGATAGATAGTAGATATGTAGGTAAATAGATTTTAAGTAGATAGCTGATACAAAGATACTTATTGTTGATTTTAGTTTGTTTTGATTTGGTTCAGTTCCTTTGATTTAATTCAAAGAAGGATTGGTGTACAGAGAATATTATTTTTACTCTACACTAAATTAGGGCACCAGTGCTGTGTGACACAGCTCAGTATTCAAGTAGCTGGCTTTTCTTGACGAAAGAAAAGGCTCAAGTTGACTTAACAAATTCCATTTATTGAAGGTTCATTCAAAGCTCCATTTTCAGCTCAGACTCTAGAAAGTGACTTAGTTAATTGGGAACATTAAGAATCACCAAGGGTATAATTGCCCCTTTCATTTTGCTTTAAGAAAAAAAGAAAGTGATTTATCTCAGAAAACAAGAGCCAAGGGGCCTAGGAGAAAAGAGAATTAGAAAATTTGGGTTCAAGAGAAACATCAGGAACAGTCTTGTCATTGAATCAACTCAAGGCTTGATAAAAAGCCTTTAGTGTCTCTCAAACACAATAGAAATTATAGCATGTCAAGAACCCACCAGTTAACAAAGAATACAACCTACAGTCTACTTTGGCAAACCAAAAGATTCTGTCAAATGTGTCAGCTTAACCATGTGTGTGATCAGAGCTTAAACACACACACACACACACACATCAGGAATGAGAAAAACTAGTGTTGATTTTGGTGGAATAACAATATTATCTTTGAAAAAATTATGCTTTAAAGTATTCTTCTAGACTGTGCAGTATCTTGAAACCTGGAGTATTGTTTTTAAGCCACTAAGTTTTGAAATATCTTACTATCCAGCAATACATTGTAGTGATGTTCCATCATTTGCAACTGAACTAATTCAAATACATGTAACACTCTATAGTGTAAAGAGACAAATGGGACATTTATAGGATCTGTCCCAGTCACTGCAATATACAATGCAAACAATCATGGGGAGGACATAAGAAATGAGTGTGGTCATCTTCCAAAATTTTTTTCTTTATGAGAACAGGTGGTGGGCAAGATTTGGTGCTTGCCAGGTCCTGATGTTGACCAAATGTTGTGCATTCTATTTTCTCTAAAACCCAACTCCTTCTTTTAGTACCTCCCCTTCACAGAGAAAAAATAATGCACATTACAATTATTTAACTGAGCACAGATCATCATATACATTATAACAGTATGGCTGCAGAAATCACTTTTGCAAATCTCATGTTGGACTACTCCTGATACTTCTAGAATTACAAAGTTGATACATCTCTAAGTACTAAACCTAAGGACACATCTGAAACACATATGGCTTTCAATCGTCATATTTAAAACCCTCCTACTTAGAAAAATCTCAATCCTTATCCAAGCCAGGACCTCACCTTCAGAATGTGGACTCCCACGCACATGACCTAGGTAACAGGCACCACCTCATCCATGGAAGCCTAAGAGCTTTCCACAGACTTTGGAAAATCTGCAATATGAATATGTTTAACTCTACAGAAGGTTAGCTTCTTTGCTCAAAAGCTAGGCCTAGCCCTAACTGAGCCCTACCCTGGCTCTAACTTCAGAAACCCCAGTAACACATTGTGTTAGTCAGGATTTCTAAGGGAGCAGAACTTATTGAATGAATCTATATATAGACAGAATGGGGAGATTATTAGAATAGCTTACAGGCTGAAGTCCAACTGGTCCAAAAATGGTTGTCTACCTGGAAAGTCCAAGAATCCAGCAATTGTCTGGTCTGTAAAGCTAGATGTCCCCATTGGTCTTCAGTATATGTCAGATTCCTGAAGTACATTCTAAGGCCCGTGAAGAAACGGACTTGCCAGGGAGAGTGAGAACAAACAGGCAAAGAAAGACTGCTTAATTCTTCCATTCCCTTGACATGGGCTCTCAGCAGAAGGTGTGGACCAGATTAAAGGTTTATCTTCCCACCTCAAAAGACCTGGACTAAAGGTATAATTTTTTTCACCTCAAAAGATCCAAATTAAAAGTGGGTCTTCCCATTTCAAATGAATTAAGTGAGAAAAAATCTCATACAGGTGTGAGTTTTGTTAATTCCACATATAGTCAAATTAACAAACAAGACAGCCATTATACCCATCATTACTGAATCACTCTAGTACTGAACCACAAGCACTATTCATATGATCCCAAATTTGAAAAGTTAGGTAACAGCAAGCTGATATCCAAATACCCACTCAACAAAGCTAGGACAGATATCCAGACCCAAAGCTCTACCAGCCACCTAACTCAGGATGCCTAGGTCCCACCACAATGTCTCCTCATATTAAGGGCCTCTGAAAAAAAAGCCACATAGATGAAACTCAAGACAGTGAACTTAAAATGGCATATGCGCATGCACACACACACATACACACACACACACACACACGTGCTCAAGAACTCAAAAAGGATATAAATATATGCTATAATAACAACAGAAAACACAGGCAAATTCTAAACAAATAAAGGAACACAATTCAAGATACATTTATTATTTTGAAAAAGGTATTCTAAATTTCACATGAAAGCTAAAGGTGTATTTGGGAAAAAAATGAGGAATATACTATAAAAGTTGTGTGTGTCCATGTATAAGTCTTACACTGAAGTTCAAAATTTTGTCAGCTGCTCTGTTTTGTGTACATCAGACTATCCATTGGCCTAAAATATCTCTCATAGTTCAATGTTCTTCCCATAATGGAAATTTCATGTCCCTTGACAAAATAAAATAAAAAATAAAAACATTTTTCTCTTTTATTTTCAAAACTTTGGGATGAATTCCTTCTTGATCTTTCTTTTGGAATCAATTCCAATTTTGTTTTAGAAAGATCAGAATCATAGAATGGATTAAGTCACACATGACACTTCTTTCTTCAGTTACATTGAAACAACTTTAATCATGAAGCAAAAGTAATATTGTCTGTGCCCTCTATAAATGCTTTGTGCACACTGCACAAGCAATGTAAGCATTTAACTAAAGTTCATTCGTTTGATGTTCCAAGTTCTGCCTTAACCATACCAGAGATGCCCCATACCAAGGAGTGAAAAATAGACCTACATTCGCTGCAAAGAAAGGAAAGTGTGAAATTGGTAAAGTCAACATTTTTGTGGACTCTCCTTCTGCCAAATCATTTGTCTTCATAAGAACTTCCAATGACCTCAAGGAAGGATTGCAAACATTTTTTTCTAGCCACAAAAACTGTTCCTCTCTAGAAAAATGCCTTATTTAAACACTTAGGTTCTTATTCAGCAACAGGTTGATCAAGAAAATGAATTTTGGCTATGAAACCTTGGCAAGTCTTTCACAACTTTCCTATAATTTATTTAAACATTACTTTTAATTTAAAGGACACTAAAAAATGGGAAAAATGTCCCTGCACACATGGCACCACACCACAACTCCTTCTTCTGCTACGCTTTCTAAAATTACGAGTAAAGAGCCACTAGGCTGATCAAACTGGTTCAACATTTTCCCTTACCACAAAGGAACACAAGTTTCCTTTGGTCCACCCAATGCTATATAAAGCGCACAGCCTCTAAGAAGAAAATTCTGCATGAAATCAAAATAATAGTTCTTATGTAAACCAAAACTGCCAGCCATTTATGTTCGTCACTAATAAAATCAATATAAGTTGATCTTAATGTCTCCAATAAGATACATTTGCCACTAAAAAAAATCGCTTTTCTAAGGGGTGATTGGAAGGCTGTCAGTAAGCAGGGTGCAAACTAGATAAGTAAAAAAGAAATTAAATTAATAAAAATTACCTTTCTAGTCTTCAAATAATATCCTGGTCTAGGGCAGTGGTGGCACACGCCTTTAATCCCAGCACTTAGGAGGCAGAGGCAGGCAGATTTCTGAGTTCAAGGCCAGCAAGGGCTATACAGAGAAACCCTGTCTCAAAAAGCAAAGAAAGAAACCAAAACCAAAACCGAAAAACAAAAACAAAAGTATCCTGGTCTAGATTCATTCAGCAAAATATGGAGTTTGTACCCTGAACCAGAATAAATGAGATGCATGAATATGGAGTTATTGGCACAAGAAGTTCAGAGAAAAAGCTACACTGAAGATCATAGATCCGCAGGGCATATCTACAGCGACACTGTGGTTGCTGAACATCAAGAAGGAGACACAAATCTTTAAGAGACAACTGTGTTTTGTTAAGTCAAAGAAGAATGTATCCTGGCATTGCTTATAAAACCAAAGCCTGGAGTAATACTGTTCAGTTAGTATTATCTTAAATTCTCAACATAGATACATCTCAATATGGTAACACAGGGAAACTTAAAGGAGGGGCTCCTTGTTTCCTTTAAAATTAAGATTCAGTGGTAACTATTCTTTGAAAATTACTCAGGTATGCCTTCAGATCTTATTCAAAGTTCTAGCAAATAGACAGGTTCTTAGCCTTTGGGAGGGAAAACTTACCTGTGTGGCACATCTTTGTCTTGACTTCCCTAGCTTTCAGATACATGGGAGACATCGTTAGAAAGTAGCTTCAAGGGACAGGCATGGGAGTGCATGCGTGCCACCCCAGGATTAAGGATGCCAAGGCAGGAAGAGGAGAGTCTAGGCTACATAGCAAGACCTCAAGAACTTACTCTTTAAAAAAATGTAAGTACTTTTAAAATTCGCCAGCAGCGATATAAGCAGCACACATACACACACTGAATGAAGACAAATGCATATATTAACACAGACACACACACAGGCACACACACACACATATGTGAATGGACTTGTGCAAATACCAACATACACATGGGGTCACACTCATGTACAAACACGATCAAACACTTGTTCACATGTATGCACCTATGTCTACACACATGCTCACATGAACACACATACAAATGGTCATAGAAATACACATGTACAGACTCCCAATATATATACCCAATTACGTGCAAGCATGGGCATGCACATTATGTACATGCTCATACTTGTTCACTCAGATGTGCAGATTTATGTAAGTGTCCACCTACTTCTATATCATTCTTCATTCTCAAACCTCTTTCACAGCATAGCAATATGTTGAAATACTTCTTCATTTCTTACGGACATTAAATCCGGTTTGCAGTGAGAATTGGAGTTTTCATTCCGAAACTCACTGAGACTCACAAATCTCTTCAACAATGAGCTCATTGTATGATGTCATTTATTTCATCAAATTATCCGTTAACTGCATTTGAAGAATAATGATTTTTACAAACACTTTAGGAACCACAATTTATGCATGCTCAGATTATATGATTTATTTCTAGCTGGCATGTTTTATTAATTAGAGTGAGAGCGTTTGCCTGCAGTAGCAATTATTGAAGTTCAATCCCGGAGAAGGCAAGCACCGTATAAGAAAGGAATGAGTGTTACTATGTATAGCAGGCCCTGAACTGCTGAGTCAGCATGTTCTGCATTTGACTTAATTACTTCTCATGACAAGTCAGAGAGATAGGCACCTGCCTCCTTTTTACAGGATAGGAAGTTGACGTTCGGAAAGTTTTGATAATTTTTTTCAATATTTGATACCACATAAGTGAAAATAGATTCTATGAGTCAAGTCTTCTTACCTCTAAAGCTTGTTTTGTTTATATCGTCATCATCATCATCATTATGGAAGGCTGTCAAAATGAAGTGAGGTCAGGCACAAGGGTCCTGAGAAAATAATATGATGAAAAATTTTAGCAATAACTTTAAATTTCTAAGTAATAACAAGTTTTACTGGACATATTCGATTCTCTTTAAGACCAATTTAGAAGTATCAGAATGTCATGTTCAAGGGATAAGACAAAACACAGTAGCAATCTATAATTTTATCTCTAAGTCAATATTCTCACATTTATTTAAACATGTAAGCAGCAGTCTACGTGTTTTAGCTCTTAGCTATGGGATACAACTGGTTGCCTTTTGCTGTATCATTTTCCCACTCCTCTTGAATGTTCACTGGGCTACAATTTGAAGTCACCATTGTATTTAGATGTGGCCGAACCACTAAGCTCTTGCCAATGGGTTGTGGGTCAATATAACTGCATTTCCAGGCATGGTACACAGATTTCCTAGATGGCCTCACCCATTCCCCTGGTTGCCAAGTGCTGATGATAAGAAAACTCCATGAGCCTAAATTCACAAATAATGGTGTGGATCAGGGTTCAAAATGTCAGTACATGCCCCATATCTTACAGAAGAAATGGGCATCTGTCACATAAGGTGGAGTGGCCAAATGTCCCTTTCCAGAGAAAGCAGCCCTGCAACACCACCATCTCCGTGTCTGCAGAGCACTTTACATCATCACAGTCCTCTCATGTGGATGATAAACACTGTCTCTAAAGTATTAGGTTATTTATATACAAAAAAAATGATAGTTTTACTAAGACATTGTGTTTGCTTCATTTTATGTTGTTCATTTTCTTTAGTGGGTAATAACTAAGCAAGTTATTATTTTCATTTTTATTAGCTATTTGCTTTATTTACATTTCCAATGGTAGCACCTTTCCTCTTTACCCCTCAAAAAATTTACTTTCCCATCCCCCTCCTCCTGTTCATCTCCTCCTGACTTGCATTCCCCTATTCTGGGGAATTGAGCCTTCACAGTACCAATGGTCTTTCCTTTCATTGATGTCTTAAATGGTCATCTTATGCTACATAGGTAGCTGGATCCATGGGTCCCTCCATGTGTTCCAACTCTTTGGTTGGTGGTTTAGTCCCTAGAGCTCTGGGGGTACTGCTTGGTTCCTCCTGCAGGGCTGCCAACCTCTTCAGCTCCTTGGGTCCTTTAACTGCTCCACAGGGGTCCCATTGTTCATTCTATTGATTGGCTGCGAGCCAGAGGTATTTTGATCCACTTTCCATTAAGAATCAAAGTATCTACACTTTGGTCTTCCTTCTTCTTGAGCTTCATGTGGTCTATGAGTTGTATCTTGGGTATTCCGAGGTAAGGAAGTTATTTTTATCTGAAAAGTTCAAAAGAAAAGTAAAGACATATGAAATGACTTGCAGTCTGTGATTTGCTTTTTAATTTATTTTTCTCTTTTACACTATGTCCCAACTGTAGTTTCCCCTCCTTCCAGTTCTCCCACTACCTCCTACTTCCATGCTCCTTCAGATCCACTGTTCCTCCATTTCCCTTGAGAATTCCAGGAACATCAATCAAATACTACATAACAAGTTACAATAACACTAGGCACAAAGTGATGTACATGCTTTATTCTGTACATATAAGCTTATATCCATTCTATAATACCTATGTCAATACTCCTAGGCAAGCAATGCATGTAGGGATGGAAAACCTAAATACATGTATGATTGACTCTGGCAAATATATATTTAGCCTTAATGCCTGGCACAGAGTAGTGTTCACTTAAATTTTTTTTTAATTTTTTAATATTTTTATTTTCTATATCTTTGTTTATATTCCAAATGATTTCCTCCTTCCTAGATCCCCCCTCCCCATATGTCCCATAAACTGTCTTCTCTCCATCTATTCTCCAATCACCTCCCTCCTTTTTCTTTATCCTTATATTCCCCTGCAATGCTAGATCAATCCTTTCCAGAATCAGGACCCTCTCCATACTTCTTCATGGGAGTCATTTGTTATGTGATTTGTGCCTTGGGTATTCAGGGCTTCTGGGCTAATTAATATCCATTTATCAGAGATTGCATTCTATGTGTATTCTTTTGTGATTGGGTTACCTCACTTAGGATATTTTCCAGATCAAACCATTTGCCTAAAAATTTTGTGAATTCATTGTTTCTAACTGCTGAGTAGTATTCCGTTGTGTAAATATACCACACTTTCTGTATCCATTCCTCCTTTGAGGGACATCTGGGTTCTTTCCAGCTTCTGGCTATTATAAATAAGGCTGCTATGAACATAATGGAGTATGTGTCTTTATTGCATGCCGGGGAATCCTTTGGGTATATGCCCAGGAGAGGTATAGCAGCGTCCTCCGGAAATGTCATGTCCAGTTTTCTGAGGAACCGCCAGATTGATTTCCAAAGTGGTTGTACCATCTTACAGCCCCACCAGCAGTGGAGGAGTGTTCCTCTTTTTCCACATCTTCGCCAATACCTGCTGTCTCCTGAGTTTTTGACCTTAGCCATTCTGACTGGTATAAGGTGAAATCTCAGGGTTGTTTTGATTTGCATTTCCCTAAATACTGATGATGGTGAGCACTTCTTAAGGTGCCTCTCTGAATTTCTTCAGGTGAAAATTCTTTGTTTAGATCTGTATCCCATTTTTTAATAGGGCTATTTGGTTCCCTGGGTCTAACTTCTTGAGTTCTTTGTATATATTGGATATTAGCCCTCTGCCAGATGTAGGGCTGGTGAATATCCTTTCCCAATTTGATGGTTGCCATTTTGTCCTTTTAACAGTGTCCTTTGCCTTATAGAAACTTTGTAATTTTATAGGTCCGATTTGTCAATTCTTGATCTTAGAGCATAAGCTCTTGGTGATCTGTTCAGGAACTTTTCCCCTGTGCCCATGTCCTCAAGGGTCTTCCCCAGTTTCTTTTCTATTAGTTTCAGTGTGTCTGGTTTTACATGGAGGTCCTTGATCCACTTGGAGTGAAGTTTAGTACATGGAGATAAGAATGGATCAATTTGCATTCTTCTGCATGCTGACCTCCAATTGAACCAGCACCATTTGTTGAAAAAGCTATCTTTTTTCCACTGGATGTTTTTGGCTCCTTTGTCGAAGATCAAGTGACCAAAGGTGTGTGGATTCATTTCTGGATCTTCAATTCTATTCCATTGGTTCCCTTGTCTGTCACTGTGCCAATACCTTGCAGTTTTTAACACTATTGCTCTGTAGTATTGCTTGAAGTCAGGGATACTGATTCCCCCAGAATTTCTTTTGTTGTTGAGAATAGTTTTAGCTATCCTGGGTTTTTTGTTATTCCAGATGAATTTTAGAATTGCTTTTTCTAGCTCTGTAAAGAACTGAGTTGGGATTTTGATGGGGGTTGCATTGAATCTGTAGATTATTTTTGGCAAGATGGCCATTTTAATTATATTAATCCTGCCGATCCAGAAGCATGGCAGATTTTTTCCATTTTCTGAGGTCTTCTTCGATTTCCTTCTTCAGAGACATGAAGTTCTTGTCGTATAGATCTTTCACTTGTTTGGTTAGAGTCACACCAAGATACAAAGCCTATACTCAACACAACTGGAGAATCTGGAGGAAATGGACAGTTTCCTAGACAGATATCCGACACCAAAACTAAATCAGGGTCAAATAGATCATCTAAACAGTCCCATAACACCTGAAGAAATAAAAAGGGTCATAGAAAGTCTCCCAACCAAAAAAAAGCACGGGACCAGATGGCTTCAGTGCAGAATTCTATCAGACCTTCATAGAGACCTAACACCAATACTCTTCAAACTATTCCACAAAATAGAAACAGAAACAACTCTACCCAACTCGTTCTATGAAGCCACAATTATGCTGATACCAAAACCACACAAAGATCCAACAAAGAAAGAGAACTTCAGGCCAATTTTTCTTATGAATATTGAAGCAAAAATACTTAATAAAATTCTTGCCAACCGAATCCAAGAACACATCAAAATGATCATCCACCGTGATCAAGTAGGCTCTATCCCAGGGATGCAGTGATGGTTCAATATAAGGAAATCCCTCAATGCTATCCACTACATAAACAAACTCAAAGAAAAACCATATGATCATCTCATTTGATGCAATAAAAGCATTTGACAAAATTCAGCATCCTTTCATGCTAAAAGTCTTGGAAAGAACAGGAATTCAAGGCCCATACCTAAACATCTTTAAAGCAATATGCAGCAAACCTGTAGCCAACATGGAAAGAACTAAATGGAGAGAAACTTGAAGCAACCCCACTAAAATCAGGGACTAGACAAGGCTGTCCTCTCTCTCCATATCTTTGCAATATAGCACTTGAAGTTCTACCTAGAGCAATTAAACAACATAAGGAGGTCAAGGGGACACAAATTGGAAAGGAAGAAGTCAAATTATCACTATTTGCAGATGACATGATAGTCTACTTAAGTGACCAAAAACCTCCACCAGAGAACTCCTATAGCTGATAAACAACTTCAGCAAAGTGGCTGGTTATAAAATCAACTCAAGCAAATCAGTTGCCTTCCTATACTCAAAGGATAAGCAGGCTGAGAAAGAAGTTAGGGAAATGACACCCTTCATAATAGCCACACTTAAATGTTTTTAAATAATATTTTATTAGCATCATTATGTGTATCTTTATTTTAGTTTAAGCATTTCCGGTGATTTGCTATAAAACTGGTGAATGTATATAATTTTCAAAATGGACATAATGGTTTTATTTTTTCAGTTATTTAATTTCTTACAGTCTATAAATACATTCTCTAGGGTTTGGTGCAACTTATGGACAGTAAGTAGACCTATTAGCTTGAGTACGAATTGGAGGATTCATTTTACAATGGGCAACATTGCTCAAGGAATCAATAACATTGTGGGACAACCCTCTTTATTTGCATCTTGAAACCTCTCTTCCTCCCTATCCTGACCTCATTCTGTGGAAAGTTCTATCCATGAGGCTTAGATGAGAACCACTTCTATGGTTCATCAGGCTATGCCACTCCCCCTGTTCAGCAGTACCAACGTAAAATGTCTGATTCCCATGACAGGTCTGTCAACAAAGTCTCAGGACACCCTCAAGTCACTGCTCATGGTGCCCAGGACCATCTCTGAAGTATCCCTGTTCTCTGAGATGAATTCCTCTAATTAGCCAGCTTAATCTCATGTCTGTTCTGGGGGAATGGGGTTGATGCAAAGGGTACATTAGACTGCATCACATTAGACAATGTAACGTAGGGATGTGCAAGAAGGCTGAGATGAACAAAGAGACAGTGGTGCACTGCATCTGCATATGTAGACATATCCCCACATATATGTATAATATGTAACCATGGGAGTTATGCAAATGTTCATTATAATATTGCTTACATTAGAAAGTAGTCACAAACTCTTGTTGAAGAATAATTTAAGTGACTATTAGTATGTCAGTAAGATTTGAGGAAGTGCAAGCAATAAAACATTCCATCATATAGTAAATGTTCCTAATAAACTATTATGGTGGCTAATTTCACGTCAACATTACTAGGCTGAAGAGGGCTCAGCTATCTGGTCAAACATTCTGCATGTGTCTGTGAGGATGTTTCTACATAGAACTAACATTTGAATTGGTAGATTGAATAAAACAGATTGTCTTTTCCAGCATGAGTGGGTTTCAACAATCTGTGGAAGGTTTGACTGGAACAAATACTGCGAATGATGAAGAATTTAGTGTCTCTAACTTGCTGTCCATAGCTCTCCTCTGTTTTTTATGCCTTTACAATCAACTCAAGTTTCTAGCTTTCCGATTGCTAATTTCTTCCCCTAGTTACTTTTGCCAGTGTTTTTTTCATAGCACCAGACTAAAAACAAGAACATGAGCTGTCTGGGTATCTCTCAATACAGCCAGCTTTTCATCTATGATGAACCATCATGGTGTAAGTATCTTAGTTATAAAAACAGAATGCAATAGACAACCAGTATAAGTTGCATAAAGTAAGATAAAATTATGCAAAATTGATGAAACATCAAATTTGGGAAATACCTTTTAAATGACTATTCGGAGGCTGGTTCTTCTGAACGTTTTATTCATTCTTCGTGAATTTCACATCATGCACTACAATCACACTTATCTTCCTGTCCCTTTGTACCCATCCACTGCTCTTGCATTCTCCTGACACACACAAAATAAATAAATAAATCCCATTGTGGAAGCTGTAGTGAATCATGGTATGCCCCACAGTATAGCCTTTTGTCCACATTTCTTTACTTGCAAATGTTCATTGCAATGAGTCATTAATCTGTGTTGAGTCTTCTGGCTTCTGGTACACTATAAATAGCGTATTCTCACTGGGAGCCATTGCAGACTTCCTGTGGTTGTGCTGTGTCACTGAAATTCTACAGCTTTGGATCTTCACAACCAACCCCTTCGTACACTCCAGCAGCTCATAAATGCAGTAGATGTTGGGGTGAACCAACTCAAAGCCCCAGATCTGAGCCTGGGTAGTAGCTGATTTGATCATCCTACCAGCTCTGCCACACCCACACTACCAGGACAAGCTCTCCACCACTCCCCTGGCTAGCTCACTCGATACTGCAGCTTACAAGAGGCAGATCCAGATTTCCTACTCTCATGACCTGGGACTGGCTCACCCACTCTCACACCAGCAGAGTCAGCTCTGTTATGCTGCCCAAGAGAAGTGCAGGGTCCACACTGCCAAGTGCTGCAACAGGTGAGGGGCAAGGCAATCTTTCCTGCTCTCAAGACCTCAAGAACAGCTCTTCCTCCTCCCATAAGTGACAAGGGACAAGGAAGGGTAACATCTCCCTTCCCTGTGCCACCACACAGCATGAAAGGGGCAGGACTGGCTCTCCCACACTCACACCCTTGGGTGTGGTTCACCTGCATCCCTGCCACCAGTGTTAGCTCCACTATTCTGCCCAGGCAAGGTGCAGGGCCCACTCTCTCAAGTGCTCCAACCTCTGAGGGGCAGGGCCAGCTCTCTCACACACAGACTTTGGACCTGCTCACTCCCAATCCACACAATCTGGGCCAGCTTCCTGAGAAAGGTACCATCTGCTCTCCAGGGCAGTTCAGCTGGCAAGGGGCTGGGCCAGCTCTCATGCTCTCACACCTGAGAACTAGTTCTCCCATGGTGTCCAGGGACATCCACCTGGCCTTTAGTTGTAAGAGAACCCTACCTCAGTAGGTTCTAGGACCCGGACATGGACGCCATTAGCAGCACAGGCCAGGACATCATCACGGCCTTCCGTAGCATTCCTGGTTACTCGTGTCAAATTGTTTGTTACTGCCCTCCAGTTCTGCCTCTTTTCACTGTGAACACATCCTTCTGCTTCTTTTTCTCTCCAGTCTCTTCACCACTTATTTGCTCATCTTAGTATCACCAGTGCCGCTGAGTGGGGTCATCTCAGGCATGCAATGCCCCATCTGCTATCTGGCACAGGGTGGGGGTTGTCTTAGCCGTGGTCTGCTGGACCAGGCCTTCATGGCACTGAGCTGGGGTTCATCTGGGGCTTGCTCTTCCCCTGGGGCTACATGGTGCTGGGCTACAGGCCATCTCAGTCATGTTCTCTGAAATCTAGGGGTTGAATTTTTTTTAATGAGAGAAAAGAAAGATTGTCGACCAGATTTCATTATTTGCAGTGGCAGTTAATAGAGAAGCTAAATGTCATTTAATTTTGGAGTGTGAGAAAGCAAAAAGCCTCATCTCAATCAACAGTTCAGCCAGAACTGTATTTCCTCAGTGTACATGTTGGTGACTTGGTTTTATTAGTTCTTATCAGACTTTTAGTGCCAAAATTACTGAGAATACTGGGATAGTATATCTCCAACTTATTTTTCCTTGTGTAGGAGCTGTTCATTCCATAGCCTCATCTGATAGTAGAGCATCAATAAAGAAGGGTCCAGTGGCCCCAAGTCACCAACAGAAGAAATGAGACCCTCAGCTAAACACAGTCACATGAGACCATGAAGGAAGGAAGGAAGGAAGGAAGAAAGAAAGAAAGAAAGAAAGAAAGAAAGAAAGAAAGAAAGAAAGAAAGAAAGAAAGAAAGAAAGAAGGAAAGAAGGAAAGAAGGGAGGAAAGAAAGAAGGAAAAAAAGAAAGAGAAAGGAAAGAAAGAAAGGAAGGAAGGAAGGAAGGAAGGAAGGAAGGAAGGAAGGAAGGGGGAAGGGAAGGGAAGGGAGAAAGGAAGGAAGGAAGGGAAGGAAGAATTTATTCTCTTAAAAGCATGAAATTTGGAACCCTGATTGCTAATGTAGCCCTGTCATCATGAGCATAACAAGAACTAAGAACTGTCCACTGAATTTAAACCCTAGGAAATGATCGCCAACACAGTTGACCAGACAGTAACAACTTATGGCTGTAGAAGTCAAGATACCCTTTTGCTGTACCATGAAAGCATGTAGGTGATGTGGTCTTTCTTCCTGCTAGGCTGAGTAGAAGTCATAATAGATAACAACAAACAGGTAGAAGAGAAAATAAATCCTTCTTCCCAAAATGTCATGGGAAGGAACCTAAGGCCAGCGAGAAGGCATTGGTGTGTATTATGAGGATAAACATGGATTTCTTTGAATGAAAATGATGAAAAAGGAAAAGATAAATATACAGAAATCTAGACAAACCTGAGGGATTTAAAGATTACAGTGAACATTATAATCATCGCAGTCGTTGAATATCCTTACTTTATGTGTTTTAAGAATTGAGTGATGGACACAACACTTCAACATATATGAAAACACTGGCATATAAACAGTTATGTCCTACTGAAAATTATTTAAAAATGTAATGTTTATTTAATTTTATACTATACCCATTTTCATCTAATGTTATCAGATAAATATCTGCTCCCACAAAAATAAACAATGTCACAAGATATCACAAGATGAGAGATACACTCTAACTGACTATTTCTCTACTTTCTGATGGGTCCGTACGGCAGAAAGTGGGACATCAGTGGAGAGAGCTGTGAGGTTCTGACTCACAGATACCTTTCTCTCTATGCAGCCCTACTGTGGACTTAATTTCTTACACCCAAACTAAATTAAAAGCATCCTAAGTGTTGGACAGTCTATACATGAATAACCTCTGGGATCGAAGCAAAGGGATAAATGGAGAAGGGTTCCATGTCTTCCTGATATTTAGTTTAGTTGTGAGGTGGTTTGTGTTTCCCAGATTACATTCCCATTTTCATGTACAATCATATTTTATTATGGTTTCTGATAATGGACAATAAATCTGTGCCTGTGGTTGGTATGACATAATCATACTTAAATGACCAAGATTTGTGGGTTTAACCTTCTAAGAAAATCCTTCTAAGCCTTCCCTGTGGCTTTGTGAGTCTTCCTCTCACATTAAACCACATGTGTGCCTTACAATTTTTCCTGTCCACTTCTGTCAGTAGAGAAATTTCACCATTAGGTCTGATAATAGCCAGACCAGTGAAACAAGTTTGAATTTTGATAGCCTTCAAATTAAAGCATTCTGCAACTCAGGTTGTTTCTGGTATAAAAAGTTTCCTAGAGGATCATCACTCATAATATTATGAATAAATATTTATATGTGAATATAATATTATTACCTTTCCTGGAAAGTCCATCTATCTCACCCTCAAGCAGGCAAGACTTCCTGGAGGAAAGGTCACATGCTCTGGGCTCAGAAGTAGTCATAAGGCATCGCTCTTTTCTCTTAGAAGGGTTTGGTATAATCTCCCCTATGCCATTGGATGGCTTTTGGAAGCCATTTTTTTTCAGGTCTCTCTTTTTTTTTTTATTCGATTTAATTTACTTACATTTCAAATGATTTCCCTTTTCTAGCCCCCCCACTCCCCGAAAGTCCCGTAAGCCCCCTTCTCTTCCCCTGTCCTCCCACCCACCCCTTCCCACTTCCCCGTTCTGGTTTTGCCGAATACTGTTTCACTGAGTCTTTTTAAGAGGACAGAAATGCAGAATTCTGCCTGTAGCTCTCCAAGACTTGTGTGTCACTTCTGCTGACTGTGGTCTCCCTGATCTCAGCTGTGGGCAGCCAATAGTTCAGCTTTCACACACTTTTGCTGGTCCTGTTTTTCCAGCCACTGTGCTGGAGCTCTATTTCAGGTCACCACTGGCTGCATAAAAGCACACCCTTCCTTCTCAAGACTTTGACATCAATTTTCTAGAACAGTGGTTCTCAGCCTTCCTAATGCTGCAATCTTTTAATACAGTACCTCATGCTGTAGTGACCCCCGAGCCATAAAATTATTTTTGTTGTTACTTCATGATTGTAATTTGGTTATTCTTGTGAATTGTAATGCAAATATCTGTGTTCTTCAATGGTCTTATGTGGTCCCTGTGGCAGGGCCATTTGACTCCCAAAGGTGTGATAACCCACGGGTTGAGAACCACTATTTTATAATAACCTTGTTCTCTTTCCCAATACATGGAGACTTGCCCAGCTGTAGTCTCTGATGGAATTCAACAGCAGTCACCCATCTTCAAGATTCAAATGCCACATGTCAAGTCCTTGGAGGGATCTTCTTAACGCTCTTCTGCTGTGGAATAAATAATTTTCATTCCCTTCCCCTGCTTTCTCTTTATCCTCCCTTTATCTCATTGTCTTTCTCCTCTTTGTAAAAATTGGCTGCCCTCAGCCAAATTTAGCATCAGGACACTGTGACCTGGCTTTTAAAATTAGAACATTACTTTTTTTTTTTAATCCAGTAAAGTTTTCTATAGAGGTACAATGAAGATGCTGCCACTGTCTTCCTGCTAACAAGGGCTTCACGAAAATGATATTAAATCCAAATAATGTAATGAACTGAGGAGACTTTACAGATAATTTAGCCCTTCAATTTAAATAGGAAATTAAGTGATCTATGGCACAACTTGAGAACAGCCAGTTCTCGGCAGGGAGGAAGGCAGACAAGCTTGTTCTCAGGCCAGAGGCCCAGCTGGGTCCTTTGAGGAAACAGAAGCCAGTAGTTCCACCACCTCAGGGAACACCTGAAGATCAGATCAGTAGTCACACTACCTGCAAATCTGAACTGGTTGAAGCTTTCATTTTGCAGACAAGTGTCAGAACACATCAAGTGCAATTTTATTGGCCTAGTAGAAATTTTAAAATGTGTGACTTTTGCATACAATTTCAACCAAACTGGGCATATTGATATTTGACTGAGCTTGAAGCGTCCAACAGGAATTTTTAAGGGGTCTTAAAGTAATTCTTTAAAACATGAATCTCCTACCCATACAGGCTGGCAAGTGTGGTTGCTGTGTCACATGTGTATCAGGAAGTGGCAGAGAGCAGAGAGGCTTTGTCTACCCTCAATATTCTGACCTATGAACATCTGAATGATCAGTAGTTTTAATTCCAAAAAGAAAAAGAATAAAGAAAAAAGAAAGCAGGCTTGAGAAGACTATCAGTCTGGCACCAGGGGGCCCCAGAAATGGGAGTTTGCCTGAGGCTCCCACCAGGCTTTCAGGATAAGGGGCAAGCCAGAGACTAGAAGAAACTGACCTTGGACCACAGGACTCTGGGGCAAGGAAAGTTTAGCACAGACAACTCATGCAAGGGGCCACTGGCAGGTGGAGACAGATGACCACCAGACTAGTTCCATGGAGCCTGGACAGGAAGCTAGACTGAGATGACCACCAGTCTAGTGCCATGTAGGCTTGGGGGCGGGGCTGATCATGGCAGAGATGGCCTTGACTGTCTCCACAATACATGAATGGAGCATGGCAGTGTTCAGACCACTTCTGAACTGACCCCAGATACTCAGAGACCCTGTGACCACTAAGGGGAGCAAGTAAGTGGTGGAGAAATGGAAGACAGAGAAACAGAAAGATGTAAGCACAATGAAGAGAGGCAGAACTGCAGACCTGAGAGTAGTGAGGAATGACCTAATGTCATGCCACCTGGGACCATAATGGAGCCCTAACCTGAGCTCCATCAGGATCCATATCTGGATCCATGGCTTTATAGCAGTAGGGATCTGTTTCTGTCAAACAGACCTCCCTGGTCTGGGCTGCCACCTGTAGACATGTCTGCCAGCTGTGAAGGTGGCCCCACTCCTCACCTTTGCATCATGGGAGAGCTGGCTCTGGGGTCATGAGAGCTGGGGAGCTGGGCCTGCATATTGTCTGGACAGCCCAATAGAGCTGGCCTGGGATGTGGGGTTGCAGTTAAGTATGACCACTGCGTGTGCTTAGGAGATCTGGCCCTGCCTCTTGTCTTCTGGGTAGTAGTTTAGATGAGATATGGATTCCCTCTTCCTCTCCCTCATTTCTAGCCATCTATGGTAGGCAGAAGAGCTGGTTATGCCCCTCACAAGCTGCAAAACTTGGGGACAGCAGGCTCTGCACCTTGCTTTAGCAATAGGGTAGAGCTGGCCATGGTGGTGGTATGGTGGTAGTGGCGTGGGGTGGGGTGGTGTGTGTGTGTGTGTGTGTGTGTGTGTGTGTGTGTGTGTCAGGGGGAAGTCCTGGTAAGCTGGCCTCAAGGGCATAAGATTGCTAGAACAAGTGGGATAACCAGCTCTAGTACCTCTCAAACCCATATCCAGGACTTGGAACCGGACCACCCAACATCTACTCCACTGTTGAAATACTGGTGTATGTGAAAGGGCAGATCCTACAGATCCTATAGGATCCATTCAAGGATCCAGTATTGATAGTGTGGCAGAAGGCAGAAGCCTTGTGCCAGACCAATGCCTCAACATAATGAAGATGTGCAAGCAAAGAAGAGTGGACTAAAGGATGTACTGTGGGAAACACTGTGACACACTAGAGCTTCCACAATGGAATTTTTTTCTCTGTTGGGGAGGTTGCAAGGGTGAAGGGTAAGTACAAGCGAAGGGAGAGATGAATGAAATTGGGGTGCATGGTGGGAAATTCACGAAGAATCCCCCCAAAATATTTTGTTTTATTTTGTCTTTTAAAAGTACCAAAAATTCGATTTAAATCTGAATTTTCTCATAGAGTAAACAAATGGAACAAACTTGGATGGAAAGAGGGAGGGAGGGAGGAAAGGTGGGAGGGAGGGAAGAAGGGAGGGAGGGAAGAAGGGAGGGAGGGAGAGCGAGAGAGAGAGAGAGAGAGAGAGAGAGAGAGAGAGAGAGAGAGAGAGAGAGAGAGAGAGAGGCAGGGGGTAACATTTATCTCTCTCCAGAGATTTTTCTACAACTCTCAGCTGGATCTCAAGGCTTTCTTTAGCATTGATGGGTTACACCAGCTTTGGTCAACTCTGATTGTATTTCCTTCCCTCTCTATTAGATTATGAGCAGGACATACACATGTCACTTTTATCTTGTCACGCAACCAAAACAAAAAAGGAAGTCATTAATAAATGCACTGGAAAAATATGTCAAAATTATAGTCTGCATAGTTTCCTTAAGGAAACTATGACTTCTCCCCTTTTAAAGTGCTTTAATCTTAGAAGATCTTGTTTTAAAAGCTACTAGAAAATCCCTGGTACCACTAGCATATCATTGAGCCACTGAGTCTAGTGGAAGATCAAAGGACAGATTAGCTTTCACTGAGTCAGTAGGAAGGGCTCTAGATCCAAAGGTAGATTAGCAAAAGACAACCTTACTGTATGTATGGTTTTTTTTTTCTTTTAGATGACCCTAGAGCCTTCTTCTTTTTTTTTATTCGATATATTTTTTATTTACATTTCAAATGATTTCCCTTTTCCTAGCCCCCCCCACTCCCAGAAAGTCCCGTAAGCCCCCTTCTCTCCCCCTGTCCTCCCACCCACCCCTTCCCACTTCCCCGTTCTGGTTTTGCTGAATACTGCTTCACTGAGTCTTTCCAGAACAAGGGGCCACTTTTCCTTACTTCTTATACCTCATTTGATGTGTAGATTATGTTTTGGGTATTCCAGGTTTCTAGGTTAATATCCACTTATGAGTGAGTGCATACCATGATTCACCTTTTGAGTTTGGGTTACCTCACTTAGTATGATGTTCTCTAGCTCCATCCATTCGCCTAAGAATTTCATGAATTCATTGTTTCTAATGGCTGAATAGTACTCCATTGTGTAGATATACCACATTTTTTACATCCACTCTTCTGTTGAGGGATACCTGGGTTCTTTCCAGCATCTGGCAATTATAAATAGGGCTGCTATGAACATAGTAGAGCATGTATCCTTATTACATGGTGGGGAATCCTCTGGGTATATGCCCAGGAGTGGTATAGCAGGATCTTCTGGAAGTGAGATGCCCAGTTTTTGGAGGAACCGCCAGACTGATTTCCAGAGTGGTTGTACCAATTTGCAACCCCACCAGCAGTAGAGGAGTGTTCTTCTTTCTCCACACCCTCTCCAACACCTGCTGTCTCCTGAATTTTTAATCGTAGCCATTCTGACTGGTGTAAGGTGAAATCTCAGGGTTGTTTTGATTTGCATTTCCCTAATGACTAATGAAGTTTAGCATTTTTTAAGATGCTTCTCCGCCATCCGAAGTTCTTCAGGTGAAAATTCTTTGTTTAACTCTGTACCCCATTTTTAATAGGGTTGTTCGGTTTTCTGGAGTCTAACTTCTTGAGTTCTTTATATATATTGGATATTAGCCCTCTATCTGATGTAGGATTGGTGAAGATCTTTTCCCAATTTGTTGGTTGCCGATTTGTCCTCTTGATGGTGTCCTTTGCCTTACAGAAACTTTGTAATTTTATGAGGTCCCATTTGTCAATTCTTGCTCTTAGAGCATATGCTATTGGTGTTCTGTTCAGAAACTTTCTCCCTGTACTGATGTCCTCAAGGGTCTTCCCCGGGTTCTTTTCTATTAGCTTCAGAGTGTCTGACTTTATGTGGAAGTCCTTGATCCATTTGGATTTGAGCTTGACACTAGAGCCTTCTAAGGGAGAGGAAAGCAACCATGTTTCTTGTGGTAGGTCTGATGAAGAAAAAGCCCACCATAGAGACTAACAATAACTAAACCACAGGGACCTGAAGAGATACATTTGGTCAGGGTATCTTCAACGTCTCTGTGTGTTCTTTATGTCCCTGAGTTTTTCAGGTATTTGGAGGATACTCTAGAATAAGTCTCATGGCTTGCTTCAGGAGAGGATGGCAGTGAAAGGAGGGTATGGCCCTCCAGTCTGTTTCCTCAATGCCCCAGTGACTCATTTGAGAGTTATATACCCCGAATTGCACCAACGCAATGTCAAGTTATTCGTGACATCCTCAAGTTGCTCTTCACTCCAGCCAGATATTTAACACATGTGAATCTGAGAAATTGTGAAGTGTCCAAGGATAGACTGTTTTTAGGGTTAATATCTTGGCTCTTCCTTTTACTGATTTATGGTTAGGCCAATTTAAGTGACTTATTAAAGCTTGTTTTCTCTTTGATAAAATGGAGATTGTGGCATAGCATGTCACCAGTGTTCAGAGTCATAGTTGGTTCCTCACATTTTTTTGCCTGAATTTCATTCATGCTAGAAGAAACCATATCAAAAGTTGTTTATTCTTTTTAAAATCATGTTCATGCCCCTCTGTGATGCAAATCCTTTACCAGCTCTCCAAAACTTGGCACTGAAATAACAGAAAAGTCCTTTCAGGCTCCAACACTTGCTTCCCAAATCAGGTCACCATCATAGCTAGTGTCCTTTATGCCGCAAGTTCTACTTATTGCACTTAAAATCATTCTTCTCTTTCATAATCTGATCTTCAGAAAAGCTCCCATTTACTAAACCTCCTTTTGGACTCTAAGTAGCCTTAAGTAAAATATCACTTTTCCTAACCTCTTTCACCCTCAGTTATTATATTCAGCACACATGAGCTCACACACCACTCCATGGTCTTTTCATATACACTGTAATAAATTATCTCACGTTGACATTATTAGTTACTTGCAGCCAAGATGACTGTATGCCAGACACAACACCAAACAGGTGATCTCTCATCACATCTTCTACTCCAAACAAATCTAGAGATACTTTTTATTTTTCTTACTTTACAAAGGGGGAGAAAAATACACTAGCAAAAAAAAATACAGTGACAAATGTATACAGCTATTCCTTGTGACATTATACATAATGGCAAAAAAAATGGAGACAATCTAGAGCTCCGGGGTGAGGGCTGGTTGAACAAATTATAGCACAAAAACAAGAAAACTCTTTTTACTGTATCAGTGAAGAAAGTAACTTCTGCCTATAAGCATATGGAGCTTTGAGACTTTTTAAAGCAAAGCATCTAAAATTGGCTAAAACATTGAAACAAAAAGTAATATCAAGTAATAATCTTACATTGAAAAGAGACATCCCTGATAATTAGAGGAGAAACAGATACACGTGTATAAGGCAATTTGAACTTATTCATGTCCACATTCCCCTCTCTTATTCACACTCCTCTCTCCAAATAATATAGACTTCTTGCAAACAGCAGAGAGCTGGCCTTGATTTTTTTTATCCATTAAGCCAATCCACATTTTTATTGGAAAGTATGGCTCTTTTGTGACGAGGGTTATTAATGAAAGGTAAATAATTTTCCCCTTCTCCGCATCAGAGGTATGTCATCATGCCCCATGCATATGTGGGTCACATAAATTGGATTCATTGGGTTATAAAAAGAGAAAAGGGTCATGAAGTTGGGAAAGAATATGAGTGAGATCTGAAATAGTTCTGGAAAATGAATAGATCTGGAATATGAATAGATCTGGAAAATGCTATGTGAAGAAGAGCTGTAAATTCAAACATTATATCCATTTGTAAGGTGTTCAAATAATGAATACAAATATATTTTAATTGATGTTGATTCTTTCCCAATTCTCATTTGTTTAGCTATCCTAGTAATGAGATTTATTTTTTCCTAATAGCTCCTGATAATGTAGATCTTTATTCCTGTTTTGTGTGTAGTAGTCCTTTGAGTATCTTCTACCATGATAGCTTTACTGGTTGAGTTATTCTTATTAAGATAGGCTATTCTTTCAATTTTCCTTTTGAAAGATGACATTGGTAGCTACACTAACCTTGCTTAATAATACTGCATTTCAGGCCAACAAATTTATTTAAGGATGCTTTCCTTTTAAGTAGGCTTTCCACTGACGAGTATGACAGGTTTTTGGTAAACTTGGTTTTGTATGTAACTCAACATGTCTCTCTCTTCTCTCTGTACTATTAGAATTTTAACTGTAATATGGTATAGGGAGGGGAGGTCAGAGACTATCTAAATGGAAATCCTCCAGGTTTTTTGGAACCTGTGTAAGAGTTACATTAAAGTTCATTTTGTAATTCTATATTGTGTAACTTTATTCCTAAAGTTGTTCATTAAATCATTTCACCTAATTCTTATATTTATAAACAAATGTGCTTGTATTTTTATGGAACAAATTTTTTCCACTAGGATATAATTCTTTGCACTGAAATAATGTTTTTTTATTAAATTATTTTATTTATTTACATTCCAAATGTTGCTCCTTCCTGGTTTCCTCTTCTGCAGTTCTTCACCCCTACCTCCTCTCCTTCCCTTTGCCTCTGAGATGGTGCTCCCTCACACCTGACTCATGCACCCCTGCCTTGCCCCCCTCAGTGAAATCTAATTTAGCTTTCCAGTTTCCATGGTAGGAGCAGCCCATGAGCAGCAAAGTCTCACAGGACACATTATGTGAGGTGGTGCAGGAAATCCTGCATGGGAACCAGCACGAACACTCCAAGTTTCTGGAAGTGGTGGAGCTGTAGATCAGCCTGAAGAACTATGACCTCTGAAGGACAAACAATTCTCGGGCACTATCAGGCCTAAGTCCACCCCTTGCCCAAAGTTCTGGGTATGCATCCTAGGGACCAGAAGCAGATGTCTTGCAGTCTCTAAGAGACCACATATGCCATCCCAGATTACTATACCAGGTAAAACTTTCAATCACCATAGAGGGAAAAGACAAGATATATTCCATGACAAAACAAAATTTAATTTAAACAATATCTACTCACAAACTCAGCCCTACAGAAGATATTAGAAGGAAGACTCCTACCCAAAGAATTTAACTACACCTAAGAAGACATACGAAATAAATAAACACCAGCAAAACTAGAAGAAGGGAAGTACACACACACACACACACACACACACATACACACAAAACCAACAACATTGAAGTAACAGGAATTACTGACCATTTGTCATTAATATCTCTCAACATCCATGAACTCAATTTCCCAATAAAAAGATGCAGGCAAAAAGAATAAATGCAAAAACAGGATCCATCACTCTGCTGCATACAAGAAATACATGACCAGAAGCAGATGTCTTGCAGTCTCTAAGAGACCACATATGCCATCCCAGATTACTATACCAGGTAAAACTTTCAATCACCATAGAGGGAGAAGACAAGATATATACCATGACAAAACAAAATTTATCTCAACAACAAAGATAGACATTACTTCAGAATAAAGGGCCCGTAAAAGATTTTCAAAGCAAACTTATCCAAGGAAAAAAACTAGAGTAGACATTCTAATATCTAATAAAATATATTTTCAATCAAAATTAATCAAAAGAGATGAGAAGAATACTCTATACTCATCAAAGGAAAAATCCCACTAAAATGGCATCTCAATACTGAATGTATATGCCCCAAATGCAAGGGCACCCAAATTCATAAATGAAATATTACTAAAGTTTAAATAACAGATCAAACCCCATACATTAATAGTGGGAGACTACAGCACCCACTCTCAACAATAGACAGGCAATTCAAACTGATATTAGCAAAGAGATAATGAAACTAACAAATCCTATGAATCAAATGAACCTAGCAGATATCTACAGAACATTTCACCCAAAACAGAAGAATATACCATCTTCTCAGTATCTCATGGAACCTTTTCTGAAAATGACCATGTACTTGGAAAGCAAGTCTCAAAGATAGAAGACCCTCCATCTTACCAGACCATCCTGGATTAAAGCTGAACTTCAACAACAGAAACAACAGAAAGCCAACAAGCAGGAGGATAACAGGGAGGGGAGATATAAGGAAGGGACTGGGAGGAGAGGCAAGAGGGTAAGATAAGATTGGGTGTAAAGTATAAAAAAATACATGCGCAGTTGAACAAAATTCTATGGAATTACTGTAAAAAGAAATCCTACTTAATACTGGTCAAGTATGTAAGTTAGTATATACTAACTCTTAAGTAAAAAGAGTTATATATGGAACTTCATGAATAGAATAAGGCAGTAGACATAAAGATACACGTGCCAAAGTAAGGTATGGTGGTGCAGATCTGTTGTCCCAGCGCTTGGGAGGGTGTGGAAGAATATATTACAAAACATGCCTCAAAGAGAAAAGAGGGAGCAGGAAAAGAAAAAGGGGAGGGAGGGGAAAGGAGACAAAAGGAGGAAAATCACCCCTAAGACATTATCTGGAACTCCATGCTTACAAACTCAGAATTGCCTTGGTTCCTGTCTTGTACCAGAGTCTGGTCATTTTTATTTCCTCTATGATAGTTTTAAAATTTGTGGATAACAAAACCACTCCATTTCATCTGAGACCTCTGACACCTGAACTCTTCACCTGTGGTGACACGTGTTTTAATGCTTTTCCATAGACAGTGACACTATTAGGAGGTGTGGCCTGGCTGGTGTGGGTGTGCTTTGTTAGAGGAAGTGTGCCACTGTGGAAGCAGACTTTGTGGCAACAGTCTAGTTTCTCTGAAGTGACTGTGACTGAGGTGGTTGCCACAGATCACTTAGTTGACCTTAGCTTTTAAAAGTTCTGATAAAGAATGAAAATGTCCCTTTTCAGCATTCTTTCCTGACCTGAATAATGAGTACTCCATCAGAATTTTCAAGTAAGATATACAACAAAACCACAAACTGGCTATTTGTCCTTAATGTTACTCTGACATAAGCAGAAAACTCAAAGATCATAAATAAAGAAAAAAAATCTAAATGTAAGACTTGAGAGAGATAGATACAGGGGATCTTAGAGATCATTTTCCCAAAATAATTATTTGTAAAGGTACTCTAAGTCAGGCAGTGTCAATTGTGAAATTATGATCTGAAGATAACTTGCTAAATGCCTCAGGTAGTGATAGAATTAGTTGCTCACTGCAGCTTTAATCAATAAATCGTTGTTGATTTATGACTCATGTATCACCTCATAATTGTACAGCATTTGACAGCTTACAAATCACTTATACATACATTACCCCCCATTTTCATCTCACAACAGGCCTTCAAGAGCACTTAGATTATTGTGTTCATTTTATACAGAAGTAAATTGCTCTACCGATGGCCTCCAGACCTCTCTGTGATTCTACTGCTAACAGGGATGTGGAGACTGAGACCCGACTCTAGAATCTGCGGCCTGCTGTTCAGTCATGCTTATACAGTACAAGGATGGCCAAAGTAAAGAAGAGTTGTTGACACAGCTGTGACTTAATATGACAAGAACAGTCCTTCACTAATGCCTAATTTACTTTGTTGGTTACAAGTCAAACCAGTCAAATTCTTCAAAAATAATACATGACAGGCTTTCGGGAATCTTAAGTTAAATCATGATGATCTAGATAAATGAAGAAAAAATGCTAGCTTACCCTGTTTTATTGTCCATGCTCTTAAATCCAAGAACCACATAAAAAAGAAAATGTATTGCGTATGTTACATTCATTAAATATTTTATACTTCCTACAAGACACAACTGTGCATTCTTGAGTGATAATAGCTACAGTGAAGATCGTTTGTCAGATGTAGGGTTGGTGAAGATCTTCACCAACCCTATATCTGATAGAGGGCTAATATCCAATATATACAAAGAATTCAAGAAGTTAGACCCCATAAAGCCAAATAACCCTATTAAAAATGGGGGTACAGAGCTAAGCAAAGAATTTTCACCTGAAGAACTTCAGATGGCTGAGAAGCACCTTAAGAAATGTTCAACATCATTAATCATTAGGGAAATGCAAATCAAAACAACCCTGAGATTTCACCTCACACCAGTCAGAATGGCTAAGATTAAAAACGCAGGAGACAGCAGGTGTTGGTAAGGATGTGGAGAAGGAGGAACACTCCTCCACTTCTGGTGGGATTGCAAGCTGGTACAACTACTCTGGAAATCAGTCTGGTGGTTCCTCAGAAAACTGGGCATGACAATTCTGGAGGACCCTGCTATACCACTCCTGGGCATATACCCAGAGGATTCCCTGGCATGTAATAAGGATACATGCTCCACTATGTACATAACAGCCCTATTTATAATTGCTAGAAGCCGAAAAGAACCCAGATGTCCCTCAGCAGAGGAATGGGCACAAAAAATGTGGCATATATACACAATGGAGTAGTATTCAGCTATTAGAAACAATGAATTCATGAAATTCTTAGACAAATGGATGGAGCTGAAGAACATCATACTAAGTGAGTCTCAAAAGATCAATCATGTTATGCACTCACTGATAAGCGGATATTAGCCCTGAAACTTGGAATACCCACATATATAATCCACATATCAAATGATGTTCAAGAAGAAGGAAGGAAGGAGTGACTGGTTCTGGAAAGGCTCAGTGCAGCAGTGTAGGACAATACCAGAACAGGGAAGTGGGAAGGGGTGTGGATGAGGGAACAGGGGGGAGGGAAGAGAAGAGGGCTTATGGGACTTCCAGGGAGTGGAGAGCCAGGATATAGGAAATCATTTGAAATGTAAATAAAGAATATATAGAAGAAAAAATAATAGCTACAGTGATGGTTTATTAATTGTCAAAGTAACAAGATCAAGAAAGACTGGAGCTTGTCCATGCAAAATTTTCTAGATTAGATTAACTGGAGAGAGAAGACCTGTATCATAAATGTAGGTAGCTCCGTTTCATACGCTGGGGTTCTGGACTAAAAAAGAAAGAGAGGGGGAAAGGAGAGGAAGAGGGAGAGGGAGAGGGAGAGGAAGAGGGGGGAGGGAGGGGAGAGGGGAGGGGGAGGGAAGGGGGGGAGGGGGGAGAAGGGAGGAGGGGAGAGGGAGAGAGGGGGAGAGGGAGAGGGAGAGGGAGAGGGAGAGAGGGGGAGAGGGGAGAGGGAGAGAGGGGAGAGGGGGGAGGGGGAGGGGGGGAAGGGAGGGGGAGGGAAGGGGGGAGGGGGAGGGGGGAGGGAGAAGAGGCATCCAATATTGCTTCCAGACTGTGCACTTACTATGACCAGACCGCTCTCAGCTCTCTCTCTCTCTCTCTCTCTCTCTCTCTCTCTCTCTCTCTCTCTCTCCTCTCTCTCTCCCCAGTACCTTCCATACTTTCCTGGCAAGATTGAATGATCTTCTCAAACTATGAGCAAGAATAGGTCCTTTTCCATTAAACTGTTTTTCATCAGGCACGTATCATGAGGCATCATAGGAAGTGGCGAACAATCTGCTGTGACTGGTCAGGTGTGTTTGGTGGTACAAAATATAAAATAGGTGCTGTTTGTTTTGGGTGATTCTTTCTCGGTCCTTGACATAAACCATTTCATAAAGGGTCAAGCTGAGAACTGGAAATTCAAAAGCCAGTCTATACAAGTCTAGCCAGGAAGCAGGACTGAGTCCCAGCACCGTGGTTCCTAAGGCTCAAGCTCCTTCACCAAAGCTGCTTTACTTCCCTTCCCTCTAGGCGCCAACTTCCTAAAAGATTAAAAAGCTTCTGTCTCATATTCTTCAAACAAAAAAATGTATTTCAATGGAATAATTTGTTTATCTGACAAGTTTATATTATGTTTCCTCCTCGTACAAAGGAATATGGAATTGGATCCTGCTGCTAAAACATCACTTTTTATTTGAGAAGACTATGGAGAAAAAGGAGAACTATTAAGAGACTTGTTCAAGATTCTCTTAACAAGAGAGAGGACGGATTGTAGAAGGCAGGAGGGCCAAGGGCACCAGGAGAACACAGACCACAGAATCAACTAAGCAGGGCTCACAGGGGCTCACAGAGACTCAAGGAGCAACCACAGAGCCTAGGGAGTCAGGACTAGGTCCTCTGCATACATGCTGGGATTGTGTAGCTATTGTGCAGCCTGTGGGAATACTAACAGTGGGAGTAAGGGTATCTCCGACTCTTTTCTTTTGCCTTCTCTTGGGATCCTTCTCTGCCTACTGGGTTGCTTCACCCAGCCTAGATGGGAGACTTTGTGCTTAGACTTATTGACCTTCTTATGCTGTGTTTAGTTGGTATCCTTGGGAGGCCTGATTTTTTTTTTCTGAAGGGAAATGGAATGGGAGTGGATATGAAGGAGAGGAGAGGAGAGGAGAGGAGGGGAGAGGAGGGGAAGTGAGGGGAGGAAGGGGAGGAAGGGGAGAGGAGAAAGCGGATGGGAAGGGAGGGGAAGGGAGGGGAGAAAGGGGAGAAGAGGGGAGGGAAGGGGAAGGGAGGGGAGAGAGGGGAGAGGAGGGGAGGGAGGGGAGGGGAGAGAGGGGAGGGAGGGGAAGGGGGGAGAGGGAGGGGAGAGGGGAGGGGAGGGAGGGGAAGGGAGGGAGAAGGGAGGGGAAAGGAGGGGAAGGGAGGGAGAAGGGAGGGGAAAGGAGGGAGAAGGGAGGGAGAGGGGAGGGTATGGAGGGGAGGGGAGAGGAGGGGAGGGGAAGGAGGGGAGGGAGGGGAGATGAGGGGAGGGGAGGGAGAGGAAGGGAGGGGAGGGTGGGGTGGGGAGAGAAGGGGAGGGAGAGGAAGGGAGGGGAGGGAAGGGGAGGGGAGGTTGGGGTGGGGAGGGGAGGGGAGGGTGGGGTGGGGAGAGGAGGGAAGGGGAAGGGAGGGAAGGGTGGGGTGGGGAGTAGGAGGGAAGGGGAAGGGAGGGAAGGGTGGGGTGGGGAGGAGGAGGGAAGGGGAAGGGAGGGGAGGGTGGAGAGAGGAGGGGAGGGGAGGAGAGGGGAGGGTGGGGAGAGGAGGAGAAGGAGGGAAGGGGAGGGAGGGAGAGGAAGAGAGCAAAGGGGAAAGGAGGGGAGGGAGGGAGGGGAGGGGGGCAGGGGAGGGGAGAGAAGATGTCGGATGAAGTGGGCAGAGAGCAAACTGTGGATGGGATGTAATGTATCAGAGAAGAACAATTTTTAAATTTAATAATAATAATAATAATAATAATAACAATAATTAGAGAGAGAGAGGGAGACAGGAAGAGAATAAAAGTTCTGGTGCTGTTGATAGCAATGACTGCTCAGAACTCTGACTTTACTCCGTAGTATTAAAGCCATGGCATGTCGTAACTCTTATCTCCATAGACCTGTGATAGGTCATTCTAATTATCTGAATGAAAATCATGGTGGTTTGTGTTTCAGAATAGTGCTAAGATTTTTTAAATTTCTAAAATGGCATAATAGTCCTTTTATAATCAACAAGGATTTAAATTATATTGTACAGAAGTCATTATAGACATTTTATTTTTAAATTCTTTCAACTATGTGTTGTGGCATTCCAATAGAAAATCAGCCATTTGCTGATAAATGTCATTAAATATCTACATATGGCCAGCTCCGGGCTCGTTTCTATTGTGGTCTGGGATGAAGCGATTTCAGCAGGTTTATGATCTAGCAATGTTAGGGATAAAGGTGAGTAGGTAACATAAAAATGATTCTACCGGCAACTTTCCCTTTGTTTCTCCTGCCTCTGCTGATCTCAGTTGCTCCAGAGTGTGTCTGGTGTCCTTCAAAACAGACTCAGTCTTGTTAGATACTAAAAAACACCAAACGACAGGGAGCAAGGTTTGCCCTTGGCAAGTCTTGATAGACAGATACATCTTAGGCCTTGGTCACCATGCAAATATTCAGTCAGAATTTGTGGAATACCTCTTATGTGCCAAGCACAATTGTAAATGATGAGGAAATGAAAGGGACCCAAACGGTAGAGTTCCTACTCTGAGAGAACTATCTCGACGAAGTAAAAATGCAGATGGTGGGAAGGACATTGGAGGTCATGTTTTATGAGCAAGGGAAACACCAAAAACCTTAATGGGAAGGCAGCTAGGCTGCTTGGAAGCTGTGGTTACAGCAGGAGCAAAGGAGTTTGCAACGAGGGTGGAAATGAGCAAGATCAAGGAGACATGAGAGCCTGTGGCCTCCACAGTCTCTGAAAACAGAAGGAACTAGATACATATTCTGAAAAGGCAAGCCAGCATACAGCATGAGAAATGTGCTCAGATTCAGTTTCCTTTAACGTCAGATCTGTAGGGCATCTGCTTTCTCTATCTCAGACATGGGGTCAAAGCAGGGAAGTAGGCATTGGAGAGATGGGTGTTCTAAAAATATGTGCTCAATCAAGTAACAGCATTCTTTAAAATCAAATCTGCATAGCATAAAGGAGTGACTAGGACCAAAATAGCTACTGAACTAGTGTTTTCTTTTTTCTTGAGTTATAATGTGCAACTAAGGATCCTGCTATATTGAGTGAGTCTCTTCCTTACCTAGTTTCCATGCCCCACCCTATAAAGAATCAATCTATTAATTTTTTTTCACATCTCAATTTGTCTCATTCAGGCCCCTAGTCTAGATTGGCTCATTCTAAGGACCCACATTATATGTTACATCTGTTTCAAAATGGGGACCAGTTAATGTCACTTACTGCTAGATCTTCTAGTCTCTTAATTCCATATGATGAGGCTCAAGCAATGTTAGTTCACAAAAGAATGAGAAACATGGTAAATGATTCCGAACACCATTCATATTATAGTGCATGGATCAGGTTATGTATATTTAGAAATGTGTGTGTGTGTGTGTGTGTGTGTGTGTGTGTGTGTGTGTGTGTTTATGCATGCAACAACAGGGAGACCAAAAGAATGTCATGAATTCAAAGAAAGGAAGGGGGTCCCTGGGAAGGGTTGGAAGGAGAAAAGAGAAAGGAAGAATGATGTAATTAGTAATTTTAAAACATTATTATAAAAATGCTCTGGAGAAATATACTGATTATTCTCCTTCTTCCTTTTCTCTACCTTTCCCTCGCCACAGAGACCCTCATGTCCACCCTTACTTCATCAATGTAAGTGGCTACAGGTCAATTTGGGAATTAGATTATATTGGGAAGGAAATACATCAGAATCTGGATATCAAAACCAGCTAACTAATGGACTAAGTCTTCTCTCATTTCTACTGGATGCCTAATGTCCTCCATTCATTTTGAGTTGCATTTGTTCATGTTGCCCATATCTCAAACAAATGCCACACTGGTATATAATCTAGAGAAACATCTCGGTGCCAATTCCTCCACAGCAAAACCATTCTCCAAAGAGCTGACACAGGATGATGTAGTTCCCTAGCTCCTTTACAATGTCATGGTGCATGTGATCTGAGGCCTTGTAAGATAGAACTACAAATGTCCATTCAATTAATTTTTGTTCGATAATATCAGGTAATAGTGTTCAACTTAAGTTTTGGAAGTCATCGTTCTTCCTTGCTGTAAAGAATAGTCATATTTTTATTTTGTCTAAGATATTTCTTATACACAAATATGACTCAGTAAATGTTCAATAGATTTCAAACTAGATAGTGGCTAGTTTCTTCCTTCAATTCCAGCATTCATCCACTGTCCTTGCCTCAGAGCTGGGTTTGCATCTTGATTTCCCCCATCATTTGTCTCTTGGCTTTACTACTTGCATTTCAGTCCCTTTATAGACCTGAGATACCATCCTTAACATTTGTTAACTATGAGCTGAAAGGTGCTAAGTATTACCAAGCACTTTTTCACAGGAATGAATTATATCTCCATTTCCATGTTTTCAGCAAGGGTCTTTCTCTACTTCCTCAATAGGATGCAATCCCATTGGACTTCAAAGATGGAAATCACCTACAGTGTGTATAGAACTTCCTGCACTTTAATTAAAACATACAAAGTTTTGACATGCCCTTTAGACAATAAGCCTTAGGGCATCACTGCCTCCCGGCCTGGCCAGTACCTCCTTTTGACCCTCACCTTAGAAAGTGAGATTGCTACCATGTTTCAGCATCGTCCTCTTGCCAATGTTTACTCAGTGCACAGTAGTATGTCCATGTGGCCTCAGGAAGATAAACGGTGTTTAGAAATACATACATACAGACATAGGTTGTTTCAAAAATGAGATGATTGAGGCCAAAGAGATCAAAATACCTACTCTAGTTCTTTGAGGAATAGAAACTAGACCTATTTAGAGTAAGGTTCATCTCAGAAATTAAAACCAATGATGAAAGAAAATGAAAAAAGATGATGGTGCATAAGCTAAATGTTTATATGCAGAGAAATCATGCATATTAATGTAAATTATTGTATATATGAAATAATACCTCACTGTATTAGCTTAACCTTCAAAGTTGGCAAAAAATATTCTAATAGTTACTATTTAATATTTACAATTTTAGAAATGAAAAACTGCTTTGTCTCGAGGACTTGGGATGAACACTGGGTGTAAGGTGGTATCTGCTATAAAAAATGTGTTAAAATACTCAAAATGTTGTGAACAAAATATATGAGTTATGTAAAATTCTTTCCCACAGCAGGTGCAAGTGCTGACATGTTAAAAGACTGGTATGGGGAGTGGGGAGGCAGGCATGATGGCTGTAGCTCAGTCACCAAGCCCCAAATTGGAAGAGGCTTTTGTTCGATAATATCAGGTGGTGACATAAACCTATAATTTCAGCACTGAGAATAGCAGAGAAAGACAGAGTCCTGCAACTTGCTGACCACTGATATTAACCTACTTGGTAACTTCCAGACCAAGTAAGAGATGTGGCACCTGAAGAACAGCACCCAAGGTCATACTCAGGCATACACATACTGCTTTTATCACTCTACATGAGCTGCTCAACGTGACTACAAAGTTTTAATGGGTCAGGTCACAAGAATTTGGTTGTGAATGTCTGCTTTCAAATTTTAGTGCAAATGTTGAGCACTTGGAATTCTCTGCATAATTTTTATTCCCTGGCACTGATTACACCTTTGTAGAATACTAAGCCCATCCCAAATGTTGATACAATAATTACAGCAAATGACCTAAATATGGATTTCTACTCTAGTGTATAAAACCTAATTGAAGCCACAAAACTGACAAATTATTTTATTTCCTAGGATGATTCATTCCTTCATATGGCTATGTCTACCTTAGAAAAGTAATTAGATCAGTTTTTTTTAAGGTCTCACTACGCATGTCTGGCTAGCCTGAAATTTACTATGTAGACCAAGCCAAGTTCACACTCACAGATATCCATCTGTCTTTGAATGCTGAGTTTAAGGGGCGGGGAATACCATCATGCCTGACTTTTATTATCAAATAAGGAATAGAATTATGGTCATACTCATATTTCAAACAACTTTTTCCACATCAAGAAGAATATTGACAGCTATATCACTATGCTGCAACATCAAAGGGTTGCTTCATCATTAATACTAAAAAGATAAACAAGAAGTATGGAAAAATGAGGGATTTTATAAAAAGCCATAGGAAGCCAACTATAAATTAATAAAGAGTACAGATAAACCATTTGGGTTTATAACATCACCCATAGGCCCTTTCTTTACTCTTGTGTACTTTTCAACTTAAATTGTGTCCATAGCTGCCATGCTCCTGTTTCTGGCACATATTGAGAATGAGCCCAAAGCACACACTTTGTAGCACTAACGTACCACATGTGAAATCTCTACAACTCCATGCTCCATGCCAGTGAAAGGAGAAGTCAACTCAAAATGGTAAAGAAGCACATTGAAGCAGTATTACTAGGACAGCATAAGAGTGGAGATCTAGAGTGCTGCAGCTCTCCTGAGGAGGAAGACTGCTTCTCAGGGGTCTGATTACAGACCTGAGTCTGGAAGGCTGAGTACAGGCTAGACAGCAAGGCATTCACACACTGGAGTGTCTACCTGCCCCTTCTCATCCTCTTCCTTCTACTCTCAAGGGACTCCAATTATTGATACAGATGACAGATGACTAATCAGAGACATGATTTATACTGATTATTGAGAATTCTAGAAACACGAGGCAGCAACATTTCCTTGGAAAGGTGTTAATGAGAAATGAGTTCTTGTCACTCGAGAGGCACCAGGAATCTTTGGATTTTACAACAGACTTACTGAGATGAGATTCAATAAGACGGAGGGGGGGCTCTCAAACTGGAGTGTCGCTCAGAATCTGCAGGGAGGCTTAATAGAATGTCAGGGGCACGAGCACCTTGTCTTCCTCTGCCCTCATTTCTGAAGCCATATGGACCTGCTAAACCAGAACCTTTGATAACAGAGACGGAATGTGAGAACTGAGGGACGGAATCTACCATCTGAGTTAGGAGCCATCCTGTTAAAAATTTTACACTCGTATATATTTCCATTTACATTTTGTCAGAACAAAATTTTGCTATTATTAGACATGCCTTTGGAGAATAATGAGTTTTGATATTTACTAAGGGAAGCAATTTTTTCTTAATGTTACCAAATTAATAATGTTCTAAGCCTCAGAGTTACAGGTTGTTAATTTAGTGAGATATTTTCAAAGTGTAAGTCTATCTAATTATAAATATGTTGTATCCACAGTTTCTTAAGATAAATGCTGCTTCTGAGTATAAAACTTTTAGCCAAAATGCCCACCAGTGGGAAGATGGAACATCAGGAGATCACCTCCAGTAGAGAGACATGGCCCCCAGTGGTGGGATGGGACCACTTGCCTGCCTTCAAATCTTTTTTTTAATCGTATAGATTTTATTGAAAATGTATTAGTATTATAATATTGTTCTATTTGTCCTTTCTTGTTTTTCCCCCCCTTGGGCAAGAACTGATATTCCACACAAAGACACTGGAGAAGTCCATTTCAGGCTAATCTAAACCATAGCTACTGACCTAATTTCTTCATTCACCTTCGATTCATTCATAATTCTCTGCATGCTAGCTGAATGAGTTCTGAAAGCAAATCTCTTTGTGTCTCAGGTTCCTTGATAGCAAATAATAAGAATAATAATGCTATTCTTTTTTTTTCAGTTAAAAGTTCAGAGTATATTACTATTCGTTTTTTATTCAATATATTTTTTATTTACATTTCAAATGATTTCCCCTTTTTTGGTCCCCCCCCACTCCCCGAAAGTCATATAAGCCCCCTTCCTTCCCCCTGTTCTCCCATCCACCCCTTCCCACTTCCCTGTTCTGGTTTTTGCCGCCCCAAATCTTTAGACCCAAAATTACTCCTGTCTAAAGGAAATGCAGAGACAAAAATAGAGCAGAGACTGAAAGAAAGGCCTTCCAGTGACCTGCCCAACTTGTGATTTGTCCCATGCACAGGCACAAAACCCTGACACTATTACTGATGCCCTGGTGTACTTGCAGACAGGAGCCAGCATGGCTGTCTTCTGAGAGGCTCTACCAGAAGCTGCCTGAGACAGATGTAAATACTTACCATTGGTCTGAGGTCATGGATCCCTATCGAAGAGTTAGGGGAAGGGCTGAAAGAGCTGAAGGGGGTGTTCTTCATGGAAGACCAACATTATCAACTATCCCGGACCCCCTTAGAGCTCCCAGAGAAGCAGCCACCAACCAAAGATCATACATGGGTTGGTCTGTGGCCCCTGGCACATATATAGCAGAGGACTGACTTGTCTGGCCTCAGTGGGAGAAAGTGTGTCAAGTTCTCTATAGAGACTTGATGCCTCGGGGAACTGGGAAGCTGGAAGAATTGAAGTGGGAGGGTGGATGAGGGGTGGGGGTGAGGGAGCACCATGTCAGAGGCAAAGGGGAGGGGAATGGGAGAAAAACTCTGAATGGGGGACCTGGAAGGGGGCCAATATTTGGAGTGCAAATAAATAAAATAATTTAATGAAAAATTTAAAAAAAAAGTTGAAGGGAGATAAAAATAAACTTTCCACTAGTGAACTAATTAGTACCAAAAAAAATTTGTAACTTCTAAAAATTGTTAAAAGCATTTTTCCAAGGTCAAAATAGTTTCTCTTTCTCTATCATTACTACAATTAGCTACATCAAAGAGCAACAGCTAATTTAAAAGAGGCAGAAAAAACAGGTCAAAATAATTTTGGTTTACAGACGACTATTTTTTAAGGAGTAAAATAGAAATCTCATCATTAAAATTAGCTATCCAGATGGAGAGGTGCCAGGAGACGAGCTGTTCACTATTGTTTCTGCTGTGTAATTCAGTTATTTCAGTGGATATTTTCATTGTTTTTATCCTGACACTTTAGGACAATAAACGCAAGGGTAGCAGTTAAAGGTATCGAGATAGAAAATGAATTTGTTAGGGAGCATTTTGGATCAGTGAAGGGTTTTTTTTTTTTTTTTTTTTTTTTTTTTGTCTTATTCTTTATCTTTTTGTCTTTGGTCTCATAAAGTACATCACCATGGGTACATTGTTTTTCACTGCTGTGTAAAATTTTACCACAATCCTGGCAACCGCAAGTCATACACAGCTGCTTATTGCCTGGTAGTGTCTATGGTTTGGGAGTCAGGAAAACTTCACTCAGTTTTCCATGAGGCTGCATTCAAGGCAATGACTGCCAGTGCTTTCCTTAGAAATCCTGACTAGGGAAAAGTTAAAGCCACACCCATCCTGATTGTTGAGAGAATTCATTTTCACTTCTTTTCCCTTTCTGTTCTCCAACTTCATCTACACCTTCTCAAATTGTCGGTGTATTTTTTTTATTAATCACTGTTGCTAACATACGAGTGTAAATATATACATACAACCTGCTGAGTCCATGGCTTGTGTATACACAATTGTAGCACAAGAGTATACCCTGTATCTAAGACTCAAGGAACACCTTGGAAGAAGAATGGAAAGACTATGAAGGGCAGAAGACCATGAAGTTTCTTGTAAGATTGTGTTTCCTTGAAATGAAAGCCAAGTTACACTTATGTTAATTCAACAAAATGACTGTCAAAACAAGACCCAAAGGATGCCAATGCCAATATATGTACAATGTGGGAGGGGAAGTTCCCATGCTTCCACCTGTAAACAAAGGCAGCTAACAACTGCTGAGAAACAGAGAATTAGCCTCTGCCATGGAAGAATCCCCTAATTGGTAATCTAATACAGAGAATTAATTTTCCTAAAGGTGACTAAGGAAGTCTCACTTCTTACTAGCTATCAGTTGAAGGCCACTTTACATCTAGAAAGTCTTTAAGAAAGATCCCTGCTACATATGCCTCATTATAGAAGGCTTCAGTCATAGAGCTTTATATTTACAAAGCCAGCTGGATAATTTCTACAGTAGCCTGCCTAGACAATCTAGTAAACATGACCTGAGGTCCTCCTGTTTCCATAGTCAATGTCTTCACTCAAATGTTTCCCATACTCAAAGTAGGCATGGGTTATGTGGTGATATGACTCATTAGGGGTTATCTCAAGGTATGTTTACCAAAATCAAAATCTTGATTTTAACTTTTCCTTTAATATCTTCTCTCTGTGTGTATGAAATACATATAGTTATATAGTGTATTTATATTCATATATATTCATTTATAGATTACTATAGTATATATGACTGGGGTTAAGAAAATGACGCAAGAACTGACCACATAGGCGGCTTTTGTCTGGCATCCGCCGGGCTCAGGGCCTGTGTCCTGCCCAGGAAGCTCTAGAAGGAGAGAAGCCCCGCAGCCAAACTCGCTGTCTGCAGGGACACAAAAGGATCTCTAGGTACTGTAATACCCTGAGCCTTAGATTTCTGGTGGTTCAAACCGCCAGGGCTCTGCCTGCACTCAGGAACTGAGCACATAAGCGGTTCATCTGCAAGCCAGTCCATCATAGGACCTGTGTCCTATGTGAGAATCAACAGAGGGAGTGACCCCCACCACAACTTCTTCCCTCCATAATAAAGCAGACAGAGAACACCTGGTTGACATTGACAACCTAAGTATAGCATTGCTTGAGGCAAGATTGAGAAGGGCTCCAAAGGCACAAAAGAGGAAGCCAGCATATCAGTAATCTGTGCCAGAAGAAACCCAGTCATCCAGTGTTGCAGAGATAATCTTAAAGATCCACAGTAGGTTGAAGCACCAGCCAGTGACAATAAGACCATCTAACTCCTGGGAGAACCAGATGGCTAAAGGCAAAAGTAGGAATGTTACTAACAGAAACCAAGGCATTATGGCAGCATCTGAACCCAATTCTCCAACATTAGCAAGTCCTGGATACCCCAACACACCAGAAAAACAAGATTTGGATTTAAAATCACTGGTCATGATGCTAGTACAGGAACACATGAAGGACATACTTAAAGAAATTCAGGAGAAAATGGATCAAAAATTAGAAGCCCTTACAAGGGAAAGAAAAAAATCATTGAAAGAAATTCAGGAGAATACAAAAGCCAATAAGGAGGAAACGCAAAAATCACTTAAAGAAATACAGGAGAACCTTGATCAACAGGCAGAAGTCATGAAAGAGGAAACACAAAAATCGCTTAAAGAATTAGAGGAAAACACAAACAAGCAAATGACAGAACTGAGCAAAAATTTCCAGGATCTAAAAACAGAAGTAGAAACAACTAAGAAAGCACAAAGGGAGACAACTTTGGAGATAGAAAACCTTGGGAAGAAATCAGGAACCATAGATGCAAATATCAACAACAGAATACAAGAGATAGAAGAAAGAATCTCAGAGGCCGAAGATACCATAGAAACCATGGACTCAACAATTAAAGAAAATGCAAAATGCAAAAAGCTTGCAACCCAAAATATCCAGGAAATCCAGGACACAATGTGAAAGCCAAATCTAAGGATTATAGGTATTGATGAGAGTGAAGATTTACAACTTAAAGGGCCAGCAAATATCTTCAACAAAATTATGGAAGAAAACTTCCGTAACCCAAAGAGAGAGATGCCCATGAATATACAAGAAGCCTACAGAACTCCAAACAGACTGGACCAGAACAGAAATACCTCCTGTCACATAATAATCAAAACCCCAAATGTACTAAACAAAGAAAGAATACTTAGGGCAGTAAGAGAAAAAGGGCAAGTAACATATAAAGGAAGACCTATAGAATTACACCAGATTTCTCACCAGAGACCATGAAAGCTAGAAGATCCTGGGCAGAGCTCATGCAGACTCTAAGAGAACACAAATGCCAGCCGAGACTACTATCCCCAGCGAAACTTTCAATTACTATAGATGGAGAAACCAAGATATTCCATGACAAAACCAAATTTACACAATATCTTTCTACAAACCAAGCCCTACAAAGGATAATAGGGGGAAAACACCATTACAATGAGGGAAACCATACCCTGGAAAGAGCAGGATATTAAGCTTCTTTCATCAAACCCAAAGAAGATAACGACACACTTATAAAATTAAAATAAAAAATGTTAGGAAGCAATAACCACTACTCCTTGATATCTCTTAACATCAATGGACGCAATTCCCCAATAAAAAGACATAGACTAACAGACTGGTTACATAAACAGGACCCTACATTTTGCTGCATACAGGAAACACACCTCAATTTCAAAGACAAAAACTACCTTAGAGTAAAAGGCTGGAAGACAATTCTACAAGCAAATGGTCCCAGCAAACAAGCCGGAGTTGCCATTCTAATTTCAGATAAAATTGACTTTCAACCTAATGTCATCAAAAGAGACATGGAAGGTCACTACTTGCTGGTCAAAAGAAAAATCCAACAAGAAGAACTCTCAATCCTGAACATCTATCCCCCAAATACAAGGGTGCCCTCATTCATAAAAGAAACTTTACTAAAGCTCAAACTACACAATCCCCTAACACAAAAATTATGGGTGACTTCAACACTCCACTTTCACCAATGGACCGATCAGAAAAACAGAAACTAAACAGGGAGACAATGAAACTAATTGAAGCTTTGAACCAATTGGAGTTAACAGATATATATATAGAACTATTTATCCCAAAGCAAAAGAATATACCTTTTTCTCAGCACCTCATGGTACCTTCTCCAAAATGGATCATATAGTTGGTCACAAGATAGACCTCAACAAATATAAGAAGATTGAAATAATCCCACGCCTCCTATCAGATCACTAGGGAGTAAAAGTGGTCTTTAGTAACAGTAAAAACAACAGAAAGCTCACATACATATGGAAACTGAACAATACTCAATGATACCTTGGTCAAGGAAGAAATAAAGAAAGAAATCAAAGATTTCTTAGAATTTAATTAAAATGAAGGCACAACATACACAAATCTATGGGACACAATGAAAGCAGTGCTAAGAGGAAAACTCATAGCTTTGAGTACCTCCAAAAAGAAATTTGAGAGAGCTTACACTAGAAGATTAACAGAACAACTGAAAACCCTGGAACAAGAAGAAGCCAATTCACCCAGGAGGAGAAGAAGACAGGAAATTATCCAACTCAGGGCTGGAATCAATCAAGTAGAAACCAAGAGAACCATACAAAGAATCAACAAGACCAAAAGCTGGTTCTTTGAAAAATTCAACAAGATAGATAAACCCTTAGCCAGACTAACCAAAGGGCACAGAGAAAGTATCCAAATTAACAAAATTAGAAATGAAAACTGAGATATCACAACAGAAACTGAGGAAGTTGAAAAAATCATCAGATCCTACTACAAAAACCTGTACTCAACACAACTGGAGAATCTGGAGGAAATGGACATTTTCTTAGATACCAATTACCAAAATTAAACCAGGATCAAATAGACCATCTAAACAGACCCATAACCCCTAAAGAAATAGAAGGGGTCATAGATAGGCTTCCAACCAAAAAAAGCACAGGACCAGATGGTTTCAGTGCAGAATTCTATCAGACCTTCAAAGAAGACTTAACACCAATACTCTTCAAACTCTTCCACCAAATAGAAACAGAAGGAACACTACCCAACTCCTTCTTCGAAGCCACTATTACGCTGATTCCAAAACCACACAAAGATCCAACTAAGAAAGAGAATTTCAGGCCAATTTCCCTTATGAATATCGATGCAAAAATACTAAATAAAATTCTTGCCCACCGAATCCAAGAACACATCAAAACGATCATCCACCATGATCAAGTAGGCTTCATCCCAGGGATGCAGGGATGGTTCAATGTACGGAAATCCATAAATGCTATCCACTACATAAACAAACTCAAAGAAAAAACCACATGATCATTTCATTAGATGCTGAAAAAGCATTTGACATAATTAAGCATCCTTTCGTGCTAAAAGTCTTGGAAAGGACAGGAATTCAAGGCCCATATCTAAACATAGTAAAAGCAATATACAGCAAACTGGTAGCCAACAGCAAACTAAATGGAGAGAAACTTGAAGCAATCCCACTAAAATCAGGGACTAGACAAGGCTGCCCCCTCTCTCCATATCTTTTCAATATAGTTCTTGAAGTCCTAGCTAGAGCAATTAGACAACAGAAGGAAGTCAAAGGGATACAAATTGGAAAGGAAGAAGTCAAATTATCACTATTTGCAGATGATATGATCATATACTTAAGTGACCCTAAAAACTCTACTAGAGAACTCCTATAGCTGATAAACAACTTCAGCAAAGTGGCTGGCTACAAAATCAACGCAAGCAAATCAGTAGCCTTTATATATTCAAAGGATAAGCAGACTGAGAAAGAAATTAGGGAAATGACCCCCTTCACAATAGCTACAACCAACATAAAGTATCTTGGGGTGACTCTAACCAAACAAGTGAAAGACCTATATGACAAGAACTTGAGATCTCTGAAGAAGGAAATCGAAGAAGAGCTCAGAAAATGGAAAAACCTTCCACGCTCGTGGATTGGCAGGATTAATATAGTTAAAATGGCCATCTTGCCAAAGGCAATCTACAGATTCAATGCTATTCCCATAAAAATCCCCACCCAGTTCTTCATAGAGCTAGAAAGAGCAATTCTCAAATTCATCTGGAATAACAAAAAACCCAGGATAGCTAAAACTATTCTCAACAGTAAAAGAACTTCAGGGTGATTCAATATCCCAGACTTTAAACTCTACTACAGAGCAATAGTGATAAAAACTGCATGGTATTGGTACAATATCAGGCAAGCAGATCAATGGAATAGGATTGAAGACCCAGAAATGAACTAACACACCTATGGTCACTTGGTCTTCGACAAAGGGACGGAAAGCATCCAGTGGAAAAAAGATAGGCTTTTCAACAAATGGTGCTGGTTCAATGGAGGTCAGCATGCAGAAGAATGCGCATCGATCCATTCTTATCTCCTTGTACCAAGCTCAACTCCAAATGGATCAAGGACCTCCACATAAAACCTGACACACTGAAACTAATTGAAAAAAAAAACTGGGGAAGACCCTGGAGGACATGGGCACAGGGGAAAAGTTCCTGAATAGAACACCAATAGCTTATGCTCTAAGATCAAGAATTGACAAATGAGACCTCATAAAACTACAAAGTTTCTGTAAGACAAAGGACACCGTCAAAAGGACAAAACCTCAACCAACAGACTGGGAAAGAATCTTCACCAACCCAAAATCCGACAGAGGGCTAATATCTAATATATACAAAGAACTCAAGAAAGTAGAATCCAGAGATCCAAATAACCCCATTAAAAAGTGGGGTACGGAGCTAAACAAAGAATTTTCACATGAAGAACTTCGGAGAGCTGAGAAACACCTTAAGAAATGTTCAACATCATTAATCATTAGGGAAATGCAAATCAAAACAACCATGAGATTTCACCTCACACCAGTCAGAATGGCTAAGGTCAAAAACTCAGGAGACAGCAGGTGTTGGCGAGGATGTGGAGAAAGAGGAACACTCCTCCACTGCTGGTGGGATTGCAAGATGGTGCAACCACTTTGGAAATCAGTCTGGTGGTTCCTCAGAAAACTGGGCATGTCACTTCTTGAGGACCCTGTTATACCACTACTGGGCATATATCCAGAGGATTCTTCAGCATGCAATAAGGACACATGCTCCACTATGTTCATAGCAGCCCTATTCGTAGTAGCCAGAAGCTGGAAAGAACCTAGATGTCCTTCAACAGAGGAATGGATACAAAAAATGTGGTATATTTACACAGTGGAGTACTATTCAGCCATTAGAAACAATGAATTCATGAAATTCTTAGACAAATGGATGGAGCTGGAGAACATCATACTAAGTGAGGTAACCCAGTCTCAAAAAATCAATCATTGTATGCACTCACTGATAAGTGGATATTAGCCTAGAAACTTTGAATATCCAGGACATAATCCACAAATTAAATGAGGTCCAAAAAGAATGGAGGAGTGGGCCCTGGTTCTGGAAAGACTCAGTGCAAGAGTATAGGGGAATTCCAGAACAGGGAAGTGGGAAGGGTTGGATGGAAGAATAGGGGGATGGAAGAGGGCTTATGGGACTTGCGGGGAGTGGGGACCCAGAAAAGGGGAAATCATTTGCAATGTAAATAAAAAAGAAAAGAAAAGAAAAAAAGAAAATGATGCAAAAATATTAGTAGACTAGCATTGCTTATGAAAAAATTCCAGCCACAGAAATTATTCAAATAATTTTTATAAGTCACTGGTACGTTAACAGAGAGAAAGGGTAGCTCAATAGTGAACAACATTGTTGCCCTTGCAGAGGACTGGGTTTGCTTCCCAGTACCCACATGATGGCTCAAAAGCCTCTTTAACTCCAGTTACAGGGAATCCAGTTCTGACTTTCATAGACACCACGCATGCATGTGTACATACATACATGTAAGCAAAATGCTCACATACATAAAATAAGTGAATAAATAAAATTGACTACCAACAAATTACAAAAGAGATACAAGTTCATAATTTATTACATATGTCTTTTAGGAAATGCTGATGTTAATAAGTTCCCGTTAGATTTTTCTGATTGCCGGTTGGCTGGATCTTTTAATAATCAACCACAAACAAAATACTTAATAATTACGGTAAAATCCAAATGTCCTAAACAAAAGATCAAGCAATTCATAGGCATAAGTACAGTGTGAATGTATTCCCCACTCAGCATGTAGACCACTGCTAACTTGCTGGGCACTATGGCTCTGCAGTCAGACTTGGTAGGCAGCTTGGCTCTGCAGTTGTTCATAGACTCAGTTTTTTTCTGACATCTGCATCATGACACCCTAGCCTTCTTGACCCAAACCAGGCCTGGGACATTGCTATTTTCTACCAAATATGGAAAGCTGGTATATCAGAGAGTGAGGCAATGAGGCAAGGAACCAATGAAACAAGATCACTCACTACATAGCAATAAGGCCGGGATACAGGTAAAAATGTACAAGAGGACACTACAAGAACTGTGCAGAATGGTAAATTTCATCAGGGTTGAGACTGAGAGAATAAAATAGACTTCAGGTGATATCTGCTCTCTTATGTTCTGAGTCATTGCTTATATTGTAAATCCAAGACATTGCCTCACAGCAAGGGTGTAAGTGCAAATCTCCCTTAAAACATACCGTTTGATCACTTACAAAGCAAAATCATTATGTTTTCCTCATATTAGCATTCTAAGGTTTCTGTGACAAATGATCAGAGGATGTTGTCTTTCCCTACCACTCACTAAAACATAATAGGTTGACCACAACGGCAGCAGCAAGAAGTCATTATATAAGCATTTCCATTTTGGATATTTATGAGACTATTTCTCTCTACAAAATAATGTCAGAACTCTTTATTTTAATATGACTGTATGAAATTCTCTTTTTGAATATTCATGGCTTTTAATTTTCAAAATCTTAATTTCCCAAATTGCGCCTGATTGTGATTTACCAACATATTATGCTCTTGTTTCTACAAGTCTCATTTGGCTTGTTATACAGTATAAGCAAAATTCTATCTCTAGATGCAAAATGTTGTTTTGAACAAATTATATCCTGTAACACAACTTTCTATGAGAACTAAGCAAGAAGACTTTTTGTTTGTTTGTTTGATTGGTTGGCTTTTCCCCCCTGACACAGCACAGTTGTGTCTTCTTCAATTTGAATACTTAACTTCTTTGAATCTTCTTTAGATGTCTTAAATAATTATTGTAATGGTGACAAACTGTTTGCCCATGCAACAACTGTGTACCCTCCACAATCCTGTGCCTATAGAAAGAGTATCTTCAACTATGAAAGCATGAAAGTACTAAGTTAAGACTCTAAGAATGCATCAATAGGAAAGAGGGAGATGACAATGAGGACATTGAGATCCTATCATCAGCGACATGTGTATCTACATAAGAACACACCTCTATCAGGCTGTTCTAAGTGGGCAGCCTCAAGAACAAATGGGAATAGTGACTAGTCTCATCTTCTCGATGACTCTGGGAGGGAAGGACTCTGGATCCATGTACAGATGAATCTCAAGTTCAAACAGGTTCAATAATTTGCTATGAGTGCTCACAAGAGGCAGATTTGGCTCATCTTAACCAAATCTATTTCTTCAGAAACATTTATAGGTTCTTTCAGTAATTATAATCATCAAGTAGTTGTCACCTGTACTACACAGTGAATTGTTGTTAGGTACTAATATGAAACTAATCATGATTACAGGGAAAATAAGCTGTTATTGGGATGCTATTAAGTTGATGACTATATGAAGAAGATACACACCTCATTCACTCCTTTCCATTGTATCACATGAAAACTCCTGTTTTCTCTCTGGATTCTAGAATGCCACACTCTCTTTTCAAACTATATCCTTTATAAGACTCGGAATAAGCACAGTCTCTAGGGCCTCTAAGGATTTCAGTGTACTACCCAATCCTCACACATTATGGATTTTATAATTTGACCTTCACCACAAAAGATTTTATTGAATGTGCTCTCCCATGTTTGCTTTCCCAATACGACAAAAGGTTCCAAGCTGACAAGGATTGTAATCTATGATAGACTTATATACTAAATTTTATAGCACCTGGCACAGAACTATGTAACACGTACTCAACAAATACCAATTAGTTCAGTTATGAATTAATTAGCTTTTAGATTTATCCATTTTATTTTATAAATGAGTGGTTTGCCCATGTATGTATATGCACCACATACATGCTTGGTGCCTGCAAAGATCTGAAGGGGTCATCAGGTCTTCTGAAATTGGAGTTAGAGGTCATCATAGACCACTATGAGCATGCTGGGAATTGGATCTGGCTTCTCTGCAAGAGCAGCTACAAGCACTTAATACACTGAGTTATCTCTACAGTACCTTATTAATCAGCTTAGTAGTGTAAAATGTTTGTGATGACATTGGACATAATATACTGAATTTATTTAATATTTGGTTGAATATATTATTTGCCATGTAATAGATCCCCCTAAATGTCCAAACTCCTTAATTCTCCAATAAATAAACTCACTGATACCCTGCAGTTCATGAGATCAGTTTTAAAACCCAAGGCTCTAATTTCAACTCTTCAAGGTATAGGTTACCTAAACACAATGATAGTTCTGACATGGGTTTCTTAAGTATTAATTTCTTAAGAAACCTCTTAAAGTCCTCTTGATAAGAAGTTTCAGGAGTATTTGAATGAAAGCTGAATGCTGCCTCTGATTTCTAGAAAGCTCATCACAAATGCTGAGCAGAAGATAACCCTCAAAATAGCACTACTCAATCTATTTCATTTATATTGCCAGGCATTTGAAAATGGAATATTTTTATGCACTGAACCAATTTGATTTCAATGTATGATTTGCCATTCATATTTTTTTCATTTTCCACTCAAGTTTGATTTTAATAGTGATGATACATAATAGCAAACATGTGAATAAAAGTGATTTCGGAATTTCAGTCATTGTTATTCTAGACAGAAACAATATGCAACTATGAAATTTGCTTATTAAAATTTACCCTGTGATAATACTAAGGAGAGAAGAAACTGGCTTCCTTGACTATACTTATTAAAGTTGTGAAGGTAGGTGTTGACAGTTTCTGTGATTGTCATTTCCCGACTAGAGACTTCTAAATTGCTTTTCCATCTCTTGTGAGTGTGCTTTGCATCTTCTAAGTCTAGGTAGTACCTATGATGCATGCTCTCTGTATGTGTTTAATATGCTAGTCCTTTACTAGCTAATTGATGTTCACTTTATGTATGATCAAGAGGTGGATGTTCTCTGCTGTTACACTTGGGAGGAAATGCTACCAAGCAAATGGATCACACTTCACCTTAAATTTTAAGCCCTGATAGATGGGTAAGGGGGTGATGTAACTTCTCTATCATGCTGTTCTTAGGACTGGAGGACCAAGGTACCAATGAGACCCTAGGTCTGAGTTCCTAGAGGAAGAAGACAAATTACCCTTCTGTTTAGAATCGTCATCATTACTAGCCTTTTGTAAACTGTATTGCATGTGTACTACAAACCAATTGACTTCACTGTTTTCAAACGCATTATCATTAAGATATCGTTGCAAACCTGTAAAGTGTAAGAGCCCTGTCTACAATGTAAATAGGGTGGGCTCTTCCTTAGAAACTTAGAGCTTTAGCCTACACCTTTTACACAGTGCTTTGCTTCCCGTGGTCAGTTGTTTGAGCATTTTTGCTCAAACCAAGTTCTTTCTACTCTGCACTGTTTCAACACTCATTCTATGATGTGTGTCATGAACGGTATCTCATACTATGGTGGCCAAGTTTTCAAAAGCTGCCACAGCATCTGTTTGTGTGACTCAAGCCACTCACCTATAACCCAATGCAATTTTCTGAGTTGTCTTCACTTGCTGCCTTCCCTAGGGATTTTATTTTAATCTTCAGATACTACCATGGATTTTAGTGAATTTTAATAGAACATTAGGTCAACATGCACTTCTCTAATTAAAATGAAGCTCTAATGCCCTTTAAATCCTTTGTGGCTTCACATATAAAAAGCGCATCCTCAGAACTACGTTGTGGATTCTAACCTAACCTAAACTCCTCCCTCTACGTTAATCTCTCACAATGGATATTTGTGGCACTCCTCAGATTCTACTGCACTGTCAAGGACCCAGCAAGTGGTCTGCTCCTCCATGCACTCAGCTTGCCTTCTCATAGACAAGGAATCATTGGTGTGGATGACATGACGTTTTTTTCCCTACTAGGAAATTACCTTCAGAAAATATCTGTCTCTGTGTCCCAAGTAGATTACACTTTTAAGTTTAGTATTCCCACAGCATGATGCCCCTCAAAGGAGGAATGGATACAGAAAATGTGGTATATTTACACAATGGAATACTACTCAGCAATTAGAAACAATGAATTCACAAAATGTTTAGGCAAATGGTTTGATCTGGAAAATATCATCCTAAAGTGAGGTAACCCAATCACAAAAGAATACACATGGAATGCAATCTCTGATAAGTGGATATTAATTAGCCCAGAAGCCCTGAATACCCAAGGCACAAATTGCATAACAAATGACTCCCATGAAGACGTATGGAGAGGGTCTTGATCCTGGAAAGGATTTATATAGCATGGGAAGGGAATATAAGGACAGAGAAAAAGGAGGGAGGTGATTGGACAAGGGATGGAGAGAAGAAGGTTTATGGGACATATGGGGAGGGGGGATCCGGGAAAGGGGAAATCATTTGGAATGTAAACAAAGAATATAGAAAATAAAAATATTTAAAAAAGAATTCTTTAAAAATACAAATTTGTGTCTCAAATTGAAATATAAATGATGTCTTTTTCAGCAGCCTTTGCTGTTCCTCACATAGATGACATCTAATGAATCAAGCGAGCATTCATAGATACAAAGGAATAGTGCTGAGATGCAAAGTTACATACTTCATTGTCTTGGCTATTCATAAATAAATAATTACAAATACTACTGTTTTGGGCAACCTGGTTGGGTCCATTTTCCTTGAGGTTTGTGTTACAACATAGATTTTTCCTTTTCCCATTTCACTCAAAACAAGCAAACAGAAAAGTAAACCCCTGGCTTTACCTCAATCTGCATGACTCTGAAAAACAAATTCACATTACATTGGCAATTACTTATAACAACGTCACACTTTCTCCTTCTTGACAACAGCCATATCTTTAATGAGTGCACATAGAAAGCAAAGACCATGTTAAAAGAATGTATTTCTTGACTTCAGAACTCTGCCTCCCACCAGTCAGTTACGAGAGACTGGCCTCCATCTTGGTTCTCAGATGCCAGAGAGATCAGGCAGACTGAGGTACGCAAATACAATCCGAGACCAACATCGAGGGGGGTGTAAGCCTGACGGGTGTTGGCCTGCACCCAGGCCCTGGGCTGGTCGGGGGCCACCGGTGTGCAAACCTGGCCAGGAGGTTGTTTGCCCAGGCTGGCGCCCTCATGTGTGGGCGCCGCCACCATTTTGCCTACGGGAAGCCAGAGAGCCCTAGCAGGCAAAACTGGCTAACAGGCTAGCCCAAGGCTAACATAGCTGGGGTCTAAGACGGTCAGGCCCTGGACTGCTCCCAGGCACTGGGCTGCTCGGTGGCCCATCTCTGTGCCAACCCGGCCAGGAGGTTGTTAGTCCAGCAGACTCTCCCAGCACTCTCAGGGAGCACATGCACTCCACCATCCTGGCCACTTGACAAACCCAATTAACACTCACAGCTGAGGGGAACTTTGCTCCGACATTGGCCTGCCAGGCTTTTGCCTAGACTCCAGGCCTGAGCAGCGAGGCTAGCCTTGTGTGCACCAACGTGGTTGGGAGTTCCTCTGGACAGCAGAGTGATCAGCAAGCAGAAAAGGTCCCTGCAGCATACACACTCAGGACTCCCTGAAGGAGCAAACGGGCACCATCTGGTTCACAGACACAGTCTGGGGCAAAGCACACTAGGGCTGCAAGGGCACCCAAGAGGAGGACAGCACATCAACAATCTGCAACAGGGGAAACCCTGCCATCCAGTGTTGCAGAAATAGCCCTAGAGCATCTCAGGAGGCTGAAACACCAGCCAGATACAAGACCAACTAGCTCCAGAGAACAAGATGGCAAAGGGCAAACTCAGGAATACTACTAGCAGAAATCTAGGCAATATGGCAGCATCTGAACCAAACTCTCCAACATCAGCAAGTCCTGGTAATGCCAACACACCAGAGAAACAAGATTTGGATTTAAAATCACTGGTCATGATGCTGCTAGAAGAACACAAAAAGGACAAAAATGAGTCTCTTAAAGAAATACAGCGGAACATGAATAAGCTAGAAATCCGTAAAATGGAAACACAAAAAACACTTAAAGAAATGCAGGAGAATAAGGCCAAAGAGATAGAAGACAATAAAGAAGAAAGGCAAAAACAAAACAAAAAAAACAAAAAAAAAAAAACAAATAAAAAAAAACTTAAAGAAATGCAGGAGAACTTGGGTCAACAGGCAGAAGTCATGAAAGAGGAAACACAAAAATCTCTTAAAGAATTGCAGGAAAACACAAACAAAAAAAAAAAATGATGGAACTGAGCAAAACCATCCTGGATCTAAAAACAAAAGTAGAAACAACTAAGAAATCACAAAGGGAGACAACTTTGGAGTTAGAAAACCTTGAGAAGAAATCAGGGGCCATAGATACAAATATAAACAACAGAACACAAGAGATGGAAGAAAGAATCTCAGATGCTGAAGATACCATAGAAACCATTGACTCAACTGTCAAAGAAAATGCAAAATGAAAAAAGCTTGTATCCCAGAACATCCAGGAAATCCAGGACACAATGAGAAGACCAAACCTAAGGATTATAGGTATAGATGAGAGTGAAGATTTACAACAGAAAGGGCCAGCAAATATCTTCAACAAAATTATGGAAGAAAACTTTCCCAACTTAAAGAGAGAGATGCCTATGAATATACAAGAAGACTACAGAACTCCAAAAAGACTGGATCTGAGCAGAAATACCTTCCGTCATATAATAATTAAAACCCCAAATGCACTAAACAAAGAAAGAATATTGACAGCAGTAAGAGAAAAAGGCCAAGTAACATGTAAAGGAAGACCTATCAGAATCACACCAGACTTCTCACCAGAGACCATGAAGGCTAGGAGATCCTGGGCAGATCTCATGTAGACTCTAAGAGAACACAAATGTCAGCCAAGACAACTATAACCAGCAAAACTCTCATTCACCATAGATGGAGAAACCAAGATATTCCATGACAAAACCAAATTTGCACAATATCTTTCCACAAACCCAGCTCTGCAAAGAATAATAGGAGGAAAACTCCAGTACAAGGAGGGAAACTACACCCTGGAAAAAGCAAGATAGTTACCTTCCTTCATCAAACCAAAAAGAAGATAACCACTCAAATATAAAAAGAACATTAAAAATGACAGGAAGTAAGAATCACTATTCCTTAATATCTCTTAACATCAATGGTCTCAATTCCACAATAAAAAGACATAGACTAACAGACTGGATAAGGAAACAGGACCCTACAATTTGCTGCATACAGGAGACACACCTCAGTGTCAAAGATAAAAACTACCTCAGAGTAAAAGGCTGAAAGACAATCTTACAAGCCAATGCTCACAGGAAAAGATCAGGAGTAGCCATTATAATATCAGATAAAAATGACTTTCAACCTAAAGTCATCAAAAGAGACATAGAAGGACACTTCTTGCTGGTCAAAGGAAAAATCCACCAAGAAGAACTTTCAATTCTGAACATCTATGCACCAAATGCAAGGGCACCCTCATTCATAAAAGAAACTTTACTGAATCTCAAAGCACACATTGCACCTAACACAATAATTGTGGGGGACATCAACACTCCACTCTCCTCAATGGACCGATCGGAAAAACAGAAACTAAACATAGTAAAACTAATTGAAGCTTTGGACCAATTGGATTTGACTGATATTTATAGAACATTTCACCCTAAAACAAAAGAATATACCTTTTTCTCAGCACCTCATAGTACCTTCTCCAAAATCGACCATATAATTGGACACAAGGCAGACCTCAACAAGTATAAGATGATCGAACTAATCCCATGCCTCCTATCAGATCACTATGGTGTAAGAGTGGTTTTCAGGGCTGGAGAGATGGCTCAGCTGGTAAGAGCACCGACTGCTCTTCCAAAGGTCATGAGTTCAAATCCCAGCATCCACATGGTGGCTCACAACCATCCGTAAAGAGATCTGACACCCTCTTCTGGCATCTGAAGACAGCTACAGTGTACTTACATATAATAAATAAATAAATATTAAAAAAAAAAAAGAGTGGTTTTCAATAGCAACAAAAACAACAGAAAGCCCACATACACATGGAGGCTGAATAATACTCTACTCAATGACACCTTGGCCAAAGAAGAAATAAAGAAAGAAATCAGAGACTTTTTAGAGTTTAATGAAAATGAAGCCACAACATACCCAAATCTTTGGGACAAAATGAAAGCAGTGCTAAGAGGAGAACTCATAGCCCTGAGTGCCTCCAAAAAGAAAATGGAGAGTACATACATTAGCAGCTTAAGGACACACCGGAAAGCACTGGAACAAAAAGAAGCCAATTCACCCAGGAGGAGTAGAAGACAGGAAATCATCAAACTCAGGGCTGAAATCAGTCAAGTGGAAACAAAGACAACCATACAAAGAATCAATGAATCCAGAAGCTGGTTTTCTGAGAAAATCAACAAGATAGACAGACCCTTAGCCAGACTGACCAAAGGGCAGAGAGAAAGCATCCAAATTAACAAAATTAGAAATGAAAGTGGGGATATAACAACAGAAACTGAGGAAATTAAAAAAATCATCAGATCCTACTACAAAAGCCTATACTCAACACAACTGGAGAATCTGGAGGAAATGGACAATTTCCAGATACCAAAATTAAATCAGGACCAAATAGATTATCTAAACAGTCCCATAACCCCTAAAGAAATAGAAGGGGTCATAGAAAGCCTTCCAACCAAAAAAAAAAAAAAAAAGCTCAGGACCAGATGGCTTCAGTGCAGAATTCTATCAGACCTTCAAAGAAGACTTAACAGCAATACTCTTCAAATTATTCCACAAAATAGAAACAGAAGGAACACTACCCAATTCCTTCTATGAAGCCACAATTATGCTGATACCAAAACCACACAAAAATCCAACAAAGAAAGAGAACTTCAGACCAATTTCCCTTATGAACATTGATGCAAAAATATTCAATAAAATTCTTGCCAACCGAATCCAAGAACACATCAAAACTATCATCCACCATGATCAAGTTCAATATACGGAAATCCATCAATGTAATCCACTACATAAACAAACTCAAAGAAAAAAACCACATGGTCATTTCATTGGATGTTGAAAAGGCATTTGACAAAATTCAGCATCCTTTCATGCTTAAAGTCTTGGAAAGAACAGGAATTCAAGGCCCATACCTAAACATAGTAAAAGCAATATACAGCAAACCGGTAGCCAGCATCAAACTAAATGGAGAGAAACTTGAAGCAATCCCACTAAAATCATGGACTAGACAGGGCTGCCCACATTTTCCTTATCTTTTCAATATTGTACTTGAGGTACTAGCTAGGGCAATTCAACAACACAAGGAGGTCCAAGGGATACAAATTGGAAAGGAAGAAGTCAAACTATCATTATTTGCAGATGACATGATAGTCTACCTAAGTGACCCAAAAACTCCACTAGAGAACTCCTACAGCTGATAAACAACTTCAGCAAAGTGGCAGGTTATAAAATCAACTCAAGCAAATCAGTAGCCTTCCTATACTCAAAGGAAAAGCAGGCTGAGAAATAAATTAGGGAAATGACACCCTTCACAATAGCCACAAACAGTATAAAATACCTTGGGGTGACTCTTACCAAACATGTGAAAGATCTATATGACAAGAACTTCAAGACTCTGAAGAAGGAAATAGAGGAAGACCTCAAGAAATGGAAAAACCTCCCATGCTCATGGATCAGCAGGATTAATATAGTTAAAATGGCCATTTTGCCAAAAGCAATATACAGATTCAACGCAATACCAATCAAAATCCCAACTCAATTCTTCATAGAGTTAGAAAGAGCAATTCTCAAATTCATCTGGAATAACAAAAAACCCAGGATAGCTAAAACTATTCTCAACAACAAGAGAAATTCTGGGGGAATCAGTATCCCTGACCTCAAGCAATACTACAGAGCAATAGTGTTAAAAACTGCATGGTATTGGTACAGTGACAGGCAGGCAGATCAATCGAACAGGATTGAAGATCCAGAAATGAACCCACACACCTATGGCCACTTGATCCTCGACAAAGGTGCTGAAAACATCCAATGGAAAAAAGATAGCCTTTTCAACAAATGGTGCTGGTTCAACTGGAGGTCAGCATGCAGAAGAATGAGAATTGATCCATCCTTGTCTCCTCGTACTAAGCTCAACTCCAAATGGATCAAGGACCTCCATATAAAGCCAGACACTCTGAAGCTAATAGAAAACAAACTGGGGACGACCCTTGAGGACATAGGTACAGGGGGAAAGTTCCTGAACAGAACACCAATAGCTTATGCTCTAAGAGCAAGAATTGACAAATGGGACCTCATAAAATTACAAAGTTTCTGTAAAGCAAAGGACACCATCAAAAGAACAAATCGGCAACCAACAAATTGGGAAAAGATCTTCACCAACCCGGCATCAGATAGAGGGCTAATATCCAATATATACAAAGAACTCAAGAAATTAGACCCCAGAAAACCAAATAACCCTATTAAAAAATGGGGTACAGAGTTAAACAAGGAATTCTCACCTGAAGAACTTCGGATGGCAGAGAAACATCTTTAAAAAATGCTCAACTTCACTAGTCATCAGGGAAATGCAAATCAAAACAACCCTGAGATTTCACCTTATACCAGTCAGAAGGGCTAAGATTCTTAACTCAGGAGACAGCAGGTGATGGCAAGGATGTGGAGAAAGAGGAACACTCCTCCACTGCTGGTGGGGTTGCAAATTGGTACAACCACTCTGGAAATCAGTCTGGCAGTCCCTCAGGAAACTGGGCATGTCCCTTCCGAAAGATCCTGCTATACCACTCCTGGGCATATACCCAGATGATTCCCCAGCATGTAATAAGGATACATGTTCCACTATGTTCATAGCAGCCCTATTTATAATAGCCAGAAGCTGGAAAGAACACAGGTATCCCTCAACAGAAGAATGGATGCAAAAAATGTGGTATATCTACACAATGGAGTACTATTCAGCCATTAGAAACAATGAATTCATGAAATTCTTAGGCAAATGGATGGAGCTGGAGAACATCATACTAAGTGAGGTAACCCAGTCTCAAAAGATAAATCATGGTATGCACTCACTAATAAGTGGATATTAGCTTGGAAAACTGGAATATGCAAAGCATAATCCACACTTCAAATGAAGTACAAGAAGAACGGAGGAGTGTCCCCTAGTTCTGGAAAGACCCAGTGTAGCAGTATAAGACAAAACCAGAACAGGGAAGTGGGAAGGAATGGGTGGGAGAACAGAGAGAGGGAAGGGGGCTTATGTGACTTTCGGGGAGTGGGGAACCAGAAAAGGGGAAATCATTTGAAATATAAATAAAAAAATATGGAATAACATTAAATAAATAAATAAATAAATAAATAAATAAATAAATAAATAAATAATCTGTATTTGAGTTATCTCAATAAATAGTTAATACTACATTTTTCTTCTAATTATAACAAACATTTTTCTACAATGTAAATATTATCTCCCAAAGCTTTGTCACATTATGCATTAGTATTTCCTAACTTAATTGGATATTATTTCCACATATGTGATAATTTTAAGGACAAAACCATACTGGTCTTTATATCTTGTGAAAAATGAAAGGTTTTTGTTTGGTTTATTTTATTTTATTTTATTTATTTATTTATTTATTTATTTATTTATTTATTTATTTATTTTTGGTTTTCGTTTTGGTTTATTTTTTATTTTGTTTTAAATCATTGAACCCATATATTTCTTCATCCTTCAGGAATCCCAGGATTTTTTTCTACCTAAATAAATAAATAGAATGAGCTGGAAAGATAGACTCAGTGGTTCAGAGCACATGCTGCTCCTGAAGAGCATCTGGGTTCAGTTTCCAGCACATTTCAGGGTCCCCTCTTCTGCCTCCACAGATACAACATACATGGTATACTTGGATATGCAGAGCCCAATCATTGACCTTTTCTTTAAAAAGGAAAAAAAGAGAGAGTGATGATATATTTATAAGCAAACGCTGAGTTAATTATATCAGGGTCATCTTTTTTCTCAGGACAGATATAGCCATAAGATCAAAAACTCAAGAGATGCTGGCGAGGATGTGGAGCAAGGGGAACACCCCTCCATGGCTGAATGAAAACTTGTACAACCAATTCAGAAATCAATTTTGCAGTTTCTCAGAAAGCTGGGGATAGTTCTACCTCAATACCCAGCTATTCTACTCCTGGGCATATACCCAAATGATGTTCCACTTGCTCAACTATGTTCATAGCAGCTATTTTCACCATAACTATAAACTTGAAAATGGAAACAAAGTCTCTCAACTGAAGAGTAGATAAAGAAAATGTCATAGAGCTACATAATGGAATACTATACAGCTATTAAAAATAAAGACATCATGAATTTTGCAGGCAAAAGATGGATCCTATGAATATCATCCTAAATAAGATAACCCAGTCTCCAAAATATATGTACAGTATGTTCTCACTTGTAAGTGGATATTAGCCATAAAAATACAAGATACCCATGATAGACTCCACAGACTCAAAGAAGCTAAACAAGAAGGAAGGAAAAAACAAGGATGCATGAATCTCATTTAGAAGTGGGAGTAAAATAGTTATGAGGCAGATGGAGGGAGGGAAGTAGGTGGGAGGGGAGATGGCAGTAGCTTCCAGATCAGGTATAGGGAGGGATAGGTAACCATGAAAATGAATACAACTCTGCAACTGACTAGGTGGGGAGTTAAGGGGCATCTCCAGGACAAGACAGAGACCTGGGATAATGGAGGCCTCCAAGAATCAATGAGGGTGGCCTTTGATGAGACTCACAGCATTCGGGATATAGAACCTGAAGAGGCCACCTCCTTTAGTCATGCAGGAACCCCAGGGAGCAATGGGGTCACCAACACACTCACAAAACCTTTGGCCCAAAATGTATCCTTCTACAAAAAAAGTACAACCTGGACATGGAGCAGAGACTGAGGGAATGGCCAACCAATAATCTGCCCAACTTGAGACCCATCCCATGGGCAAGCACAATATCTGACACTATTACACTTGCGGACAGGAGTCTAGCATGGCTATCCCATGCTCCACCCAATGGCTAACACCCACAGCCAAACAGTGGATGGAGCTTGGGAACTCTTTTTTTTTTTAATTTGGTATATTTTTATTTACATTTCAAATGATTTCCCCTTTTCTGGCTTCCTACTCCCCGAAAGTCCCATACACCCTCTTCCCTCCCCCTGTTCCCCCATCCACCCCTTCCCACTTCCCTGTTCTGGTATTGCCCTATACTGCTACACTGAGTCTTTCCATAACCAGGGGCCACTCCTCTTATATAGAAACATAGAGATTGTGGGCCCTGGAGGAGACAGGAACTCTACAGGAAGACCAACAGAGTCAACTAAACTGAAGCCACCAACCAAAGTGCATACACTGGCTGGACCTAGGCCTCTCCACATATATAAAGCAGATATGCAGCTTGGTCTTCATGTGGGTCCTGAACAACTGGAGGTGGGGTTACTCTCCTAAAAGCTGTTGCCTGAATGTGGAATATGTTCTCCTAGCTGAGCTGCCTTGCTTAACCTTAGTGGGAGATGTGCCTAGCCTTGAAGTAACTTGATGTGCTAGGGATACCCGTGGAAACACCTACCTGCTCAAAGGAAGAGGGTCCGATGGGGGAAAGAATTGTGTGCGGGGTGACAGGGAGAATGGCAGTGAGCAAGATATAAAATGAATAAGTAACAAAGAAAATGAATATAGCCATATAACATTTCCCTAATTGCACCTTAAAATATTGACCAATTTAGATAATGTTTAAGGGAGACAGGTACAGCCACAGTCCCTCACATCAAGTTGGAAGAAAATTGAATCTTTCATCATGTTCCAAATGGCATCTTCATTTGTTAAGCGGAAACCTACGTGTAAGACACAAGCACATATTCTCTGAAGAATTTCAACCTTCTCCGTGTTCAGCACAAAGAGATGAGGTGTTCACTTTTGAAATGTCCTTGAATGTTGCCCAACTCTCTGGTATTTTGACATCATACTCGTTTAGCATATTTCGTTGATAAAGACAAACAGTATTGGTGTTTCCTCACCCTATCGCCCCCAGCTTTTAAAGGCAATTTCTATTTACAGGAAGGATTTACTCCACATGGTAGAAGTCTGCTTCTTATAATCCTTAGAGCCTGTGCCATGGCATGATGTCCATTTGCAAATTGCCTGCATGCGCTCTCTTTCTGCTTAGTCTAGAGAACTGTCCTGTAGGAGAACCAAAAGCACACAGGGCTTTCATCATCTCAATGGCCAGGCAGCAGTGTGGACAGCGGGCAGAGTGGGAATCTGTGTGTGCTCTCACAGGGAAGGAGGTCAGTAGGAATTGTTCTTGGCTACAGTGAGAGCTGCTGTGTACTTATCTGTGATTGAAAGATGTGTAAATCATAGACTAGACAATGTGCTCACATACACCATAGTCAGTCATCTTGTAAAAATGAGTGATACTTTAGCTTTGGGGGGACATCATTCTCCTATAGAGCTGTGACCACAAGAGCAAAAAGACCAACTGCAAACAGCTATGACACTTGCTTTAAACCCTTGAGAAAATGATCTCATTGCTGGTCTGACCATTCCCTTCCAAGATGTTTCTCTTTATTATTTTCTCAAGTTTCTCCTTTAAAATGAGAATTCTAGTTATAAAGAAACAGTCTTCTTTCTCTGGTGAATGAGGTTATCTTTCAAAATGTCTGAGTGGGAACCATAATTACATGGTTATAGGATATTGAAGTCTACTCCAACGTTTTCTGAGATCTCTCATACAGTCCTTGTGCCTAGATGTTCAATTTTAAGCAATATCATTTCTTTATACCAAAGTGTGTCCCCGCACAGATAAAAGTACTGAATGAATGTAAAGATTTAAGGAAGAGTCTGGAATAAGGTAACTGCTATTGGCATGTCCTCCATTGTTACTCATAGAAAACTTAACAGCTTACTGGAGAGGATCTACTTCTGCCATGATCTTTATCAAGAAATGATAATTATAATGGTAAAATTATATTGAAGACACCCAAATCATCATAGAGAAAAGATTCAGTTATAGGCCACAAGCCAAGAGAAGCATACTTCACAAGAGAATTAAACGGAAGTCAGTCCTTTCAAATCTTCTGTGGCCGTAATAAACCTTGATGTTTATTGTCAATACCAGTTTTCCACTCCTGCAGCCTTGCAAGCACAGTAGAAGAAAGGCTACACTGAATAGTCCTAGCTTCACTGAGTATCTCAAAAGAGAATCGGGGCTGCCTTTACAGATGGGGATGCCCATAGCAAAGCAGCAACTCAGATTCCTCAGTGCATAAAGATGTCAAATTGAGTCACTGTTGCTAGGCTCTATATTGTGGTGGATATCAAAGCTGAATATTCCCATCTTCTGTCCTGGGCAGTAACTCACTTCATTGATTCATTTGTTCATTCATTCCTTTAGTCTATTACTCAACCAAGAAAACAGTTATGCCGTTAGAAACAATGAATTCATGAAATTCTTAGACAAATGGATGGAGCTGGAGAACATCATACTAAGTGAGGTAACCCAGTCTCAAAAGATCAATCATGGTATTCACTCACTAATAAGTGATATTAGCCTGGAAAATTGGAATACCCAAAACATAATCCACACATCAAATGATGTCAAAGAAGATCGGAGGAGTGGCCCCTGGTTCTGGAAAGGCACAGTGCAGCAGTGTAGGGCAATACCAGAACAGGGAAGTGGGAAAGGGTAGATAGGGGAACAGGGGGAGGGAAGAGGGCTTATGGGACTTTCGGGAGTGGGGAGCCAGGAAAGGGGAAATCATTTGAAATGTAAATAAAAAATATATCGAATAAAAAAAAGAAAGTTAAGCAAAGACAAATATGAGGTTTCTTCTTTCCATAAGAGGTTAGTTACAGGTACAATTTCTCTCACTGAGATTAACAAAAATGGTTTAAAAATATTTGTTTTAATTCAAGAAAATTAAAATTTAATAAAATTCTAACTTGATTTTCTAATCAAGTCAGACTAAACTGCTTTAACTGAAAAAAACATTGACTAATTTAGGGAAAAACTTATTAAAAATTATTTAACCTCTTATAGACTATCTGTGCTGCCTAAGACCAGGAATCCAATTTTGAAATAATAATTACCAGTAATAAAGCAGTCTCCAATTTTAACCTTCAAACACTTGAAAAAAATGGATATATTTGAAATAAGTAGACACTGCTGAAAAGAGAACTCATACACTGTAAAATAGAGAATAAAGAATCACATAGAGAAGTAAACTGATTGAGTTAATAATAGTAAAATGATTGGGAGATACAGTGACCAGAGGATGGGTCATAAATAACAAAACAAATACTTTAAAAGATATAATTAGCTCTCAAAACTAAAGAGCAGCATCTCTCTATAAATCAAAGTACATTTTTCAGAACAACCTATAGATTCAATAGAAACATTATATGTATGAGTGTATTGTGCATGTATATGTAATATGAGTGTATAGTGTACGTAAAGGGGTATGTGTGTGTACATTTTATCCAAAAGGTCTATATCCTCTATCTCATAATTTTTTAATCTACCAATATTCAAGGAAGGATGCTATACCCACAAGAAGCTGTATATACTTGGCACATCATCTACTCTGACCTAGCAAAATGCAATTTTTATCATTTTTTCAAACACCACTGTTTTCATTAGTAACATCATGCTGAACTCATAACATCTTGAGTTCCAGTTACTCTTCTGTCATTTATGAGTTCTGGGGCTTTATATGATTTCTCATCATTCCTGGGCCTAAGTTTCTTTTTCAAGATCAGTAAAGCAAACAATACTACAATTGTGTATATGGCATATATATTGAACTTCTTCATGCTGTACCGCCAAGTCTACAGCTCCATAGGACAAAGGACTCTGTGTAGACTGTTGGGTCAGAGTCACAGTTCTAGCCCTATGTGGTGATGTACAAGTTAGTTCGCTCTTCTCTGCCTTAGTTTTCTCCTGGATGAAATGAAGACTATTATAGCATCAAATTTTAAAAGTTATTTTAAATATAGATGAGAGTATAAATAAAATATTTGTAAAATAGCATCAACAAATATGTAGAGGATAAACTTAAGGAACAATATATTTATAATAGCACCATGAAACATAAAACACAGTAATAAATCTAATTTTAAAAGTAATACATTTACACAAGCATTATAAAATATTTAAGAGAAATTAAATTATACCCAGATGGAAGCATACACCATGTTCTTTTTTCATGAGACTCACGAACAATTGTCTACAAATTGATTTAAAATTTTAGTGTATGCTTCCCCCCAAAAATCTGAAAATGTAAAAATTTAAAAAGGCAGTTCCTAAATTATGAATTATGAATTAACTAAAACATTCTTACAAAATAAAAACAAATGTGGAGAATTTATGAGTTTTCCAGTGAAGTTATAGTAATTAAAACCATGTAGTATTGATATAAAGATGAAAATGATCCAGAAGAGAAAGTTACAAATTAAGTTAATGTATACAATCACAAATGCTAAGATCTATAAAGCCAATAATGTCACAAGTATGTAAAGACTGGACTCAAGCACACTGCTCATGGTAATACACAGTAGATATTGTTGAAAATAGTTCTAAAAGCTGTATAGCAATTGAGCATAGTAGAATGTTTTTGGTTTTTATTTTAATTTTTTGTTTTAAATAATAGTAATTTCATATCCAGTCATCTCTATTGTGGTTGCTCAAGCTATACCTGTAATTTATTCTCTTATCATTGATGCTATACGAATCTATCAAGAAATAGTTACTGGACGATAAGCCTACGTAACATAAGATATTCTAGAGAATTCAAAGAAATATAGTCTTCATCTCTTCCTGGAAAATTGTAAATTTAATGGAAAAACACTCCACTTGATAAAAAATGTATTACTCCACTTGATAAAAAAATGTATTATCAACGCATTGAGTTAAACAGCTATTTTAACTTAACACGTGGGATTGAGACCTGGAAGAAGGCAGTGTAGCTGGGATCTGGGTAATAAATACTTTCTGAAGGATGTGGTTTCATGAGATTATGATGAATGTTAAGGGTTGGTGGTGAACAGCAGCTAATAGGTATATGGTTTGAATGCTTAAAAGTATGCTGTTACTGAGTGAATAATTATTGTATACACATTTTGTATAGCTAAGTACAGTGAAAACCACTACTGATTTTTAGGTTAATTCATGTGATTGGCTCATTTGAAGAAGGTTTTATCATTCATTCCTGTCATAAAATGTGGTTTAACCTAATTTTGAATTGAATTAGTTTATTCTTTCTCTGATCATCTCAATCACTAGATGCTAGCAGGCCCTTACATATTTACACATCAGTGAGCAGTTAAGTTTCTTCTAGAACATCCACATTAAAATCTCACATGTAATTAGCAAGAAATAGTTGCGCGTTGAGCCAACAAGTTATCAATTAATTAGTATAGGCAGGTCTTAAGAGATGCCAGAGGCAAGATAGCCTGACAGTGTAATCTGATCCGGAAGACCTACCCTATGTGAGGAAAGAACAATTTTCTACATGTTGTCCTCTGACCTTCACACATACAAGTGGCATATGCACACACAAATAAAAACATGTAATAAAAGTTTTAAGTCAAGATCATATATCTAGAGTTGAGGCAACAAAATAAGATCATAAATGAATACATAGATACTTTTATTTTGTATCATCGTAATTTAAACCAAATGCTGTAGGAGTTCTAAGAACTGTGGGATTATGGAATGAAAAGAGATGACTGGAAGTGAAGAATTATTTCTGATGTAAAGCAAGTTCCTGAGTCACACAGGAGAAAGAAGGTTCTGACAGCCTGAGACATCTCTAGAACATCAGATAAGTCACAAGAATAAGCAGTGGAATAATTCTACACAGGAAGTAGGAGAGCAAATGTCTGTGGATTTGTTGTATTCAGAGTATACAAGCAACTTGGCATGGGTAATGTCTGGTTTTGTGTGTTAATTTGACACAGCTGGAGTTATCATAGAGAAAGAAGCCTCCTTGAGGAAATGCCTCCATGAGATCCAGCTGTAAGGCATTTTCTTAATTAGTGATCAAGGGAGGAAAGCCCAGCCTGTGGTGGGTGGTGTCCTCCCTGGGCTGATAGTCCTGTGGTCTATAAGAAAGTCAGCTGAGCAAGTCAGGGAAAGCAATGCAGTACACAGCACTCCTCCATGACCTCTGCATCGGGTCCTGCCTCCAAGTTCCTGCCCTGTGTGAGTTCCTGTCCTGACTCCCTTTGGTGATGAAGAGCAATGTGGAAATTTCCTCCCCAACTTGCATCTTGGTCATAATGTTTTGTGCAGGAATACAAACCCTGATTAAGACACCATGACTATATGCTCACCATGAATATATTTGCTTTTTTAGCCATCAATAGATAAAAATCTTAATATTACTATTTTGGGAAGTTGTGAAATTAAATTTTCCATAAAATGCAAATTCTGCATGTTCAGTGGGTTAGCTGCACCATTCCTCTAAACACCATTTCTGGGATGGCTCTAAAATGGAAAGGGCAGCATTCATTTTTTTCTTAGAGCTTTTGTGAAACTTCATAATCTTTACAGTGATTGGGGGTATGTTTTAAATGGAGAGGCATTGCCATACAGATTTTCTAGGACAGAACTGAGAAATTTCTGCCCCTCCACTCTGAGCAAGGTGCATCTCGTCTCTGCCCACCAGTGCTGAAGTCATTAACTGAGCTGATATGGTCAGCAGACTCAGAGCACCATCTGGCCCTATTATAAGATTTCACATCATGCTTCTACCTATTTCCTACCAAGTGAAACAGCAATAACCTTACTCCATGCACCAACGTAACTACTCCAGAACCTTAGAATTAAAATAAGAAGAGACTGCTCATGCCATGTTTGGCATTCAATGGGCTAGAAAGAGAACATTTTTGATGGAGGCTCTGTATGCAACCATACATTGATACTATGCCTTGAAATAAGTCTTACCCTTAGTCAAGGTATCACCAATGCTTATATAGTCAACATGTAACTAAAATTAACCCAAATGAACAGCAACAGACAGGGTTCTAGGAGTAAAGCTCACAATTTGAAGCTCACTGTTGCGTTGGCTTTCAAAGAACCCAGCGTACTACTCACAGCCGCTAATTACAGCATCATAGCTATGCAAGTTCCTAAATGTCATAAGTCTAATTTGTATTCACTTAATTAGTCGTCATATTATAGGATACTTTTTCATTGATGTTTTGGTATAAATAAATCGGGAGTTATTAGAAACTGAAACATACTGCCTCCAGGTAATTTTTGAGATCATTTATATGCCGTGTTTTCTTCCAGGTCAAGCATTTTTTAAATATAATTATTCATAATATGTATAGCAAGAGCTCCATTTATTATGCTCAATAAATAAACCAGGGCATATTCTATTAAACCACGAAGTTTTAAGAAAATAAATTATCCTCAGTTGTTAGTGGAAACAGGGTAAGCATCACACTTCCTGGTTGTTTAGAATAGCCCATTTTATCCAAGGCAGCGTGAGCCTAGTCTAAGACGACTGCTGGGTATGTAGGAGGTGTTTCTCTTTCCCTCTTATTTTCTCTTTTCTTGACTCCTGTTGTCTGATGGATACTGTGTGAGAGAGGACATCTGCTTGCTTGATGTGTCATGGGTAAAGAAAGTACTGCATTTTCAAATAAATGTCAGAAACCCCTTCTCAACAAAAGAAGTGAGCTTTGGAAATGCACACTGATGATACTTGCAACAGATAAACAGATGGAAGCCATACAGAAGCTGTGCACGTGGTGCCTTGGTTTCTGCACATCCAGAAAATGTCCATTAGTCCTCAGTGAGAGATTATCCCAGGAAGAGTTGGTCTCAGTTTCACGTTCTCCCTGCTGTACTGACATTCCAACATCTGAAGACACTTGCTTTTCTTGTGTACCTGGGATCTGCAACTGAAAAACAAAATACGTTTGTAGCTAGCCATTTCTAAAAGGTAAAATGGAAACATTGTGCTCCTTTTGGAGAGACATCCAATCCTCTTTGGTGCAAACCAGGGATTTGGTTCAAAGAATACCTGCTTTGAAATATTCACCATAACTCAGGAATAATAAGATTTCCTTTCCGGAACATGAATGCTAGCCAAACTCAAAAACCAAATTTCAAATGCAGTATATGAAGCCACATTTTTAATAATGCCTGGTGTGGAATTCATGTCCATCTGTATTCCATGATTCCAAAAAGAGTTGGCATCTGATTCTAAAGTAAGCAGAGGTGGATAGAGAAATTGAAGAAGATGAAAAGCTGTTTGAAAATCAACTACTAAGGCTCTCAAAACCCAGTCATCAGCGAAAAAGTTCTTATTTCTCCCCAATACTTACTCAATTTATTCTAAATCATCTGGAACCTTGTGACAATTAAAGTCAGGAATAATTTAGTGGAAAGGGGTACCAGTGCTGTTAAAACTGTCAACGCAACAATATATTCTGCATAAGTCAGGGAACGGTACAGGAGGTACAAAAGGCAAGAAAGTTCTCGGCCCTTCACATCCCACACACAGGGAGGGAAGAGGCTGCATTTCTACTGTTCCTCATCATTGCCTCACGAGAAGCCCAGATTGTAAAATAGGAAGGAAACTTGGCAGAGACGACAATGAAAAGCAACCATGGTTAGAAATTTATTTTGCTGTGTGGTGAATCATACCTAAAATCCCAGCACTAGGAGCGCATACTGAGTCAGGAGGATTGTACTGAGTTCTAGACGTGGCGTCTGGGCTATATAGTGATTTCTATAGAATTCTAGAATGAAACTCTGTCTTAAATTAAAATCACCAAGTGATTGTGGTCCAGAACCTTAATCTCAGCACTTGGGGCAGAAAAATCTCTGAACTCAAGACTAATCCGGTCAACAGGGCACTAGCCAGGTCAAACATGTCTCAAAAGAAAAAAAAAACAAAACAAAATTATTTTTCTACCCAACAACAACAAAAAATATACAAAATATACAAAAATTGCTAAAAAAGAAACCAAAAAGCACATGTTTATTTTAATCAATTTCTTCACTCTTGAGGTTACGTCTAATGTGCATATTCCAGATCTAAACTTTAACTAAAAATTTAGAGAATTACCAATTTGCTGTCATTTTCTAACATCTTCCTTGCTTTGCTTTTACATTAAGTGGAACTTGAGTGTATTGTCAGATTTCTCTAGAGAAACAGTTAATAGGAGAGAGAGGAATTGGGGGAATACAGGGGAGAAAGTGAAAGAGAGAGACTTCATTTATTTATTTTATTTATTTTATGAGAGTAATATATCCAAGATCTGCAAAGCAGGATGGAGCCTCAGAAAGGAATAAGAGTACCTGCTGGAGACTGGAGGGCAGCTACATTTTTCTCTATGAAAGCCTTCCACTGATCGTATAAGGCCTGACTCCATCATAGAGGGTACTCTGTATTCAAACACTGCTGCTGGATATGTGAATCTCATCACAAATTCTTCCACAGAAGCATCCAAATGGATGGTTGACCAACTAAGTGAGAATTCTTCCTTGGCCAAATTAGCACATAAAAATAACCAGCATCTTAGTTCTTCATATGCCCTTGGGATGACATTGCCTACTTTATTGTATTATTTATTTATTTATTTATTTATTTATTTATTTATTTATGTGTTTGTTTGTTGGTTGGTTGGTTTGTTGGTTGGTTTGTTTGTTGGTTTGCCTTGACCTCTTTCTTTCAAGGTACTTAAAGCATGTTATATTCTTGGTCTCAGGGAAGAATCTGCACTTGAAAACTGGAACTGCTCTATACTAGTTATCATTGGAGCTAAAAACACACTCAGCCTTCACCTCGTGTGCATCTCTACCATAGAATCTAGTAATGCAACTTCAGACCTGATTTTCTCAAAGGTTCTTTGGCATTTATTGAGTTTCAGGAGTTACTGTTTTAAAACTAATTTTTCCTTTCATTTTTACAGGTAGTTATCACTTCTTGAACCTCAAATTTTCCTCCTTTAGGAAATCACTTTTCCTTTATTTGTGATAATCTGTGGTAGTTTCTAATCACCTTTACATTTGCATAATAATTATATTTTATTACAATGCATACAAATGCTTTCTTATTTATGATACAGTTAATTACATTAAATATAGTTAATCTCATTTTGAAACATCCACTGTACTTTTTGACATAGCCAGACTCACTCATGTACCAAGGCTGGTATGAGAATTGCTACCACACATGAGAATTCATTGTATCTTATGACACGGTACTTAGAGACTCTACCTCCTCCAGGAACAACTCCCCGGATATATTTTAGGAGTCTTAGAAAGTAAAGGTCATGAACAAACAGGAATTTTAAATGAAAACAGATAACAAGCTTCTCATTTTCCCATGATCCATCTGATTCCCAAGTATAAAAGAACCAGCAAGCTCTCACATTAGTTGCTTTCTCATACTGTGTCAAAATATCCTGAGAAAAATAGCTTAAAAGGCCTAGGAGGCTCCACTGGTAAAATATGCTCCCTGTAAGCATGAGGACCAGAGTTTAATACCCAGAACCCATGCAAAACAACAATTAAAGTAGCAATAGTGTTTTGAGTATGGTAGCATGCTTGGAGGTCCAGAGAGAGGAGGAGACAAGAGAAGTCCTGAGATGCACCGGGCAGTGAGCCTAGCCTGTTTTGTAAATTCCATGTCAATGGGTATTCCATCTCAAAAGAGATAGATGGCATCTGAAGAATGAAACTAAGGTTCTCTGGCCTCGACACACATGTGCACACATGGAGACAAGTAGCTCCCTGCTGGTACAGTGTCCAACTAGACACGTGGTTAAAGTATATTGCTAGCAATTGTTAGTCTTAAGTCCAACCATATCCCCTACATGTTACTTCAACTGCTCAGTCCAGTCTTTACTGTGTCTATGTGTTATCAACTAAATTGTGTTCTCCCCTCATCCAAGTTTATATGCTGAAACCCATGTGATTATATTTAGACATAGAGTTTGTTAAAGTGCCTATGGTTAAATAAAGTCACAAAGATGTTGTGCAAGTCCAGTGTGATTGATGCGAAGACAGTGAAGACAGATGGATGCAACCACTTGCAAACTTAGGATGAAACCTGGGAGAAACAGGTACCAACAGTGCATGAGTCCTAGACACCCAGCCTATAGAACTTCAAGAAAATAATTTTCTTCTCTAAGGCACTCATTCTTTGGTATGTATTATGGATGCTCTGGCTGTCTAATACTCTAGGCATAACCTTTAAAACAATAAAGTCCAAATTTTACACTTACCTCAAAAACTCTCTGTCTCTGTCTCTCTCTCTCTCTGTCTCTCTCTGTCTCTCTGTCTGTCTCTCTGTCTCTCTGTCTCTCTCTGTCTCTCTGTCTGTCTCTCTGTCTCTCTGTCTCTCTCTGTCTCTCTGTCTCTCTGTCTCTCTGTCTCTCTCCCTCTCCCTCTCTCTCTCCCTCTTTTTCTCACCCAGCACACTAAGAACTTGCATCCCTACATATCATTGCCCCTCACTTCCCCCTTTCTCTTTGGACATCTCCAGCTGTCTACAAAAGATAGTCACCCAATCAGAATTTTAGGATCTTCCAGGTAGCATTCTGCAACTTGTGTGTTCATTCTTCTGGGTTACTGTAGCAGACATACTTCAGGGCATAAATAGAAAAGGGAAGGAGACACCTACATGGGGTCACAGTCTTAAAGCCTGTTGGTCTGACTTTATGGAGATGCATGGTGGTGGAGGGAACCTGTGTCAGAGTCTGTTCACGTCAGGATAGAGCAGAGAGCAGAGGGAGCAAAGGTCTGTACCAAACAGTCTACTTTGCCAGCAAGATTTTGCTTCCAAAATACTCTTCAGCCTCCCAAGATAGTGATGCCACCTGGTGAACAAGTATCCAATGCAAGATTGCAGGATACAAGTGTTTCCGACGCAAGACATGATTCAAGAGGAAAAGTCAAGGCGAGACCACAGCTGTCTCTGTTAGCAAGCCCTTGACTCATCCTTCAGTTAACCTGCATCATATTTTACCTCGATTGCCATTGCTTTACAAAAACCCCAAAGCTGAACTGATGCGGTTGCTTCCTTTTCTCTACCCAGCAATTACGCTGCCTGAGGCTACTGAAGAAAATCAGACAAGTTTAACTTGTTATCACCTTGAATTCCTGCTGCCCATCTTTCTTTTCAATTTCCTCTTCCATTTTCCTCAATTTCAAGCATTTCATTTCCAGTTTCAAACTCCACAAATGTTATCACCTTCATCTGTGTTGAACAGTGGCTTTGCCTCTTGCTCCCCGTTGAATCTCTCTCTCTCTCTCTCTCTCTCTCTCTCTCTCTCTCTCTCTCTCTCTCTCTCTGTCTCTTAGTGTTCAAAGTATCTTGATGGGTGGGGGAGGGGCAATTGGGATGCTCAGAGGATAAAGGCACTTGCTCTCAATCCTAACAATCTCAATCCAAGCAGATCCCAGTACCCTCATTTTGGAAGGAGAGACTCAATTCTTAAGAGTTAATCTCTGACTCCATATGTGTGCTCTGACATGGGCGTACACACACACACACACACACACACTGAGAGACAGACAGACAGACAGACAGACAGAGATGTAATAAAATTTGACCTTACCCAATTCCAAATAAGAGTCTTTTACTATTAATGAAAATGATGAACAGGGGGAAAAAACCTGCAACTGTTTCCAGCAATCGTCTAGAAGATAAAAGATAAAGATGGCTATGTCCTTTAATAAATCATTCATCCTTGACCCTCCCATTGTAACTGGGCATCTGTAGTACTATTTCACCAACAAGGGGGCAGCAAACTGCTTCTGGAAAGTTCTCAGGTCTTTCCAGCAGACACAGAGTTTCTGTTGAAACTACTAAGCTAAGCATTATAGTACAAAGTCTGACAAAGCTAGATGACATTGGCTGTATTTAAATCTCTATTATCATCAACTTGACATTTAATAGAATTTATCATAGATGGAAAGCCATAATTTACCTTTGTTTTATTCTCAACCATCTAAAATTAAAACAATTAAATATCAGTTATACACAAAAAGGAGCAGGCTTGATTTGACTCTTCAGCCATAGCTTAAACCCTATATTCAAATTGTTCTCTTACTACCAGTTATGTCTATTCTATAGAAACTAATAGGAACATCTTCTATCTTACCCATCCTTGCCCAACCCTGGTCCCTGGGCCACACCCTTTGGAAGCATGGTGAGCTGAGCTGACTTTAGGAGAGCCTTCCTTAGGCTTCCTTCCCTCCATTATTATTTCTCCTTTCTTCCCAGGGCCTCCACTCCAGCTGCCTCCTCGGCACCAGTGTCCCCAAGCTCCTTTTGCCTTCCGCTGTTCTGCCCCACCAGATAATTTCATAGACATGCATGGCCTCAACCATGAAGGTGATATCTTCCATTTTGAACCTAATTTTATCTGAGTTCTAGACACCATCCATACCTGATTTTTCTGTCTGGTTATGTCAACAGTTCCAAATAGAACTTTTCCCATACTGAAGACAGCAGGTAGGAAAAAAGCTGCTCTGATCATGAAACCACAATGCATTTAATTTTTCTCAGTTATACACATGCACACACACACACACATATACATATATATACACACATACGCACACATATATGTACATACACACATACACACACACATACACACACACATATATATATATATACATGTATATATGTATATATATATATATATATATATATATATATATATACATGGGCTGACAGAATGGCTGAGCAGGTAAGTAAGGTGCTTGCTATACACATTGGAAGACATAAGTTCCAGAACCAGTGTGAAGGCTGAAACAGAGAAGTGACACCACTAAATTGTCCTCTGACACACAACATACACACAATAATGATAATAACAATTCGTATAACATAAAGAAAAATTCACAAATTATCTTACTTTGATTCAATACTCTTTTTCTCTCCTCCCTTCACACACACACACACACACACACACACACACACAGAGAGAGAGAGAGAGAGAGAGAGAGAGAGAGAGAGAGAGAGCATTGCTGAGTCTATCTCACGTACGAATGCACACTTTCTGTACATTTCTTCTGTTTTTCTTAGCTAAACACTAAATGTTACTTCCCAGTTACCTGCACATTTCCTTTTCTGTGACTGCACACTAAGGTAGCTTTTGGCCGTGAGCCTAGGACAATAACAACCTCTTACTTTGGGGGAGGATGACTGCTTTACCATCTTTTGTTCATTTTCTTTCCCTGCTCACACCCTTGGCATGGTGTGTCATAACTCTAAGTTATCTTTCAGATAACCGTTTAGTTCAGTCCTTGAGCAGGGCCATGTGCTTCCTGCCATGACTCTGCAACATAAGCAAACTCATGTTCCTGGGCCTGCCCGCTCACTCCCATCCATTTCAGGCTAGGCCAGACTAACAGAGCTTAGTCACAAACCTGACTGTAGGCCAGGGGCAGCCTGGAGTAGCTTCCCAGTCAAAGTCAACGTTTCACTGGGCTGACAAACCCTTCACCTCTACAGATCTAACCTCAGCTTCCATGTTATCCTCTCCTTCCATAGGTGTAAATGCTCATCTGTTTCTCAAGCCTGTATCACCGCTTGTTGCACTGACACCCACACCCTGCCCCTTGCTTTGCATTCTGTCCTCCCCTCCCCCCCCCCCGTGGAATTTTCTTTTATCTCTTTACCTAAGCAAGTCTTACTTCTTCAAATGTAAGCTCACCCACCCCTTGTTGGTGGGTGCAGTGTCCAGCCTGTGCTCATACCCTTCACTGAGTGTGTGTGTGTGTGTGTGTGTGTGTGTGTGTGTGTGTGTGCAACTGTTATATTTTTATCCAGCTTTGGCAAGGACTAGGGACTAGTGCAAGCCTGTGTCCACTCCAAAATGAAACCCTCTCCTCTTCTCCTTTTCTTCCTTCTCCTCCTCTTCTTCCTCTCCCTACTTTTGAACTCTCAAGTATATAAAAACTCAAATGGGGGCCTCTGAGTCCCCAACATTTCTTCCAGAAAACGACCACTAGTTACTATGTGCAAGCCAGAGTCTAAGGCCCCAAGATAGAAAGGGACCTTGGAGATCAGATTCACAGTAACTGTTGTTCTTGCGAAGGTAGAGCAGCCTCCTTCAAGAGCTACAAATCAGAACAAGAGTCTGCAGGGACTGAAAAGACACTTTACAAAGATGTTGATGCCCCAGACATGCATTACAAAAGTATGTCTCAGTTCTTAGCTCTGGCTTGTCTTTAAGAGACTAAAGAATCAAGTATTAATAAGGTATGAGCATTTACTTTACAGTAAGCTGAGCTGAGCACTGGTAGCACATGCCTTTAGTCCCAGAGCTCAGGAATCAGAGACAGGCAGAGCTCCATGAGTTCAAGGACACTGTGGTCTATATAGAGAATTTCAGGACAGCCAGGGTTGCATAAAGAGACTCTCTCAAAAAAAAAAAATCCAAAAGGAAATCATCTGATTTCCTCCTCTCCACAGCCTGTTCCATCTCTGCTCTCCTGATTGTGAGACAGAGGCAGACAACAGAAAGGAAAGAACAGAGGCAGGCCAATAGTCAGAGATTGGCAGTAACCAGTGAGGTCATATTACTCTTGCTTCCTTGGTGAAAGATGTGATTGCGCAAAGGTTCCACATTTTATAGTAGCAGTTTCTTCTTTAGCAAATACTTTCCCCAGAGGCAGTGGGGACGGGTGGGTACCAGAGGTGCCCCTTATCCCATCCCTCCCTCCTGCTCTCAAATGATATACAGTCTCAGTTTGTAAATCACCATGGTAATAGCAGGAAATAAATAACTTCCACAGTTCAGCGGAGGGGAAAAATTCTGACAATCAAAGTGAATAATTGGGAACTGAGGGCTGCCAGTGCTATTTCCATTCAGATCACTATAAATAAATAAATAAATAAATAAATAAATAAATAAATAAATAAATAAACTTATGGGTACCTGTCCTTACTCTTAGAGAAAACAAGGACGAGCTAACTCATATAGAGGAAATGGACTAATTGATTCAAAGACAGTTTTTAAACTAAGAAAGCTGGCCTCAAGACTAATAGGAGACCTCTGCCATGCATACAGAATGATGCCGTAAACCTTAGATAAAACCAGGATAATTCTTAGAAAAGCAGTTTTAAAGAAAAAAAAAGGTCCTCACAGGTTAGAGTTAAATATAAAACTAGTGTCTAAAGTGGAGGTAAACATGCTAAGAAATGGTTAACAGTGTCTTGTCGGGTCAGGCAGGGCAGGCTTCATGAAGGGAAAGTCTTGAGTTCAGTATTTTAGCTGTAACCTTGATAAAGAAAGCCATCAGGGGCTTTCTCTCAGTACCTCACAAGCCTGTGTTATCCTTGGGGTTTCTGCAGCCAATGAAAGTTTGTGACGATGATGTAATGCTCCTGAGTTGTGCTTCAGCCGAGTATGTGGTCACCGGTCTCATGCCTGAGAGCTAGGTAAGTTCCTGAATCATATTTTTCTTTCCAGCCTGTTCCTGTGCGTAAACTAATTCCAGCAGAGAGATCGTTTGCTTCTGGTCTATTTTACTATCTGTGAACATTTTTTTAAACCGTGGGCTGGGTTATTATGGAATTGTAAAGACAGCTGGTAAACAAAATGATGGGATCTTAGAGTCAATTTTCCTCTGTTATTAGTCTGAAGGCTTTTACTCCTTGACAATTTGTCATTGCTTCGGAGAAAAAGAGCAACAAACACTGGCATTTTATTTGTTAAGGGAGCTTCAGTCATTTAGCAAACAAGTTTTACTAGAGAGAGATTTTCAGGGAGATGGAAGAGATTTCTTTGGAAAGCTTGACACTGAATGTGGCTGATATCATTGAGTGAGTCCCACTGCACTGTAAGCAATGAGGTAAAGTTTCAAATATTTATTATAAAGAGAGAGCACATAGATCTCATCTTTACAAAGTTTATCCTGAGAGAGACTATTTCTTTTCAATTTCCAATGAAGTTAAAAAAACAATTTGAAAATAAGCTAAGTCCTTGGTGAACCTAGAAGATATATAAAATCAAGTGGAAAAAAAGCAAAATATAAGTAAATAATCCATCTCTAATTCATGATCTGTATATGATGAAATAGCTAAGCAACTTTTGAATATTGTTTAGTAATTTTAAAACATGGGTATATAACAAGCACAACCAATGGAGATGCAGTTTTTTGCATTCCATGACACTCTGCAGATGAGACAATGTTAAGCTGTTATTGATATCAGTCAGGCCAGTGTCTGCCCTGGGTACATGGAGACCAGAAAACACTCACCCAGTAATGCAGGACAGGAAAAGCAATGCTTTTGTGGCTTCCTGGCTCTAAGTAAGGAGTATCCATGGGCAAGAGGAAGCTTACCTATGAATCTCCCACTGCACTCATGGACATATCTGGATTATAGTCAGATCTCACCTCAGCTCAGACCCTGTATACACAGACTCAAAGAACTGCATCTATAACCAGAATGTGGGAAAATACCTGCTGTCCTAACATGTCTACACGTTTGGTGGTTTCCAATAAGGAAAAAGTGTGTGAGTTCCTTTTGCATGTGGTTTCACTAAGAACTTAACTTTCCAGGTTGAAGGTTACTCTACTCCACTGAGCTAAACAAGAACACATCACTGTCTGCTTCACGCACGTCCATCCCTTCACTTTGTATTGCCGTGATGCTGGCCATTTCCCTCCCATGCTTTCTAGATGGGTCCAAAGTCGCCCCCCCCCCTTACCCGGAATCAGTCTCTGTCGTTATGCCACAGTTAACACATTTTTTTTCTCAAAATAATAATCTCAATGCCAAATAGTTTTTATTCTCAAATAAATCCTGTGTAAATTAAAAATACTAGTCAGCATAATGTAAATATGACTCATTTTCCTTTTATGACCACAATTTTCCCTGTCATTGCTTTAATGGAATGATCGGTCCTTGTAGAACCTTAAAAGACACAACTCTGCATTTCAGTAACATCCCGTGCTTTCCTTTCTGCTTCATAAGTTCTGAATGGAGCATCATGCTTACAAGAAGGGCCACGATGCCCTTGGATGGAAGATGAGGGCACGGCACAATACCTTAGTGTGCCTGAGAGGGAAATTGAGTGGAGAAGGTGGGGACCCCTAACAACACCCCATATTGTGAGATGACCTGCTTTGGGGATGCAGGCATTCCTGGTCCTAGGAGCCTTGGTCTCATTTGTACCTTTATCACAGAGCTGTAGTGTCCATCTGTGGCTCATTAGACTTGGGCTCCGATGCCCACCGTGCCCAGCAGGAAACAAACATGGATGAGCCTGGAGTAAGCACAACTCATTACTCTCTTAAGTTGGTCTTCAGAGATGCCTGAGAGGAGTATGCGTGTGGCTTTGCTTGATCTAAGAAACCACACTTTGATCTTCACTCTCAGACTAAACTGTGCAGGAACATTGAGGAATTCAGGTAAACAGCACTCTTGAAGGAGGAGAGTACTTTACTGGCAATCTGAAAGTCTACCCCGATGCTGACCAGGACCAGCTACAAAACTCTGTGACTCATCCTGAGGACAGAGTGGGCCCCAGAGTATGCAGTCCGGAGCAGGTCTCTTGTTCTTAACCTGTGGGTCACAAACCCCTCACAGGGATTACATATCAAATATCTTCATGTCACATATTTACATTATGATCTATAGCAGTAGCAAAATCATAGTTATAATGTAGCAACCAAAATAACTTTATGGTTGGGGTCACTGCATCATGAGGAGCTATATTAAAGTGTCACTGTATTAGTAAGGTTGAAAAAACCACTGACTTAGAAGTTGGAAGCCCAAGTCAGTGTTTCTTGGAAACAGAAGGTTGTATATCTCTGAAAGACTTGCTAGAGACATGTAGGTGGTCAAAATTGACGAGTACATGACCTGAGCTAGTAACAATCTATTGTAGTGCCCTTCTATATTTCATAAAACAAGTGTTCAATAAAGGTTGACCTGTCTTGGTCTAAAGACCATTTAACCGATTCTAATCTTTTTAAAAATACATTAATATTTCACCTTTCTGTTGACCAAAAAAAAGCATTTTCTTCATTATGTCACAATACTGTCCAATAGACATGGCTTGGGATCAGTTCATTCTTTAGTTCTATGAGGCAAAGGTAGTCACATTGGCAACAACCCTAGAAGAAAAGAACAGTCGGCAAGAGAGAAAAGGAGTTGGCTATGTCTCTCGCTGTGAGTACTGGGGGTCCCGAGTACTCCACATATATATAGAAATGTAGGGAATGATAATTCCACAGTGACAGTCACATGCCATGTCAAGCACAAAAGCGAGGTTGGTTCAAAAGGTGCCAAGCACAAAAAGATACTTAGTCTGGCAAACGCTGCTAATGATCTCTTGTCCTCGTATAGTTATCAACACCACTCTGTTCACTGTCCTGACTTCATGTGACCTTCTCAAATGGGTAGCCACGACAAACAAGGTTATAAATCCGAGTTAACCTGGTCTGGTGGCATATGCCTGTAATTGCAGTAGGTTTGCAAGTTCAAGGCTGGAGTGCTCTACTCTGAAAACTGAATTTCCAAAGGAGATGAGGGTTGGGGGTGTAGCTCGGAGGCAGAGTGATACCTAGCACGCGTGAGGCTCTGGGTTCCAGCCTCAGTACTGACAGATAACGAGCTGGAAAGGAAAACCATCAACTCAGGTACGCAGATTATGTGGCTGCATCCTTAGCAGTAAACGTGCCAGTGGAAGAGAAAGCATGTCCACTGTCCCCATGCTTTTAGGAGCAGTACCATCACCTCCCACACAGGAGCATGTTGGCTTTTCCCCTTCTCCAGGTGACTCTGGGTATCAGCAAATGGAGGACTCTGCTTTTGCAAAACCCACAGGCATGTACCCATAGACAAGGGGACACTGGGCTGAGACTCGGGCCACTTGAGTGTGATGAGAAGAGAGACACTAGGAAACTGGTGACCGTCCATCTACCAGCAGCAAGTTGCTGTCCTATAGAGTGGGGTAGAGACTGCATCAAAGCCTGGCTCTGTCATCTGCATCGGGTTCCTTCAGCCTTCCTTTTACTCTGTAAATTTCCTCATAGGTTTTCAATAAGAAAGTAACCAGAGTTCAGTTTCTGCTGCTCTAACCAAAGAACCCGCACTGATTCAATTGTCAATAGCCGGTATTTCTTTCTGGAGGGAAAGTACGAAGGGACAGAAAGGTGGCTTGCTGCTCAGTACTTTGTACCTAACCCATTGATTTTTGTGATAGAACTGGTGATCTCTCTCCGCGTACTTCCCAATCACCCTCTACAAATATACACGTGGAAATGGGTTTGCTTTCGAAAGATAATTAGAGCTACAGAATCCGGAGGTCCTGCGTCTGCCAGTGGCCATCCAGCAGCCCGTGATCTCTGCCTCCTTCCCTCTTAAGATTGTTCCCATCTTGCACCAGGGGCTGCAAAGTAAACTGCTTAGTTTGAGTTTAAAACCTCACAAAGCGAGCCATCTTTTACAGGTACACCTTCCCTCGGAGGTTACCTGCCCGTGGACCGAGCTTGTGAGGGTGACCAGAAGTCAGCTTTGACAATTGCAGGGTTCTCCTTTAAACCAGCAGAAGCTTGCCTTAATGGCTCTGCAGTTTGAGCCGGGCAGGAGGGCCTGGAGGGGGCTGGGCGGTCACCTCACAGCGGCTGCACACCCTTTGCTCAGGTAGGGGAACAAATGGAGGCTGAGGAGGGCAAGGCTCCCCCTCCTATTGGCTGGATTTTGATGCAGCGCGCACTCTCGAACAGCCTGAAATATAGTCTGCAGAAGTCTCCACAGATGCTCCGCGCTGCAGTTCTTGAAAGGCAGGAACAAATTTAAACCCGGGTTTGTGAAAACAAATGACATCATTCCTACATACGCTCAAACGCTGCAGCCCAATGGGACACACGCACCCCTCCTGGTCCACCATTGCTCTTTCCCGGTCTGACTGCAGGGTTCGGATTTTTATGCTATGCGTTTCACTAGCTAAATCTTACAGAGAATAACCTTTCATCGCTGGCTAAGAAAAATAAAAAATAAAAATGAAGAAGAAAATAGAGAGTCTTGAAAACATTCATTTAAAATCGCATTTCATCTTCCTGTGGCTGTTCTCTGGGAAGATCCCTGGGACTGGAAGGAAACAGTAATAATCTGTGTATTAGGGACTGTCTTCAATGAAATGACACTTATTTTAAGTAATCTTTATGGTACAGAGCTCAGAATTGGGAATCCTTAGGGTTAAGATGTCTCTTCAGGAGTTTTTCTAGGATCCCACTGTTATCTGAGAAAGCAACTAGGTGTGTGGTCGTATTCCTTTTTTTGGAGAATTCTACCAATAATAATAATCATAATAATCATAATCATAATAAAAGTTAGGTGAGCCAAACGTCTATTTTTAACACAACAGAGTTAGCTAAACTGCATCAAAAAAAGCTCGCTGCCACTTGGAAATGCATGTGACAGTCAATCTGCAGCTTCTAGAATCTGACTGAGGTTTTCCTCCCAAGACATTATTTGCTTGATCCTTGTCTTAAGACAAAGGTGGTCCAGGCAGGGACCTGTTTGTTGACCATAACAGGTCTGGATAAGCACAGTGAGCCAGAGGCTCAAAGCTTGCCTGAAATTTCAATCCCACCCCAGGAACCCATTAACATAATTCTATATAAACCTGTTTCCAGAGCTGAGTCTGAGATTTGCATTTCTTTATTGGGCATGATTATTAAAAAATCTTTTCAATCTAATTCTTCAGGATTAATAACCGAGAGCAAACAGAAAGTGAATCTCGAGCAACCAAAGATGGATTTTATATAACAAGCAATGACATCTATTCTAAGTTAAGGGCGTGTCTCTGGCTGCACTCAGTTTTAAGGTACTTCCTTTTTAAAGGATGCCGGCCCTTATCTCCAGAGGAAACCATGTCACAGTCTTAAGCAGAAACAAAAAAACAAGATGACTTATCTACAGCCACCCACCACCACCACCTTAAACATGAATTTCACATATTTCTTTTTGATCCCCACTCTACCCTAGTGGGATGTTCTTTTTGAACTTTAACTTAGAGGTTGGATTTGATAGCCCTGGTTCTTTCTTGTTAACTCTTTCCTTCACTTCTAAACAAAGACACAGAGCTAAGAAAGTGGCACAGATTCCCAGTTCCTTTTTTTAAAATTAGATATATTCTTTATTTACATTTCAAATGTTGTCCCCTTGCCAGGTCCCCCCCCCTCGAAATCCCCTAACCCATCCCCCCTCCCCCTGTTCACCAATCCACCCACTCCCTGACCCCCTGTCCTGGCATTCCCCTACACTGGGACATCTATCCTTCTCAGGACCAAGGGCCTCTCCTCCCTTTGATGACCAACAAGGCCCATCCTCTGCTGCATGTGCATTTGGAGACATGGGTCCCTCCATGCGTACTCTTTGGTTGGTGGTTCAGTCCCTGGGAGCTCTGAGGGTACTGGTTGGCTCATATTGTTGTTCCTCCTATGGCGCTGCAAACCCCTTCAGCTCCTTGGGTCCTTTTTCTAGCTTCTCCATTGGGGACCCTGTGCTCAGTTCAATGGTTGGCTGAGAGTGTCCCCCTCTGTAGTTCTGATCCCTCTGACACAGCGAAAATTTCCCATCAAAACTACCCATGCCATTTTTCTCAAAATATGGCTTACCAGCATTAACAGAGATAGTTTATTTTCAAATGAGCAAGTACTTGGGGGGGGGGATGTGCAGAAACTTACAACCCTTAATTTTGACAATAATTATATAACTAAAGACAAATTGAGGGTCTTGGAGAGATGGTTCAGTAGGTAGTATTTGCCGTGCAGACATGAGACCTGGGTACCCTCTCCAGAATTCATGTAAAAATCCAGACAGGTCAGCAAGCACCTGTGATCACAACACTGAGGAATTTATTGCAAGAGGGTCCCTGAAGCTCTTTTGGCAGCAAACATATCAAGGTTCAGTAGCAGACCTTGTCACAGAGCTATTGAGGAAGGTATGTCTGATATTGTGACTCAATATCAACTTCTAGCCTCCAAGCGTGTACACAGGCCTGTCCTCATGCATGCTTATCTATGTGCCCACGTGCCACACACACAGATGGATTAAGACTACTTAGAGGATACAATGGAAAGTCTACAGTTGATTAAATCTGTCTAAATAGTTTGTAAAGTTGAATAGCCCATTACAATTTATGAGGCAAGCAAGTTAAAAGGCACCTGGGAAGAAAGCAGAAGACATTCCTTAAAAGCCTGGGTCAGAACACATTCTTTTCCCATTCAGAATTGGCCAATGTCTTCCCATCTCTTTCACAGAAAACCCAGCTCCTTAAGAAGACCAAGACTGTCATTTGTTCTCTGTGTCTCCTGCCTTTAAGATCTCAGCAGCTCCCTCTCCAGTTCATTCACTCAGTGCCAGCCACACCAAACTGTTTACAGTCGAAGCACTTGTCAACCTGAAGACCTTAGCACAAACTACCTAGGATGCCAAGAACAGAGTTCCTCCAGATGACAACTCTAGATGTGTGGTGAAATTCATGTTTTCAGTCAGTTCTTCTCAACGTTATAGAAAGTAGAAGCCTCCACAATCAGTTAAGGAGATTTGCCATTTCAATATTCTTGGTTTCAATAGCCCTTCTTGTTTATTCCAGGACACATAAAATATCTAAAATTCTATATATTTTTTTGATTTGCCCATTAGTATATTGTCTACCTTCCCACTGGAAAGCAAGCCTCCTCCAAGAGGTTGGCAGGGCTTGTGTGGTTCCTTCACCAGTGTCCAGCACGAAGAGGGAACTTGGCAAATACATGTTCAATAATTACCCTCCAAATTATAAATACTAAGGTAATTTTAGATTTCTAAAACCTCTTCATTTTTGTGTCTTCATAAAAAGATTGCTCTTGACACTGTTCCCAAATCTTAAATCAGCAAAGTTGTAATTAGATATTTTTAACACTAAAATGTTAACTTTGAACTTCTTCTTATTCAAAATTATACACCAGTGTACCAGTGTGGTACTTTCTGGAGACAGTCCCTTCACTATTACTATTTCTTATTTTACATACCGCCCTTCTCTATTTTCCTGCCTAACAACAACAACAAAAACAACAACAACAACAACAGTCATTCCAATTATCTTCCTTAGTCAGTTTCAGCCTGACTTTTCTTTGGGTACATACCAATTGTTATAGCCCTACCCTCTGTTATTCCTGTTTATAAATCTGAGCATGTTCGTGGGTTGTGCCATGGTGTTCCAGTCCCTGTTTACATTTCATAACCATCCTATAAGAATAACCACCATCCAGACCAGAAGAGAGTTTGGGTGATAGTTTTCTTGTAGCTGTTTTGAAGTTTTCACTACAAAGCTATTAGCCACGGCCACTCTACTGTGCAATAGATTACCAGCATTACAGCCCCTTTCTGATGGTACCATCAATCATCTTTCCTCCTATCCTGTAGGACATTAAGCCACACTCCATCCTTCCCTGCCCGCCCCAGCCTCTAGTCTCCCTCTTACTCTTATAAGATCATTTCTTTAGATTGCACAGATGAGTGTGTGCAAGCAGGCTGGGCCTCGGTGTGCCTGGTCTATTTCACTCATTGACATTTAAGTAGTTTCTATATTTTGATTATTCCACAAATAAGCAGCAGCTCTCTCAGGTTTAATTTCGTTTTCATTTATTCATTATGTGTATTGGTGTTTTGCCTGCATGTGTTTCTGTGCAGCACATGCGTGACTGGTGCCCTCAGAGCTCAGAAGAAGGCATCTAATCCTCTGAAACAGGTATCACAGATGGTGGTAAGATGCCATGAGGATCCTGGAAATTGGACCCAAGTCCTCTGAATGAACAACTAGTGGTCTTAACCGTTGCTCTAGCACTGTGGCTATGTTTTCAATATACTGATTTCACTTCTTTGGGTTAAATACCCAGAAATGGGACTACAAAATATTATATTCCTATTGTCTTCTTTTTAAGAAACATTCCATAAATTCTAATTTAATTGGAATTAATATTTTCTCCATGTCCTTCTGCATTCCTAAAACCACAGACACTCCACACAGATACTCTCAACCCTTAGCTCTAATGTTTGTCTGTCCTGTCCCCAGCATTAACTTTTACACTGCTCTTTCTTTCACTGTGTGGAATTCCATTCTTTCAGGTTACTTTAGTTCTAGTCTTTGGGCAAACACAATGGACCGGTGGTACTCTTAAAAGTGAACTGTTATATGAGTCATATAACACACACAAGCACAGACGTTCTAGGTTTTATTAGCCAGGTAAATGATACACTGTGAAATAAATAGGGCCATTCCTTTCCTTAACAGTGTTAAGCTCAGCAGCAAGGATATACTTGATATAGAGCGAAAGGTTAACATCATTTCCCCTGTGTTTCTGCATTTTTATCCTTTGTTTTTATTAAGCATAAAATTCTTTTTATCAAGAGCTCTAAACTTCCAAAGAATTTAGGGCATTATACTTCTTCATCTTTAATAACTTCACAAACTAATCCCTACTGACAAAACCTTAGCCTCTCTTCTTTTACCTATTCGCAATTCCTAGACTTCTAGGTATGAAATTCATCTATCAACACTGCTACAAATTGAACAGTTCACAGTGGTAGAGATAGCCCAGACTGACACGTTCCATATAGAAACCAGCTGTGCCGTGTTCCATATTGAAACCAGCTGTGCCATGAACATTTGAAGTATCATTAGTCCAGCTGAGGAACTACGTGCAAAAGAGCGCGTGATATCTGCTCACTTTTGTCATCAGCAACAATTGGTATCAACCTAAGTCTTTGTCCTTTCCTTTCCTTGGGAAGCATCATTTGTTACTTTCAGTGTCTCTTGGGCAACGTTCTGAGAAAGCACTCAGATGCTGGGGGAGGGGGGTGGGGGTGGGGAAGGTGTGCCATTTAACCCTCAGCTGTGTATTGAAAGGAAGCACGTTTATTAATACTATGCTAGAACCAGGACTTCATGTTCACATATAGCCAGCCCTCAACGATGCTTCTGCTGTTACATTAGCAGACCATATTTAATTTGATCTCTCTTGACCACACCACAGAACTATTTAAAATGTATGATTTTCACACAGTGCCACTCAACCCTTAATAATCTGATTGCCAAAATACCACAAATGGCTGAGTATATAAAATATAAAAGTTCAAAGTTTTATTGGTTTGTATTATTTGTGATAATTTGAAATTATTTAAAAAATACCCATGTTGACTGTGAAGAATTTTAATGTCAAGCTTGCACAAGAAAATTCCTTTGCCCTAAATTCTGTAAGGTGCTATGTAGAATGTTTTATTTTTTTAATTTTTCTCTTTGTATTTATAGACATACCTCTGCTTAGTGATTTCTATCAAAGTTTTATTTATCTTGATATTTTTTATTTTGAAGTCAGAGTCTTCCTTTACTGTTCTGCACAGTCAGTCTGCACAAAGATGCTACAATAGTTTATTTCAGTGAGTAGGATATTAGCCTCCAGCTGGACACAAACCTACAGAAAGCCCAGGGGACAAGTTACAGATGCACACAGCTCTGCACCTCCGACAGACATGTCTGTTTTGCATCTCTCTCCTGAAGATGCTATGGGATTCTCCTTTTACAAAACAAATTGAAAATACAGCAACCCCATTCTCCCAGGAGAGTGGGGATGCAGATTCTAGTAGCCAAGACACTACTGGCTTTTAAACTCAGTGTTTATCTGTGGGGTATGTGACACTCTCTAGACCTTCAGCTATTCCTAAAAAACAATACCCTATTTCCAAATAGTTCTAGCATATTCTAGAGCCCAACATCTACCGACACGTGGATCCTGAGGATCTGCTGGGATGCTGGATAGTTTGGGGTTTAAGAGGTTTCCGGGAGATTAATAAGAAAATGTATGATTGATTTTGTTTTAATTTATGAAAAGAATGTGATGGGAATCTTTTGAGGGGATTCTATTGAATCTATAATTTGCTTTTGGTGGGAAGGTCATCTTTATAATATTAATTCTTCCAATCCATGAACATTGGGAGGTTCTTCTATCTTTCCATCTTCTAGTATCTTTCTCAAATGCTTTTTCAGAGATTTAAAGTTTTCATCTTAAGGGTCTTTTGCCTCCTGGGTTAGAATTACTCCAGGATATTTTGATGCAATCAAGAATAGGAATATTTCTATTTCTCTCTCATGCTTACTATTAGTGTGAACCAAGGCTACAGATTTTTAAATCTAATTTCTCATCCTGTCATTTTGTGAAAAGTGTTGACCATTTCTATCATTTCTAGAAATTTTCTGATGGAATTTTGGAGATTTTTTTATATACTGTATCAGTTCTCAGGATGGGACAAAACAGAGATGTTTATAGAATGTGACTCCGTTTTGGCTTGATTTCTTTTCTCTTGGCTTGGAGGAGTGAGCTCTTCTGGGTGATTTGGTCCAGAGAACTTATCTCTTTGAGCATCTCCTATGAAACAATTGTGTGGTAAAAGTAGGAAGTCACTTAGTGAAAATGCACTCTGAGGTAAAATAGTTTTCCCTCAGAGGCAAGATTGCTGGCACATCTTCCAAACAAATAATAAATGAAAATGAGAGGATTTACGGGGTCCAGGGTTTAGAACTGGACAGTCCCAAGTTACCTTCTAGCTCCACAGTGCTATTTCCAGGACACTTGAATATATAATACCTACAGGAGATTGTTGTTGTTTGCCTCATAAATTCAGGAAAGATCTCTACTCACACTTTATACTAAGGAAGAATTGGTAACCAGACTAAGGCAGCAAATTTATGCTAGTACTCTGCAGAAAAAGAAATGTTAAAATAAGAAACACACACACATTCTAACCCTTGATGTAACGATTACACATTTGGAGCTGTGCTAGTTAACCTTACAAGCTATAATTTCTCACATCTATGAAACACATATTATAACACCTATAACAGAGAGGGAACAATATGAGGTAATCTATACAAAACATTCAAAATGAGTCCTGAAGGAGTAATTTGAGTTTCCCAGAAAGGAGGAATTTGTAGCCTACACTACTGTTGAATGGCTTGTAGGGATACTTATAGAGTTGTATTTATGTAATTGCAAACAACAATGCAACTTTTTTTGTTTGGTTTGTTGGGTGTTGTTGTTTCTTGTTGTTTGAGACAGAGTTTCTCTGTGTAGCATTGGCTGTTCTGGAATTCTCTCTGCATACCATCCTGGCCTTGAACTCCACCTACGTGCCTGGACCTAATGAGTCCTAGGAATAAATGCAGGAACCCTCTGAATGGATATCACACTGTCAGAAGAGCATATCACAGCAAGTTTAACATGGAGAGCTGTTATCACAGGGTTGGAAAGACTGTTAAAAATAGAAAAAAAGAAAAGAAGCAAAAGGAAAGGAAAGGAAAGAAAGGGAAAGGTAGGGAAGGGAAGGGAAGGAGAGGAGAGGAAAGGAAAGGAAGGGAAGGGAAAGAAAAGGGAAGGGAAAAAGAAGGGAAAGAGAATGGAAGGGAAAGAGAAGGGAAAGGAAAGAGAAGGGAAGGGAAAGAGAAGGTAAGGGAAAGAGAAAGGAAGGGAGAGAGAAGGGAAGGAAAGGGAAGGGAAGGGAAAGAGAAGGGAAGGGAAAGAGAAAGGAAGAGAGAGAGAAGGGAAGGAGAAGGGAAGGGAAAGAGAAGGGAAGGGAAAGAGAAGGGAAGGGAGAGAGAAGGGAAGGAAAGGGAAGGGAAGGGAAGGGAAGGGACGGGAAGGGAAAGGAGAGGGAAGGGAAGGAAAGGGAAGGGAAGGGGAGGGGAGGGGAGGGGAGGGGAGGGAAAGAGAAGGGAAGGGAGAGAGAAGGGAAGGAAGAGAGAAGGGAAGGGAGAGAGAAGGGAAGGGAAGGGAAGAGAAAGGAGGGAAAGGAAAAAAGGAAAGGAAAGGAAAGGAAAGGAAAGGAAAGGAAAGGAAAGGAAAGAAAAGGAAAAAATAAAAATAAAAATAAAGAATGGTAAATGTTCCCCAGTACAGACATGCACTTCTTAGGATGGTGGAAGGGACAAATCCAAAAGGATTCATTGTATTGAGGGTAGGAGGGGGTCCTTCAATCAATCAATCAATCAATCAATCAAGAAATGAGATATTCAGAGATACCAAAGAATGTGTGTGTTCAGCCTGTATTAATAATATACTAGAATGAAAATGATAAAGCGGATACATTGTTAAGCATCCACAGTGGCTGGCCTACTACTAGGTAGTTTAGTGATTGGCTTTCTCACCTGTACTGCAGCACTCTGGAAAGCATGGCAGTACTACATCTGTCTTATAGATGAGGAAAGTGTGCCTTGCACAAGAGGAACAGCTTGTCCAAGGTCACATACCAAGAAATTGGAGCTGCTTGGATTCCAGCCCAAATGTGTCAGACCATCAGGCCTATATGCCAACCTAACCTCTATTTTAAGCAAGGGAACCAGCAGGGGTCTTTAATCAAAGGAATGACCTCATCAAAAGTATTTTTTCTTAAAGGAAAATAAGTTAGCAGGATAAAATGAGGTGATAAAGCAGAGGGAGGTGAGTAAGGAAAGGACTTAGAATATGAGTTTGAGGTCATTGAAGCTTTTCAGGGAAAGGTAGGGTGTTCACAGCGGAAGTGGCTCCTGCAAGGGGCAGTCAGGAAGACACTGCCTAAGCAGCACTCTTGATGGTTTGATTACCAATTAGAAATGAACATCGCTCAGCATAGGACTGGATCTCTGACTCCAGATCCAATGATATGCATGGGGAAGAACTGTAAGAGCTACATTCAAAAATTTGGTACAGATCTGAAATTGCAGAATGAAATGAGGTATAACACCACCTAAATTCTAAACTCCTGCTGACCTGAGCATACTGGTCAGCCCAGTGCATGATTTGACCAATGACACTGTTAAAATCCATTCTTCCTATTTCAGATATTCTAGAACAATATGATTTTTAAAAGGGACTCATGACTTCTGGATGATTATATACACTCCATTGCTTAAGTAACACTCACTTAAAAGTATTGAAATAGAGCATCAAGCAAGTGGTAGCTAGAACATAGCCAATTAATTTGAGTCATAAGTCTCATGGCTTTAAAGAGCATTCTGATTGTTCATTCTTTTATTATTTTGTTAAAATTTTTCTAGGACTGGATAGGTAGCTAGGCAGTAGTGCACTTGCCTGGAACTTGTGAGGCTCTAGATTCAATCTCCAACATTGGGTGGTGGATTGGAGAGTATTCTAGAAGGTGTGACCACAGGTGTGAACATGGCTAAGATGTGAAGGGCAGATGTTCCTTCAGATTTGGTATTTAAAAAGAGTGAGAAATGCAAGCTGACTGGATGGCATTTGAACTGTCCACTTGGGATGTCAGAAGAAATGATCCTTAAGTTCTACATCATCTTATGTTGACCTTCATTTTTTCAGGAAATAGAAGTCTTGGGGTCTATTTTCTCATCACATTTGACTCAGAGAGGGACAGAGTGAGGAAAGTTTAAAATAATCTTTGAAACTTATATTCTTCTCTCCATTGCATGTGTAAATGTATGTTGAGAATGCTTCTCATTTTGGAATTTGCTATCGCTTCCTGGATTTACTATCCTGCTGTCTGAATGATTCAGAGTCCCAAGGTAAGAGCCCACTATTCATGAGAATTGCAGCTACTATGAGTATGTTTCAGAAGGGTTGGAGGGGAAAATAAAACAAGTAGTCTAAGAAATGAGACACCAGTTCATCGTTTCTACCCAGGGCTTGCCCTGAATCCTCCTCCCCCCATAACACTGGTTCCATTTCTCCTCCTTATTGACTCTTAAGAACACTGGTCCTTATGTGGGAAAAATATCAGGGCAATGTAGAGTCATAGCCTGTAATTTGATTGTTATCCATGATGGGCAAAATCTTATATATGGGAAAAGCTTGATTACATCTTAGAATGAGGCAGTAGACTTCAGACCTTCTTGTTAGTTATTGAATCACATACATGTGTTACTGCAGACAATAAATCAAAATATATAGCCATAAAGGAATGTTAAGTAGTGAAGACTGGTAACAAAGAAACAGAGTAGAGAATTATGGGAAAGAAAGCACCAGGAACATCATTTTCAACCGGTGTTAAGTCAGATTAGTGCATAATGTTGATATTTTAAGTAGGAGCTGAATGAATAAATGGATGTAGGATTAGTGGGCAAAGAGTTACCAATCGAAGGAACTGGCAAGACAAAGCCCTTCAGGCCTGAGTACAAGAAATGTGTTCGGGAAGCATCAAGAAGGCCAGTTTGGCATCAGTAGAATAAGCAGGGTGCTAGGCTGAAGGCGGATCATGTAAGTCCTTAAAAGTCTTCTGGGTAATGTTAAGAATAAATAATAAGCCGGGCAGTGGTGGTGCACGCCTGTAATCCCAGCACTCTGGGAGGCAGAGGCAGGAGGATTTCTGAGTTCGAGGCCAGCCTGGTCTACAGAGTGAGTTCCAGGACAGCCAGGACTATACAGAGAAACCCTGTCTCGAAAAAAAAAACCAAAAAAAAAAAAAAAAAAGAATAAATAATAAATCTTCCATTTATTGAGGCAGATGCTACATAAATGAAACTTGCATACACTCCTCAATAGAACTCTCACACGTTCATTCACAATAGTATTATCATCGTCTTTCAAGAAACATAAGACTCAGAGATATTCACTATCACAGTTGTACTGGCCGGTTCTGTGTGTCTACTTGACACAAGCTGGAGTTATCACAGAGAGAGGAGTGACCCTTGAGGAAATGCCTTCTTGAGATCCAGCTGTAAGGCATTTTCTCAATTAGTGATCAAGCATGGGAGAGCCCATTGTGGGTGGTGCCATCCCTGAGCTGGTAGTCTTGGTTATAAAAGAAATCAAGCTGAGCAAGCCAGGGAAAGCAAGCCAGTAAGTAACATCCCTCCACGGCCTGGGCATCAGCTCCTGCTTCCTGACCTGCTTGAGTTCCTGTCTGACTTCCTTTGGTGATGAAAAGCAATATGGGAGGTATAAGGTGAACAAACCCTTTCCTCCCCAACTTGCTGCTTGGTCATGTTTGTGCAGGAATAGAAACCCTGACTAAGACAACGGTTCAACTGGTAACTAAGTGCTGATAGCGGGAAGCAAGGGCAAGCTTGTCTCACATGAACCCACTAGATTCACTTCCATGATGTTATTGGAGGCAGTGCTCTCAAGTAAAAAAGCACACGCCCTTCACTGTTGAAAGCACTGTGAGCTTCCAGTGTTTTCAAAATTTCACAGAATGGTGAGACTTAATCCTTCACTATTTACCAAAAGTAAAATTCACAAGTTTTAAATTTGTTTTACTTGTTTATTCCTAAATAGTCTACAAAGTCATAGATATTGTCAAGGCCTGCTCTTACCCAGTTTGTTTTGATTCCGTCTTCCTTTGCCATCCCTCACACCCATCCTGTAACCTCCTCATGTGTGCACTACCACCTCCTGAAGTCTGCTTTCTGTTTTCATAGCATGTCTATTCTAGCTTCCCTCCCCTGCCTGAGTCTAGTTCATGACTTACATGTAAAGTCATACCCACATATGTATGTATTTGTGTCTATTTTGTTGTGTCCTTGGCTTTTGCTTTTTGAGATAGGTTCTCTCTATGTAGCCTTTGCTGACTTGGAATTCACTGCATAGATCAGGCTTGTGTCAAACTCATAGACCTCTGCCTGCCTCTGCCTTTTGAATGCTGGGAATAAAGGCAGGCACTACCATATCCAGCAATACACATGTTTAAAAAATTAAAAGCTAGTACCTACATATGAGAGACAACATGACATATTTGTCTATCAGGATCTGACCAACTTCCAGATACAATCACTTCCCTAAAAAATTCATAATTTTACTTTTGTTTATCACCAAATAAAGTTCCATGTGTATTGCTTTTTTATTACCTCTTTATCTATCCATGGAAATCTGAGTTGATTCTGCTTCCTGGCTACCATGAATGCAGCAGTGACAAGCATGGGTGTAAATATTTCTGCTGTGGGATGTAGATTCCTTTGGGTATATGCCCAGGAGTGGAACAGCTGGGTCATATGGCTGTTCTATTTTTAATTTTCTGTGGAACCACTATACTGATTTCCATAATGCCTCCAACATTTCATCTTGTTAGTAGCAGTAAATAAATATTCTTCTCTCCCTCAATCTTTACCACCATTTGTGTTCAATTATGTCTTTTTCATCTTAGATATTCTGATGGGGATGAGATGGAATCCCAAAGCAGTTTTGATTACCATTTTCCTGGTGGCTCAGGATGTTAAATATGTTTTTAAGGATTTATTGACCATTTGTGTTTCTTCTTTTAAGAACTCCTTAGTTAGTTAAGTAGTTCATTTGTTGGTTAGCAAAATCTCTCTCTCTCTCTCTCTCTCTCTCTCTCTCTGTGTGTGTGTGTGTGTGTGTGTGTGTGTGTGTGTGCATGTGTATGTATGTGCATGAGTGTGTGTGTATATTTAATTTTTGCAGTTATTTATATATTCCACGTATTACCCCCTGTCTGAAATATGGTTGAATGACTGACAAAGATTTTCCCCAATCTATAGTCTAACTATGCACTCTTTGGCTATACAGGGGTTTTTTATTTCCTCTAATCCATTTCCAGTCTTAGGGTTCTGTCTCACACTATCACATCACATGCCCTATGCAGAAAATCACTGCCTGTGCTTATGTGGGGGAAGTGTTTTTCCCTCAAATTCTAATGTTTCCGATATTAAATGTATGCCTTTGATCCATTTTGGATTGATTTTGTGAGACAAAGTGAGAGTATGCTCTAATTTCTTTCTTCTCAAATGTCCCACAACATTAATTGATTAATTAATAGAAGGAAGACAAGAACACTACCAAACACATTCTCTGAAGACAAAAGCAAAAGTCGCACACATCAAAACACCTGCAATGCTACAAACTTTTCTGATGAACACAGATGCAATTTTCTCAACAAAATACTTAGAAACTAAATTCAAGACTATATTTAAAAGAAATATTATTTGCTTGTCAAGCTAACACTGGCAAGGCAGATGCAGGTGGATACTCAGGAGCTCCATGCTAGACAGAGAGATGCTATCTTCAAAAATAGAAAAAAAATCATACCCATGACCAAGTCAACTTCATCACAAATTTGTAAGGATGGTTTAACTCACCTAAAGCAATAAATGCAACACATCACAGAAATAAGATTAAGAACAAAAATTATATAACAATTTCAATAGCACATGACGAAAAGGTATTTGACAAAATTCAGCATGACGTCATGATGAATGCATTGAAGAAAATTCAGTATTGTTTTTTTTCTCATTTTCATACTCTTACCAGAGGAAGGACTTCAATGCAGTGTTTATATATGTGTTTATTTATGGTATAAGAAAATTAAAAAATTAAAGGTTTTTTTGTTTTGATAATAACATACATGAGGACTTTATTTACAGCCTTCCTGCCTCCTCCCAACCAACCAACTTCCCATGATTCCTCAGAAATCTTTCTCAAAAGCATGGCTTCTGCCACACTCCTGATGCTGGTGTTGGTTGTTGTGGTTGTTGTTGTTGTCGGTGGTGGTGGTGGTGGTGGTAGTAGTGTGTGTATATGTGTGTGTGTGTGTGTGGTGTGTGGTGTGTATGTGTGAATACAGTCTGCATCCATTTGGTGTTACTCCTGTGCACATATGCTTAGGACTGACACTTAGGATTCTTCAATAAGCTATCCAGAGGCTCGCCTCTCTCAGGAGTCATTAGTAGCGCTTCAGCTAAGGGCGGAGCTTGTGAGAGTTCCCCATCCATGTTTGAATGTCAACTGTTGTTCTCCCTTGTACATAACTTATTTAGGCAAGTATATTTTTATGAGTCATAGGCATAACTTGCCAGGCATGTATAGAAGACACATTTGCAAAGCAGATGCCTTGATCTCCTGAATCTTGAGATCTTTCCCTCACTTCTCCTGTAATATTTTCTGAGCTGTAAGTGTGGGGGTGGTATTGCGTATCAAAATCAAAATTGTGTGTCATCTAGATAACCTCTCATAAGACTCAGGAGACAGTGAGTGATGGTGTACATACTTAAAGACCCTTCAGTTTCAAAACTCATTGATGTTAGCCACTTGTCTGAGACGTAAATGTTCAAAATCCTTTGATATGTGAGTACACTGTAGCTATATTCAGAGACCAGAAGACACACCAGATCCCATTACAGATGGTTATGAACCACCATATGGGGTCCTGGGATTTGAACTCAGGACCTTCGGACTTGCAGTCAAGTGCTCTTAACCCCTGAGCCACCTCTCCAGGCCTCAAAATACTTTGTATGCTAGCGACTTCTCTGGTCATTGAAACAAAATACTGGGGAAAAGCAGCTTAAGGAAGCAGAGCTTCGTTTTGATTCACTGCTCCAGATGGCAGGGAGGCCTGGTAGCTGAGGCAGCTCTATTAGTGCTGAGAGACTGTGGTATGACTGCTTACATATTACACTTGGATGCAAAGACAGATTAAAAGCAGAGGTGAACACAATCTTTAAAGACCTATGTTTATGCCAGGCAGTGGTGGCGCACGCCTTTAATCCTACCACTTGGGAGGCAGAGGCAGGCAGAATTCTGAGTTCCAGGCCAGCCTGGTCTACAGAGTGAGTTCCAACAGGACAGCGAAGGCTACACAGAGAAACCCTGTCTCGAAAAACAAACAAACAACAACAAAAACAAAAAAAACAAAAAAAGAAAGAAAAAAAGATCTGTGTTTATTAGCCTATTAGCCTGTCTGTATGTCTGTCAGCTGAACTCCACATCCTAAAGGGTTGACAATGTCCCAAAACAGCAATTTGGGGAGCAACTATTCAAACACACTAGCTCTCAGGACGACATTTCAAACCCAGTCAAAACACTTGGTATTTTCTGGTTCTTACTAATCTGAATCATTCTTCGTGCTAATTTGTACACCTCTCCCCCCCCACCCCCCCCAACATGTCTCTGAAAATACATACATCCAGTCAGGAATGTCTGCTGCAGACACATTCAAGCATCCACTTCTTTCCCAAGAACCCCTTGCTTCTCCTTTGTGCCTAGTAGAAGCTCACTGGTCCTTTAATGCCTGGCTCTCCTCACTGGAGCATTTAATATGCTGTCTTGGCAGTGCTGCGGATTAACCTCTGTGTCTGAGTTCTGCTTTAGTAGCTAAGGGTGGACAGCTTGACTTTGTCTTTGGTTCTTTGAGGCTCTGACTCTGCCTGGTGAGGATTGCCCCATGCCCTCACCACCACAAGCTTCAAGGCTTTTGAACACCCACATTTGCCTTTGACCTCCCAGTCACGTTTGTGTCTCGTGCTCACCAGAATGTTCCTCTCCTTGCTTTAGGGGGCTGGTTAATGTTTAACTCATGAATAACTAATCAACCTTCACTCCAAGGTAGTATGGTTTTTCCAAGTTTGTTTGGGGGCTTTCTCCAGAAAAGCCCCAGAGGTTGAATGATCTGAGATACATTTTAATGTCATAAAATGTAATTGATTTTAAACTCTAAACAACTTAGGACAAAAAACAAAACAAAACAAAACAAAAAACAAACAAACAAAAAAGCCATGCAGGTCCCCCTTTCTCTGATGACCTCAGTCCTACACAGTAACAAAGCTTTTTAAGAAAGCCCTGTGCCTTGAAAGACTACAGTGCAAAATAACCTAAATAAGTTTGTTTGTTTTCCTTAAATCAGAGGGACAGTACTGAAGCAAGGCACTCTTTCTATGGGTGCAATCAATGAAGCAGCCTTTCTCACACTGTCTCTGACTTATTAGAAGGACCAAGTATCAAGTAGTCCCAGTAGGCTGGGACTGAACTATAAAATCTGCTATATTTGTTTTCAGAAAAAAAAAATGTTTAAAATGTTCATTTTCCAATGGTTTATGGAGGTACAAAAAGCGAAAAGGAGGTGGGGGGAAATCTGAGTATGTAAAGAAACCGCAGTGTCTGAAACTCTCCAAAAGTACTCAGAATGGCAGGAATCTGAACCAATGAAACGAAAGATTAAAGGCACACATTGTTACCATTCAGCAAATAATAAGCAGCAGGTATAAGTATGACATCACTGAAAGCGGCTCTCATTGGCCGCCCCTGTGTGCCGTTACTGTTCTATTTGTGGAAGCAGCAGCCTTATTCAAATTAACCTTTCCACACAGTGGGGGCGGGGTGAGTAATGCTCTCTGCAGTACTTTCCCTGAAGGTGATGCGCTCTTGCCTTCGCAGTACACTGCCTCTGAGCAGGCAAAATAAAAATAAATTCAGCTGTGGCAGGGCTTCAGAGAGAGTCGCTGCTGGAATTAGATCAGGTCAGCTGAAGGAATCCGTGCCTGAGTTACAACAAATTTCTGGATTTTTCTCTTTGCTTGCTCTCACTCCTTCCCTGTTATTTCTCCACGTCTCATTCCTGGCCTCAACTGGCTGCAGAGACTTAAGTTGGTAGGCCTCCAATGGATCACTGGAGGGAGTGATGCCTTTGAATACTAATATCCCTGTTCTGTGCTGCATAGGGGTCTAGCAGACAGGTCATATTAACAGATGGTTTTCTGAAATTGTAGAAATCCTCAGGAGAATGAGGCTGATGAGATAATTTAATCACATTTACTGTAGGCTGAGGCGCTGTCTGTCATTCTGTATCCTGTGACGGTTATGTAAGCCGGGGCCTCTAGCTACATCCGTGACATAGGGGAGGCTCTGCTCTGCCTCTCACTCTTAGAACCTTCCTCCAGCCTCTCAGGGAAAGGTCCGGCATCAAGGCGAGGTTTATGACCTCATCAATTGCCCTTCTTTGTCTTCAGAACTTTGTACAGTTTTGCCAGAATAAATGGCTTTGGGTTCCGGTCCTTTTAATGTGGACCTCTTTACACTCCAATCTCCTTGTCATCTGTGAAGGTCTATCTTAGACATCACGTGTACTTCTGAACTCCACCCTGGAGAATATTGCCTTCAGTCATTGCACGACTTCAATGTTTATTGACCTCTCTTAGCGGGCCTTGCCCACCGCCTCTTCTTTCCCTACCCACAAACTCAAACTCTTTTCTGCTTGTCAAAGTCAAATCAGAAATGCAGGAGACCAACATCACAGAGAGTGGAAGTTTGGCAAAGAGAGTTGGATTTCAGGGCAGAGCACAAGGTGACGTAAGCCAAGAAGCACCTGCCATCATTCCGTGACAGGGGGATGCCTCACAGCAGTGTTGACGGATACCTCCTCCAACAGGTGCCGGAACCCACGAGTACAGGGTTGGTTCACTACTTCATGAAGACTCATGGAAAAAACAATAATAAAACTTAAGTAAAATATTAAAGAAAACAAGTGTTAGAAACAGCACTGGAGTTTGGGGTGCCTTTCTATTTACTCACAACCCAGTCCCATCTCTCTCTCTCTCTCTCTCTCTCTCTCTCTCTCTCTCTGTGTGTGTGTGTGTATGTGTGTGTGTGTGTGTGTGTGTGTGTATTTTGCTTTTTTTTCTTTTGTTTTGTTTCTGTGTTATTATGAGCTCCTTCAAATGTATGTAGATTCTGTAGCTGTGCCTGGGTTCTGAAGAACACATCCAAGATTCAGAAAGTAGCCTGTGTGCTCACAGCTACTGCAGGATGTCTTCTTGTGTTGTTTCTTAAAGGGGCTCAATAACACAGAAGAAGGTTGAATACTGAGGATGCTGGGAAATTTGTTGGCCAGTGTGAAGCAGGTGCTACAGACAGATAGATGGACTGACAGACGGATGGAGGGGGCAAGATGGACAGTCAGACAGTCAGTCAGTCAGACAGTCAGACAGAGAAGCCGAAAGGATGGCTCCAAGTCCTTCCTTCCACTGCAGTGCTCAGAGCCCCGCCCTGCTCCACCCTGCTTCACTCTGCCAAGAGTCATCTTGAACTCTTAGCTACTTTCCTCTGACAATACATGAGTCTAGACTGATTAGAAGAGCGTCAAGTGTCTCTACAACCCACCAGCATTAGGTTTCTTAACTTCCATTTCTTGACTCTCTGCCCCTTTCCTGCCTAGCCCTACCCAGCCCTTCCTTTGAAATCAGACCATTTCCTGGCACACCTAGCCAGCCACCCCACCGAGAGGAGCTTTGACCTGGCACTGCACCTGGTTCCAGCTCCCTGTGCCTGAGAGCTGCATTGTTCCTGGGTTAAATGAAGTTTTGGGAAAATGACTTTCAGATGTGAGCGTCCCCCACCCCTCAGCCCCCGGGGCTGGCTTACTCTCCTGCGTGGCCTCACTGACATTTGGAATCCCATAAAAATCATCTTTGTTTGGCTCAGGATGAAAACCAAAATACTCATGAGATAACATCTTAGATGACATGGGCTGATAAAATCCAAAACGCTTCAGCTTGTGACCACCGCTGAATAACTTAATTACTGCCTTTTTCTCGAGCTTACCTTTTTAGTTTGCATCTTATGTGGTCACTCTCCCATCCATGGGGTTATTTTAGTCAGTGGCCACAAATTACTGTGACCTTCTTCGTCTGAACTCTGATCAGAAAACTGCCTAGTTCTCAGTTTGTTGGGTGCGTGGTGCTTTCTGCGCCCCCCCTCCTCTCCCCTCCCCTTCAAACCAGAAAAGTAGCTGTTGAAAGCTGAACGGTTGCCATGGCAACCTCTTGGCAGCTTCCTAGGCGAGTAACAGTGTTGATTTCCCCCGGCGGGTGGGAGGGGGTGGAGCTCTAAGGAGGTAAAGAAAGGTTACTGTGCACTTAGTTAATATGCAAAACCACTTACACAGTGCTGGGTGAGCAATGACTAAGAGCAAACAAAGCCGTGCTTGATCAGCGAACACGGACTTTGCGCACAAGTACATCTGTCCAAGGATGCAGATGTTGGCTCAGAGGGAAATTTCGCCATTGGACAGGAAAGGACAGAAGAGGTCACACTCCAAGAGGTTAAACATGATTTCTGTAGTGGCTGGAGAGTGTGGATGAAGTAAAGAAAGCAGGATTTTAATTGCCTTGCTTCTCCCCCCACCCTCTTTGTTCAAAGAAAAAAAACAGAGCGCTCTGAATTGCAGGATGGTGTTTTCCCTGAAAATCTAACATACTGAAGTTCAAGTTTGCATCAATTAAACTCTATGTAAGATAAACCAATATGTTCAGATATACGCAAGTATAGCATAATTTGGTTTGTGCTTGAACAAAACATACGGCTGAGTGGCATCATTCACCCCAGAGTTTACAGACAAAGAAGCAGTTTAGTAACTTAGGGCTGGGCTGGCGGGTGGAGGGTGTCGAATGTTGAATTTTTCTCTGTCTCACTCTCTGTCTTTTTGTTTCTCTGTTAGCATCTCTGCCCACTTTCTATTTCTCCTTCTCCCTCCTTCTCCCATTCCCTCTCCTTCTCCCTCCTTTCTTCCCCCAGCACTGTTCTCTCTCACCTTGCTTTAGTAGCTCTGGGGACCTAGGCAAAGGAACTCAGGGCCCCTGAGAATGTGCTGCACAGGCGAGGGTCACCTGCCTGGGAGAAGACTGGGCTGCAGCCAGCCCCTCAAAGTCGTGGCCAGCAGTGTTGTGTGTTGAAGAGGCAGGGTGAGGGATGGAGCAGCAGGAGCAGAGGTCTGCCCAGCAGGTGTCACTAGGGATTAAAGCTCACCAGACCTTTGGGACTAAGGCTAAGAAATGGCCATGCAAGGATTAATGAAGCTTCCTTTCAAATATTTCTTGAGAGACAATATGTGTGTTCTCCTTCTAAGGGAAGCTGTAATGACAGCTAAAGCTTAGGTACAGATGAAGAGATTCCGCACCATGATTTCAAGACTCTTTATCTTCGTTTATGAGTCTCCATTCCAAATACCAGAAGTCAGGCATGGAAGTCTCAGCAAAGGGCACGGAGTCCAGGAGTGGGAAAATATAAAGGCAAACCAAAGCAAATGCAACGAAGTATTCTTTATTCTGATGCTTTCAGACTAGGTCAGCCTCCTGCCTGAACACATAGACGCTGACTTCGTCACGGTTAAGATCCGCACATGGAAACTGCAAATTTCCTGAGAGCCTCAGTATAAATTAAGTCAGCTCATATTTTATTATTGCTTAATACTTTTTTTTGACAAAGCTATATGAAGCCTGAATTTCACATTTTAGAAAGCTGTGTTGGTATTATTAACTTTCTAATTTATACATCTAAAACATGTGACTATATGTGTATATACATACATACATATATAATACATGTATGTTATAAATATCACACACACACAGTTTTCTTCCCTAAGAGTTAAGTCTTAGATCTTCAGGAGACTTCATCTCCCTGAATACTTTTACCGGTCCCAACTTTGCTTCTCTTCCTGCAAGTTCAGTGCTTAAAATTTTCAGCCCTATCTCAGTTGACTTTCTACCATATTTTTCTTACATTGTGTCTCATCATGGCCCTCTACCTTGTATTGATCACCGTAGAATTTTAACATCTGTACTGCATATGCTTCACACCTCCTGTAGTACATACTTGTACAGAACGTAGAAAGGAACATGGGAGAAAGCATGCAGAGCTGGCCTGGCTTCCCCAGCACTCAGCTTCTAATGAAGAACTCATTCTTCTTGCTTATCTTCAGTTGTGCGGGGGGGGGGGGGGGGGTGCGGTGCGGGGGGGGTGCGCTGTGAGTAGAAAGAGCGAGCGGGGAAGTGGATGGGGTGCAGTATTCTAAGCTTGTAAGGCCATAGGTGGCCTTTCTGTGCCTGCGAAGATGCATAAGCAAAAGAGAAGCAGAGTAAAAATCCAGGAAAGGAGAGCCTCTGGTCACCGGTGGGAATGGATGGCCAGGGTGTGCTCGGAGGGCACCTGGTCGAAGGCCAGTGAGCGACGATTTCTACCAAGTTGTTGGAATCCTCACTTGACACGGTTAAGAAGCCAAGCTTCGAAGCCATTGTCATATGGTCACCTGGGATTGTGCAACAAAGCTGGGACTGGAAGCCAGAAGCCTGCTCCTTTCCACTCCTGGAGGTAACTACGGTGCAGGAAGCAGGAAGAAAGCCATTTCTCACTTAGGAGCAGCTTGCAAATGATCCTTTGTCTTCTGTTCTTTCTCCTGGGGAAACCTCCCCATAAGATACGACCAAGGACATTCCCACAAACAAAACCCCCAGTCTGCAGTTAGGCAATTAGGGCAGAATTTTATTAAGCTCTTAATCACTCATTATAGTCGTCTTTATTTGATAAGGAAAAAATAAATGACTTCAGTAGGACTGATGTCTACCGGCCCATTCTCTAACCACAACTCCAAGCATTTCTCTAATCACTTAACTGATGTTGTTTTAATGAGAGCTATTGTTATTATGCATTATTAATAAAAAATCTACCATTAGTATTAATATCACTTATGAAAGATTCTGTAAAGAGCTTTGAGACTGCGCATGCAATTAACAGGAAGCCAATTTTCCAGAGTAAAAAAGCAAAAACAAAAACACACCAGGTAAGTCTAACTATATACATTTCATCTCTTTAAAAAGATAAGTGGTTCAAGTAAATTTTACATTCCCACAAGAAAAACCATGAGCCCCCTGAATTATATGGAACTCCTTGTACTTTGCCATATAAAGAGAAATTATGCGAGTCGAGAGAAATGTGCATAAACCTCTAATCTCATGGCTGTGCCCTTGGAATTTATTGGCTCTCATTTCAGAAGGCACAGACCTACCCCAAAGACCATATTCAATATGAATGAAAACAAACATATTTCTACTGTCAAATGGAATAAAGGATGCTGACTAAATAAGAATATTGTCATAAGTCTATGACATATTCTAAATGCACTCTAAGGGCTTCAAAGCACGTTTGAGATCTGAGAACGGGGAGCTGTGCAGAAGGGCCTTTTCTGTACTTCCTCCAATGATGCTCTGACCTCAGGAATCACCCTCCTCCTCAAAGCTGCAGTCTTCTACAGTCTTCAAGGTTGCTGTGCCTCTCCCCAGGGGAGGAACGAATGGGAAGCCACAGGGCCCAGCCAAGCAAGCGAATCCAGGAAAGCTCTGAATACCCTGTTGTCATTACCTTCCCCATGATCCGGGCTCTGCATCTGCTGGCAAATGAGACAAGGTTGCAAACATCCGAGGTGTCCTGTGCTCTACAAACAGCCTCTCGTGTTTATTCTTCAAGAATGGAGGCTTGACCAAGAGCTCCTGATATGATAAACCTTGAGGGACATGATAGCCGACACTCTTTCTGGGTTTATAGAAAGGATTTGCTGAACCTCTGCTTTTATCTGGCATTAGGCAAAATGGTGGGATTCCAGGGTATATGCAATCTCGGTGAGTGGAGACCATAAAAAGTGAGGCTAATGTTGATCTACAGGAGAGGAAAGGAGCCGAGTCCTTGTTGGCATTTCGTCTAGGCTCCGCCCTACAGTTACCTGGCAACAGCCTCTGTAAAAGAGGCTGCTTGCCCCCTCCTCGCTCTCTTGCTCTCATCTCTTACTCTTGCCCCTTACCCTCTTCCTCATCTCTTCCCGTTCCCCTCCCCCTCTCTCTTCACGTGCTCATGACAGGCTTCTACTCCGCCCCTGCCCCTCCCTGTGTGTGTGTGTGTGTGTGTGTGTGTGTGTGTGTGTGTGTGTGTGTGTGTGAAACTCTATTCTATCCTATACCTTCTTATGCCTGGCACCTCTGGGGGAAGGGATGCCCCGTTTGTTAGGCACCCTTCCCCCAAACCATGCCTCACCTCCACTGAACAGTCCTTGGCTTCTCCTTTCTTTTTGTAAAACACAACACCCCTCACCTGACAACCTGAGTCGATGTCCATGCTCTCTGTGGCAGAAGGAATAAGATCAGGACTGGTCAGTGACATATGCATTCATACACATATATTCAACCAGTCAATCATTGAAATAAAAATACTAAAATAAAAAATTAACTGAAAATCAGAGATATTCACTTTTAAATAAAGATCATACAAGACCATAGATAAAACTTGGAACTTTTAATGTTCTGAGGTAGTGGGGTTGAACCCAGTTCATCATGAATACTGGGCAACTGTTCTACCATTAAACGGCACTTGCAGCTCCTTATCCGTTTGACCAGATATGGAGACAGACACACAGGAGTGGAGCATGCTGAAAGTAGGGGAGTCAAACACAGTTTTATTGAATCAGCTACAACCCAGGCATCCTGCACATTAATGTCTCTCATTAATTAGGAAAAATTCAGACCCACCTACCCTCAGAAGGCATGGCCACAGACATGTGCATGAATTTTTAGCTGACACCTCAAAAGCGACTTTTATTTTATTAATTTAAAAGTCTTGGATATAATAATTGAATTTTGTTTGGTTAGCTTTTCCACGTCCTGTCTCAGCAGGTAACGGAAATGAGATTTTCACAGGCATTTGGGGCTATACTCATATCGCCAGTAGTTTTAATAGTCAGGGGAAAGCACCCCATTTACATTCGTATATTCAGGAAGTCTTGAAAAGGCCCTGTAAGTATTAAACAACACAGTCTGGAATTTTGCATAGGAAAGGCTTTCCCCTTGCAAGTTCTGCACTTCCTCTGCTTTGTCTAGTTGAGCAGGTTCAGAGGGAGCCTGTGTAGATTGTGTGTGTGTGTGTGTGTGTGTGTGTGTGTGTGTGTGTGTGTAGTAGGTTGCAGAATTTATAAATTCTATAGAGACTTTGGGTGCCTTCAAAACTAAATCTCTTGCTAATCCATCACAGTGCTGCAAAAACTAAAACATGTTTGTGTTTTGCTGTAATAAAATCTAGCAACATACCAAAAATTAAAACGAGAAATTAGAACTCTAAGATGTTGGAATTATAAAACCTTCCATGAATCATATAAATGCATCCACAAAGGGAAACTGAGACCAGCAGGAACATCTTGTCCTAAGCCATACAGCATCAGCAACAGGACTGACACCTTAAATGACAGGCCCCAACCTCTGTGACCTGCATGGACTGGATTTTCTTTTCTGTGTTTCCGGGTCTTTGGTTCATTTCTGTGCCTTGGCTTGATGTTTCTTTTTCCCATGAAGTCATTATTTCCACCCCTCCCCCAGGCTATTGGTCAGTCAACCGTAAATGGATTTTGTCATCACACAGAGTCTTGGGAGGGGTGACTCCTTTACACTGAGTCCAGCGTGGTATGCAAAACCTAAACATCACCACCCAGATACCCTGGAGAACTTTCAGCTATTAACATGTTTCGCCTTGGTCCCCATCTCTGCAATGGTGACTCCCATGTGGTATCAGCATGGTGACAATCCACAGATCCAGTTGTCAATATCCATAAACTATCTATGTGCCAATGAAGAGCATTGGATTTCAGCGTCTAGAAAGCAAGGCATCTTCTTAATCACATCCTACCTGCTTAAGTGTGCAGAATCTTAAGGTTGAATTTTCAGCTAAGCTGTTAGCTCTGAAGACGAATATTAAATTAGGCTTTGGAAAGCAGTGTGCGCTCCTTCGTAGAAGCACACTTTCATTTTAACATTTAATTATGAAGCCGTCCCATGAGGAGCTTTGGGCTTGTAGCTGCGGGAAATTGAGTCATACATGTGAGGGCTTTGACGGAGCTGCAGGTTCTCTCCCCAACTTTCTTCAGCCTCGCCTGGTGCTTGTCTAACCCTCTAAGGTTGAACCCTCTAGACCTTAGGGATGGCCCTCGGTCTTCCCAGGCTGAGCCACGCTTTTAAAGGTAGGTAGAGAGAAGTGGCTTTGGAAAGGTAAAATGGAATTGTCTACAAGCTTTTCCAAGGGAAAACTCAGTTGCAGAAGCTAAGAGTGTTAGGACGAAGAATTCTACCTCTGCCTGAAGAGATGTCAACCAAGTTTCCATTTATTCCAAACTGCTGTGAGAAATACTGAATTCTTGTGCAGGAAAAATTTATTCCTTACCCACCAAGAAGATTGCAACAATCTTCCAAAACGGAGAGCGCCTTGTAACCAAGCACATAGATCAAAATTGGATTTATATGAGCTGCACAACTTGTACATATTTCAGTGTTGTTCATTTTATAGCCCTCTTCCATTCCCTTGACAAAAGAAAATAGTTGTCTCCTCCTAAATTTGACTTCTGGCTAATTTTTAAATTTATTTACAGTTTCTCTTAGTACGTATACATACACATATATGAATATCCTAGTACTCTTCTGTTTACATGATCATATCTGACTAATTAACTACATAGCACATCCAACATGTGACTATACTATTACAGCAGGGATATGAGATTTTTCCACAGCTACCTTCTTACATTTTCACTGTTTTGAAAGAGAGACAGGCAGAGTAACTTTAACCATTGCCTTGGTGACAATCACTGCAAAACCTGTGGTGGCTAGTTTTACATCAACTTGACACAGCTGTCATCATTTTAGAAGCAGGACCTCAGTTGGGAAAATGCTTCCACCAGATGGCCTGTGAGCAAGTTTGTGGTGCATTTTCTCAATTGTTTATTCTTGTGACATGACCCAGCTCACTCTGGGTGGTGCCACCATTGGGCTGGCAGTCCTGGGTTCCATTAGAAAGCAGGCTGAGCAAGCCACGATGAGCATGCCAGAAAGCAGCATCCCTCCGTGGTCTCTACATCAGCTCCTGCTTTCAGGATCCAGCCCTGTTTGAGTTTCTGCCTTGACTTCTCAGTGATAAACTGCTACCTGGACATGTAAGTGAAACAACCCATTCCCCACCCCCACTCCTAGTTACTTTTTTGTCATAATGTTTTATCAAGCAATAGGAACCTTATGACAAGGCAACCTTGTCTTAAAAGTAAACGGCATTCACAGTAAACACAATTTCTACCCAAATAGCTGACAAGAGTGTGACCAGAAGCAGCACCCACACAGGTTATTTCAGATGATACTTTTTGAGTTATTGTTGTGCAGAGAGTGTTATTATTGCTGGATATTTTGTTGCTTGGGCATTTTGTTTGAGACTGTGTCTCACTCTAACCTAGTATGTAGCCCAGACTAACCTAGCACCCACAGCAATTCTCCTGCCTCGGCCTTCATGAACTGGGAATCCAGGCATGCACCCAATACACCTGATACCTTTTAAAATATAAAATAACACATTTAATATTGTTGTTTTTCAAAACTGGAAAATTAAAAGCAAAGAAAATTAGGGAGAAGAATAAAATATAATGAAGAGGTAGACTCTAGAATACATCTAGTGATCAATTAGTAAGGGATTAAAATAGATGTCCACTCAGTATGAATAAATCACAGGAGAGAGTTCCAGTCATACCAGAGAAGGGCTAGTTGATCCTGACTGAAGAGAGTTAGCATATTCTCCAGTTTATTTTTCTGGGGTCTTTCTCACATACTTTTTATAGTTGTAATATAGTTAGTTATATTAACTAAAAACTTTCAGTGTGGTTTCCACTACAGCTAAACTTTTCAGAAGTCTCTTAGAGAAAGATGTCATCTCTTAGAGAGATGACACAAAAGAGTGTGATTTGTGCTCTTAAAGGGTGAAGGCAACCCAAATGCCCTGACTAGTAGCCACTCATTAGAGTGCTTTCTACTAACAACTTGTAGAAACATGGTGACCATGAACAGAGATCATGTTTGGATCCTAAAGTGATTCCCTACAAGGGTCTCTTTCATTAACCTTCCCCTGACATCCAAACCCTCTGATTTCCCTGTTGGGAAATAACTGATTAAATGTTTATCAATCTCATGCATATTATCTTTGTATTTCTCACAATTATATCAGCTCATAAGCTCACTTGCCTGACCAGACCACTTATTGGCAGTCTGGGGAACTGATTTTTAGAAGTACTATGTTTCCAGTGTTCTTCTGGACTTTGCTTTTGGAGCTGAACAAGACGAAGCTGGCCCTCGGACTGTACTCAGAACATTAGGTGGTGGTGGTACTCAGTCATGACCTTCTCTGAAGTGTACTTTCAAACATGGGGGAAGTAAGATCCAGGTTGGTGGGGTTTCCCTCAGTATGAGTGGTTACTCACTGGGCACAATATACAAATATGCTCACCAACCATCCAATGTGCACTTAAGAAGGAAGATCTACATGCCCACTTCTTCTTTATGGACTTCCCACAGTGGCTGACAGCTGAGGATGACTGACCCAATCCATTCCTCTTCCCATAGCCCAGACTGAGGGGACCAACTCTCCCAGAGCCCTCTGCTTGATGGAGAGCCCTTTTGCATTCATTAGCACTTGTTCTTCTGTTCTCACATGTTTGCCCAAGCTTTTGAATACCCAGTGCCCTGCCTTCACCTATGCTGTGGCTGAGCTTTCTGCAAAGACTTTGAGGATGTTTAACAGCCCCAGACTAAACTGTTTTAATAACACTTGCCCTCACTTGCTCATTCCCATTATGTCCCCTGTGTGCTTTCTCTTTGAGCTCCTGGTGGGGCGAGGGGGCCGACAGTCCCTCCTCCGCCTGTGTTTTTGTTCCAGCTAAACTCTCAGCCTGGACCAGCTCCACCTTTTTTGTCCATTGGTTACAGACCTAATGTTCCCATTACTGTGCTTCCCATGCTGAATTAAGCTCTGCACTTTAATTACCCTCCTCAAAGAGCACTTATGACTAAAGGAAATGTCAACAAATTCTCTGTTTATTTCAATCCATTGTGAAAGATGCTGAATTATTCTGCAGAAAAGTAGGGATTTTTTTTTCTTACCCACTCAAACTCAGATCATACTTTACAATGTAAAAGGTTTGGTTTCTGAAGCCCATTAACATTTCTTCCGGGCAGCCAAAAGTCTAAGCACAAAAGCAGAAGCCAAGCACAAAGTTCAGGTAGAGCTCTTGAGTAACAAGGGCAGAGCACAGCCAGACAGCATGGTAGGATTTCCTATGCTTTAAGGTTGAAAGCCCCAGAGCTGTCCTGGAAAAGCCTGTCTTCTGGGGGATCTAAAGGATGTGTCAAGGAGACGACCAAGGGGTGACCAAGGCAGAGAGCCTTAATGTTTTCCCATTTTTATCCCCAGAAATTTTTAGATGACTCAGGATATTTACTTCTATGAAATAGGCTTACAAATTAAATACACTGATAACGATCATAAGAATTTTATTTTAATGAATTATTTCTTATAGGTGTAATTTTTCAATTTATTAAATATAAAGACAGATTTGCATATTAATGAAATGTATGTGCTTATTTGCTTTTACATAAAGAAGTAAATCTTGGCCAAATAGTCAATATTTGAAGATATAGGGTACCTTCAGCATGTTTTAGAATGTGTTGATATTTTCATTGTATCACCAATGTTGAAACTGTTGCCTTGAATAAATACATATTGAATAAATACATAATACAAGATGGTAGACATATATTTAGAACCATTTCAAAAGTTGCAGTAAATTGGGTCCTAATACCAAACCAAAAATTCACCTAATGATTTTTTATTAAAACAAGTCAACAACTGAAACAGCAACTTTTCAAAAAGCAAACATTCCAACATAATATAATTTCAAGATAGTCTAATATGGTGCTAATGACTCCATGCTGTGGAGTGATAATCAGCCAAATATTAAAAAGTCTTAGTTTTCCATAATTAAACCATTATGCTGTATCAGAGGAGAAACTTTATATGTGCAGTAAAAAACACTGTAATTTATAACACACATCGGACTTGAATCTAAGCCATAGTGTTGCAGGCAGCACTCGTTGGCGCTGTGTGGTGTGAAGGCATATGCAGATAAAATGCACATGTTGTGTTTTTTAAACCCAGGCTGAGGTGAAGTCATGAGAAGCAGTAAGAATGAGCACTGCCAGACACATCTTGGATTATAAATTTGATTCTGATAGTTTTTAGTTGTTGAACAATGAGAACCTGTTACTGTTGCTCCATCTTTTCCAAGCCCACACTGACTTAAGAGACCTTAGATGGGATGAAACTATGACCTCATGGTTTATAAAATCCAGTCCAGATCTCCTTTTGATAGTGTAACTTTATGTATTGGTATGCGGGATTTGTGTCCAGTTTACTCTAGAATTCACATCAGCAGGCCACCTTGAGAAAGAGAGAAGAAAAGAAGTATTTCCTCTTCCCAATTCGACAGCTAGATTATCTCCCGTCAGTCATGAAAATGAGGAGTCAAGAAATGAGCATTTCTTCTTAGACATGACATTCTAGTATAATTATATAAATAGATGATTAAGTGAGATGCTGAAATATGAAGTGATAGTTGGATTTCTGAGCAGAATAGCATCAGAGGAAGCTATATTGTCAGGCCCTGAGATGGCAGCACACCTTTGAACAACTTCAGCAGAAGCCAGCCAGAGGTGTGAGTGCACATCTGTAATCTCATCCCTGGCGAGGCTGAGTCAGAACATTGAGAACTCAAAGCCAGCCTGGGTTACACAACAAATTTTTCTCAAAACACACACAAGAGAGGAGAAACTGGTGAAAGTGGGGATGGAAATTAAGACAGGATTTTGGAGACAGTGATTGGCAGAGAGCATGGCACTTACTCTGTCTCTTGCCAAGAAACCAGTTTTTAAAAGACAACTGCAAAGATTGAATGTTCACCCTTAACTCGTTGTGTGATATTGGAACACTGGCGCCTCTCTTGTTGCTAGGCAAGGAAGGCTAAGAAGAGGGAATGCAGGAAGAGTAGTGAAGGAGTAAAAGCATACTGCTGATGAATCGACTTTCATGGATAGATCAATCGTTTTAGGTGAGGCGGGACAAAGATGGATATGGGCAAAGAATGAACGAAGTCTCCATTGGTCCAGATATGACCAAGTGTGAGAAAGGACAATTATCTAGGGTTAGGTCCTGACCTAATATACTACACAAAGTAGGAACAGACTTTTTACCAGAGATAACCTGGTAATATTACCATACCCCAGAGTTGAGAACAGAGAATAGTCAGTCCAACTAGAGGGAGAAGTCTTCAGCCATTATGCAGATCAAGGGAGGAATGATGGGAAGTTATAGAACAGGAAGGCCTCACACAACTGCAGGTTCCTGTACCAGGAAGCATTGCCCTTGAGCAGGCAGAGACAAGCTCTACCTAGAGCAGGACAATAAGAAGATTGCAGGGAGCAACTTGGTCCAACCTGTCTTTACTCCCGTCCTTTTCCCCACCACTTGGAAGAGCAAGAAAATTTCACAAATAAGAGAAGATGGATGCATCTGAGTCTTGAACTTCCATAGTCAGGCAAATCTGGATGTCAGGGGGAGGTGCATCAACTGGAAAGCAGAGGCATGTGTTGACACTTCCTGGTTCCATCTTCCTAATTAATAAGATGAGAGAGCCGTCATAGACCATTTTTATTGTTGTTATTGTGTTTTGGAGACAGGGTTTCTCTGTGTAGTCCTGGCTGTCCTGGAACTTTGTACCCCAGGCAACAGAAATAGCATATATTGTTTTGGGAAACATTTAGACTATCTTAACTAACAACTCAAATTGATCTTTTTAATATTTCGGTGATGGTGGTGGTTGGTTGGTTGGTTGGTTGGTTGTGTTTTGTTTATTTTGTTTTGTTTTGTTTTTGTTTGTTTGTTTTGGATAGGAATGGGATCATTCCTATCCAAAACAGAATGGAGTAAGAGGGTAACTATAATGAGACTGGAGAATGACAAGGTCTTCGGAGGGCTGGCTGGTCCTGAGAGAAACAGATGACTCCTTTTGGAGGAAAGGAAATGAGCAACAAAACAGAGGCTCACCCAGGCTAGTCCTGTAAGCATCGCCAAGAGGAAGCCTTCAAAGGAAGAGTGCAAGGCTAGAAGTTATAGACTGAGATCCTACTTGTCATAGACTATATGTAACCTTGTCAGCCCAAGTAGCATAACTTAATTTAAGGTGTGTGTTGGTGTGTGTGTGTGTTTGTGCATATAAATACTTATTTGTATTATATACAATTTTAAGTAAATATAAACTAATGTACTTCCTTGCGAGTTTATAAAACATACTTTATGTTATTCAACCTTCTTCCAGTCTTTTATTTCTGTATCTACCTCTCTCCTCCACCCCAATTAAATCCCAGTTCCCATTTTCTCATTTCCTCCTTTATATCTCCTATATCCTGCTATTCACTTCTCTATCGTCACCTCATGCCCCTTTTTACTTTCCTGGTTTGGGGGAGTGAGTTTTTAAAGTCATGATTTTATCCAGGGGAAGGGAGTAACCTTATAAGGTACATTTCAAGGATTTCTAGAAAATAATTTACAGTTACTCGACAACCGCATTTTTTTCCAACAGGCTGTCCATAGTTACTTTCCATGCCTCTCCATCTGCTCTGGTAACCCTGGTGGCAGCTACTCTGCCTTGCTCAGTTTTGTATTTTCAATACCTATTCTCACAGGTAACTAGCCTTAAGCACATGTTGGATCATACAGGGGAGATTTCCATCCATGTTGAGGGACAGACACAGACAGTTACATCATGAACCACGCCCTGTTGGATAGAAAGATTCCATAAACTTGGAAATACTTGAAGTGACCATGTGAGACCAGTATCATTGCACCAGGTATTTATTTGAACTAACAGAATTTAAGAAAGATACCATTGCAAGAGGAAATGTATTGCTGAAGACCCACTGGCCTTCATAAATGAAAGATGTGACCATTCTGCGGGTGGCTATGTGCAGCCAGATATGACATCTTGTAGTAAATCAGAATGGAGTAAGAGGGTAACTATAATGAGACTGGAGAATGACAAGGTCTTCGGAGGGCTGGCTGGTCCTGAGAGAAACAGATGACTCCTTTTGGAGGAAAGGAAATGAGCAACAAAACAGAGGCTCACCCAGGCCAGTCCTGTAAGCATCGCCAAGAGGAAGCCTTCAAAGGAAGAGTGCAAGGCTAGAAGTTATAGACTGAGATCCTACTACTAACATAAAGAACTTTGCATCTCTGGCCATCAGCTTTTATAAGCATGAGAATTAGTTTTCCCTCATGGTGAGAGTTAAAGGGAAAGCCAGTGGAAGCAAATATCAGACTGCACTAAGAAAAAGCTAACTGGAAGAAAATGGAAATGGCAAAACTGACAGATGGATGGGTTCAGCTGAGGCAAACTGTCGGAGTTAAATAAGATTAATAGTTAACTATCCCTCATACCTTTGATACTTCAAACCCCTAATCTTGTTCTAAGCTTTCTTTTTGTTCATTTGAATGGTTGAGCCTTACATCTAACTGATAAGGATACTCCTCTGTATAAGGAAGGACAAGCAGCCAAAGAAACAGAAAAACATAAGTCTTCCATAAATTGGTTTATTCTGTGGTAGGTACTGCTTAAAACACTGTAATCAGGGTACGAGAAACATGAAGGCATCTTAAAGGCATAAAATAAACATAAAAAATAAGGTGTAATACACAAGATTTAAAGGTGATACAACTTTACCAAAGCAATATAAGGACTGGGTTATTGGAGGATACATAGCACAGACTTTTAACTCACCTTCAACACAATGTGGTTAATTTATAAAAACCAAAAGCCAATGAGATTTTTTTAAAAACATAATCACCATGAAATTTATAGATAGAAAATGAGTGCACAGGAGGCAAATATTTTGAGAGAAGAATAAAGGAATATATCCAGCTATATTTTAAATACACATTAAGGTTTTAATGCAAATTAATGTATTAAGATATACAGTAATATAATAAACTAACAGTGCTATGTTTAAGCAAGCATAAACTAATATACATAAAATAAAGATTCATAAGTTAAACCCAAGTGTACATAAGAGTTTAACAATGTAGGCATTATATTTCATTACAATGAAATTCTATGTCTGAAAAATATATTTTTCAGCAAATAATTTGAAGAGAATTTTTTTACATACCATTTAAAAAAAATGAAGAGTTTCTTTGTTACAGTAAACGTCAGGTCACATAACTCCTCTGTGTTAAAACTTTGATGATTTTCCTTCTCTCATGGCAATGAGTTCAACGTACCTTGAAGGCCCTACCTACATAATCTAAACCATATTTTCCTCTAAATTTATTTCATATTGGTCTCACCTGTGCCATATCAGTTCAACACATTGGGCCTGATGCTTAACCTCAGGCAGTAGAGAAAAGCTCCAGGCACACGGCGTTCACATCGGTGGCTCCTCTCCCCCGAAATGTGTGCACCTCCTTGAGAACTTCGACCAAATGTTACCCAGCCAAGCTGGCCTCACTCCATCACGATAACAAAGAAAGAGAAGACACAAATGGGTGTGAACAGCTTTCCTAGCCATTCAGCCACAGACTGCTGACTAATAAATTTAGCAACATAAAGACGGAAAACATCTGTGAGTTCCAAGTATGACTAGACTTAAATAGCCAGTAACAGCTGGAAGAACAGTACTGATAATATGCTCTGAGTAAAGGTTAACTTCCTTCAAATAAAAATAACCTCCATTACATATAATAGAAATACCAATGCAAATATGGTCAAGAGAAGGGTAAAGAGGATTCTTGTCCTCGTGTAAAAACAAATGGCCAATATCTGAAAAAGCATCCCACCTTACAAAGGAGAATGTGAGTTGGAAAACTCTTCTTCCCCCACACTGCCAGGAGATGCACACGAGCAAGTGTTTGTCAAGACTAAGTGGGCAGCATGAGGAAAAAGTATTCAAAGCATGCTTTCCGTTCAATCTTGGGATTTCACAAATGGAAATTGGCCATAGGGAAAGAATTAGATGCAAATGGAGAGATTCAGCTCCAAAGACATCGTAAAACTAATATCCAACCTAAGAGGGAAAGGGAATGTGAGGGGAAGCATCTTCCTCCTGCTTGTGGAAAGGCAAGGACAGAAGAGCCCTGGGTTGGTGTGTGTGTGTGTGTGTGTGTGTGTGTGTGTGTGTGTGTGTGTGTCTTAGGGCCATCTGGTAGTGGCAGCTGCACCGTATCTTCACTACATCTATAAGAGGAAGCAATGGGCTTAAGCTTCCGTGCGGGGATTTAGGTGGGATAGAAGGAAGCATTTCCTTACAAGAAGCTTTGCAAACATGGGGACCAGGCAAAAGGGGGGCATACGATCCCATTTTCAGAGGTCTTGGCCACAGAATGGCTTTTTTTTTTATCAAAATAAGATTCTTTTTCGCTTATAAGAAGTAGAATTTAGTCTTAAGTGTAACGTCTGATGAATTCATTTGTTCATCGAGTGACAGGGGCTCATATCAAAGTAACTTTTATTCCAGTTCATTAAAATAACCCAGGATTATATTTTACTGTCCAAATGAAGTAGATGTCTTAGTAAAACTGAGGGAGAAGGATCTGTCAACCCACCAGCTGCCACGCATGACCTAACCACAATAATATTTGAAATTCTCTGGGTAATCTCAGCTAGTCCAGAAAAGTGACTCTGAAACCAGCTCATTAACCTTCCTAGAAGCCAAAGATATTCCAGGTCCCCTTTCCAGTTTCTGGTTTATAACTCTTTTAGGGTTTATGTGAATACAATTGTCAAGGTATTTTTTACCCAACATTGAAGACTGGGATCATTAAAATTACTGGACACACTTACTCCAGTTCTGAGGAACTAGACTCAAACATTGTGAAAGCCTGACATAAAAGAAGCATTTACAACTACTAGAAAAAGATTTGTACACACATGGGAAAATGCTGGGTATCAAAACTGTGATACAGGGGTAGATTAACATGCAGTCTATTCTAATCATTTTGCAAGGCAGCACAGATATATTTACCAAGGAAAAAAATGAACCCAAGGAGAAAGACTATAAATTGCTTATTTGGAAAGTAGGAAGGATATTACTGCATTATTTACAACTTAAAGACTCATATTTTCATATTTAATAAACTTCAAATATTCTCATTTTTCAAACAAACACAATCTGGCATTGTTCCTCCAGGAACAGCATATAAGCACAGACACACACACAAAAAGGAATTCTGTAATAACTATTCACTGATTGCTTTTATCTGCAGATTTTTCCAAGTAGGAAAGAAAAAACCCCAGAAAACAAAAACTAAAACAATCAGCATTTGAGAGAAATTTAGCACACCCTTCCAAGAGGAAAGGAGCCTTCATGTCTGTGCTATCCCAGGCTAGCCTGACCTAGCCTGATCATTTTATATGAATGCTGTGTGCAGTTGCTCCTGAGATCCTAACCTTTCCAGCTATCTTTGTCAAACTTCCCTTTCGCTTGATTTCTTGGCGACAGTCTTGTTTGCCTGGCTCAGGGATCCAGGCACCTGGTATATCAAGGACTTCTTGGTGTACACATCAGACGTCTCTCTTGGCTTCAGAGAATTTCTCTTCTCCCGATGGCCTGAATCAATCTAACAATATCCATTGTATCACTCTCTCCTCCTTCTCAACACAAAGCCTATTCCTCGGCATTTGTGAATGAATTCTCCAAATCCTTTCTCACTCCTCTTCTTCTGGTAGATTTGCAAAAAGAAAATTCACTCTTGTTTCTCACTGTACTTGATCTTCAGGTGCTTCACAGTCTTCTGAATTTGTCCCTCCCAGAGTCACATCAGACTTCCATCCTCCTTCCCAGACCATCCCACCCAATGTCTGAAGTTTTGTTTTCAGGATTTCCAGTATAGAACACACCTTCTCAGAGCCATTAACATGATATGCTTCATGTGCTTCATTTGCAACAAGAAAGTCTTACTTAATAGTTCTGCCATTGCCCCTCTTCCCTTCTATAATATTATAATATCTTCCCAGTTGATCTTTAGTGATGATCCAAGTGAGTGAACAGAATAGGAGGCTTAATCTCCTCTTGCATGGCTATTCATTACATAAATAAGTACTAAGTTGAGTATTTGTGTATTAAAAACTGGTAATATTGTTAGAAATACAAAGATTAAATAGTAGTTTATGTAAGAATCAATATAAAGAGTTCACTAAACGTTAAAACAACAACAACAAAAAGAACATACCAATGTTCTTACCAATTCTGCTTTTATTTGTGATGATATTATTTACAGCACAAACTAGACTATATTCTCAGATTCCCTTGAACTGGGACTTGTAAAGGTCAATCCTGAGCATTCAAATATAAATGGAAGTTGCTGAAGGGGCTTCCATAAAAAGTTTTAGAAAGAGCTGACTGCACACACATGTGTCCTTTCCTTTTGCAGTTTAACCTCCCTTTTACCTTTTACCTAGTCAAGTCAGAAGGCCCATCATGAAAACAGCCACCTTCAAGTCATGCAGATTTTAGTGACAGACATACTAGGAGCTTTGATATCTATTGCTACTGCAGGCCATGTACTCCTACTGCCATCCCTGTCACTTAGGAGAATAACTAACCCTTTTAAATTCCATTGTTATTTAGATGTCTGTGACACATCTTTTTGACTGAAATGGTTGAGAAAAATACTGTGATATGCAGTTTTAAACAAGGATAATTTTAGACGATGCTATCTAGAAAGTGTAACTTTCATCTGGAGCAAATATCACATTATCATAGATGGGACTTACTATTTTTTCATAAGAGGTTCTTTGGCTCCACATTATCTATCCCCCATGGTATGAAAAATACAAAATTACCTTACTATTGTTTGACATTTTTATTAACTATTGATCATAAGCTTGCTTAAACAAAATTATACGATTAGTGATCTTTTATAAATGTTCAAAGCTTGCTTTGGCTCCTACTAAAGTTTAATGTAGTTTTACTCTACTATCCCTTAAGCTACTATGCTTCCTGCTAACTAAAAATATCAGAAAGGTGTTCCAGCCTAAGAGAAGTAGGGATTTTTTTTTTGTATATTATTAGATGACTTTCCAAATTGAAAGGCAAGTTTTGAAATTTTGATCCTCAGTACCAAAGTGAGGTCAGATATCCCATATGAAGGGTACAGTACTTCAAGAAACTAAATGTAGATACTAACCTACAGGCTCCAGGGGTTCTAGGAGCCTTGTGTGTGTTATGTCTGCATTTATCCCTTTTCTTATTGCTATGGTCAAATACTTGATAAGAAGTAATTTAAGGATGTATTTTGGCTCATGGTTTGGGGGGATATAGTCCATCATGATAAAGACACACAGCAAGCAGAGCATGAGGCAGCTTGCTTCTCCCCCAAGACTAGGAGTCAGAAGGATTAGGACAGGATGCAGAGTTGGGGTACCATCCTCAAGGTTCATCACCCCTCCCCCCATGTGGGTGGGACTCAACAAAGGCTCCCCAAGTTGCACAACTAGCTGAAAATTTCATGTTCAAATACATTAAGTCTATGGAGGACAATTTACTCGAAGCCGTAACCGTATCTAAACAGCTAGCCATAATTGGATGTTATTACTACCCTTTCAGGATCAATAATTTGCTGTAACAACCCATTCAATAGTTTGCTATAAGAACTCAGGAAAGTGTTAATTGTTTATTTTAAAAATACGTATTATGGGTTTTATTTTTATTAATTTTGATGCATGTTTGTTTTCTAATGAGGGAAAGAAAGGGTGTAGATTGGGCGGGGTAGGACCATAGGGAGGATCTCAGAAGAGTAGGGGGAAGGGAAACTGTAATCAGAATATATGGAATGAAAACAAATCTACTTTCAAAAATAAAAAAAACAAAAGAATACAAACCAGGGCCTATTGAATGGAGAGATATGTATAGTAAGGTCTGACAGTGTTCCAAATACAAAACTTCCATGATTTTAGGTTGTTTTATTCCCCCTGCATGCTTACATAAGTTTATCATCCAGGTAGGTCCACTAAGAGTTTGGATATGAAGAGTTTTTAGTGCAGCTTTCATTGTGTATTCTGATAGGTTAAATCACTGGTCACATGGTTAAACTAAATCTCCAGTTCCTATTTCCTCATTAGAGGTAAGGATATTGGACTGGTATCGCTACATCTCTCTAATCATATATTTCATCTTTCTGGCATGACTAGACTTCTTTTGAATCAATACCATCAGTCAGAAGCCATTGTATTAGCCTAAAACTATCATGCATGATTTAAAGAGACCACCACAACTACAAAGATACTCACACAGGAAATTCCAAGGGTTTCTTGATTCCCAAGAACCAAGCTAACAATGAGACTAATAACCAATCATATTTTATGGGAAATAATACAGAAGAATCATACTCAGGAAATTAGCAAGAAAAGGTTAGAGTTAGGACCTTTCGACTGGAATGGGCACCTAAAGACATTAGCCATCTCTGCACTATTCCCAGGAATCCTATCAACTGCTCACAGCAGACAACACATGTGCTGGGCCCTGGCACCTTCCCCCTGACTGGACAACTGGACTGTTACACTACCCATTCTGCTTCTCCCAGATCCAAAAGTCCTAGCCAAGAACAATCCACTGTTTCCAAATCTCTAAGTTATGGCACAGCCCTGGTTCATGGAGAAAGAAACATTTATCTTTTTCAGGCTTCATACTAAGCTTTCTGCCTGAAATAATGGAATTCCTATAATAAGAAACTGGGTCCATAGCAGCGAAAGCACGACAATTTCCCTACATACACCCCTTCCATTAGTTAAAATCCATATATAATATTCTCTTCTTTCAAAAATGTGTTTCTGTAAGATATCATGTTATCAGCTTGTATATAATGAAAATCTGCCTTTTTATACACACAATTATAGGGTTATCCAAAGTCAGTACAAGTCCAGTTAAAGGTATCCTTCCAATCTTGTAATAGCATCTATCCTTCCTTTAATTGTTTTCTCCATTCTAGGAAATATTATTCATTCTTCAACCTATGCCCTTAAGATGAGAGCAGTAGAAGTAAACAGTACATAAAAGGTGAGTTAAGTATATAAATGCATATATAGGTAGACACCAAATAAGCAAGTCAGAAATATAGAAACACATCCAACCTGCAAATTAAGAAGCTGATCTCATTATCCCTCCATATTTCCAGTATTACTCAACCTTATAACTCAAGGCTGTATTCATGGCATAGCAAGAGAGGGTGATGAAATATGTTTGTTATAAAAGCAAAAAGGACTATTTGGGAACATGGAAAAAGAGATCCAGCAAAAGGACAGGAGGGCAGAAGAGGACCAAAGAGGCTAATGAGAACAGAGTACAGATAGGTGTGGTGGTACAGGCCTTTGATTCCAGCACTTGAGAGGCAAAGGCAGGCTGATCTCTGAGTTTGAGACAATCCTGGTCTACAGAGCTGGTTCTCAGACAGTCAGAGTTATACAGAGAAATTATATATTGAAAAAGAGAAGGAAAAGAAAAAGAAAAAAGAAACAATATCCAATAATATTTATATTGAAAAACATGAAAAGAAAAACATTTTTATATGCTAACCAAAGTTTAAAAACTAAATGAAATCATTGAGCAGGTCACAGTTTTGCTTAGTGGTCAAATGCCTGCTCAGCAGGGCACTTCAAAAATTAAAAAAAGGGCAGGGGAGGTAGTTTTGTCAGTAAAATGCTTGGCTTGCAAGTAAGAGGAGGTGAGTTCAGTTCCTAGAACACACATAAAACAAGCAAACAAACTCACAAGAAGAATGAGAGAGGGAGTCACAGAAGAAAATAAGTCTGCAGACACCTTTCCCTTGGATGTCATCTCCAGAGCAAATGAATTTCTGTTGTTTAATCCCAAATGAAGAAAATCCCTGAAGTCATCTTTGACCACCATTGTCTTGTTGCTGAGCGTGTAAACGCAAGCTCCCTGCATTACTGTTTCCTTCTCTGGTTCTATCTACACTCCCTTCTCTATTACTGTGAACTACAAGCTCTATTTTTCCTTCAGCATATGACTCATCTCCCAACACAGCATCACTCTTCTAAAAATGATGTTCAACCCATGGTGAGAAACTTAAAAGTTCAAGTGGCTAAGTCCACCCCAACTCCAAGACCTCTGTGTAATGATGTCTGGTCATATTTATCTCATGTTTACTAAATCCTCTAAGCACAGCGTTGCAGTTAACACCGTTTCTATAGCACTTCATGATGTGTCACTTTGAGCACCATCAACACTTCTGTTATCCATTTCCCCCAAATTTGCATATTCTCTCTGTAAGAGAAGACACTCCACATTGCATCCTTGTAAGTGGTCATTCCCATCTCACATGGAGATGTCTATGTTGGGACCAGAGGTATATCGAAAGAACCTGTTGAGAAATTCTGTACATGGGCTGCTTGGGGTTGCTAGGTTACATGATAAAAGCAAAGTCTCCTGAGCAGCAGCATATTGCCTCGTTTCTTTCAACTGAAACCTAAGTACAGAGCTAGGAAGCATGGAACAATGTATTTCAAGAAAGTAAGCATCACCTGGGAAGTCTATAATCAATGGTTCTTCCAGAAGGGTAAGAGGGAAGAAAATCAAATCCATATCCTGAACGTTTTGCCCAATTTCATGAAAACTTGATGGAAGCCATCCAAATGAAACAGACGTAAGTTCCAACCCAGCTCTGGCTCTCAGTTCAGAGTAGATAACCAAGACCTCAACAATGACAACTACGGAGCAAAATCAGCCTCAAAGCAGAGAAGTCTCAGAGTTTGGTATACCAGTTTCTATGGCTGCCATCACAAATCACCACAAACATGGCAGCTTTAAAGTAACATACATTGCTCTTTCATAGGCTTGGTAGTAAGAAAGCATAGGGCCTAGATCCTTGTGAAGACTTGGAAAAGTTGTTCCTTGTTTGAGCCTGTTTCTGAAGAACCCATTGATCCTTGCATTTAGTTGTATGGTTCCAATTGCTAAGTCTATATTCACATAGCCCTTTTCTGTGTTTATTTTGTTTACCCTGTAAAGACACTTTTCTTTAAATGTGTAGGGGTGTGTGTGTGTGTGTGTGTGTGTGTGTGTGTGTGAGAGAGAGAGAGAGAGAGAGAGAGAGAGAGAGAGAGGGAGAGAGAGACAGACAGTCAGACAGACAGACAAACAGAGAAACAGAGCACCTTTGGTGCTCTCTATTTTTTCTTTTTGCTTCCTTCCTTCTTTCTTTCCTTCCTTCCTTTCTTTCTTTCTTTCCTTCTTTCTTTCTTCCTTTCTTTCTTTCCTTCATGACCAGGTCTTTTATTAGCCTGGACTTCAGCAAGTAAACTAGGCTGGTGAGTTAGTGAACCCTGCCCTATGACCCCAGTAATGGGATTACAAGCATGCACTATGATCTTGCCTTCTAGGGAGTCAAAAACAGGTCTTTCTGCTGAGCTGACTTTGAACACTTTATTGACACTTTATTGATTAAGCTCTATCTCAAGGCCCCATGATGCTTTTCAATGAATTTAAGGTCCACTCATGCAATCTAGATGATCTTATTCTCAAATTTTAAATTTAATTACTTCTTGCAAACCTTTTCTCAAATAAGATCACAGTATCTAAGTTCTGGATATTGGGAGATAAACATACAAAAGGGAAGAAGAGAGCCAGTAAGTCTGTTTCTGTTATAGGAGGTTTCACCTACTATAGCTATCACCAATGTTGCATTATTAATGGGACCATTAGGCAAGGACTGAGAAATTTAGAAGACAAGGATGATTGACATGTAGAAAATGGGTTGCCATCAATTGTGACTCTTCAGAGAATTCTGACCAGCATTTAAATTGTATGTGAATGTCTTCCTTGTTTGTAAATTCCAATGTTATCCACTATTCTCAAGACAAATTCTTTTATTTCCGAACTTTCAAACAGTTCTCTTAAAACTACTAACTTTTACTAACTAATTATATCATAATTTAAGCCAATTCCTTAACTTTTTCCAGGAGATATAGACTAGATGTTCTTCCATTTAGGACCAACATTGGATTCAGTAGATAGTAAAGTTGCTTAAATACATGTTGGTTCCAGGAAAACAGCACTTATATTTTATATTTATAAACCAGGCCTTTATCTGTGTGCCTACAATCCATCTACCTGCCTGACTACCTTTATATTTGTCTATTTATTTGCTCTTTAGAATATGAATGCTCATTAGAACACTTCCATGAATCCACTTTAATGCTTTTGAGAGAAAGCAGTAGGGTAACACAAAAAAAATGCATGTATGTGGAGAACAAGGAGCCCTGTTCAGTTTAACTTATGTACTCTAGATTTCAGCTTGAACATTCAGTCTTGATAGAAATGTAATGCTATGAATCTTCATTATTGTTATTTATTGTTTTTGGTGAATAATATCAAGATAAGCTAACTATGAGAAACCAACATCACAAGGTCAGTTATCTAATTGCTTAAAAAAAAGAAAAAGGAAAGAACTGAAAAAACGAAAGGAAGGAAGGAAGGAAAGAAGAAGAAAGGAAAGGAAAATAGTTTGCTGAAGAGGCTGTAGATATCACAAAAATAATACTTGGCATCTTGACTGTGAATTTGCTACTGGGGATCCATAAACATCTCAATCTGCTACCAGGTAGTCAAGCCTCCATTGGATCTGCTGGGTTCTATGGACTGCCAGGTAGAAGTAATTGCACGGTAGCCTGGACTGATAGCCAGGGGCTGTATTGATTAGAGTTAGTCAGGAGACAACATCTGGAACAGCAGCTGCTCCTGGAAATACCACCTAATTAAGCTTATGATAATCTACTTTCATTCTCCAAGACCCATCTGTCTTCTGCATCAGCCTAATTGGGGAGTTAAATGGAACTGTGATGGAAAGGACCACTCCTCATCTTTTCAGCCTCTCTCCGTAGAACTAATCTGTGGGGTTCTACAGAAACCTTGGGTTGTTCTAGAAAAATGAGCACTTTGGTCCTTTACTTAAAGATAATACTTATTTATAAAACAAAACCTTGTGAGTAATGTCCAGTTGTTTGGGATGTCTTTACCTAGCCTGCATGCAGAAAGCAGATAGAGGTGAAATGAAGATGTGTTGCAGAGGCCGCTGGGCCTCATTTAAGATGGACTTGGGTCAAGTTTATTTGTCATCAAAACTCCATGAACTTTGGCTCTGAACATGAGAGATCACAATGACATTTTTCTTTGCCAAAAAATTAGTCATTTTGCAGCCAGTATTCTGAAACAAGTAAACGGTTTACATGCTCTCACCCTTTATACTGTAAAGTGATAACAAGTCACAAAATAGTGTAGCTAGTGAAGTGGCTGTGCCTCCTATTTTTGTAAGCTTACATTCACACATGGAAATTAGAATTGATACGAAGTTTTGTGAGTTTCCCACACACTTCCCATCTGTAGGCTTCCAGATCAATAAGTCAATGTTAGGGAAAGCAGAAAGCCCAGCCCCTAGAGATTGCTTGGCCGACCAGCCTGTGCACCTGCCTTGCTCTACTGCAAGGCTTTCATATTCCTATTGGAAGGAGCTTGGACATCTCCATGTATCTGATTCCCAGAAAAACATCCTGGACACATAGACTAGTGATAGTACTGGTTCCAGCACCAGGATATTTCTCAAAACTTTAATGAAGGGGTCTTCTTCTGTGTCCATTGCTGAAACTCTGTTAGGAACAAAGTGAGATATATACTCTAAATGATGCCTTTCAATTTCTCTCTGTCTAGTATGGCAAACAATGTGTGTGAGCTTAACTTTTGTTAGGCTAATCACATTCTAGTAGAGTTTCCAGTCACCTAATCTACCTAAGCAATAAAACAACAATTATATTCATTACTTTGCTGTTTCTGTGATAAAACAACATGACCAAGGCAACTTATAAGAGAGTTTATTTGGGTTATGGTTACAGAATAATAGGGTCTATTTTGGTGGGAAGACAGGGGGCTTGAGCTGGAAGCTGGACCACATACGATTTACCACATGCCATGCAGACTCAAAGCCCACCCCAAAAGACATACTCCCTCCAGTAACTCCATCCACCCTCACCATCCCTACAGATATCACCACCAACTGAGAGCTGTGTGTTCAAGCTCATGAAAACAGGGAGTCTCCTCTCATTCCAGCCACTGTAACTACTTTGCCTTCTGTGTGAATTCAGATACTTGTCCCATGCCTCTATTTAACAAGGAAAAGGATTAGCCTAACTTAAATCCATTTTTTCTCTGCTTTTTGATTGAACAGGTTCAGAATTTTGTACCATCTATTTTCCCCTTAGGTGTTTTATTACATAAATTGGTAGATGGATTTGTTTTGTTATATAAACCTATTATAAAGATTGTCATCATAATTGACTCTGCTGAAAATCAACTGCAGTTATTGATTTGAGATGACCATGAAGGACAGAGGGTTAGAAACTAAAGAGAACCAACTCAACCAAGGGAGGGGTGGCTCTCTCAGACAAAGAGAAGGAAGTTTAAAGATTTTTGGCATCCATAACTATTTAAAGCATTCAAATCTTTCCAGATATTCCTAATTCAATACTGCATATCTCATTCGGTCTCATTTAATACTTTAACAATTCTACCAGAGACCTGGAAAGAAGAAACACTACATAATGTGCTCACTTGGCAGCCCATGATCGGCCTTTCATTTCTTTTTTAGCCCACTCTGGTCTATAACTGTTAATATCAAAAGATTCCACCAGCACAGCCTTGAGGTTAAGGTTTTTCATTTAAGAATACCCATATTTCTCTTCTTTCTTAAGGCCACCCAGTGTGGTTTCAAGCATCTACTCTGCCAACACTTGAATGTCTCCAGCTGTTATTCACAAGCAGCAAGCTGATACCCAGAGCCTCCAGTGTGTGATGGATTCCAAGTGATGACAGAAAAGTTTACTGTTTTACTCCCCACCACCGTCTGTCATCTGTCCTTCATGGGCACGATGACGTGCTCTCTGCTTGTAACTCCAGTAATGCCAGGTACAAACCAAACTCTCCCTTTCTTGAAGGAACACACACACACACACACACACACACACACACGCTTAGAGCTTACATCCAAGCTAGTTAAGGTACTTCATTTCCAGGGAAGGTATACACTGGCCACAAAGAGAAAAAACTCAAATTAATTAAAGGATATGCATTGACAACTCTGGAATCAATAAAGGGAGTAAGGGCCAGGATGTTGAAATGATTAAGAAGCCAGGGAGCATTGTGTGGACTAGTACATCGTCATGTAATTTGGAGAACAATGATACTAACCTAATTCCTTATATCCTTTACTATGTGAACTCATGGAGATGAGTCTCTGTTTCATACTAATCTCTTCTAAATTATAGAGCCATAACTGGGAAACTTCGAATTCTTTTTTTCTTTTCTTTTTTTATTTGATATATTTTTATTTACATTTCAAATGATTTCCCCTTTCCCCAAAAGTCCCATCAGCCCCCATCCCTCCCCCTGTTTTCCCACCCAACCCTTCCCACTTCCCTGTTCTGGTTTTGCCCTATACTGCTTCACTGAGTCTTTCCAGAACAAGGGGCCACTCCTCCGTTCTTCTTGTACCTCATTTGATGTGTGGATATGTTTTGGGAATTCCAGTTTTCTAGGTTAACACCCACTTATGAGTGAGTGCATACCATGATTGATCTTCTGAGTCTGGGTTACCTCACTTAGTATGATGTTCTCCAGCTCCATCCATTTGCCTAAGAATTTCATGAATCCATTGTTTCTAATGGCTGAATAGTACTCCATTGTGTATATATACAACATTTTTTGCATCCACTCTTCTGTTGAGGGATACCTGGGTTCTTTCCAGCTTCTGGCAATAATAAATAGGGCTGCTATGAACATAGTGGAACATGTATACTTATTACATGCTGGGTAATCTTCTGGGTATATACCCAGGAGTGGTATAGCAGGATCTTCTGGAAGTGAGGTGCCCAGTTTTCGGAGGAACCGCAAGACTGATTTCCAGAGTGGTTGTACCAATTTGCAACCCCACCAGCAGTGGAGGAGTGTTCCTCTTTCTCCACATCCTCTCCAACATCTGCTGTCTCCTGAATTTTTAATGTTAGCCATTCTGACTGGTGTAAGGTGAAATCTCAGGGTTGTTTTGATTTGCATTTCCCTAATGACTAATGAAGTTGAGCATTTTTTAAGATGCTTCTCTGCCATCCGAAGTTCTTCGGGTGAAAATTCTTTAACTCTGTACTTCATTTCTTAATGGGGTTATTTGGTTTTCTGGAGTCTGAGTTCTTGAGTTCTTTATATATATTGGATATTGGCCCTCTATCTGATGTAGGGTTGGTGAAGATCTTTTCCCAATTTGTTGGTTGCCGATTTGCCCTTTTGATGGTGTACTTTGCCTTACAGAAACTTTGTAATTTTATGAGGTCCCATTTGTCAGTTCTTGATCTTAGAGCATAAGCTACTGGTGTTCTGTTCAGGAACTTTCCCCCTGTACCAATGTCATCAAGGGTCTTCCCCGGTTTCTTTTCTATTAGCTTCAGAGTATCTGGCTTTATGTGGAGGTCCTTGATCCATTTGGAGTTGAGCTTAGTACAAGGAGACAAGGATAGATCAATTCCCATTCTTCTGCATGCTGACCTCCAGTTGACCCAGCACCATTTGTTGAAAAGGCTATCTTTTTCCATTGGATGTTTTCCGCCCCTTTGTCGAGGATCAAGTGGCCATAGGTGTGTGGGTTCATTTCTGGATCTTCAATCCTGTTCCATTGATCTGCCTGCCCGTCACTGTACCAATACCATGCAGTTTTTAACACTATTGCTCTGTAGTATTGCTTGAGGTCAGGGATACTGATACCCCCAGAATTTCTTTTATTGTTGAGAATAGTTTTAGCTATCCTGGGTTTTTTGTTATTCCAGATGAATTTGAGGATTGCTCTTTCTAACTCTGTGAAGAATTGAGTTGGGATTTTGATGGGTATTGCGTTGAATCTGTATATTGCTTTTGGCAAAATGGCCATTTTAACTATATTAATCTTGCTGGTCTATGAGCATGGGAGGTTTTTCCATTTTTTGAGGTCTTATTCCATTTCCTTCTTCATAGACTTGAAGTTCTTGTCATACAGATCTTTCACATGTTTGGTAAGAGTCACCCCAAGGTACTTTATACTGTTTGTGGCTATTGTGAAGGGGGTCATTTCCCTAATTTCTTTCTCAGCCTGCTTATCCTTTGAGTATAGGAAGGCTACTGATTTGCTTGAGTTGATTTTATAACCTGTCACTTTGCTGAAGTTGTTTATCAGCTGTAGGAGTTCTCTAGTGGAGTTTTGTGGGTCACTTAGGTAGACTATAATATCATCTGCAAATAATGATAGTTTGAATTCTTCCTTTCCAATTTGTATCCCTTTGACCTCCTTATGTTGTCTAATTGCCCCAGCTAGTACCTCAAGTACAATATTGAAAAGATAAGGAGAAAGGGGGCAGCCCTGTCTATTCCCTGATTTTAGTGGGATTGCTTCAAGTTTCTCTCCATTTAGTTTGATGCTGGCTACCGGTTTGCTGTATATTGCTTTAACGATGTTTAGGTATAGGCCTTGAATTCCTGTTCTTTCCAAGACTTTAAGCATGAAAGGATGCTGAATTTTGTCAAATGCTTTTTCAGCATCCAATGAAATGACCATGTGGTTTTTTTCTTTGAGTTTGTTTATGTAGTGGATTGCATTGATGGGTTTCCGTATATTGAACCAACCCTGCATTCCCGGGATAAAGCCTACTTGATCATGGTGGATGATCGTTTTGATGTGTTCTTGGATTCGGTTGGCAAGAATTTTATTGAGTATTTTTTTCATCAATGTTCATAAGGGAAATTGGTCTGAAGTTTGCTTTCTTTGTTGGATCTTTGTGTGGTTTTGGTATTAGCGTAATTGTGGCTTCCTAGAAGGAACTAGGTAGTGTTCCTTCTGTTTCTATTTTAAGGAATAGTTTGAAGAGTATTGGTGTTAGGTCTTCTTTGAAGGTCTGATATAATTCTGCACTGAAACCATCTGGTCCTGTGCTTTTTTTGGTTGGAAGACTTTCTATGACCCCTTCTATTTCTTTAGGGGTTATGGGACTGTTTAGATGATCTATTTGGTCCTGATTTAATTTTGGTATTTGGTATCTGTCAAGGAAATTGTCCATTTCCTCCAGATTCTACAGTTAGTTGTATTGAGTATAGGGTTTTGTAGTAGGATCTGATGATTTTTTGAATTTCCTCAGTTTCTGTTGTAATATCTCCCTTTTCATTTCTAAATTTGTTAATTTGGAAACTTTCTCTGTGCCCTTTGGTCAGTCTGGGTAAGGATTTATCTATGTTGTTGATTTTCTCAAAGAACTAGCTCCTGGATTCATTCATTCTTTGTATAGTTCTCTTTGTTTCCACTTGATTGATTTCAGCCATGAGTTTGATGATTTCCTGTCTTCTACTCCTCCTGGGTGAAATAGCTTCTTTTTGTTCCAGGTCTTTCAGGTGTGTCATTAAGCTGCTAGTGTATGCTCTCTCCATTTTCTTTTTGGAGGCACTCAGGGCTATGAGTTATCCTCTTAGCACTTCTTTCATTGTGTCCGAAAGATTTGGGTATGTTGTGCTTTCATTTTCATTAAATTCTAAAGAGTCTCTGATTTCTTTCTTTATTTCTTCTTTGGCCAAGGTGTCATTGAGTAGAGTATTGTTCAGCCTCTATGTGTATGTGGGCTTTCTGTTGTTTTTGTTGCTATTGAAAACCACTCTTACACCATAGTGATCTGATACGAGGCATGGGATTAGTTCGATCTTCTTGTATTTGTTGAGGTCTGTCTTGTGACCAATTATATGTTCAATTTTAGAGAAGGTACCATAAGGTGCTGAGAAAAAGGTATATTCTTTTGCTTTAGGGTGAAATGTTCTATAAATATCAGTCAAATCCGATTGGTCCAAAGCTTCAACTAGTTTTACTGTGTCCCTGTTTAGTTTCTGTTTTCCTGATTGGTCCATTGAGGAGAGTGGAGTGTTGAAGTGCCCCACAATTATTGTGTTAGGTGCAATGTGTGTTTTGAGCTTTAGTAAAGTTTCTTTTACGAATGAGGGTGCCCTTGCATTTGGCGCATAGATATTCAGAATTGAAAGTTCTTCTTGGTGGATTTTTCCTTTGACCAGCAAGAAGTGTCCTTCTGTGTCTCTTTTGATGATTTTAGGTTGAAAGTTAATTTTATCTGATATTAGAATGGCTACTCCGGCTCATTTCCTGATAACATTGGCTTGTAAGATTGTCTTCCAGCCTTTTATTCTAACATAGTTTTTGTCTTTGACATTTAGGTGTGTTTCCTGTATGCAGCAAAATGTAGGGTCCTGTTTCCTTATCCAGTCTGTTAGTCTATGTCTTTTTATTGGGGAATTGAGTCCATTGATGCTAAGAGATATTAAGGAATAGTGATTATTACTTCCAGTCATTTTTGATATTATTTTTATATTTGAGTGGTTATCTTCCTTTGGGTTTGATGAAGGAAGGTTACTATCTTGCTTTTTCCAGGGTGTAGTTTCCCTCCTTGCATTGGAGTTTTCCTCCTATTATTCTTTGCAGAGCTGGGTTTGTGGAAAGATATTGTGTAAATTTGGTTTTGTCATGGAATGTCTCGGTTTCTCCATCTATTGTGATTGAGAGTTTTGCTGGGTATAGTAGTCTTGGCTGACATTTGTGTTCTCTTAGAGTCTGCATGAGATCTGCACAGGATCTTCTAGCTTTCATGGTCTCTGGTGAGAAGTCTGGTGTGATTCTGATAGGTCTTCCTTTATATGTTACTTGCTGTTTTCTCTTACTGCCTTTAATAATCTTTCTTTGTTTAGTGCATTTGGGGTTTCAATTATTATGTGGCAAGAGGTATTTCTGCTCAGATCCAGTCTGTTTGGAGTTCTGTAGGCTTCTTGTATATTCATAGGCATCTCTCTCTTTACGTTGGGAAAGTTTTCTTCCATAATTTTGTTGAAGATATTTGCTGGCCCTTTCAGTTCTAATTCTTCACTCTCATCTATACCTATAATCCTTAGGTTTGGTCTTCCCATTGTATCCTGGATTTCCTGGATGTTCTGGGATACCAGCTTTTTGCATTTTGCATTTTCTTTGACTGTTGAGTCAATGGTTTCTATGGTATCTTCGGCATCTGAAATTCTTTCTTTCATCTCTTGTATTCTGTTGTTTATATTTGTATCTATGTACCCTGATTTCTTCTCAAGGTTTTCTATCTCGAAAGCTGTCTCCCTTTGTGATTTTCTTAGTTGTTTCTACTTCTGATTTTAGATCCAGGATGATTTTGCTCAGTTCTATCATTTGTTTGTTTGTGTTTTCCTGTAATTCTTTAAGAGATTTTTGTGTTTCCTCTTTCATGACTCCTGCCTCTTGACTCAAGTTATCCTGCATTTCTTTAAGTTTTTTTTTTTTTCATCTTCTTTATTGGCTTCTATCTCTTGAACCTTATTCTCCTGCATTTCTTTAAGTGATTTTTGTGTTTCCATTATACGGGTTTCTAGCTTATTCATGTTCCCCTGTATTTCTTTAAGGGATTCATTTATGTCCTTTTTGTGTTCTTCTAGCAGCATCACGAACAGTGATTTTAAATCCAAATCTTGTTTCTCTGGTGTGTTGGCATAACCAGGACTTACTGATGTTGGAGAGTTTGGTTCAGATGCTGCCATATTGCCTAGATTTCTGTTAGTAGCGTTCCTGTGTTTGCCCTTTGCCATCTTGTTCTCTGGAGTTAGTTGGTCTTGTCTCTGGCTGGTGTTTGGGCCTCCTGAGGGGCTCTGGAGCTATTTCTGCAACACTGGATGGCAGGGTTTCCCCTGTAGCAGATTGCTGATGTGCTGTCCTCCTCTTTGGTGCCCTTGCAGCCCTAGTGTGCTTTGCCCCAGATTGTGACTGTGAACCAGATGGTCCCCGTTTGCTCCTTCAGGGAGTGCTGATGGTGTATGCTGCCGGGACCTTTTTTGCATGCTGATCACTCTGCTGGGCAGCTGATTTCCCAACCGGGTTGGTGCAAAAGGCTAGCCTGGCTGCTCAGGCCCTGAGTCTAGGCAAAAGCCTGGGAGGCCAAGGTCCGAGCAAAGTTCCCCTTGGGTTATGACTGTTAATTGGGTCTGTCAGGTGGCCAGGATGGTGTGTGTGCGTGCTCCCTGAAAGTGCCGGGAGAGTCTGCTGGGCTAACAACCTCCTGGGCTGGTTGACACACAGATGGCCCACCAAGCAGCCCAGTTCTTGGGGTCAGTCCAGGGCCTGTTGGGGCCTAGACCCCTGCTATGTTAGCCTCGGGCTATGCCTGTTAGCAGGCTTTGCCTGCTAGAACTCTCTGGTGTACTGTAGGCAAAATGGCGGTGCATGCGCCGGGCCTGGGCAAAAAAAAACTCCTGGCTGGGTTGGCACCCCCATGGCCCCCCTAACAGCCCAGGGCCTGGGTGCAGGCCAACGCTGGTCAGGTTTAGACCCCCGCGATGTTGGCCTCAGGTTATATTTGCATACCTCAGTCTGTCTGATCTCTCTGGACTCCGAGAACCAAGATGGAGGCCAGTCTCTCCTGACTGGCGGGAGGCAGAGTTCTGAAGTGGCTTCTGTGCGGTGAAAAGCACTGTAAATCCACCGCTGCTTGCAGCCCAGCTGGCCAGCGAAGGTCAGTGGTCGTGGGTGCAGGGCCTAACTGGACCCTGTGTCACCTTGGTTCCACTGTTGATGGCCCTTCAGCTGGACCAGCCACTGCTGCACTGCCACCGCCACTGCCACTGCCGCCCAGGACTCTGAAACTTCGAATTCTTAAGAGTATACAATTTCCCAAATTTTGTGATGGATTTGAACAAGTGAAGACTCTCTGATTCTAGTTTTCTTGTGGATAATAAGGGTAAAAACATATGCATTGAAGCCTTATTAATTTTTTATGTGTATGTGTGTTCTGTCTGTATCTGTGCACTTTATGTGTACAGTGACTATGAGTGCCAGAAGACAGCACCAGACATCATGGAACTGCAATTACAAATGGTGGTGAGCTACCTTGTGTGCACTGAGAATTGAATTTGGCTCCACGAGAACATCCAATGCTCTTAACGACAAAGTCATCTCTCTGGCAACCGATTACATTTTGAGCAGCTTTATGATATGGAAATAAAATAGTACCTCCAATTTCAATTGGAAATCTGAAGAACTTTTTTTTATACTGATTCTCTTCTGTAAGAGAATCAGTCTTTGTTGTTAATAATCACTAATTTAACAATTTGATTTTAAATTATTATGAATCAACATTTGACATTAACACTTGGAAGCCTATAGTTTGCATGCTATTATCCAGAGTGTCCAAAACCTTAGTACAAAGATTATAAGTGACTCCAGATCATGGACATGTTATGTATAAATACTTCATTAGCATTTACAGTTTGTAGTTGTTTTTCTGTTTTCTTTGAATCCCATGGAGTTGGAACATGTCTCAGGACCTTCCAGTCAACATCAAAGTAACACTGCTCCATCATTCTCAGCTAGAGGTTCACTGTGGCTCTCACAACACCAAAGCATCACTTGTTAAAATCCACTCGACCAAAAATTCTTTCAAAATATGTATGAACTTGCATTTTTATTGATAACTGAGATGCCTTCATCTCTGTCTTTACCAGCTAATTGCCAATACAGACTTTGTCAACCGCAATTGTTCAGAACTGGAAACCAGACTGCAATATAATACAGAAAGAGACTCCCAGCAGGGAGTAGCGTCCACTTGACAGCACAGAACAGTGCTGGTGTTAGTGTTTACTGGCTCATGTCCACTCTCATCTGACTGCAAAGCCCTCTTGCTTGGTTATGAGTGTATAAAAAGTACCCAGCAAGCATCGCTTCCCAGCATATTTTACAGCATGTTTGTAATTTTATGCATTCGTTTTTCAGGAATATACCTGTCTTAGGGTTTCTATTGCTACAGCAAAATACCACGATCAAAAAGCAAATTGGAGTGCTTAAGAGATGGCTCAGCAGTTAAGAGCACTGGCTGCTCTTCTAGAGGACCTGGGTTCAGGTCCCAGCACACCATGGCAGCATACAACCACCTATATATTCAGACCTAAGGGCTGTTGTCCTCTTCTCTCTTGCATGCACATGTGTGGACAAAACACTCATAGAAATGAAATAAAAATAATAAAAAATAAAAATAAACAAGTAGGGGAGGAAGGAGTTTATTCAACTTAAACATTCACATTGCTGGTTACCAATAAAGTCAAGACAAGAACTCAAGCAGGGGAGGAGCTGGAGACAGGAGCTGATGCAGAGGCCATGAAGGAATGCTGCTTATTGGCTTGCTCAGCCTGCTTTCTTATAAAAGCCAGGACCACCATTCCAGGGATGGCCCCACCAACAATGGGATGGGCTCTCCCCTATTGATCACTAATGAGAAAATGCCTTCCAGCTGGATCGCATGAAGGCATTTCAACAGAGGATCCTTTCACTCTAATGACTCTAGTTTGTGTTAAACTGACATAAAACCAGCCAGTACAATACTTTAGAAACAACAGTGCTTCAGAAAGAAATTAAGTATAACTATGTATATGTTTCCTTATTAACATAAATTTTAAATACCTATAGGAAACATAAAATATGCATTAAATTTATAAGACTCTTTTTACATGTATGTTTATACAAAAGAAGCTATGAATATAGCCTATTGCTTCAAGTTTGTGACTTGGATCATGATCTATTTTGATGTTTTTTAAAGAAAATACTCAAGAAAATTAGTTGCCTGTTATGCATTTTTGTTTGACAAATGGGACAAGTGAAACGTCCTATTTAATGTTTAAACAAAAACATTTTGTATTTTGGAATATTTATTTGCATTCCGCCATTTAGAAAAAAAGCTACATACAGATTGGAAATTAAATCCACAAGCAGGTAAAATATACCAATGTGACAGTAGCAATTTACTTCTGCTGATTTTTGATTGTATCTTTATGAATAGAACATATTTCAGAGATTCTTTCTTTGTATAATGATCGTTGATACTACTCTGTCCAATATTGGGCATTATTTCAGGTGCATGCTCTTCTAATATGTCTTGATCATAAGAGAATAACATTTTTTCTTGTTAATTTTGTTTTCTTTTCTTACATCTCTCTTTGGAATATTAACAGCCACAAAATGTTATGCTTATTTTTCCCTTCATACCAATTCATGGTGGATGGGGTTCTTTATTTTATACTTATTTATTTTATTTTTGAATATATTACAAAGCCCAAGTAACCCATACACTAATGATTTTTTTTTCTAAATTTTCTCTACACTTTCACCAATAATGTCCAGTTTGGGTACCTTTATTGCCATTCATGATTTTAGAACATATTTATTTATTGTTTTATATTTGGATCCAATGTTATTAATTACTTTATTTTGGACAAATAATTCATTCTATTTGAATTGATGCTATAACTCAGCTAGGAAGGAACAATGTGCCTGACTCTGGGTTTTAAAATTATCACTCACCAATGCAGGAGATATAGGGCCTTGGGCTTATCAAGTTGATTTTAATTTATAATCAATTTTTAACCCCTACCATACAAGGGACACTAAATATAAACCTTTTCAGGGGATACAAAGGAAAGGCTCCATCTTTAATATATTTACTAACTCTTTATGTAAAAGCATGCTCAGAAATAGTAATGTCAACTCTTCATTAAAAATCTCAATCAGCTTAAATGGCGTAGAATATTCACGCACTGTCTCAGCACATGCCTTTGCACTAGTCAGTAGGCAAGGTTTATAGAGTGCAACAAAATCATATTACCTAGACCTTACTCAAGCTCTTCAAAGTAGATCCTGGAAGGGTAGGCATCACAGGTGTGCCGAGGACAAGCAGGCTCAAGCATCACACACTTTTGGCATCGGCACCTAATCATACCAAGTAGACATGTGTTTACATTAAGGAGATTAGTAAGAAAGGAAGGAGGGACACCTGAACTGAGCAGACCTTGTCTACGGCATTGTTCTTGCACAGGTGTGAGTGTAGCCTTTGAATAGAATAACCTGTAAGAAATATGGGCTTGACCTGGAAAAAATTAACACATTGACTACATTCTCTATAACAATGGTCCAGGTAGTGAGGAGAGTATGGAATGTTGTAAATGACTGAAGGCTACATTCCGAGTAGTAGAAAGAACAGCTTAGCAGGAACCAGAGCCAAAATCTTAGTGTGTTGTCTTAGAGTGGAGGAGAAGCTGATAGGCGACATGGCACAGAGAGAAGCATCAAAAGAACCTTTGCATGGAAGGGACTATTTCCTACAAGGACAGTAGGAGAAGAATGTGAGTAGGAGAAAATCGAGGCTAGAAGAGGATTCCTTGCACAAATACCCTGACTTGGAGTAGGGGTGGAACGGCAGATGCTCTTGGTGTCCTGCCCAAATCCCCTTGGCATCTCCATCCCCATTTTCATACACACCACCTGCCACCTACCACAAGCATCTGTGACACTCCTGCCTTGGGCCTTTTCTGGCCATAGAAGCATGGCTAGCCTATCTGGGGCACAGGCCATAATTTGGGAGAGCTTACTCCATTAACAAGTGAGAAATAGGAAGCAGGCTACTAATGCCTCCGTTGCATTGCCTGAGCAGAGGGGAGCATCTCTGGAGCAGGCTCTGCTCGGCCTTCCAGATGTTTCCAGTGGAGAGAAATCCCTTACACTTATAAAATTCTTCTAGTCTCTTTCTTCTCCACTCTCACTCCCCAATAAACTGCTTGTACCAAGTCCTGATCTGTTTCTGCAGTAGCCCAATCTGCACAGTACAGTTACTAAGAAAACCGGGGGAAAGTGAAGTGTTTGAAGGTGGTGATGGGGAAACACTCGCTTATGGAGAAATCAAGCTCTCTACCAAGCATCCCCTGATAGCAAAAGTGCAGCTTCTCTGCTGCCTCAGTTTGTCCTCTGCTTTACTTAAGGAGCACACCAGTAACACAGTCACTAGCATTGTCCTGTATTGACATTTACAGTTCTTCATCATTTCTACATACCTGAGCCCCAGGTACTGGCCTTGGGATACTTTTGATTTTCTTCTGAAGGTTGAGGGAACATCCAGGGAGCCAACCCTGCATTAATAAAGAGCCAACATCACTTACTCGGCTCGCTCATTGTATACACAGCACAGCTAAAGTTCAGAGAAAAGACACCACTGCAACAGCAGCACACAGAGCGCTGTTGGAGGCCTTGGGACAAAGCTGCTTTCTTAGGCTCTGTTCTGTGCACCTACCCCCAGCTATCTGCCACCAGCGAGAAAACCATTAAAAGGAACAGGCAAGTACTGCATTACTGTCAATATATACATATGTAGATATGGTAGCAGACTAGAAAAGATACATTTAACCTAATATCTGATGTATAGTAGGCTGCAGAAGGAAGGAGAATTAGATTACATAGAGACTGTCTTTCCACGTGACTTTTTCAGATGCCCTAAATATTAGTTATGCCTCCCTCAGCCACCTCTTCTGCTCTCCCTTCCCATCCCCCTCCCCTCCAACCCTCCTTTCCTGGTACTCCCTTCATATCACCTGTGTTCTCCCAACTTCTCTCCGTTAAGATTTTTTTTTGTGAATCCCAACCAACAGTGTCTTTCTCGCGTCCTGCACGGTACAGGTATTCCAAATTGAACACACATGCATCTGAAGACGATATGCTTAGACCTACATAGGATCGAGGATGGGACTCAATAAGGACAATATTTTCCAACCCTATTTACCTGGGAATTTCATGATTTGATTTTCCTTACAGCTGAATGGAATTCCATTACACATAGGCACTCTATTTTCATTATTCATCTTATCATCTAGGCTTCTCAATATCCTGCACACACCCCGTCTTTCATTCAAAACAGCATAGACTGAGAAGTCATGACTTACAAAATTCTAAAACTTGACCTCTTGTCCTTCGGTGTTTCCTAGATTAGAAAGGCAACTCAATGTGTAAAAGATGCAGCTCCATTCCCTCTGTTGACAACTAGGTATGTAGCAAGGTGACCTTTGTTATTTATTATTAATATAGACGAATCTACCTAATTAATATAAATAATAGCTGTTAGGTGCTATCAGGAGGAGCACTCACTGGAGCTGAGAATTTAAACTAAGATCAGGGAAGCTGGACTAGAGCTGAAAACGGTGGCACCAAAGACAACTAAAATTGCATCAGAGTTTCATGAATATTAATGCAGTTGAGTGGTGGAAACTAATTTGTGTCCACAAATCAGATGTGTAAAAGTGCATTGTTTTTTTATTGCCATATAACTGAAATTAATTTCCCCAGGAAGCTCTCAGTCTCTAAGGTAGGAAAACTTAATGTTTATCAAATCCTGATGTTCCATAGTGCATCTGAGCTTCGGGGGGGGGGGGGGGGAGTCTTACGATCTGTCAGAGCATCAGCAGAAATGAACCGTGGATCTTGGTCCTTGGTCCATTCCGTTTCCCTCCACATGTGATTTACTTTGCATATCGTAAGCTACTTGTTGCATTCCTGTGACAAAATTTCTGACCAGAACAAACCAAAGGGAGTGAAAATTTATTCTGGCTCATGATTTAAGGAGATACAGTTCCTAGTGATTGGAAAGGCACTGCCACAGAAGCAGTCTGCAGCTAAGCCAGTGGGACCTTGATTGTGTCCGATTGGATCAGGAGCCTGAGTTGGTCTAAGTGAAGCCAGACTATAAATCCCAATGCTCATGCTGCAGCCGTCTGCTTCCTCTAGCTAGGCTCCATGTTGCAAAACACCACCAACAGCTGAGAGCCAAATGTTCAAGTACTCGAGCTTGTTGGAGATATTTCATAATCAAACCTTGACCTTGGCCGCATACTACATGCTGACTTTCTGTTTCATGTTTGTATATTCTGGGCCTGCCTTATCCCCTGCTGTGTGGTTCAGAATGGGAGCTTCAGAACTCATGAAGGCAGCTTGCCTAGTGGTCAGCCATGATGTTTCATTGTTTTTTTGCCCCACAGTAGAACTTAGGGATCTCAGTGCTTTCCCAGACCCTGCTCAGGAGAAAAGCATCACTAGTCTCTACTGTGTCTCAGGTTTGCAGTCACTTCTAGCCTGGGACTCAGGCCACAGGTACAGAAAGAAGGGCTCTGAGAAACAGTCAATCTTCAGAGCTCCACTTTCCCAGACCACAACCCTCCCTGTGATACAAACGGTGTGATGAAGACTGATGCTGGGTAGTCATATATTCTTCTAAATCTTGCCCTGAGTTTTGCCCCCAGCTTTTGAGAGTCCCCGAAGACAAAATGTAAGACATTTCCCCAGTTTTCCAGTGCATCAAATACTAGGTGCTTAAATCGAGGAGATGTCACAGGTTAACAACCACTAGACCGAAAAGCAGGTTAATCAACAATTAATACGTGAAAATATGCCTCAAAGGACAGTGAGACAAAGCTTAATTAGCATTCCACCATTTCGTGTATAATGTAAGATCAAAATGTGATTAAAAATGGAAGGGTGGATGACAGTGAGTCTCTGTAAATAAAAATCCATTTTCAAAATTGCATGACAACCCTCATGAAATATTAGAGAACCCCTGCCCAGAACCCACCACTAATAAAAGAAAAGCTTAATACAAATAAACTCACGGCACAAGTACCGCCAAGGAGCCCATGTGCTGGCTCTACTATGCTTCTGATCCACTGGGAGCCTCCAAGCAACATTATCCCACCCGCAGTAATTTACCTGCTGATCTATGTGTCCCCTGCCGGTAATTTCACTATGATTGTTTTACTGCACCAATCTTTCATACAGTCCTTCCCAGACCTGCATGGTACTTGGGAACTTTTCACCCTCATAACAATGAGGACGAGTTCCAGCCTCTTGATTTGTAATGAACAGGAACAGAGGCCCACAGAGCATATGAGAGGGCCAACTGGGACCGAAGTGCAGGTGCCTTTATCTAAGCCTTGTTTATCGTTCTCTTTTGCTTATGTTTTTCTCTTAGATTTCTATGCATGGGGCCATCCTGATTTCAGTGTTAGCTGTTGTCAGCGATGTGTTTCGCTGAAGCTTGAAGCTGTTCAGTCTTGACTTCAATAAGAGGATCATGCCATCATCTCAACACGTGATGGCCTTCGATGGGAACATAAGAATATTTTATTTGAATTTTATGGAAATACATTTATTCCCTCAGTAAACAGCAGCAGTCTGTGGAATGAGTTAGTCTGCCTTATATAACCATCTTAGTTATGGAGAAAGGATCTCTTAAGAGATAATTTCTAGGCTACAAACACAATTTTAATTATGTAGAAGCCATTCAGCATAATAGACTCTCCAAGTCACTGCTTGGTGGATATCCTTCTCAGGTCAAAAATAATTTGGTAAAGCAACTTCCTAAAATGATATCCATTTTCTGCCTCACTTTATCAAGCAATTGAGAGCTGAATGAATTTCTGATTAGTTGCCTGCTGCTAAATGATGCAACATAAAAGGCTAAATGTCATTTAATTGATACGCCACTAAAACCCCAGATCTCTTTATACCTTCCACAAATGAGTGTCCTTCACAAACAATGATGTGATCCTTCAGTGTCAGTACTAGAATTTGACTGCACACATGAGAATTGGCACCCAAATCCCTTCCCTCAATAACCTGGGGACAGGCTCTTATCCTCTTTTTAAGTAATACGTATTGAACATCTACTTGGGACAAGTGGCTATGCTAAACATTATGGAGGTCTCAAGGGGGGATAATATGAAATTGTCCCTTCCTTAAAGCAGCAGCTAAGGATTTTCATAGATGTGATGTCTCAATGCCATATTTATAGGAGCACATTATAGATCTTACAACAAGCATCTTGCTAGGCTCTAATGCAGACCACTCTAGTGGGCAATGGTATCTTTGCTGTCCTACTTCCTAGATACCTTTGACTGATGATCTCAGTTCTGAGGAAGAGAACTGCCCCTCCTTTGGCAGAACCTGCTTCCTGTGATCTATTTGTGGCCATCTCTTCTTTACTTACTCAAAGACCAGCTAGGTGAAACATGAGTATTCATGTGTGGTTTCTTAATTGGAAGATACTGAAAGGAGAAATAAGTCATGCATACAGACACACGGTAGTAAGATGGTCTAGCTTAGCACATGAATGTTTAGGGAGTCATCTCAATGCCCAGCCCCCTGCCTCTTTTCACATGGACTTGATGATCTTTAAACCCAGATGGTGTGGAAGCACACTTCAGACCTGCGAGTTCATCAAACAAAAGACGGAAGGATTGTGATCTCATGCTTTGAGGTCATATAGACAGTAATTCAAATATCAGCTTTTTGGTGTACCTACATAAACTGCAACTTGTAAATATCCACAACCCTTGGGAAGGTTGCATTAATAAAGTCTTCTTTATGCTTTTTGAGACTAAAAAGAAGTAACAAATACTCAGCATATCCCATACTTTAAATGCACAATTAGTGTGCCACATTCTAGCATGCCCTCACATGGTGCATATAATCTCACACAGGCACACATACATGCATTTAAATTTTAAGAAAATAAGTAAAATCTAAAAATAAGGAGGGAATGATGCCTCAAAGTTAAATGTTTTTTTTCCTTTTGATTAAGAAGACTTTATCATATATAATCATTGCTATGGATAAATAATTTGTATCTGGCCCAAGGAAGATAACAGCTAAGTCTCAAGGAATGGGTATAGTTATCTTCTACATCACCCTCTCCAGATCCTGCTCAATATATATATAATATTTTATTTATTTTCATTTCAAGTGTTATCTCCTTTCCTGGTTCTCCCCTCCCAGAAACCCCCTTTCTCATACCCATTTCCCCTGCTTCCATCACCCACCCACACACTCCTGCATCCCCGGCCTCAGTTCCCCTACACTGGGGCATCTATCAAGCCTTCATAGAACCAAGGACCTCTCCTCCCATTGATGCCTGACAAGGCCATCCTTTGCTGCATATGCAGCTGGAGCCATGTGTACTTCTTGGTTGGTGGCTTAGTCCCTGGGATCTCTGGGAGTGGGCTCTGGTTGGTTGATATTGTTGTCCTTCCTATGGGGTTGCAAACCCCTTCAACTCCTTCTGTCCTTTCTCTAACTCCTCCATTGGGGACCCCACACTTAGTCCAGTAGTTGACTGTGAGCATCTGCCTCTGTATTTGTCAGGCTATCGCAGATCATCTCAAGAGACAGGTATATCCAGCTCCTGTCAACAAGCATTTCTTTGCCTTCACAATAGAGTTTGGTGACTGACTGTGTATGGTATGGATCACCAGGCGGGACAGTCTCTAGATGGCCTTTCCTTTAGTCTCTGCTCTTCACTTTGTCTCCATATTTTGCTCCCATGAACATTTTGTTCCACCTTCTAAGAAGGAACGAAGCATCCACACTTTGGTTTTCCTTCTTCTTGAGCTTCATGTTGCCTGTGAGTTGTATCTTGGGTATTCCAAGCTTTTGGGCTAATATCCACTTATCAGTGAGTGCACACCATGTGTGCTCTTTTGTGATTGGGTTACCTCACTCAGGATGATATTTTCTAGTTCCTTCCATTTGCCTGAGAATTTCATGAATTCTTTGTTTTTAATAGCTGAGTAGTACTCCATTGTGTGAATATACCACATTTTCTGTATCCATTCCACCACTGAAGGACATCTGAGTTCTTACCAACTTCTAGCTATTGTAAATAAAGCTGCTATGAACATAGTGGAGCATGAATCTGTGTTTTATGTTGGAGCATCTTTTTGGTATATGCCCAGGAGTTGTGCAACTGGGTCCACAGGTAATAGTATGTCCAGTTTTCTGAGGAACTGCCAGAATGATTTCCAGAGTGGTTGTAGCAGCTTGCAATCTCAAAAATGATGGAGTGATTCTCTTTCTCCACATCCTTGACAGCATCTTCTGTCTCCTGAGTTTTTGATCTTAGCCATTCTGACTAGTATGAGGTAGAATCTCAGGGTTGTTTTGATTTGTGTTTCCCTGATGACTAAGAATGGTGAACATTTCTTTAAATGTTTCTTGAACATTAGATATTCCTCAGTTGAAAATTCTTTGTTTAGCTCTGTATCCCATTTTTAAGAGGATTATTTGGTTCTCTGGAGTCTATGGCCATCTTGCTGAAAGCAATCTACAGATTCAATGCAATCAAAATTCTAAATCAGTTCTTTATAGAGTTAAAAAGAGCAATTTGCAAATTCATTTGGAATAACAAAAAATCCAGGATATCAAAAACTATTCTCAACAGTAAAAGAACTTCTCGGGGAATCACCATCCCTGACATCAAGCTGTATTACAGAGCAATAGTGATAAAACTGTATGGCATTGTACAGAGACAAACAGGAAGATCAATGGAATAGAATTGAAGATCCAGAAATGAATCCATACACCTATGGTCACTTGATATTTGACAAAGGAGCTAAAACTGGTTCAACTGGCAGTCAGCATGTAGAAAAATGCAAATCCATCCATTCTTATCTCCTTGTACAAAGCTCAAGTTCAAGTGGATCAAGGACCTCCATATAAAACCAGATACACTGAATCTAATAGAAGAGAATGTGGGGAAGGGTCTAGAACACATGGGCACAGGGGAAAATTTCCTGAACAGAACACCAATGGCTGATCCTCTAAGATCAAGAATTGACAAATGGGACCTCATAAAATTACAAAGCTTCTGTAAGGCAAAGGACACTGTCTGTAGGACAAAATGGCAACCAACAGATTGGGACAAGATCTTTATCAATCCTGCATCTGATAGAAGGCTAATATCCAATATATACAAAAAGATCTCCTGCCAGCTTTCTATATGGAACCAACACACTGTGATACACTACAAGCCTCTGAGGGGGTGCAATGTTGAGTGATGTAATTGCTATTTTGTGTGTTAGGAATCTACCTTGCATGGTACTGCAGGCAATGCTGAATCTAGAAACAGCAGGGGTAGTAGTCTGTAACAGTGTCTGAGGCCAGAGTGTACCACATTTCTGTGGCAAGCCCTGCAGGGTCCACTGCCTAAATGTTGATGTTTAAAGAGAAATGGAAATGAATTACCTCAGCTGCTAGGCCCCGCTAAAGGTCTCCAGGATAGCAGAGCCCAGACATAAGAATCATCTGGGAAAAATAAGATTTGGGTTAAAAAATCTGAAATCCTTTGAAAAATAGCACGAGCGTAATTTCTGATAAGGATTGTTAGCACATAAGGTTAAAGATAAAGAAATAAACACAGTGGGACAAACAAAATCCTGGCACGAGAGGATGCAGCTTGTAAGGTCCTTAGTGGTGGAACGGATGCTTGCTGGAGTGAATCATAGGCACAGCTGTCAGTTGCAGCCTGGCCTAGCCTCATGCCAGCCTCCCCTAACGATTACCTGCCATCTGGGTTTTCAGCCACTCCCATCTGAGGACCAATCAGTAACTCAGGCTTGCAGAACTAGAAGCCTTGCCTCTGCGCACTGCAAGCAGGGTCTGGATAGTGCCCAGTTCTGTCTTAAGTCATTGAGCTTGGAGGTCAACAGAAGTCTCTATGCCAGGAGGAATATTACATTTCAGGTGCCCTAACTAACCCCCATGTCACAGCCAGCTAGTTGGGTCAAGCTTGCTTGCTTGATCTCCTTTAGAAGCATCAGTGGTTATTAGGATTCAAATCAGAAATGAGATCCATAGGCCAGTGCTTTCAGTTCCTGTCCCGCAGCCAGGGATGCGCTGCATAGAGGCTGTGGACTCTATATGTAGAAGGCCTGAATGGCAGATGTAGCTCACTAGTGGTGGTCTCTGAAAGGGTACATTGTGGTCCTTGGTTCCAGGCAATCTTATGTTTTTCTGGTGCACTACAATGTGAGAAGGCCCCACAGCAATATCCAACCTCTACATACTGAGTGTTTCTCCCATACTTTCCATTTTCCAATGGACCACAAATTGTGAACTGTGAGCCAGAGTGGAATGGCACCGCCCAAATGGATTGTGTCTTCCCACATCAGTTAACAATCAGGACAGTTCCCCCATAGACAGAGCACACAGTTCAACCTGATCAACATAATTACTCATTAAGATTCTCTTCTCTAGTGATGCTCAGCTATAAGGAAGAAACAGTCAACACTAAGTAGTATAGTGTTGAAACACAAATGTTCTCAGGGTAGTAAGACCAAATACTCTCTCAGTGCAACTTAGGATAACCAAACTAGCCAACACTCATAAAAAGCCAGAACTTCATTTGAATCAGGCTCACCGCTCAATGTTTCCAATATTGGAGATGTCATAACCACCTTTTTCTATGTGGAAGCCAAATAATAAGCAGGATATGGGAATTTGGAATCTTATGATGATGCTACCTTACGTTCGTAAGGCATTAGTTCACCTATGGGATTCAGGGTCATGGTTTTGATAGTCTTGCCTACAAAGATGGGGTTCTTAGCTGTCGATCCCCACTCACTCTCCTTTCAGTGTTATAATGGGTCCTGGTTGCTTTGGGCTTCTTTGCTTCACCCACATGATGCATTGATAGTGAACATAACCCTCTTTAACAGTGTTAATCCCTTTAACTTAATTAGCTTAGGTCTTCTAGCACCTAGAAAATCATTCCCTGTTTGCAGTGAGTTCACACACTCAGATGCTGTACTCCTAGGATCCACAGGTCAGTCCCCAGAGCTCAATTCCAGTCCTCATATTTGGCAATCTTAAGAAGACCATTTCCTCCACCTCCATAAAAGAATATTAGTAAAGGATGTCCATATAAGTAAGAGGAAAATGTGTTTAAGGTCTGCTTGGCAAGATGAGGAAAACCAGGCAGCATGTATAAAATCCTTCCTTTCCTACTTCACAAATGTACAGGGCTGCTACATTCTGATTAATAATAATAATAATAATAATAATAATAACAACAACAACAACAATAACAATAATAATAATAGCTGACAACAGAGGAATGTTCAATTAACAGGACAATGATCTCTCCATGATGCCCTTGTGTCTGATGTTTTTACAAAGACTTTGTTACAGACAAATATTTCTATTTAATCTAAGTTGTCCCTATGCACCATGAACCCTGGAACAATGGAGAAATCACTTTTTAAAAGTAGTTTTTAATTCAAAGCAATCTAGATTGATCTGTATCTTCAAGACCATTTACCACACCCATCTTATCACAGCATAAAAGCCAAAACATCAACTATGTTGTTTTCTCAGACCTATCTTTTTCTGCACTCATAATTTACTTTCTTTGGAATCTAGACAACCTCAAAAACATTATTTACTGACTCTCAGCACATTATTCAGACAATAAGATAGTTTTAATAGAATTTGTATATTGTATATATTAGAACACACACACATGTATGTATATATAGAGACAGAGAAAGACAGAGAAACAGGCATAGAGAACATTTATTTCAACTTAAAGAGTTTCTTTTAAAATTCATGAGAAAATACAACATCTTTTCTAATCCTTAGAACCACTGTCAATAACACTGTGACAGGTGGGCGTGGTCCTACTGCCCCACACAGCAAACCTCAGCTGCAGCACTCTGTCAGGTGCCACCTGGAGCAGGGTGCTGAGCCCACCTTTCCTCAGAGGCTCCCCGAACTCAGACTGGGACTTCTCATGGAAACTACACCAAAGTGATCCCCGCTGTCTACCCAACCTTTCTTTGGAGCATTGTAGATTGTAGGAAACAGAACTACCATGGCCCTTATCTAGACCTGTACAATTTCTCGCACCCATCAAGGCCAGTAATTGCTGGCAAGCAGCCATTTTCACTTTTCTTACAAGCAGAGTGATTCCCTTGTGTACTTACAATACTGCTAGACTTAAACTAACCAGTGCTTGGAAAATGATAGCAAGGAACTCAGCCAATGGCTGTTGACAGCAGGGAACTAAAGCTAGACAACATCTGAAGGGCTTCTGTTTGCTCCTCTGAAAGACAGGGGAATGTATGTCTTTTTCATAGAGGATCACCCACTCCTGACTCAGAGTATATCAACATGCTATTTCTATTCCATCCTTGGAACATTCAAGAATTTGACCAAGCCCTTCTATTGGGTGGTACTACCTGAAGTGTACAGAGAATACAGACTTTTAATTTTCTTTTTTTAATTGTATTTATTTATTGAAAAGGGAATACTTTTAATTTTCTTAAAAGCAAAATGTATCACTAATAACAGGAACGGATTTAAAGTTGTTTATTGAGTCTCCTGGTATTTTTGTTACTACAGCTGTAGGACATTTAGAGAAAATAAGACTGGCTGTAGTTTCAAGGCAGGAGGGTTAGGGTGCTACCATCTACCAGAGCATAGGAAAGAGTCTTCTAGGTGCAAAGACAGAAGTTCCAGACAAAATTTAATGAGTACCGCAAACAACCTTTGACCAGGTAAAATGTGTCTGGGAAACACAACTTAGGAGCAGCTCCTGCCATAATCCCCTTGGCTTTCTTCTTGGGTATTTGATGCACAGTTGATAAGAATTTTAAAATTTAACTATTATCCTTTCCTCTTAGCTTTGTCTGTTCAAAATAAATCTGTCCTCTTTAAAAATAATAGTTTATTTATTTTTTTGAAAATTTCCTTCACTTACAGAATGTATTTTAAACATATGCATCTACCACTTCATCCCTCCAACTCTCCCTGGGAACTTCCACTACAGCTCTCTTTCAACTTCAGGACCTCCTTATTTCCAAGAGATAACTGGCTTCTTTCTCTTAAAAAAATATCTTTCTTTCTTTAAAATATTATGTATAGGTGATCATACTTTGCAAAAACACCTTCTAATACCATCGTGGTATATGCAGTATTAATAAAACATGACAAATTTATTGATAATACCAGGTCAATAAACACGGTAATAACACTCCACCAGGAATGAGAAAATGAAATAAGCTGCATTGTGTGTCATTTCCTGTTTGTAACCCCTGACTTCTTAGGCTATCAGGTGCTACACTATGTTGGGAAGGGTCTAAATCTGGTCGCAGCAGACATTTTTAGGCCTCTCTTCATTCTTTCTGGCTCTGCTTTCCTTCATTTTCTTTTGCTGTTGTTGTTGTTGTTGATGATTCTGTCTGTCTGTCTGTTTGTTTAATGGTTGGTTGGTTCTTTGTGAATTTCATATCATGTACCCCAATTCCACTCATCTCCCCCTCTTCTAGTACCCTTGCCCCACCCTTTGCAACCTCCCTCACAACTGAGGCAAAAAAAAATCTCATATTGGAAGCTGTAGTTTGTCACAGTGTGTCTTACAGAATACCCTTTTGCCCAAACTTCTGTGTTTACAAATGTTCACTGCAATGACATGTTTGTTTGGTACAAGGCCTCTGGCTTCCACTAGGTTCCATTCTATCAATACTGGAACCTCACTGAAACTCCTCTTGGATATCCTGTCATTACCCCATGTCATAAAGATCTTGTTGTTTCAGATCTGTACCAGCGGCCCCTCCGTGCACTCCAGCAGATCAGTGGTGGGGTAGGTGTTGGGGTGGCCAATTCAAACCCCTGGATCTAGGTCCTAGAGGTATCTGAGCTATTCATGTCCTTGGGACCAGGTTAATAGCAACACCCACAACCAGGGCAAGCTCTATCCTGCTGCCCAGGTGAAGTACAGGACCCAGTCTCCCAAGTGTTGCAGTAGGTGGAGGACATGACCAGTTTTCCCACTCTCATGACCCAGCTGTCCCTCCTGCTACAGATGGCAAAGGACAAAGAAGTGGAGGAGGGCATCTCTCCTTCATCTATACCATTGCCCTGTAGACAAGAGGCAGGGCCAACTCTCCAACACTCATACCTTAGGAGCCAGTTCACCTGCAACCCCCACAGAAGATGAGAAACAGGGACAGCTGTCTCTCTATATATAATAATCTTGGGGCCAGCTCTCCCACCTGCCATAGGTGTCACAGGATTGGGAGGGGGCATCTCTCCCTCTCCCATGTCACAACATGACAGACAAATGACAAGCCACCTCTCCGTACTCCCATCGTCTGGGCCAGCTTTTCTCCTCTGCTACCACAAAGGTCAGCTCTACTGTGTTGCCTACACACACACACCCACCCACCCCCCAACACACACACCTTGTTGCCCACCTTGTGCAAAGGGTGTGCAGGACCTTCTCTCCTGAGAGCTACAGCTGGTGATGGACAGGGACAGCTCTCCTGCTCTCATGACCCTATGGCCAGCTGTCACAGGTGGTGAGGGGCAAGGGATGAAGGTACACCCCTCCCTTGTCCATCCCACCAGACAGGAGATGAATGATAGGGCCAGCTCTCTAATGCTATTATCCTTGAATGGAGCTTACCTGAAACTCTCACAATTTACCAGGTCCACTCTCCAGAACGCTATACCCAGCTAGGGACAAGGTCAGCTCTCATGCCACCAGGGCCAGATCTCCCAGAATGCCCAGGTAAGAGATTGGGGCCAATTCTGCACAGCTCACAGACATCTACATGTTCCCAGGCATCAGACTAAATCAGGGACATGCAATGTAAAAGACCACAGACTCAGACATGGCCCTGAGTGGCAGCACAGACCCAGGACATGGTCCCAGGTGGCATCGCCAGCTACTCACATTAGGCTGTCCCTCACTACCCTCAAGTGTCTCTGGCTCTCTCTCTTTTCTATTTCCATATCCTTCTGTTTTTTTCTCTTCCTCTCCACCACTTGCTTGTTCCTTTTAGTAGTTCCTGGGGTCTTGGAATGTCTACAGTCATCTCAAGAGTGGTCTCAGGTATACTATGTTCTGTACATGCATTATGTTCCGCATTATGGAACAGTGCGGGGGCCCATCTCAGGCATCCTCTGCCCATCTAGGCCTACATAGCACCAGACTTGTGGTGGTCTCAGGCTAGAGCCTTGTCCAGGACTCAAGGTCTGATAGTTTTCTTGAACTCACTCCTAGCCTGGCCTGCCTGAGTGGTCTTTTGCAAGTGTCATCCATCTTGGGCTCACTCTAGCCCTGGGGCCCTGGGCCCAGGTTGGGTTCTTCTGGTCTTTGGCTTACTCCCCATCATGGGAGCCAATCGGGACCTGCCTGGTAACAGACTGGTGGTCCCCTCAGACTAGCTCCTTGTCTGGGCCTTCTGGCTCTAGACTGGTCGTTATCTCAGGCCTGCTTTTTTTCAGGGATTTTTAAACCACTAGTCATTCAGATGTTCATAGGTCAGAACACTAAGTATAGACATGTCCTCTCTCCTCTCTGCCACCTACTGATGCTCATGTGACATAGCAGTGACATCTGCAAAGCTTCTAGGGTCAGGGTCCTTCCTTCTCTTTATGTCTTATGAAACAACTCTCTCTCTCTGTCTCTGTCTCTGTCACTCTCTCTGTGTGTGTCTCTCTGTGTCTCTCTGAGTCTCTCTCTGTCTCTCTGCCTCTCTGTCTCTCTCTGTCTCTGTCTCTGTCTCTCTCTCTCTCTGTGTCTATATTATTTTCCTAAAAAATCTGAAAGTCCTCCCATGACTCTATTTTTTTTTTAAATTCTGATTCACAAATGTATATAAATAGATGTGAGACAGTCAGGCAGGTAGGTGGGGTAGACAGGTAGGTAGGCAGATGATAGAAATACAGAGACCTAAGTTATGATTGATCGACTGATAGATTAGCATTTCCTGTTCTAAAAACCTTATGTTCCCCTTCCTATTCCTTCACTTGGGTATGTCGAATTCACCCCGCAGGTTTATTTTCAAAATTAAAACCCCTCTTCTAGTCTGATATCTGTCTGAACAATTAACAACAATAAAAATAACTCAGATACTAAAACCAAGAATAGGGACTTTCTCTTGAAACTTGTTCTAAGCAGTCACCCAGTGCCCTGGTTGTAAATTCTTGCTCTGTCAATCTGTCACCTTTGCCCCTCTTTCAGGCTGTCACATGTCCAGGCTACCACCAGAGTAACTTTTCTAAAGTCCAGTTTTATGGTTTTTAATAACCACAAACACAGTGACATTTTTATTTTAAAAGTATACATAATCCAATTTTATTGCTGCCAACACCTCCTGACAATCCCAGAGTCTCCCAGGCACCCACACGTACCTCTCAATGTGGACGTCCATTTCCCAGGAGACCTGGCATAACTGAAGACCTAGCATAATAAATTCCAATTTCAATTGATGGCAAAATTCACAATATTCCTTTAGTGAATCCTAGTAGAAGAAAGGAAAGTGAAATTAAAAAAGAACCATAGAGGAAGATGCCAAATAATTTTCAGTGGGTTATTTCAGTCCATGTTCCCAAAGCTACGGTCAAAGACAGGATTTTCTTCTTCTGCTTTGGAGTTGTTTAGACAAGTATAGAAAAACAATCAAGCGCTCTTACGGAAGCATTGATAATTCTTTATCATCAGATCTACACTATGACCTCAACGGCCTCACCTTTTCTCTCTTACTCTTATACCACCCAGGGCTTCAACCTTGGAACCTTACCTTTATCTCAACCTGCTGTTGTTCATGCCTAGAGATGTGAGATAGGAGGGCATATCTATTATGGTGAGGGTGATGGGTCCTCTGTGATATAAACTTGATTTGCTTGCTTGGAAGTTGAGAGTGATGCATTTAAAGTAAAGTTTGGAAGAGTTAGTCAATGGGCTATGCCATGACAGCATCGTCTGTCACAATCACACTTAGCCCTGTTAGTGATGCGGAGCCCCTAGGTATTCTAGTACAGGAGTGACAAAACTACCCGTCACTTAGAAGTGAAGGCTCGGGCCTGCCTTATGGCATCTCTGGTGAAAGTGTAGTATAAGTCTGAAAAGCTAGAATACAGACTCCAGGCCACAATCCTGATAGCACGTGAAATCCTTAACAATTACCAAAAAGTCAACTGTGGTAATGTAAGCCACACATTTTCCTTTCAGGGGTTGAGGTTAAAAGCAAAATAATTCAAGCACAAAGGGAACCGTGATAATGATTCATTTGCTGAGCATCCTTTCGTCCAATCTTTCTGAAACTCTACTTAATGAAAGCGCATTCAGATTTTTTTTAACTTCAACATTTATACATTTGAATCAATAAGAAAGATCACGATCTGTCACGGTACAGACACTGAGTGCCTATGACCGAGCTTCTGCACTGGTTTCAGGCATGTTACAGACTGCGTGTCTGTTCCAGCTACGCTTCTCACAATCCTGTTCCAGATGGAGATCCTTAGCCGTATTTCAAAACCTCTATGCCAAGATGCCTTCTTAAAGAATGTTCGGTCATTGCTACTCAATACAGATGGATCAGGAGGCCCCCTCCCCACATGTCCAGAAGTTCTGCAGACTTGTGGCCTTGCAAACACATCTTATTGTAATACGAACTTTAAAAATATAAACCCATCTGTTATAGGCTGTGCATTTCTCACAAATAGATAACTCCAAATATTCCATGTCCTCAGCATCCAGCCCAATGCCTGACACATTCTAAGAGAGCAAGTGCTTATTGGAGAATTGAGCATAAAAATTCTCAAAGAAATCAGTTGTACTACCCTGTTCTATCAAATGTATATATCTGCCAATAGCTACAAAGATGTGCAAACTCATTTCATAATAAAGGTCCATGCTGTAAGGTGAGATACACTTTCTATAAGCTTGACTATACAACTAAAATACTTATTTCCCATAATTACTAATATCATTAGCAAACATTTTATATTTGTAGGGAGATTAAGAAGCAGCCTTGCAAATATGTAATTGTTTTGAAATTTAATTCTCTAATAACACTTTACAAAATGAGCAGGAGAATTTTTAATATTTCTCCTTTAGGCTAGGGAGAGGTTGGGGATTTAGCTCAATGGTAAGAGCATGCATAATCAGCAAAAAGATTCTGAATTTGATCCTTGGTACCAGGGAAGAAGATAAAGACAACACATGGAGCTTTAGAATTAGTGATACTTCTTAGTGTCAGAGCATGTGCTAAGTGCGTACCATACCCATGTGTTCGGTAGCACATGCTTAGTGTGTCCAAGACCCCTGTGCTCCATCTTCACCATGAGCATGCATCTGTGCTCCTTCTCTGGAGAGCTGAAAGCAGAAATGAAAGTAGATATTTGAGCTTCTAAGCTCCACCACTCACCATTTTATTAAAATGCTTTTATTAATGTTATTAAGAATTTTAACTTAAAACAAAATCTAGGACAGTATTTAAAGACATAGACATAAATGTGCCAGGCTTTTTAAGGTTTATTTTTTTCTTGAGACAAGGTCTAATGCATCACAGTCTGTTTGCTCAAACTCCCTATGTATTCAAGAATGACTTTGAACTTCTGACTCTCCTGTCTCCACTTCCTGGTTCCAGGATTCCAGGCTTGTACTACCTGTTTATGTAGTACTGGGGGATAAACTTGGGCTGTCTTCATGCTAAGTCACAGTGACAACCCATAGAAGGATTTGAACATCCAGTTTCCTGAACATACACTTCCTGCTCAAAGGAGAGAATCAGAGCTTCCTTTTTGCCTCACCAGAACCCCAGTCTAATGCCGACTTAGTCTATGACTTGAACCGAGTGTAGATACTAGAGAAATCAAAGTTCAGGTCTTGCTTTAATGGATGGGTTAAAATACTCTCTGTGCTCCTCAAGGCTCTGGGATGTGTCTGCTTTCATGACCTGGCCAATACCTTCAGCAGCTGTCTCAACAAAATCAGTACTGTGTTAACATTTTAGAATGGAACTATTGTTTGGGTTTCTGTATATATGTATATGAATATGTTTGTGTGTGTCCTTACTTGTAAAACTAAACTTTCTCACTGACTTTAAACAAAAGAGAAAGTTGTTTCAAATGTAGTGTGAAATATAAAAAATATATGCATATATGTATATGCATGTATACCAAGCTTGAGCAAGGAAAAAGGTTGCATAGAATAACTTTTCAGTGACAAATGAGGGTAATAAAAACTATAAAGTTAGGGCTGGAAAGATGGCTCAGCGGTTAATGAGAACTCACTGCTCTTCTAGACAATCTGAAATCAGTCCCAGCATCCATTGGCAACTCACAGACAGCTGTCACTCCAACTCCAAGAGATCCAACACCTTTTGTGGATCTCTTATACACAATCTCTCTCTCTCTCTCTCTCTCTCTCTCTCTCTCTCTCTCTCTCTCTCACACACACACACACACACACACACACACACACACACAAGCAAATACACCCTCTGAAGCAAATCTCTTACAAATAAAATCTGTAACACGAGTAGCATTTTGTAGATGGTCCTTTAATGTATGTGTAGCCAAACAAATGAGTAATTTTTTTCCTTCCTTGTAGAAAGGCATTTTATTTCTTCCAATAACCTTTGTTACTGGATGCTTCATTCTGTTAGCTTTAAAATGAGGACAGTGCTTTATTGTAGCTTCTTACATTAAGGACTGGATATTATCCATTATTGGACATCACACAGTGTTTAAGTGAATTGCCATCTTAATCACATTTAAATGATGCAATTGTTGTCATCCATGCCTTACAGATGATAAAGATAATGTCCAGAAAAAAATTAAAGCCACGTGTTTGGATTCATTCAGCTTCTGTCAACTGCAGAGTTCCGACTTTGATCCAGATCTGTCTCGTTTACAAAGCTGGCTCTTGCGCAGTGTAGTGTGCTTCTTTCCGAAGAATCAGTGTGTGCTCTACTGAGTCTGGGGATAATTCTCATCTATGGGCTATATTTATTATAGAAACATCATAGGTATACACATATTTACCTTTAATACGTTTTTATACTTCAGGTAGTCGTAAGTATTGTTTTTTAAAAAAAGCACACATTTAGTTCAGAGCGCCCCTGTACCTCCTTTCTGGCCTCACCTTTCATTGTTATGAACCTTCGTGTTAATTTGTTACATTATCTACAAAGCATAATCCAGTACTGATAGTTTATTATTTTTGCAAGTCACTGATACAGTAGCTGTTCATATCTAGTTAGGTGTATGAGGATAAATTTCATTTCAACATTGCTAATCTTAATGGTAAGGTGCTTTTTAGTTCAAACCTGATCTGTTTATTTATGACATAAACCAAAATACTGATTTTGTTTTTTACATTAACCTCATATACTGCAAATTTGCTCTCATCTTTTAGGAAAATACTTTTAAACATTGCAACTCGTCGTCGTTTATCATAGACCATCTGAAAATGCACAGAAAGTGCCAACTTGCTTACCAAAGAATTTTCCACATTTAATTCTATTTAGTATATTCTCCAAATATATTAGCATTATTTTCTTTACTTATGTTTAAATGGATTATTTGCCAGATGAAATAATTTTATGTATGTATTTCTTAAATTATTTTTTATTTAAAAATTTCCTTGCTTTCCCAAGCGACACCACATAGTTGCAAACAAAGAAATTGTAGATGATGAATATGAATGAGAAAATATGCTTTGGAGAGAACTGCTAATAGCACCTTTTATCACTACCTACAAAATTAAGTCCCCAGGGCACCCCTGGGAATTTCTTGCCACAGATTTGCACCCTCATCTTCTTCTGGCACATTTGTCCACCTCAGAAGTGTTCTTCTCTCCAGGACACCCAGTGGAGAGAGACGTAAGAGCTGCAGGCCACAGAATGGAAATGGCCAAGCTGCAATGTCTCACACAAAAAGGATTCACTACCCTGGCGACTGCAGCTGTTCATGCAAAACCCATGTGGGTCAGAGGAGTAGCTCCCTCAAAACTCTTATTTGTTTGCACATTTGCTTTATTTAATACGGTATCCTTGTTTCTCAGCCTGATTGACAGTGGTCCAGATAAGAACAATAGAATCATAGCTTTCTGATGCTATGAAGAAACCCATTGTTAATTACCTTAGGGAGATATATCCAGTCACTGGAATCTCTTCTTAGAATGGAATGTGAGTCCACTCTAATTGTTGCCAATCTACACAGGAGAGAAAAAATAAATATTTGATTGCATATAAGAGATACATACAACTTTAATTTCATTTTTCAAATAGTACCAAAAATACCTTTGTTTATTCATCTGCAATCTTCAGAGGTTAGAATCCTTCAAACCTTGACCACAGCATTCTTTTTAAGTGTAGAGTTCACTTCTCAACACTATATTTTTGTTAGTCTCAGGGATTTGTTCAGGTTTACTTGTTAGTTTGTTGTTTATTTGTTTGTTTTCTTTAGACAGTCTCACCCTTTGTAGCCCAAGATAGCCTCCCACTTGTGCCTCCTGCCTTAGTCTCCCCATGCGTCCACCCTCATGATTCCAAAGTATTTACTTAATACCCCTTAATGTCTATGAGTCTCAACTTAAACATCCAGTCTAAAATTCAATAGGGCAGTTTTACTAAACACGATTATTGAACACTGAGGCCCACATGAGGCATTTTTAACACAGTCCAAAGTTAAGGGAAGTTGTGACAAATAATTTGTGTATTTCTTCCCCTTCTTTCTTTTATTTTCAATTGCTCAGCAATGTATTTATTAAGTGTCTTCTATGTTCTTGTGAGAAATACTAAGGACAGACAAAGACAGGGATGTGGACCCTGAATTGAAGTCATCTTATGGAGACATGTCTGGGAGCTCTTTTGAGTACATTTACAAGCAGAAATAGAATGAACCATTCATGGTCACACATGACCATACCATTTCTGGTAAGAATTCCCAATGTTGAAGGCATGTGTGGCAGGAAAGAAAACCCAGTGAAGAGCAGGATCAACCACTGAGTCCCACATTTGGCAGGGCCTGGCAAATCGAATTGGTATCCTTTCTGCACAAAGCCAAAGCAATAGAATCAAGATGGTCTATAGCAGAAAGCAAGTTCTAGGGAATATGTGTGTGTGTGTGTGTGTGTGTGTGTGTGTGTGTGTGTGTGTGTGTGAGAGAGAGAGAGAGAGAGAGAGAGAGAGAGAGAGAGAACCAGAAATGAATGTTTGGAAGTGAGATGAGACGTACTTTATGTCTCTTTCTTGGCAGCCATGATGGATAGATGGCCTGAGGTTGGACCAACAGGAATGTGGCTCAGAATAAGACTTGACCCAAGTGCCATCAACGAAACAGTATGAAAAACAGATTGAATTTCTCACTTCTATACAAACGCAGCTGCTACCAATTTAGCTAAGTATCCACTAGGCACACTGGCTCTTAAAGGTCCGGATGAAGATAGACTAGTCTACAGTGGAGAGAAGAGGTGAAGCATGCCAGACAAAAACGCCTGTCTGTTGAGTACTTACTCTGTGCCTGACGTATTTCAGTCTTTACCAGAATTAAATAAGTGTGGCACCATCTCACTCAGAAGATGAGAGGAGTGGGGTTCAGAAAACTCCAGTGCTTTGACTGCCCACCCGTCTCTACAACAAAGAGCCAAACTAGGATTGGATCCTCGTTTTCCACTGTTCTTTAAAAGATCACAGAATCACATCTGGTTCTGAGGTGGTCAAGCCCAGCATTGCAAATGCTGGAAAGACCCAGCTAAAATAATACACATACTGAACAGACCAGGACTCATTTCCATGAGATTTTTCAGCCCATCAGCCAACCCTTCTGCTTCCCTCAGGCTGGGCTATTGGCTCCCAGGCTGCCCTTCAAGATCTAAGGGAAGGAAAAGTTGCCAACTTACCTTTTAAGTTTGGGAATGTAAAAGCTGTACACATTATTTAAGATGACTCTCCCAGAGTTAGTATGAGTGGATAATTTTCTTTAATTAAGATTATCATCAAAAACGCTTGCCTCTTCCAAACTTTCACCCTTTCAAGTCCAACAAGAACGACTTTTTTTCTTGCCATGGAGTAACTTCTCCTGCGTCTTCACTGCTACAAGCAGCTGTGCGCAGCACAGAAGCCTTACCATACAGGTAGAAGCACAAATAATGACTCTGGCATCAGAGGATCTTCTGGGAGAGTGGGATCTTACCCCTGAAGAACATATTCTTTGTCAAATGTGGAAAGGTGGTCGAAACATATGCTTTTGCCTGGGTTCAAAGGCAAAACACTAAATTACTCAACACTATTCCCTTGGTGTGATCACAGCCCAGTGATAGAACTCTGCTGATGGGCTCACAGAAACCAGGAGGCTGTGGATAGGACATAATAACTAATTTTGCTCATTAAATATAGTCAGTCAAACTAGCAAGTTCAAAGGATTATGTGTTCCCTTGGTATTCTTTTCTTTGGAGATAGTTAAAATTGTCTGCATCATTGCATGTTTTAACATGCTAAGTTATAGGATATAAATATCTTCTCCCTGACTACCACCACTGTATATGTGTGAGTGTGTGTGTATGTGTGTGTGTGTGTGTATACATATGCACATGCATGTGTACACATACTGGTGAATGTGTACCCATGCTTGCATGTGCTAGGCAAGCATGTTAGCACTGACCTACATGCCCAGCCCTGTACTTTTCTTTAGTTGACTCTGTGTACTAAGGGCTCTCAGGATTTGATGATGGATATTTGAACACTAGTATTTGGTTTCCTTCATTTTTTTTCTTTTGCCTCCCAAAATAAAATGATCAAAATTGACAGAGTACTGGAATGAAACCTTCACATTAGAAAAACATAAGTTTGATATACAAACAAAGCTATAAGCATACTTGTATCTTAGGTATCACAAGGCCTGGTTTGCAAGAATTTAATTCTGATGTATTACCCTTGTTTCCATTTGTGTTAAAACAGATTCATTGTAAAAATAAAAGTGTTGAATCCAAACCATATAGATGCTGTAGTGTGGAGAAAACAAGCCTCTGGTCTAGAATCAGACAATTTAAATTCCAATATATGCTCTTTTACTTACTCCTGTGTGACCTTGGAAGAGGAACTTGACCTTTCTCCTCTTAATATTTCCTAATTCAGAAAGTTATACAATTGGCCTAGGGTATCTGAAAATCTTATGCTACTGCAAAACGATACAGATATAAAATGTATTCTATAGGAAGATTTATCCCATTTATCTCATCTAAGGGATTAAAAAGTTTAATTCATTGTTTTAGTGTGTACCTCACACTGGATTACTTCAACCAAGTCTAATTTGTGACCCTTTCCTAAACCTTCAATCATGTCAACCACACAACATTATCTCATAAATTTCAGCATAGAGTTCACAGAGTATGTTTATGTAAGATGCAGTGGAAGATATGGAGCCTTCTGAATCTCATACAAGCCACAGGTAAAATAAACAAGAGAAGAAGAAAAATTATATTAAAAATTAGAAAAGGTACAAATTTTTTTGCAAAAATAACATTTATTTGAGACAGTCTGTCTCTTTTAATATCTTCCAAACACATGAGAAGGGCATTACAAGCCAATGATTAACTTCAGTTCATGGATCTTTGCTTCTGTCTAAGGTCCATAGAGTTTGGCTAGATGTCTGTAATCAAACAGAAATCTGTTTTTAAAAATATTTTTAAATGCCAGATTATGTATCAGACAAATCTTTATTTATCTATATCAATATAGATATAGATAGAGATAGAGATAGAGATAGAGATAGAGATAGGGATGGATAGATAGATAGATAGATAGATAGATAGATAGATAGATAGATAGATAGATATAAAATGCATTCTATAGGAAGATTTATCACATTTGTCCCATATCATGAGATATGAATATCATATTGTATGTGTGTATGTGTGTGTGTGTGTGTGTGTGTGTGTGTGTGTTTGTATTTTCCAATAAACTAGGAATTTCTAAAGGAAATTTCTCTCTGGGTGGCTATGTGTTCATTATCAGAATGAAATGCTAACATCCATGAGTTGCCCCTTTTCTCCTTATACTTTTCACTCATATACTTTCACTCAGAAAGTAAAAGCCATATGAAGCTGCTGCTGTAACCAATGTGCTTTCCACCATCGCTAGCATTGGGTATGAATGAAGGGAAAGTGGGAAAATGGCCTCCTCACAACAGTCACTCAGAGTATAGATAGAAAAGAACTTTAGTAAGAGAATCAACATTGATGCAACAAATAACATTGTTGTAACATATGAGACATTGGAATGGAGAGAAAATATATAAGAAGGTATAAAGAATGTCATGGAAACACACTGGAAGACATAGAGGGCTGCAGTGCAGATGGAGACAGGAAATAACTCAGGCAGCTTAGAACTTTGATGTGATATAAGCCACAGACACATTCACTTAGGTCATGATTGTGTGACAGAGGTGAACACTGCTCTCACTGCTGATACACGTGCATCCTGGGTTATAGTGCTTTTCTTGCTTGTGTTTTCACTGAAGAGCATAGCTTTTCTTGAGCTTTGTTTGATAATGACCCCAGACCCCAGCAAATATCAGGCTTGCTCAGCCTGCTGGACACATTCACAAGGCTGTCCCCACATACCTGTTGAACAGACACATCCCCAATTAGACCCCCTTCTCCTCACCGCTGGACTGCTTTCTGCACCTGCCATCCTTCCACACCTAGTCTTCGAAAGCAAAAATATTCCAAACAGAATGATTGTTTTCTTTGTCTGGAAACTCTCTAACTTAGTAAATAGCAGGTCCTGAGCATGATCTTTCTTGCTCTGAAATTCTTCTTGAGACGATCTTTCCAAGCCACAAGCTTCCCTTATTTCATGTCTCTATCAACTGTCAACGGAACGACTACACAGGTCCTCTGATTCCACTGCATCCTTTCATTAAGCATCCTCTCCACTGCTTCCAAAGTTGTCTTCCTTTAAAAAGAAAAGAGATTCCTGTTATTCATTTGCTTAAATTTTTAGATATCTATAAATTACACAAGGGGAAAAAACAAATTCACAAACCTAGCAGGAAAGGACATTTTGCATGTGACCAGAACATAGCAGTTATTCATCATACCTTCAGCTGAATTTGCATTAAGCTTCTGCTCATAACCTCGGATGACCTTGAATAATATCCATTTATGACCATGGTCCATGTTATTTCTTTGTCTTGGAAGATTCTTTCCTTTACTGCCATCAGAATCCAGAAAGGCCGTGGAGAACATAAATGCACAGTAGCTGTGGGCACCTACAGAGGGCTGCACAAGGCTGGGCATTCTTTCAAGATGCTCCACCCTCTCCACAGGAGGGAGTCCAAATTAATGGTTGGCAGTGTGTGTGTTGGGGGTGGGCGCTCATTTTCTTCAACATCACAGTCATTGGTTAGTTACCTGTGTGGCACTCTAGTGTCACTTTAAGGTGACATTAGAAACTTAAATCAAGAGCAGTGACTCAAAAAGAATTTTAAGAGGCATGAAAGTAGAGGGGAGAATAGTTGGGAAGAAGAGGACACTATTAGGAAAGAGAGGAAGAATTAAGGGTGACTGCAGGGGTAAATAGTCTGCGATGCATTTATATATATGTGGAATTTTTTAAAATAAAAATTTTTAAAAAGAAATTTCCTTTTATTTTCTTTAAATTTTCTAAATTTAAGTAGTTGTCCATCCTTCCAGATATACGAAAAGAATCAATTGTATTTAAGTTCTCCATGGCAAAATTATTTTTCCACAATATTTGTAAGACATATTGTTTCTACCTTTCTTTTTAGATCATCCTAATTTTATTGCAACTTTACCTGTTTTTGCATCAGGGGCCTTTCAATAAACAACAAAACTCTCAAGGGTAAGGGACTGATTCCATTGACCTTTCTATTTCCTGTGTCTCTAATTAGCCTGGTAAATGGCATGTGTTCAATAAATGAATGACTGATTATCACTTCTGGATACTGTACAAATAAGTAATTACCCTTTAGAAATAATCACAATACAGGGCTGCACACTACTTCATGGAGAAGAGGTAAAAATTCAGAATTATTTGGAAAGATTGTTTAGAAAGTAAATGTAATTATGCCCATGTAAGCTATGGCTTTGACAGAAAAAGAAAGAGAAAGGAAGGAAGGAAAGAAGGAAGGAAGGAAGGAAGGAAGGAAGGAAGGAAGGAAGGAAGGAAGGAAAAAAAGAGGAAGGAAAGACAGAAACAAACAAGCAAACAAAGAAACTAACATATTTATGGTAGTATGAAATCCAAAGTCTACATAGGAAGTAAGATTAGGAACACTTGTTCAGTCTACACTTGGCTATCTCCCTTGTACAGCGGGTCAACTGGAACTTTGGAATAGGATGAATGGACCCATAAATCCAGTGCAAAGAGAGAAAACTACAGACATAATCCATGTACTCTCAAATTCTTCCTAATGTTCACACAACTAAAGCATCCTCCCTTTTGTTCACTGTCGCACATGTTAAGCTCTTAATTCTGACACTTAATTTTGTCATTGATAGACTAATACACAATCAAGAAGAAAGCCATTTAATACTAGGGATGCTTTTAATTGGTTGAAATTCCCAGCGTTCCAGAATATTGTGTTCAAATATGAAGTTGAAGAAAATACCAATGATCTGCCTTTCCTATATTGTGCATATGTCTTCTTTTCTCATTTCTTTGAGGAAGTAAAATTGTCATTCCAAATATCTGCCAATTCTGGGAAAAAATCTTTCCCTGATGAATTAATATCTTAGCATGTTTGGTACAATTACAGCTGTATGCCTCCTAAACTCAACTTGTTATTCATAATATTTGTTCCTTATACCAGACAATAACAGATACAAAATGACCTGAGAGAGGAGAAAATGTACCTTCCTCCACAGATGGCATAGCACAGGAGCAATATGAGAGCTAGCACAATACAGAATTAGTGACTGCCATCCTCATCTGACTATGGAAGCCCTGAAAATGTACATGTGCATGTGAACACACACACACACACACACACACACACACACACCTCATGCCATCAAGACAGAATCAGCAGCACAGAGGAAAAACCCTGCTGTTCAAAGAAACTCTGAACATTGACCCCGACTGCTGCACACTGGGATATCTGGATATTGATGACTGTTTTATACCTGCTATCATACAACTGATAGCATTTTGACCAGAAATATGCCTCTCTTCCATTGCTGTTCCACTTGAGTAATAGCCGTGGGAAAGCCTTTCAGGGTCCCAGGGATGGTTCAATGTCAAGATCTTGGACCCTTAATGTGACAATAGACTGCCCATTACTATTCTTGGCCCCAACATTTGTAAACTATTGTGTTGAGTAATATCTGAATGATCAAGGTTAAATACATGCAAATGCATATTGATAACCATATTTGGATGCAAAACCATATTATATAAGTCTATAAGATTAGATGAGAAAGTAAGAATAATGGAGCTAGCCTGCTTTTTAAAATATGGAAGATGAGACAGAAATTTTATGAGTTCTAGGCCAGCCTGGGCTACATAGTGAGAACTTGTCTCAAAAAAATAATTTGATTAGGATTTTTCATATACTGCAATATAATCTCTATCAATAAATGCTTAGATATTATTTGCAATATACTTAGTTTTTTCATCTTCAAACAAAGCCATGTTCTATTATGGTGGAAGAATGAGAACAAGATATTTGAAGCATTATTGTTCTCCTAAACTACCCTTTGTTGCTCTTTTCTATCTAGCCTAGCCAGATGAATGAACCTCTTTTTAAATGTGTATAGCACTACTAAAAAGATGTGGTTATACACAGAGCGATAAAGGGTAAGGTCTTAGAAGCCTTTTACTTGACTTGTATGATTAAAAGTATCTTTTATTAAATCAACTGGGGTTAGCTGGGGTTTTTTTCTCATAGTTAAAGAGCAATGATACTATAATGACCAAGAATAAAAATAAAAATGAATTTATTTTTATTAAGTCATTCAACCATTTTTTTTTTACTTTATAATAGATGCCAGGCACTGTGTTAGACTCTGGGACAATTTTAGGAATCTAATCTACATAGTCACTACAGTGGATGGATTCTTGGGAGAGGAGAATTAGTTTTCTTTAAGCATATGTTCCCTTGTCGAAAGGCCAAACTCCACTGAATGGCCATTTGTCCATGACTGCATTTATTTAGTGAGTTACCAAAACCATAAAAATAAATTTTAAAAAAGATGATGTGGGACTGTGGGAGGAATTCGATGGAGTAGTGATGGGGACACATATATATAGTACATTATTTGGAGTTTCCAAATAATTGACTAAAATATATATTTAAAACACAGTATTAGTGTAGTGGTGCAGATCCTGATGCCCAAATGACTTCAGAAACACATTTATAGACTGAAAAAAAAAACCAGAGAATTCAAACATTTGCTCTGTTCCTGCCAATAAAACTTGCTAGAAACATCTGAAAGGTCAAAACCATGAGTTATTATTCGCAAAAAGCTGAAAATAATCTATGCTAGTTGGTTGCTGACTCAATTTGAATGGTTAGTTTGCACGTTTGAAGATGTCTGTTCATGCCTAGTTGTGCTGTTTGGGGTCTTTGGAGAGTCCATCATGGGAGAAGCCTATGGTAGAGTGAGCTGTCGACCCTTTGGCAGCCAGGTAGCAAACAGGTAAAGAAGTAGGGGGCCTGGGATCCCAAAACCCCTCTTAGGTCAGACTTCATCACCTACTCTTTTCCCAGCAGGCTCTGCTTCTTCAAGTGTCCTGTGCCTCTTAATAGTCTCACACTGAGACCAAGCCTTTAATACATGGGCCTTTGGGAAACATTTCAAGGCCAAGTTATAGAACAGAGGAATTTGTTCAGATGCCAAAGAGAAGTCCTAATACCTACTAGCTGCCCTTCAGATCTTGGCTAAGATATAAATTTCTCTAAAATAAAATTAGATTGCTCCATATGCTAAACAAATTAATAAGTTGAAATTGCAAAAGTTAAGCTCCTGGATGAGGAAGGAGAACATGACGGTCAAATTCCGCACAGACAGCGAGAACATAACTGAATATCTAGGCAAACACACTTGCCAGCTATCTCTTCTCTCCCAAGTTGATAAATATCCTTCAGTCCATGGAGTAAAGGAGATGGAGGCATCTGAAAGTACAGTTAATACAGCAAAGAGAAGTTCTAAAGAAATGGCTTGAGAGCTAGGAGTCCCGATGTGTGCCTGGCTGTCCTCCCTGCCTCCATGTTATACGCCTTAGTATGATGTGAGCCCCAAGGAAGTGTCAGATGCTCAGAACAGACTCAGGTGGGAAGGTTCCGAGAAGCAACCAACTCTAACCCAAGATGCTGTTTTCCAAAGGCATACTTATGTGAATGAATAACTCCAGCAAATAAAATTGCTTCCTTTCTGACTTTATGTTGACTGGACTGACATATGATACTAGGTCATATAACCTGGGCCTAACGATGTGTAAGAAAAGAAACTGTTACCAATCATGAGAAAGTGAGTAAAGAAAATGGATACAGGTATAGAAATACACTTAGATAATGTGGCCCCAAGGCAAACAAGGGAGGAAGGGAGGGAGAGAAGGAGGAATGGAATGAGAGAGAGAGGTAGGGAGAACATTTGAAGGGGTTAAATTAAATTTAAAGTAACTTTTAACATAATAAATAATAAATATTCTAGAAAATTCACCAAAGTGAATTAACACAAAGATTTAAAAGTAGCAAAGTACAGAACATAGAAATAATGGAACACAGAAACAGAGAACATAGAAATAGTTGAAAGAAGATTGAAAAAAGAGGAGAGAGTTGGAGCAGTGGCAGTAATCTGAGAGGAGACTGTCCTCCAAAACTGTTGAAATACACTAGCATCAATGAAATCCCACACTTGGGCATGTTTTAATACAACTGTAGCGAATAAGAGAGAAAGTTCTTAAAAGCAACCAACAACTATAGACAACATCAAAGAACAAAAGTTATACCAAGAAACAGGTTCAACATTGACCTAAAAGGATGAAGTCTTTCCTTCAGTGGGCAGATCCAGAGTCTACACATAACAGAAACAGCAGCCAAGAAGGAAGCTTCCATACACGGCAAGCTAAATTTCATCTAAATATAGAATTAATAGATTAAATTTTTTCAGTTTGGATACAAGAAAGTAGATTAAATAAAGGCATTTTCAATGACAAAGTACTAAGAAAACCCACACTAAGGAACTTTAAGGTGTATTTTTTTTACATTAAATGTACTCAAGTAATCGTTCCTATAAATTCAATCCTAGCAATTTGTTTCAAACAAATAATAGAACAAGCATGAAAAGATGTAGTTTCAATGTGTTTCTGGTTATTGACTGGATGTTCTATAAAAATCTTGGAAGCATGGGAAATGTGTGTCAATAGAGGATTATTGGAATCACAGATGATGTATTCATGATTTACATTAGGAAGATTATAAAGGGCTTTTGTACTCACAGAAATATGGCTTCAATGTTATAATAAGTAGGAAAAAGGGAAAAGGCATGTTACAAAATAGAAGGTTTCATTTGATTCAATGTGAATTTAAAATTATACTTTTTATTTGGGTAAATTTGCATACAGTGAAGGACAGTGGGAGGGTGCCACTGACTTTGTTTTATTTTTATTCTTTTTAGCAAGTTTTGTTTTATTTATTTATTTTTTAATGGATGTGTGTTTCTCTGTCTGTTTGTTGGTATGGGTGCGTGAGAGCACTGCAGAAAGAGCCTGGAGTTGGGAAGTGAATTCCCTGAGCAGGAGTCAGAAAAGGTTGTAAGTCATGTGCTGCTAATGCTAAGCCAGCTCTTCAGCTTCAGGCCCTTTGTGTTCATCTGGGGACCGACTTCCTGGGTATTCCTGTATTTCCTGAGAGGGTCCTGTCACTTGAGGCTTTGCAGCCGCCATCTTGTTTAGACTGGTCATTGCGTTTAGTTATGCAATGGTGAAGGCTACATGGAAACTTTTCCTGTGTGGGTCAATAAGTTGTCCACAAAAGACACTTCGGTGTACACTATACACTGAGTGTACGCCTGAGGAGCCAGGCTCACTAGACTACCAGAGTCACATGGCAGAAGCTATTGCATGATTGTTGCGAAGCATTAAGATGAAAAGAAACCACAACTCAGACCAGGTGAGCATAAATAATGGGTTTTCATTCTCATGAAACAAGAATCTAGCTGGAGAGATAGCTAAGTAGGTAGGAGAGGGGACCACACTTTCTTGAGACAGAGTTCGCTTCCTCACACTTGTTATCTGTTGGCTTACACCAGCCTGTAACTCCACCTTCAGGTGGATACAAAGCCTTTGGCCTGCCAGCGTACCTGCACTCATTGGGGACATACTCGTTCCCATACACACAATTTAAAAGAATAACAATGCATCTTTAAAGTCTTTTTGAAAGATAAATTTTAAAAATAGAGGTTGACCAATCCACAATCAAAACATATTCACCCTGCCCCCCTCCGCCCCAGGTAGAGGAGAAGCACCCCAAAAGACTTTTAAGCTCACATTTATTTTACAAGCCTGAAATGTTACCTTCCAGTTTTGCAGCAAGAAAAGCCTGTTAACAGTCTTTGGAGTTCGTTTAATATAGAGCCTGCTGCATAAACCTAGAGCCTCATTCCAATCCAAATATATCACTGTCGATTTACAGCCGGAATCACGGGAGGAATTTGAGCAGCTCGCTGGATTGTTTAGTCGGAATATATGGAAAAGTTGAAGGTATACATTCCAACACATCATTGTGAATGATGTACTGTGGAAAATTCTAAGCAAGCATCTCAGAATAGTCTGGTAAGTATATTTAGCCTAGAGATACAACAAAAAAAAAAAGAGGAGGTCTCAGGGCATTCCCCCATGAGTCTCCTGCAGCAGAGCCTTCCGGGCTTCTGTTAGCAATGAATGATGTGTCAGTCCCCTTCATCTTGTGGAAGATAAGTTATAATTTTAAAAGAGCTGAACTCCCAGACCTTACCAAAAAAAAAAAAAAACCCAAAACAAAAGACTCTTTTAATGTTTAACTTTCTGATAACCAAGGAAGGAATAAATAACCTCTTCAAAATGTATGGGTTTACTTTTCCCCTGGATGTTTTACAAATCTCCTGAAGAACATGGTAGAAACATGGGAAATAAAGGAATTTTCAATATTTCAATAATTAATATGAAGCTATACATTTCCACAGAGAACAGGAGTTAGCTTTAGTCGTTAAAATTTTTTCTCTGTCATAAGTATTTAGGACAGCCTGCAGTACAAGATTTTAATTAGGAAGAACATATGGAGGGCTTGTTTGTTTGTTTGTTTGTTTGTTCCTGGTTGAAATAAATCTATCATCTCTATGCAGTTCTGTGGAGTGTGAATGTGTGTGCACATGTGTGTATGGGTATTACTGTGGAGTGTGAATGTGTGTGCACGTGTGTGTATGGGTATTACTGTGGAGTGTGAATGTGTGTGCACGTGTGTGTATGGGTATTACTGGGTCTCAAATCCAGGACCTGTGTGTATTAGGCAAATGCCCTACCACTGATCCACACCACAAAAAACGACAGTTATTGGTACTATTACTTTTCATTTTGGAAATCTAAAAAGTATAAAATAAACTAAATAGTCACTCTGAAGTTTGAAGGCTGGGTTTCACGGTGCATGCCTCTGCCTCAGCACTAAGAAGGTTGGGGCAAGAGAATAATGGGTCTGGGTGAGTCTGAGCTACATATGGTCTGCATCAAGCAAAACAATGAAGCCTGCAGCTTCTTTTTGTCTTTCTCTTCATTGTGTCTCAGGATACATTTCCATTAAAAATCAAAGTCAAATGAAGAGCGAAGGAGCTGCAGCCACCCAGGCTCAGCTGGGTTTACACACCGCCCAGTTGCCAGGGACGATTTTCTTCTCGCAGTCCGCACAGTCGGTACCCTCACTCCTGTCCTTGGTTTTGACCCAGGCAGGGAGAACACATGGACTCAGATGTGTCCAACAGCTCTCTCCTCTACTGACTTCTCCTTTATGTGGGGTTAGGCCCAAACCTGCTTAATCTCACAGGAACAGGTGTCAGCAGCAATTTCTAACTAATCTTGTCTTCCAAATGAAAAGGGATTTTCCAAATAGTACTTGTAGTATATAGTGTCCTATGAAATATCCAGCATCTTTATTTGGGATATTTTCTCCTAATTTTTAGTACAAATTAGTAAAATGCACGAATTATGTTCCTCTATTTTAGTGACATTTATTAACAGTAAGCTTTACATGTTGTAAACATATCAAACACACACACACACACATTCAGACAGAGCACAAAAGAAAAGGTTAATATGTTTGACTAAATCTACATTTTCAATTTCCATTTAGACATGACAAATGGAACATATTTTTAGTACCTAGTGTCACTGAAACAAAGTTAATTGGGCCTTAAAAAATATAACTGCTTACAAACAAAAAAGAATATCAATGATTCAAGATGAAAAGGAGATTTCAGTCTTGAGGACGATGTAGGATTTGAAGGAGTTGCTGGAATATTGATTGCCAGTACTATCAGAGGCTACAAACAATCTCAGACAGTTTTCTTAGGGGCAAGTATGTATTAGCACAGAGGGATTAGAACGGGCTCAGGGTGTCAATTTCTATGAACGAGTAATTTCTGTGGAGTCATTGGGTGCCAGTGTCCCTCTCATGTACTGGAATAGCTGACAGCTTCCTATGCTGGCCCATCAAAAGACCCTCCAGACACATGAGCAGCAGAAATGCAGGATGGAGAGACAACCCACTGGCAAAATGGTAAAGGGGAAAATACAAACCTATGTTTAATGTATGAGGCCATTTTTCTCCCAGGCTTTCTGAGTCTCATCATTTGTATGAGACCAGACATATATCTCCCAGGAGAAGACTTGGAGAAGGAACTTGCTTTCAATAAGACTGTCTCAACCAGTGAAATTGCATCTAGGTAGTAGGTAACATAGAAAGAAAGGGAGACTTCCACACCTAAGTAGCCAAGTCCATGAAGAACATCCAGGATGGTCTTTACACACACAAAAAGATATGCAACAGTCTCGGGAACTCTACTTAGATTAAAAATGTCAAAATTCAAGGAAAGGGTTCAGTCTCACAAGGGTAGAAAACCAAGCAAACACATGACTCTACTAGCATTTCCTGGGAAGTTCAAATAAAAAGGAACTCAGAGAAAGCAGTATCTAAAAAAGACAAACAGAAAAGTTAAAATATATTATCCCTAGAGACTTAAAATAAGGTATTGTGGGATGAAATTATTACGGGACACAATAAAAAGAATATTCTGAGAATAATTTCATTTTATTGAGAAATAAAAACAAAAAATGGCTAAAATTAAAATGTCAATATAAAGAGATGGAGAAAGAACACTACAGGAAAGCACAATAAAGAGATTAAATTATGGAACCCTGGAACACAAAAAAATATTTAAGGTAATTAAACCAATTCAATGACACAAGAAATCAGAGTTCAAGAGGAAAATTATAAAGGAGGCCAGTAGCTGTAATCCCAGCATCTGGGAAGCTCTTTGGACAATAACTAGGGAAATACCAGTTCTAATGCAGAACTCTATGATATTTCAGAGCAGTGAGGAGAAGCAGATACAATCAGTTCTATTAAAGAGAAATAGACTGCAAATAAAATAATTTGAAATGGGGAAATCACTGGACAATTCTACAACGAGGTCTGAGGCTGAGAGATGAAGAAGTAATGTCTTCAAATTTGCTAAGGAAATGAGTATTTAAACAAATTCTGCTCCCAACTAAACCATTCAACAATTGTTGTTGAACAACAACAAGATATTTTCACAAATACAAACAGTAAGAATTTCACCACCCAGATACATTATCTAAAAAAGTTCTTGGACCAGGAGGGCATGTCCTAAACCAGAAGACACAGGATCTTGAAATATGCAGGAACCAGAATAGAGGAGTGCAGTTCCAGGGTGGCCATTAATGGCTCTGAAGTAAAACTAGTCTGTACAGGAGCAGGCAAATGGTGGGCTCTAGAAGGTGTGACTCCAAGGGAACATGGGGACACATTAGCCAATGTTTACTAAACACAAAGTAAAATTCAAAGAGGACTTTATTGACAGGGTGGATTGGTATCTGGTCTTTTTGGGGGGATGGCACTCGTTGAAGGTTGGAGGGAAATGGAAGAGGGGATAAGGGGGGACTGACAGAAAAAGAGGGAGGAGGACTATGATCATGATGTAAAATGAATAAACAAATAAATTAAAAAATACCCAAAGAAGATTTATTAAAGAATATGATATAATAATCATCTTGGCATGTAAACCTAGAAAAACAAAAAAATAATAATAAAGGAATTACAGTTATTCTAGACAAAATAGTTTGCCAGACAGAAATTGTAATATATTGCTTAGGGCATGATAACATAAATGCCAATTATCAGCTCAGCAAAACTATTATAAAACATAATTTTAAGAGAATAGGAAATAGGTGATAAGACAAGACTGTTAATCCTCATAAGAAAGGAATGTATGATGACTGAAGGAAATGGGCAAGTTAAGAAACAGAAACATAGAATATGGGAAAATAAGCACCCAAAGATTTAACCAATAGATACACTGGGAAGGGAGAATACTGTAATTAGCAATCTGGAGAGCTATTTTTCTGTTTTGTAAGGTTTTGTTTTTGTTTTTGTTTTTTTGTTTTTGTTTTGCTGCTTATACACTATAAATACACTCTTTTTTTTATTCGATATATTTTTTATTTACATTTCAAATGATTTCCCCCCCCTTCTGCCCCCCCCCACTCCCTGAAAGTCACATACACCCCCTACATCAGACCTTGGGCAATGGGTCAGTCCTGAACATGCTTGCATGCAAGAGGGGAAACATGTTTAATCCCCAGAAATCATTTTATAAAGCTTGTTGTAGTGGCATGCATATGTAATCCCAATGATAGGAGGGCAGAGAGGACAGACAGGAGGATCCTTGGGACTGTCAGTCTATTGTAGCCAGACCCATGGGAGACTCTGCATCACAAAGTAAGATAGCCTATGCTACTAAGGAGGACAGGCATCATCTGGTCCCCTTAGCCATGAACACATATGTACACACACTGTGCACACATGTACAAACACACTCACAAAACAGATAAATAATAGCCCATCAAATGGACTAGAAAATAATTAAAATCAGAGGAAAGAAAGGAAAAAGCAAGATAGAGGGAGGAGAGAGCCTTCTATCCATGTATCTTATTCTACCTTACAGTTATAGAATGGGTACCATACAACCTTTTACGACTTGGTATAAATTATCTATTACTACAATTTTATTCTCATTGATTATAAGTGAAATAAAGGCAAAAGAACCATGACCAAAAGAAAAAGATAATTTCTTTTCAAAGAAAACTAACTAAATAAACAAATAAAATAAAACCTTCCAGAGGCCTATAACCACCAGTATAGTATTAAAATGACAACCCAAATGTCAATTACAATTGTGGCACATGACCTGCACAGTTGCAAGACAAAATCCCAGCCACACTGAGAAGGAGAAGAGGAGACCATGACTCACCCCTAACTAATACCTGCTGGCAAATGGAAAATGAGGTTTTCTACTATAATGTGGTGTCACTGCATATAGCAGCCACACTCTGCTCAGGAGTACTTGGCCAACACAAAAAAGAACTCTACATTTTTTTTTCTGCTGGAGTTTTGTTTTTAGGATTTTTTTTATTGTTCTAGCTTTTTTGTTTGTGTTGATTTTCATTTTTGTTGTTTGTTTGCTATGAGAGAGAGAGAGGGGAGAGGGAGAGAGAGAGAAAATGAAAGATCATGAAGTTGAGTTGGTAACAAAGCAGTAAGGATCTGGAAGAAGCTAAGGGAGGGGAAAACCACAATCAAAAATATCTTGTATGAAAATAAATGTTTAATTAAAAGGCTATTTTCAAACAGCACTGTTAGACACTACTTAACGACAATGTTTTGTTCTGAAAGTTAAGAAATGTTGTCACTTGGTGATTTTGCCATTGTGTCAAACCTAACATGGCTATGAAGTCAGTATGTGATCTAATCTTACTGGACACTGTTATTTATGTAGGTATTGTTAAGTGAAGTGTTACATAGTACTTAACTGTATTGGTGTGAACTGTGTACCATACAAAAATAGAAAAATAGCCTTAGTGTGTGTGCATGAATTATGGTTTCCACTTAAAGTACACAATGTCCAGTTAAGTTTAAACATGAGATAAACAACAAATAAACATTTTTAGTTCAAATAAGTCACATGCAATATTTGGGTATAATTATTCTCTTTTTTACTTATCTAAACTTTAAGTGCATGTGTTTCTCTCTCTTAAATCTGGCAACCTTGGTATGCATGTTGATTGGTAGGATAGTGAAATAATGCCATAAAAAGCATGCTCTTCTATAGTGCAGGGTGTGGAGTATCAACAATAAATACAAATACACTACAGTCTGAGGCACCAAGGGGTCACCGTTTCCTTCTTGACTTTGTTGGAATGCCTCTCTGACTTCAGTGTAAAGAAATATAAAACTCAGACTAAAACTGGGCATTACTGTGCACACTTGCAATTCCTACATTGAAGATGTGCAAACAGAAGGTTACCCTTTGATGCTTGGTAACTTTAAGGCCAGCCTGGTAAACATTTGATCTTGACTCTTTGAATAAACAAACGAGGTCAGAACAAAGTAATCTTAAAAAAAATGTCAATTATGGAGACACAGGTACTCTGCCCTGCAGAGAAGGTGGAGGGGCCATCTTTGTCCCCAGCCAGACCAGTCAGGCCAGGTACTGAGCTATCCGGAGTGTAAGACCTTGGGGGACGCAGACAACCTAGCTGCAGGCTGCCACCTGCACCTAAGAACTGGTAGAACAGCAGCACCTCCATAGGTTGCCAGAAGCGGGTACTCTGCCCTGCCTAGAAGGAGGAGTCACCTTTTTGTCCCAAGCTGGGCCAGACAGGCCACTCCAGGTACTGTGTTATTCCCAGTGTAAGACCTCGGGGGATGCAGACCTGTGGGTTGCCGCCAGCACCTAAGAACTGGGAGCTCAGGGGTTCCTCTGAGGGCCAGCCTCACAGGGGTACTCTGCCCTGTGGAGAAGGCGGGGTCGCCATCTTTGTCCCCAACGAGATGAAACAGGCCACCCCAGGTACTGAGCTATCCTGAGTCTAGGACCTCTGGGGACACAGGCAACTGAACTACTGGCTGCCCCCTGCACCTAGGAACTGGGAGAGCGGTGGTTCCTCTGTGTGCCAGCCAGTCATGGGACTGGTACCCTGAGGGATCCCCACTGCCATCCTCACTCTCTGACAGAGCAGACAGGCAGTACAAGGTTCAGTCCACAGAGACAACCCAAGCATAACATTGCTTGGGGCAGGACACACAAGGGCTCCAACAGCACCCAAGAGGAGGGCAGCATATCAGGAATCTCTGACAAGGGAAACCCAGCCATCCAGTGTTACAGAAATAGTCCGACAGTATCACAGGAGACTCAAACACCAGACAGAGACAAGAGCAACTAACACCAGAGATAACAAGATGGCAAAGGGCAAACACAGGAACGCTACTAACAGAAATCTAAGCAATATAGCAGTGTCTGAACCAAACTCTCCAACATCAGCAAGTCCTGGTTATGCCAACACACCAGAAAAACAAGATTTAGATTTAAAATCACTGGTCATGATGCTGCTAGAAGAACACAAAAAGGACATAAATGACTCTCTTAGAGAAATACAGGGGAACATGAATAAGCTAGAAACCCGTATAATGAAAACACAACAATAACTTAAAGAAATTCAGGAGAATAAGGCTCAAGAGATAGAAGCCAAAAAAAAAAAAAAACTTAGAGAAATGCAAGAGAAAGTGAGTCAAATGGCAGAAGTCATGAAAGAGGAAACACAAACATCTCTTAAAGAATTAAAGGAAAACACAAACAAACAAATGAAGGAACTGAGCAAAACCATCCTGGATCTAAAAACAGAAGTAGAAACAACTACAAAATTACAAAGAGAGACAACTTTAGAGTTAGAAAACCTTGAGAAGAAATCAGGGGCCATAAAAGCAAATATCAACAACAGAATACAAGAAATGGAAGAAAGAATCTCAGATGCCGAAGATACCATAGGAACCATTGAATCAACAGTCAAAGAATATGCAAAATGCAAAAAGCTTGTATCCCAGAACATCCAGGAAATCCAGGACACAATGAAAAGACCAAACCTAATGATTATAGGTATAGATGAGAGTGAAGAATTACAACTGAAAGGGCCAGCAAATATCTTCAACAAAATTATGGAAGAAAACTTTCCCAACTTAAAGAGAGAGATGCCTATGAATATACAAGAAGCCTACAGAACTCCAAACAGACTGGACCTGAGCAGAAATACCTCCGGTCATATAATAATCAAAACCCAAATGTACTAAACAAAGAAAGAATATTAAAGGCAGTAAGAGAAAAAGGCAAAGTAACATATAAAGGAAGACCTATCAGAATCACACCAGACTTCTCACCAGAGACCATGAAAGCCAGAAGATCCTGTGCAGATCTCATGCAGACTCTAAGAGAACGCAAATGTCAGCCAAAACTACTAAACCCAGCAAAACTCTCAATCACCATAGATGGAGAAACCAAGATATTCCATGACAAAACCAAATTTACACAATATCTTTCCACAAACCCAGCTCTGCAAAGAATAATAGGAGGAAAACTCCAATGCAAGGAGGGAAACTACACCCTGGAAAAAGCAAGATAGTTATCTTCTTTCATCAAACCTAAAAGAATATAACCACTCAAATATAAAAATAACATCAAAAATGAGAGGAAGTACTAATCACTATTCCTTAATATCTCTTAACATCAATGGACTCAATTCCCCAATAAAAAGACAGACTAACAGACTGGATAAGGAAACAGGACCCTACATTTTGCTGCATACAGGAAACATACTTCAGTGTCAAAGACAAAAACTACCTTAAAGTAAAAGGCTAAAAGACAATTTTACAAGCCAATGGTCTCAGGAAACGAGCCGGAATAGCCATTCTAATATCAGATAAAATTGACTTTCAACCTAAAGTCATCAAAAGAGACACGGAAGGACACTTCTTTCTGGTCAAAGGAAAAAACCACCAAGAGGAACTTTCAATTCTGAATATCTATGCGCCAAATGCAAGGGCACACTCATTCATAAAAGAAGCTTTACTAAAGCTCAAAGCACACATTGCACCTAACATAATAATTGTGGGGGACTTTAACAGTCTACTCTCACCAATGGACCGATCAGGAAAACAGAAACTAAACAAGTACACAGTAAAACTAATTGAAGCTTTGGACCAAAGGATTTGACTGATATTTATAGAACATTTCACCCTAAAGCAAAACAATATGCCTTTTCTCAGCACCTCATGGTACCTTCTCCAAAATGGACCATATAATTGGTCACAAGAAAGACCTCAACAAATACAAAAAGATCGAACTAATCCCATGCCTCCTATCAGATCACTATGGAGTAAGAGTAGTCTTCAATAGCAACAAAAACAACAGAAAGCCCACATACACATGGAGGCTGAACAATACTCTACTCAATGACACCTTGGCCAAAGAAGAAATAAAGAAAGAAATCAGAGAGTTTTTAGAATTTAATGAAAATGAAGACACAACATACCCAAATCTATGGGACACAATGAAAGCAGTGCTAACAGGAAAACTCATAGCCCTGAGTGCCTCCAAAAAGAAAATGGAGAGAGCATACACTAGCAACTTAATGACACACCTGAAAGACCTGGAACAAAAATAAGCCAATTCACCAGGAGCAGTAGAAGACAGGAAATCATCAAACTCAGGGCTGAAATCAATCAAGTGGAAACAAAGAGAACCACATAATGAATCAACGAATCCAGGAGCTGGTTCTTTGAGAAAATCAACAAGATAGATAAACCCTTACCCAGGCTGACCAAAGGGCACAGAGAAAGTATCCAAATTAACAAAATTAGAAATGAAAAGGGGGATATAACAACAGAAACTGAGGAAATTCAAAAAATCATCAGATCCTACTACAAAAGCCTATACTCAACACAACTGGAAAATCTGGAGGAAATGGACAATTTCCTAGACAGATACCAAATACCAAAATTAAATCAGGACCAAATAGATCATCTAAACAGTCCCATAACCCCTAAAGAAATAGAAGGGGTCATAGAAAGTCTTCCAACCAAAAAAAGCACAGGACCAGATGGTTTGAGTGCAGAATTCTACCAGACCTTCAAAGAAGAGTTAACACCAATACTCTTCAAACTATTCCACAAAATAGAAACAGAAGGAGCACTACCCAATTCCTTCTACGAAGCCACAATTACGCTGATACCAAAACCACACAAAGATCCAACAAAGAAAGAGAACTTCATGACCAATCTTCATTTTCATTAAATTCTAAAAACTCTCTATTTTCTTTCTTTATTTGTTCTTTGGCCAAGGTGTCATTGAGTAGAGTATTGTTCAGAGTATTCCATCAAACTTGAAGCAATCTCACTAAAATCAGGGACTAGACAGAGCTGCCCCTTTCTCTTTATCTTTTCAATATTGTACTTGAGGTACTAGCTAGAGCAATTCGACAATGTAAGGAGGTAAAAGGGATACAAATTAGACAGGAAGAAGTCAAACTATCATCATTTGCAGATGATATGATAGTCTACCTAAGTGACCCAAAAAAACTCCACTAGAGAACTCCTACACCTAATAAAAAACTTCAGCAAAGTGACAGGTTATAAAATCAACTGAAGCAAATCAGTAGCCTTCCTATACTCAAAGGATAAGCAGGCTGAGAAAGAAATTAGGGAAATGACCCCCTTCACAATAGCCACAAGCAGTATAAAGTACCTTGGGGTGACTCTTACCAAACATGTGAAAGTTCTATATGACAAGAACTTCAAGACTCTGAAGAAGAAAATGGAAGAAGACCTCAAAAAATGGAAAAATTTCCCATGCTCATGGATCGGCAGTTAAAATGGCCATTTTGCCAAAAGCAATATACAGATTCAAAGCAATACCCATCAAAATCCCAACTCAATTCTTCACAGAGTTAGAAAGAGCAATTCTCAAATTCATCTGGAATAACAAAAAACCCAGGATAGCTAAAACTTATTCTCAACAACAAAAGAATTTTTGGGGGAATCAGTATCCCTGACCTCAAGCAATACTACAGAGCAATAGTGTTAAAAACTGCATGGTATTAGTACAGTGACAGGTAGGTGGATCAATGAAACAGGATTGAAGATCCAGAAATGAACCCACACACGTATGGCCACTTGATACTCAACAAAGGGGCTGAAAACATCCAATGGAAAAAAGATAGCCTTTTCAACAAATGGTGCTGGTTCAACTGGAGGTCAGCATTCAGAAGAATGAGAATTGATCCATCCTTGTCTCCTTGCTATAAGCTCAATTCCAAATGGATCAAGGACCTCCACATAAAGCCAGACACTCTAAAGCTAATAGAAAAGAAATTGGGGAAGATCCTAGAGGACATCAGTACAGGGGGAAAGTTCCTTAACAGAACACCAATAGCATATGCTATAAGATCAAGAATTGACAAATAGGACCTCATAAAATTACAAAGTTTCTGTAAGGCAAAGGACACCATCAAAAGGACAAATCGGCAACCAACAAATTGGGAAAAGATCTTCAGATAGAGGGATAATATACAATATATACAAAGAACTCAAGAAGTTGGACCCCAGAAAACCAAACAACCCTATTAAAAATGGGGTACAGAGCTAAACAAAGAATTTTCACCAGAAGAACTTCAAATGGCTGAGAAGCATCTTAAAAAATGCTCAACTTCATTAAGTCATTAGGGAAATGCAAATCAAAACAACCCTGAGATTTCACCTTACACCAGTCAGAATGGCTAAGATTAAAAATTCAGGAGACAGCAGGTGTTGGAGAGGTTGTGGAGAAAGAGGAACACTCCTCCACTGTTGGTGGGGTTGCAAATTGGTACAAACACTCTGGAAATCAGTCTGGTGGTTCCTCAGAAAACTGGGCACCTCACTTCCGGAAGATCCGGCTATACCACTCCTGGGCACATACCCAGAGGATTTCCCAGCATGTAATAAGGATACATGCTCCACTATGTTCAGAGCAGCCCTATTTATAATAGCCAGAAGCTGGAAAGAACCCAGGTATCCCTCAATGGAATAATGGATGCAAAAAATGTGGTATATCTACACAATGGAGTACTATTCAGCCATTAGAAACAATGAATTCATGAAATGCTTAGACAAATGGATGGAGCTGGAGAACATCATACTAAGTGAGGTAACCCAGTCTCAAAAGATCAGTCATGGTATGTACTCACTAATAAGTGGATATTAACCTAGAAATCTGGAATACCCAAAACATAATCCACACATCAAATGATGTCCAAAAAGAATGGAGCAGTGGCCCCTGGTTCTGGAAAGACTCAGTGTAGCAGTATAGGACAAAACCAGAACAGGGAAGTGGGAAGGGGTGGGTGGGAGAACAGGGGGAGGGAAGGGGGCTTATGTGACTTTCGGGGAGTCGGGGGCACAGAAAAGAGGAAATCATTTGAAATGTAAATAAAAAATACAACGAATAATAATAAAAAAAAATGTCAATTATGCCTTGTCTTTCTGCTGGAGGTGGGCTCTGCAAGTTCCCTCTCCCCCATCTAGGACATTCATCGAAGGTCCCTCTCTTTGAGCCCTAAGAGTCTCTCACCTCCCAGGTCTCTGGTATATTCTGTAGGGTCCTGCTCAGTTTCCATTCTTGCTGCAGGATCTCAGGGATTTTGGTTCTTTTCTCCACCCAATACCCAATCATGTTCCCCTTTCTGCACCTCCCCACATCCCCTTTTCCTCCCAGCTCCCTCCCTACCCCCTTGTGGTTGCTTTCTTCTCCCTCCTAAGTGTGTCTGAGTTATCCTCACTTGGGCCCTTCAGCTTGTTGGGTTTTTTTGAGTTCTGTGTGTGAAACATGGGTATTTGGCACTTTTGGGGGGGGCTGATATCCACTTATTAGTGAGTACATACTGCTCATGTCATCTTGGGTCTGAGTTACCTCACTCAGAATGATATTTTCATCCATTTGTTTGCAAAGCTCAGGATGTCCTCGTTCTTAATAGCTGGGTAGCATTACATTATGTAAATGAACCACATTTTCTATATCCCTTCTCCTGTAGTGGGACATCTGGTTGTTTCCAGCTTCTGGCTATCACAAATGAGGCTGCTATGAACATAGTAGAATAGGTGTTCCTGTGGCATGGTGGGACATCTTTTGGGTATATTCTTAAGAGTGGTATAGTTGAGTATTCAGGTAGATCTAGTTCCAATTTTCTGAGGAACCTCCAGAGTGATTTCCAGAGTGGTTGTACCAGTTTGCAATCAAGTGAGGGATGGGGTTGGCATCCCACAGTCAAAACTCTGACCCGTAATTGTTCCTGTCTGAAAGAACTGCAGGCATGGAAATGGAGAGGAGCCTGAGGAAAAGAAGGTCCAGCAACAGGCCCAAAGTGGGATCCAGCTCAAGGAGAGGCCCCAAGACCTGACACTATACTGAGGCTATGGAGTACTCATAAAAAGGGACCCAGCATGTGACTGCCCCTCTGAAGTACCGAAAAAGCAGCTGAAAGAGTCAGAGGCAGATATTTGCACTCAATCAATGGACAGAAGCTGCTGACCCCTATGGCTGAATTAGGAGAAAGCTGGAGAAGCTGAGGAAGAGGGCGACCCTGTAGGAGGACCAGCAGTCTCTATTAACCTGGGCCCTCTAGATCTCTCAGATTCTGGGTCACCAACCAGGCATCATACACCAGCTGATGTGAGGCCCCCAGCACATATACAGCAGAGGACTGCCGGGTCTGGGTCTGGGTTTAGTCAGAGAAGATGCACCTAACTCTCGAGAGACTGGACGTTCCGGGGAGTTTAGAGACTTGGTGGGGTGAGGGTGGGGACATCCTCATGGAGACAGGGAAGTGGGGAGGAGGTATGGGATGTGGTACGGGGGTGGACCTGGAAGGGAATAAAATCTGGAGTTTAAAATAAATGAATGAATGAATGAATGAATGAATGAATGAATAAATAAACAAACAAACAAACAAACAAATAAATAAATAAGAAAAAATACATGTCCGTTATTAGACAGCTAAGTCTCGGAGGCAATAGTCATTTAGTAGAAAGCCACTGGATAAAGCTAGATTCCAGCAGAACAAACTTACTATGGGAGTCTTTTGAAAGAGCTCAGGAAACCTTGTGTTGAGCATAACAACTCAGTCAGATTTTATGGTGTCAGAGGAGACATAGATGAGGGAAACAGGACTGTGACATGGTTCCAAACAGTTTACCTTAGAAAGTGGACTGATAATGTAACCAGGGCTTTTCTGCCCACGCCCCAGTTCCCAAATAATAGGAGGCTATTTATGTAGGAATACATGCCTAGATCATAAGCTTGGGCTTGTTCGCCAACTAGCTCGTAATTTTTATAACCCATTTATTCTATTCTCTTTCTGCCACCTCTCCTAGCTTCATACATCCTACTTCCTCAGAGTCTGGGTGAGTCTTCTGTGCCTGTCTCCCAGTGTCTCCCTCTCCCTCTCCCTAGTTCCCCCGCTAGTTCTCTCGCTAGATCTCTCTCTGTCTCTGTCTCTGTCTCTGTCTCTCTCTCTCTCTCTCTCTCTCTCTCTCTCTCTCTCTCTCTCTCTCTCTCTTTCGATGTTCCACCTCCTACTTTCTACCATTTGCTAGCAGGCCCTCAGCTTTTTATTGATTAGTGATGCTTCCACACAGTACACAAGAGATTATCCCTGCATCATGAGATTTCCGACTACAGCTTACCAGGGCATTTTTGGACCATTCACTAAAACCAGATTTTTAAATCTGGCAGATTTTATAGTCTTTGAGCAGTGTTTCGGTGGTGAAAAGAATTATAGTTTCCTGCATAGTTGAGGACCTCTAACAAGAGTCCTAGCTAATCATCATTAGTAAGGAAGAATGTGTCAGTTACTGAGTCAGTATATTTTGTGACCACACAGAGAATTCCTGGGGAATGTACCCATCTTTGGCTTGACCGAACTTAAGGCAATCACCACTCAGGTGCATTTACAATTAGTTCAGGACCTAGACTCGGTGGTGGGGTGTGTATTTGTTTGATTCTTTTTCTGCCTTTCTTGCTTTGTTCAGTTTTAGAATACCATCACATTCCTGAAGTGATGATAAAAAGAGTAAGTTTGAATGCAAGGTCTTAGCTATTTTTCATAAAGTACTCCCCAGTCTCCATCTTTCAAAGGTATAAATCAGTTTTGCATCCTTGATGAAAGAATGAAAAACTGCACATCAGCTTTGTAGCCAGATTCTTGTCCTATTGTTTTTCATTTTATTATATCTGTTTTTCTGTATCATTGTTTCAAATTCTTTGGAAACATAGGAAGGTGCATAGATAATAAGACAGCTCTTCTGGTTAACTAGTTACCATGATATAACATTGAGTCACTTGAGAAGAGGAAGCCTGGGTCAAATAAATACCCCAAATAGAGTGACCTAGGGCAAATCTGGGGGGCTTTTGCAGATGAATAGTTATAACGAGAGACCCCGGCCCACTATGGATAATGCTACCCCTGAGTAGGCCCTGGAGGTATCACAGAGTAAACTGAGGAGGCTTTGACCAAGAAGGAAATGAGAATAACTGCTTCATGGCACCTGTGTCAGTTCCTGCCTCTAGGTTCCTGCCGTGAATTCCTAGGCTAACTTCCTTCAGTGACAGACTTACAAGCTGTGAGACTAAATGAACCCTTTTCTCCCCATGTTGCTCTTGGTTATGGGGTTTTGTCATAGCAGTAGAAATTCTGACAGGGACAAAAGTGAACAACTGCCGAGAACGTATAATTGTAACTTGAAATGGATGCATCTAAGCTACACGAAATTCCATCAAGTGTCTATACTTATAATTTATAGTTTTGCAACTGAAGAAAATTCTGCTTTTTTAGGTGATGTAAACTGCCCGTCTCATACAGCTACTAAAATATGAACCTGAGGTTCCCAAATCAGGTCTGAAATTTTGAAGTTGTGCATTTCCCCCCTAAAATGTGTAAAAGATTAAAGATTTTTAATTCCCTCATTCCTTATGCAAAAATATCCATTAAATATTAGTGGATCTTCCATATAGAAGATATACTTAACTAAGAATGGCTAAGGAGCTTGCCCAATGTTCAAAAACTTTGACACACATGAATATATTATAATTGAATATTTTCTTTTCAAATTTGGTATTTATAGATTGAATATTTTATAATTGAAACGACAACTCTTTTGGTTTTTAAATTGTTCCTTATTAGTGAGAAAGCAAAGGCATACTGAAATAGCATCATACTCATTCCCCACACCCCAACTCCCTCTGTGTTACTGCTTGTTCTATGCTAGCCTAATTGGTGCTGCGATCAGTAGTAAGGGAAAATTGGAAACCCGGAGTTGCTAGGCAGCTGTTTCTAACAATCATGGTGAGACAGGACATTGTTAAGCTCATTAAGTGAAATGACAACTTTTTAATTGAAAAAGTAAAGAGGATTGGGTCTTTGGCCCCCAGGGTTAACCTAGGAAATTCACATGTCATAGGAAAGAAATTAAGTGGCTCTGGCTGTGGTTTACAGATGGGAGTTGACACAGGGAAGAGCAGGTTCTGGCTGCGTCTGTGGAATACCAACGGGCTTTGTGTCATTATGACTCAACAGGAAAGAGCTTTAATATGTTTGCCGGAGTGATAAGACTTTAAGTTCCTTAGGTATGGAGATTATTTTATAAATATGTCTAATTGACACAAAACCTGTATATTGCTAAGTCACTCAAGATTGTGTTTAATTGAATTGAGATATTATCATTTTTCTGTGTTCGGCACTCATTCTTGAAATCGTTGGACTGTTTTCTCCTCTCTCGAAGCACTCAGGCCACTGAAAAGATCAACAGCGTGTTGACTACTGTCCTTCCCAGTCCACAGCAGAGCCCTGCCCCCTCTCTCTAAGAATTGCATATATTTTTATTCATTTTCAATCATAAACATCTGTAACTTTAATTTTTTCAAATCCTATTTTTAATGACGGTTCTTAAACACTTAACCTCCCCTGTAGCCCACCACCCACCAGGGCTAGTGGGAAAGAAAGGATAAGGGGGGAAATGGAGCTGTTTAGAAAGGCTCTTTGGAGCAACTCCTAACTGTGTTGTCTGGAAGTCAGCTGTTCAGTTCATAGGTCGGCAGGCAGCGGTAGCTCGATCCACTCGCAAACACTTCACGGATACACCAGCAGTCCCGTTCCCTAGAGTCGCGTTAGCATCAGAGGTGATATGACCTAACTGAGACAGCCAGACCTCAGCCTTGGCTCAAGTGAGCACCAAGGATCCTGAGGGACACCAGGAGAAGGTCTCCACTGTGCCTCTCTCGGGGAAGCAAAGATCAGCAAAGACCAGAGACCCACAAATGTTGCACAGTTAGCTGTACCAGCAAGCCAAGCTCTGTCTCCGTCACTCCATGGAGTCCTATTTATACCTTCCAAACATCCTGTGTCCTCCTCCGTGTGCCTTGTCTCAGCACGGGTCTTGCTTCAGGAAGTACATTCAATCAGCCTGAGTCCAGGTAAGAAGCAACAAATTGCAGCACACCACCAGAAGTCTGTTGGTGCGTTTCTCTCCATGGCATCCCAACAAATGCAGCTCAACTGCACAACATAAGGTGTTGTGTGAATAAATATGCCATTAGCAAAGAATCCTTCATACGTGTGCTTTCAGGTTCTTGCTTTAGCGGAACATCCTCTCCTCTGTCTGCTTCAGGGAAATGTTTCCTTCAGGAGTCTGCCTTACCCTTTCACCTGTGTCCACTTTAACGAAATGTTCCTTCACCTTTTTTTGCCCCAGCAAAACACCATCCAACCAATGTTCCAAAGACCACTATAGTTTCTACTTCAACATCACACCCAGAGCTTGAACATGTCGCCCAGGAAAATGGTACCACTGAGTAACTCAACCCTGTTGTTCAAACATGTGTCAGTCTGGTTTTATTTTGTGTTTGTTTTCAGACAGGATCTTGCTATGTAGTCTTGCTAACTGTCAACTTGTTGCATAGCACAGGCTGACTTCAAACCCATGACACTGCTGCCTCAGCCTTCTGAGTGCTGGATTTCCAAGTGTGTGCCACAACGGCCAGTTTCTGTAGGCTTTTTAATGCCATGTGTTTCCTGGATTCTAACAGACATTCATATTACATTAAAATGTATCATTTAAACATTCAAGAAATGTTCAGATTACATAACATAATACGAAAGCAGAGGGAGCAAATATTGTCTCCTGGGTTTAAGGAGTCTGAATCTTCCTTTCAACTCATTAATACAATTTATACAACACAATTTCTTTAGCATTTCAGTAGCTGAAACACTAATATTAGCAAACTTCTCAAACTAAATTATGAGTATGTTTTTTTTAAAAAAAACATATGCTTTCAATTTTGTGGTACTCTGTTTTTCTTTCTTTAATTACATATAATTAGTAATAGATTGGCCACCAAAAGTTCAAATCCCCAAGACATGAAATTGTAACATGCTGAATTGCCTACAGTTAAGGTCATGTTGAAAGGTTTGGAGGTCATTTCTGTCTCAGGATTTCAAAAGCAGAGTTTAGACAGATTTTGTAGAGAAGAGATAATCTCTTCAATGTGTTTGATTCTAGTAAATGAATTTTGAACACTCACATTATTAATGTAAAAATATTATACCAGTGTACTATAACTTTTGAACTAATAATGATCTTGAATTTGTGAGCATTCAAGATACCAAAAATAAAATTAACTTCTATGAACTTAGCTATAACTTTCTCCTTCTTCTTCTTCTTCTTCTTCTTCTTCTTCTTCTTCTTCTTCTTCTTCTTCTTCTTCTTCTTCTTCTTCGTCTTCTTCTTCTTCTTCTTCTGCTTCTGCTTCTGCTTCTGCTTCTGCTTCTTCTGCTTCTTCTTCTTCTTCCTCCTCCTCCCACCCTCCCCCTCCTCCTCCTTCTCCTTCCTCCTCTTCTTCCCCCTCCTCTTCTTCCTCCTCCCACCCTCCTCCCCCTCCCCCTCCTCCTTCTCCTCTCCCTCCTCTTCTTCTTCCTCCTCATCTTCATCCTGTCCTGAATATTTGAAACACAACAATAAAATTTCAAAAATATCTGGGCAGGTTGTGGCTCACTCACACCGGTAACCTTAGGCTAATTGGCTCAAAACAGTCTAAAATATAAGGAGAATCTGCTTATAAAAGAAAAGTCCAATTCCCAGGCAGAATTTTAGCTCAGTGTTAGCCTAGAATGCATATAGCCTTCGATTCAGTTCTTAGATACACACAAACACAAACACACACACACACACACACACACACACAAAACACAGGATCACACATTTTAATTTAGTGACTAACCAAAGCCTTTTTAAAAGATGCACAGGGGTCACTTTTACCTTTGATAAATGTTTACATTTTGCCTCTTCAGGGCAGGCATAAGTGTAGCTTCATAAGACTTGCACTCTCTGTTTGTCTCAATCGTTACAGGTGGTAAGGGCTTTGTGCTGGTTTAGGAGACAGTGGTAAAAACAAAGACAGAACAGTCGAATCTGCATATGCCCTAGTTGTTTGAAAAATGAATGGGCTGTCTCTTGATCTGAGGATGGATAGACTCCTCCTTCTGCCACGTATGTGACCTTCGATTTCTGTCCTGAAGGAATCAGGACTATTATGTTTTCTTGTCTCATGTGCCATGCTATGCATGGCTTAGATAAGGCAATTGAAGCAGAACTAAAGTGCTAATTAGTATATTACTGGAGAGAAGACAGATGCCAAACGTTTAGAAACTTGCAGGCTGGCTTGTAAGTCATAACTGCTCTGGGTTTGGGTTTTGTTCTAATGCTGAGGATTAAATAAATTGTCGTCAGTGTGCTGGGCAGCATTTTGTTTTGTTGTCCCTAATGCCGTGTGTGGTGAGCAGGCTGTCTGCAAGAAAAGCGCAGTGTGCTTCACACTGCCAAGTCTCGCTGGAGCCTCATTCATTCTCATTCTGGAGTCAACCCTTTTCATTTTACTTGGGAGAGAATTAGCAATGCAGCACGTATCCCTGGGATCGGTGAATGGAAGGGATAATTTGTACAGATTACCCAATTCCTGTGAGTGAATGGGAACACAAAGAAATGCGAAGAAGGAAAAGACCAGAGTAGCCAGAGACAGATGAGCCACTCACAAGCCGTTGTTTGGAATGTGCAGAACGAGTGCCTGAGGTCATTGTTTGAAACCGAAGGAGTCCATTGTTTAATAATGTTTAAACATGGTCAAGAAGTCCAAAGCCTCTAGAAAAAAGTCAATGTTTCTACATGGAACACAGCCAAAGTTGCATGAAGCCACCTTTAAAGGGTGACTTTATAGACACATAAGAGAAAATTATTATAGTTGGTGTTACAGAGAACATTCCACGAACCATCAATTTGTAAAAATTTTAACGCATGCTAAAATATAAAGGAGCCTGCAATAAATAAGCAATTAATACATTGTTTGTTTGTTTGTTTCCTTGAAAACTCTATCCCTAGATTTAATCCTGGTCAGGCCAAATGGTAAAAAATTGTAGTCCACATTAATGAAATGGATTGTGATCAGAGACAGAAAGCAAAGCTAAGATGAATATCTTAGTGAAATGTTTACTTTATAAGATTGAGTGCTTGAGTTTGATCCCCAGAGCCCTCTGAAAATTCTGGTTATGATGTTGTAGAGATGGCTCAGAATTAAGAGCTTTTGTGAACTTTTAGAGGAGCTGAGTTTAGTTCCCAGCATCTAATAAAGAGTGACATAACTCATTGTGAGTTAGGCTCCAAATGATCCAAGACTCTCCTGGTCTCTGAGGTCCCAGCACAAGGGTGCACACACACACACACACACACACACACACACACATACATATAAACACACAATCACACACAAAAATAAAATATTTTCTTATAAAAAGTGCCAGACACAGCAGCACGTGCTTATAATCCCAGCACTGGGGAAGTGGCCACAGAGGAATGTCTGCAGCTTGTTAGCCTGCTGTCCTGCTCATCTTTGAGCTCCAGACTGATGATAAAACCTGTCTCAGAGTAGGTGAACAGCTTTCCTGAGGATAACATCTGAGGTTGTCCTCTAGCCAACATGTGCAAACAAATGTTTACCTGTATACACACACCCATACACACAATATACACACATGCACATACAAAGTAGAAAGGAAAGAACAAAAGAAAGGGAAGCTGATTTAGCTGTCATATCCATAACTGTACGGCAATATCAGAGATTACCAAGGGAGACAGCTGGAGACTGAATTTACCTCATTTGCAAGCTATTAATTACCAGCAACTGAGTTGGTACTTAGCAGTTTTCCTTCCTTATTATAATCATAAGTTCCCTACAATCTGGTGAAGAGTTTCCTCTTTAGAATCTACTCTGAGGTACAAGAAGAATGGAGGAGTGGCCCCTAGTTCTGGAAAGACCCAGTGTAGCAGTATAAGACAAAACCAGAACAGAAGTGGGAAGGGATGGATGGGAGAACAGAGGGAGGGAAGGGGGCTTATGTGACTTTCAGGGAGTGGGGAACCAGAAAAGGGGAAATCATTTGAAATGTAAATAAAAAATATATCGAATAAAATTTTTTAAAAAATCATAGTCAAGAAGTGGAAAAAAGAAAAAAAAAAAAGAATCTACTCTGAACTTTTCTGAAACCTTAAAATTCAACTAAACCTTTCCTCAGCTCTTCTGCACAGGAAGGATCTCCAGTGACCATGTGTTTTGTTTCTTCTGACTCTAGGTTAATGTTTTGTTTTGTTTCACCTTGCTTTGCTTTTTTAAATAAATAGTTTTTTAAATAAATAATGCAGAAAGAGTCCAGTCCTTTCTCTGTATCCATAGGGCAGTGAGCGTCAGAAAAAAGAATTCCTTATTCAGCTTTATGGGGTCACCAAGTCTCATATGTTCTTATTTTGAGCTAAAGACCATCATTGTAATACATATCTTTTTCTCTTTATACATTTGAATAACAAAAAAAGTTAACATATTTAAGTGCCCATGTGCCTGGCTGCATATCTCACAATCTTGTTTCATTCTGTCTGCTTCTTCAGACAGTCAGGGGAAGAATAAAGACTACAGTGATGTTGGGAGAACAGGCTCTTTTCATGCTGTCTCAAGGTCAGTCACAAGGAACTCCACCTGAGCCCATTTTTGCTGCAGCAGAGGTTGGCTGGTTATTCTTATTAGAATGCAGTTGGTTTCATCACCAAAATATAGTTAGAGAAGTAGAAGTGGATTTTCTGTTAGACTATGTCTTTAGGGAATTTGCCCTTCAACTAGTGAAAGTGACCACTGGACAAAAACAAGCAAAAGTACTTATAAAGAATATCGACAGATTAAAAGTATAAATAAGGACATATGTTGTTTAGCTGCTTTTCAATTGCTTTGATAAGACACCATGACCAAGGCAACGTACAGAAGGAATATTGTGGCTTCAGAGGGTGAGTCCATGACTATCATGGTAGGAAGCATGAAAGTAGGCAGGCATGGTGCTGAGACAATAGTTGAGAGCTTACATCTTAATACAAAAGCCTAAGTCAGAAAGAGAGGTAACTGGAAATGGCATGGACTGAAATTTCAAAGCACACCCCTAGTGACACACCTTCTCCAACATGGCCACACCTCTTAATCCTTCCAAAACAATTCCACCAAATAGAGACCAAGCATTCAAACATATGTGCCTCTGGGCGTGGGGGTGTATTCTCATTCAACATACACACAAATACAAACATACAAACCTGTTAAGATTATGAGTTATTCATTTTCCAAAAACAACACAGAAAAAGAAAAGTATATGGGAAGATAACTCTGAAGTCACTCCTCTCTGTATCAGTGGATGCATTATGACTGACATTAGAATTTGCATAATGTAATTCTGTAATATAATGTAATATTCTGACTTTGCAGAAAACTCTTTATACAATAGATTGCAGTTTCCAATAAGGGCAGTAAAATAGAGACCAGCTGCTCACAATAAGCTACACCTCACTAAGTGGTCCCCAAACTCCACAGCATGCAACAGTGTACAATCATCCAACGAACCTCAGACTCCCAGAGTTCTACCCAGAAACCAGAGTCTCTGACTCATCTAAGTCTCAACCAGATTCACACACAAAATAATATCTCCAACATGGTTTCATATCTGATAGTGCCTTAAAATTAGAATTTTTGTCAACTGGTAAGGTAAATTTGAAAGTCTAAAGGGGAAAATTTTATAGTTAAAAAACTTAGGGGGAGATGCATTGAGATGTGATGATGTAAATGAAAAGAATCCTTATAGTGTTGGTGGTTGGGGAGTTGCATTTACAAAGAAAACATTTTTGACCCAATCGTTGCAAACATTTCCACAATTTTCCTGTGCCAAGTACTCTGCAACCAACACATCCATTTTCACAACAATGCTAAGCAGCAACCCTACTCTATTCATGAAGTTGAACTTGCCCAAAATAATTAGAATTTAAAGCCTGACTTTTGTCGCTTCTGAATCCATTCCACAACAGTGATGTTGGAAGGGGCCAGGGATCAAGGAGAAGGCCTGCAAGATCTCCACTCACTCCTTGAATGGTTCCGTGTGTTTCTCCTACTTCCCCTGCCAATACTTTTAAGAAAAGATAGGAACTGTACAATGCACCTAAATATCTAAGTATTGCATCTCCTGAGGCTCTTGAGGCAAGATTCACAATAGTCTTTGAGGATCAAAGTTTCATAAGGCCCATTTACATATTGCTCATTTGTCTCTGCTAGGGGATCCTTGGAAAGGCTGGGTGTTAAGTAGTTAGATCCTTGCCTCTGTAACCAGGCTCTGGATTTTTTTTTATCTCATGCCACTCATCCAGAAATATAATGAGAGTTTCACAAGTCACCTATTGGCTGCTGGATGGCTGCTACCTTTATATCTACATTTCTGTTATTTATAAAGAGATATTATCTCTTAGATGCCCCCATATTCTTCAAACTAAATATGATCTGGGGGGGGAATGTAGAATGAGTCACCATTTCTTTGATATTTATGTCTCTTAATAGACCCCCCCCCCACCTACGCCATTCATCCAGACCAGAAATGTAGGAATTTAAGAGTCAACGACTATATTGTATCCTCTTACTTTTACCTGAAAATTAACTTTTCTTCAAACTTTTAGGACGTTGGACATGCTAGACAAACAATCTACCACTAGGCTGTTATCTTCAGCCTTCAAATTTTTCTCTCCTCTCTTCCTATTTCTTTTGCTGAAAAGCTATTTGTTGACAATGCATTATTCCATTTCCCCCTCCTAAATAGGGTTAGAGCGAGCACAGGCTTCAAAAGTCTAGCTTATAACTGATGTAGCACCTTCACGTGCCCTTCTGTGCCTTAGATAGAGAGTGGAGGTTGGAGAGAGTAACCTAGACTTCGAAAGTGGAGAGCAGAGAAGCCTTATTATGTAGAGCCAAGAATTTTGTGTGAGAATAATAGAAAAGTAGGATTTTATGGGTGTTTATGCACAGACAAGCCAATGAGAGCAAATGTGGTCCACAAATACGCAATAATGAGATGTTCTTAACCTTAGTTTATATAAGTTATTGCTAGAAAGATGTGGGAGTGAATATGCAGAGGATGAGGGCAGTCTTGAATGCCCAGTGCCTTAAATGGAGTATGAATTTATCAGATTATGAAAGGTTAAATAGCTCTTCCTACTGTGGAATGAGGAAGTTCTGAATAAGTTCTGCCAATCCATAGTTTTAATGGTTGTACTTAGAACAATCCTCAGGAAATAGGAAATACATTCTCCTGTGATCCTTAATTCAATTGTCAATTTGATGAAATCTAGAATCACAACAGAGATGGGCAGATGGTCTTAGGAGCAAGCCTGTGGAGTATTGCCTTGTTTAGGGTAAGTGAGGTGGGAAGACCCACCCATGGGGAGGGGAACAGTGTCCTGGGATAGGACTCTGGACTGTATGGGAAAGCGGAAGTGAGTTGAGTAAAATTTATCTTCCTCTGCTTCTTGTCCACAACTCTTGTGGTGTCTTCCCTATTGTAACATGTATGGATTATATATGTTAGTGACTGTTACTAACCAATAACACACTGGTGTCAGATAAAGAAAGAAATGAGAGCACTTTCCTTTGGAGTCACTTAACCGAGGGCGAGTTCAGATTGAAATTCTGCACTTCATGGTCTGTGTATCTTCCATCTTCTGTCTCCTGTATGACTGAATCTTCAGGTGTCTACCTGAAGGCTGCTTTGTGAATCCGTTTGTCCCTGTGTCTTTGTGTGTCTGTCCACTGTATGAACTGCGTGTAAGTATGTCTGTGTGTGTCTATGTGCCTGTATGTACATATCAAGGTACTTGCTCTGTATATGTTGAGCAGCATAAAAAGCATCACAGGGAGGAAGGAATTCATTGCTTTACCAAAAAATTTACAGAGTTTTATAAGGAATTCACTCACTGGCTCCAAATGATTCCAACTGACCCAGATAACAGTCATCGGTGTTTGTGAACCAATAGCCATAAATGGTCGCTTTTAACCTTTATAGTAGACTTGAGAGCATTGCTTTCAAATTCTGTATTTACTGCTTTCAGCAAATGATACACACGCATTATCTATGTTGGGGACATGGAAATATACATAATTTAAGGCTGCAGTTGTGCATTAACTTAGGTTGTAAAGGGTGACTGCATGGGAGATCAACATGGCAAGTAAGGTTGATTGTTACATTGTTCTCCTAAAAGAAGGTTAAACAAACAGTCTGAATACACAGCAGGCTAGCAAACTTAAGTTGTAAGTATCCTCCAGGTGTATTATGAACTGTGGCTGTGAGATATAGCAAGAGTTCCAGTCTCATACAATGAGGTATTTTCAGAATTGCCAGATTGATGGACAGCACCCATGAACCAAAATAAGTCCTTCTGCCCTTAAACTGCAGTTATCCTAGTGTTTTGTCACAGGAACATCACAAAGTAACTCAAACAGCTTCTAACACACGTGTGCAGGCACACACAAACGCACACATGTGCATACATATGCTCAGGCACATGCATATGCATAGACAACATAGCACAGCACACACGTGTGGGCTTATAGTGCGTACATGTTTGAAAGAAAAGGCTTCCCATTATTAAGGGGTTATATTTGCATTATAGAAACACAGGAGACTTTTGTGGTCTTTCGTATTCCCTGTATGTTTTCTTCTGGGGCTTCTCTCCTCCCTTACCTCCACGCTCCCATACTTTTACTCCTACCTCTTTCTCTTTGATTTTTTATTTTCAAAAATGTACATATACTGGCTTGCGATTATAAAAGGAATGAAAAAATGAAAAGATAAGATGAAGGAGAAGAGGGGGCAAAAAGAAGAGAGAGAGCAGAAGGGAGGAGAAGGGCAGTCAGAAGGATAGGGGGTGACAGCCAATGAAAGCACACACACAGGCACTGGCAGTCCGCCTCCACTACAATTAGACAGGCTACAGTGGGGAAGCACATGCTCTGGTCCCAGGTAGCCTGGCCTGAACTGATAAGGAAACGCAGGGCCACCATATGACTTGGCTTCAGGAAACCCTTTCTGTTTGTAACCAGTATTCTGAGACCACTTAAAATCAGATCCAAAACTAATAGTTCCCACTGCTGAATTGCAACATCAAGCAGAATCGTCTGACTTGCCAAGTTTCTACGGTTAAAATTAATACTGTGTTTGGCAAAAGCTGTCACTCGAGCAATTGGAGCCATCTGAGAGGAGCCAGAGGAGCCTGGCGTGCCCCACTCCTGGGTCCCTCTGAATTACATCTGTGCCTTCATCTGCCTCCCCATGAGTGAAATGGGGAACAAACCAGTCACAAGAATTCAAATGCACCATTTGGTCCAGGGATATGAAAAGTGAGAGCATGGGTTTTAAAAGTGAGTATGTCAAGAAGAAATCAGAGGGGTTCTTTTAGGAGTGTGCAGAGGGCATCACAAGAAGATGCAGACATGAATTTTCCATTCGCGTAACCAGTAGGTTGATTTGGGAAAATCTAACCAGATTTCTTCCAAGCTTGGAACGAGAAAAGGGAGGGAGCAGAGATACCAACTTAGTCTAGAAAGCCACATTCTGAGACCTAAGACACCTACAAACCAAACATGTGACTAATGCATGTAGCCAGGTTAGGCTCACCTGCCACATACCTGCAAATGAAAGGTGAATTTGTTATAGGACGGTGGAAGATTGAGGCACCAATTAGACAACCCCTCCCAAATAATTAGCTGGGACAAAGAATCTGTCTATGGTGGCTTCTCTGCTAATTCTCTCCAGTCAGCTCCCTATGGAGAACTCTAGCTGTGTGGGTCCAAAGATGTATGTGGTCCCCTCAGTGGTCACTAGTGAAGCATCAGATAACCAATGGCCAGTGTGAAAAGCCGCAGATGAAGGGAAAGACACTCATATCTTGTGGCATCATATAGAGTATCTCATCACTCATCTCCCCTACTCTGCTGTGTTAATCGGATCCTTGATTGTACAGATAAACCATTGCAGAATCATTAAAACTGGTGTAATTTAAAATGATGTCTCAGCAAAGCTGCTTTCTCCTTGACCAGGATTTAAATACAGTGAGAGGGGGATATCTTCAGAAACAAGTGGGCCATGTAAGTCTATCTTTCCTACACAGAACGGGAGTACATCCATCACTATGATGTTTTTAGTGATAGCAAATGAAGCCTAAATCCCAAGTACTACTGCTCTGAGCTCCTGAGCACAGGAGCATCGAATCAAGGAGAACCCAGCTCGGTGAGGACAATAATAATCAGGGAGACATTCTCTCAGGTTTGGAGCAATGGAAAGCAAGACTAGAGCTGATCTACAAAGGGTGGGGGCAAGAAAGCCATTTCTACAGAGAGCATGAATTTGTCTCTGACAGTGAATGGGTGTTGTACACACAAGGTTAACAAGTCTTGTTTATTCCAATGTCCAGTATGCACAGGTAATTATTCTTTTTATTTTAAAAGAGACTCTAGTGAATCTGATCTAGGCATCAGAAGATTCCTAACTATTAGCCCTTTTACCAAGCCTTTTGTAACTAGATCTTGCATTCTTTTACCTACCATCTCCTTACCCTTCCTTCTTTCACACTACCATAAAACTTTAAAAACAGTATATTTATTTGCCATTCAATCTTATTTACCAGAAAGCAGTCTATTTATTTGCCCTTCAATCTGTCTCATGTCACTTAATAAGAATGACTTTTCCTAAGAAGATAGGAACAAATATCTATTCTCCCTAGATAGGAGATGAACAACAGACCAAAGACATGGTTTAGTGGTCTACTAAGCTCACAGGCCCATGTGCTAAGGGTTATTACAGGAACATTAAATGGCACAGAGGTACCACCAAGCCCACTCCACTCTGGGTGTCCACTTGTGAACACTGCATTCCTGAAGCATCCTATCGAAAGCACAGGCAGCACCAACAAGGGGTCAGATATTCCGTGCAATTCTTTCCTGATCGAATAACCTTATGGAGGCTCCTTGGGAATCTGGTAATTTTCTCAGGTATCCAAGCCTTATGCATTTCATGAGCTTCCTTGCCCTTGTGAACCTAATTTTCTCTCTAAGAGGGAATGTTTCCATTTGGTAAAGATGGCTACACTCCACTGTGCTAAGCACCCACACCTCAGTCACTGATCCATCTCAAGTCTCACAAGCTTAGGAACTCTGTCAGCAAGAAGGCTTTGTCTCCCTGACTTGCTTTCTTTCTCTCAGCTGCCTGAGCCCATTAGCCACCAACGGTAATGAAAATCTAAAACCCCTAAATGACTACCTTCTCAGGAAGGCCTCCATAAGTGGGCCCTAGAATAGGTAGAAACATTTCCCTCTCTGCTGTGTCCTGTGGCTTCCTTCTCTCTTCCTTATGGTAGTAACCATGGTACGATCTCTTGAATGACACTTCTGTTTTCCCGACTTCAATGCTGTCTTCTCACAAGAATCTGTGAAGAATCCTCTTCACTCTGAAACTTCACCTTTAATTTATCTCAAAATCCCGGCGTCCAGCTACTGTAATATTAGTTGACAAAATAGTGATCATTTGCTGATGGATATCATCAAATGTCACAAGTCACTGACAATACATCGGCTTTAGCTATGAAATAGTAACTTAGGTTTAAAAAGAAGATTGCCACAGCCTGTAACACACAGTCTTTTTGAAAGATTAGCAAACTTTTGTCAATGGAACAATTTAACTTCATACAGACACAAAGACACATGTTCACAACACACCTGCAAACATGTGCAAATGTATATGTGTACGCATGTACGCTTACACACTACTGCTGTCCACTTGCTCAGGATTCTGTCATTAATCAGCAAGGTCAGGAAATCTGAAACTAACTCATCTGTTAGGCTGTGGTGACCTTGGTAGAGGGAGCCTCTCTAGTTACCATTACAAGCAAATTCTGCTTGAGTACATCTTCAAGAAATGAAACATTCTAGAAAGTTCCCTTCAAATGTACAGCAAGCCTTATTTTCAAGCATCCCATATACCAGGCATGATTTTCATTGTCACAATTTATTGAGAGTGTGGCAGGGTCAACCTTGTCTGCCCTACCTGGCGGTAGTAAGAGAAAATGTAGTGTCTTGAGTTTGTACATTTAATATTTAATTTTGTTCTCAAGCTCCCACATTCCTGGGCTATGGGTGACAACATGACTAGTGAATGGGTTATTCAGTCTCTTTGGTTTGGGACTGAATCCATCCCTTCCCATTTCTCTTCACCTGTATTTCTACTTTGATTCTTAGATCTACAGAGGACTTTCATGAATATGAGCTGCAGAGAGTAAGGCATCTTTGGGTCCTGCCCAGGTCCTTATTGACCTCTAGCATAATATAGGGCTGGCAGTCACTGGTGTCCCAGAAGCCTTTGCAGTTGAAGTCAGGGTCCAGCAGTTTTATTGACTATTGCACTAGTTCCACCACACCTTGGTTGCCCTTAGAGCTGTAAGCCTGAGTGTCAGCCAAGTCCTTTCAACCACTAAGTCGTTTCCCCCAGCAGAGGCTTCAGTTGTCCAGACTGCAACAGAGAGATCAATCACTCTGCCTTGGGCAAATGGCCGGCTCATGAATAATCCTTTTTAAGATGATCCTTGTTTCCTGCTTGTCTTACAGGTGTTTCTTTGGATCCCTCCTACGGTATATGAGCCAGGGATGTGTGCAGAAAGATACAGGCATAGTTGACAGGAAGACAGTTCCTACGTCTTGAATGAAAAAAAAAAATGAAATAAAAGGAGGAAAAAAAAATAAAAACATGGAGACTCCTAAAATCCCAAGGAGGACTCTCTTAAAGTATGAAGAAGATTTTTATGGTAGACATAAGGAATAAAGCAGACAGGTAGAAGAGTCCAGGCTGAATGAGGTTGGCAGATTAAACTGGACAGTGAGAGGAGAGAGGAGCAGGCAGAGCAAGAGAGGAACTGAACTCAAGAGAGGCAGTCTCAGCCAAGAGGCCAAGAGCCAAGAGGCCAAGAGGCCAAGAGGCCAAGAGGCCAAGAGGCTGGTATAGCCAAAATGTTATAGAAGAATCAGGCTGGGGATAGGGGAGCAGAAGCCCCTAGAAGGGACAGGGTTGGGGAATGGGCTGAGAAATGCTGGAAGGAGCCAGAGGTACTGAGGGATGCCAGGAGAGCTGGAGCCTCTGCTCTGATGTGTTAATAGCTACCCTGGTTAGTCTTTTGTCCCTCTTTTCTGACCCCTCCTCAAGCCATTTGTAATAGTTCTCTAGAAAAATCAGTTCTCGAAGAGTTAATGTTGAGTTTCCTCTCCTACGAATCCATCACACTGCCAATATTTTTTATAAAACGCAATAAAAGTCAATTACTAGGAAAACCAAAGTGGCATACAAACTCCACTTTCTAAAACCATAGTTATTTAAAGATTATTTAAGGAGATCAACACGATGATCTAAGAGACTCTAGATGCCTAGTCTCCATTTCAGAACTGCTGTCTCTATGATTGTAAAGATCTCCAAACAAACAAACAAACAAGGCAGGATAGTGCCAAGCCTGTACCTGAAGAGCACTAGCCTAGAAGATCTCAGACCTGTTGGACTGAAAACTTCTACCAGATGGTGCCCAGAGCAGGCAAGAACAAATGTTACTGCTGTTTCCCCCTTAAAGTTTTTCTCTTAGTCTTTGACTGCCACACCCAGTTGTCCTTGCTGCCACACCCCAAGGCTTTAGCCTGAAGGTAAAACCAGGACACGGACACGGACACACACACACACACACACACACACACACACACACACACACACACATATTTAGCTGCATTTGCCTCTCTCATTCTGGGCCTCTTCACAATTTTAGGATCAATTTCTTGTCTGTTCTTTCTGTATTTGGACAGGAAGTCAGTCTCTCTCTCTCTCTCTCTCTCTCTCTCTCTCTCTCTCTCTCTCTCTCTCTCTCTCTCTCTCTCTCTCTTTCTCTTTATCCCTCACCAACATTTTCTAAATCTCACTCTGGAAAAAGCTTAGCTCCTGCTAGGAATGTTTTTTCCTAAGTTGGCTTGCAAAGCCAGGGCTGATCAATGCCCTCTTTGTTTCCCTTGGTATCCGCCCTCCTCCCAGAGGGAAAGCAGCAATTGACAAAATGGGTGGAGAGCCTTAGAGGCAAAATGAAGTTATGGGATAGAAAAATATTTCATGAAACGCCTATTACAATAAAATCTGGGTAATAGAAATAGAATAATTATGAAGGATTTTTATGGCTTTGCATCAGAATTACACTATGCTTGCTCGATAATTCCATAAAACGATAATTTGGGTGGAAACCTTTACCTGTTCCTTTACCGTCCACCTATCTCATTACAAGACAGGAAGAGTGTGCTTGTTATATTTCTTCATGGGGAGAGTCAAAACTAATATCAGCATTGTAAAATACAATTAAAGAGCTAAAACTTTAAGGGTGCCCGGAGAAGCCCCATCCTCTCTCGTACCCCCACTCCCACCATGGACATGCAAACATCTAGAGGGTGGCCTTAGTTTTGAAGTGAGTGATCCTTATTTTCCTTATTTTACCCTTGGCATTTCAGCATCAATAGCAATTAACTTTTGCTTTGTTTTCATGAAAACTGAGTTGCCAGGAGAAAACCCTCAATATTCTTATATTTCAAAAAAAATGACAATAGTAATGCCAAAAAAACCTATATTATGTAATTCAAAATAGCTACCCCCCAAAGCTACAAACTATAGGTAGTTTTTGTACACTTTTCCTTTGGTTTATTATAACCGTATAATTAGTTTTGTCATTATTTCCATTTCAATAACTTATATAGCTGGAATTTTTTGTAGAGGCCATAAATTTTACTTTTCTGAAATCTTAACCCTTAAAGCTAAAGCTGAACACAAGTCGTCAAGTTCATCTCACATTTTGAAAGTTTTGCTGACAGGCAAGAATGTTGAAGATGCAGAATTAGCAAATTATTGGGAGGGGAGGGAGGCCTCAATATTCTGAAACTTCTATTTCCCATATTGCTTCTCCAAATGTATGCATTATTTATTTATTTACATTTCAAATGTTATCCCATTCCCCAGTGTTCCCTCCACAAACCCCCATCCCATCCCTCTTTCCCCACCCCCCTCGGTTCTATGAGTGTGCTCCCCCATCCACCAACTCTCACCTCACCTCCCTAGCAGTCCCCTATACTGGGGCATCAAGCTTCCATAGGACCTAGGGCCTCTCCTCCCATTGATCCCAGAAAAGGCCATCCTCTGCTACATATGAGGCTGGAACCATGGGTCCCTCCATGTGTATTCTTTGGTTAGTGATTTAGTCCTTGGGAGCTCTGGGGGGGTATTTTTAAAATTAAACTAAATTACTTTTTAATAATATTGAAGGCATATAGTTTTTAATGCTAAATGGATATTTCTGTACCCTAGCATATCTTAAAAAAAAAAAAAAAAAAAAAAAAAAAAAAAAAAAAAAAAAAAACTTCTGGTACGGTATCAACCTCAAAATTCACACAAGACAGCAGGTGGCATATGCGCACTCCAGAGCATGGGGAACTTTAATGAATGGGTTACAGGAAATTTAATGAATGGATTACTTGTGGAATTGGGAAGGCCTTGCAGATGAGGGTGCTTTGTCCCAGCATAGAACTGCTTGCACCTTAGACAGAAAAGGCCGCTGAGCCAGTATCACAAGGGGAGGAAAACTTCGAGTGAGGAAACTGTGCTTAAAAATATACATTTCTGTTACAAGTGCACAAAGCATTTTAAATGGCACCAAGTATAATATTTTTTCCCAATGCTTACTGTCCTGTCCCCTACTGACCAGCTCCTGTGACTTTGGATCAAGGATGTTGCCAATCTAAAGGCCACTGCCCTGCAGGGGAAGGCCTGAAGAATGAACAGTCTGCCTTCAGTCTGTTTTCTCTTTCTGATCTCCAGCTGGTGTTTCCTGTTGGCAGGTTCCACCTCCACTGAATGGCTAAGGAAGCCTACTTAGATGTAGGTCAGAGTCCTAGTTTCCAGAGGAAGAGGGGAATGTAGGAGAAAAACCAGAAGGGTAAGGCCTCTGATATAATCAATATGTCTTCTTGTAGCATGTGCTCTGAGAGTACACATATTTGCATATATGCTCTTTGAAACAGACATTTGCTCAAAAGGGCATAATAAAGCTGATACATATATATGAAGAGTAAAATAGTTTGCCATGATTTTAAAATGATCATACCAATAGCTGTGTCAAAATAACAATAGTTATCTCAACTTGCCACCAACACAAATTCCTTTGAGAAAAGAGAGACTCTGTCACCTGCCAGGCAGTGGTGGCACATGCCTTTAATTCCAGCATTTGAGAGGCAGAGGCAGGCAGATTTCGGAGTTGAAGGCCAGACTGGTCTACAGAGTGAGTTCCAGGACAACCAGGGCTATACAGAGAAACCCTGTCTCGAAAAAAACCAAACCAAACCAAACCAAATCAAATCAAATCAAAACAAAACAACAACAACAACAAAAAGATGTCCCCCTCACTTTGGCCTATATCAGGCAACCAAGGAAAGTTCAGAAAGGGAGAGGTGGTCATTCCCGGAGAAGAGCACAGCAACTGACTCACCAGTACCAAGTGAAAACATACATACAAGTCCATGGAATAAACAGGTATTTAGAATACATATATGCACACAATAACAATGTATAGAGAAAAGGGAGGCATGAAAATGAAGGAGAGTCAGGAGCAAGATATGGGAGAGGGTTCTGAAGAAGGAAAGAGAAGGAAGAAATGTAGCTAAATTATCATCTCAAAAACAGCATCATTGTTTCATAACTTTTAAAAAAGATTGTCCTATAAGCTAGTCTGTTATGCATAATTTAGATTAATGATTGACATGAGAAGGCCCAGCTTACCGAGGGTGGTGTCATCCTTGACCAGGTAGTCTTGAGTGACATATGAAAGCTAAGTGAGTCTTGGCGAGCAAGCCAGTGAGCAGCGTTCCTCTACAGCCTCTGTCTCACTTCCTGACTCCAAGTTCCTGCCTGAGCTCCTGACCTTTCTTCGCTCTGGGATATGGAGTATGACCCAGAAGATGTAAAAATGAAGTAAGCCCTTTCCTTCCTGGGTTGCTCTTGATCATGACATTTTATCAGGGAACCTGGGAACATCATGCAGACAATAGTAAACATTGTTTCTTACAGTTTCATTAGGTATTAGGACAGCTCAACATTTATTATGTTAAATGGACGTGACATTTGAGGCTATCAGCTATAAATCCCTCTTCCAGTTGATAAAGTTTTCCCCTTCTGATTCTTGATTCCTAATGTAGAAGCCAAAATGGAGATTAACAAGTTCAGGCATGTAGCTTCCAGTAAATGAATCAGACTTGACAAAAAAGACTGGCTTTGGAAGCAAACATGGAAGAAAGAAGAAACTTGTGGGCGAGCTTTCTTTTCCCAGACAGTATCTGAAGCATAAGATAGAATCCTGTCACTCTAGACAGAGATCAGAGAAGAACAATTTCTGGGCTCAACCCTCTCTGTGGACTCCCATGTCCTTGTCCAGCCAAGCTCTGGAGTCAGGATGAGTCTCTGGATGAGAGGCCCTCTGTCTGATTTAAAGGTCATGTCAAAGATTCTCCAAGTCATTCTAAAAAACTTCTACTAAAATTAGCAAAATTAAGTTCTGCTATTGTTTCTTTTATATATCTTGATGTTAAACATTTTTAAATAACATAAATTCAATGATAAAGAAAATGAAACTTGGTGAAATGCACATATATGACCCACCAGGTCAAAGTGCCAAGAATGGGCACAATTTTCTGGTGCCAAAGCCCACCCTTGTCACAGTTGCAAAGTGGCCTCTTCACTCTGTCTCCTTTCTATATACTTAATAGCAAACAAGCTCTTGCAAAGAAATAAGTCCCTGAAGTTTAGGCTTTGGAGAAGGTGAAGACAAGAAGTTTTTGAGCTGAGGGGTTGGTTTCAAAGCAACTGCAACTACATAAAAGTCATAAAGGAACCAGTATTGTTAGCAATGTAAGAAAAAAAAAAGTGTGCCAGTGATACTTATCAAAAACTGAAATTTTCTTTTGTTTTCTCTCATCTTTCAGCATCTTTAAAACCGAAATTCAGATGTCAAGTAGGCCTTCATTGTCCTTGGGTTATAACAGACTTGGTGTCTACTGCAGTTTAAGCATGTGTCTTACAAACCAAGGTTTTGGACACAATAGCTTTTGGATATTGTATCCTGTATAACTCCTGTCTATAATAGCTAACTTGTTTAAAATATTTTGTTTGAAAACTCTAAAGGTATAATAAGGTATCTTATCAATACAAAGATGATTATGAAATATTTTAAAGGAAAGAAAATGAAATAATTAGAGGAAAATTAAGTTCCATATATTTTGGTATTTTTTTAAGTGTTGAGCCTTTAGATTGTCTGCAGGTTGAGATGCCAAAGACAGAAATTCATTCAAAGTCATCATTTGTAGAGCTAGTCGGTATTTGAAAATAAGATTTGTATTTGTAAGGTATAGTCTTGCTAATTCTGTATAAAAATATCCTTAAAATATAACCCCAAGGTATATTAGGTAGTATTAACCTGTGAGATTTATAAAAGGAAATTAAGTCCTGATGTTGCAGTATTTGAGAATGAGATCAGGTGACCTAGTGAAAGGCTTTAACAAGGGAGTGTACCTAGCTTGCTCTTTTGATCCACACCTCTTGAGGTCACAACATTCTCATTTGCACTCTCAGTCTCACCTTCAATGGGATGATGTAGTCCTCACCATACCACTGAACCTGCCAGTATCTTGGTCTTTGACTTCCCAATCTCTAGAACTGTGCCCAAGTAAATTTATGTTCTTTATAATTTTATCAGTCTCAGGCATTTGGCAATATCAGCACTAGCGGACTAAGAGAGTATCCACTAACAATTCAGGAGATAATCGAGACCTTTTCAGTGAATTTCAGATGTATTCACTTCGCTATAGTTCCTGAGTCATGAATGTTCTTACTACAACCAAAGCTTGCCCGTAATTTTCCCCACCCTCAGCTCTCAAAACAGTTTTATTAGTACTGTGGGAACCACAGGGCTTGATACGACTCACACTTTCCCTATAGCTTCTCCTCCTTTACCCATGCTTCTTCCTTCCCCAGGTTGTCCCTGCCACATTAGTTATGCTACCTGAGGGTAACAAAAATGAAGTATTTCTCTTATAGCATATGCGTGTACACACACACACACACACACACACACAGTCCCCAGCTTATGACGCTTGGAGAGTTTTAACGTTAAAATAGTGCAAAAAAAAAAATCTAACGAGCCACTGTTTTTCACTTCTGTACCACATTCAATTATTTGATACTTGACTTTTTATACCATAGCTTTCTATTAGGTGATTTTTTTTTTTTTTTTTTTTTTTTTTGCAGAACTAATATAGACCAGTGTATGTATTCTTTAAGGTACAGCAGGCTGAGAAATAATGTTTACTTGTGGTCAATGATATCAAATACCATTTAGAAGGCATTATCCACAGTAATCAGAAAGGCATCTGGATATGCATACCTGTCAATGAATGCATTGCCCAAGCAGAGGATCACTGTCCACTTAAAGTCACTATCTCTAAAGGACACCATGAAAGGAAGAGAAGAAGTCAAGTTAAGGAGCACAGACATCCACGCCTATTGAAGGATGAACTAAAGATGAACTCATGCTCATCAGCACCGAGAGCGAGCTGGGGCAGAGCAAAGAGTAAGAACAGACTCCAGGAGAGTCCGTGGGCAAAGGATTGGGAGCGGGAGAGGGAGCCAGAGCTAGAAATGACACTCCATTCTTCCGCAGCGTTACTGTTAGAGAAGAAGAGACAGTAGGTGCTTGATTCGGAAAGGGGCTGATACAAAATTAGTCTTCCAGAGAGGGCTTCAAGATCAGGGGAACCATTACTGATGGTTGAAGTGGGGAGTATTAGAAGGCACAGTAAATTACATTAAAAATGATATGGGGAGGTTATCAAGGGAAATGACTCTCTTTAAAGTCTAGAGAGGAGCTCCAGTGAGATGAATAGCAGTGAAATAGGAGATGGGGCAATAAGCATGGATAAGGCAATGTAGGGAAAAGAAACATAGAGGCCTCTTCAGGGGACCCTCCAAAGCTCAGGAAAAGGTTGGATGTTCATAGCCTTACAGAGACAGAGACAGAGACAGAGAGCATGGCAGTACTTGGCCCCATTTCTTCAAATTTTGAGACATGACCTCTAGAGTGGCCAGAATCTTAAAGGACCAGACACAGGAGCTATCATGTAGTATCTCTTAAAATCAAAGGAAAAAACCCTTTCTCAAAAGAAAGCCTTTCAACCTGCCTCCTCGTGGGTAGGTCTATGGAGCCATTTTGAGAGGTAACAAAAAGTATGGGAGAACGAGAATAAACCTTAAGTCAGCATAATGGGTTTTCTTGAAAATCTATTCATTTTAAGAGATCAATAATCTATTGGAATTAATTTATATTTCTCATTTGATTGTCCCAAATACCCCTGGCACAAAAATAATTACTATTAGTGCCTCCTCCTTTATATACACTCTCTAAATGCAGACCATATCTATGTCCCTGAATGGTAACTTGCTCCCATTTTCAGAAACATGCGTGTCAAACTATCTAAATACAAGGCAATGGACCTGATTTCTCACGCTGCATACACAAATCCACTCCATTACCTTGTAATTGCATCTCACACGATGTGAAAGCACAACTTACTAAGCATTCATAAATTACATTGCAGAGCCACGGCACCTTTCAAATTCTTAGTATCTTTGTAACAGAGTCAATGGGTGGTTTTAGATACCATGAAAGTGTTTTGTTTTGCTTTTCTCAAAGTGAAGCCCAGGGCTATGGTGATTTTCGTAAGGAGAAATTGGGAAATCTAGACTATCTTAAACTGTTTTCCTAGAATTTAACAAACTGTGGCTTTTTACATTAAGTAACCAGACAAAGTAGTTTGCCAAAGGAGTTGTGCTGGAACAATCAGTAACAGACTGGAGTCTGGGCATCCCTCGCTCAAGGCTGCATGGCCTGTTAGTCCCTGTTAGTCCTGTACCGGTCATTTATTGCTCCTTTCAGGGATGGAGGTTGGGGAGGAGTAAAAGAAGAAAGGAAGGAAAGAAATTTAAGCCATACTAAAAAGCATGTTCTTGATTTGTTTGGCTCTTTGGTGAGAGTAATCCCTCCAGAAGCCCTCAGCTTGATGCCTTTTGTTTATAAGGTTTGGCTATCAAATTTTTGAATGCCTGTCGAGGTTTTAAAATGACCCATAAAGCTAAAGGCCCTTGACACTCAGCCAACAGAGGTGATTAGAATTGATAAGAGAAAATTCTTGCTCCATCAGCATTCCTTTAAACAATGAGCATCATGACATTTTGAGAGAACATTTAGATCAGTCCTGTTTTTGAAATGGAACTGCTGATGTAAAAAAAAAAAAAATTGAATGGGAGGGAATATGTCATAAAAGTTTCCAGCACATGTGTACAAGCTCCTCCCACTAAATTAGCCTTTCTAATGCTCTAATGATGTGAAGTTTTAAAGGGTTTTATGAAATGACGTGTGTTTATGGGTCAAGGATTCCATACCTCATAACACTTTCTAAATAGACCTATACACAAGAGCTGTCCAGCCTTCCAGTGAAGACCGCTTCAGGAAGATGCCAGGAAACCACCTGAGTCCCTCATCTCCTTGGCGTAAAACAAACAAACAAAACCCTTGGACTGAAGTGGCTCTTAGAAAGTGGCATACTGGCTGTGTAGGCAGGGGAATCTGCATTTGGATCTCCAGCTCCAAAATGACAAGGTGTTTGTGGCATCTCGTGCTATAACCTTGGTGCACGGGAATGGAGGCAGGAGGATACCTGAGGTTCTCTGGCCAATCAGTTTAGACGACATGGTGAGGTCTGGGCTCAGGGAGAGGCTCGACCTTGAAACATAAAATGGTGCCTCTGAGAGGATTCAGTGGATAAAGGCATTTACGGCTGGTTGACAGCCTGAGCACAGCAGGCAGAGCACGCATGGAGAAAAAAGAAAACCAGCTCTTGCTAGTTGTCCTCTGCCCTCCACAAAGTGCATAGCATCAGAAAGGCTACATGCACATGCATGTGCACACCTCCCCCACACAGTGTGCATGCACACACACACACACACACACACAAAGAAAGAGAAAGGGCAGAATCTTGTCTGAGCAAGCATATGGCTTTCATTAACATCACGTGATACTAGCGTACAAGAGGGAAAATTGATTATGTTGGAATACACGGAAGCCTATTTGTTAAACAGAGATGGAAAGAAAACTAATTTAACTCAGCAAAACACAAAGATGTTTTCGAGCCTTGGCTATTTGCATTCTTGGGACACTAAGAGTGGTCAAGAAGGACAAGCCTAGCTTCTGATGAAGCAACAACAATACAGAGACCTGAGATCTGGCTTAGCCAAATAGGAAATGAAAAATCAGCCACCTGTGTGCCATGCCGTGCCGCAGACGCCGAGCCCTTTGAAATTCCCCAGCTCACTCCAAAACAGAATATACTGCTTGTCACATGCTTCCCATAAAAACCCTCTGAGAAACGAATTCATTAGAGAGGGAGAGTTCACACTATAAGGAAGCAGACAGTTATTGCCCAAATGACTGCTGACCTGGCATTTCAGTCTCCCAGGTTCACATTAAGATAGCCAGAGTTTCTGACTTCAGAAGTATAATGAGTGCAAAGTGATCTGAGTGGTACTTTGTGCTTCCAGAGGTCACAGTAGCATAACCTCAGGGCCCACCACACATCTGGAAAGCCAAACATACCCTGAGGAAATGGCCTTTGGACAGTTAAGCAAACAACTGTCACAACACCAGGTCAACACAAGGACCTTTCTTCTAAAGGAAGGAAAGTTAACATGGACCTTGGAACATTGAACACTAGACCTTCTCTTTCAAAACCATCGGGAACTCTGGTTAATTCGTAAGGAAAATGTAAACAGCTGTAGTATTCACAGTTTATGGAGATTCAATAGCTAGCATATATATGCACCTACGTGAAGCACAGAAGCCCATTAATCAATGGGAGTTATTGGGTTTACAATGAAGACTCTATGAATGACTTCTGTGCTTTCTTTTAATATATTAATAAGGAATCAGTTAAGGAGATGTTGCATACAAAAGAAGTACTGGTAAAAAAAGAAATCAGCCAGAAAAACAATCCAGGCACTTTCAGAACTTCATGTCACTCTTGGCAAAAGGCCTCTCCATTCACTATTATTCCTGAAAGGTTTCGGGTACTACTGTATAAAGTTCACATCTGCCATTATAAAAATGGCAAGAAAAGAAAGATGTAGTTTTGATGTAAGCCACAGATGGCAAGGGACATGTGCTGCATATTCTTAAATAATTTCTATAAGAGTTTTAAACGTGAAAGGTGTAGTCCAGCCAGATCCCATGTGGAGAATGCTGAAGGCCTTGGGGTCAATCTTTACACACTCCCAAAAAATAAAGTTTAAAAACAACAATAATAATAAACATAATGCTTGTTCAAGAGATAAGCTTCAGAGTTGAGCTATACTAAGATATTGTTGTACATATATTACGTTTTTAAGCTTCAATGCTGCCTTGGGTAGGGCTAAAAGCAACTTTTGTACATACTGTTGGTGGAGATGTATATTGTAAAGATGGTACAACCCCTCTGGAGGGTAATTTAACAATCTCTATGAAACGCCCCCAAGTACTTTTAAGCTCATTAAATTCATTTTGGAAATTCACAGTAAAAATATGCTCAAGTATGAAAATTAATACACGTGACAAGATTGTCCTCTGAGGTAGTCTTTGTGATAGGAAAATATTGGAAACAGTATTTCCAGTTAATAGAATTGTCATCAAATAAGTTACATCCCATTAATTTATTGGAATGACTTGCACACACTGGGAATGGGGAAGTGGTATGTCACCAGCAGATTGTACCTAATATGTGCTTGATCCGGAACAACAACAACAAACAACAGCAACAGCAGCAACAACAACAACAGGAAACCAAAAGGAAGGGGAGAGACTGAGAGAAAGGGGGGGGAGCCAAGGTGGGAAAGGACAGGAGGAACAGAGGGAACACAGAAAGAAGGGACAAAGAAGGACAAAAAGGAAGAAAGGGAGAAAGGAAGAAGGAAAGAATAGAAAAAAATATTGAAGTTTTTTAGAGACTGTAAAAATGTTTCCATATAAAAATGGTGCAACAAAAGAACACAGTGTGAAAATGTATTATGCATATATAAGAGTAAGTATATCAACCTACTTGTGTGTATGTTATTTAAGTAGAACAATAAGAAAAAGCAATATGAAAGGCTGCACAGAAGTTAACAGCACTGATTGGATTATATGGATGTGGTATGAAAGTAGTTATGTTGTTCATCTTTTGTGTATGTTGAAGGTGGAAGCACGTGAATATATTCCCTGTTCCAAAATCAAAGCAAGCTCTTTTCTCATCAAGACAACGTTCTGAACAAAGGCTAGATACAGAAGGGTGTGACCATGGGAGATGCTGAATGGGGGAGATTGAGTAAAGAGATCTGTGCCTCCAACTGGATACACAAGGTCAGGTAGGCACATGTGCTGTCACCATCAGTTGAAAGGGGAAGGCATCCTCTTCTCAGTGTTATAGAGTTGCTCATCTAAGATGCATTTGGGGATCAGGTTGCTGATCTTACAAAAACAGATGACACATTTCTTTTTCATGCTTTTCTTATGGGCCCACCATTGACTGCAATTCTTCTGTGCATGCTAAGTAAGTTATAGAACCTGCTTAGCAAACATTTCATTATATCAATGGAATCAATAGAAGTCCTCTTACAAAGTTCCACAATTAAAGGTTTGCAAACCCTGAGTATCATTCTCACACTTAAATATTCACGAGGCAGAGAGCTTTTTAAAATAAAAAAGAAAGAAAGAAAAGAAAGAAAAGTTTTTTTGTTTTTTAAGCAAACATGGGTGTGTACCAGAGCAGTAGCTCAGAGCTTGCATCCATGTCATCTACAAGCAAAGACCTAATTAGAAATGCTGTGGGCTTTTGAGACTTCCGAGCTTTCAACACTGAAAGTTTCACCAGCTGAGGGCCAAGAATTTAAATATCTTAGGCTATGGGTGCCATTCTCATTCAGGCCACCACGGTCACAGTTCTGCCTGTTCTGTATCCACTCTAAACCCTGAAGGCTCTAACGAGGGTGGCATGGCAGATGGCCGTGCCTATGGGAGACTCCACACACGGTGAACCAGGAAGGGCAGACAAGAGAAGGCCAGATTCACTCCGTTTACAGCCACTCTCCGACGTGTGAGAGCTACAGGAGGCTACCCACTGGCTACTTTCATCTCCTTATAGAGAGCATGTGCCACAGCTGTCCAAAGACTTCCCCCAAGACTCCTTCACCTCTTAGTGTTCCCACTGCTGGGACTGAGCCCTTAGCACACACATCTCTGTGAGACAGTCAAAATTATAAGTAACCCATAGCATACTCTGAGGTTGATACTCAAATGTAAGAACCCAAAGTTCTCTGAGTTGAGAGCCTTTAATTAGCTAAGAACAAAATTAAAACATTCTATTCTGTCATTTAAAAAACAGTCAAGGGATGACTCTGTCATCATACTTTGAGAAACATGATCCTAAAATCTTAGAGAGCTAGTTCCTCTAAGATTTTTAATAACTTTCCCCAAGAAACTGTTAGTAGGACTCACCCTCTGAAACTTTCTGTACTTCTTTGCTCCTGGTCAAAGACCTACTACCCAATTACCCAACTCTCCCCAGTATTTTCCATCTTCAAAACAAAAACAAAAACAAAAAAACAAAAAAAACCTAACCAAACAAAACAAAACAAAGCAAAACTCATTTCAAAAAAAAAAAAAAAAAAACCAAAACTCTACCATCATCATAGATAAATCATTACAGTTTCTTAAATATTTTATTATTTCATACAGTATATTTTGATCACTCCAACTCCTCCTAGATCCATCCAGATTCGCTGCAGTAGTCTGAATGGGAATGGCCCCCACATACTCACAAGGATAAGGATGTAAGCCAATGTCTGCTCACCTGCCCGCTGCCATACTCCCTGCCCTGATGGTCCTGGACTCACCCTCAGAAACTGCAGACCCCAATAAACTCTTCCTTCTTTGTCATGGTGTCTTATAGCAAAATAAAGGTAACTAAATAGTGACCCAAGCAGGACGTTTTTATTTGTAAAGTTACCCTATGCCAGGCATTTTACTAGAGGGATGGAAACATGACCAATTCCTTGTATTTCCAGAAAACTACTATTATGTCAAAGCAATGTTATTCTAATATGAATAGTCTATGGTGCATTCTGTCTAGTTGCTGTGACTTTGATATGTTTTGTATCAGACACAGTGCTTTTGTACCCTTCTGGAACACCACCACCATAGTATGTAGGTGATTACGGTTGTTAGATGACAGAAAGAATGAATAGAATACACTAATAAATTTAATAACATCTAAAAACCAGATACTCAAAGCAGATGACATTTTTCTTTTCCTAATTCCAAATGCTCCGACATGTCAGCGGAGCAACACTGTAAACCCTGGCATGTTAGAGACACACTTGGCTTTTAAGTAGGAGCTGTCATTTAGCAAATTCGGCTCATTAGATTGTCACATGTTACTTTTGATGAGTAGTTTTAATAACCACAGTTTCTTCTAGCTATGCTGCTTTGAAATGACTCTCAGCACCTTGGGACTGTCCTGGCTTAGGTTTGTCTGTATCCAAAAATCATAAAATGTGTCAGACTTGGAATGATGTCAGAGTCAGACAGTGCCCAAGCAGCTTAGCATGTCACTGTCAGACACCAGAATAAGGGCTCGCTGAGTCATCCTGGCATCATTCAGAGGACAGGAAAACATTATACCCTAGCTCCAGCCCCAAGTCATCCCTGAGGCAAAACCAACCTGTGTAAATTAATTAAGTCATTTGTTAAACATTTACCAAATGCCTACTATGTTCTCTCACGGAATTCTGGGTATTAAATCATCCCATATAGACTTCCAAATATCAACAATAAAATGCAGCAAGTGTTCCCATGTACAGAGAACTGGGAAGAACCGTTACATGGCATCTCATCCAATTATGAGCCATCTTCTGAGCAACCACTCTCAGTTTCACATGTTACAGTCAAAGAAACAATAGTCAATGAGGTATTGTAACTTGCTTATTCCCACATTGCTAGTGAGAGAGAATGGGATTTCTTTCTGTCTTTTTCTAAATTTTAAATAAACGTACGAGGCAAAGAATTTAATCGTGGCATTTTCTTGCATGCTTTATTTTAGTGGAAACTCCTCTCCTGCCCCTATCCCATCTCCCACAACCCATTTGTACAGTCTGCCGCAGTCCTCCAGTCCTCTCCTTCTGTAGGCACTTCTTCTCATGTGTCAGATTATTGCTACTCCCATACTTCACGGCCCCCTTTCTAGTCTCAAGGTCCCGTTTCTGGTTCCCTGAGCTCCACCCTTTTTCTACTTATCATTCATCATTACCAATTAACCTTGGTAGACAGCTGGGCTGCTGTGGCTTCTGGATCTTCTGTAAAGAGAGCAGCAATAAACCTGGATGGGCCAGCGTCTCTGTGACAGGATCTAGAATCTTTTGGGTCTATAGCAGGCAGGATATCAGATGAGGGTTAGGTAAGTCTTGAGCAAGCAGCCTTTATCCTTGAGCAATAATGGACTCTCCCTTCCTAAGGGCAATCATTCACATCAATATTCATATTGATGAAGAGAGGATGAAGTTTTTGGAAGCGTCTTCTCTGAGCAGCCCACATATTTTATTTTTATATAGTATATCGGGGGAAAGAGTAAATGCTAAGAGCACAGGTTTGCTTAGCTAAAGCCATGGTTACATTTTAGCCCAGCCATTTACTGACTGTAACTCTGCGTTAATGCTTTTACTTCTCTATGCCTCCCACTCCTTCCAGAAAAAAAGAAGGAAGCACGTGCCTTCTACGGTCAGGGTTATTCAATGATTTGTATGAACTCAAGACCTGGGCCATAACTGGCACAGTTACATTGCGTGTTTCAACCATTATTTTTATTTAAGTAGGATGTAGGTAAACTAAAAGGCAAAAGCCATTTTAGAAAAAATGAGGAGAGAAATGGAAGGGTTGGAGGACAGCTGACGTCTCAGGTCATACCTTGGGTTGTTATGCACTTGATAATGACAGCTCTCCATAGTCTCTGAATCATATGTCTAAATCTTCAGACTTTTCAGTCTTCACTAACACACATCCATCCCCTTTGGAGAACTAGCAGATACCTTGTCCCAAGCTGTCATAGCTTTCTGAGGTGACTGTGAATTCTTTTCTAGATGAGCAGTTCTCTGGCTCAGGCCTTATTCCTTTATCTGAAAACCAAACTTCTTTGTTTTCATGGCTTCTAATATATATCAGTAAGAGCCAGAAGGGAAGTAAGGGAATCTGAGCTTCATAAATTTTCAATAGAACTTGTTAAATTGCCACAGATTCAAATGAGACTACAGAAATAAGATAAGTTGTTTCCAATCTCCTAAGGCAGGAGTGGAAAGACAAGTATTAGAGCAACCTTGGAAGAAAATAGTTCTTAAGATTATTTGTTGTGTTCTTTTTCTAGAAGCCTTTGTAACTGCCGTATGATTACTTTCTAAAGGATCCATTATCCGAGACTATGTATAAAACCCTCCGTACTCTAAAAGTCTGCCTTAATCACTGGTCACTGTAACAACTCTGCCCATCTTAGTGCTTATTAGAACACTCTGAGTGACCTACAGAGAACTTAAAAGGTCATAGCCATTATCTGACCAGTGTTAGCAGCATTCCTACTCTGAGTTAAAAGTCCCAAGTTGATTATTTGACCCTTACTGCCTTTCCCTGTTCTTCTGTGCATCCGCCCAAGTTTCTACACCTATATCACACTGAGCATGTAGACTCACAGGGTAAAACCTGCGCTAGAAGGTAACTGCTAGCATTTCTTCTAGGCTGTACCTTACAGTTTCCTGGCAACAGCCAGGTATGCCTGACTCAGTACAAAAGAGGCTGCTTGTCTCAGCCTTCCTCACTCTTTTCCCCTCCTGCTTTCTTCCCTCTTCCCTCTGTCCCTTTCTCCCCATTCCCCTTACCCCCTCAGCTCCCGTCCCCATGCCCTGACTAAACTCTATTCTGTACTATACTCCTGTGGCTGGTACTCAGGGAGAAGGGTGCCTCAGCAGGAAAACACAGAGGCATGCCCTTCCCCCACACCATACCACGCCTCCATCAAACATCAAACATGTCCATGGTTTCTTTTTCTTTTTTATAAAGCACAGCAGTAACAGTGCCCAATTGCTGATGATCAAGTTAGAGACTGTTCTGTTTACTGGAGACTCTATTTACTGCCCAACAGGTCGTTTTATGTGGCAGTTATCACACCGTTCCTATTTTCTCAAAGGCTTCCATGATTCCCAATGTTTTTCACAGATTTCTCAGTACTTAAGAGCTCTTGGAGATGAGGGACAAGGCTTTGAGGAAAGAGTTCATTGATTTGTTGTTAGTATACCAGGAATAGATATTCATTTATTACAATATGTTTCTCAACACATCTTAAAGATACTATGAACAAATTCTACTGGGTTCTTGGCTATCACTTTTGTGAACCAAACGAGAATAAGTAAATATAAACATTACTAGTAATCAAATTCATAATTAGTTAGGGCTGTCTCCACTGCCAGTCTACCTAGCATAGACACTTAAATGTACATTTTATGAAGTAGAGTATTTGTCTCAAATAATGATGTAAAATGAGTCTCAGCTTTTTTATAGTTCAGTAGAAAAAATGTTCAGTGTCTCATTTATTAAAGTAACAAGTTTTTCTGTGTTTTCAGAAAAGTATTTCAATTTCTCTCTATAAAAAGTGATTTAACAAATTTAAATTAGCTAAAATTAAGAACAAATTAAAATTATTTCTATTTGAGCCTTCTGGCCAGTAGAATTCTATTGGTTTTTACGTTAGTGGGTATTGAGCCTCTCAGCCTCAGGTCATTGTTGAATTCTTCTATGAATGTAACAGAGGCTTCTGAATCTCACACTAAGATTGCATGCATGATTGTCAAGGCTCCAGCAACTATGGTATATCTAAGCAAACTTCTGAATGTTTCATAATGGGAAAAATATTTGCTAGAGGAAGTTCTCATCAAAAGATGAATTTTAAGAATGTTGATTACACAGTTATTTCTCAATGCATGGTACTATGTTTCAGAAATAAGTGTTGAATGCACCAGCCACTTTGGGAATTAGTCAAGTGAAAACATGATATCCAGCATATCTTTTATGGTCTTAGAAAATCAACACCCTGATTTGCCATATTCAGTTTGCCACACACATTTTTAGGTTCTCATAAAGGCTCTTCATTCTTACGAGGCTCTGGGCTGACTGACCATGGTGGATCTTGGAAAACACATCATAAAGAAAAGACCCTATAAGCAGTACTACTAAAAACATTTTTATTTTTAAGCACTGGTACTTGGGGCTAGAGAGATTGCTCTTCTGTTAAGTGTACTTTTTTTTTTCTTGCAGAAGACCTGGGTTCAGTTCCCAGATTCACATAGTAGCTCACAACCACCTGTTCTCCACTGTCAGGTGAACCTCTTCTAGCTTCTGGGAACTCCTGAGTGTACATGACACACATAAATTCATGCAACCACACATATACACATGAAAAATAATGTATAGCTTAAAAACACCAATGCTGGCTTTTAATGTTTCTTAAATGTTGTTATAATATAAATCATATCCAGAGTCATAATGGAGATAATAAATACATGGTTCAGGAAGGCTAAGGTGGAGTATGGAAATCTGCATTGGTATTAACCTCCTTGATGTCCCTTAGACTTACAGTACATGGGTCGCCCTTGGGCAGCATGGCTTATACTTTTATCTGTTGATAAAACCTTATTAGAATGCTTATAAATACTGTGATGATTTGCACATGCTTGGCCCAAGGATGGCACTATTAGAAGGTAAGGCCCTGTTGGAGTAGGTGTAGCCTTGTTGGAGTAGGTGTGTCACTGTGAGTGTGGGCTTTAAGACTCTCATCCTAGCTGCCTAGAACCCAGTATTCTGGTACCACCCTTCAGATGTAGAACTCTAAGTTCCTCCTTTACCATGCCTGCCTGGACTCTGCCATGTTCCCACCTTGATGATAATGGACTGAACCTCTGAACCTGTAAGCCAGCCCCAGTTAAATGCTGTCCTTATAAGTGTTGCCTTGGTCATGGTGTCTGTTCACAGTGTTAAAATACTAGCTAAGAGAAATGTTTTTGGAATTTTAATAGTTTTCTCAAATATATGTATGAGTGGTTCTCTTTATTCTTTAAGATTTGTTTTGTTTTATATTATGTCTATGAGTGTACATCTGTATGTATGTACTTTATGTATGTACTTCATGTATGTGCAATGCCCATAGGATGTTGAAGAGGCTATTTAGTCCCCTGGGACTGGAGTTAAAGAATGCTGTGAGCCACTCTGAAGCCATCTCTCTGGGCCTTCTTTCTTTTCCCTACTACTCTGAAGTGATAAATTACTGCATGTGTTGATGTGCATGATAATATTTCTATAATTATAACAGTATTTTTGATTTAAGAATGTAGATCGGCTAGTTTAATCATCAGCATGGAACAAAATCAAAGAACTTACTTCCTTTAAAAGTTGAAGCTGCTTCTGAACGAGCCATTTAGAAAAGAGAAACATTTCATCTCTACAGAGGGACAAATGCAAGTCTCCTTCAAGACCAAGAAACATGAAGAATGAGATTCTATCCAGAACAAATAAAAAATTTGAGACAGAGGAGAAGATGCAGAATTTATCAAAGGCTGAAACTTTAATCTACTTTCACTGTGTTTTGTTTGCTAGGCCAAATCCCTTATGGTGTTGGCAGTCCAGTTATTACAGCAGGTGAAAATATTTATTAAAGTTTTAGAAGCTCTGATAGAACTCAATAATACTCATTACTTGTCTACCTCATATGCAGATCATCCGATAAAATTTATTTTATTACAGTAAGGAAGGTGCTATTAATATAGGATGTCAATCATAAATGTTAACAATCATTTTGGGTTGTTTTGCTTTGTTTCGTTTGAGACAGGATCTCTCTGTAGGGTCCTGGCTGTTCTGGGACTCACTATGTAGACTACACTGGCCTTGAACTCAGAGATCCACTTGTTTTGGGCTCCTGAGTTCTCATATTAAATGCATACACCATGATCTCCTGCAGAAATAATTATTTTCTAGCTCTAAAATTTGACATATTTTTCTGATAAGATTATACTTATAAGTATTATTCTGATAAGATTCTGGTAAGAAATATCAGTGCATGAGGAAAGTGTTCAGTTTAAGATCATTTTAGCATTTGGCCTGTTCTGGTCATTTGCGATTTTCACACAAAGAATGGATTTGAACCCAGCACTACATTGTTGAGGCCAGCTTGCCTTCCTCCCTGATAACTCAGGCAGAGTGACAAAGGACGTCTCTGGACAAAATAGACTCTAGTTTTAAGCTTGTGGTTCTATGAAAAATTACTTGTTAGGGATGACAAAAGAAAATGAAATCATTCTGTATGTGTTTATTTGATTCTTTCTGAAGTATTGAATTGAGAGAACTTTCATTGTGGACATTTTTAAAGTACAGACACAAGCAGGAACAAACGTGTGAAAACATCTTTAGTGAAAGCCATTAGTGATGACACTGCTCTATTACTTTGCACTTACAGCCTTCACCATTTTGAGTGTTTTCTGTCATATTTTAAACCAAAGGTCCTCAACCTGTGGGTTATAAGGCCTGTGACAAAGCTTTATCTCCAAAGATTTAAACAGTAGCAAGATTACAGTTATGAATTGGCAACGAAAATAATTTTTTGGTTGGGGGTTACCCCAACATGAGGAACTGCATTAAAGGGTCACTGAATTAGGAGACACTGGTTCAGACCAAGCTACAAATACTATGCCATTTTAACTGTAAATCTTTTGTTGTGTGTCTCAATGAAAGCACTTATGTAGAATGGTATGTATTGTACCAATATTGACAGACTCCATACAAATTAAGCATAGCACATACTTGATTTCTCTTTCTAAATGTTACCCTTTGTCCTCAGCCATTTGTTGGGTGGGGAGGAAGAAATACAAGTTTGTAAATCATTATTTCTAAGTAATGAATATATTATATTCTCATAAAATGTAGCATTCCTATGAGTGTTGTGGATTCTAAACCCTATCTTTTGATTCCCTGGTTTAACAGTGTCAAATTTGATTAAGTGTGCAAGAAACATAAGCATGCTGAGAGGACATGTTTTGAAACTATCCAACACGCGTATCTAGATTTCTGAGGTTATTTTCTCATTTCTATTTTTAGTTAAATGGGCTTTTAATTGATACACAAAATAAAAGATAATAGTGTCACATGACCTTGCAAACCCAGTACCCATGTGTGTTTCATTCTTGCACATGTCAAAGAAACCAAAGCAGCTAAAGCCTGATCGCTTTCCCAGCAGGATCAGACCTTCACATAGACACCCCTGTTTTGGGTGCATGAGTCACCTTATTAGCCAGGACAGTGGTTTCTTAGCCTTTGTTTCAAAATGATGGGAAAGGGTAGATAAACTATAAAAAGAATTTGTAACACAACCTTTCAATTACAGGTATTCCAATTGATTAACTGTCAGGACAAGCATTTGCCTACCTTCAGCACACCAACTCAACATGTCTATTGGCATTCTCTTTGCAATTTGTTAAGGCCTTTTGTCCAACCAAGAATGCTAAACACCAACTGTTAGTTCAGGTTTGATTTGTGGGTTAGAATTGTCTTCTGGGCAGGATGCTGTGCATTGTATAACTCCACAGGCCAGCTAATCAAAGGCCTAACTATTGCAGCCAAGGGTTGTGCCAGATTTTCTCAGATGAGTCTGACAATGGCATGAAAATTCAGTTTTATCACTGTCTTCCAGATTTGCTACAACCACATTGCCCCCTCATACTCTGAACTTGAGAGAGTCCTCCGCTATAAGTGATTCTTTCCAATAAGAGGAAGGGAAAGTTCTTCCCTCTACATACAAACAACTTATACAGCCATTCAACACTGCCAGATGATGATTTGATGGACAGTTTGGAAGGAGCAGTTATACAACTACAGGCTCACTTCCTAGAGCATGTTCACATAATTTTGAGTTAATCTCCACCCACTTATGGCATAAAGAGAGACAAAACTGTCAATTTTCCAGCTCTGTGGAATATGCTGTTTTCTAGTGTGGATGCTGATAAAGTAACCTTAACATGTGAGCCACTGAAAAACTGGAATTTAACCAGCTGGTAGAAGAACCATGACATCAATATGTCTTAAAAAATGGAATTCAGGGAGACCTCAAATTACTGACTAAAATTCTTTCCCTAGATAGATAACCGCATCTTTCAGTACATCTTCCAGGGAAATGATAGCACAATTTATTTTAATAGTTTCATTTCTGCGTCATGTTTCACACTTAAAGGAACGGAGGAAGTAAGATATAATGCTAGCATTCTAAATTGGCAGTAGTCAGTAACAACACCTTTCTTGACATACTAGCATTGTCAGAAAAGCAACCATCTCTCCTAAGAAACAAGTCAACCAATCATATTGAATGTATGAGTCACACACCACATGCTTTCATTTAACTCTGTTAAGGGGAATTTCCCAGCCCCAACAGCTGTTCAATGGGCTTTTGCTATGGACCTAAGACTTCTTTGACTCTCTTTTTTGTTTCACAATAAGTTTTAGGTCACAGAATCTAAAGTTGTTGAAAGGAATGGATCTGAGGGATGGATCTGATGGTTCAAGCTGGCAGCCTAGATTTTTACTACGTCAACGGAAAAGAAAAATCAAGGTCTAGAGATATGCTAAATAGATAGAGAAGACGTGGTGACAATGGTAAGCAACTGGCTGCTATTCATAACCACCATAAACTTACTTCTTTGAGAATTAGTCAGAAATTGACAGAACAGGAGACATGGCTTAGCACTGAAGAGCATTTACTTCTCTTCTGAAAACCCTTAATTTGCATCTCAGCACCCAGGTCAAGTGGCTCACAACATCCTTAACTCCAGCTACAGGGGATTTGATGTCCTCTTCTGACATCCTGTGATAAACAGTTATTCTCATGTGGCTGACACATCCCCATAAATAAAATTAAAACTTGGAAAAAGGGATGTTATATTTTAAAAACTAAAACAAAACTGTAAAACTGAAAAGTGTCAGGTTATTAACTATTAATAAACCTAAGAGATTGTGGTACTTTTACTTGAGTTACTAGGGAAGCAGATATAACATAGACACTCAACCTGGAAAAGATTAAGCCGAATTCACCCCCAACAACCTCAATCTCAATCTTAACCAATAGATTGAGGCACAGCAAGAAAGGGGAAAATTATGTCTCCAAGAGCTAAGTTAACGCTCCCCACAAGGCCTCTATCTCAGGAACACCATAACAAAGAAACAAAAACAAAAAACAAAGGAAACCTCCCAAGTTTCCAAAATAGAAAATATCCAGATTATTATGCTGTACCCTCATTTATTCCACTGTGTTATGGCATGCACCACTAAATGATTCCATTTCAGTCTCTTGCACGCGAAGAGAAACTCATATTTCCTTTTATGGATTCTGTAGATATAATGGAGGGAAAAAACATAAAATCAAAAATCTATTCAGACATGTTGCATCAGAGGATGTTGTCAAGAAGCCTGGGCCCGCTTTTAGAAACACTTCACAAGAAGCAGAACCATTGTTGCTACAGTCTTCTGTTCCACCACTCGTGCAGAGTATTTCCACCATGGTCGACGGCTAGTGACCACGAAGCCAGACCGGACATTGATCAAAATAACAAAGCTGAGAGTGGAAGGACCTGACTCCTCAGCAGGATTGTAGAATCCCCTAGCTACTTAGGCATCACCTGACAGCAGATATTTTTCATGAGAATTTATTTTTTCTAGCTTCCTGTTTGAGAGGGTCATGCCATAATGGCTGGAAGAACAGGGCAACAAGTGAAAAAGAGAAGACAGGAGCACTAGTGTCTTACTCACTGTTCTATTGCTGTGAAGAGGCCCTGCGACCAGAACAACATATAAAAGAAAGCATTTCATTGGGGCTTGCTGACAATTTCAGATGGCTTGTCTATGATTATCATGGCGACGAGTGTGTGTCAGCAGGCATGCAGGGAGGGTTCTGGAGTAGTAGATGAGAGGATGCATGGTGACATAATACCCTGAGGCAGAAAGCGAAGCAGAGAGAGCTAACTGGCAATAGCATCAGATTTTTGAAACCTGCAAGGTAATGCTAGTGACACATCTTTCAAACAAGACCACAATCCTTGTTTGAAGAATCCTAATCCTTCCCAAACAGTTTCACTAAGTTTGGACACAGCATTCAGATAAATGAGTTCATGGACGTTCTTATCATTCAAACCACTCCAAGTTGGCTGGCTAGTCATATTTTATCCACAATCACGAAACTAGAGATTTTTGTTAATGTTAGGAAACACAACTGCTAAAATGTTTAAAACTCAGTTTCAGAAGTTTCTGTTACTTAGTAATACAATATCCAAATGTATTTCATTCATTTAATATAGCATGTTAATATACATCATATATATTATGTATATATATAGCTTATATATATAATTGTATATATTATATAATATTATATATAATTAACATTTGATGATGTAAAATTTTCTGAAGTTCAAATCACCAGTATAAGATCTAAAGGGAAAAAAAAGAAAAAAATGTCTAAAGGAATTAGCTAGCATAAAATCATGTAGTTATTTGCAATTTCTCTCTGTCTTATATCCCCAAAGCCCAACTTCTGTGATTTCTTTCCCTCCATCTGCCCCATTGTGGCCTGCAGCAAGTGGTCCTCACCTGTACTGTTACAAAGGTCTTCTTCCTTCTTTCAGTCTCATGCATCAATTCCTATGCCCATTTATTGAATGTCAACTATGAGAGAAGATCTCTAAGTGGGAAGCAGAGACAGCATAAACACGCTCCGCTCATCCGCTTGGAGTTTTCCTATTTGATGCTCCCAGGGATCTGCTCTAATGTATTTATATGTATTTACATATGACCACACCATGCTTCATTAAAAAACCTAACATTCCTCTGATAACTTTGGGGTAAAACTGAATGCTTTAAGTTTCATACCCAGTCTTTAAGAGATGTAAAGTATCCTAGCTCTTCAGTTTTGTTGTTCCACCTTCTACCTCTCTCCTGCCATGCATTGCCTATTTTCAAGTTGATTGGACTGTTAGCTCAGTAATGTATAGAGTGTCTTATACAGGCAGGGCTATGCAAAACAATCATTCATAAAACATAGCTCAAACATATCACACTCTTTCAAACACTCTTGCTTTGCATGTTATTTTGCCTGATGCTTCTGTCTACCCTTCCTCCTAACAGGTCCTCTGTTTAGAAATCTTCCCAACTCCCACGGTATGAGCTATAGCTGTGTCTGGTGATGTAGACAACAGATTTTATATTTTGTGTTTCATGCTCATATGCTAGAACAGAAAAGTTCCCAAACTGCTGAGAGAATTATTCATGCCTACACTTGTACTGCATGCAGTCAGAGGACAGGGAACTTCCTTTAGAAAAGGCTATACTTAGAAGCTGATACTACTATCATACTAATCATACTAATTTGGACTGTTCAGTTATACCATGCTTAGAGACAGTGGTATTACCCAATGCAGTGACTGCAACCAGTTTAACTTATTATTTGTCATGTGCTTAGCATGTGCATTTAAGTGATGTCATTAACAAAATACACAAAAACAAAGTTGGGATTTTCTTAGCGATTTGGGAGACATAAAATGGGATATGTTTGATAAGCAAGAAGCTTAAGACTATAGATAGGAAAATGTGTTGTCAGACTCCCAGTTTTAGGCCAGATGAAAAAGGAAGTGAGCACCCTGGCCCCAAATACTTTCAAAACTGGGTTAAAAGCAAGAGACAAAGCAATGGAATGTCTCAATACATCCAGCTAATCAATACATTGAATGTAGTGTGTGAAAGACAGACCGCAGGTCATGGTTCAGGATGGGAAATGTGAGTTGAAGGGTTTAATGAATGGCCGTGGCGTTTGGGGAGAGAGAACATTCACTGAGTAGCTATGGGTTTAGAGTGCTGTAAGGGCTGGGAATGACTGGAGGTGAGGGAGACAAGGTACCCTGAGGTTAGAAGGCAAGTCATTTTGTATTCCACAGTAATGACTAGATTTGAGGTAAGTAACAAGAATCGAAGTATAATGGTTGATATTAATTATCAACTTGACACTACGCAGAAGACAGTCCATGGGCACACCAATGAAGCATTATCTAGATTCAGTTAGACTCTTGTAATACCTGTATGGGTTATCTAGACTAGGCTCATCTTTGGTCACACTTATGAGGAATTACCTAGATTAACTGAATCGAGGTGGGAGGCTGGACCTTCATTTAGGAAGCATTGCCCCATGCTGGACTAAGTAGAAAGGAGAAAGTGGGCTGATCACTACCTCCATCTATCAGCCATTGCCTCCTGACTCTGCAATGAACTCCTGCCACCAGGATGTTCCTGACACTGTAGATAGTAGCCTTGAACTGTAAGCCAAAATAAACCCCTTTTCCCTTAAACTGCTTTTTCTCTGGTGCTTTATTACAGCATCAGGAATTTATTACAACACAGAATGAAAAATTCTGTGTGTTTATAGAATGTTGTCTACGATAAGTCATAAAGGGTAACAGATAATAAAATATAGGTAGTTACACGGGATGGGTAGCAATGCTTTGGAAGCAACACTGGATATGGAGCTTCCCTTCTATCCCACTCACATAAAAGTACCAAGTCTAATACAAAAAAGGGGGGTTGTTTTAACTAAAATCAAGGAAATTGTATTCCTGAGAAATGGTGAGATTTAAATTGCTTTCAAGGAACTGCAATGATGAGTGAGGACAGGAAATCCTAGCCTTTCAGTGGTGCTATTTGCAATTTATAGCTGTTGGGAAAGGGACAATAAGGTTTCCTTAAGATGATAGCCCCAAGAAGCCAACTAGGCTCCAGTGGAAGCCCACACAGCCAATAATATATGGCCAACACAACTGGACTTGACACGCGTAAGAGTGAAAAATGAAGAAAGACACAAAGTTGAGTAGGTAGAGACAGGGGGTTGTCTTCAGTGGTCTTTTCACCAAGGCAACTTATAAAAGGAAGAATTTATTGGGGTTTGCAGTTTCTGAGAATGAGTCCATAGCCATCAGGGCAGGGGGTATACAGCAGGCAGATGGGTAGACATGACATTGTGGCTTACATCCTTATTCTCGTGAACCTGTGGTGATCCCTTTCAGACCACTGCAGTGAATCTGGATGGATCTAGGAGGAGTTGTGGAAAGGAATAAATATGAACAACATATACTGTATGAAATTCTAAAGGAGCTAACAAAATGTTTAAGAAATGTAATGAGTCTTCTATGAAGATGGCAGGGTTTTTTTTTCTTCATTATTAAGTGAGATTTTATGAAGAAGTAAAATATTGGAAGAGAGTAGAGCAGTAGGAGTCTGGCCAGGAACAAAGAAGTACAGAAAATCCTTGGCAGAAAAATATGGGGAGAACTGATAGCCAGAGGAGTTTTCTTTCAGGCACAGATGACAACTTGTGAGGCACTAGGGAATTAGTTGGCATCAGGACTTTAGGGAAACACCATGGATAAGAGCTTGGGAGGCTGACTCAAGCTGAACTACAAGTGTGTCTTAAGAAAAATGGGTGATTCTTCGGGGGGGGGGTCTTTGCTCTGAGCTTGCATGGAAACCTTGCTGAGAAGTTTTGTAGTATTTCTAACCCAGGTGGATTCAAGTTAGATTTCCATTGCCTCCAGATTTCTACCTTTCTCTGGAAGCCTTCAAGAAGACAGTTGTGCCTTGAGGATGCTCCTGGCAATCAGAGAGGATAGCCAGTAAAAGAATAAGAGAACATTATTCATTAATGGACTAAGATGAGTTTCAGCTTTTATGAAAGCGTATTTTCAAACTGCTACAAAGGACAGTAAGGCATCCTCACTGTTCCTCATTGTCTTTTGACTGTGTGACCACACTAACCCAGAGAGTTCCTATTTTACCTACTGGAGTTAAAAGGCACACAGACCTTGGGTTGGACGTGTAGCTCAGCTGGCCAAGAGCTTACCTAGCCTTCTGGAAGCCCTGTGGTCACCTTCTAGCACTCCATACACTAGGACTGGTGATGCACGCTTATAATCCTAGCACTGGGTAGGAGGATTAGAAGCTCAAAGTGATCCTTGGAGCATAGGAAAGAATAAAGCAATTGATTACACACTCTGTAGCTTTTGAGCAGAGAACTAAGGCTCCAGACAGCATTAGTCTTAGTAGTGATGGCAGAAATATCAACTGATGCCTTATAGTGAGATTTCATGGAAAGAGGAAAGCCATATTTTTTCATTCATTAATTAACTTTCCCACTGTTAACTCAGTTGGGGGAATGGCATCTGTGGGTAGGCAACAGATTCAAGGAGGGCCCCTGCTCAAGTTGTTGGGATCCCACAAGAGGACCAATCTGCAGATCTGCTACAGATGTGTGGCAGCCCAGATCCAGCCCATGTTTGCTCTTTGATCAATGGTTTAGCTTTTGAGATCCTGCAAGGGTCTAGGTTAGTCAACTTTGTCTTCTTGTGGTGTCCCTATCCACGTCAGACCCCTCAGTCCTTCCCACAACTCTTCCATAAGACTCCCCAGGCTCCATCTACTAGTTGACTGTGAGTCTCTGCATCTATTATGGTCAGCTGCTATGTGGAACCTCTCAGAGGACCATTATGCTACACTCCTATCTGCAAGCATAACAGAGTATCATTGATAGTGTCAGCGATTGGGTCTTGCCTATTAAATGGGTCTCAAGTTGGACCAGTTATTGGACATTGGTTGTCCATTCGAGGAAGGCTATCTAAAAGAGGACTTAACTTGGAAAAGAGACACACCTCCCATCTATGAATTAGATTTCTGGGAACAATATAGTAGAAGGAGAAATCTGATTCCTGAAAGTGGTACTCTGAGTGCAGCTTACATTGCCACACACATTACACACACAAGTGAGTGAATGAATGAATGAATGAGTGACTGGTGTTAGGAAAAGTAAGGGAGAAGGAAAGCAGGAGATTAGCAACAACAGATAAATGTGAGCCAAGAGACAATCTTCATCTTCCAAGCCTGTCGAAAACAATTTTTATAAAGTTGTTTCTGCCTGAAAAAGAGAGAAAACCCAGCTGGAAAAGATTGAATTATGGGTATTGCCTTCCCACCCAAGGTTATTGTTTTCAATTGCCTCAGGGCAGAGGTCATTAATCTGAGGTCTAGGAGGACCAGCATCGTGTAGAAGCCCCTGGCATGGAGTAAGGAATTCTCAGACTCATAGGCTATTTCTAGAGAAGATTGTTGGCTCTGTTATTAACCATGGAATTGACTGGAAGCACCTGAAGCCTACTGAGTCCTTACAGGAATTGTATTACCAAAGAAAGCCCAAGGTTAAACAAATAATGGCCTGTGTCCACTTGGATATTAGGAATTCCCTCAACTCCTAAATTTTCACCAACAGATTGTAAACAACTAAAGCTGCATAAGCCTGGAGAACTCATTTTCTTCTATGTTCATTTCCAACTGTTTACATAAAAGAGAGTTAAGTTGTTCTGAGTGGGGCAGCTGCCTTAACCAATAGATATAGTATCTAAACTTCTAGAATACAATAGGAATTTAGTTCTTAAAGGCATACCAGAGCTGAGGCAGTATAAAGTTAGATGCTATAGCAATCATCCATGTAGCACCTAGGCTGAAAAAGCCTGTAACATACTGAATTTGTATATGTTAATATATATGTTAAACCAACCAGTAGTATCTTACTAGTGAACGAGAAGTGGGGAGAGGGAGGACACAAGTGTATGTAGTTGGTGTTATGGGCCCAGCCAGAAAGTTGTTATTTCCGGAAGTTAACATTTCCACTAATGTTCTAGGAGGGAGAACTCAGCTTCTGTAGCTAAGACAAAGTGGGGAAAGTCTGAAAGAGTGGCTTCCCTGGGTCTCAAAGAGAATGAAGGAATGAGTATTGAAAACCAGCTAACTAAGTCCAGTCCATGGAGAGAGAAGTATGTCTCCTCTGGGTAGGAACTGAGTCTGTCCAGTGGGATGTTCCTATGCCCTCACTAATGCCAGGGCAGAAAGCCCTCCTCTCACCAGTAGGACATACATGCTGAGAAGCCTTGGTTCTGTCTACTGCTTCTGATGTCCCATTTCAAATCACACTTGATGAGCCAGCTTACCCAGTGTATGCTGGATGGATGAGCAATGAATTTAGTTTTGAGCTACACATTCCCAGACTATGGCAGCAAAATAAAAAATAAAGAACAAGGAATGTTCTGTGTGAGATTGGATGTCAACTGATGAGAATACTAAGGAGGCATGGGAACACTTTATGTAGATGAGAGCATATTTGATCATGTATAAATAGAGCACCCTGCACATACATTTAAATGTTTGCTGGACCAGGGGTGACCCTAAAGGGATACTCTTGATTGCTAATCCAACATCAATTTTCTGCTTCTGCCTTTTAGGCAGAATTAACATTTTGTTCAGGTGACCTACTATACTCTTCTTAATTATACTTAATCAAAACTAGTGATCTCTCTCCCTGTATCTGTGATACAGAAAAAAAAAGGCATGCTATGAAATTCTAGTCATGGAAAGAAGGGGTGATCAATGGATGTCTTTAGCAAAGGATTTCCTATGAATAAAAAAATGATTCCTAGAAATCAGTCTTAATCAGTCTTTCTGCTCCATCTGATCTTCTTGTCCATGTATGCAAAATCCAGAGCATGGAGCACAGACAACACTGTGGGACCCAATGAGATCTGGACTAGGGTGAAGTCATCGGGAGAATACAGAGGAGAGAGAGAGAGAGAGAGAGAGAGAGAGAGAGAGAGAGAGAGAGAGAGAGAGAACAAATTTGGATTGTAGCTATAATTTTAAGATAATAGCTCACTTATTTGCAACCCCACCAGCAGTGGAGGAGTGTTCTCTTTCTCCACACCCTCTCCAACACCTGCTGTCTCCTGAATTTTTAATCTTAGTCATTCTGACTGGTGTAAGATGAAATCTCAGGGTTGTTTTGATTTGCATTTTCCTAATAACTAATGAAGTTGAGCATTTTTTAAGATGATTCTCCGCCAATAGGGTTGTTCAGTTTTCTGGAGTCTAACTTCTTGAGTTCCTTATATATATTGGATATTAGCCCTCTATCTGATGTAGGATCGGTGAAGATCTTTTCCCAATTTGTTGGTTGCCGATTTGTCCTCTTGATGGTGTCCTTTGCCTTACTCAAAAGATGAATCTTGGTATGCACTCACTAATAAGTGGATATTAACCTAGAAAACTGGAATACCCAAAACATAATCCACACATCAAATGAGGTACAAGAAGAAAGGAGGAGTGGCCCCTGGTTCTGGAACGACTCAGTGAAGCAGTATTCGGCAAAACCAGAACGGGGAAGTGGAAAGGGGTGGGTGGGAGGACAGGGGAAGAGAAGGGGACTTACGGGACTTTAGGGGAATGGGGGGCTAGAAAAGGGGAAATCATTTGAAATGTAAATAAATTATATCAAATAAAAAAAATTTTTAAAAAAAGATAATAGCTACCTGCCTTAGAGTTACCTGATAAGAACCTCTACATTTCTTTTTTACTATGAACAATGATCCATTTTGATTACTGGTTATGGCATTTTGAGTCATGTGGTGTATTACTTTTAAATTTCTGTCCTAGTCTATTTTGAATTCCTATAATACAATACTACAGCTTAAGTAATATATAATATGTCTTTACGCTTTTGGAGATATGGAAGACATTATGGTTAAATAGAGAGCTACCAACTTGGTTAGACATCTTGTCCATGGCCTTGTGTAATAGAGAAAGACACCTGTTCTTTTTATTCTCCCCATAGCCTTTCACATACACAAACACACACACACACACACACACACACACACACACACACACACAAGAAAAGCTCCCCACAGAGGATTAAATTTTACTGGGGATTAAGAAATTGAGTTTCCAATATATCAGATTTGGGGAGCACATTCAAACCATTGTGCTCTATTGTGGATCTCCCTTCTACCCGGGGTTGTTGGTCATTGGCCCAGCGGGTCAAAGAAAGAAGAGTGAATTAACAAGGTTTACAACAGCCCACGAGTATGAACAAAACTAACAACACATTATGGGATCAGCTTTGTCGAGACAAAGAAAGTTTACTTGGGGTGAGTCAGGGGTTATATAGTTTTGGGGAAGGAGGACTGAAATATTCAGGGTGGGCAAAGATCATTGGCTGAAGGCTAAGGTCCTAAGATAACCTCATTAGCATGGGGAGGCATTCCAGGGATCTCAGCTGCTTGCTGAACAAGTTCTTATCAGTAGAAGGAAAGCTGAAGCTGTAATCTAACCAAGGCTATGTGACATTCTACAGGTAGAGGTGTGTGTGTGTGTGTGTGTGTGTGTGTGTGTGTGTGAGTCACAGTTCCCAGTGCCCTAGACTAGGTCAAAGGAGTAGAAACCCTGCTGGGAGAGGCAGTCCGCCCCCCCCCCCCCATTTTGCACCAAGCTCAGAAGGCTATCAGCACAATGGTAGACTTCCACATTAATTATCAGCCTTTCTCCAGCCTTTCTTGACTAATATTAAGAAAGATTTCCCAACCTAAATGCAAAATATTATACAAAAGAAATCTGATGGGTAGTATCTTTTCTTAGAAATTAAGAAATGCTGCGTAGTGGTGGTGCATGCCTTTAATCCCAGCACTTGGAAGGCAGAGGCAGGCGGATTTTGACTTTGAAGCCAGCCTGGACTACAGAGTGAGTTCCAGGACAGCCAGGGCTATACAGAGAAACTCTGTCCCGAAAAACCAAAACAAACAAAAGCCAAAAAAACCCCAAAAACCAAGAAATTAAGAAGTGCTTTGAATATCTGATATGTGTGTGTTATAAATATACAAACATATATACATGTATATAGTTGTATATATGTATATTAGCAGAATTAAGAACACATGTCACTAGATAAAATTTTTGTGTGAGTCTGTTTCATGAATATGTTAAGATTAATCCATATACATTGTGTCAATCACTCTGTGTGCAACTGAGTCCACATATTTGGTGACTAGTGTCAGTAACATATGCTTGGTTATGATGTAGATGATGATCATGCCAGAGAAACCATGGTCTTGACTTTCATAGGATGGCAGGCTACCATCTGAAGGCAGACTCACTCGAAGTGCAAGCCCTGCAACACAGAAGGGGTTGAGAATTTACCTTCTGGTTCTATTATACAACAACTATTGCTTTGGTTGGATAAACAGAAGCAGAAATAGAGACTTGCAGATGTGGGTGGCTTACACAGTATTTTAGAATCAGTGTTTGGGGGTTTGGTTTTTTATTTGTTTGTTGGAATTTTTTTTTTAGCAACTGAACATTTCCTCTGAATGTTTCTGAAGTCACTGCAGATCATTTTCCTCCCTTTCTATTCTTTTATACTCTACTTCCACCTTTCAATTATTGTGAATATGTAATGATGAAAATAACTACTATAAATAATGCATCGACTTTTTATATCATGTTTCCAACAAAGAGAAAAATTCATGCTGAGTTGCAGGGAGAACCGGGTGGCAGCTGCTGTGGTTGTCTCAACAGGCTAAGACGTATGGACTGTTTGGAAAGAAGCATTTTTTTTCTCTCATCTGGAAGGGGATGGAAGGAAGGCATTTGGTACAGCAGGCTCCTTCATGTTTCAAGGTCCCTTCTATCGCCTAACCTGCCTAGCATATCTCCCTTCCCAAGGCCAATCTCCTGGATAGATGTTTGGGTCCTCTAGGAATGCCAAGAACAGTCTAGCATTTCTTTTCCTTTAAGGACCATAAGAAAACTGTAGGGGCAACAGCATAGATTTGCCCAAGCTTTGACAGTATCAGTCCTAAGGCAAGATATTAATTTGATAAACAATTTGCTCACTTTCTTCTCGATATGGAATCTCCTATAAACGACATGGGTTTTATAGTCAAGACTTGAAGCTTCAGGCGTATTACTTAAGAATTCTTTAACCTCTAGTTCTAGGGATTTATCCCAGAACCGCCAATGTACATTTCCCACCCACCCCATCGCTGTGACAGGATCTCACCAAATGGCCTGGGCTTGCACAGCAACCATACTGTGCCTGACTAGCCTCCCTCGTAACTGAGATTAAAGGCAGGTGGCTAAGCCCCGGTTCACTTGAGTTCATATAGTTTCACTTCTTCATAAAATTAAAGCAAGTACAGCCAAATATTTCAGTCATTTATTTATCTTTGCCTAGTATCTGCTTTTGAACATTGAAGCACACTGGGAAAATAATATATGCAGATATTACTAAATACATATAAAATTACATATAAAATAATATGGGCACTAAAAAAGGCATATGAGGCAAAAATAGAAAATCAGAATGAAGCGAAGAGGAAAGTGTGTCAACGGTAGAGTTTGATGGAATGGCTGCGACAGTCCTTCTTTCTTGTCAGCTTGACACACCTAAGAAGAGGGAACCTCAACTGAGGAATTACCTCCATGTCTCTGGGGCATTTTCTCCATTGCTGTTGGTGTAGGAGTCTCCAATGGTGGGTGGTACCATCACCAGGGAGGAGGGCCCTGGCCATATAAGAAAGGGATCTAGGCAGAGGCAGGAAAGAAAGCTGATAATCAGTCCTCTAGCATGATTCAGTCCCTCACTGCACAGTCTGGCCTGACTTCCTGGACTGACTTCCCTCACTATGGGCTGTGACATAGAAATATAAGTAAATAAATGCTCTCTTCCCTATAACTTTCTTTGGGTCCTGGTGTCGATTACAGCAACCAAAAGTAAACAAGATCATTGGACAAATTCTTCAATGCTTTAGAATTTAAAGTTTCTGGAGCCAGGAAAAGAAGAGAAAAATGGGGGGTTGCATAAATACAGTGGTAAATTTGGATTTTTTAACAATGTATATCATTTCTGGACTTCCAGAGAAATTCAGACCTTCTCAGCCCACAATACACAACTCATAGGCTCATATAGTAAATATATTAAAAGCTTTGTTCACTGTAAATTATTGTTTTTAATAGCTTCAGTAGAAATTATAAACAGGGGAAAAACTCTTACTAGGTTAAAAGCTAACCTATACATTTAACTGCATATATTTTCAGACACTGGTTGAATCCAGATAGATTTAATATTCTAGCATCTTCAGTGGAAAACCTCTCTGTAACACACTATTTGCTTTGCTGCCCTTTGGGGAAGATCATATAGAGCATAATTTCATTTTTAGAAGGGATTTGGGAGATCATCATTCACATCAAGGGCTCTGCCGTGTAAAGGCTTTAGCTATAAAATGTGCGTGTGAAAAAATTACGTAGCATATGAGGATGGATAGAAAGCTCTGTCACAATGGATCTGACAATTGCTTTCTAGAAAAACAAAACCACCAGAATATGTTTTCTTTTAAACAATTTGAGTCTCATAAGGGTGGGGTGGAGAATGTACAGCTGCTGACCCCTTAGGCAGTGCAGCTCATCTGGTTCTCTGGAAAAATAATTAGCAAACCTGGAGTTGAAGCGAGCTGACTTTACCCAAGTGACTTCCTCACCCTCCAGACAGCCGTCAGACTCACTGTGTTCGTTCCTCCTTGGCACAGTTCAACACCATCTTTTGTTTTGACATTGCAACACACTCTGGTCCATGGGCATATTCTTCTCAGCTTCTCCTTGTCTTTTACTTCATTGACACCGTCTAAGGATAACATACGTGAAGAATGTGCCTTGATATTGAAGATGCTGTCTGGGGGTAGAGGCTGGTAGCTTACCATGTGGCCTGCCAACCACGTAATGACATCACTTTTAAGCATAGAGGATTTTCGTATTTGTCATTTCCTGTGATCCTCACAGCTGCCGTGTTTTCATTCTTACCTTTCAATTAAAAAAGATAAATCTAGATTAGAATTCTAGTCCTGATTCATATTAACCATGGGTGCTTAGATAACTTATTCAATTTTATTGTTTTCTGAAGGTCATATCTCACATGTAGTCCAGATGACTTGGAAAGGATGAAGCCTTCTGTCTATCTTTTAACTTGTCATGCTGGGATCACAGACATACACCATCATGCATGGACCAAATTATGTAATATCTTTATGAACTAACGAGTTCACTTATATAACCACAACAAGGTGTCTTCATGAACTAGCTGACTTATGTAAAGTGCCTTTGTCAATGTCAGACATATTGTAGGTACAAAATAGCAGATGATGATAATTATCTAAACAGGATTCCTCCAGCCAGATACAGTATAAACTTCACATTCAGATGCTACAGTGCTACTGAAAGTCACAATTGGGTGTCTATTAAAATATTTTCTTCAATCTTATTTTTCCTTAGTAATATGTTGGTCATAATTTGAGTTAGTGGATAGCATTGGTTTTATTACACAGTCTGCAATACCAGCCATTTTGCCAGAACAATCCATAAAGCCTTCCAGAATTTGTTTTATAGAACTAGGAAAAGATGAGTAAATCACACAAAGGCATGGCTGTTTCCAACAAAGACTGGCCCGTAAATGCACATCAGCTACCCCACTGCAGGACTGTTAGTGTCAACGCCTAACACTTTCACATCAGAAGCTCTACTGTGAATGTACAGATTCCTTTCTTTGATACATCCCAGAAGAATCGGATTATCCTCTAGGTTTCTTTTGGATTACAACTGCCAAAGTAGTCATGCTTCTCTAGGTTGGTAAACAATTTCTAGGTGATTTTCTCAAAAACAAGCACTCTGGCCACCTCCTAATTTGCTGATTCTTCATCATGCACTATGGTAATTGTTAACACACTTTAAAGTGCCAGCAACTCGGGTCTTGTAGAAACCATTTGGTGACATAACCAGGTCTTTTCAGCCTGAGCTAGGTCAGATAGGAAGAGAGCTTTGATCTTTTCCCTGACAAACATGTGGGTTCTTTGAACTACAATGGAATGTCACCATTGAACTATTTCACAAGTGGTTGCATTCAGGTCAGTAGGAGGACCAGATAGAAGTTAAAACTCTTGAGCGTACAGATGTACAGCCCAGAACCAACCATCCCCACAGCCTGTGTCAAAGAAAGCTGTAGCCCAGGCATATGAAGAACTAAAAACCCAAGTTCAGTCAGGTCTCAGAGAGGACAGAAACACCGCAGCTAAAATGCTGTCATCTACTAAAGCTGTTCATGTTGGACTGCCTGCAAGAAGAACAATACAGGGGACTCCAGGCATCACCTACTGCAGCCAGAGATGGCCCAGCTACTATTCCAGTCTAAATATCCCACAAAGGCATGTAAAAGCTCTCACGCTGAAGCCAGTCCATTCAGTAAAAAAGAAAAAAAAGTCATCCAATTTACACAGGGATCCAGTTCCCTTTTGGTATAACCTCTGCAATCAATTTTAGAAGTTGTTTAATTTCAGTAGTTTTTAAAAATAGACTTGGGGAACTGGGGATATGACTTGCCTAGCATGCTTGGGACCTGACATTCACCCACCAATCACTTTTTGCCTAAAATACTTCTATTTTTCACTCATTTGATTTAAAACATGGTTATGATACCCCTGCTAATAAATCACAAAATGCATTCCTTATTGAGTATCTGCAATCCTTTTATGCTTCCAAAAATTGAAGTGTTAATTGATGAATACCTTGTTTGTGCCGACTTTAAATGGCATTGATATTTTGATAATAATAAGGAAGGATCTGTTACATCCTTTTGATGCAAAAGCCAGAAGCAGTGAGGCACAGTGGAAGACAAAGTTCAACTAACGATTAAATTACAAATGAAATTAAGAATAAAGTCAGAGTACCTGGTATAGTTTAGCTAGCTTGATTAATATTAGTTTCTTTTTGAGAAATATGTTCTTGACACTCAGGTGGACTTTGCCATTTCATATGTCTCCGACTCACCAAATTTTGTAACTTTCACTTTGAATCCCATCAACCTTGATGCACTATAGAGAGAAGAGACAGATAGGAGATCAAGAATTATGCCATTTTACAAACTGTGAGATTCTAACACATTTTCTTTACTGTCATAACTCCTGTTACAAACTGCCTCTGAAAAAGGGAAGTGTTTCCTCTCAACCTTAGGCTGGTTCCCACACATCTAACACCAAACCTCTAGGCCAGTGTTTTTCAACTCTCTTCATGCTGAGACCATTTATTACAATTCCTTGATGTGATTGCCCCACCAACAAGAAAATTATTTTATTGATACTTCATAACTGTAACTTCACTACTGTTATGAAATATAAGTATCTGATATGCAGGATATATGATATGTGACCCCTAAAGGAGAGGCAACCCACAGATTGAGTAGGAGCGCTCTAAGCTTTTGTCCTCTCCTACTGACCATCTGTAAACAAGGGAAGGAGGTATACCAGATGTTCCCAGGATTGCCTCATCCACATGGAACATATTGTGGGTACAGATGTACAGAGCCACAGTCAGGAGCACTCTTTGCTGGAGAACCTGTATGTGAAGTCAGAGGCCAGACAAAAAGGGAAGCAAAGGGAATAGAATAAACAACATTCAAAGTTGAGAGTGTCAGAATGTGGAAATAGAGATTGGAATTTATTAAAAGACAAGACAAAGGTTCAAGGGGAGCAGAGAAAGCAAGTAATATACAGGGCTGGTATGATTAAAAAAAACAAACTATGGTTTTGTTTGTGTGTACTTGCTTCTGTATAATTACAAAGTCACAACATTAGCCACAAATATCTCTAAAGAGGGAGACTGGAAAAGTAGAAGTGTCTATGAAAAGCAGGAAAGAGAAGATGGGATCCCAGGGTGTAAAATCAACAAGATAAAGGCTTTGAAAACGCTAAGGAAGAAAAAAGACAAGACAATACAGATAGACTGAAGGGGCTTAGAGAGAAAATCTCAAAGACTGCGAACGCATTATTTAAATATCTTATTTTGGCATATGTTTGTTCATTTTCTCATCTTAATTGCATTTTATTTTTAATTAACTTTTAAAAATTAACAACACAATAATGGGGTTTAGTATAACAATTCATTTTTATTTAAATACTTTTTGAGAAATTCATCCATGATTTTCATCATTTACACCATTTCCACTCCTCCCTCTTCCTCTCTCGTTCTTCTAGCATTCCCCCTCCCCCTTCCAAGTTTATGACTTCTTCTATACCAGGAAGCCTTAAGAACTAGGCATAAGAGGGACATTGTGGGTGCAGCTCTGCAACTTACGGCCACTTACTCTCTGCATTTTGACATTTTCACAGAAATCATATTTATACCCTATTATCTTTTATCCCTTGTCCTCTTATTTTACTCTCCTTCCTATCTCCAAGTAGTCCCCTTCTATTTTTATTATATATATAAAAATAAAAATAAATAATTATATAATATATTATATTATATATAACTTCATTGTATAATATATTATATATTATCATGTCATATAATATATACATATATAAATATATGTATATGTGAATATATGTGTGTGTATATATAGTTCCCTTCCATTTTTATTAGGGATGTGTGTGTGTGTATGCCTGTGTGTCTGTGTGTCTGTGTGTGTATGGTAATTTTTTTATTTTACAAAGAGTTTACATAGATTTATTTTACAAGTTTCTACTTGTAAGAGAAGATGCAGTATTTGTCTCTCTGAGTCTGATTTATTTCATTTAACATGATAATCTCCATTTTCATCCATTTCCTGAAAGATAACATGATTTAATTCTTCTTTATGATAAAATAAAGCCTTTTATTTATCCATTCACCTTCAGGTAGACAGCCTGGATGACTATTTCTTCATTATAGTGAATGAAGCCATGATAAACACGGATGTACATAGCTCCTTCTCACATGCTGAGACTCATTTGTGCACAGATGCATTGTTCTGTGTATAAATATTATAACAAATCAAAGAATATAAATAATGAAACAAAACTGAAGACTAATGTGGAGACCAAAACTATGTACATAAAAGGGGAATTTGTATAAAAATAATATTAAAGATTTGTATTGAAAGGAAAAGTATGGAACAAAAACACACTGCAAAGAAATAATTTGTTGATTTTGGTGGTGGTAGTGTAGATATTTGGTCTTGCTATATCACCTGGAATGGAGTCTTTCAACTGCTAGACTCATATGTTCCTTCCATTTCAGCCTCCCCAGTAACTCCTACTATATGCATACCTCCTGGCCTAAGTGTTGGTATTCTAATGAGAGTAATCACCCCATTCTAGAAAGAGTCCCCTTCTAGCAATTCTTTGTTGCAGCCTTGAGCACAATTTGCAGAGAGCTTTCATCTCCCCAATTCTCATGAAATGCTGCCTATAATTCATTCTTTTAGAGCCTTTTGTTTATGAAAAAGAAACATTGACACAAGTTGATGTAGCAGAGCGGCCATGGCATTCTCATTTCACATACCAAAAGTAGCCAATGGCTGGAGAAATGTCTCTAGCCGTGAGAGAAACGGAAATGATTTTCACAGGGTACTGGCAAAGCCACCTGAAGCAGTAGTTCCTAAATGGTAGAGTTGGAAGCATAAGAAGTCGGCATCAGATCAAGGAGAGAAGCTTGAGCAGGGGCCGGAGAGATGGCAGAGTAGTTAAGAGTTCTGGCTGCCCTTCCTCCAGAGAACAGGCTCAATTCTCAAAAAACACAAGTCAGCTCACTACTGTAATTCCAGTTCCAGGAGACCTGACATGTGACACAGACATAAATACAGGAAAAGCACCACTGTACACAATCTAAAAAGATATAAATCATTAAAAGAAAGCAGAAGAAGCTACAGCAGGCGGGTGAAGCAAATGCTAGGTACCAGGTGGGCACCAACATATACACATGCAAGTGTGAAACGTTCTTTTGGGAAGCCCGGTCATAAGGAGAACCCAAAACCTTAAAAGTGAAAATAGATCCCCCAAAATGCTCTCAGTAATCTGTCTTGTGACTCTTACCTTATTCCCAGTCTAAGGATACAGGAAAGAGTATTTGGTCCATAACCAAATTGCACATGATGGAAGAATTCATACTGTTCAGTTTCTATAAAAGCTAACTGAACAGGGGTGCCTTATTAGTGGCTATTGTGAGAATTTCAGAGTCTATGGTACACTTGGTCAATATATCATCCCAAAATTACTTAATAAATTAAACGAGACATGATCGTCATTTAAGAAACAGTTTATTAGTTCCAAACCCTCTGCAACTGAGGTATGCAGCACTAATGTGCTATTCACATTCCATATATACATATCCCTTAGACATCACAGTAATTCTGTGACTTGGCAACTTGAAGGTCCTTAAACCTTCCTACATTTTTAATGGAAACATGATTTTGCAGTGCCTGAAATCTCAGACACAACTTTGACGCAGTCCCAGGAAATGAGTCACCACTCTTACACTAGTCAGAAGAATTTCATTCTTTTTTTTTTGCAAATGAGTAGACAAAATATGTCCTGGGAGTCAGTTCTGACCTGGGAAGCATCAAAGAGAAACCTGACATTTCTCTTGCCACGTCAAAAAGCAAAATGCTAGAGTTGGTCCCTTCCTGTCTGTGAAATGTATATGAAGACACGCTACCTGGAGAGGTAGCAGCTGTCTTGCACACCGGAGATGCTAGATGAAAACATGAAACTAGAGAAGGCCCACTGAGCATGGCAAAGGTCAGCATTGGAAAGTCAAGCTCCTTAGAGCTCAGGACAGTTCAGCTGCTAGAAACTTGCAGACACATAACTTGTGAAGATCAATATTAAGGTAGATTGTCTCTCATTTAAACTCAAAAGCATCTAGTGTCTGGATTATATATGGAATTGGCAACGAATGTATACGTCTCACTATGTTTTTGAGGCTTCAAAAACACATCTTTAGTAGTCCAAGAAAAATTAACAGTTAGTTTAGGTTCACTATCTTATTGTAGATCCAGATAGGGCAAGCATAACAAGGTTGTTCTATCTCCTTTCACATGTTAACATGTCCTACTAGAATAATATAAGAAAGGAATATATAAGGAAATTAAAATGGTAATAAATACTATATTTAGAAATATTATTTCAATGCTCTGGAGTTGTCTTAGTGAAATAAAAATACTAGTAGCACAAGCCTAATGACCCCAATTATATCCCCTCGAATGCCCATTTTACTCACTTGTCTATCGTTGTGATAAAACACTATGCCAAAAGTCAGCTGAAGGAAGAAACAGTTTACCTGGTTTTATAGTTTCAGGGGTAGAATCCATATGATATGCTGAGATCTGAGAAATGATGTCTTCATTTATAAACACAGAGAGCCTACGAAAGCCTGATCCTGAAGGATGTACTTGGTCCAGCAAAGCTCCGCCTCCTAAAGCCCCGCCCAAACATCCCCACAAATCAGGGACTGTGTTCAAACACGTGAGCCTATGGGGAGGGCATTCTCCCTCAAACCAGCAGGCCACATAAAAGGTGAAATGCTGTGGTGAAATGCACATCTGTAACACCAGCACTCCTACATAGAGGAAGGAGGCAGACAGGAGAGCCATCAGCTAATCTAAAAGGTGATATACAGAAGATGGAAGGAGAGAACACAGTATTAAAGCTTATCCATCAATCTCCACATGTGTCTGTGGCACAGACCATCCACACACAATAACTAAGTGAATAAACATTTTAAAAAGTAAAACACCACTTATATACTGACTTGTGATTAATCATTTTAACTGAAATGTTTTTTAGAAATCCAGAAAGTCATGGCTTCTTTTGGAGTATAAAAAAAGATGTCATGAATATGTTTACATTACAACTTACAAAAATAACCCAAGAGTTCAGCCCCCTGCCAGCGATCTTTCTCTTAGATATTGACAAGCATACCAGAAGACGATCCTGTTGGACCAAAGCTTTGCTCCCCGGGGTTAGATTCACTTCCAACTGGAGACAGAAAAAATTATTACAGGTTTTGGAATTTTTTAACTAGAAATCAATGGATAGTTGTGGCTTTTTTTCTAAAATTTAATTCCCTGCAAGTGTTCATTTTTATTATTTCTTATTTTTTGCAATATTCTATTTTTATTTCTCTTTCCTCTTTTTATCCCTTCCTGTATTCACCCCTCTTTGTTTTCTTCTTCTGATTACCCAGTCTAAATGTATTGATATTTGTTTATCTCCAGTCTATTAGCAAAACACTCAAGACTTTACCAATTCATTTACACATATTTACTTTTTCTCATTGTTATTTGCATCTTTTAACATAAATAGCTCATTTTCTTGTTTACTCTCTTTTCTGACAATTCCTTTTGCCCAGTGCCCAGTGCCTACTCTGCCTGTTGCTGTTTTCTGAACTTAGCAGCGTAAATATCACTACGGACCTGGGCCTGGATTTCTCATCAGTGCCCCTATATTCCACAGTGAGGCCTGCAGATGTCAACCACCCAAGGAAAACAAAGGCTCTGCATATGCTGAGGGGGCGGAAGGGAACAAGCAAGTGGAGTTTCAAGAGGCAAGGGAGAGGTGGAGGAGAGAAAGGAAAGGGAGGAGGGGCCCATATCCTTAAAGCTGTGTTATTTCACACATGGAGAATAAACAGCTTTGCAGGCTGTTAGCATGCAGTTGCGGGTTGGCATAGGGAATCCCATCTTTCTCCATGTAGCCATCAAACCTGAAGAGGCCAGGGAGAGAATAGAGAGAACCTGAGTTAAAGGCGCAGAGGTGTTGGTCAAGGTGGTTCCTGGTGAACAATCTGTGTTGCCAAGCAAGGGGGGGGGGGCGTTCCACTGTGCTGCTCTTTCTTTCAGGATGCTTGAGGAGGAGAGAGAGGGCCAAGTCCAGGGACTGGGAGTGGGGCAAGACTGCTTTTGTGTGTGGATAACTGCATCTATCACGCAAAGGTATCTTGGTTCTGTGTTGCATTCCTAGTCTTGGCTGATGATTACAAAGTCAAAGCCCATTTTTTTAGAAACACAAGTGAACTCTTCAAGTTTGCTCTCTAGCTGAAGAGGGAGGGAGAGCCCTTGATGCTGACCCTGTGTCAGTGCTCCATCCTTCCTTAGCATTTGTGTGCAGTGAACTCTATGGGTTAGATTATTTTGTTAAAAAGAAGTAGTTAAAACAGGCACGGTGGCACATGCCTGTCATCCCCATACTATAAAGAGGAGAGCAAAAGATCAGGAATTCAAGGTCAGCCTTGGCTATGGTGTGAGTTCAACACCAACATGGGCTACATATGACCCTGTCTAAAACCAGAAAGGGGAGGACGGAGAAGGCTTAGTGGGCAAAGAGGATTCCGGCTTGGTGTATAAGCCTGGAGACCTGAGCTTCATCCTCTGATCACAGGTAACAGTGAATAGAAAGAAGGAACTCCACTATGTAGTCCTCTGACCACGACATGCACCCTGTTATGCATTCCCCTATACATACACCAAGCTCACATGCATGTGTGCATGTACATATACACACCCACAGAGTACACACGCAGTAAAAATAAATCAAAAGCTAAAAAGGAAGTAGAAATTATAATGTGTGTGCATTACAATTACATAGATGTACTGACTGGTTTTGTGGATCACCTTGATACAAACTAGAGTCACCAGAGACAAAGGAACCACAGTTGCAGAGATGTCTCTCTGAGCGCAGGGCTCGGCCCCGGACTGGTGGTCCTGGCCTCTGTAAGAAAGCAGGCTGAGCCAGCCCTCTGAAACACGCCTGAAAGAGCGCCCCTCCAAGGACTTCGCATCAGCTTCTGCCTCCAGGTTCCTGTCCTTTTGGAATGCCTGTTCTAACTTCCTTTAGTGAATAGTAATGTGGATGTGGAAGTCAAATAAACCCTTTCCTCAGCTTGCTTTTTGATCATAGTATTTTCATCACACATAACATGTATATTTATATATATAAACATTCTTATGCTTTAAATAAAATAATTTAAGCACACTGTGTCTGACTTAATCAGGAAAAGAAATCAAGTGTTTTGAATACTTATTTTCAAATAACTATGGCTTCCCCTAACTTTGACTCTTTCACTGTAAGCACTTACAAGCACGTGGCCTGCCTATGCATATGGACTAGAGAGGAAGAGGTGAGGTAGAAGGTAAAGTAATGTTAGCTCTAATGCTCATTGGCTCCTGCCCACCGCTAGCTTAGCACCCAGGCAGTGCAGGCAGGAGGGCTGAGGCACTGAGGCCAGCATGAACTACGTTGTGATGCCCTGTTGCGTGACAAAACAAAATGACTCATTGATGTCTGAAATTGTCATCTTCTGCTATATATGTAGCTGGAGCCAGAGTGAAAACTATCTTAATGAGATTCCACTAACCAAAGTACTGTTGGGAGATGGCTCGAAGGTTAAGAGGGCTTGATACTGTGGTAGAGAACCCAGGTTTATTTCCCAGACCCACACCAAGGGTCACAAACACCTGTAACTCCAGCTCCGGGTGATCTGGCCCCCTCTGGTACTCCTGCACCCATGTCTACAGTAAACTCATTCAAGATGGACAGACCGCTCAGCAGGTATGAGCACTGGCTGCTCTAGCGGAGAAGGCCTGGGTCAGTTCCATCCTCAGTACCCATATGACTGCTTACAAGTGTGACTTTAGTCCCAGAGGATCCAAAACCCTGTGCTGGCCTCTACAGCATCAAGCAGCCATGCACAGACAAAAGACCCACACAGATAATTAAAACATTTTTTTTAAATCTTAAAATAGCTAAAGCATTTTATTTACCTTAGGATTTCCATCATCATGCTGACCAAAACTCTTGTCATACCTGCCTGGAATGTGCGGATCAGATAATAGAATATGCACGCACTCCACAGCTCTTCCTAACACTCCTGAGAAAGCAGGCTGAGGGCCGAGCTCTACTCTGGGAAACTGCAGTGAGGGAAGGTCATGCCTGTTTCTTTGCAATTCAACCTGGGCTGTGTTTACTTCCTGATCCTTCTCAGCACAGGAGGCTCCTGCAATTGTTGAACCAGTAAATCAACTCCGGGAGCTCTTTTAATTCTAAGCGTTAAACAAAGTCTTCATGAGTTGAACACTGAACTCGGTGAGCTAGGAACGTGTCTTAGGAACAGAATATATGCCTAGCTTGTGTGGGGCCCGAGTTCCCTCTTCGGAGTCACAGAACAAGAAAGGAGCAAAGAAAATGCCAAATTAGTGAATGATTCGCTGGAGATTTTTTTTTTCACTTTAGGCTCTTTCAGTACTGTCGTTTGCAATATACTCAAAAAAGCAGTTTGGGTTTGTTCCTTCATTTGTTCCTTTGCATTTATTTATTTATTTATTTATTTATTTATTTATTTATTTATTTAGAAAAACATGTCTTTCACTGTTGAACATTCACTACAAACAGTCTCAGTGTCAGACAAAGCTCCTGACCATGGAACACTTGCTCACCCCCATTAAGCTTTTTTTTTAAATATATTTTTATATAGAATGTGTTCCGTGCTCTCCCAGGGCGCAATATTCTACAACTAGGAGCGACTTCTTTTTTCACTACTCCTCTAATTATCTCTTTAAAATCAATGCCTTCCCTGGTCTCTCTTGTGATTGCCCCAAGATTGATTTGTGTGGGACTCACTTTATTTTGCTGGTTTTCTCCTCTGAAGAAACCTTCCTCCTCCTTCTGCTCTGCAAGTTCAGGAGTTCAGGAGGATCCTGAGCCTGAAGGCGAGGAGATGAGTAAGAGATCCCATGAGGTCTGCTCAACCTGAACTCCAGCTGCCCACATCGACAGCACGTGTCCTTCCTTCTGAATTCTCTGAGCTGCCCTTGTCCAGACAGCCCACAACCCCAGACCTCCACCTTACACCCGCTGCGAATCCCTTACAGGGTGGCCTACCCGGAAGGAATCCAGCCACACCCATCTTCATTCAGGCAGCAGCCAGAGACTCTGCAGGTCACTATCCTCACCCTGACCTCTGAATGACAAGATCCCAGACCTCCCACAGGGCACTTCCTGAAATCCCCAACATGTCTCCCTTGCTCTTCTCTACTCATGGTCAAGGTGTACCTTATTAATTCCTCTGAGGCCACGATGAAGGAAATGGTAAAGAGAAACGTGATGTTAAAGGCTTTAATAGTTTAAATAGAATAATAACAAGCCAACAAAGTGCAGCAGAAGAGATGCCCACCCCCGCTGCCAACACACACACACACACACACACACACACACACAGAGAGAGAGAGAGAGAGAGAGAGAGAGAGAGAGAGAGAGAGAGAGAGAGAGAGGTGATCAAAATGTCAATGGCACAAACTCTTTGAAGAGAGCCAGCCTCTCCTTGCAGGTGGACTTTCTCTATTCATTTACAAAAACAAAACAAAACAAAACACACTCTCAAATAGCCCAGGCAGATCTAATATTCCTTACATGAGTGGGAATACAGGTGAACATCTGCCTCTCCTGCTCTAAACCTCTCTAGGTTAGAGTTAACTGAGCTACATCCTCAACTCTTCTGTTCAGAGATTGACAGAAGGATAAGGGCTAATGACAGGGCTGAGGTACAGCATGGGTTTGCGGGGCAGGGTCCTGTTTCTTTGCTTTGTTTTGGATCCACGGATAACCAAAAGGATGATGACAACCAGGGCCATACACTCATCATGTCCTGTGATCACTTAGAGACTCTCCTTTCTTGCCATGAGCTAGTATGTGCCATGTCCGTGTCCATGTCATTGGCTCCTGCTTAGATCATGCCCTACATTGCCTGTCAGCCTTATGTAACCAATGCATTGGACAGAATATCCCCATCCTTGCCCTCCTCCCAAATTAAATCACAGCTCCAGAAAACACATCATTTAAATATAACAGTTGTGTTCCACAGAATCATCTTCTAATCCACAGAATACTTTATGCGAGTGACTTCACCCTTGCCATAGGGAACTCTAGGTTGTGAGCAAGCCAGTGTTTAAGCACAGAAGCCCAAGATGTTTCATCTTAGAAATCTCTCACTGAACAATAATATAGGGGAAAAGAGACATACCACATACAACAGTATTGATTACCTCATCTTACATGTCTTTCAAACCTTCTAAATAAACCAAATATCCATTGAATAAAGTCACATAGTAGTGGTCGGCAGCCTTTAAAAGTATTTATTTTTATTCATTGATTTGGGAAGTTCTCTAAATCACTAAAGTGATTCATGGCAAGGTGAAAAAATATATTAAAAAACTGCAAATATAGTCTCATTAAAAATATGTTTATGTGCCAGGCAGTTGTGGTACACACCTTTAAAATCCCAGCACTTGGGAGGCAGAGGCAGGTGGATTTCTGAGTTCGAGGCCAGCCTGGTCTACAAAGTGAGTTCCAGGACAGCCAGGCTACACAGAGAAACCCTGTCTTGAAAAACCAAAAACCAAAACCAAAACAAAACAAAAAAATACGTTTATGAGACATGCTGCCCTATATACACATGCAGATAGCAACTTTAATATAACATATTGAAAATTCTATTAATCTCCAAAGTGACACTGCAAATGAGTTCATCCGGTACCTTTTTTTGAGTTTTCAGTGGCTTGCTGAACATTTTTTACGAATTAAGGGAGAAACTGAATTCACTGTTGTTAATTTTAAGACATGAAAGCCATGCAAGGGTGATAATCAAACAGGTGTCCATCCAAATTCTTACTCTTGGAGCAGTTCATGTCACTATCTTGACCTGCAAGCACCATGTTTGTAATCTCCTCAAATAACACAATACATACTTCAGGATACAGCTGGAGAACAGTCATCAACTTTCCTAAGCTCTTAGCTACTGTCTCTTTCCTTTTCTTTATTCCTTATGTGCAGGAGCTCATCCAATGAGAAATTACCTAGGGTAGCTAGAATGAAGACCTCAGGAAAGAGAGAGAGAGAGAAGATTATCAGGAAGAAAGGGTACAGGGATGGACACTTATATCTATGTATTTTCATTCTGAAATAATGATTATTTGTAAAAAGAGACAACAAATTTGAAAAAAACTGAATGCCATGTTCAGATGTGTGCTTCCTGCTCATTGTGTTTTTATAATGTAAGCATTGACCTTCAAATGAAAAGCACTTCATTTTTAAGAAGGATTGATCTCAAGTTCCAAATGTCTTCAACCAAGATCAACTCTCTGTCAAGTGACAAAGCATTGCTCAGTGAACAAATGATTCCCCACCCCACCCCACCCTACCCCTGGACACTATAAGTGTAGTGTGGGGGAGAAGGAAAATCTTGTTGAACTTTAAAGGCTGCTGTTTACGTTGGAGAATATGGTCTATAAGACAGTCACAGATAGCACATTCATTGTCAAGTAACCAGCACTAATGCATTGCTACTTAATGAGTCACAATTGATTTAACTCCAGTGGAAGACAATTTGATACAATGGTACAATGGTGAGCACTTGGAGTTCTATGATATAGGAGTTCCTGAGCCTATTCCCAAGAGGCATAACTTCCCCACATATATCTAGAGAGTTAAACAAGGCTATCTGTCAGAACATTAATAACATGAACAAAAGAATGGATTAACAAATTTAAGAATTTTCCCACAGCGGTGCCATTGGCTTTAAATGGGACTTTACCACTGTTTGGGTCCTAAGACAGATGCTACTGTGGCTGCTGCGATGAGATGACAAAATGAGCTGGACTTTGGATCCCTTATTTGCTTTGTACAGAGCCCAGAATCCCAACGCTCACAAACTAGAAGCAGCCAACAGGAAAGAGACACAGATCTAGGAAAGAAATGCTGGGGGGGGGGGGGAGGGTGTTGAAAGGGACTTGTCACCCATAGGCTCCTGTATTTGAATCCTCATGCTCATTCAGTGCTACTCTTTTAGGCTGTTGTGGGACCTCTAGAAAGCATAGCCTTGTGGAAAAAGTACATCACTGAGAACAGGATTTGAGAGTTTATATCCTGGACCCGTATCCTGTTGTCTTTCTTCTCTTGTGTGTAGATAAAAGGTGATCCCTTGGTTTCCTGATCCTGTGACCAGTTTATGCCTTTCTCACCATTATAGACATTGGAATATTGTATAAAACAACCCTTTCTCCTTTAGGTTGCTTTTGACCGTGATATTTTATTACAGCAACAGAAAAGAAACTAATCCAGATGCACAAAGGGGCTCTACATGATCCAGTACCAGGCAGTCCACTTGCTGGTTCATCCTTGTATGACTGACGACATCTAGAGGAGATTCCAATCCAGCAGCCATCGGGGGTCCATTAGAGGCCTGAAGCCACACCTACCAAGCCAGGCTTCTCTTAGACTCTTGACAGTGATATAATAAGACATGTCTTTGTATGTCAATCCACCATAAATGATGGTAGCTAGGTTAAGACATCAAGATACAAGTCACGTGTGTCAGAGGAATGGCTAGTAGAAGCTATTACCAAGTAGAAAATAAGAAGCACACTCGAGAGAAGTTTTAGCTTCTGAAATAAATTTATGGTGCTAAAAAAAATATAAAGCAGAAAAACAAAATTTTACTTAAGAGTTATACAAAGACAATGAGCTTAAATATGATGACAATACATTGTGTACATGTGCCTAATTATCAAAACTACAAAGTTAGTAATTAAAAAAAAATAATCGAAGAATATCTGGAGTGTTGTTCAATGATATTATGTGAAGTGTCTGGGACCAATCTACACTGCCCCCAATAAATCTCTGAAAAAAAGAAACATCTAGATTTTTAGTTAGTTGGGATCAATTAATGTTTCTTTTATTGACTATCTTTTGATAATAGAATATTATCTATTCTGTTTGTCAAAATTCATTTTCTGGGGCTTGCGAAGTGGCAGTTAAGAGCACTGGGTGTTCTTCTAGAGGTTTGATTCTCAGCAACTACATGGTTGTTCACAACTGTCTGGAGCTCCTGTTCAAGGGGATCTGACACCCTCATACAGCCATGCCTGCAGTCAGATGCACCAAGGCACATAAAACAATTCTTTTCAGCATACTAAGCAGTTCACTTTAGTGAATAATACTTGAGCACTTGGTTGTCTATTTGCTAGTGTAAGATCCAATCTCTGACATACAAATGTGTGAACATATGACATTTATCATACTAATTACAATGTTTGAGTCTTTGGAGTAGTTGTGATCTGTCAAAAAGGTGATGGTATTGTTAGAGTTTTCCAGATAAGTAAAACTAATAGGAGACTCCACCCAATTTTAACATCCACTACAGTGTGGAAAAACACAAACAAACAAACAAACAAACAAAAAACATCATCTGCCATCTGCAAGAAGAAGAACTCTGGGAGGCCAAGGGATTCTTTTCAGGAGCCTGGGGAAAGCAGGAGCCTGGTGTGACAGCTCCAGTCCTAGGGCAGGAAGTCACAGCTGCAGCAGCTCCAGCTAGGAGCCAGTGGGAAGCAGGCTTTCTTTCTTCTGCAGGCTTTTGTCCCATGCACACCCTCAAGGATTGGCTAAAGCCCATCACCACTAGGCCAGGGCAGTATTCCCTGAGCTCACACATGCAAAAGTCACTCTAGCCTAGAAGTATCTTCTCGGACACATTTGAAAACAATGTTTAACGGAGGAACCCATTGCCCACTGTGCTGAGATGTAAAGTCCATTAATACAGGAAGACAAAGGTCCACTGTGCCTAAATATTCTGCTACCTATGGCTTTCTATAGAGTTTGAAATTTACCTTTTATTCCTATTTTGTTCTTTTTGGGGATGGGGAAGGGTGCATAAAAGTCTATGCTTGTTATCTCTGATGTGAATTGTGAACCATATTAATTTTATTTAATATTGATTGGCTTGAAACCCTTTCAATCTGATACTGTGATCCTAACTTTCTCTACTTTTTATTTGTTATGATGGTTGAGGCAGAGAATGTTGCCCATAGGTTTACCTTTGAGTAATTTTTTATATGTCTCACTTGTATTATACGCATACATGTGTGTGTGTGTGTGTGTGTGGTGTTTCTTTAAGATCAGTATACCAAGGACTGATTCCACACATCTTTAATCCTACCACTTGGGGGGAAAAGGCATGTGAGTCTCTGAGTATAAGGCCAGCTTGGTCTACAGACTCCAAGTTCCAGGACAGCCAGCCTTTCTCAACAAACAAACAAACAAACAAACAAACAAGCAAACAAACCGAACAACAAAAATAACAGCAGCAATCAGTCTGAAATCATTGTCTTTTCTAACAGCAGCAATCAGTCTGAAATCATTGTCTTTTCAAACAGAGTGAAGCACAGTGGTCTTTCTTGGAGGACAGATAGCTTTTTCCTTAGCTTTTTCCTACCATTTGCTCAGCCATGTTCTACCTCCTGCATCTATGGTTCTAGGCATTAATCGCTTCCATATGATTTTTCTGTGGTAGATAGAAATGCATTTTCATGGATAAGCACTCTCTTGTTTTACTCTGTAGCTTATAACCTAATAGGGAAAGGGAGGCATGAAATACAATACTGTGTTTTGTCATTTTATTGGTAATTTAAACCATTAACTCAAGGGCTTGTTTTATTTGTGTCTATGTGTTTGTTTGGTTCTCTTATTATTTAGGAATTTTGTATGTCTAAACAGCAGCAGTGTCTATTAGTGGGCTTCCTGTTCCCTATCCTCCCTTGCTCCCCTCTTCTACAGGATCTTCTGCAGTATCTTCTATGGTATCTTCTATAGGATCTTCTGCAGTATCTTCTATGGTATCTTCTATAGGATCTTCTGCAGTATCTTCTATGGTATCTTCTATAGGATCTTCTGCAGTATCTTCTATGGTATCTTCTATAGGATCTTCTGCAGTATCTTCTATGGTATCTTCTATAGGATCTTCTATAGTATCTTATTTTAGTGATTGAGAGTATGGTTATACTCGCTAATATTCCTTCACCTGACCCTTCAGATTTCAGTGATATCTCTTATCTCTGAAATCACTATTGCATAGGAAGTTATCAACCAACCCACTCTCCGTCTGAATTTTTATCAGCTAATGCTTTGCTAATGTGGACATACCATATATCTCTACTCTGTTTCTTTGTACCCTTACATTTGAGTTCATTTTCTCTTCCTCTTGAAGAGATTCAATGCCTTGAGACTGCCTCAGCCAGAGTTCTGAGCAATCTCTAGGAATTTCATGCAGACAACTCATTGAAATGATATTCCCGGTGTCTTCCTGACTCAAAAGTTTCTCAGGTGCAGCCAGACATGGTGGTATGTGTTTGTGGTACCCACACTCGGAAGACTGAGGTGAGGGGATCCAAATTTAAAACCAGCCTGAAATATAAAAAAAGATCCTGTTAGAAAATGAAAAACAAAATAGTGCCTTATGTTAGGACTTCATTTGCTGTTACTGTGTTAGGACCATGATGACCAAGGCAACCTACAGTTCTAGAAGAATAAAACTTCATCATGACACGGAGGTGGGTGCAGCAGGAAGTGGCTGGTACAGTGGCAGGAAGTGGAGATGGGAGATCACACCTTGAATTGCAACCGCAAAGAGCAGGAAGAGTGAGTCTGGGCGTGGCCGGGCATCTTTAGACTCTCAATGCCTCCAGCAACACAACACGCTTCTACCAAAAGATCGCCCCTCATATCCCTCTCTAAACAGCGAGGGGCATGCAAGAACTCAGATATCTGTGCCTATGGGGGGCATTCTCATTCAGACCATTACAGGCCTGAACTGAGGGCTCCATATATCTGAAAGGTAGTTGGATGGCTTATTAATCTTTGGCTCAAGTTTTCTGAGGAATATTATACAGTACACAAAATATGTTCTTTGCGAATTCTCAGAATTATCTATTCTTTTACATATTATTACTTCTTTGCTCTTTTATTCAGAGAGTGCCAATTCTTCCGTGGTGATATTGTAAAAATCATGAAGCCTGGAAGTCCACAAGCCCTCTCTTTATGAGCTGGCACAGAGGTGGTGATTGCCCACATCAAGAGGACTTTATACAGTTTTAGTTTAGCCGTGCTTTCTTTTCTAGTTTGTTTTTCTGTTACTCTGATAAAACACCAGCCAAAAGCAACTTGGAAAGGGATGGATTTATTTGGCTTACACTTCCGGGTCATAGTCCCTCATTAAGGGAAGTCTAAAGAAACTCCAGCAAGGAACCATAAAAGGATGCTGCCTATTGAGTGCTGCTCTGACTTACTCTTTGGTTCATGCTAGCTCTCTTTCTTTTTTTCTATAATCTTCTCCTGGTTCTTGGTGAATTTCACATCATGTGCCCCAGTCTCACTCAGCTTCCTGTCTTTCCACATCTGCCCTTCACCCTTGCAACCTCCCGGACAAAAATATCTCCCCGTGGATGCTGCAGTGTGTCACAATGTGTCATACAGTGCACCCTTTCGCCCAAACAGCTTTCCTTGCAAATGTTCATTGCAGTGAGTCATTGGTTTGGTTCGAGGTCTCTGGCTTCTGCTATGCTATCAATACTGGATCCTTGAGGAGACTCCTCTCGAATATCCTGTTGTTATCCTGTGTCATAGCGATCTTGCAGCTTCGATTCTGGAGGACCGGCCCGTTCATGTGCTCCAGCAGCTCATAGATAGGGTGGTTGTTGGGCTGGGCCAACTCAAAGACCCGACTCTGGACCTGGCTGGGAGCTGAGTTGGTCAGCTTGACAGCTCTCCCTAGCCCACATCACAGGGTGAGCTCTCCTGCACTGCCCAGGTAGAGGTGGGGGCAGCTCTCCTTCTCTCACACCTTTGAGCTTGCTTTTAGCTCTCTCTGTTTTACAGCCCAGGACCACCTGCCTAGGAATTCTATTCCTAAGAGTGGGCCGGGCATCTCTGTAGGCATACCTACAGGCTAATCTAATTTGAGTAATCCTTCCACTTAAATTCCCTCTTCCCAGATGAGGTTAGGATGTATCAAGCTGCCAAAGCCAATGCAGAAAAACTAACCTGCACTTCTCCTCTCCCTAGCTGAGCCAGCTGGGCCCAGAGGAGCTCTGGGATACTCTTGTTTGCCAGATGCCTGTCCTGTCCCTCTAGCAAGCGATGTCGGGTTGACCGTCTAAGGTGGTGCTAAATCTGAACTGGGCAGTCCTTTGGACTACTCTCTTTCCTCCTCTGGTTGTCTCCCATTCTTATGTGGCTTTGGGTAATGGATTTTATATAAATGCTAATTTCTTGAAAAAGAAAGTTGTAAGGACTATTTTTTTGTTCTTTTGGTTTTTTTCTCTTTTTTAAACAAACAAGAAAGCAAGCAAGCAAGCAAACAAACAAACAAACAAAGTCAAGGCTTTTAAAACAGACTTATACAAAGCCTTTTGTATTAAATATTGCAAAGCTTATTTACTTCATGAGAATTGATAGCTCTAATGAGGAAAAAAAAAGTGCAGGGTAAAAAAAAAACCCAGAGTGTATCTGATCCAGATTATAATTTTATGCAATAAGTTGTCTTATAGAATCCTCTATATGATAATTATAGGTCAGGTTCTGTCCTTGTGATAAGGGGAAAATTATTTATCACAATGAACTGATCTAGAGAAAATGTGTCTAGATATTTGCCCTAATCTGCAGTGCACATTCCAAAGAGGAATGTAAAACAGCATAGATCTTTCATTTTGGGGAGTTTCTCAGGGTAACATACTCTATGATATTTTTTGCCCAAATAAATCTTTGGAAGATGTGTTTAGAATAAGTTTCCAGCTTAGCACCTAAAGAGTAAAAATTTTAAAAAGGGTGGGGTGTGGTGGGAGAAATGTCCATTCAAACAACAACAGAAAAAAACGACTCCCATGAGCAACAAAAAGAAGTGTGTGACCCCCAGAAAAGAGGCCCCAGAAGAACTGTAGAATCAGCAGCCAGCCTCTTGGCTCTTCTGCAGGGACTGCCTACAAAGGGTGAACCGTGTCTTCCTGGAGATGAGCACCTGCAGGAGAAACTCTTCAGGACCCAGTCCAGCACCAAAGTCAGGATAACACAATAGCAACTGTACTCACCTCAACCCAGATTATTCCAGCAGAGAAAGAAGGAAGAGAGCTGTGCTGGTGGCTAATATTGTCTGTTTGAGAGAATGGGGAGCTGCTGAAGAGATAAGCGCCTAGGAAGGGATTATCTAGATAATGTTACTTCAGGTAAGAACTCTAATAGTGGGTGTCACCATTCTGTAGGCTGGGGTCTTAGGGTGCATTAAAAGAGGAAAGCCATTTAGCATGTATCTGATCCCTGACTGTGATGTAATGTGAATGACCAGCACCTTAATCTTGCAGTCATGTCTTTCCCCACAATGACTGAGTATACTCTCAAACTATGAGCCAAAACAAGTGCTTCCTGAGGCTGGAGAAATTCTCAGTGGGTAGAAGGGCTTACTTTACAGCATCAGGACTTGAGTTTGGATTTCATGAAAATCTAGGTGTGGCCACATATGCCTGTAACCCTGGCACCTTGGGGACTCATGGAAAAAAGAGTCACCGTGGCTTGCTACCCCAGCCCAATACACACAAGCTCCCGGTCCAGGGAGAGACCTTATCACAAAGGAATAAGGTTAAGAGTGTTAGAACAGGCTTCTGTATGTGTGTGCATAGGTGTGTTACTATACACACACACACACACACACACACACACACACACACACACACATTAATTAATTAAAATTAAAATTGAACTCTCTCCTTTCCATAAGTTGCTTTGTTGGATATTTCATTGCATCAAGAACAGTAACAACTGCAGGAATATTCTACCAAAATTACATCAATCAAGCCATCACTTATGATCACCCTGAGTTAGTTACAACTTCTTTTGTGCCACCTAAAAAATGTGAATTGTACAACTGACTTAATTTTGCATGTAGAGAAATAAGCCGTGTTAAAATCTTGACCACCTAGGCGAGGGACTGTAAATTTTAAACCATGACTTGTGGAGGCATGTTTAGGATTCCAGAGAAAATTCCCACAAAGCATACTTGAGCCATGAACTAATTCAAACCATAGACAAGACTTAGAGCAAGTCAGAACTATGATCTCCTGAGAGTGGTGCTTGGAATCCCAAGCCATGATGTTAAGAACATTGAACAGATATTAACAGACAGCACAGGAAAGAACAGAAGGGGCAGAGAGAGTTATATTTAGGCTCATGAGATTTGACTAGAGAAAAAGGAGGAGGGCCAGGGGAGGGAGAGGGAGAGACAGACGGATGGACAAACTAATGCTATAGAAAGGCTATCATGCATAAAATAAGCATTTGATAAATGATAAATGATAATTATTAATAATGATGTGTTGTATCTTTCTGCTTATTAGTACATATTACTATTATTAATATGTTAAATCTATTTGTATTTGAACTTAGGCCTTGTATTGTATCTAAATAAAGGTACTAAAAAATTCCTTTAAAGAGCAGACATTTTAAAATGTGTTACCATTTAATCAGGTAGCACAAAAAGTACCAGTAAAATGTCTTTGTCTTAACAATATAACTGTGGGACTGTGGGTGGGTAAAATTCTGAAGCTAATATGTTGGTAGTGAACACTCTCCAAAAATGTACTTGAGTTGTGATTTTCCTTAAAAGAAAAACAATATCATCTGGGCTCTAAGATGTACATAAATTATTTGTAGCAAACTGGCAAATAAATACGGAGACATTTTTCTTAAGTTTTGTGTCAAGCCACCTGTTTTGAGAAATCAAATTTTCTACACAGCTCAGGAAAGACAAGGACTAGTGTCAATGTTTGGTGATATTTTTCAGATTATTTTCATCCCAGTAAGAGCCTGGCTGGGTTGCTTTTCTCCATTAATGGATGTGCCATCGAGGGCATCAATTTATATTCTAAAGTCAGGCCAACCAATTGCTTGAAGCATACTCCCAAACGTGAGCCATCTTACATTATTAATGAGCCCTTTCAGTCTCCTCAAAGGCACTGGTCTTTACTTCGTAATCATCTAGCTCATCACTGCTTTCAACAGACATTTTAAATATGTTTTTTATTTGTTAGAGCCACTTTTATCCCAAATGTTACTTATAGCATCCTGTAAGGATATGGCTTTCTTCTTCATGACTTTGCTGTATGAGGCATAAGTTACATTGCAGGAAGGTAGTTTCTGCCAATTGGGTTTTCTGACTGGAATACTAGTAGCCTCAATTATTTCGTACCTAAAATGTCTTGGTGTTTTCTTTGACATTATCTAGGTGTAGAGAGTCTTCTCCATTTGAACCTTACAGGATTTTCTCTCCTTTCTAAATATTTGATCATATTTGTGGATAGAAGTTCCTCATAATGATGTTTTGTGGATGAGCATATGAGATTTTATGAACTAGGAGTATTCTTTGAGCATAAAGTAGGTGTCTGTTCACTTGTTCATTCAAGAATTAATTCATTCTATGCAAAATGGTACATATATATTTTCCTAGCACCAAGGAAGTTAAATTAGAGGGGATACAAATAAAAGTCTTGTCTGTGGATGGGGGAGAGGGAGGTTGGAAAGGCAGTCCAGCTTGTAAAGTGTAGGCATATCTTTTGAGATACTTTATTGGGTTCTTATATCTATCACCTTTCCAAATTTTATTCCACCTTAATCCCTTCTGAGCTCCCAACACTAGGTAGGAGAGGGAGAAGGTTGAATGGAAAAGAGAACATAGACCTCTTTGGACTACTTCCTGCTAACTAGGGCCTCTAGTTCTCTAAAGCAAGTCCAATCTTTGTCCTCAGAATATCTCCAACCAGCAAACCAGCAACCATCAGGCAATCCAGGAAATCCTGGAATCTAGGAATCCAGCAATCTCGCAATCTAGAAATAGCTTATGCAGCAGCAGGAATCAGGAGCAGCAGGAATCAGGAGCAGCAGGAATCAGGAGCAGCAGGAATCAGGAGCATCAGGAATCAGGAGCAGCAGGAATCAGGAGCAGCAGGAATCAGGAGCAGCAGGAATCAGGAGTAGCAGGAATCAGGAGCAGCTGCTGCCATAGGCCCTCTCAAGGTTCTCTCATTTATACCTGCTTCAGAGTCCCCAGAATTCAAAATGTCAACTATCTTCAGCTGGTCAAAAATCACACCCATTCTAGAACTTGAGACAATCATAGCTAGTGCCTGTGGACAATCTGAAGCAGTCCCCTATCCTATACCTGAGATTAAAACAAAAATATACCCTAACCCTAACCCTAACCCTAACCCTAACCCTAACCCTAACTGGGTTTTTAAAGAAACCAAAAATTCTCCTGATAGTAAAGTACTTGCCACGCAAACACGAGGACCTAAGCATGATGATTGAAACCCATGAAAAAGGTCTAGTATGCGTGTAATCCCAGAACCTGGAGGCAGAGACAGACAGATTCCTGGGGCTCCTTCGCCAGGCAAGCAGCCTAGGTTACTTGGCCAGCCCATGGTCAGGGATAGAGACCTTATTTCAAAAGATAAAGGGGCTGGTTCCTCAACATAACACTGGAGGAAGCACGCATGCATATACATACACATACATGAACAGAGAAAGAAAGGATATAGTTTTTTCTATTATACATCCCAGGCACTCAGAATTATGTGAATGTATCATAGTCCAAAAAATAAGCCAAAAAAATTTGTCTTTAGTAGATCACTATCTAGCAAAGTGTAAACAGATTGTTTATTGCTCATGTTGGCAAACAAAAAAAAAAAGAAAAGAAAGGGTAATTAATTAATATGCCATGTTATGAATTTGTTCCTTCAGAAACTCAGGCTCAAATTTAGTTGCTACTTGAACAGTGATGACCCTTTGATAATCCAGCAACCTATTAGAAGTCAACATGTTTCTTGAGGGAGAGCAGATTGTCAGAAAGTGAGGATATACATCACTTTTTTCCTGTTGCTTTCCCTCCCACTTTTCTGTGGGATGTGATGAAGCAGCATCAGCCTTCACTGGAAGCCAAGCAGGTTGTGGTGACCTGCTCCAGAAGTGGAAGGCCAAATACAGCTCTCTCTTCCCGTCCATTCCTTTCCCTTCCCCACCCTTCCCCTCCCCTTCCCCCTCCCTTCTTTTCTTTTCTTTCCTTTTTTTTTATATATCCCCAAGTCTCAGGTGTTCTGTCATAGCAACAGAAGACCAACTGTGGCGTGGGAGGAAGTGAAGAAGAGCTTCTCTTTTCACATAATTGTCCACAAAAGCCTTGTCGATGAGTGGAGCAGGTACTAGAAGGGTGTGTAATAGGCACATGCAATAGCACACACCAAGCAGAAAGACCACGGAAGGAGGAGCCCTGATTGTTCAAAAAATTCATGGAGACTGTATGAGTGTGATATACCAACTAGGAATAGCTCCAGGGAACTCTGTTTAATTATGACTGGACTATTGGAAAACTTTTTACCCATACACTGAGAAGCGTGGCAGAGATAGCTAAGAAATCCAGGAATGACCATGTGCACTCCAACATTGAAATAAGCAGAGAGCTGGTTACTAAGGTACACCTGTCATTTCAGTGCCCTGGCAGCTGAGGCAGGGGATGGTTTAAATTGAGGAGTTCAGGGTCATCCTGGTCAGCATGCCCAAAAATGAGAAGGAGAGGCAGAAGGGGAAAGGAGCAGGATAGAATGAGTATTCTGGAAACCAAGAAAGAAAATATTAAATTCTGTTTTATTACATGTTAGTGTTAGTTTTGACTTTATCTTGTTGACCTATTGGACTAACTGCTGCATAGAGACAAGATATTGTAGAGTGAATATCCCATATAGGTTAAACTATGCTTTGAGTTTCTTTATGATCTGAACCAGTGCAGAGTTAGCATGGAGGCAGGGATGAAAGTCATCCTGATTTGGTTTCAAGAGAGTTTGGGTAGTACAGATAAGAAACCTCTATTGGGGGCACACGCGTGCTAAGAGGAATAGCATAGAAATGGGGTGGGAGCTGAAAGAAGCCCCGTGGTCAGGAGAATGGTTTTTGCATTTATCTTCCAGGACTGGATAAATTAGAGCACACTGCATGCTGATAGGAGTGATTCGGCGCAGAAGCCAGGAAACAATTACTGGACCACAGTCTGTGAGTTGGTGAGAAAATAAGGCCTCTTTTTAATGTGGAGAGTGGAGGACTTGATCTCAGAGAGGAGTGCTAATGGCTTATTGTGGGAGCACAGGGAAGGGTGCCGTCAGAGGCTTCTGAGGACTTCTCTCTTCTTAGGACACAAGAGAAAAGAGGTCAGTAGAACATGTGGTTGGGGAAGGGGAATTGGAAGACTGAGGTGAGACTGCAGGTGTGACAGTCAGCAGGCCAGGTTTTCTTGGCAGGACTTACTCGCCCAAGGAATATTTTACAGTTTAACTTCCTAGGATAAAGACTACAAGAATATTAAAAAGTGCACATGAAGTAGGGACTAATTTCAAATTTTGGAGAATGATTATGTACCATGTGGCCCTGCCTCCCTGAATCATTAATATCCTTGCTATTCCATTTATAAGGCACAATGTCTAAAACATGAAAAATGTCAAAGGTAAGGAATAGGTAAAGAATAGGGGGTGAATGGAGAAACTTCTTAGTTGTTTTTCCTTGAAACTCTTTGCTTAGGACCCATCTTGGGAAACTATAGAAAGCCTTATTGAGAAGTTAGTCTGCTGGAAAGAATGTGTTGAGAACGAGAAGCACACACTTAATATGCACAGAGTCTGTGCCTTTGGTAATTCTCCAACACTCAAGAGCAAGTTACCTACACCATCTGTGACCAGAGGATTCTCAGTGATAAGAATCCTTCAGTCAGCTGAGGGTAAATTGGAGTTCCATTTCTTATAGACTGTGTCCTAGTTAGCTTTCTATTGCCATGACAAAGAACAGGATGGGAAGCAGCTAGGAGAGGAAAGGGCTTATTTGCCTCATACATCCTAATCATCCTGTCATCACTGATGCAAGCCCAGGCAGGAACACAGGCTGGGCAGGAACCTGGAGGCAGGAGCTTAAGCAGAGACCATGGAGGAGCACTGCTTACCGCCTTGCACCCATGCCTGGCTTTGTTTGCTTTATTATTAAACCCAGGACCACTTGCCCAAGGATGATACCACCAGCAGCCTAGCTCCTTCCACGTGGATCATTATTCAAGAAACTGTTCCACCCTCTCACCAAGGGGCTAATCTGATACTTTGTTTCCTCAATTGAAGATCTCTCTTCCCAAATGTCTCTGCTCTGTGTCAAGTTGTCAAAAAAGCTAACCAGTATACAGCAGTTACTGTGTCACTCTATTAGTTACTGTGTTCTTTGATGTGGTTAAATACCTGATGAAAACAAGTTAAAAAGAGTTTTTGTTGGCTTCTGATTGGAGGATATAGTTCACCTTGGTAACTAAGGCAGCCGAGCAAGGGTAATGTGTATACTCAAAGTCCATCAACTTAGGAAGCAGCACACAATGGATGTGGAGGACCAGACTGAATCCCTTGTTTATTCAGTCTCAGTCCATGGAATGCTGTTGTTCCTGTACAACCATTTTAAACCATTCTAGAAACATCGCCATAGACACACCCAGAGGTGTGTTCCTCTGGTGTGTGAAAGCTAGTCATATTGACAGTGAGTAATAACTTTCCCAGTCACTTTGGAAACAAGGTGACCTCCGTGGGTCTCAGCTGAAAACATCCAGTGGAAAAAAGATAGCCTTTTCAACAAATGGTGCTGGTTCAATTGGAGGTCAGCAAGCAGAAGAATGCGAATTGATCCATTCTTATCTCCATGTACTAAACTTCACTCCAAGTGGATCAAGGACCTCCATGTAAAACCAGACACACTGAAACTAATAGAAAAGAAACTGGGGAAAAACCTTGAGGACATGGACACAGGGGAAACGTTCCTGAACAGAACACCAATAGCTTATGCTCTAAGATCAAGAATTGACAAATGGGACCTCATAAAATTACAAAGTTTCTGTAAGGCAAAGGACACTGTTAAAAGGACAAAATGGTAACCATCAAATTGGGAAAGGATATTCACCAACCCTACATCTGACAGAGGGCTAATATCCAATATATACAAAGAACTCAAGAAGTTAGACCCCAGGGAACCAAATAACCCTATTAAAAATGGGGTACAGATCTAAACAAAGAATTTTCACCTGAAGAAATTTGGATGGCCGAGAGGCACCTTAAGACTTGATCAACATCATTAGTCATTAGAGAAATGCAAATCAAAACAACCCTGAGATTTCACCTTATACCAGTCAGAATGGCTAAGGTCAAAAACTCAGGAGACAGCAGGTGTTGGCAAGGATGTGGAGAAAGAGGAACACTCCTTCACTGCTGGTGGGGCTGTAAGATGGTACAACCACTTTGGAAATCAGTCTGGTGGTTCCTCAGAAAACTGGACATGACACTTCCGGAGGACTGTGCTATACCTCTCCTGGGCATATACCCAAAGGATTCCCCGGCATGCAATAAAGACACATGTTCCATTATGTTCATAGCAGCCCTATTTATAATAGCCAGAAGCTGGAAAGAACACAGATGTCCCTCAAAGGAGGAATGGATACAGAAAATGTGGTATGTTTACACAATGGAATACTACTCAGCAATTAGAAACAATGAATTCACAAAATTTTTAGGCAAGTGGTTTGATCTGGAAAATATCATCCTAAGTGAGGTAACCCAACAACAAAAGAATACACATGGAATGCAATCGCTAATAAGTGGATATTAATTAGCCCAGAAGCTCTGAATACCCAAGGCACAAATCACATAACAAATGACTCCCATGAAGAAGTATGGAGAGGGTCCTGATCCTGGAAAGGATTGATCTAGCATTGGAAGGGAATATAAGGACAGAGAAAAAGGAGGGCGGTGATTGGAGAAGGGATGGAGAGAAGAAGGTTTATTGGACATATGGAGAGGGGGTATCTGGGAAAGGGTAAATCATTTGGAATGTAAACAAAGAATATAGAAAATAAAAATATTTAAAAAAATAAAAAAAACTGGGAAAGGAGATAACATCTAGTTTACTGGCTGTTGTAGGGATCACATAAGAAAGGACACAGCAGAGGTTTAGTGCATTGATTTTTACACATACACTGTAAAGAGAGAATGTGATAACTAAGAGGAAATAGTATTTTTAAATGAAAACCTATATGAAATTAAAAAAAAAACAGCATGGGCTCTTCATTACTAGCCTAGAAATGAAAATCAAATTAGCGTCTAACCTAGTGCTCCTTAAGTCTTTAAATCTCACTGTTGCTGATCTGTTTTTCTCCTCCTAGTTTGTTGACAGGTATCCCCATTACAGGGTTATCAAGCTCGTGTTACATCACTGCAGAAAAGAATGATTTCTCAGATGGGGATAATAATACTGGCCGCATGCTGTTGTAGATCTGAGACCTAGAGTATCCTTTGTGAGTAGGTATGGCTCCTGACCGGAACTGCAGGGTTACACATAGGTTAACTGACTTTAGTGGAGGTCTGCATCGTGACCCAATCATTCTGCCTGTCAAGCGATAGGAAAGTCTGGCTTTCTGACATATTTATAACTCTGTGGTTAAGACGTTTGCTTAATGTTCTTTTTTATTTAAAGGTCTCTGGCTGTTTCAACCTCTCCCCTTTTAACTTAGGCATGTTTTGCAGGCTATTAATGCCCTTTAAGTACCTTCTTTATACTCATGTTACAATCTGGACCTAACAATTTTCAAAGAGTCTTTTTTTTTTGTCAAAATTCCAAGATAATTATAGCAATTGCTTTCTTAAAATGGGGGGGGTGAACATGTTCCAGTTAAAAATAAATCCTTACTTTAGATTTGAAATTTCAAGGAATTGTCTTTGTTTGCTTTCTGTAAGACACAGTTTATAGACTTATGTGTGCTAAGGACAAGAATTATATTACCTTTTCACATACGTTTAAAATGTGTTTGGGGATGTCTGTTATTAACCTTTGACCCTGATTCAAGACAAAGCTCAGAAATAGGAGGGAAAATAAAGTTCAGGTTTGACTGCCAAATATGTAGAGAATTATGTATTTCCTTTTTAACTTTGATGCTGCTAGATAAAATTGCCAACTATGTTTTGGCTGCTGGTTAAACATGCTTTTAAATCAAAAGAGGATATTTGTAAGCACTATTGGGGGTTAGGTAATATAAATATTTTTATTAGCCAGAGATTGTAAGAGATACAGATCCTCAGCATAGATGCATGTGAGTGTATATGAGTTTATACACATGCACACAGAGAGATAGGGTTACTCCTGGTGCATATGTCTAGATTTCCATAGCAGACCCAGCCATATGTTTCTTGTCTCAGTGGCTGCCCAGTGAACTCATGCATGTGCGTGGCAGTTCCAGCAGGCGAGAAGGCATATAAACAATGAGCACAACTCAGAATGAAACAAAGAGGTAAACTGACAGCAAACTATGTCACTAGAATGAAAAACATCAAACTTTTTAATGAGTAATTTAAACAAGTGAACATGACATATGTTAATATAATCAATTGGGAAAGACTGTATATTTCACATAGGAGGTGATAGCAACCTCCAATCTCTAACTCTACCTACATTTTTAGGAACCTCTTTGTAGCTGATCAGGCAGGCTCAAACCTAATATACTGTCTAATAGACAATGTATGAAATTTGTGAAATGCTCTGTTGGCTTCCTTTTTATTCCAACAATAAAGAAGCTACTCATAGCATCCAAATAACAATGAAGAAGAAGAAGAGGAGGAGGAGGAGGAGGAGGAGGAGGAGGAGGAGGAGGAGGAGGAGGAGGAGGAGGAGGAGGAAGAGGAAGAGGAAGAGGAAGAGGAAGAGGAAGAGGAAGAAGAAGAAGAAGAAGAAGAAGAAGAAGAAGAAGAAGAAGAAGAAGAAGAAGAAGAAGAAGAAGAAGAAGAAGAAGAAGAAGAAGAAAAGGAGGAGGAGGAAGAGGAGGAGGAAAAAGAAGAAGAAGGAGAAGAAGGAGAAGAAGAAGAAACACGGTTTGAATTCACCTTCTTGTTATTTACTAGAGTGTGAACCTTTTCTCTCATGGGCTTGGGTAAATATAAAGAACCTGGAGAACTGGTCTCATATAGAAGAATTTATATAGGTTACAAGTAAGCTTTATATTTCAGCAGGCTTTTTCTTCTAAGAAGATAGTTACCCTGTTTAATTCAACAAGAAAAAAATATTGAATAATTGATGAGGATTTGTGGAGTTGAGAATTGTAAACTAGACAGTATTTCAATAAAACAGCTTTAAAGTCCTGAGCAGACTCCCTCTGCTGTGTTTATTTATACTTTCTTTAGCACCTATCATCTTCATATTGAAGCATAAAAGTATCAGGTATAGTATGAGAATGAAAATATTATGATTCTCTGTAATTTGTCTCTCGGTGAGTTAAAATACAGCATTCAGCCATAAATGTGTTTCTTCCATATTACTCTGTAACTTTCCAGGTTACTCTGTAACTTTCAGAAATATTGAATTTCTTTTAATGTCATATGGGCTACAAACACACTGTGACCATTATGTACAAAGCAGGAAGGAATAGCAATACATTTTAACTTGAAAATGACATAGTAGTTTGTTTCAATACAAATAATATACAAGTGTGTAGATATAATGGTGTCGATTGATGGCCCTGTGTTTGAATGTTCTTGTCTTGTTTTCAGTCTCCTTTTGGGAGACACCTTCATCTCTCTCATCACCTTGTCATCACCAGTTAAGTTCATGAGATGTGTAGTCAACTGGTTGTTCCACTAAGGTTATTAAACTGATACTGACAAATGCCACTTGAAAATGTTTTACAAAATGGAAAGTGAGGGAAATCCTTATAAATGTACTATGCAAAATCCTTGTGATTGGACTGTGTGAATGCATGTGCATACATGCATGTGCTGTGTGTATACCTGAATGCTTACCTGCACGGCACTGCATGCATATACATGTGTGTACATGTAAGACCAGAGATCAATCAGATGTTGTACATTAGCAGCCATTCACCATGCTCTTTGAGACAAGGTTTTTCTCTGGCTTGGAACTCAGACTGATTCAGCTAGCCCTGTGTCCAATGAGTTCCAAGGAACCTTCTCTCTCCATCCCTCTAGCATTAAGGTTACAGGAGCTCACCATTAGAACTGGCTTTCATAATTGTTATTTTGGAAACAAATCAACAGGGCAAGGACAAGGATTTTAGTTTCTATACGTGTGCCATCTGAACTCGTTTATTCACAAATATTTATTGAGTACCTACTCCACGCTACGTTGATTTCTGCACAGTGAGCTGCAGTATGGAACACGACAGAAAAATTGTCCTTCTGGGGCTCCTCACACTGGCAATGAACTGCAGAGAGGCAGAAAGATTGTATACAGCAATAATAATGTGGTATATTAGGAGGTGATAAATGCTGCGCACAGGAAGATAAAGGAAATAACAAACAGGGAAGCTTGTAGACTTTGGGAGTTGGAATTGCTTGGTGAGACACATCTAGAGAAGATGAGCTGCCAAATGCAGTGCCTAGCACATGGCAAATAGTAGGTGCTAACAAATATTAGTTTAAAATAGAGAAGGACGTGGCATCAAAGGAAGCCTATCTATCTATCTACCCACCTATCACTCAATCTATCTATCTATCTATCTATCTATCTATCTATCTATCTATAATCTATCTACCTATCTATCTCTCTATCTACCTATCTATCATCTATCCATCTATCATCTATCTCTCTGTTTATCTACCTGTGGTTTGAATATATTTGCCCTATGGGAAGTGGTACTATTAGAAGGTATGGCCTTGTTGGAATAGGGGTGGCCTTGTTAGAGCAAGTGTGTCACTGTGTAGGTGGGCTTTGAGGGCTCTTAGTGCTCAAGTTCTTCCCTGTATGGAAGTAAACCTCCTCCTGGTTGCCAGCAGAAGATAGTCTCCTGGATGTTTTTGGATCAGAATATAGAACTCTCAGTACCTCTAGCACCATGTGTGCCTGCACACTGCCGTGATAATGGACTGAACCTCTGAAACTGTAAGCCAGCCCCAATTAAATGTTGTATTTTATAAGAATTGCAGTGGTCACAGTGTCTCTTCACAGCAATGAACACCCCCCCCCCCAATCCATCTCTGTCCATGCATTCATCAATCATTCATCTATCTACACATCTATTTATTTACTCTACAGTGGCCTTCCTTTATTTGCTGTGACTATTTCCCTCTGGAATTAAAGTAAGTTCTATGTTTAACCCAAGATTATGTATGAATGGGGTGAAGAACTGGCGTATCAAAACCATCACGTGAGAATTATTCATAATCCATCACTGTCTTAAGAAAGAAAGGAAGAAGGGTTTGGAACAGGGATGGGAGGATAGGCAATAGAGAAAGAACAAATAGAATTAGAAGGAAAGGGGAATAAAAGAAAGAAGTCTGTTTTAAGCATAAAGCTGTCTTATGTCATAGATGTTAATTCAAGTCTACGAGTACTCTAATTGGAAGTTGCGGCAATTAAAGCCAGATGTGTGCCAAATCTTTGGAAATTTAACTAACTAGCTCTAAATATTTTTGGGAACTAAAGTATAGAAACATACATTTCTTTGGATTATTTTCAACAAAGATTTCTACAATTTTAACAGGGGATTTTATTCTAATAGTGATCAAGAAACAGTTGTTCATATTGAAAGACACTAATGATTCCAATATGTAAAGAGAATAGCAGCTGGGCATGGAAGTGTATGCCTGTCATCTTGGCCCTATAAGGCTGGAGGAGGCAGGAACACTGCAAATTTGGTTTCATAGCTTGCCCTATGAAACAAAAAAGATCTCCAACAACTACACAAAAGAAAGAGAGTTTTAGGGGCATGTACAACATGCTAAGTCTTTGAAAAATTATTTTCATTTGTCTCTCAGGTTTTGAAGCCTCACTTGCTGGATGGTTACAGTTTAGTCTTATGGCTGAAGGTATCTGACACTTCATTAGATTCCTGTATCCTTGCAGAGAAGCTATAACCAAGTTGTAATAGAGGTCAACTGAAATTGATAAGAACTGTGTCAAAGGGGAAGCTCTGAAGTCTGGACTTGGTTTGATACTTTCTGGCTCTTGGGGACCAGTCCATACACTGTTGCCTTACTAATGTCTGACTCTGAAATGAAAACATAGTTAATATTTTAGAAGACACAGATTTACCTTCCTAATTATGAGTTGCTTATTCGTCTTTTAAAAACTAATGTTTGCTCTTTCAAAGACATGTAAATCAATGGTGTGGAAAGATGAACCAAAACCAGACTGTGTAAAATTGATGAAGCAAAGTACTATTCATATTTTGCCTTTGGTAAATCACACATGAATTAATTCAAAATTGACTACATCACAGTTTGGAGACCCTAATAATTTATTGAACATATCATGTAAAAGATGTATATTAATAAACATCACAAAATATTTTAAAATATAGTATGAATTAATGTCCTTAAAATGGTAATGGGAAACAAATTTTAATTTTTTTCCTTTTTATTGTCTGCTATCAAAAATCAGTAGCAGACTGTAATAATATATTCTAAGAAAAAACATTATATAAATTTATTGCAAAATACAGACACCATTGATAATCCCTAATTCCACCCAAGAGGCCCTTCAGCATGCCTGCTACCTTGTGATTTGTCTTACTGGAGAAGACCGGTGACTCCAACTCTGTTACTTACTTCTATTTCACTATTGTAGCTCCAAATGTATTCATATCCCAGCTCTGAAGAGTGAAATGGAAGCAGTTGGGAGGTCTGAGAGGTCTTTAGAACTATGTAAGAATTTGCCTTTAGTTTTGTTTCCTATTCTTCTTGATTACAGAAAGCTATACTTTGACTTGGGTAGCAGAAAATGAAAATGAGTGTATCACTTCTGTCTTAGGGTTTTACTGCTGTGAACAGACACCATGAACAAGGCAGCTCTTATAAGGATAACATTTAATTGGGACTAGCTTACAGGTTCAGTCCATTATCATCCAGGCAGGAACATGGCGGCATCCAGGCAGGCATGGTGCAGGAGAAGCTGAGAGTTCTACGTCTTCATCTGAAGGCTTCAAGCAGAATACCGGCTTCCAGGCAGCTAGGATGAGGGTCTTAAAGCCCACACCCACAGTGACACATCTACTCCAGCAAGGCCACACCTACTCCACCAGGGCCAGATCTTTAATAGTGACACTCTGTGGGCCAAGCATATACAAACCATCACATCTTCCATGTATCAAAATAACAACAGTTTAGTTGGAGCTGTAGGGCTAGCTTTGGATTTTATCATTTCAAATGGTGGGCAAAAATATGTATCCCAGGTTGTATTTGTCAGGTTGGTTGTTTTCAGCAGATAAAAGGGATACCAATCAATACTAATCAATACAACCCTTGCCCCAACCCTGTCCTCCTTTCCCTACTTCCTGTTTGTATTTCATGTTACTTTGTTCTCAGTTTTAAGCAAAGTTTCATGTCATTACCCCTCTGTTCTTCCCTATCAGTTATTTAAATCATTTTAGCTTCAACGGTGGTAGATCTATTCAGATCTTTCTGACTGTATTGAAACTAAAACCAACTAAAATTTCCCACATCAAGGTTAGAAGGATGAGAGATCCTCTCCTCTCCCTTGTCCAAGCTCTCCTTCTCAAGAACAAGTTTCTGAGGATTAGGTATTCATCTGAGAGATCTTTTAGGCTGTTGCAACCTTGATCTTCATTTTATTGGCAGAACTGTTCTTCCTCAGAGTTCTATGGTCTTCTCAACAGGCTGTGGCACTAACAGTTCCTCACAGCCCAAGCTCAAGAACATCTCATTTATCTTCCCAGAGTGCCAAGACTCTTACCTCAAGCCATTCTTCTTTACTGCCTTATGGATTTGGTTGTCTGCTTGTTTTTGTTTTTACGTACTTCACCATTAGCAAGAATAAGAGAAAAATGGTCCTCTAAGTATGATGGTGTCTCTGCAAAATAGTAAGACAGTTCTGAAAAAATAATTTGCCATATGTTCTCACAACAGTTAATAAAAAAGTTTCAGTCTCATTACTCACCAAAGTGAGGAGAGACTCCATGAACTATGACTAATGAAATATGCCTATTTCTTGATGTTGTCTTCAGTTTTGTACCCACTAAGGAGCCCACCAGACTTTAATGGATAATACCAAACCATGGTCATAGACATGGCTCTCTTTACATTTGGAAGGCCATGGAACAAAACAGACATAACTGAGAATAAGATGTACAAGATGGGACATAGACAAGTGTAGCAGGGTGGGCAGCAGGAGGTGAGAGGTAAAGGTGGCCAGTCTGCATTGTGCAAATATGTGAAATTGCCAAACAGAAAATTTAACTGGTATGAATAAAATTAAAATCTATTTCTGTAATATAATAGGGAAAACCATTCACCAGGTTTGCCCCCCCAACTCCGAGACACACACACACACACACACACACTTTTGCCATAGAAGCTAAAATGTTTCCTATAATGTAAATGTAACTGCAAACATTTGGAAAGACATCCTAACATTGCGGATACATTAGGTGAATAATGGTTCTCTAGGATTAAGAAACAAAACAAAGGCTTGAAGGCAAGATCCAAACATTAATAAAAGTTGTATAGACATAGCATAGACAGTGATTACTGTAGGGACAGGAGAAGGATGGAAGAATGACCACTGACTATCTTTGAGAAGATTGGAAGCAATTCTGTATCTCAAGCTAAACAGTATCTAGAAAGGCAGACCACAAAACAAGGTGGTGAACCTTATTTTACACATATGACAAATGTCATGTTAAGGAAAAAATACCTATCTTCTGAAAATCCTTTCAGTGTGAACGTCTGTTGTTCACACATTGTTTACACTTAAACATTTTTAACTGAGCACGACCCTTTCAATACTATATGCCATATTCGAGTATATTTAAAGATATCATTTATCTCTAGAACAAACAGCCCCAATGTCTATAACCCAACAAGCTGGAAGAGATTTAAAAAACAAATTTACTAAGAGTTTCTCTTTGGAATTGAAAAACTGAACTTTTACCTAATACAGTATAATGTCACGTAATCCTAATAGAAAGAATGCAAAGTGGTCTGATTTGTTAAGTGCTTTTTGAAGAACTTAATGTGAAAGGGACAGTAAATTAAGTAAAAATAGATATGTTAATATATTTTAATGTAAAAACATTGAACATAAAATTACCTGAAAAAACATTGTTAGAATTAATGTTCAATGGTTCTTACCAACACAGTCCAGAGGTTTCTTTGTTGTTCTTGTTATTTTTGGTATGCATATGAACAGAGATGGAAGCTTTCTGTGAAACTGCATTTTAAGGCACACCATTAAAATTTTATAGGCTATAATTGGTTCTCCCATTCCACAAGCATTCATTAATCTCTTACTATTTGCAAATCAGTGTAGGAATAAAGATGAAGTCAAATAAGTGGTTAAGAGTTAAGGCACAGCTCTTATTCTCAATGTATTTTATGTAATAGTGAGCCAACTATAGTTCGTGGAAACATCGGTGTTCGTTTAACAGAAGAATTCAGTAAGAAATTAACAGCCATTGCTGTCTATCTGACCTAGTATGTTTTGTATTGGTCACAAATTTTAGGAAGTGGAAAAAGGTGCCTCTTCTAAACACACACACACACACACAGAGAGAGAGAGAGAGAGAGAGAGAGAGAGGGGGAGGGGGAGAGAGAGAGATGGAAGGGGCTTACACACTAGTGAATGAGATAGTCTTTGCATTACACTAAAGAAAAGTTCTAAGGAGGTAGAGCATGTTTGCAATGACTGGATACCCACATATATTTGAGGTGTGTCATGAAACCATGGTTGGAGGATTCAATAGGAGAGAAAGACTACTTGACAAAGGCCTCCAGTGGGGCTGGAGGGTGGTGTTCAAACTCCTTGGACTGCAAGAGAGAATCTAAGAGGAGAAAGTCCAAACAGGGTTCCTTCGTGCTAGGGTGGCACACTGAAACACTTACGATGACTCCAGTTTGGCTTTGTGTATACAGGTGTATAAACACAACTCAGGCTTTGTCTAGGGAAGGGTGAGATGGATCAAACAGAAGGGGACATGGAAGTCCAGGGCTGGGTATTGTGTTATAAAGAGGGTCTGGTGTTAGGGGTGCAAAGGATGAGAGGACCGAAGAAAACATGGGAGGAACTTGGAAATGTGGGTGTCTAATATGTGATTTTGAAACTAGAAAACCCCCAAACTGTGATGACTGTGACAAAATTACAAAATAACATTTTCCCTCCCAATTTTCAGACAGTTCACCATCCAAATCAAAACATTCTGTTTAGTACATCATCACATAATACCACCAGCTGTTTCCATTTGTACTAAAGATTCTAAACGTGCCTTTCTCATGCTTGACAAAGAATTCCCCTTTGCTACATATTATTGCCAAAATACGACATGTGAAAAATATAGGCAGTGAAGATCTATAGTCTGTTCATATACATGTCTAGCTCTGGGAAGGAGCATGGTTTTTTTTTTAAACTTTATTTAGAGCTGTGTGAGTGGTTGTATTTTCACTTCCAGTTGATTCCAGTTTTTCTGCGATGCCTTGATTTCTGAAATGAACTCAACTTCCCCAAGCTCCCACACAGAATTAATGTCAAATCATCCATGTAGTTTTGCTGTCTTTACTCCAAAGGTTTAACTCCTTTTAATACTCATTGGAGAGAATTTTTACCATATAGAAATTGGGGCGTGGTACAGGTTTAAACCTTTTTATACTATAAATGATTTCTCTCAACATGTGTGTGTGTGCATGTGTGTGTTAGGAAGGGAGAACCAGGGAACAAGGGGTGAGAGTAGAAAAGTAAACACAAAGAATTTTAAAGGCATGGATAATATAAAACCTATTTATACTATAAATGATTTCTCTCAACAGTGATACTAATTTTTCATTAAATTATCACTAGTTTTGCTGTATAATTGATGTTGAGTCACTTATTTTATGTGCCTAGGTGGGTTTTGGTGCATTCTCTTCTTTTCTGGACATTATGTTATGTAAAATTAATTCAATGTGTATATTATGTGTAGCCCAACATAATACCCTTTATCCTTTTTTGGCAATTCATTTTTCTTCAGGTTAAGACCAAATAAGAAGTGAGTAGGGGGATGGGCCATTATCCTTGGCCCAAAGCATTTAAGTTTACGGGTTAAAATTTCATAAATAATTTGTCCTGAAATTTAAAGGTTCAGCAATTTCCTCTCTTACTATTCTTTTACATTATCAGAACTGTGCATGCTTGATAGTGCGAACTTTGCTATTTTCACTTGTTCTGATTTTCTGTTATCCTTGAACACATGGAGTGGAGTAGAAAGGTCTGAATGGCAGAAGCTCCGCCCATCCTTCTCAGGCAGGGTGTTTCCTTGCCTGGCTTCCTTCTCTCCACAGTTTAAGTAGTAAGTTCTCTACAGACCCAGAATGATATAAACTCCATTAGAAACAAATGCTTGCTCTCTCTCTCTCTCTCTCTCTCTCTCTCTCTCACACACACACACACACACACACACACACACACACGACATGCACACTCTCACACACACGTGCACACACACACACATCACACACACACACACACACATGCGACACTCACACTCCCGACAGACACACCTGTCCCCACAGGGTGTGCACACTGTGGTCTAAATCTCAGTAACATCTATGCCTTTAAAATTCTTTGTGTTTACTTCTCCACTCTCACCCCTAGTTCCCTGGCTCTCCCTTCCTAACCCGTGCTTTTTTTTTCATTCTCCCCCCCCCCCCATAGCTGGGGAGTTGCCATATTTTACCATTTCTAGTCCCCACCTAAATGTATTTTTTTTTAAAATGCTGCTAGCACGTTTTGCCCTAAGACTTGATGTATTTCCTACTTTTAACCACATGCTCTGTTCAGACTCTAGATCTTAACCTTGACCTGCCCTTAATTTCCTTCTCCCTCTGGAATGAATTCTTGCAGATTAGTTTTGAACGAACGTCGCTGGTTGCCCTACACGCTCATGGCTGTTGCCATAGGGAGGAAGCATTTTGTTTTCCCGCGCATTGAAGTATTCACTATATATTGATGGTCTGCGTCGCACTCAAGATCTCTGAGAAAGCTGTTAGCACAAGCACTGCCAGGATGACATAATTCCTCAGAGCATCCTCCCTTCCCTGCCTATCCTAGCCCCACCTGCGGGGAAATTTTAGCGATTCCAGTAGTGGATTTGTCTTTAAATAATGCACATTCGCTGATACTCTGCAATATCTCAAACTTGAGTTTGCAACGTTCTCTCTGTCCGGATGCACGAGAGTGGAGAGGGGCTTCTTCCCAAGATCAGATCAGGTGGATGTTTGCAGTTACCAATTCTTGGAACAGAGACACCCCTGCCCCCATTCTAGCAAAGAGTCCTTTAGCCTTTAGGTCCCATTTCCTTCCTGGGGGCCGAGTCCCACACCTCCCTGCTCCCACTGCTTTCTCATTTAGAGCTACTTCTCTGGAAGAGCTTGCCGCACGCATTTCAGACACTTTCACACTTATCTCATTTGTTCTTCAAAACCTTAACACGGGGACATACTGTCTCCCTCAACCCTGTTTCACCGGCAAGAGGGCTCCGGCCGCTGATTCATCCTGTCCTGACTAGGACAGGGCCGCGCCAGTCCTCCTCTGCCTGGGCCTCCTTTCCCATTCCCCTCCCTCCTTCACAAAACGTGGCAAGGGCAGAGCAGGGCCAGCCGGTGCCCGCCTTTGTTTTCATTAACAGCGCACCTGGGCCTTAAGTGCCCAGCAAATGCCACGCCGCCACACAGATGTAGAAGCTGGCTTTTCCTGGCTCCAATTTGTTCCTTCGCTCTCATTTCCTGTTTCTCGGCTTCCCCACGGTTTCTCTTCCCACCCCATTCCACTCCGCAGAACTGCAAATTTTTCTCTAACACAAACTTCCCCTTTGAGCCTCCCACCTTCGGGGCGGTTTCCCACGTAGGGCGGGCTCGAAGGCAACGGGCAGGGGTTGTCAAGCCCTAGGAGCTCACCTCCGTTTCAAGAAAGTGGTACCCACAGTCCCCCGACCCTCAACGACCTCCCGGGGCCAGCCCTACCCCTGCACCCCGCCGGGCCCTTTCCGCTTTCTCCGCTTCCCGCCCCCGCCGACCCTCCCGGGAGGCTTAACCCCGAGTCCTCTCGGCCGCGGAGGGAACAGCCGAGCCGCCTCCTCCCTCTCCCCGCCCAGAATCCCGCGAATCCACTGCTCGGTGCGCGCAGGCGGGGCTGCAGGGATGGCGTCCAGCACCGGACTCCCCTCCGAGGACCGAGCACCGATCTGTCCCTGCTTGTGTCCCCGTCGCCCTGGCTGGGGTCCCAGCTCAGCTCGAGCCTCCTGTTCTCTTTCACAGCTTTCTTAAATGTCCACCTTGGTCAGGCGCCCCGGTGTGCCCCGGCAGCCGAGCGAGGCACACGCCCGAACCTCGCCCCCATTCATCCCGCCAAGGTGAATCTCAGCCAGTGGGGCGCCCCTACTTCTCCTGCAACGTGCGACGCACTCGAACCCAAACAATGATCTCCCTCATCTCCAGGAGAGTCTCTCTGCCCCCGCCACCCGAGGGGCAGCCCCCGCCGGGACCCCATTGTTGCCCAAGCCGCCGGGCGCCCGGGGGCGGACCCCGCAGACTCCGCCGGCTCCTCCCACACCTTTCCAACTTAGCCGCGGTTGAGCCGCGGGGAGAGCTTGGGCGCGAGCCCCTTCCTCGCTCGCCCCCACCCACCCTGGTTGCTGTGGGGAGTGGGCGAGGGCCACGCAGGCTGGCCTCTTTATTTGTCTCCTAATTCTCTCCCCAAGGCTGCCTAGGCGCGTGGTGACACAAAAGAGGGGGACTTGGTGCCAGCTCAACAAGAGTCTCTCCAATGAGAGTTGTCATCCGGAGATTCCTCTTTCCGAGACCCCTAGAATTCCCCCCAGGCTGCGGCTATTGGAGCGGCAGGGGCCATGTCCGGGTTATTTAGGGTGCCGCAGAGAGGTGGTGCAGGTGACAGGGTGGAGCGGAGAAGGCCCAGGGCCAGGGGCGGGAGCAGGGGTGGGGCCGGGTGGGGCGGGGTGGAGGCTCCACGGACCCACCCCCTGCCGCTGGCCAGGCTGGCGAGATGAGGGTTGGGCAGTGGGTGTTGCATTCTACCTCTGTGATCTGGGAGGGGTTAGTTTCCCACAGGGGATTTCAACCATCACACTCAGAGCCCGCCTCCTAATCCTCCGGCAGAGCGGCTCGGGGCCCCATTTTATGGCAATAAAGCGACTTAGCGCCTGCTGAGCGAGCCCCTCCCAGCCGCCGCCCCCGCCCTCGGCCCCACCCCGGGGCTCGCCCGCAGCGGCGGGGCTTTGTTTCTGGGGAGGAGGACCTGGAGCTCTTTTGTTTGGGGGTTTGCTGTTTTCAACTCCCCCCCACCCCACACACACCCCAACCTCACCCCACCCCGCCCCACCCCCCGCGCCTCTCGGATTTCCTGAGCTGCGGGCTGCAAAGGGAGGAGAAGCAGCTTCTTGCAACCCCCTCGGCTGGGCCCCGGGGTAATTCGATGCGGGCCTGGCGTGGCTCCCCACGTTAGACCCGGGCTCGCGTCTCGGCAGCCTCCACCCACCGGCCCACCCTACATTTAGCGCATCATGTGATCCGGGTAAGTCATTTGCAAGTACAACAGTTCCCTGGGTTGCCCCCCATTCATTTCCTGAGAACTGCAGAGAGCAGCTGAGAGGCTCTGCTTGTGCGTGTGCGTGTGAGTGTGCGCGGGTAACGCCGTGTGAGTGTGTGAGTGTGTGTGTGCGAGTGAGTGTGCGAGTGTGTGCGCGCGCGCGTGTAAGAGAGAAAGGGCGAGAGACAGGGGAACTCTGTATGAGGGAAAGAAAACAATTTCTCCTGCTCTGCAGCTTCTGTTCAGGTCTGTGCCGATTCCGTTTTTTTTTTTTTTTTAATCAAAATAAACAACCCCTCCTTTTTTTCTTTTTTTTTTGCCATCCCAAATCAGATCGTATTCTCTTAACATGTTTTATTTTCCTTCTGTCATCTGCTCAAGTTAAATCATTTTGGTTGGTCTGTGTTCTTAAGGGGGGGGGGAGTGTTGGGAAGCGGGAGGGGGTCGGGGAAGGGCGATGCTATTGCTGAGCCAGGAGCGGCGGTCGGATTCGCCGAGAAGAAAGAGGGAGGTTACTTGTCCCACTCCCTAAACATTTTTAAAAGAACTTAGCAAGTAACGTGAATTAAGCAAATGCTTTGCTCCCCCGACTGGAATTGTTGTTTGCAGTGTTTGCCTGACAGTTGCCAAGGATGAGAAATAAATCCCTAGGGTTGAATCGGGGAGGGGGTCGGGGTCGGGGGGGGGGGGGGGAGCCGTGGAAGTAGTTGGTCCCTAGGAATGGTTGGGCTGAATGAATAGGCACACTGGGCCGAGCCGTGCGGGCAGTGTGTGAGCTCTGGAGAGTGGACGGGAAGGGGTTAAGGGGGAGAGAAATTGCTGGCATGAATAGTAGTCCTGGCGCTACATTTATTATTGTCTCTGGTCGTAATGATGTGGAACTGTCACTTGCCTCTGTGCCTGGTCCACGGGAGTAGCCAGGGGCTGGCCTGTGGCTTTTATTTTCAATTACGAAGGACCTGGCTGGAGTTGACAAGGGACAACTTTGTAGGGCCACCTGGGCCGAGAAGCCGGGGGAGCTGGCCTAGGAACCACTTCTAGCCTTAGATGATCAGCTAAGGGGGCTAGGACTTGACCTCCGCGAAGGCGACGTTAGTTGGTGTTCATATTAGATGCTCTTCTACCAGGGGAATCAATTCTGTTTTTGTTGTATAGAGAACTGCCTCTCAGAACTTTGCAAACTTTTATCTTTGGGGAAAAGGGTGGGGTGCACTCAACAGTTTTGTTTCTTGGTGCATTTGAGACAAATACTTGGAAAAAGTATCAATTCCTTTGTTATATGTCCTGTAGCTTCCCAGCCCCCTCGCCCTGCTCCTCTAGTTTTGCATACTTTGCTAGTAATTGCCCTAATTCAGCTGATAAAAGCTGAAATGTTGAGTTAAAGAGTATTAGTACAACGGAATGTATAATCTGGATAAACAGTTTCTGTGTTAATATTGTCAGCTCTCTAATTTAACTGTACAGATGGCTTAAATCTCTGTTTTGTATGGATTGTTTTAAATAATTCTACTGTCTAATAGAATTCTCGACTGAGCCCTAAGATATTTTAACTTGGCATTAACATTCTGTTTCTCTGTAACACGGGAGAGACAGGCAGAGGCTCTATTTACATTTAGTGAATGTGCATCTAGGTGCTTCTTAGACATCTGCCAATCAAATACGCGTCATTCCGCAAATCCACCTCGAAGCCCTCCTGCCTCTCTCTTAGTGGTGGAAAGAGATGTTTAGATAAGTAAATGCATTGAAAGATATTTGGTGGCTTTTAGGAAGCCGCAGCTTCTGATGGGAAGAGGAGTGGTCACTTCGATGAGAAAACAAACGTCGTTCTAGACAGCCTTTTACAACTGGCATTTAATTAAAACAGGGGGACCCCCTCCTCCCTAAGAAAAAAGCCTGTCCTTATCTGAATGTTCCTTACATTAAACAAACAAACAACAAAAGAAAAACCAGGTAGAAATTGGTTATGTAAAGAGTATATTTTTAGGTTTGAAATTTTTAACTGTATCCTGTTGTTATTTATAGGATGCTTGAAGACAGACATTTATTGTTTGCCTGGTCAGTCTTGATAGACTGAGTCCAGGAAGTTCATTTGGGTTTGAGAGAGAGCAATTTAAGCATTTAAATATTGGCAAAAATGCTTACAGCATTTAGAAAAAAAGGTTTGTTATGCTAACTCTTAATTAATCTGAAATATACTTAAACCAGCCAAGTTAAAATATTTTCACATGAAAATTTAATTTACGACCTACATCTGTTTAACTAACATAGCTGTGTCAGGGTAAATGAAGCATTCTTGAGGATTTCTGTTGATTACTGAAGCCCTTCAGTTATTTGTCTACTACTTAGTAAGCCATATTTCAAAGAAACTTTGATCAGCTCAACTGTATTGGGGATTTTTTTATAACTGTTTATTGAATGAAAATTGTTGTCTCCCCCCTCCCCCAGAAAGTACTTTTCAAGAAACCGTGTCCTCTGGGAGGAAATGGTCCTGGTCTAGCAGTTGAGACCTTGACCTTAGCAACTCTTGGCTGGTTGTTTACTCCAGCTGTTGCCTGTGTGTGCTCTAGAAGCGTAGGTGGTACAAGCACCCTTTCTCGTAGGGTGCTTCATGTTCAGTTCCCAGAGCATGCACGCATCCTAGAGTCTATAATGTTGTGACTATGTATAGAGATATATGTTGCTCAGAATTTGCATCTGGCTTCTTGTGAGGGGGAAACACATTTTCAAAGTCTCCGAGAGTCAGACCTAAAGCCACGAAGCAGTCTGTTTCCAACCTAATAAAATTACTTATTTTAAACCCAAGTGCGTTTTATCTTAGCAAAGGCGATCTTTGTCCTCAGAGCCTGGACTCAGGACCTTCAAAGGGTGAAGTGCTTATTAATTTGTAGTTGTGAGAAATCTCATCCAGGGAGGTGGTACTTATAATAGCTAATGATATAAAATTGTCTTGGGCATTTTTCTCATTTACTACAAAATGATACGTATGAAATTTCATATTTTATAAATTAAATAACATTAAAATAATTCTATAAAATCGAGATGCTAGACAATGCGTTTTCCTATATTTGGGAGAAGTATTCTCAAGTGTTTTGGGTTCATAAATGTAGGTGCAGTGTATGTATGTCAATACAATGTAATTCTGCAAAAGTTGTAATGGCACAAACATTATTATTATTATTATTATTTGTTGTTGTTGTTTTTCAAGACAGGGTTTCTCTGTGCAGTCCTGGCTGTCCTGTAACTCATTCTGTAGACCAGGCTGGCCTTGAACTCAGAAACCTGCCTGCCTCTGCCTCCCAAGCGCTAGGATTAAAGGCGTGCGCCGCCGCCGCCGCCACCACCACCACCACCACCACCCAGCGTCATTATTATTATTATTATTATTATTATTATTATTATTGATATCTTATCCATTGTGCTTGCATGTGATTAAGGAACAAGAGCTAAGAATCTCCAAATTAATACCACCATTATCTTTTTTGTTTATGAAGTATCTTTCATTTTTAATAAGTTCTGATATGGATTGCAGCTTCTGTCCTATTTACATTTTAAAAATAAGTACAATGGCGGAATGGAAATATTTATATCTTGCCTTCTTCCCCTTTTAATATAATCCTGGCAGGACTTTCTCTCATTCTGTAGATGCCCTTGAACTTCTGATCCTCCTGCCCCACTTTATGGTACAAGATAGGCATGTGCCCCTATACCCACCATAATATAATATGTGTGTGTGTGTGTGTGTGTGTGTATCCTAAAACATTTTCATTTTTTAGCTTGTGAGTTATTCACAGCTTTTGGCTTTAAGGGTGTATAAAATGTAAGAATAAAACTATTCAAATTAAGTCACTGGCAACACCCTCTAACCACAGCCTTACCTCATCTACCACACCCTCTCCACTCCCAGAAGCAGAATAGGAACTGACAGATGGGTCTTGCCCTGGGCCTGGAAGGTCAGTTGCACTAGGCTTTGAAATATCTGCTTGGGTTCTACCTCAGTGGGACTTCAGTCCACCCAAATTCCTTCTTGGGGGCCCACACAAACCAAACCCAGTCACTGACATGTGATCTGGAATAAATGGTTGCTTTCTCCATATAGTCTCAGAAATCAGGTTGCAAAAGATTGGGTTTTTTGTTTTTGTTGTTGTTTATTTTTGTTTTTTTCCCCCACAGTGTGGGGAGTAATTATACTGCCCTTAAAAAATCTGCGTTGGTCTGGCAGCAGATTATATATAACCCCTGAAAGAATTGTACTCTGTTTTCCTCTTCCTTTGGTTCAACTTAAACCCTTTTTTTTTTTAAATATTAGTTACAGATTTACAGATTTATTTAGTTTGCTGTTATTTTAGAAGACCTTTTTATCACTATTTCATACATGTTATCACTACTTCATACATGTATACAATGTATCTTGATTATTTTTATCTCTACCAGTTCTCCTTTCTCCTCATGGACACGCCCCAATATACCCATCATGTTGTCACATTTGTGTGTGTGTGTGTCTGTGTGTCTGTGTGTGTGTGTGTGTCTCTGTGTGTATCTGTGTGATATTACTAGTTAAGGCCATTGGAATGTTCACTGGTCTGCTTGTCTTGTTCTTGTGCAGGTCTTGCACAGGTAAACACGGCTGCACCAGCCATGCCCTGTCCAGACCATTGATTGCCTTTCATAAAGCTCTTAATCTTCTTTCCTGCCTCTCTTCCTCAGTGTTTTTTGCCTGGGGTGGGGTAGGGGAGGGAGCCTGCTCGGTCAGGCAGTAATGGAGGTGTTCCAGTGAGGGCTGAGCGCTCAACAGCAGTCACGCTCCGCACTTCATTACCAGTCTTGCAGTACATGTTGTTGCATATTCTTTTTATACTTACTAAACAGGCTCAAACAGTATTGCCGTCGAGATATGGAGAGAGTAGCAGAGAACCTTTGGGTGGTCCTGCTACATGGAACATATAAAAACAAACATTTGGAGAGTTCAAAGACACTTTTGTTCCCTACTGAAAGCCATGATTACTGCCCACTGGTTTTGACAGCTTGTGTCCAAGGTACAGCAGTTACTATGATTTTCAGAGTATATAACCTCTGACAATTTTTTGTGATGATGTCTATGTATATATTACATATGTATATCAGTTTGCTACTTATGCATAAGTATATTTATAATTTATATTTAAGCATGCGTTATTTATATCTAAACATATTCTCTGTCTGCATTGGTATCTTGTCTTCCCCACCATAGACATTATAACCAATAATCACAGTAAAAGGTGACCACGCATATGTAAAACAGGGGAAAAATACAGAATAGACAGATTCTGCATTGAGTAACATGCATTCTCAATATGAGATTAATGTGCTAATTCAGAAGAGAATATAAAGTAATTCATAAGAATATGTACTGAGATAAGTTACTGTAAAATTGCATACTACGGGTGATTCCATCTGAAGACATGCAGGGTGGATCAGTGTGAGGCCCTGGGATAAAAAGGAGGGCTCTCATTTTGTCAGGTCCCTTCTAGGAGTGAGTGTCCTGGAAGGAGAGCATGGTTTTTTGTTTGTTTGTTTGTTTGTTTGTTTGTTTGGGGGGGGACAAGTAGTTGACACAATTTGAGTGCTTTTCTTGTTTCCTGGATTCGAGATGACCTTGGTGAGTTTTTTGAACTGCAGTGAGGGTTACATGAGGAAGTGAGGCTCAAAGTCACCCTGGAGAACTGGGACCAATGTGACTGGACCTCCACTCACCCACTCCCACTCCCACTCCCAAGCCAGAGAGGGACTTTGCATCTCCCCACAGTGAGCGTGGGAGTGACAGGTGAGGAGGAGGCGTTTCCAAGGGCGAGAAGAGAACTGCTGACCATGGAAGGTCATGGATCCCTTTTGCTTTTCTCCTACCCGAGGTTTTTTGTGTGACCCTGAGAAAGTCAAGTGTTAAAAAAAGAAGCTGCTATGGATCTGGTATAAAAGTAACTCACCGTTAGCATATATGTATGAAAGTTCCTGACCATTAGCGTGTATGTAGTATGGGTGTCCTAACTGACCTCTTCAAAACAAAAATACTTAAAAACACATTTGAGTGAGCATGTAGAGAAAACCAGGTGATAGTCAGCAGTGATTATTTGTAGAACAAATTCCTTGCAGCTGAATGGATGGCTCACTTTGTAAAGGTGCCTGTTGTGCAAGCATGAGGACCTGGGTTCAAATCCCCAGCACTGACTTATCCATTGCTCTGGAGTTAAAGGGTAGAATTTTGGTGGATCTTCAGAACTTACTGGCCAACTAGTCCAGCCAGTGAGTGCTTGGTTTAGTTAGGGATAGAGGAAATTACCCAGTGTCAATCTCTGGCTTTCACACACATGAATATATATGTGCATGCATAGTTGCAAGTACAAGGGCACATAGACACATGAATATACATATATGTAATACGCACTCACATATACACGAATTATGAACATAAAATCAAAAAAGGAAATCTTGGGAATTTTAAAGGACGTTTCCTGGAGTTTTTGTTAGTTGATCAAGCAACCCATTTAGAGAAAAAAATCTAACTAAATTTGTGATTCATTGTAGAACGGAGAACAGAACCTCTATGTATTCTAGGGACTAAGCCGTGTCTCATACATGGCTCAGAATGCACGCTAGAGAGAAACAGGTAGCAGTGGAGTGCTTATCTGAAAATATGTCCAAAATGTTTTATTTATACTCACATTTTCCCACTACATATGCTTCATTACATATACAAATCTGACAGCGTGAAGACCATGCATTGACATTTCTCCCCAGCTACAGTTTATCAAGTTAAGGACATAACAACAAAGTTGAATTATTCTCTGCCTGAACACTGTCATCTGACAAGGGCAAAGAATTCCATCTCAAATGACCTCACCAGTCTAACTCCTTTAGGCTCATTCCAGTGAAACCTCTAGCTGTGCGCATCACCATCACGTTCTGTGGGATTCTGTTTTATTTACTGTCTGCTGTTATAGAATTCAACAGGTTCTAGTCTCTCCTCTCTAGCCCTGCATATGGTGTTTCCGGTGACTTGCTTGCCCGGTTTTCTCCCAGTCACAAGAGCCTAGAGAGAAGAGAGCAAGCAAACTCTTCATGGGTACTTGCATTGTCACATAGAGCCTAAAATGATGACCACCATGGACCTGTTGAAATACTCATTAAGACAACTGGTTTGAGGGTTTATATGTATGTCATCCATACCAGGGTATAGTCTTCTCCCTCCTAGCTTACCTGATCCTCCACAGCTGTGTGCATTCCTTCCTATTGGCTAGTTCTCTAGTCACTGCCTTTGCCTGAACATAACAGAAAAAAATCTTAATGTAATAAGAAGCCCTGTAATGTATCAGGGCCAAATAGGATAGAATGTAAAACATCAGATAGTCTAGATTTTAGCTTTTGGATCAGTAAAGTTAAGTCTTTCCTCCCATTTTACTCACTGGTAAACAAAACCTAAAACAAATGGTCTCAACAGAGTAGACTTGAGGATCAAAATGTGCAAAAGGCATCAAGTGGGAAATTTTATACACTTTTTAGTCTTCCAGAAATGCTTGTGCCCCGGTGTGTAGCTGCCTTTCTTACAGTTCAGTACGAATCACTCTGGCTATCTTTGGGTCCACTTGACATGGGGGAAAGGAAGGAAACTCAATTGAGAAAATATCTCCATTAAATCCAGCTGTAAGGTAGTTTCTTAATTAGTCATTGATGGGGAGGGCCCATCCCACTGGAGGTGCTGCTATCCCTGGGCTGGTGGTCCTGGGTTCTAAGGAAAGTAGGCTGATTGGGCCCTGAGAACCAAGCCATTAAGCTGATTCAGCTCCTGCCTCTGGTTCCTGCCATGTTGAGTTTCTGTCCTGGTTTCCATGATGGACTACAATGTGGAAGTGTAAGTCAAGTAAACCCATTCCTCCTAACTTGCTTTTGGTCATGGTGTTTCATCACAGCAATAGACCCTTTAACTAAGAACTAACAAAATTAAAGAGAGCTGCGCTCCTTGGTTCTCCCTCGTCCTCTCTACCGCACAGGTTAGACACAAACGAGCCTTTGCATATGGCAGCTTATGTAATGGGTTCTCTTGGCAAACAGACACTAGTGAAGGTCGATGCTCAAGTCATCAGCCCGTGACTGGTTAAGCGGTGATCTGTAAAGTTACCTTTAGCCCATTGCATTTGACTTACTAACATTTACTGGATGCATCTTTTGGGCTATTGCTGGTGGATGCTCTTTTGCGACTTTGGGCAATAGTTTCAAAAATTACTTTGAAAATTTTTGTTTTAACAAAGTGAATGGAAAGGGGGGGAAGTAAAGATGTCGGCTCCCGTTGTGAGCCAGTAGGGCTTGTTTTTCTGATAGGCAGTGAGGGCAGCAGCCATTACATTCTGAGTATGATGTGTTAGTGAATGGAAGCGACCCATAAATGCGCGAATGAACTTACAGAACATTCTGCGTTTTAGTTACTGTTCTTAGCTTATTGTATACAGTATAGGTTTTGTAATTTTTCTGTTGTGCATAGGAATAAATCATTAAAATATTAATTTGTTCTCTGGACTTTTACATGTTTGAGTTTTGAAAACGAGTTTGGATTCTAAAAGGACATTTCTTCCTATAGTGAACATCCACTGATAATTTCATCTGTGTTTATGGTGGATAAGTGTGTCCTGTATCAAATGATATATAGTGGGTATGAGCTATTTATATTATATTATTTCTATTTTCTTGTAGATGTTGTACAGTGATTTCTGTCTTGCTATTTTTGATGTCATGAGCTCCTCCGCTTCCAACGTGGACTGGTTTCACCTCTCATTTTAAAACCTGGTGGTCCCCTGCTCTTGGGCACTCACCATATTGATGCTGAAGTTAGTGCTGTGCCCAGATCACCCTAGCCAGCTGTGTATAACCCATAGCCTCTGGACGCAAACAATCCTCCTGCCTCAGCCTCCCAAGGTGCTAGAGCTAAGTTCTATACTATGATTTTATTTTATGGGGTTATTAGCAAATTCGATTAGGGTTAAATGATGTATTCATAGTCAATAACCAGTAAGCCGTGGAGTGGAGATGTGAACCTGAGAAGGCCCCTGAACTTTGCCTTAGTTACTTTCATCTCCCATAAGTAATGGTAATAACAAATAAATAGTGTTTATGGACTGTGTCATTTTATTTGGCTATAGATCATTTTGGTTTACTACCTTTGCTACAGCGTTTTCTCCAGCAGAGAAGCCAGTGGTTTGTTGATTTACATATTAAAACAAATCACGAGGCCTAACCCATAGTTCTTTAGGAGGAGGTTTCTGTAGGCAGATGCACGGCAGGGATAATAAAAGAGCGATAGATTCTGTCTAATGTCCATTCTGCTGGTGGCTAAGGCTATTAAAGATGGAGGGATAGTAAACGTAAACCAAGCATCAATTCTATAAGCAGTATTGCGCATCCTCAGTTGGCCTCCACTTTGATTTCTAACCTCCCTTGTATATGTAAGCACAAAGCATAATGAGTTTGATATTAGCATTTCTGAGCTGACAGTCTTGGACTGGGGAAGGGAAGTTTATGTAGAGACCTACTGAAGAAAATCTGTGAGGTGCTATAAGTTGCTTGCACGAAGCACACAGGAAGAAAACTGTTTCTTGCTTTGGGTATGTAAGATTTCAGAGTTTCAGTGGGTACGTTCTGAAACTCATTGATATAAGGAGTTTGTTTATTTACTTATTTTTAAAAATAAAAATTACATTTGCTAATGTGTACATCTTGGGTGTATGTGTGTGTTGGGAGGCCCATGCCATAGGTGCCTTCGTGCATGTGGAGGTCAGAGGGCATCATGTAGATGTCAAAGGGCAACGTGGAGGAGTCAACTGTCTCCCCCTCCCATGTGAGTCCTGAGAATCAGACCCAGGTCTTCAGGCTTGGTAGCAAGTGCCTTTTCCTAGGGAGCTGACTCATCAACCCAAGTTCATGTTTTGTTTTTCTTTTTCATAGAAAAAGTAAATATGCTCATGATGAATACAACCTAAAAATATATTTGGCAGCTGTGGTGCTTTTTCTCTTATCTTTGGGAACTGATGGCTTTATTGTGTTTTGGCAAATGTCTTTGCTTTACAATCTCACCAGAAAATTTTCTTTTCCAAAATTAGAATTTCTCACCACGTGCTTGGCTAGTAGGATATATACTGTCCTGATGAGTTCAGGGAAGGTTTATTTGAGTTACAGAAATAATGATGAGTAATAAAATTTCAAAACCATTCTTTATCCAAACCTATCTCCTTTGTGAAACTAGCTTACTGGTTAAGGCATTACATGTATACATTGTTTAAATAATAGGACTTTGAGCCTTGACAAATAAGTTGTAGATGTAGAAAGAAGGGTAGGAACAATAGGCGGGAAGGACCTGATAACATAAACCTTAGATGGAATGAATCACAGTGCATTGTGATGCATCACGCATTGCTGGAAGGAGGATTTGGAAAGAGCTCCAGGTGAGAGGCTAGGTCAAAGGTCACATTCTGTGGATGTACATTAGCTCTTTTGTTCACACAATCATGAAGCTTTTCATTTTGAGGCAGCATACCATGAGATAAATGAGCTTTTGATGAACATTTGCCGAGCCTCGCTGGGCCTCTCTTTTTTTTTAATAGAGTGTTCTGCTCAGTTTGGTGTAATTAGTGTGGCATGCTGCACCATGCTAAATCTCTAAGCTGAAGGAGCGACTGATAGTCTTGTAGTTAGTTATAGGTAGCCTAACGATTAAGAGGGTTGAGGAGTATGGGTTAGTGCCTGGTGTTTTACAGAGTGAAATTAGTTTGGTCTTGATAGTCCTTTGAGGTGGGAGGGATGTATGGTATCTATTTTATTGTTGTAGCTTTTAAGAGAAGAAAGGGGCAAGCCAAACTAGAAGATGGCAAAGCCAGAATGGGAATTGTGATTTCCAACACCAGTAAAACAGTTGTTTTAATGCAATTGTTTTCGTTTCATTCCAACACTGTCTCTACATTCTTTGTCCTCAATAAGCCAGACCTTTGGAAGACCACCTTGCACAAAAAAGGTGTTGCCACTTACCACGTGGTGGGAGGAGTTCCATCAGCTCAGGATGAGTTCGGTTTCCCTTCTGTAATGCATCCTAAGAAAACTCCACGAAGGAAGTCTGGAGGTCAACCAGAGGTTATCTGGAAGGGAATATGCAGTTACGTATCCTCTGGAGGACTGGACAGAGGTGCCTCACCATCGCCCCTTATTAGGGCTATTGCCAGGTGCTGACTCTGTGAAGGTCTCCAGAATACGAGCATCATCCTAATGGACAGATGATCTGGAAAACAGCTGTATGACTAAGTCCACAGGAAAGGCCAAGTTAGCATATTCGGAGGCAAATTGCCTTCTTTCTTTAGATGGTCAATGTGCCTAAAACATATTGCAGTGATTTGAAGATTGTTTCAGCCTTTTAAAGTACTTTTATCAGATTTGGGGGATTTCTTTTGCGCATGGTTTGTATGTACCATCAGTATGAATGCTACAACGTTAATGGCCCAATCTAGCCCCCATACTGGTAGTTTCTTCGGCCTTCGCATGGGTCTTCATTTTTCTACGACTATCTGGCACTTAAAATGATCACTACTCAGGGTCGATTGCAAGTAAGCTTGGTTTTGTAGAAACCCATCTTCACGGGGAGTATTAATACTCACAAATATGTCTCCTCACTAAGTGTGTGTTCTTAGGGTGATAACGTCTCTTAGGAGAGATGTCTCTGTGGCTAGGATGCAGATGACTACAGTACCCATCACATATGTCTTATGACTGTTGCATTAAAACATTTCTCTTAGGCAATAATGAATGAAAACTTATGAAAGAGTTAGAGAAAAAAATCTTATTGTTGTAACTCATGACCTTTTGGTCAATCTCAGGGTCTTCTCTATTGGTAAAATAGACGTGTCACCCATAGCTAGATTTACTTCAACTCTCGGTTCGTACATGCTCTTTGTACTTGAATAGGATCTAAAAGCAGGGCTCTGTTTTTATTTCTAGATGTAGATTTGTGTCCTTGTTTTTGAAATTTGGTGTCTTTCCCCTAGAGCATCTAAATTCTGGGTCTGTCATATCCTATGTTCTCCGAATCCTTTCTTGTTGGCACTCTTCCATTAGGAACCTTCTTAGCTCTTTTCAGACATGTACTTAAACATAAAGGAGCACGTGACCCTTCATCTTACTTCTCTTTAGCAAGAAATCTCCCAATCCAAACAGCAAAACCTACCCATTATGATCCTAGATAAATTTCACTTAATTACACATAACCTGAGCTAGTAAACATTTTAATGTTATTCATTGTGCACTGAATTACCTTGATTCACAAATGCTAGAGCATGTTTTCTCATGTCTTTTTTAGACTTCAGAAATATTTTAATATTCTATTTGTGATAGTTATTTCTCCTTTACTTAAATTTATTTATAAAAACATTCAGGTTTCTGACTACTATGTACCTATTGAGATGTAGTCTTCCTTTTTAGTTGGTTAATTTACTGCATTACTTTTATCTATCTATCTGCTAGTTTTGGGAATATACTTTTTGTAAAATTGATACTTTTTTATTAAAGTATGGGAAAATTCATCAATGAAACCATCTGAGGTTGGATTTCTTTTTCTTTTAAATTTAAAACTATGTATTTGGAACTGAGAGATGGCTCAGTAGCTGCCCTTGTAGGTCCTGAGTTCACCTCTCAGACCCAACATGAGTAGCTCTCAATGGTCTGTGACTCTGGATTCCTGGGATCCAACCTCTTCTTCAGGCCTCTACAGGACTCTGCATTCACACACACACACACACACACACACACACACACACACACACACACACACATACACACACATACACACACACACACACACACACACAAAAACACACACACACATATACCCACATCCCCCCCCCACACAGACATTCATCCACACACATGATTAAAACCATAAGTAAAACTATAAATTACTCTGGGTGATTGATATACCCATAATTTTAAACTGTAAATTCAGTTTGTATAATCAACAGAACACTCTAAATGATAAATTCAGCTTGCACAGTTGATGGGAATTGTTTCTTGACTGAACCTTCTTACTTTATAACTTAAAAGGAAATAACTGTCCATACTTCCTTATTTTTTGGTTAATAACTATAGAGACAGCAATAACATGTTTCTCTGTGCCTTTCTAGTAGTAGTAGTAATTGTTGTTGTAGTAGTTGTTGTAGTAGTGTAGTGAAGTCTTCAGTGACTCTCCCTCTTATCCCCTGTCTCGATTGATCTGGCTAAAGTTTGTTGGTTTTACTGAAATTGTCAAGTGACTAGTCTTTGGCTTCACTGATTTATTTTAAATTTATTTTTCTATTTTCTATTACATTGATGCCTTCTGTTTATTATTATTATTATTATCCTTCTTCCCTTACAGGTTTAATTTATTTTTTATAGCTTCTTAAAATGGATAAGAATATTGATTTGAGAACTTGTGTGACCATTTAATGTAAAAAGGCTACTCTGAGCATGACTCTTTTAAAATTATATTTGCTTTATCTGCTAATATTCATTGTAATTACATCTTAGATCCTGGATTATTTATTATTATCATGTCAGTAATCAGATATTTGAGGATTTTTTAATATATATTTCTGTATTCCTTTGATCTTCAGTGGTTTTCTTAATTGTTTTGAAAAGAAAGTATACTTTATAGAGCTAAAATCCTTTACAAATGTGGCTGAGATTTGTTCCTGGGTCACAATGTAGTCTATTTAGGTCACTTTGGTTAGAATGTATTCTATGTTCTATAGCAGTGGCATTCAACCTACCTAAGGCTGCGGTAATTTAATATAGTTCCTTGTGGTGTGGTGACCCTAAACCACAAAACTATTTTGTTGCTGCTTCATAAGTGTAATTTTTGCTGCTGTTAGGAATTGTAGTATAAATATCTGATAGGCACAATATCTGATAGACAATCTCCAACAGGTCGCATTCCATAATTTGCTCTACAGTTGGGGATATTTTGGATCTTCTACTTTGAGTTTATTAGGAAGAGAGCACTTAAGTGTTGTGAATCTGTAGGCTTCTGTTTTAAATTCCATCAGTCTTTGCTTTATACATTTTAAACCCGTCATTTGTTCATAGACATAGAATTGCTACATTTTTTTTATAAACTGACCTCTTTGTCATTATGCAGTGTAACTATTTTTCTTTGTTAAGAACTTTATTATAGGTTGTAAACTTTTAAAAATCTACCTTTAATGGTTCCACCCTTTTAAAAAAAATGTTAATTCTGGGGATTGAATCCAGACCCTAGAAGTAAGCTAAGCAATCACTTTACTACTGAGCCACTTAAGCAACACAGTATCTGTGATTTTAATAGGATGCTTTGGCAATTATGTTTGGGTCAATTTTTATATGATTAAGTTTATACTTTTAAGCTGGCACCTCTTTTCTGTTTGTCTTAACTTTTTCTATTATTTCATGACTTTTCTTGCCCTTTTCAGCTGAGGGTTTCTTTGCTTGTTGTTTGTATTCTATCTTATTGCTACCACTGGATTATTAGAGATGTTCTTCTCTATATTAATATTGAAACAGTAGCTACCGAAGGGTTTCTAATAAACATCTCCCAACTTCTCTGTTTACTTCTTGTATGATATCAGCATCTTATTACAGGACACTGCCATTTTTCCCTCTCACGTTTTGTGGCTGGGAAGATGGCTTCATTAATAAAGTGCTTGCCATACAAGCATGAAGACACGAATTCCATGCCTAAATCCATGTAAAAACCTACAGGGACCACATGCCTGTATTCCCAGCCACTGGATTTTGTGCCTTGCTGTCTAGCTTTGCGGAATGGCTGAATCCGACATTCAGTGACACACCCCATCTCAAAAATTAAGATGGGCCATGGGGGAAAAGACCTGACACAAACCTCTGGCCCCCAAGTGCTGGCTTATGTGTACATGGACATACAAGGTGCATCCATGTACATGTATGGGCAAAGTAATACTCTACATGTTGTGTAGCTACTGATTTTCTTTCAAATGTAAATCACCTTAAAGAGAGTAAGTATTAAAGCCAGTGAAGATTTTCAGCATAATCATGTCTCTTTGCTTGTCCAATGATGACTTTTCTAAAAAAGTCATCTAGTTCTCTAACTTTTCCTTAGCTATTATAAAATGATCACACAGGTATGTTTTACCTGGCCTTCATCTATCTTGAAGGCACAGTAGACTATGCTATATGACTGGAGGCATCACTTCTTCATAGTTCACTTGGTCCAGGGCCACAGCCCATGAGACAATGTTAATCCAAGAGTGTGGATTCTCCCTGCATACTTACCCTCTCTGGACACACCCTCCTAGACGTACCCAGATGTTGGTCTCCCATATGATTCAGGCCTCCTTGCTCATCTGTATCTTATATGGACCAATGTATGCCTGTCTGCTTCGACACACATTTCTAATTTTTGTGTAAGAGTTGGGGATAGATGTAAGTGAGCTGGAGAGTCAAGGACACCACGAGAGAACCTGAGGAGTCAGCTAACATGGGCCCATGGGGCCTCCAGAGCCTGGGCCACCAACCAGCATCCAGGCGCTGGACCTGGATTTCATACCCATTTGTAGCAGATGTGCAACATGGTCTTCATCTGGGTCCACTAACAAGTGGAGCAGGAGCTGTCTCTCTGTCTTTGTCCCTTCCATTGATATTCCTGGTTGGGCCTCAGTGGGTGGGAGAGAATGTACTTGGTCTTAAGGAGGAGGGGAGGGTCCAGTGAGGATGAGGGATTTGTAGAGGTGGGACTGGGGAGAGAAGAGGGAGAGGGGTCTGTGGTGGGGATGTAAATGATTAAGAAATAATAAATTTGCGGTGGGGGAGTTAACCCCGTGAGAACTCATGATGTGCTTCTCTTTCTCCTTTCTTCTCTTTTGACCGCCAGGTCCTTTAATGTACTCTTTACTCTTTATGACTCACTTTATTTGTGTTGATTCACTTTGGATGACATTTTTGTCACATTTTTTAACATCTTTAGAGCTTACCCCGCTCATACTAGGTAATCTATCTTTGCGGTGACTATTTACATAATGGTTTCTTTCCCGTTGCTTCCTTTTCCCATCCGTCCCTCACTGAGGTGTCACTGTTACTCTGATTCACTTGTTATTTAGTTAGAATGATTCAGTCTTTCTATTAGGAAGACTCGGCTCATGTAATTATCACGGAATCCTTGCTTATCCTCAAGTGGGCTCAAAGATTTCCCAGAGTTGTACTGTGGTTCAGTTTCTGGTTTTGCCCAGGCCACACTGGAGTATTGTTACAGCCTCTCTCTGGACCGCTCGCTTGTGATAATAAGTTTGATCTCTGTCCATTTGTTTTCTTTGTATTGTGTAGACATACCTCCTCTTTTGTTCTTCCTTGCTCCTTCCTACCAACCTGTTCTTTGCTGGCCTGTGCAGTGGCACCGCTGTTTGAACCATCCAGCCTCTTTTTACCTAAGAGAAGGCAGGGAACAGTAGCTGAAGGTCTGCTGGAGAATTCTCAGAAGTTTTTCATCTACTTTCTTCACAATGTGGGCAGATACTTGAAAACTAAATTATTCCTTGCAAGGTTGAGTTCAGGAGCGGCTGAAGTTAGGCCTGCCCAGTTAGGAAAATACACACACGAAATGGTTCAATGGTGGCCTTGAACAGCCAAACCATCTGGCTAGCTGAGCCCACAGATCAATCCCTATTCAAGACTTTGATGTTCAGTTGTTTTTCTTATGTAGTTGATGAATTTCTAATGACAGGAATGATAGGTTTTATTTGTAAAGCCTCTTTTCTTTGTTTGTTGTAACTACCTTGATAATTTTAGGAATTTTGCTGGGATATAATTTTATGTATGTTTCTCACCCATTTTTCTTACTTCTTGGTGACTCTGAATCCTTAAATACGTGTGTCCAGATAGAACTCTTTTTTGTCTGGTGGTGGTAGCCTGGGCCTGGCTCATGAGACTGAGTGCTGTGTTCTCAGCCACTTCTCCAGCTGAGCAGGCAAGGTAGACATTGCTATCTTCCATCTTTCTTTTTGTTCCTTTTGTTTCTTCTTTCTTATAGAGTATTGTGACCTTCTGGTTCTGTCTTCCCGGTACTGCATCCTCCTGTTTCCTTCACTTTCCTGGTTGTGCCCACTCCCGGGAACATGCCTGTGCACATGTGTGTGTGTGTGTGTGTGTGTGTGTGTGTGTGTGTGTGTGTGTGCTTGTCTGGATAGCAACTATATTGATAAACCTTTATCTTGATAAGTCTCCTTTTCTTATTCTTTTTCTCATGCATTTTGTAATTTTAGCGATAAACCTAATTCCAGACACCATTTAATTTTATCCCCAGAAATCTCATTATATCACTTTTGTGGATAAGGACTTTTTAAAAGTGACAACAACAAAGAACCCCCCTTGTGGAATTAACAGGTATGTGTGTCAAGGCCAAGACTCTAACACTGGTAATTTCTGTTACTTTGTTACCCTCTCTCTCTCCCTCGCTCCCTCCGTGTGTGTGTGTGTGTGTGTGTGTGTGTGTGTGTGTGTGTGTCTGTCTGTCTGTCTGTCTTGTCTGTCTGCCTGCCTGCCTGTGATAGGTGATAGGATTTCTTTATCTTATTTATATGAGTATACTGTACTCATTGAACCCCATTACAGATGGTTGTGAGTCATTTTTGTGGTTGTTGTGAATCAAACTCAGGACCTCTGGAAGAGCAGCCAGTGCTCTTAACTACTGAGCCTTGACAGAGTGGGTTTTTAACTTCCAAGACCCTAACCATTTTGAAGAGCTCAGTTTTTGTTTTGGAAGATGTTTGCTCTTTGATTTCAGTTTTTCTAATGTTTTTCCTCATGATTAGACTGGATTATGGGGTTTTAGAAATCATGTCATTAAAGGGAAATTCCCTTTTCAGTGAATCCTTTCAGAATTATCAACACACTGGCATTCTAAGATGACACCCTCAAGGTACCTGTTTTGATTTTAACCTTGCTTACTTGGACAGTTTTCTTCATTGTAAAGTTGCCCTTTATACTTTAAGTTTGACCCACTTGAAAGACGTTGGTTGAGGTTAGGTAGGAACTACATATAATATTTGGAATTCTATAGGCTTTTTTCTACTAATTATTTATATTAAAATTTCTGTTAATATGGACATATCATTATTTATGTGTGGATTTATCAAGTAGCATATAATTCATTTTCTTCCTCTGATTTTTTCCAGTTTGGATTATAGAACCTTATCAGGCTGATTTCTCTATAATATTTTTTTCTAATGAGCACATTCCTACTTGTATTACATGATTCTCTAGGCACTTCCTGTGTTTTCCTATCAACAAATCAGCTGTTGTTATTTTACAGGTTCATTTTGTTGGATAATGATATTTAGAGCTCTGGATCTGGTGCTGGTGTTCTTCCTGCCTGCTGGATTGGATGCTATTTTTATTGTTGATTCAAAATGGTCAAAATCAGTCAGCTCTTTTGTTTGTTTATTCATCTGTCTGTCTATCTATCTATCTATCTATCTATCTATCTATCTATCTGTCTGTCTGTCTGTCTATCTATCTTTCTTTCTTTCTTTCTTTCTATTATCTATCTATTTATCTATCTATCTGTCTATCTATCTATCTTAAACTGGAGAATAAAGGAAATACCAAGAATTCTCATTGTACTAGAGACCCACTTAGATAAGTTACATGAATGGTTCATAAGACAGCACGCTATGACAGTAGGAAATGTAGAGTTTAGCAGGTGCCTGGTGTTTTCCCTTTGGCAGTTGTTGTTATCTTGGTGCCTTGATATGGTCTGGAATAAGGACTGTTTTAATTCCACCTTTAGATATGTTGTATTGCTAGTACTATTTTGTAATTTAATGGATACTTTGATATTAAGAGTTTGCTCATTTCATAGTTACTGTAAACTTGGAACAGAAAAAAAATCAGCTCTCATTATAGTTTACTGAAGCTTTGGGATTGCTGTGTTAGTTTCTAACACTGGAGGCTCATAGCTGTGTGATGTAAAGTACTTTGTGAAAAGTCCTATGATAACATGTTTGACTCTGTAGGGGAACAATACATACGTGGGAACCAGCTAATTCTCTTAGAATTTTTACAGTGTGCAGAGGATTGTGTTTTACTTAAAGCCTAAAATCTTGAGAAAAATGGCTTTACCATTTGGCTTAGTTTCCTGTGAGAGTGAGTTCTTAATAGTTTGACTTTCTACCTTTCAAGAAGAAGCACACATGCTGTAAAACATTCATGACCACATATAAAGAATTTAAAGAGATTGAAAACTTGCTCAGAACAAATCTTTACACAATAACTGTGTGGATGAGAGAGTTTCTTTTTGAATAAGAACATAAAACCCCAAGAGTTTCCCCTCTAGGGTCAAGGGGGAACGGTCTCCATTGGGCTGTTGTAAGGCACTGTTAAAGTCATTCCAAGCCCTTAGCAGGGACAGGCTGTGGAAGTGCCTCAGTGGGTCCTTTGGCAACAGAATATTTGAAAGGAACAAAGTGGGATTTCCTTTTTCCACTTTCAAGTTTGCTGACTTTTGGGCTTTCTTATAAGGCAAGTTTATTAGAAACATTTACTAAATATTCACAAGACCTTTGCAAAGATATGTCCATGCCTAAGTTTATGAAAAATTAAGTGTTGCTTTATTATTTGGGAAAAAAATATTTTGGTAGTGATAATTAAGACTTTTGAGATGAGAATGTTCTGCATTTTCCAGTTCAGGAATGGTTCAAAGTCAAGCATCTTTTAAGAGTCAGAAGCCGAAATCTGCATGTCCACAGAAGCGCAGTTTGGAGGGTCACTGCCCCAGGCCTGGACTACCAACAGAAGTCAGCAGAGACACATCCATATTTCCCATGGAGCTTCCAGAAAAGCATCGTCTTGCTAATGTTCTCTAGAGATGGGGTCATTCCAGCTTTTAGGTACCTAGATTTTTTTGAAATTTGCTTGGGCAACTAAAGGAGACTCATAAATGTTCCACAGGAAAGAGGAAGGCATTCTGGTAGGTGATGACTATCCAAAGTGGAACCTCTAGAAATTGTTAGTTTTGAAAAGTTCATCAAAAACCCATGCATTAATCTGGGCAGACAGCTCTGTGTAGAATGTTCCCAAAGCATAGAAAGTTGTGTGTGCTCAACCTCGTTCACATGGAGGACTAGAGGAGATGCCAAGGAAGAAGTGCTTAAGATAGGCTGAATGGGGTTGAGTTTCCTGTACAAAGAGGGTCAAAGTGGGGAGGGAACAAGTCCCTCATGGGGTGACAAGAGCAGCAGCCTCTCTGAATCCCAGTGTTCACCTTCAGAGAGTAGATCAGTTTCTGGAAGATGAGTGACCAGATACTGACATCTCTGACTACTGTTCCGCTCTACAGTGAAGACTAAGTAGTTTTAGGTCTGTCCATTTGCTCTTTGGTCTCTTTGAGTACTTTTGGCCTCTTTGAGTACAGTGTGACCTCAGAGACAACAATGTTAAGAAAACAGCTTCATTTTCTGTGATGAGGGCATCAGACTGTTCCTGGGGACACAGAGTGATGATGCTTTGGGGTTTGACAGCCACATAATAATCCCGAAGACTTGTAATGTGCATAGTTGTCTCTCAGAATCTTTGAGGAGTTGGATCACAGACCCTGGTAATATCTGTGCATTATACATAACACATCTGCCTGTATTCCTTATATCATCTACAGTTTCATATGATCCATTATACAATGCAGATGTTGCATGTTAATTGCTTAGTGTTAACAGCTTCAGTGTTTTTTATGGGATAAAGACAATAGAAACTATTTATACAGGCATATAGCATCAGTCCATGTTAGTTTCAATACATGAATGTTGGATTCTAGGATATAGAGACCACAGATAGAGAAGACCAACTCCCCCTTCCCTCTCCTTCCTTCCTTCCTTCCTTTCTTCCTTCCTTCCTTCCTTCCTTCCTTCCTTCCTTCCTTCCTTCCTTCCTTCCTTCCTTCCTTCCTTCCGCTCTTTCTCCTTTTATAGAATCCGTAAAATGTAACAAAACAAAATTCTGTTTCTTAAGGATCAATCTTTACATGAGTGGTTATGAGGTTTATATGGTCCATGAGCTGAAGTTCACTGTCATATTCAATGCAATGTATTAAATTAGGGGTTGCTTTTCATTTTTCAGAAAGCTACTTGCTGAAAAGAAAAAGTATTACTCATTAATAATTTAAAATCTCATGCCAGGTATGCTTGATCAAAGTTTATAGCTTTCTAGTCTTGAGTACTGAACAAGTTAGAACTAGACAAATGCTTAGGTTTTTTAATAAAATTTCCGGATACCAGGAACGTTAGGAGGCACATTTCAGAGTTCTCATAAAAAGAAAGGGCACAGGGCTTCTCCAGCCTTTGCAAAAGACTCTGTTGCTAGTTCAGTAACTCCAAGCACTTTGGAAAGTCTGTATTTCATTTCTGTGTGACACGTTTCATTGAGTATGTAGAAACACTTCAAAATTGTGTTCGTTGGGATGAGTGGTTATTTGAGCATTTCCAGACCATCATCAGAGAGAGTTTTCTTAGTAGAAAACTGGTTAGTTTTTACCAACTTGACACAAACCTAGACATATCTGGGGAGGGGGGATCATTATTGGGAAAGTGCCTTCATAAGATCGTCCTATTGACACATCTGCGGGGTATTGTCTTGATAAATAATTGATGTGGGAGTGCCCGGCTCACTGTGGGTGGTGCCACCCCTGGACAGGTAGCCTGCAGGGCCTGTATATGAAAGCAGGCTGAGTGAGCCACAAAAGCCAGCTGGACAGCAGCACTCCTTTCTGCTCTCTGCTTCAGTTCTTTTCTCTAGGTTCTTGCGCCAGCTCCCTTCAGTGATGGAGTGTGACCTGAGAGTTCTAAGGGAAATAAGTTCTTTCTTCCCCCAGTTGCTTTTGGTCATTGTGTTTTATCATAGCAATACACACCTTACTAGGATAGATTGTCTTGTGTTTTTGAATCCTGTTCCTGAAACCTCTGAGATCCTGCAGGGGATCGTGGGCTATTTCACTTTGAAATAGATGGTGCCATCAAATTCTATTAGGATTATTTAAATTCTTTCCAGATAAGTTTGTGTATAGATCTGAACGGGAGCTCATTCATTTAAGTTTTTTTTTTAGCATAAGGTGTTAATAGGATGATTTAATTCCAATAAAACATATATAAGTTATCTGTTATGAAAAATTGCAGGTTAAGTTTCACAGTAGGGAATATTAAGAATCTTTCAAAGGACATCTTTAGACTTCTCTTCAAAGTATGCAACTATGCCCATCTGTCCCTTCTCCCCACATTCTGCACTGAGTTATAGAGAATCTGTGAGAATTGCTAAAGTAAAAGGTAGTTTTGGAGGGGAGTGAGATCATTGAAATCTGTCTGAGATACGGAGTTGGAATCCTTAGCAGCCAGTGTCTTCCTGTGGTTCTCTCATATTCTATTTGTAGATTACAAATCCTTGCCTCCATACCCTGAGGCTCATTCTTATTTTAGCCGTGTCTCTCACCTCCCAGGCCTCTCAGGCAAGATCCCCCATTTATTCAATTAGGTTGAGACCAAAGTGATTACAGCATTCTCAGTCAGGCTGGGGAAAAGACTTTAGAATCTTATTCTTCTAGGATCTATCTAGTTGGTTATTTAATCCTCTGGGCACCTCCTCCACTGTAAAGTAGAGATGACATCGATGTTGTGTTTTCTGCAGGGGCTTGTTCAAGCATTTCAGGGCCTGGCACACAGCGAGTCAAGAGCTGATAGGTGGTGTTAGTCAACTGTTCTACTCTACAACTGAGCCGGGGCAGGGCACATGCTCAGTTCTTTTTTTATTTTTTTTATTTTTTTAATTTTTAAAAATTTTTAAATTTTTAAAAATTTATTTATTTATTTTTTTAAATTTTTAATTTTTAATTTTTTTAATTTTTAAAAATTTTTTAAAAATTTAAAAATTTTTTTATTTTATTTTTAATTTTGTAATTAATTAATTAATTAATTTTTAAATATTTGCATGCTCACTTCTTAAGTCAGGCGATGGAAGGAACAGAGCCCTGAGTGGTAGGGACAGCTTTAGAAATCGTTACCAGAGGTTGGATGGTGCTCTCTAGAAGTCTGGCCAAGGAGCTGCCCTGTGAAGGGTGGGTTCCAGGCGCATAGGTGGAGGGGAGGAAAGGGCTGTCCAGACACAGGAAGCAACTGGAGCTGAGGGTGAGGCAGGAAGTGCTGGTTGTGAGCCAGGCAGAAGTCTGCTCTGGCTGCTTTAACCCACAGAACTGCTCACGCTGGAAACACGCAGCGCTTTCAAATCATGGGGCATTTCCCTTTTAAAACCTTGATTTACAATTTCTCTTGAAATTTTTATGGCTCATATTATAATGATAGGTTGACGATTACGACTCCAGCTTAGTCCTCAGTCACCTTAATTGCTACTGTCTAAAGCTTTTTAAGGATTGGGAGGCCCTATTCTCTTTTATTTGTTTGCTTGTTTATTATGTTAGAGGCATAGTCTCCTGTTGCCCAGTCTGGCCTAAACTTACTATTTAGATGACAATGACCTTGAACTCCTCATCCTCACAATTTTACTTTAGATCTCTTTGAAAACTGCTTCAGGTAGTGTCATTAATTTTTTCATGTGGCATATATATGTATGTATGTGTATGTATATATATGTATATTATTTCTGTATATACACACACACATATATATATATGTGTATGCACATATGCATATACGTATATCTACACATATGCATATACCATTTTTCTAGAAACAACCTATATACTTCCATTTTTCTCCTTACCTTTATATTGGTTTTAATAAAATTTGCCATTTTCCATGATTTAAAACTCTTATTTTTATATTTGCAGCTACTACTATCAGTGTCCCAAAGACTCCATGTGTTCCTTGCATACTCACTGGGAGATGCTCCTGTAGTCAATTTCCATCGAGTGTGACTGACATGTTCGTAGTATTAAGTATGCTATTTCATCAAGTTTTTTTTCCTAAACTAAGAATAAATAGCAAGAATAGATTTGGAGTCATCAATTTTTTGAATATATTATTATTTTTCACGGAAATATTAATACTTTGACAGCATAGTGCTTTGCTTACATTTGAACAATAGATTTGGAAGTCTCCTTTTTTAAAAAGATGTATTTATTTTACCTTATGTGATGCATGTCCTGCGCATAGGTGCATTTCAAATGTCCTGGTGCTCTTAGAGGTCAGAAGAGGGCGGTGGCTCCAGAGAAGTGCAGTTACAGAAGGGGTTGAACATCTTTATTGGCTCTAGGAACCGAACTTGGATCTTCTGCAAGAGAAACAAGTGCTTCTGACTACTGTGCTTTCTCTCCAGATCCAGGAAGTCTCCTCGATCGTTTCCAGTAGCAGACTAGTTCTGATTTCTTTGGATGAACTGTTCTTTTGAAAACTATTGGAACACACAATACTCATTCCTTCAGTCTTGGAAAATTTTGTAGCTGTTACCTTTTAGTTTTAAAAAAGTAATTTCTTGTTCTGTTCTGCTGATTTTACACGTATGTTTTTCAGGGATTTGACCTTAACAGTTTTTCTGTCTTATTTAATTCCATATTGGCATTTATAGTGATGCTCATGATTTTTTTTCTGCTATTTCTAAAATTTAATAGCATAAAATTTAAGGTGCTGCAACTATTGTTTATAAGAAATTCTCATCCTTGATGTCATAGCTTCAAGTTATTATTTTTTTATTACATGGATTTATGTTCATACGAATGAACAGATCATGGTGTACGTGTGGAGATTAGAGGATGATTTGGGAGCCGCCCTTCTCATTCTACCCGGAAGGTTCTGGGGGCTGAACTCAGATATCAGGCTTGGTGGCACGTGCCTTTAACCACTGAGCTATGTCATTGGCTTAGTTTTAATTATTTTAGATAGTTGATAAATTTCTGTTCGGCTTAGTTTATAGCATGAAGAGGGATTAAAAAAATCAATAGTTCTCTGTAGTTATTATTTGTTTTGTAAACAAAGCAAATTGACAGTATTTTAGACTTTAGGGACCTTGAAGATACAGCATTTCCCACAAGTTGGGATCCAATGAAGAAATTTCAATCCAGTCTTCCATTTTATTGTCCCGTTATACTAATAACAAGAACAGCAATAAGAGCTCATTCCGTAAGCTTCAGGCCCTCCTTCCATCATCACTACCAGTGCTTAGATCTGAAGGATTGCTGTTTCAACCTGTACCTACTAATACCTGTGTAAAAGTGAGTTTTGGGGGGCAGTGGTGGCACACGCCTTTAATCCCAGCACTTGGGAGGCAGAGGCAAGCAGATCTCTGAGTTCAGGCCAACCTGGCATACAGAGTGAGTTCCAGGACAGCCAGAGCTACACAGAGAGGTTCCTACACCCCTCTTTCTGGTTCCATTCTTGGAAATGGTTTACCATTATAATTTTTGGTTGGAAATCTTCGAGGAGACTTAGATAACATTGGATCCCTGCCTAGAATATTTAGAGACAGGATACGGACACCAGGTTGGAAGCACTGACTGTGGGGGTGCTGGTATGTCCCAGCATCCCACTCAACATGCTGAAACTTATTTCTCTTTGTAGTGCCATTAAGGCACAGCTCATTTGGGTGGTAATTAGCATGAGTGCTGCAGGTTTGCTAGGAATTAATGTGATCCTAAAAGAGGCTGAAGGGACTGCCCTTGCCCTTGTACCTTCTTCTAAGAACCACATCTAAGAAGATGTGCCAAGTTCCATATAAGGAATGGGTTCTCACCAGACACCAAGTCTGTTGGAAACGTGGACTTCTTAGATCTCACACTGGGAGGAATAGATGGCCGTTGGAGAAATAGATTTGAGATACCATGTGTCCTTTCAAGAAGTAATACTCTTGCCGTGCTTGTATTGAGTAGGTGTCTAATGAATATATGTTTAGCTTCATATCCAGCTGTTGAATATTACTCATGTTTTATTTTGTTTTGTTATGCTGTGATATGTTCTACTGTTTTAAACAAGGCCTCACCTTGTCTCTCAGACAGGCTCAGACCTGTGACCCTTGTCCTTGAAGGTATGAGGATGACATAGTTGGTCCCAGTGGATGGCTCATACATACATGGTCTTGTTGACCAATGAAGTGCAGAATTCTGGTGCACGAAGTTAATTTTTGCAGAAAATGTCATTATTGCTTGTCAAGAAAATGGATATTTTAAAGAGATTCATTTATTTTTAACAATTGTCTGTGTTGAGACAGGATCTTGGGAAGCATTGACCTTGAATTGTTGATCCAGATTCTAGACTTACATGCAGATTCCACTCTGCTGGCTTTAAATGATATTTAAAAATTTAAAACTTGAAACATAGTGTTCAGTCTAATGAAGTGGGATTATATCTCTAAAGCATGCTAAGTAGATCATGATTTCACTATGTTAGACAATATTAATTTTCTACAAGTATTCCAATCATAATTTCACATGCATTTAAAAGAAGTTTTCCTAAAAATTGAATATTTTCATTCATTCTTATTGTCTATATGTCCAGTTTAAAATGAATACAGGCTGATGCCAAAATGAGTGTATTGTAGCTGATTGTGACGAGGACTGCCGAAGGCTGTGCAGGTATATCATAAGGACAGGGAAAGTATATATAAAGGCTTTAAAAGATGGCATGCATCAGATATGATGATGAAATATAATCAACTGTGAGATAAAATTGATTGTGAATACCAAGACCTTGCTTCATAAATAACCCTCCGCTCCTCAGGGACATTGTAGGAGCTGCATGGTAGGGGATGGATCAAGCCTGTGGTAGGCATTCAGTGGAACTCTTTGTTTCCGTGTGTTCTTCCCCCTTCTTCCTCTCTCTCTCTCTCTCTCTCTCTCTCTCTCTCTCTCTCTCTCTCTCTCTCTCTCTCTCTTCTCTCTCTCTCCATCTCCTCTCCCCTTTCTCTCTTACATTCTTGGTAATGTTGTCTTAACTAAAACTGGAGTCAAAAGTCTCCACAAATGGAAAATTCCAGAAGTGATGTGCACTGTTGTTAAGTAGTTTGGTGAAATCTCAAGCTGCCCAGTTCCATCCTTCTTGGGATGTGAATCAATTGTATACCTGCCACATAGGCTACCGTGTGCCTCTTCTATAGCCTGCTCTGTTATCAGCTCTTATCTCACTGCTCAGAGTTGCCATGGCTGTGGCCATGCAACCTTATTTTACTTGTGCACCTGTAGGAGGAGAATAGAGATAGTCTGGCAATTTGAATATGGGACTATTGCTAAAACTCTATTTTATTATTTGTTATTACCATGTCTAACTTTAACCATTTATAAATTCAAAACGATAGGAATGTTTCGGGGAAAACCAAAACCAAACCCAAGTTACATAAGGCCCTATCCTTTCCACGTTTTCAGGCATGCACCAGTGATTGAACATATTCTGTGGATAAAGGGGTGTCTTATGTAAAACTATTTCATGTTTTGTGTGAAGTTGTTGATTACAGTACCACATACAATAGCAATGTAGCTATATTTGTTTTAGCCTTGCTTTTTATCTTCCTTCATTAAGCAGTTTGGTATTTAAAATAAAACAAAACAACACACACAAAAAAACCCAAAAACAAAAAACAAAAAGTCAAGTAACCTATAGTACAGGTAGAGCTGGTTTAAAACAAAATATTTCTGGTAAATAGAATTCATGATTACATTTTTAGAAAATATTACTAATTTTCAGAATTCTGAAATTGGTAAACATCTTTGTATTTATTTTAGATAGTGTCCACAACTGTATAATTATTTGCCATTTAGTGTGTGTGTATATATATATATATATATATATGTGTGTGTGTATAATATATATATGTATATGTGTATCTATATACACATTCACTCAAGAAACCTTGTATTTATTTGTTTATTTATTTGTTTATTTATATTCTTATCTTAGGTAGCATTTCTCTACACAACTCATCCTGTCCTGAATGTCATTGTGCTGCCCAGGTGAATTAGGGCACATTCCATCTCCCACCGAGTGCAAGGGTCATCAGCACTCCAGATGCTTTTGTTGTATTTAGAGAAAGAGCAGATCTCTCCTATTAGCAGTGGAACAATCATTAGCTTTTTCTGTACCTGGTCCTGGAAGTCAGCCTCAGCATAATGGTGACACAACCCGATGCAGACTAATGTTCATCTTATACATGGAACAAAGACAGACATAACTGAATCAAAAAAAAAATAACAAGTTGACATGAGGAAGTTGAAAACTTAGATGAAAAAGCACACACTGTCACTGCATAACTATGGAAAGAATAAAATGAAAGGGGAACCTAGGCCATTTCTAAATGATCCTAAAGTTGGAGAATGTAAATGTATATATTACATATTTTGTCTTATTATTTGCCTTCTGGTTTTTAAAAAAAGGCTTTTTTGTTATTGCTGATGCTTTGCTGACACCCAAAATAAATACTAACAAACTTAGAAATTGTCAGATTTAAGTATAAACAATATGTGTATGTGGACACATGCATATTTATAAACTTAAATTCTAAGGGAAAAAACGTTTCTTGGTTTTGTTGTTTTGTTTAAGAGAAAGCTCATATAGCGGAGGATTTCTTTAAACTTTCTGTGTAAATGGGACTGATTTAGACTGATTTCTGTTCCTCAAATGTCTACCTTCCAAGTGATGTAGCAGGATTATAATGTATGCATTATAACACCCAGATTTAAAAAAAAGGGTTTTCTTGATAGAAATTTAAGGACCCATGATATATATTTTAAGTGTCTAGGACAGACAAAATTGTGGCGCTGTTTACTAAAATAAGAAAGCAGAAAAATGTGGAGACATTGGTGACAGATACAGGGAGCATGTCATCAGACTTATTCTAGAAAGCTGGGACCTGGACAGTGAAAAACTTGTGGTGAGGTCATTGACCTATACTGTCCATTAAATACCGCTGGCATCAGAATGGTTAATAGGATATGACTGTGGAAACTGAGTGTCTTATGTATCTTAATGAATCTCAATTTATGCAAATGTATAGAAATGCCAATGTTAAGTTCTGGCTAAATAAACATTAGCTATTGCCGAATAGGAGCTTAATCACTCACTGAAGAGTCTACCTGTCCTCAGAGAAATAATGGTGCCCCACTTGACACTGTCTAGAAACAAAGTGTACAAATCACTGAAACGATGTACTAACAATGTGTTTGAGAGCAGTGACTCACAGGCCCTCTGAGGACCTTGTCTGGTAAATTTCCACCTACCTCTCTCTCTCTCTGTGTTTTATTTTCCTGTATGGGGTGCATGTTTGTAGTTTAATAAAGAACAAAATAAACTTTTTAGTCCTTTTTGGAAAGATGATTGTAACCATTTGGAAAATTGCCCTTACCTTTCTATTATTAACTGTACTTCTTACAATCTCTGAACCTGATTGGATTGCACCCAACCTCAAGGGCCTCTAATGAGCTTCCATTTGTGTCTTAGTCATTATGTAAACCGGGGCCATGTGTGCTTCGGGTAGGGAGTTATATGTCATTTCTGAGCATTCTTTTATGGCATTTACTGGAGGAAGCCTTCAAAATTAGGCACAATTATACTTTAGCTCCTCAGTCCATATGGGTAGTTATCTTGTTGTTTTTCTCATTTTGAGATAGGGTAGCTGGTGGCTCAGGCTAGCCTAGAACACCATGTAGCTGAGGATAATCAGGATCCACTTTCATTTGTCCTAACTGCTGCTGGTATTACAGGTGTGTGCTACTATTCTGCCTGTCTAAAAGAGAGTCCAATGCTGTAGCTAAGATCAACTGGCCTTTAGGCTGTTATGTAGCTCAGGCTGGCCTCAAATTCTCCAGTCTCTTAAACCCTTCATCCTGCTTGAGAGACGGAATTATAGGTTGAGGTGGTCTGTTTAGTTTGAAATCATTAAGTTTATTTATGTTTGTCTCAAGAAAATATCTACAAAATCATAGAGATAGCTTACGGTTATGTAGTTTTAAGTATTTAAATTACCATCCCCCTAAAGCTCACTGCTTTTTTCTTGAGAATTTCCCATGGGCCATCCTTGGATCATCCTTGGAAGGTCATTGTATTGGTCAGGGTTCTCTAGAGTCACAGAAAGTATGGGTAGTCTCTATATAGTTAGAGAATTTGTTGATGACTTACAGTCTGTAGTCCAACTCTCCAACAATGGACCGCAGCAGCTGTGGATAGAAGTCCAAGAATCTAGCATTTTCTCAGTCCCAGGAGGCAAGCAGGCAAAGAGCAAGTGAGTCTTCCTTCTTCCAGTGTCCTTATGTAGGCCTCCAGCAGTGGGTGTGACCCAAATTAATCCCAGATAACCTTGAGCTCAGAGATCTCCTTGTCTTAATCTTCTGGAATTCATAGCCTCCATGCTTCAAAATCTCCATGCCAAGATCCTGGTCAGAAACTTTTATCTCTCAGCCTCCAGATTAGGATCATAGGTGAGCCTTCCAATTCCAGATTGTAGTTCATTCCAGATATAGTCAAGTTAACAACCAGGAATAGCCACTACCGTTGTCTATTACTAGCCAGCTTAGCCAATGTTCACCTTCTCCCAAACGATTTTTCTCTGTGTGCAAGTGCAAAACCCTGGCATATGTGTTTTCCAGCTGCACACATTTCTTAGCTCCCAGCTAACATCTTTGACCACACAGAGCTTTTTAGATCAATTCGCTGTTCTAAGCGGCCACTGTGTGTGTGTGTGTGGGGGGGGGGAGTCCTTAGTGATCTGCTCAAATGCTACAACCATTTAATTAATTAGAAAAAACGTATTTTGGATTGCTTTTTAACAGCTGGATGAAATTATACCATATCCTGTGGTCTTGAAATAAAAACTGTGAAAATAAATTTCCAATTCTCTTACTGAGAAATGATTTTAAATTGATAATAAATTAATTGTAAGAGTGCCCGGGCTATTAACATTTGATTGTTTGCACTGTTATGTCCCCTTCTGTTTTATTGTGACTCTCATTGGAAGAATGGTGAGCAACCCCTAGACATTATGTCAGCCTTCCAAGTATGACAGTGAGTCTGCTCAAGTAAGAGTGGCACAAGATTCCAATCCTTGTATACCCATTCAATTGACAGGCCTTCAGAAGGTACCAACTGTCTTCCTGAACAAGGCTAGGTATAAGAGTATCTCAGTGAATGCTCAGAGCATTTGGGATCTTGTGTCTATATCCATCAATTCAATAAGATATCTTCTTATGGTTTAGGGAGTACCAGTTCTTTTTTTTTTTCTTTTTAAGTTGAGAAATTTTGTATTGTAAAGGCTTCATATACTTAGCAGAATTGGTAGCAGGATGAAGTGATTTTTCAAAATCATTGAAACCTTTCCTGTAGTGGTATAGTTAAGGATAAGTAACTCCCTCTGCCCCCAACTCATACTGGCTGCCATAATCAAACTCAGAGAGTCAAAAAATAAAAGACATCAAACTGGCGGGGACACTGATGGGAGGGGCAGCTCTAGCAGTGGCAGGAAGGAGAAAGTAATAGGGGCATTCACAAAAATAACAAAAAAAAATTATATACCTATATGAAACCATCAAAGAATAGCGAACTATTTTTAAAAAAAATAACTGAAACAACTATGCATTTAAGTCCATTAGCAAAAAGTGTTATAAAAATAGCTCTTCTTAATAGTCACACAACGAATATAGTTGTAAAAAATGACTTTTTAAAAAGAGAACTATGACAGCTAGCATATCAGATCTTTAAGACTGAATTCACTGCCACATGCAAACATGTTGAGCTGTTTGCTTAGACTTGTTTTTGTTTAGTATGTGATGGCTGTGTAATGAGCTAATGCTACACAAATGAGTTTCCCAAATACTTTCTAACACCTGCTAAGTGGATTGTGAAGAATCTACATAAAAACTTGAAAACACAGGCTGTTAAGTGTCCTCTTCTACACAATGATTCTTTCTTGGACTGTTGGCCAAGTATCCCAGAAGTGCTTTCTTACCTGGATTAAAATACACATATGAGATTTGGTGCAGCCATTTAATATTCAATATTCAGATCTCTAGAGCATTAAACAAAAAGAGGGATGGAAACTTGATAGAAAAAGGACTTTTCCCTCCCTTTCTTACTGAGATGAGTGTGAAGTCACTTGCATAAGGCCCTAGAGCTTGCATCCAGTAGAGACAGAACTATCTCAGTGGTTCTGGGTGCTGTGATCTTGATGATATTTATCATTGCTGGTATTCAATTAATATAGCCACTTATAGCACAAGGTTTTCCCCAGAAGCAGTACCAGTGCTTGATAATTGTGTGGGCCTTTGTCAGCCTTTAATTTAAAAAAAAGTGTGCACTATCACATTCCCTGGATTTATGAAATTTGAGTTCTATTCTAATGAATGATAAATGGAGATATGAATTATCTTCAGTATTCTGGCTGGCATGGTAAGATTCCTGGCATCAGTATTCCTGGGCTTTATATGGGGTGGGGAAGCTACAGAAGGGTGACCTTATACTAACGATGCTGTCATGTCTCAGTGTTCACTTGGTGGTATTATTTGGAGAGAATAGAAAGTTGACTTCTGATTATCTGTGTTCCAGGGTACTAGATGTCCCTACGAGTCAAAAGAAACTCAAATGTGTTGAGTTGAAAGTCTATACTGTGGAAAATAATGAGTTGCTGTTCTAAAAAAAAATTTGCTTTGCAATAGTATACATTTAAATTATAAAAACATATGAATATGTTTAATGTCTATATATGTTAAAGCACACCGTGAAGTTATCTGTTTGGGAAAGTACTTGAACTTTAAAATGTGCTAAAAATGCTGCCGGAAAAATGGCTCTTTTTTTTTTTTTTTTTTTTTTTTTGCTGCACAAATATGGGCCCCTCCTCTCATCTCCATCATTCATGTAAAAGCCAGGTACAGTAGTAGCACATGTTTAAAATGTCATGTTGGGGGTGCTGGGAGTGCAGGAAGATCCATAGAGTTCACTGGCTACCTGGCCTAGCTGAATTGATGAATTCTGGGCTCAGTGAGAAACCCTGCCTCAAAATAAAAGAGGAAGAGTGATCAAGTAAGAACCTCCTGTCAGTCTCTGCACGTGTGCAAGCACACATTTCCACATGCATGCACATACCTGCATGAATACACATACACACATACTCATACATACACACATACACACACACACATGGATACAATGTTTGGGTCAGGCCAACAGGCAAATCTCAACAGCATGCGTTGGACCTGTGATTGAGGATTAGAGTGCACTACAGCTTACAGATTTTTATAGTAATGGATTATAACAGAGTGAGCACTCTTTAAACTAGCTCCATGCTCACACTTTACTCATATAAGCTGTGAGTAGTGAGTGACTTGGCTGTTCTCCATTTTCCAGTAGCATGTGTTGGCGATGCTGTCGAAGCAAAGGTGAAATACATGAAACTGTCCCTTCTCAGGGTTCAACAATCACATGCAGAGTTTGTAGAAGGGACACTTGGCTGAGCATTGGAAAGTACTCTGTCTCCACATAAACTCTTGCAGATGAAGACTCAAAGTAAAAACTTACTTAAGACTCACCAAAAACTCACTAAAATCCATTGTAACAGTTGTCTCATCTTTCAGCATAGGGATAAAATTACTTTAGAACTCAATATTTTGCATTCACTTGTACTTATATTTCCACAATTTTCCTCAAAGCCCGCTGTCGCTTCCAAGAAACTTGAATGCATGAGGCTCCAAATCATGATTTGGAAAAGTTGTGAACTCAACCTGTCTGGCACCGTATACAGGTTTTTATTTTGTTTATTATGTTGTCATTAGGAGAAGAGGCAGACAGAGGCATTGGCATCTGTCTCCTTTCTTTTTCTTTCCTTTTTTTTGTGACTCCAATGATACTAGAAGGTAAATTTCTCTGCTAATGAACAGCAACCATCTGTGAGAGTCAAGGATGGAAAAGAGACAGGGAGTGGTTTCCTGCCGCAGGTATTACCCATGTACTTTTCTGAGAAACAGAAACAAGATTTACAAATATTGATTTTTAAAAGCCGAAAGGAAACCCTACACCCTTGTTTCAGCCACTAAAATAATTTCTCTGAAGAGATCGAGTTAAAAAGAATTGAATCTTGAATGACTACATCCTATTTAGAACAACCTTTCACTACAAGTGGTTTTGTGAGGGCTGGCTGCAGGTTAGTCAGGATTGCAACCTTTCCTACTTGTCTTTAGCATTTCTCCTCTCCCTCTTTTTCTCTTCATCATCCCTGTTCTTCTCTTTGTCCTCACACCACCCTCTCCCACCACCATTTCTTCCCCTCCCCCATCTTCTTTCCTTTGCACTGGAGAGACCCAAAGGCTTACCCAAACGAGACAAGCAACCTTATTGCTGGGATGCACCATAGCCTTTGTCTTTTCTGTGTTTGAGAAAGAGACAAAAGTTGGTTTTCTGGAGCTGTGTGTGATCTAATTGCCCATTCTGATTTTGTGAGTACTGCACACAGCGTCAACAAAGGGACCAGTGCTTACAAAGAGCGTCAAAGATAATGGAAATGTAACTTCGAGTTTAGCGACGGACTCTTGTCCATTCCCTGGAGTCCAGCTTTTGGACTTGTCCAAACATGACAGCATTCACAGCCATCAATTTACACAGAACCTGAGCTTTTGTAACTAGAAAGGAAAAAGGAAAAAAGAAAACCAACATGGCAGAAAGGTATTAAGAGGATGTGTATAAAGCTGTGTTTCATCAGACCAAAAATAGTGCCTGACATAATGGAAGGGCTTGGGGAATCTGGACAGTGAGAGGTTTCCATGAAGGTGTGAGTCTTGCTAGTGTGAGGAACGGTATGCCCTTGACAGTATGAGAACAACACCGTCCGGAATACAGCCCAGCCTTCCCAGGATCAGTCTGGAATCACACCTGAGGCTGGGACACTTAAGACACACGGTCAAAAATGACAGGTGCAGTTTTCATGGAAGCACCTGGAAATGTGGAATGTGGCTTATTCACGGTTCCCTTTAAAATCTTACAGCACTGAAAATTTTCTCTAAAACCAAAACTTGCCTCATCTCAGATGACAGAACACTAAGATTTACCAAGTACAGATTTATTGTCCTAGACCTGATGAATTTCTATCCCGGAGTCCCACGTGGGGTTTTTAATCATATCTCAAGAAAGACCTGGATCTTTCTGTAAAGAAGGAAATGACCTGATTTCTTCTTTCATCCTACTCAGAGATTTGAAGACTGTGAACTTTGCAGTTGAGAGGACATATGATTACAGTCCACAGAGTGCAGACTTTATTATCAAAGCTCAGAAATCTATATTGGAATCGAGTTTGCCCATGGAGATTGAAAGCCAGTGTTAAAAAAGAGAGAAATCACAAGTTGGGGCAGAATGGAGCTGGCTACGTCTCGGAACCCTGTGACTTGGAAAATACCTAACTCCACAGAGGCATTAATAGCAAATGATGGATCCAGAGTGTGTGGTCATGGGAAGCAAGCACTGACTGAGAAATTCCTGGGTGTTAGACATTGCTTCTCTGCCCAGGCCTTTTCCTGCTACACAGCTACATGAAATGGGATAGCAGACACATAGGCGCTTATTCTGACTCGTGTGGGGAATTGCAGAGTGAAATGGAAGCCCGTGTATGAAAGTACCATGCGCGCCATTTCTTTTCTGTACATGAAAATCAAGTAACATCATCTTTAAAACCCTCCACATTGTAAAAGTCACTGCCCCCCACTTTCTCAGTTCCCCAGAAATAATATTAAGGTATAGCTAATTGGGTAATGAATAAGGTTATAAGCCTTTCTTCCCATCCTTTTCTCTCTTGTGTGCATATGCATGTGAGAGATAGATGCTTATGAGTATAGAATGCATATCCTGGAGATATATGTATACAATATTGAAAATCACGCATTCAGGATTGCTATATATTGATTTAAATATTTAAATGCATATGTGAATAACTTAAATACAATATCTTCTAGTAGTCATCTGTTTTTTTTCTTCATTGTTTTAGATTACTGTGCCAAACAAGCTCCGAAATCTTTGAGGAAAGCAGTCATTTTCTCAGGAGTAAGTGACTTTTCAATAAATATCAGGTTAAAATATGAATGGCAGATTGATATTTAAATAAAAATAGTGCTCACTTAGATTATATTAGCTTGTTATGTGGGTTGTAGCCTTATATATATTCTCTTCATATGTGGATATATATATATATATATATGTACATATATATATATACACACATACCCAAAATATACTTACATAATTTGTAGTCAGTCCTTAACTCTGTTTTTGTTTTTTAAATGTTTTTTAAAAATCCATAAGACAAGCACTAAAATATTTTTACAACTTAATATAGGCAATAATATAATACTTTATATTATTCAGAACAGCTATTGTGGTAGCTTACAATTTACAAAAAAAAAGAATTATTTTTTATCAACTATAACACTAGGTGGTCTCATCTATGAGTTTGATATTTTATTTGTATTTTATTTTGAGTAATATGCTCAGACTGTCAGATTCATAGAACTAGAGTTTGGGTAAAATATTTGAAGTTGAAAAAAAAAAGACTTGGACATAAAATTCTGGGTGAAGCCCTTAGACTTTGTTCAACACACGTGGGGACAATCTAGTTTTCTGTTCTTCAGAAATAGGAGTTTTAGCACTGCTGTCCCTAAGATTATTTTCTGCTCCATTTACCCACTAATATTTTGTTTCCATTCATGTGTTGATAGATATTTGGAATGTTTCCATCTTTTGCGTATTGTGAACTGTGCAGCTGTGAATGGGTGGATGCGAATTTTGTGTGGACACCTCTTTTCAATTACTTTGCGTCTACAGTGTGTCATGTGGTAATTCTGTGTTCATGCTCTTGGGAAGCTGTCATCCTGTTTTCTGGAGAGGTTCAGCCATGTTAATTTCTATCAGCCATCTGTGGAAGGTTCTAGCTTTTTCACTGCCTTTTGTCTCCTTTTGGATTATAGACATTCTAGTGGTTATAGCCAGCATCTCGTTGGTTTTGATTGGTATTTTTCTAACAACCACTTATGCTCACTTTTTCCTCATTTGCTTCTTAGCTATGTGCCTGTCTTCTAAGAGTAGGTGTTTATCTTTTGCACATCCTTTGCTTTTCCTTAGGTGGTTTGCCTTGTGTTTGCTGAGCTGGAAAGTTCTTTATATACTTACTTTCAATAGTAAGGCCTACCAGAGATACAGTTTTGAAATAGTTTCTTTTATTCTGTAGGTTGCCTGATGGCAGAGTATTCTTTATAGACATTAATTTTGATGAAGCCTAATTCGTCTTTATTTCCAACAACATGATTTGTCTTAGAGAAGTTTGTGGTTCACTGGAAAATAAAGGGAAACATGTGAAGAGCTCTTGTATTTCCCATCTACATCCATGCACAGCCTTTCCTGCTGTCTTCATGCTCCCCAGAACTGTGAAGTTGCTGTCACTAGTGAACACACATCGACATATCCTTATCACACAAAGTAAATATCTGAGTCTTGGTATTGTTCTCCTCATGACTTTGGACAAATTTATGTTAAGGTATATCCATTGTTAGTATCATACAGAACCTTTTCATTGTCTCGAGAAGACTTTGCGTTATCTCCACCTCTCTCTTCCTTCTTCTTCACTGACTTTCTGGGAGCCTTTCAGGCATTCACATTTGCATTCATCAGTGCCAGAACTTGGAAACAACCCAAGCCTCCTGTGCTATATGAATGCATAAATAAAATTTGAACAGGTGGGTAATGAAATATCAATGCAAAAAAAGTACCTGACCGCTTGGGGAGACGTGGAGGAAACTTGCGTGCATAGTTCTTGGTGGAAATGACAGTACAACTTACCGTGTGATCCTCTACAAAAGCAGCATGGCAGACACCATGCTTTGTTGTTGGTTTTTCTTTTTTTTTCTTTTTTTCTTTTTTTCTTTTTTTTTTTTGTTGTTGTTGATAGTTGTGGATTGAATGTCAGATTTAGAAACCATTGCCAAATCTGAAGTCATGAAAAATGCATTCTTTATATTTTTGGCTAAGAATTTTGTCTTAGTTTTGACATTTAGACCTTTGATCTGTTTTGATGGACTCTGTAGAAGTGGTTTAAGGTAATTACTTGCAATCAGGTCTTTGCTTCTGAATATCTGTCTTCCCCAACACCATTGATTAAAAAGATGATTCTTCGGCTGTGGGTGCAGCTTGGAGGCCCTGGATTCAACCTTCAACAATAAAACACAAGATGCTGCTAAAGGAATCCCAATGTATTCCTTTTATTTTTAAATATCTGATTAGCTTTTGTTGACATTATTTCTAGACTTTTGTTTCTGGTCCACTGGTGTGTGTGCTCATGCTAGCACCCCACACTCTTATTTGTCAATTCTTCCCTGTAAGTTATTTTTGTTTGTTTGTTTTAAAGATAGGGTCCTGTATCCCATACTGACCTAAAGTTCTGAAGCCAGATCTTGAGTTCATCACCTTTTGCCTCACCGTCAAGGCTGTGCTACTACACTGATCTTATATAACATTTGAAACTAGGCCTTCTTTAGTTCTTATTTTTGAAGAGACTTTTGGCTTTTCTGGATCCTCTGTGACTTCATATGATTTTAGGATCTTTCTATCTCTCCCTCTTTCTTACTCCCAATGAATTTCCACCTTCTTCTTCCTAGGAGCTGGTTCCACAGGCAACAACCTGTGATAGTATGTGTGTTTGTAGATTTTTAAATGCTGTGGAAAATTTTCTTTCCCACTCCTATAGCAAAGACACTGGATTTGTCAAGAATGATCTCAATCTTACCAAATATTCTTATTGCATCTCTTGATATGAAAAGTTGTTCAATGACTACTTTACAGGTGTTAACCAACCTTACACTCTTAGGATTAGTCCCACTTGATGGCAGGTTACATTGATTTTTTTTTTTTGTATGTTTCTGGATTTAGTATATGGGTTAGTTTGTTTATGATTTTGGAATAGTTTTTATACATATTCATAAGAGAAATGCTTTTCTGGTGAGGTCTTTGTCGTATTATGCTCTCTAGGAAGAAGGAAGCAGTTGGATTGGCCTGTGGGCATGTCTGTGGGGCATTTCATTGATGGCTAATTATTGCAGGAGAGCCCACTGCAAGGGGACGCAGTGTCCTTGCCATCCCTGGGCACAAGTGTGCTTGAGGTGTCTAAGAAGGGGAGCTGAATGTGAGCCTTGGGAGCAAGAGAGTCAGCAGCACTCCTCCGGGGTCTGGGATTCACTTCCTACCTCTTGGTTTCTTCTCTGACATTCCGTGATGACAGACTTTCACTTGGAAGCAGGAGAAGAAATCACCTGTTCTTTCCACGTGCTGCTCTTGGCCAGAGAATAGGGAAGCAAGTGAGAACAACCATGATTCCTCATAAGGAACTTTAGCATTTCCTCTACCTCTTGCGTTCATGATCTGTTCTTGTCGTCATTGTCATCGTCGTCATCATCATCATTAAAACACTGTAAAATAGAGCATGTAGAATTCATGTTGTCATCGTCATTGGCCAGAAAACAAATCTGCGTATTGAAAAATCCCATTTGTAGGTCTCTCTGATAGCAGAAAATATCTTTGGTCTTTAAAATGGCAATCCTGTGCTCTTTTGCAATTCAGTTTTGCACATTGAAGTGCCATCTGAGCCCATATGATTTCTAAATGATCCTTTTGTTCTTTTATCCTTTGGTATGTCAGAGTAGAAAAATGGTAGTCACCTAAAAAAAAATTTTCATTGTTTCTATAGTTATTGTGATCACCGGTCAGTCTGTGTTACTGTGGTATCAGGCACACTGTACTCTGGACTTTGACTGTTGACGTCAGTCTCATTGTGCCATCTGAGCATCAGCTACTTTCATGCATGAGAGAGTCCTCGAGATTGTGTGTTTCAAAACCATTCTGCGGCCTGGAGAGATGGCTCAGCGGTTAAGAGCACTCACTGACTGCTCTTCTGAAAGACCAGAGTGCAAATCCCAGCAAACCACATGGTGGCTTACAACTATCCCTAATGACCTCTGATGCCCTCTTCTGGTGTGTCTGAGGATAGCTACAGTGGACTTACATATAAAACCATTCTGCAGTCTTGCCTCAGACCTACACAGCTTCTGACAGAGACCCAGGGTTGACTGGGTCACTTGTTCTTACTGGTGCGTGACATCCACGAGGTTCTGATGCCAGAAATCATGTAGTTGTTTCAGATTATCTGAAACTGGCTCCTTAGGTTGGGCTTTCTTTCCTCTGTTCAGGAGGATGTGTTGTCAAAGTGAACTCTGGGACATCTCACAGTCCTGTTACAATGCCTCATCCTAAGAGACACATCACTAAAACATTTCCAGAGAATACATGACTGGGAGGTACAGAGGGCAGACTAAGACTTGCAAACCAAACTGCTCCCCAGTAGTCATAAGCCTCCTTCAAAATGAAAAGATTAGTGCTCAGGGAAGAAGCTTTCAAACAAAAGTTGCTTTCCAAAATGTTAAGCCATTATATTTATATGAAACATCTTAAAGCTTATCTTTTGTAATCATCTGTATAATTATATATAAATATATAAAACAGCCTAAAAAGTAAAATTTTAATGATTTCCTGCAGTTTTTACTTTTTGGAGATAATCATATGCCTGAGTTAAGGGTTAAGGAATTTCTAATTCAATAATTATACTTTTACTCAGATGGTGCTTTGTATTATAGATTTCTCAGGGTTATTCTGACATTATTCACCAGAATTGCTTAAGAATCTATGGTAAGAAATCCCAGAGAACTAAATCAGAATCTCTGAAAATAGTGAGTGCCAGGATTTGCCATTTTATCAAGTTCTCCTTTCAGTTTTGGCAGACTCTAGTGTCAGAAATGCCCTGGCTGTGGGCTCAGCCCGGGGCTCTGAACGTCTGGCCTGAGCCCTGCTGTCACTTTAAGGGCATTTCTTAGACCTCTGTAAAGACACTTATATCTGCAAATGGGGATGATGTTAACAGTAGCAGCTTCAAGAGGTGTGAGAAATCGACGACTGCTCTGTAAGCCAGTTAGTGTCACATGCGGTGTGCCGCAAGTGCTCCTGGGCTGGTGTGAGCAGGGTACTGTAGCAGTGTCTGTTGGAGTGCTGATCTTGTGCTGTGAGAGTCACCTGAGAAAGACAGTCTGGATCATCTATTTGCTGGTTTGTTTGTTTGCTGTGGTGTGTGTGTATGTGTGTGTGTGTGTGTGTGTTTGCCTATCTACACAATCGAATGTCTGCCTATGGATGTAGGAGCCAGAGGAAGACATTGGGTTCCCTGCTAGATCACTCTCCATCTTATACTTTTAAGACATGGTTATCTCCCTCCCTCTCCTCCCTGCCCCCTCCCCGACAGATCTGGAGCTCATGATGGTTTAACTAGTCTGTCTTGTTAACAAGCCCCAGTGGTCCTCTTTTCTCTGTTCCCCGCCCCCAAACACTAGGGCTGGAGGTGCAGATGGCCATGCCTGATCTCTGCCATGGGTGCTGGGGATTTCGAACTCAGGTCTTCCTGCTCACGCAGCAAGTGCACTTACTCACTGAGCCATCTTCTCTTCTCTCAGACTATGCATTTATGTTAACTTCCAAATAGAATTTTATGTGGCCCTTGGGCAAAATCATGCTAACTCCAGGTCTATAGCTTTCTTTTGTAAAGTGCTTTGAAGAATTATCAGTCAGAATGGGAGTCTCTGCTCTTTCCCCTTATCTTGTTTTCCTCACTGGCCTCCATCTTTCTCTCTCTACTCTGTTTTCTTTAGCTTTTTTTTTTTCTTTCTCTGGGAGCCTATAGCCTTTGCCTTGGTTTCTGGCTTTATTCTTGCCTCTGTCCTGATGGTTTAATTAGTCATGGTATACAACTATCGTCTATTACTTTGGGCCAATAACTACCACATTGTTTAACATTACATGTTAAAAAAAAAAAAAGACTTGCCAAGAACAATACTGGAAAGACTTGATAGTCCTTTGTTGGATGTTTTTATTAGCACATTGGTTCTCCAGCAAGAGAACAAAGTTCTCATACCCTGTTTCTCTGGTTTGTTGTATTGCTGGCTCTGAAAGAATTTTATTGTTTGATACAGTAGATAAAATTCCTCTGGTATTTCCTACTTAGTCTAAATTTGGAATATAACTAGAATGTTTTTGGGGGCTTTATTGTTTCCTAGACCATCTATTTAAATGCTGCCCTAAAGCAAACATGAAACACTGATTGTATCTAAGAATAATGTGTGTAGCTGAGAAGCAGGTTGGATTTCATTGGCATTTCTATAACCAGGCACAGACCAGTATTCCCATATGCCATTCAGTAAGTTCTAGTGACTTAAATCTTGGTATTTGTATAGTGGGGACTTCTTATCATCTGTTTTTAAAAAGTGATGGGAAGAACTTGACTTTGAAAAAGATTATTTTGGAAACAGAGCCTCATGTAGCCAGAGTTGGCCTTGATCTCTGAACTCACTGTTTAGCTAAAGGTGATCTAGTGATTCTACTGCTGTTACCATCTAAATGCAGGGTATAGATGTGCCCCTTTATTGGTGACCGAAAGAAGGGCTTTGTGTGTGCTATGCAAACAAAACAATTAGCCAACGGATCTATATACAACAAGGTAGACCTTAAAATGTAATGGAAATCTTTCTAAAGGGTGGCTAAATAGCCATCAGGAAGCGGAAGAGCCCTGATCTATCACTGAACAGAACAGATTAATCTAGTAGTTGGTCTTCTTGCCTCTGATAAAATGAGGACATATAATATTACATATTGAGACTAATGTAGAATTAAAAAAGTATCATCCCTTTTACAAGGAAGTGATGATTTGATGTCTATTTTATTTTCCTTTTGTCGTTTATCAGAAAGTATTTAATATTTGCTCCTGTTCTAGTTAGCTTTGACTGCCAAAGTGACATAGCCTGGAGTCATCTGAGGAAGAAGTCACAATTGAGAGGTTAATCAGCTCAGACTGGCTTGTGGGGAAATCTATGGGGAATGGTTTTGACTTTTGATTGATATAGAAGGTCCCTGCCCACTGTGGGTGACACCATTCCCTGGACAAGATAGGTTATATAAGAAAGCTAAACAAACAGCTTTTCACTATGATTTTCACAATAGGTTCCAGTTTGTGTGTCTGTACTGACTTCTCTCAGTGATGGAGCTTGAAGTCAAAGCCAAATAAACCATTTCCTCTTCTAATTTTTTGTAGGAGTGTTTATTATTATTATTATTATTATTATTATTATTAGCAACAGACTGAAAACCAGAATACTCAGTATCCTCAATATTTGCTGGGTTCTGAGAAATACTGACAGTTACTGAGTTGAATCTAAATTATTAATGAACTTAACATTTGTTGCATATGAAAGCACTGAGTTTGCCACTGATATTTGCTTATATTCATGGTTTTCTCCATCTGCAAGCCCCCAGTAACTAGTCCTGATCATGTCCCTGCACCTTACTCTGAATGATCCCAACTCTAAACATCTCATGCCTAGTTGAGATGCCACCACCTCCAAGAAGCTGTCAAAACTGAGAAAGAATGGGGAGGTATGTGAAGGATCTGGTAGCAGTTAGTGGGTCTTCCCACTAACACTTAGAGACGTCCGTATATAAAAGTGAGTCCATTTGATTCTTCTTGAAATAAGTTCAGGTAGGTTTATACAAATTCCTAATTTATTCCTTATGTGCAGTCACTTGCACTTTGGTGGCCATGCCTTTTGGTGCTGGGGCATTTGAATGCTCTGTGTACACTGCTTTATTTCCCTTTAGTCGCATGCAGTAACCAGTGATAAACCTGTTCCCTTTAAGTTACTACACTTGATCTTAGCCAAAAGGCCGAGAAGCGATGTTCCCTTTAAGTTAAGGATCTTCGTGGTATAGTTTAACAATGGGTCATGTTTTTTAAATAATTTTTCATTTCCTTGTAGGTTCTTGTCATATTTGCCTTGCTTTATTTAAAAATAATAATTCTATTGTGCTCTTAAATTTGTTTCTTTCTTTAAGCACTAACCTGACTGTAATCTGTCCCCACCCCTCCACCCCAGGATTTGTTTGCTCAATCGTGGAAAAGGAAAACTCCTTTCCTTCTTTTGAAGTTGAATTCTGTGCTTGCAAAAGGGCCAGTTAAATCACGAGAGATAAAAGTTATACTGACAACCTTGGATGTTCCCCGCCCTTTTGCCAGAAATAGCAAACCAGATACTCATCTTGGACTGAAACATGTACGCATTCATATTCTCTCAAAAGCTCTTACATTTGGTCACTCTGCCTGAGCAAAATTCCGCTCACAGTGTGGGGTCTGCAGGGTGGAGGATTAGGCCCTCCCTAGGGTTGGAAGTGAAAGGGTTTCAGAAGGAAGAAATCATGGTGCCAGATGAGCAGACAGAATTGTGCTTTCCCTTTATTGGCTGTTTAAATTAATGGGTAAAAATATTAGCCATACACTGACAATAATACTGGTATTGCCTTAAGATTCAGTTTTTAGCCCTCTTAATATGTTTGACCAAGATGGAAATAAGTTTACTTTGCAAAGAGGACATGGTTTATGAGTATGTGAATGAGTGTATGTTACAACAACTGTGTGCAGATGCATTTATCTGTGTGAATTTGCTTTTGAAGGGACATAGAGACAGCATAGTACTTGAGTGAAAACGTGTTGTTTTCCCTGCGTTAGCTCGTCTGCAGGCTTTGGGGCATGTCTAGACACTTTTAGTTTGCAGACTGACTGCAGGCGCTGGGAACGAGAGGGCATAGTTATCCAGTTGAAGTTGGTCATTTCAATAATTAAGATGGCTCCCTTTATGACACTCTCTGGCAGGGGCAGAGTGGAGGAACGGGTTACTGTAAAGAGACAAAGGGAGGCCTCTCACATTCTCATTCCCAAGTGGACAGCCAACCCCATCACTCGTCCCCTAACTCAACTTTGCATAACTGAAGCTCTGCAACTATTTAACCAATAAAAACTCCTTCCCCTACTTCCTCTTAATTACCTCTCTACTTTCTGTTGCTATGGATTTTTTTTTAACTATTCCAGAATCTTTTATTAGTAAACTGTGTAGGATTTTTATTTGGTTTATTTACATTGCAATAGAAAATAGCATGTGCAACACTCTAAAATATTTCTTGGAAAAGTTTGTCTTTTACGACATATATGTGTGTGGAACCTGCATGATTTTATGTGTGCCACGTGTTTGGAGAAGCCTATGGAGAACAATCGAGGCATTTGAGTCCCCTGATGGACATTATAGCCAGTGGTTAGCTGACCTGTGGATGCAGGGACATAAACTCGGGCCTTCTGTAAGAACAGCCAGTGCGTATAACCACAGGGCCATGTCCTTATCTCTAAAAACTTTGTCTTTGATAAACATTTACAGAGGATGTTTTCTTTGCCTTTCCCCTCTACCTTTGAAGGGAGTTTAGCATTGTCTGATAGCTTAACACCCAGGGACAGCTGGGCATGGTAGCAACTGCACCCAATGGAGCTAAAGGAGGAGGCTGACATGTTAGAGGTTAGCCTGTGCTACATAGCTAGATGGTGCTTTAAAGAAAAGGCGGGGTGAGGGAGGCTTTATAATCTCAGAGAACTTATTTCTGCTGAAGGTAGATTGTGAAGGAAACGTGATTAGTGGGAAAACATTAATTTTGAGGTACCCTCATAATTTCAGGACTGTACGTGTCGTAATTTACCTGAGGTATGCAGGGCTATTTGGCATCATTAATCAGAGCATTGGAATCATTGCTCTGAATGCTTCATTTACTTTGCGTCAGAATGTTAGCCACACAATAATAGAGAATAAAAGGACATCATTAATTACAGCCGAGAGGCTCACGCGCGTGAGTATGTGTGTGTTTCCATTGTCAAACAATGAAGGGAATTTAACAGAACATTCCTTACAAAAGAGATGATTTAATTAAACCAGAGTATTAGACTCACTGTGATTTACAATCACATCTGCTAACAGTTTTAAGTAATACTTAAGTAACTTTCTCAAAGCATTGCCCCAGCCAGCGTCTTCCATCTCCAGATGGAAAGATGTTTTAGTAGTGGGTTTGTGTCTTTTGGGTTAATGGTTGCTGTGTTTTAAAGAAGAGTGAGGAGGTTCTGAAGCAGGTTCCATTCCCTTACAGATGAGCACTGGAATGGAAATAGTGATGGAGAGAACTCTTGTGAAGAGGGACAATTGCACATAGACACTTCTTAGATTCGATAGACACATTCAGTGAAGTATTAGGAGACAGAGTCTGAGTATAGAAACTGGCAGCTTTTCTAGATACCAATAATCAAGTTGCTGGGAATAGTCAGGAAAACTATCCATTAATAGCTGTATTTAAAAAAAGACCCCAAATCCCAAAACAGTATACATTTAAGCTTAACCAAATATATTAAGTCAGTACCATGGAAAAAGTAACAGAATGCATTTGAAAACATGGAAAACAGTAGAAAATGGAAAGCCCTCATATTGATGAATTGGGAGGCTTAATATTATCAAAATGGCTGTATAACTAAAATGATCAGCATACCTCTTTCAGAACTTCAGATTTTCACCAATGTAGAAAAATAAATACTTAAATTCAACACAGAAACACAAAAACAGCCTTAGATAGCCAAAGCTGTCCTGAAGAAATGCAGCCATAATGGAACTATCAGAGAACCAGACTTCAAACTCTACAATAAATCCATAGCAACGAAACACATATGAGTCCATTAGGAAAACACATTATCCAGGAAAAATCCCATCCAACCATGGCCATCTTATGCTTGACAAAAAGACCAGAAACATACAGAGGGGAAAAGACTCTTTATGAAGGGGCGCTGAAAAACAGTAAAACCATATGCCAAAGGCTAGACCACATCTCTCACTCTTCACACAATTCGACTCTAAGTGGATCAGGCCTTAATATAAGACCCGAAACTTTGAAACTGTTAGAAGCAAACACATGGAAACACTTCAAGATTTCTCAGAATAGGGTCTTTGTAGCTCAGGAAATAATAGTAAGGACTGATAAATAGGATTGCATAAGATTTCAAAAACCATCACAACAGAAGAGAATAAAGAGACAGCCTAGAGAATGGGAGGAGTATTTATCAACTGAGGATTAATATGTTGAATTCATAAAGATCTCAAGAACGTTAACACTGGCTAAAAGCACTGGCCGCTCTTGCAGAGGTTCTGAGTTCAGGTCCTAGTACCCACAATGAGGCTCATGGTTTCCTATAACTTCAGTCCCAGGGGGCCCAGTGACCTTTTCTGACCTCTTCTAACACTGCACACACATATACATATAAGCAAAGTAATTATGCACATAAAAAAGGAAAAAAATAAAAATTACATACCAAATGAGCAAATAATCCAACGAATAAATGACAAAAATTAACACCAGATACTTGTCCAATAAAAATACACAAATGGCTGATAAATATATGAAAAAACGTGCAACATCTTTAACTGTTAGTGAAATGCAAATAGAAGCTACATTGAGATCCTATCACATCAATGAGAATGGCTACCAAGAAACTGTAAAGGTTGGTAGAGATGTGAAGAGAAGAGATGTGTACAGTTTTGATGGGAGTGTAAGTTAGTATAGTTACTATGGATATTAATATGCATGTTCATCAAAAAAATTCAAATTTCAGCTACCATATGATTTATTTCAGTTATTGCTATACACATCAAAGTATCCAAGTCAATATATTTACAGGGAGAACACCAAACCTGTGTTTATTGGAACATTATTCAAACTAGCCAAGATCTGTAAACAATAGAGGTGCCTGTCAGAGGATGAATTAATACAAACACGTGGCATGTATACACAATTTTGTTTTATGAAAACAAGAATGAAATTGCTGTTGTAAGAAAATTAACGGAGCTGGAGATCACCGTGTTAACTGCACAAACAGTCTCAGAAGGACACGTGCTGCATGTTTTCTCTCATATGTGGCAGTTAGTGAGCGAAGATGTCAAAGTGAAAAGAAGACCATCAGTGGATATGAGAAGGGTGGGTGGGGAAAGTGGAAGGACCCCACGAACGGTAACAGTGGGGTGAGTGTAAGCAGAGCCCCTTATATGTATATATGGGAACGTTACTCATAGTAAAAATGAAAGAAAAAACCCCCTCCAGTTCCCAGTGCTTCCAGATAAGAAGCTCTCAGCACATTGGTTGTCAGGGTGCCAGACCTCTTGGACTTCTCTGTAACTATTCTTTGCCTCCTCTTTTGCCCTGGGTAACTGGGACTTCCACCCAAAACAGCACAGAACAAACAAAATTGGATGCTGAGCTAGGCCTGGTGGCTCATGGCATGCCAGTGCTGGAAACAGTAGGAGGATGGGTCTTTTAAGGCTATCCTGGGCTAAGTGACAGCTCAAACAGTACTGAGCTCTGTGAAACCCCTTCTCCAAAATAAGGACAGGGATAGTCCCAAACCCCACAGTGTTTATCGTAAGGTTATGAAATAAGTTGTTTCTTCTTAGTCTAAAGGGCGGGTGAAAGAGGTGAGGCTGCCCCGCTTTATTTCTGGGTTTAATAATTAGTAAAAGACAAATAGGCACTTTTGGGAAGAAGAGAAACACAGATGGGGAACATTAAGCCATTTAATGCTGTAAGCAAAAGTTAGTGGCTAACTGAGTTTTTGAGATTCTTAGAGAAGTTCATCTCCAGGAGTTCATTCTATGTTGCTGTTAGTTTTTAAGCCACAGTATAGTTGTTGTGTTGTTTCTTACACATCACTTTCAGTTCTTTTCATAATGAAGTTGTCATGTACAACTTTTAGAGCTATTTTTGAGTGACCTAGCCACGCATGCTCCTCTCACAAATGCCGTGGTGGGGACTGGTACTCAGAACTGCTGGCTCTTGGGTCCATACCTGTGTACAGAGTGTCATATTCCATGACCAGTTGACTTAGTCACATTTCTGCCTCTGTTACCAGTGATGGATGGCATTAATGATGACAACAGTTTAATGCTCATTTTCATACTCTCAAATTTCTATATGTAGAGAGTGGTGTTGAAAAGTGGCTGGAACAAAAATTCTTTCAGTATACAATATACTCTTGATATTAGAGGTGTCAAAAAGTGAGGAAATTAAACCTTTTTGTAAAATACTTCAAGCCCATGCTTGGATATGTCTGCCCCTAAAGCCTGCTGTTGAAATAGTGTGGTAGTATTGAGCCATGGTGCTTTGAAGGGATGGTTAGGTTTCAAGGGCTGCTCCTCATGAAGTGGAATTAAGGACAACTCTAGAGGCTTTTAGCCGTATACTGCTGACTTCCTGTTCCATTCTCTCACCTCCTGAAGACACAGAATTTGTCCCCTGTGAGGTTTCAACCACCTGGGACCATCTCTCATGCAGAGATCCTGGTCTGTTGGATGACTTGTGCCTTGACATGGACCTGCAGCCTTTACAAGGAAGCAATTATATTTCTGGTCTTTATAAATTGCCCAGAGTAGGGGAGTTTGTTATAGTTTCCTAGGCTCAGATGTGCAAGTATGAATATATGAATACAACGGCTGTGCTGGTTTGTTTTTGTCACTTTAACAAAAACAAGAGTCACCTAGGACGAGAAGACCTCAGCTGAAGAATTGCTTAGCCCAACTAGGTCAATAATCATGTCTGAAGATACTCTCTTTATTAATGATTGATGTGTGTGTGGGAGGGTTCGTACACTGTAGGTAGGTGGTCCTGGGATGTATTAGCAGGATGAACAAATCATGGAACGAAAGGCAGTAAACAGTGGATATCACCATTGTCTCGAGTTTAGTCCCTGTCTCCAGGTTCCTGCCTTTGAACCTTGAAGTATGAATTGTGACCTAGAAGCCAAATAAACTCTTCCCTCCCTCAATTTCTTTGAGTCAGAATTTTATCACAACAACAGAGAATCAATGTACAACACTTATATCTTAAATTTGTCAAACATCAAATCTTGAAATCTTATATAGAGTGAATAAATAGAGAGATCATTCACACTATATGCAGGTCACCTATTCCAAACCCATAATCTCTTTACTTTTAGTAGTCACAGAATTGGGTAGCAGCATAATGACTTTTTAAGACATTAGAAAGCCTTCCTTTAAAAAGTGTATGTGGTATTCAAGGACATCTGGCTTGTTTTCAGTTTTGAGCTACAAAGAGAAGAATTTAAAACTATAGCTAATTATAACAAAGTCTTTCAATTAGTGTCAGACCGGTGCTTGCAAACCTTTCATTAGATTGTGATTATTTCTCAGACCTTAGGAGACGGTGTTTCTGCTCCCCGGCTGAGCAGGTTTCCTGTACTGAGTCCCTGTGTGGACATGTGGCTCTTTTCATGGTGTTGGGTCAGCATTGTCCTGTTTCTCTTCTTGTATTTGTGAGTTCAGCAGGAGGAAGCTAATGTTGTATGAGGTTCACATAGTGCAATGAGAAGTTAAGTGTGCAAGTGTCTCTCAACTGTGGGTTAGATGTCTGTTTTACATTATCTAATGCACAAAGCACAATGAGCAGAAAATATTAACTTAGAGCTTTCTTTGAAGCTAGCTTTGGGACTGAGGATGTAACTGATAATCGACTCCTCGCCTAGCATCCATGCAGCCCTGGGCTCCATCCCCAGCACTACATAAAGACATGGTGGGAAATGCCTGCAATCCCGATATCCTAGAGCTGGAGAAGGAAAGATCAGAAAGTCAAGGCCGTCCTTACGTGTGTACTAAGTCAGAGTGCACTTTGGGTTACAAAAATATCTTGTCTCAAAAAGATTAAAAGAAAAACTGTAATGGAAACTTGAAGCTTCCCTTTAAGCTGGTTTATCCTTTCTGTGATTCGATCTGTCAAGGAATGTGACTGATTAAATCAAAAGGTAGCTTAAGAAATGGAGAATGAGTCCAGATTAAATCACTAGCCAACACCACTGAAGCTCACTTGCTGTCCAATTATCTTTCTGTCCTTGGTACTTAAGCTAAGTGCTCGTCCTGCTGGGTCCCATCCTACTTGTCTTCTCTTTATCATTTATTAAGCGCTTTTTTTTTTTGCTTGTTTCATATTCAAAGAATATAAATGTAGTTTGGAATCCCTCTTACATTTCAGTTGGCAAAGGGTACCTAGTAAATATTTGTTGAATCAAATGGCATTGCAGCTGAGTCTCTTGGCATCCTGCTGAGCTGCGTGCCTGGGATCCTATGTAGAAAAGTAGCCTTTTTGGGAATCTAGTAACATTCCAGGCATCCTGTGTCAATTCCCCATTTCTTTGTCTCTTTCCCCTTTCATATTCAAGGGGGTAGCAAATTTGACCCGGCTTTAGCTCTCAGAGCAAGTTGGTTAAAAGTTAAAACGTTGGTTGGTCATAACTCAAAGACCTACTTGAAATCCTGCAACTACAGAATTACTACTAGTGAGGTCAAGTTAGACAACAAAGGGAAAAACAAGAATCTAGTCTTAAATCAAGGAAGGCAGTCCCAAAGCATCTACTGTGCTTGGAATCCTAACTCATATTTGATCCTGAAACCTTCCCCCCCCCCCCGCCCCGGGAGGCTGGTCACAGGAAGGCATGCTGTGGCTGTCACTGGGTGGAATCTGCTTTCTGTGCTGCCCTGTGGCTGCTTCCAAGTTTTAGAGGTGGCATGGGACATTGGAAGGCTATGGCGCAATCTTCATGTGTCCCTCCATTTTAAAGAATGAGACATTAGCAAAGGGGAGGTCTATATTGCTTGGAAAGCAATTCTTTTCCATGGTTTCTTCACTTTTTCTAGACTCTCAGCTAACTCATAGAAGAAAATATCATTTAACTAGTCATAAAAGGTCATATTGCTGGGTTATGTATGTTGTTCTAGTGACCGTATTGGGAGTAGAGTGGGAGATAGGAAGATTGCAAGGTTTGTTAACTAGGTGCTACTTTTCTTTGAGCCATCGCTGGCACAGTCAGCATGAGTGGATTTATATATGTAGAGGTAAATAGAATTAACTCCATTGTGGGGAGGGATTTCCAGCAGGAAGTGGAGCCATGGGAGCTCTCTGGCTGTTATTTCCCTCTTAGTCTTGCATTAGTTGAAGGGCCTATTGGAGTTGGTTTTTTCTATTTCACAAATACATTGTTTTATGAACGTGTGTGTATGTGCCTTTTAAGGCTCATGTTTGTCTGGGAACCTTGTACGTGGCCCAAGGGAGCAGCTTCCCTGGGACCACCATTTGAACACAACACAACTTCCTAAATTCCTGTCTCTAACTCAGCAGCTTGGCCAGCTCAATTCAAAGAATCAGCAGAGTCCAGTGACTGTTGACAGAGTGTTTCCTTAAGCAGGAGGTAGCAGGATTTGGAACTTCCCATGTCTCAAATAAATCTGAGACTTGTGGAAGTGCAAAGGTCAGCACTGCTGTCTGAGTGTACCAGCCCCTCCCCCAATCCATGGCAACAGGCTTTTTGAAAGAATCTATTTTTTCAAAACTATTTTTAATCCTTTGAAAATCATATATAGTATATTTTAATCATAATCTTCCCTGCCTTCCCACTCCACCCAGAGCTACCCTACCTCCCTACTTTTTTCTTTAAGTTTGGTTTGTGTGGCTAGAATTCTGCACCAGAGTATGGTCTGCCAGTCCAAGAGTGAAAGAAAACAGACTTCCTTTCTCAGCAACTCTTAGTTGCCTGTAGTTGCCCAGCTAGGGACAGGACTCTGTTTCCTTCTCCTTGCCTCCATGCTGAGATTTTGTCTGGCTTGAGTGTGTGTAGGTCTTGTGCATGCTGTCACAGTGCCTGAGTTCGTATGTGTTGCTGTCCCTTTGTGTCCCCAAAACATTGTTCCTTTGTAGTATTCCACTGCCCCAGGCTCCTAATCTTTCCACTCCCTTTTCCACAATAATTTCTGAACTTGAGAGCAGTGTGATATTGACACTGCACTTAAGGCTGAACACTTCACAGTCTCTATTGTTTGAAGGATGACCAGTTGTGGGTCTCTCTGCTAATTGCCATTTGCTTCAAAAAGAAGCTTCTCTGATAAGGGATGAGTGATGCATTAATTTATGGATTTAACAATTCATTAGGAATTGGTTTACTACTATGTCCATTTAGCAGAATAATAGCATTGGGCTCTCCCCTAGGGACCATGACCTATCTAGCCACAGACTCTTGTCCCTGATGATGATTGCTAGGTATGGGTTTCATCTCATAGGACAGGCCTTAAATCCAATGAGAATGCCTTTACTCCCATGACATTTGTGCCATTATTGTATCTGTGTATCTTGCCAGGGCAGTTGTTATTCTCACCACATGTGTAGCTGGATAAGACTGATCATCACATTTCTCCTGTTACCATGAGTATCATCTCCTTAGCACTATGAAAGCCAGCTAGGTGGAATGACCTTTGCAGGTCACTACTAACTTATATTTAAAAAGTAACAGCTCTAACCTATTGTCTCCACCCTCCCCCAAACATCCCTGCCCCCAGAACTCCAAAAGGAAATAATGAGCTAATTATATGGTCATATCACCTGCTTGTAGATAATCTTGAACATTGTGAAAATGTGGCAATATGAAATCAATTAATTTAAGAAAATTAAGTTTCAAAAATTGTAAGGGATATTGTGATTGTGTCTTACTTCTTTCTCTCTTTTTGTGAGCTATTTCTAACAATGGTTAAGTTCTTGTCTTTATAATTATTGATATAATTTATATAAATTCCATGAAGATATTACAAGTGTTAAAAATTTAGGGGCTTGCAGAAACCCATTTGTGTCTGTTTCATGGTTCTCATATTTTCATTAATTTTTCTTTTAAATTTCTTTTTAGTTAGTATGTGCTATGCACAAGCACTCTAAAAGATATCAGCAAGATGCAACAATTGTGTCTGTGGACATTGCCCTAGAAATGATAGTTAATGTGTTCCCCATTGAAGCCAATAAGACTTTGTACCCATGTCCCCAGCCTCTAAATTATACATGATGATCAGAGACTCATCTGATCAAAGTGCTGAGATGAAGTGACTCAGGAGTACTCACCCTTAAACAGGACATGGATATCAACCCCATCTCCATCTTCCAAGGCCCAGGGAACATCATAGAAGGGAGGGAAGAAACAATTTTAGAGTCAGAAGATAGAGAAGAGTGTTGTGGAATGGTACCATCCAGATCCGACACTGCTGTTGCAGTAGTCAGTAACGCACAGAGTTGTGGGTACCTGCATGACACTGGGCACTCTGACTTCCTGTGACAGATAAAAGACTGTGATCCTAAAGACTTTGACCAAGCTGCAGGAGACATCATTGTCTCTAATAGTGTAACCACTGGGGGACAGGGTGGGAAGAAGGGTTTCAGAGAAGGCTGCCAGAGGGTAACGAGGGGCCGAGTATGATTATGATATGTCCTATATATGTCTGAAACTGTCAAAAATACAGAAAGAGCTTCATAAAGACATGCTTTTGGAACAGTGGATCTCAACCTGTGGTTTGGCGAGGGTGACATATCAGACATTCTGCGTATCAGATATTTATTTGCATTGCAATTCCAAACAGTCACAAAATTACAGTTAGGGAGCAGCAACGGAATAATTTTATGGTTGGAGGTCACAACAGTGTGAGGAATTATAATTAAATGGCTATAGCATGAGGAAGGCTGAGAGCCATTGACTTGAATCATAAGAAAAGCGGAGTATAATCTGGGGTAAAGGTGAGTGGCAGAGCTTTGGCATTGTTGGCTTTGCTTCCAGGTAAACTTGCATTTCTACTCAGGTATCTCCTGTGAAGAGAAGACGGGAGTTGGGGAGAGGTCATCTTGGGGATCTAAGCCCTACCCCTGCATTCCGCCTTGGGTGCTAAGTTCCTATGGCAGAATATCTGATCATTTCTGAAGGAGGGAGAATGTAAGAGATGCTGCTGATTCATTACCTGGTGTCGTACACTTTTCTGCCAATAATCAGAGAGCTGCTCATTCTTTCTTTTCTATCAGTATCAATTTAACATAATAGCAATCACAGTGCAGCACTGCGCTCTGGTCAGTTTTGTAGCTCGGGGAAGGGGCTTGGATCTTAATTTCTTTTAACTATTTGGTGTCGAATCTATTTCAGTCCATCGTTTATTCACTTGTTAAAAACTTTATGTGCTGTAACAAAGTTTAGCCTTACAGATTACAGCCTGAGGCTGTTGCTAACGGTATTCCCTACTAGCCACATAAAATAATGATTAATTCCCTTTCTTTTATTTATATTTTCCTCAGGTTTAGTGAAACACTCCTGAGGTAATGGTCAAATTGCAACTAGGAGTCCACTTAGGATTTGGCATGTTTTAGACAGACAAGCACTGTGCCATTTTTATATGATGGAATCCATGTTGCCAGCATTAGCAATTGTAATCTTTATCACAGCAAGATGTGATCTTATTATCAGCATCTTAGTTCCATAAAGGCAATGGTGTGTGCTTTATTAGAAGTTCATTTGGTGATGCCTGTTTTTGCTACTGTGTATGTATGCATGCCGTGTGTGTATGTGTGTGTGTGTGTGTGTGTGTAAGAATATATTAAGGTTGATAGCCTGTATGAACTGCTTCTAATGACTCTTGGTCTCCTGCTATTTGTTGTTGCTGCTTCTGTTTATGTCCTTGTGTTGTATGTATGTGTGTATAATATATCTGTGTACAGCGTATGTATATGTGTGATTTGGGTACAAGCACATATGTGGCATATGTGTAGTGGCTTGAGCATGATGCCAGGAGGCCTACTCTCTCATATTTCACTGTTACCTTTTGAGGTAGGTCATCTCACTGAACCTGGAGCTAGGCTGGTGGCCTTCAAGTCCCAGCCATGCTCCTTATTTCCCACAGCTCTGGAGTTAAGAACAGATGTGGCTACATCCAGCTCTTTATGTGGATGCTGGGATCCAAACTCAAGTCCTTACACTTGCAAAGGAAGTTTTCTCACTTCCTGAGTTATTACTTCAGCCTCTCCTAAGCTTATTGTATAACGCTTATATCTCCTGAGCTATGCTGTCTGTGTGAGGAAACTGAAACTAGCATCTTTCACTCATTGATGAAGGCAATGTTCCAGGCCTGCTGTAAAGTCCCAGGAGAGGCCATGTGTGAGCCTCTGCAGTCCTTCTACAGCAAGAAGGTCCCTCCCACAGGGAGGAATGGTGTAGCACCTTAGATAACTATCTGGAAACCAAGAAACCCCTCAGTTATCTCCTCAGTCAATCTGTCGTCCCCTTGCCTGGAAGCATCTCTCTCTCCTTTGGAAGCATATCTTCATCTCCCATCCTGCAGAGGACCAGTCGTCTGGGCCGGAGGCTGTTGCTGACAGCACTGCTTATGATCTGCCTCTTTTCCTCCAGATGAAATGTCTAAATTTGTTTGCTTCTTCTCTGTTAGTTGTGAATTTTGAGACAGAGTCTTGTGTAGGCCAGGCCGGCTGTTGACTCAGGGTACATGTTTTAAAGCGCCTTCCTTTACCCTGCTTCCCTCTCAGGAAACAAACTTCCCTCCCTCTCATCTCTCCTCAGCTGTAGGAGAGCTCCTCAGCAGAGCTGTCTCTGCTTCCTTGACCTCCGTTTGCCCTCTGACCCAAGCACTTGAGTGTGAACACCTTCTGGGAAACTCACACCATGGCCCATGGCTTCCCAAGCTGCTACATGCTGTGTTCTCATGATGTCACACCTGACCTTGCTTTAACTTACTGCTTGTCGCTTGTTGGTTTCCTTCCCTTGGTGGCACACCCTTCACTGCTGCTGCTTCCTCTAACCCCCCATCTGTCCTGTCCACAGTTTCTCCCTTCATCCCTCCCATTGTGCTATAAGAACTTTTCAGCTCAGTTTGCTAGCAGGGAATCTGAGATCAGAGCACCAGCATGGCCAGGTCCTCGTGCAGATGGCCAAAGTGTCCCTGTCCTTTCACAGGGCGAAAGGTGAATGAAGGGGTTCCTGGGGCTCTCTCAGTCTCTGCCTCTGCTTTGGCTCTCACTCACCCTCTGTCTCTCTGGCACTGGGGATTGACTAAGGACCTTGCCTAGAGTTTACTACACAGCTACAACCCTGGCTGTGGGCTCTCCTTTACTGGGGCACTAAGCCTAAACTACATGGTCCCATTGCAATTGCATTATCTGCCACCACGGTGAAGATGTAGGAATTTGGGGAGACCACTCATGCATCCAGTACATCAAGCAGAAAGAGCGAAACCATGATCATCAATGTCTTAGGCTTGTGGTAGGAAGTTTAGAAAAGGGCCACTCCAGGTAGACATTAGGTGAGATAGACCACCATGACAATGTCTGGATGATTCCTTCCATAGAAGCTCTTGTCTACAACCCCTTGCTTCTTTTCTATATGTCACACACCAGTTTCACATCCTGGCAGGAGTGGATTCTCATTTCTTGCCTCTAAAGCTGGTCTTTCAAAGGCTTTCTCCTCCCCACTCCGTACTTTCTATATTTGTTTCCATGGGTAGGCCCATTTTTGCCACAAGGCTCGTGTTCTGTCTTAAATTGTCACCTTCGTTTTTTTTTGAGAATTGAATGTAGATAATCAAGTGTTAGCTACCCATTTCCTCCTAGATATAATGTAGAACATTTCAAACTAATGTTCTGTGTTGTATTCATTGTCTTCGTGTCCTAATATATAAAATCCCCAAACCTGTTGATCCTTTGGGATTTTTATTCCATATACTTTTCTCTACCCTCAAGTCACCAAGTCCTGTTGATTTTCCATTTTGTTATATTAGTGGTGTATCATTCTACTTTTTTTCTGAACAGTTTTCAGAATCATGTCTTGGTTCCCTACCTTCTCCATACCAAGGCTGGTACTGTCTCTTACAGTACTCAACTGTGCTTGGAGAGTGACTACATTAGTAATCACTTTGTATCTGAAGGCCTAGGCATAATGTCATGGACATAGTGGATAGGGCCACACTAGGAAGGTGGTTTTGAGTTGTATAAGAAACCAGACTAATCAAGCCAGTAATCAGTATTCCTCTGTGATCTCCATTTCAGTTTCTGCCTCCATGTTCCTTTCTTGAAATCCTTTTTCTTAAACCATGGACTGTAACTCTGTAAGATAAGAGGAGCCCTTTCCTTTACAAGTTGCTTTTGGTCCATGTTTATCACATAAAAGCATATTTGGTCATGTGTTATCATTCTTACCGAAGTCATTCTCCTCTGGATTGTCCTTGGGTTCATTTCTTAAAAGTGAAGTGGAATTTTGAAGCTATTTGTGGTGCATTTTCCCCATTGTTTTGCAGATATCCACACCTTATTCAATAGCTGGAGAAATGCTGTTTTCCAGTGGGCTCATCTGGGAACATTGTCACAGCAATTAATTTGCTTTCCATGGATACTCTGCTACTTTTCTAATTCTTATGTCACAGTTTTTAGTCATCCTTCAATTAAAACCAATCATTACAATATGGTATTACCGAATAAACAGGTTTACGATTTTAAAACTACTTTAATTATGGTATGCCTCTATGGATGGGAGCAAAGGATTTCAGTGTGCTCAAAGGAGCCACCTGTTTGGAAGCACTCCAGGTGCATCAGTCGGTGTGATTCACAAAGGGCCTGGAGATCATTGCTTCAGCTAGGGAGCTAGCTCAGTGAATGCGGCCTGTAAGATCCTACCATATTTGTTAGACTAGTGCTAAGGAGGGTGTGAATCTCTGCGACTTGGCATTATGATAACCAGAGAACTCAGTACAGTCCTCCCCACCTTCTTGTGCATTCTTCCTGAACATCATTCATAAAGATGTCCAGCACCTGTCTCCCAGACATCTTGAAGCTTAGGAAATGGATTCCCTGTCATTCTCTCATACTGTAACCATAGCAATGTGTAGATTTTAGATCTACTCTTTGGTTTTAGTCTGCAGTGAGTTAGTTGGCATTTCGGGATCATATCCAGACACTAGAGATGCCAGAGTTGTGTGGATGATGTTTTATTTGGGGTCATGGTTTGAGAAGGCTTAGTCCCTGAGTACTTGGTCCTCTAGGTGTGAGTGAGAGAGCACATGGTGGAGAGCTGTTTACCTCATGGCAGAGGAAAGCAAACAAGAGGAAGTGGCTTGGTCAAAAATAAGCCCTTCGAAGGCTTAGCCCAGTGTCCCAAATTCCTTTTGTTAGGACCCACTTCTTGAAGGTTCCATCTCTTCCCTGGAGCCCTAGAGGCTGTCCAACCACACTCTTTAACGTGGTCATTGGGAGTCACTCCTCATCCATCTACAGGATACTGTAAATGTATTAGGTAGTGGACAGTCTGTCAACCCTCAGACAGTGAGTGCTCAGTTATACTATGTAATTAGTACCTATTGTTTAGAGAACTGAATGGACAGACACTCACTAGTTGCTTTGCTTTTTGTAGGATGCATTGCTACCTTTTATATTTGCCAAACTGTCAGTTGACTGTACCATGAGTCCTTAACTCTTACATGTAAGTTGGGTTTTTTGTTTGTTTCTTTGTTTGTTTGTTGTAAATATCTGACTTAATAATTAGGTTTAGACTCATCCTTAAGATAATCAGTTTGAGTTTCTGTACCTGATTTCATATTTTCAATACCTTTCTTAAGACAGATCAAGAAAATCATCATTTTGCATGCATACTTTTCCATTTTGCAAAAATCAATGTACTTTAATTTTATTGGCCTTTATTTAGTGAAGCAATGTTTTTGTTTTTGTTTTTTAATTGACTTTGGAGCACTTCACAAGGTTACCTAAATTCTTTCTTGGCAGGCTTGATTATTATTTTGTACTTGACTCATTAAACTTTGAAAGTGTGTGTGTGTATGTGTGTGTGTGTGTGTGTGTGAGAGAGAGAGAGAGAGAGAGACAGAGAGACAGAGACAGAGAGAGAGTGTGTATGTGTGAGTGTATTATGTGTGTGTGTGTATGTGTGTGTGTGTGTGTGTGTGTGTGTGTGTGTGTATATTGCTTAACAGAAGAGATCTCTTTTTATTTTCTTAATGCTGTTGATAAGATAGGCTCTGATGTACCTCGGGTTAGTTGTTATGTAGACAAAGATAGCCTTGAGTTCATAATCTTCCTGCTTCTACCTCTCAATCCTGCCACACCATGCTACACTAGAATTGCAGTTTTTGAACAGCAGTTTTCTGTTTGCATCCTTCCCCAGTCTGCCCCTAAGTATCTGCCCACAGCCTGCTCCTTTGATCCTTATCTTAGGCAGGGAATAATCTCTTTAAAATGCACTTCAAAGTACCTGTGGTTTATTTGCTTAAAGCCGTACATTTCTCTTTGAAAAATAATGTCTCCTTTTTAAAGATTTGACTTGTGACCTTTATAGCAGTTCTCCAAGGCTGGAGAGATTAGCACCTTCCAAGCCAAAGGCCTCTTTCCCAGTGAGTAATTGTCTGTGAGTTTTGCCTAAGAAACACAGAGATGTGCAAACCCAGTATAGTACATCCGATTATTCTTTGCGTTTATATATTCTCATTGAAAGAATGAGAATATTACTCAGAGAGTCATAAAAGTGATACCTCATGGTTTGGCTACAGAGAAGACCATTTTACATAATGCCCTTATGAGTTGGTAATGTTCATACTTACTGATAAAAGGGAATTCTTTATGGTTAAGTAAAAAATAGGCTAACCTCACTAGTACATATAGCTTAAAGAAGAAAGCAAAAGGTCATAGTATCCCCTATGTGGCTCAGTAGACTCTGAAAATTTATACTGTGTGAGTTCAGCCATTGGGTTTGAATCTCTCTTTTTTGTATTTACATTTAGTCTTGGCTGCAGGACAGCAGGCCTTACTGAACACACACTGTAATCTCCGTTTATAACCCTCCATGCTTCTGCAGGCCCTCCAGCCCCCATCTACGTCTCCCCAAGTACTTCTGCATCATTTTTAGGGATGTCTTAGATACTTATAACATACTATATTATCTGGTTTGTATGAGGAGTTTTGTTGGTCTTTTTCTCTGAATTTCTCATACACAGCATCTTAAGAAATTCCCAGAGCATCTTACCCCTGCTCCTTGTAAATGCTGTGAGAATCCCAGTTTTATATGTCAAAAGAGGTCATCCAGAGCTTCTGGATTGTTAGCTCTGGTAGAGGTGAAAACCTATCCTTCAGGTAATACTCTGTATACAGAATCCCAAACCATGCATCATTTGCATCCTGTCCTGTATGGGCTCAGAAACTTGGAATTAACTTAGGATAAGAATGTGGAACCCAAGTGGGGTTTCTGTTTTTATCCATTACCCACCTGCCTCACAGTGTGAGAACAGTACAATAGAAACATCACTGTTCTCATGAACACGAACTAAGAACTAGAAGCCGTTGCCCTTGGAAACCTGTGTTCTCATTCCCATCTCATCAAGTGTCCACATTCGTCATTGGTTTCACACTCACATCTCTGGGAGGACATGCATGTAATTAAGTCCAGATGAATTACTTGGATTTAATTCTCATATAGTGCTGTGGATTCTTTGTTTACATTTGCATTTCTTACTTTACAAGCAGATATCGAACTTCTCTATGTGTGTTCATGTCAATAGAAGTATAAATGACAAACGCAGATGGAGAAATCAGATACAGAATAATATGGAACATGTATGTGAATTGTGAGTGTGTCCAGAAATTGGATGTGCATACTGGTGTATGCATATGATTCTGTCCCTATGCTATATTAGGTATGTATAATATGTGGGTGTAGGATGGTAAGTTACACACATATGAAACAGAGTAATGTAATAGTGGGAGGATATAATATGTTTGGGTGGGATGGTGAATTGCACATATATGAAACAAACACTAATGTACTGTTGGCTGTGTCTGAGTTATGCAGACAAGTATCATATGTATGCCTGTATAAATGTGTCAGAATATAAGTCAGATGCAGACTAGCATACTTACATGTATGTGTACATCTGTCTTAGGGTACATTTGTGGGGGGAAAGCAGGATAAATACCTCTTAGTGGTGAATTTGAGGTGGTAACTCAATACCTATGCGGCTTTGTCATTGGGCAGAAACCAGTCAACTGGTCAAGGTTTTATTAGTAAAAGGTGAGAGTTTTAAGTTCAGAGAGGGTCTTTTATGGCTCTAAAATTTGATGTTTATTGAAGATACGATCACTGATCATTCAGTTTGTTTAGTCACTGTGTGAATGACTTTATTCCTAATAATATTTTATCATTGACTTTCAGCACTCACACTGCATGTCTTTGTTAGCTTCTGGAGCTTTTAACTTATCTTCAGCATAACTCTTAATCTCATGAGCTTCCCACCCCCCAAAACTGTGGCAAACTCTTCCAGATTATTTTCAACAGAGAGCTGGTTACTCTTCTTTTCGCTTTGACCAAATTTCTTATAAGAAGCAACCTGTGGAAAGAAAGGTATTGGTTTATATTTTAAGAATGGATACAGCCCAGCAGAGCAGGCAGGACATGGAGGTGGGAGTAGTTAATGATTGGTCAGAGTGGATCCAAAGTCAGGAAACAGTGGGAAAATGACTACTGGCCAGCTTGCTTTCTCTTCATTCTGAAAGCCCAACCCATGGATGACGACACCCGCTCTCAGGGTGGGGTCTTTCTTGTTCAGTCTGGAAACTCTCATCGTCACACCCAGAAACTCGTTTCTAGGGTGATTCTAAATCTAGAATAAAGGATAATGCAAACCAAGCATCACAATGATTAATATAAAAAGATTTCCAGGGCTGGAAACTGCACGTTCAGTAGAATCCCTGCCAAGCATGCTCCCTGTAGTAGAGATCTCCAGCACCAGTAGAAAGGGATGGGTGTGGTGGGCTGTATTAGTGACCCTAAGATGGCAAGAAGCAGGAAGGCAGACACGGATAGGTCTCCAGAGCTTGATGGACAGTGGTATAGCCAATTGGCAAGCTCCAGGCTCAGTGAGAGAACCTTTGTAAATAAGATGTAGAAGGACTGAGAAGAAGACCCAGCATTGGCCTTTGGCTTAGAGAGATACTATAATGGTAGGAGCCAAAGTGTTAAAGCTATGTAGCTGTGCAATACTTAGAGAGAGGACGGAGTGGATTTCTTTGTATTTGAGTGTACTTGTATGTGCAAGGGTATGAAGGCCAGAGGTGGACCTCTGGTGAAAAAAGGAGCCATTCCTCCTCTTTCTTGAGACAGGATCTCTTTATGGACTTCCATTGTTGAAATCCAGGCCTGGGATTTTTAATGCGTTCCAGCTATTGAGCTCAGATCTACATGCTTTCACAGACTATGCGTTCCTGTCTGGGCCATCTTTTTACAGCTCCTGGGTGAAGTTCTTAAAGACCATTTTGGCGTCTATTTTGCCCTTGTAGACCGCACATCATCATTTTTGCTGCACATGAGATAGTGAACAGATGCTTGTGCAATGAACACACCATTATAGGACATTTTAAGATTCCCTGTGGTGGGGATGCTTTCCTGTTCGAGGGACAGTTCTCTTCCATTTATAGGTCGGGGGAGTGGTTGTAAGAGGATGTCACTGTGGATGCTAAGGTGCCCAGGATAGTGGAGAGGGATGGAGGTGGGTGGGGTAGGAAGAGATGGTCAGTACCTTTTCTCCTTTCTTATGGGCAGTGATTGTACCTTTTAGAGCAACCATCTTTAGCCAGTGAGCCACATTATTTCATTAGCTCCATATCCCCAGAGTCATATGGGAGTCTTTTCTGAGTATAAATCTTGTGTCCATAGGGCACTGAAGCAGTTAATCTAAATGCTCTCTTGAACTCAGAGTGCAGCACTGAGTTATGATTCTGGAACAGAAGAAAGAGCTGCTTTTTCAGGGAAGATTCTCTTCCTAATACAAGGTAAATTATAAAAGGAAGTGAAAAACTCCGAGGGAAAATTCAAAATGCTTGCATAAGATTTGGGTATTTGGTTGAGAAATACAGTTTCTGTTGCATGAATGCTTTATGACAATTTCCTCTTTAATTTCACCGTTTCTCTGAGCTAGCTCTGATGGGGAAAAATTATCTTTCAAAGCCCTCTGTCCTCTTACTGTGATTAGTACTGGTCATTTTTAACCTTGGTACTCTGTGTTGACATCTTTACTTCTGGTACTAGAGTAAACACATGGAATGAGATGTTAAAAATTGTGGCTGATCATCAAGTTTTCCTGAAATTTTGGATGATGTATTAGCTCCTTAATAAATGAAACACTATTGGGTTATGTAAGGTTAGCTTTCCGAGTAGTTTTAATGTCCTTGAAGTTTCACCTCCGAAATTATAATACAGTCAGTGCTGGCTTCTAGTGACCTCTTTTTAGCTTGAGCCTTTTTAAAGTCGTTTGGAGAAATCTGCATGAAGTTCGTGCTGAATTGAACCTCAGAAAGGAAATGCCTTTCAGAGTCAAAATGAAACCAAGTATTCATATTAGGGGGTATAAGAAAAGAAACAAATAAAAAGAAGAAATCCTCCCCTCAGGAGCAGGCAGCACTTGCCTTATGCCAACTGGCCCGTTTGTGAGAACTAGTGAAGTCATCAAGCCTGAGCTATTTTAATCCTGACACGGCGGGTGCGCAGAGGCAGCTGGAGGTGTTGTACAGAGGAAGTGCAGAGACATTTTCAGAGGCAGAAAATTTCTCTGCTGACTGACAGCATCCCTGTTTCATACCTAGTGCCTCTGGCACCTCTGAGAAACTGGAGGGCTGTGTAATGGCCCAGGCTGGGAGGACGTAGACTGTATCTACACCCAGCCCTTAAAGGAGACCTCTAGCTTCTTCCCCATTGGGACCGGCACGGTCCCATGATAAGATCCATGGATTGTAAACATGGTGATAGTTGGAAGCAGAGGACACATTGTTGTTATAATTTGAGATAGCGTCTCTGTTGTCTACGCTGGCCTGACCTTACTATATAGCTGAAAATGTCTTTTACTCTCTAATGTTCCTGCTTCTGTCTCCCAAGTGCAAGGGTTGCCACCACACTTGGTTTTCACAGTACTGGTCATCAAACCTTGTCCATGCTAGGTAAGCACACTGCCAAAGGAACCAAACTCTTACAATAAAACATTTTGAGTTTTTCCTTCTCTTTGTCTTATTGTTTTTTAACCACAAAAGGTCAGAAGTGCTAGGGCTGTACTTTGCTGACCCAATGCTATAAAAGATAATGAGCAAATAAAAAAATGCAGCACATACATATATATGCTCACACATATATGCATATATACATATACACATATACATAGGCACAGACACACACATATATATACACACCAGACCAAATTGAATATGACAGACAGTGACTCACTTCACCAGAAACCATTAGTAGAAAGAAGTATCCGAAACTTGCATTTTAAATCCTTATAAAAATATCTCTTTGTTTTTTTTGAAGAAAAGTATTTGGTAATCTGAAATGTATTTTAATTTTCTATGAGCTCTGCCTGTGGTTTTTGTCATTACTGATCTTTAAGAAAAACAAAAAAAAAGTGTAAATAGACATTTGATGAATTACAGATTCCTCTGCCGGATGCTGTTCTAACCACTGGTGACAAGATCTAAAACCGTAGGCACAGCTTCTTCATCCCTTTAGAGACTCAGAAAAAAAGTCCAGAAATGTCAACCAAACAGAGATAAATTTAGAGATAATGAGATTGGGTTCTGAGTGTAAGAAATTAACTCCTTTTCAGCCCGGCAGAGGGAAGTGTTTCTGTTGTGGAAGCAGGGGGTGCCCTCTCACGAGACACTTCTTAGAATAAAGACTGAAGCATGTGGTCCTTTAGCCAATACACTCGGCTGCCAGGGCTCTGCCCTGGTTTTGCCATGAATCCAGGGATAAGAAGCTTCCATGTGTGTTGGAGACAGGACCGCCAGCATCTCAGACAACTGTGGCGATTCCGAAGGCACTTTCATTCTGAGTAGCAGGCCCTAGGGCCAGACAAAACCAAACCAAACCCCTAAATTAAGTACAGTTTATTTCCTAGGGAAGATTGTATAGTCTTCTGTTTGCTGATTAAAATCTATGTTTAGACAGGACCTTTCCATCTCTTATTCAAAAAAGTGATTACCATCTTGACGCGGTAATACAAAGTCAAGGTGTGAATGGGCTCATGGTCTCGGTAGCTGTGGTGCTGATGTACAGTAATGTAATCTTTATTTGGCTTCCTTTGAACTAACCTGGTAGATGCAGTACTGACATACAGCACAGTAGATTCACTCTAGTGTAATCTTTATAGCTTCCTTTGAACTGGCACACAAGACATTTATTCAAAGGTCACCAATTGGTTCTGGACAGAAAGAAATCTCAGAGTTTGGAGTCTTCTCAGTTTCTGCAGTAATGCATTATATGACTGATTATGACAGGTAGCACTTGGGGCGTTTACAATTACTAAGACCCCAGGGCCTCTTGATCTTTTTACCCAGAGTCCAAACATTGTGGGAATTTGATTCAATAAATCCTGCTTAAGGCTGTTTAGTTACTGGCTTGTCACTTTGTTGGGGAAAAATTGGAAAAAGCTTAATGACTTCCTCGTTTCCTGACGTTTATAAGGTTCTTGTAAATCCTGGGTTTTGTTGAAGTAGTTAATAATCAGGATCTAGAACCATGAAGCTACCACGGAACCCCACCTCCACTCTCCTTGTGGTGTGAATGTCACAAGTTGTTCAACCCCCCCCCCCCATTTGTAGGATGCACATGATGATGTCACTTCCCTGAAAGCGTCCTTGAGAGGTTTGGAAGGAAGAGGTCTGAGATGCCTGCCGCGGCCTATGGTACATGAAAAAGAAGTGTATCCGTGTGAAATGTTGCTCCGACGAGCAGAGTTACTGTTAGGATTCTGTCTAAGCCCCACCCCACAATTACCTGGCAACAGCCAGGTATGCTGCTCCCAATAGTTGCCTGGCAACAGCCAGGTAGACCTGGTCCACTATGAAAGGGGCTGCTTGCCCCTCCTCTCTCTCCTCTGTCCCTCTTGGGCTCTCCTCCCCTTCCCCCCTCTCCACATGGTCATGGCCAGCCTCCACTTCTCTATTCTCTGTCTCTGTTTCTCTCTGTCTGTCTGTCTGTCTGTCTGTCTGTCTGTCTGTCTGTCTCTCTGCCTCTCTCTGCCTCCCTACCCTATTAACTCCCATCCTCTGCCTTGAATGAACTCTATTCTATACCATGTCTATGTGCATGTGGTCCCTCAGGGGGAAGGGATGCCTGGTCATGGGCCCGCTGGGGCACCCCCTTCCCCACGGTGCCTTATACCATTCTCTAAACCTCTCTCTCTCTTTTTGTGAACCCAAAAGTTACTTTTTCGATTTCATGACATTCATTATTTTTTCTGCATATATCTGTGTGTACCACACGTAGGCCTGGTGCCCATGTAGTCCAGAAGAGGGTGTCTGAAACTGGAGTTGCAGGTTGTAAGTCGTGAGCTGCCAGGTGATTGCTGGGTCCAAATCCAGAAGCAGTACTTACCTGCTGGGCCAGCTCTCCAGGCCCAAGAAGAATGTTACCTTATTGGCAGTCAGAGGCCCTACTTCAACAATAGGCATTTTCTTTTTTTTTTTTTTTTTTTTTTTACATTTTTTTTTATTCGATATAATTTATTTACATTTCAAATGATTTCCCCTTTTCTAGCCCCCCCACTCCCCGAAAGTCCCGCAAGCCCCCTTCTCTTCCCCTGTCCTCCCACCCACCCCTTCCCACTTCCCCGTTCTGGTTTTGCTGAATACTGTTTCACTGAGTCTTTCCAGAACCAGGGGCCACTCCTCCTTTCTTCTTGTACCTCATTTGATGTGTGGATTATGTTTTGGGTATTCCAGTTTTCTAGGTTAATATCCACTTATTAGTGAGTGCATACCATGATTCACCTTTTGAGTCTGGGTTACCTCACTTAGTATGATATTCTCTAGCTCCATCCATTTGCCTAAGAATTTCATGAATTCATTGTTTCTAATGGCTGAATAGTACTCCATTGTGTAGATATACCACATTTTTTGCATCCACTCTTCTGTTGAGGGATACCTGGGTTCTTTCCAGCATCTGGCAATTACAAATAGGGCTGCTATGAACATAGTAGAACATGTATCCTTATTACATGGTGGGGAGTCTTCTGGGTATATGCCCAGGAGTGGTATAGCAGGATCTTCTGGAAGTAAGGTGCCCAGTTTTCGGAGGAACCGCCAGACTGATTTCCAGAGTGGTTGTACCAATTTGCAACCCCACCAGCAGTGGAGGAGTGTTCCTCTTTCTCCACACCCTCTCCAACACCTGCTGTCTCCTGAACCCACACACCTATGGCCACTTGATCCTCGTCAAAGAGGCTGAAAACATCCAATGGAAAAAAGATAGCCTTTTCAACAAATGGTGCTGGTTCAACTGGAGGTCAGCATGCAGAAGAATGCGAATTGATCCATCCTTGTCTCCTTGTACTAAGCTCAAATCCAAATGGATCAAGGACCTCCACATAAAGCCAGACACTCTGAAGCTAATAGAAAAGAAACTGGGGAAGACCCTTGAGGACATCGGTACAGGGAGAAAGTTTCTGAACAGAACACCAATAGCGTATGCTCTAAGGGCAAGAATTGACAAATGGGACCTCATAAAATTACAAAGTTTCTGTAAGGCAAAGGACACCATCAAGAGGACAAATCGGCAACCAACAAATTGGGAAAAGATCTTCACCAATCCTACATCAGATAGAGGGCTAATATCCAATATATATAAAGAACTCAAGAAGTTAGACTCCAGAAAACCAAACAACCCTATTAAAAAATGGGGTACAGAGTTAAACAAAGAATTCTCACCTGAAGAACTTCGGATGGCGGAGAAGCATCTTAAAAAATGCTCAACTTCATTAGTCATTAGGGAAATGCAAATCAAAACAACCCTAAGATTTCATCTTACACCAGTCAGAATGGCTAAGATTAAAAATTCAGGAGGCATTTTCTTTTGGAAGTATGCGAATGCTTCAGGGAACCTGCGGACCGAGGCATGTAATCAGCTCCTGTGACGGTACCGTTGCCCTCACCCTGTGTGCTCTGCAGTAATTTTCCTTCCTGGAGGCGGCACTATGGGAGTAAAGTTGAAGGAGTAAAAGCCGCAGAGAGAGGACAGTGTCGCAGAGTGGGGATCTCAGTGCACAGTGGGCTGCAGGGCTGAGCCCTCTCTTCCTTTCAGGCCCTGTACTCTATTTCTATGAGTGTGAGGTTTTCTGTGGATGATTTAAGATCCGATCCTTAGGGAGATTCCTTCATATCCTTTTATATACTGCTGGACTTCTAATCCTGCCATTGTCACCTCTGGTTTAGTCTATGCCAGGCATCACTGCCGACTGAACCTTATCCTTGGATAGCTTTTCTTTTCTCCTCCCCTCTCCCCTTTCTTCTCCTCCCCTCCCCTCCTCTTCCTCCCCTCCCTCCTTCCCTTCTCTTCCTTTCCCTTCCTTCCCTTTCCCTTCTCTCCCCTTCCCTTCCTACTACCCTCTCCTCTCCTCCCTTTCCCTTCCTCTTCCTGTGCCCTCTGCTCCTCTCCCCTTCCCTCCCCTTTCCCCTCCTGTCCCCTCTGCTCCTCTCCCTCCCCTTCCCCCTCCTGTCCCCTCTGCTCCCCTCCCCTCTCCTTCCCCCTCCTGTCCCCTCTGCTCCCCTCCCCTCTCCTTCCCCCTCCTGTCCCCTCTGCTCCCCTCCCCTCTCCTTCCCCCTCCTGTCCCCTCTGCTCCCCTCCCCTCTCCTTCCCCCTCCTGTCCCCTCTGCTCCCCTCCCCTCCCCTTCCCCCTACTATCCCCTCTGCTCCTCTCCCCTCCCCTCCTCTTCCCTCTCCTGTCCCCTCTGCTCCTCTCCCCTCCCCTCCCCTTCCCCCTCCTGTCCCCTCTGCTCCTCTCCCCTCCCCTCCCATTCCCTCTCTACTTTTCTTCCATCCCTCTTCCCTTCCTGTCTTCCCCTCTCTTCCCATCTTTCCCTTCTGCCCTTTCACCCCTCTCCTCTGGTTTTGGAGACAGTCTCACATAGCTAAGGCTGGGCTTTACCTTGCTATAATCAAGGGAACCTTGAACTCCACACCCTCTTGCTTGCTGGTATTACAGGTGTGTGTGACCACACCCAGCTTTGTCTGGTGCAAGAGAACTCAGGACCTACATGCTAGGAGCATACAACTGAGCTACCTTCCATGTATGGAAAGTTTCTTTGAGGGACATGCAAATGAGGGATGGTTTGAAGGTTGCAGGCAGCTCTCCCTGCGGACTTTGACCTTGACCTGACTGGCTGGCTTGCACATTGCACCTCACTGCCAACACAGCAGCAGTGCAGCTCCATTGTAATTCTCCTACTTTTTCTTTCTGTTTTCTCCTCCTCCTCCTCCTCCTCTTCCTCCTCTTTTCTTTTATTTATTAAGGCTGCATTGAGTAAACTTTATGATAATAAGGAAAAGTGAAAAGTTCAGAAGTTCAGAAACAAAATGGCCTGCAATCAAATATTAGAGCATGTTTTTAGAAAGGTGCCTCATCGGGGACCAGAAGCCTGTGCCTCCTGGCAGGTCACTGTGGTCAGTCAGTTCTGTCTCTCTGTCTCTCTGTCTCTGTCTGTCTGTCTGTCTGTCTGTCTGTCTGTCTCTCTCCCCCCCCTCTCTCTCTTTCTCTCTCTCTCCCTCTCTCTCTCTATGTGCAACGTAAAAAGTCTGTGTTCTTGACTTCATACCACACTCTGGCTTTCTCTGGCCCCCAGCTCTGGGCCTCTCTGGCTCATCTAAAGACTGATATTAGTATTTTCCCCGGGTCTTTCCGTCTCCTCCTTTTCCAGGCCTCAGCAGGGAGGAGCAAGGGTGCAGATTTATTTTTCCACTGAAGTGAATTTCACCCTCCTCCCTCCTGAGGAAGACAGACATGGATTCTAAATATTTTTCCATTCTTCTTTTACATGTGGGATCAAAGCCAGAGCCAATTATGGTAAATGCAGTGTTTCAGTCCAGTGGATTTTAGGCGAGCTGGGGTTTGTTGTAGCTTTTGAAAAAACATCATTTTAGCTTGACAGCATCATTGGTACCACACTGTTCATTTTCACACACTATTTTTCTAAGCCTGTTCATAGACCAATGCCTGGGAAATAGGGGGATTTCGCGTCCCTTCTCTGTGCCAAGAGCTCCTTGTGCTCGAAGAGTTCTTACACAGTCAAGGCGGCCTATTGCATGATTTTACAGCTTGTGCGGTGGAAGTTCAATTCTTCATTCATCAGACACCATATGCAGTGTTATTAGTCTCCACTGTAAGGAGAATAATAAGTGAGCAATGGAAGACAGGCCTCAGGAACCTCCCACAAGCACTCAGCACCAAATCTGGCAGATGCTTCAGAAAAAATGGTGGCCAGCTCAGTAGACTTTGGGATACATTTATGTATGGACTCCTGCTGTGCCCCGTATGATCCTTGGTTTTCTTTTCACTTCATGGGTGGAATCTTCCTTTACCCCGCTTCCCATCTCCCTCTCCTTCCTCTTCTGTCCCTCCCCTGTGTTCTCTTTCACTTTCTATACACCCATATCCTCATAAAGTTACCCATAATCATAAAGTTACCCATGCTTCTAGCTTCCTTCCCCTTTTAAGTAGGAGCCTGCAGGTATAACCCCTGTAAAATCATGCTGCCCTGAGTGTGTAAGAACGCAGTTGAACACAAAAAGTTCCTGTGTCTGCAGGTATAACCCCCGTCTCAGACACTCTATAATTTCCCTGTGTATCCCCAGGTTATTTGGGGTATAGGGTGGGGTGTTGGTACCCCCCCTTTGTTCGGCTCTTCATGAGTTTTCTCCCATCAGCATTTGTTGCCCACCTGCACACATCCAGTGCTGTTTGGTTTTGATTAGCATCCTTCGTACCTTCTCTGAGTCCTTCCTAACTCATCTTGTATGTCTGTCTCCTCAGGACTCCCAGATTGATAGCCATTGCGTACGAACCACATGTTCTCTGGAACAACTCAGGCTTAGGTTAAAATGATGCTGATTGAACTCCCCAGTTCCCACCAGTGCATACCTGTCCTTTCCTGTAACTCAAGGGAATATAGGAATACATCTTGGCCTTTGCTGGTCTGAGCCACTGTGAATTTTGGCTGCAGAGAGGCTTGGACTAGCCCCAAGGCTGAGTGCCCTGTCAAAACACCACAGAAAGTGGGTTAAAGGGTGTTGACTATACCTACAGTTGTTTCCTCACTCTGTGAATGATGTGTGTTTCACATGTACAAGGACACAGTGTGCCAGCTTGGCTGCTTTCTGCCCCATCTTAAAGAGAAACATGAAATTACATTGCATTGTCAGACTCTGGGAGGCAAGGCAACTATGGCTACCTTGGATTTTCATGTGTGTGTGTGTGTGTGTGTGTGTGTGTGTGTGTGCGCGCGCGTGCGCGCGCGCACGTGTGCATTCATCTTTTGAAGCAAGAACTCACACTCACTATGCAACCCAACCCATCACTGTATAACCCATGCTGGGGTTAAGAAACCATTCTATAACTCCTGTAACTCCTGACCTCAAATTCTCAGCTATCCTCCTGCCTCAGCCTCCAAAGTGCTGGGATTACAAGTATGACCCACAGTGCCTGGTTAGGTAACATTCTTATATTTATTTCTACTATAACTCATTGTCGTTTTTTGTCTTCTCATGAATTATCAGCTGTGAGAGCTTTCCTTTTCTTTTAAGGAACTATAAATCACTGGGGTGCTTTTGAGAAAGAAAGAAATAGAAATCTAAATTGCTAATTTATTTGATGGTAAGGCTACAAGCTATTTCGTTGAGCATATAAAGGGCAGAACTTGACATATTAAACTTGAAGTGGGTTTTCTTTTGGTGGTTTTGCTTTCAATTCTCTCCAAGGGTACTTAGCAGTGTTGTCAAGGGCTGATGTCTTGAGACTTAAGCAGTTTTATCCTGTGTGGATGCTAGAAGCTCTTGAATTTGGCAAGTGCCTTGTCTGTTTTGATTTTGCTCCCTACTGCATGTGAACCTCCACCCCCCCCCTTTTGTTCATGGAGAGGCTTGGGTGTGTGATTCTCTGCAGTGATGATTTTGACCCAGTGTGTGTGCGCGTGCGTGTGTGTGTGTGTGTGTGTGTGTGTCAGCATCCAAAAGTGCAGTATGCCAGTGAATCTTGTGTTGCTTTGACACCTAAGTGTAAATTGATGTGGGCAGTAAATAAGCATTGAGGGCAGTTAGACTCCTGTATGATTGTATAATTAGAGCCTGAAGTATGTGTGTGTGTGTGTGTGTGTGTGTGTGTGTGTGTGTGTGTATGTGTGTGTGTGTATGTGTGTGTGTGCCTGTCTGTTGTTTTTGTGTAGGTGTGCATTTGCCCCAGTATGGGGAAGTTAGAAAGTGACTTTGGAATCAGTTCTCTCGCTCCACCTTTACTGTGGTTTTCTGGAATCTAACTCAAATCTTCAGGCTTGTATTGAGCAGCGCTGAGAGGTTTCACCTGATGAGCCATCTGGCTAGACCTCATGTATGATTTTTTTTTAAAGAAATAATATTAACATCCTTTATTTTTATTAGAAGAGGAGATATAAATAGTTTGGTCAACCAGTGCATGGTTGTTCCACAAATGGAAGCTGCTGGTGTCAACGCCAGTAGTGAAATCCTATATACTTATTATATTTTAATAACCTCCAAACACTGTCAGTAGAGGACACCTGGGTCCTAATCTTCAAAACTGTGTTCTCCTGCATAAGTTTTGGAAGTATTTTTATTTATAGAATGAGGCATTTGATTCTAAAGTTCACTTCCCCCGCCCCTCCCCGCCAACACGCACTGTTTTCAGCAATCTGAAACCAACGTGTGTTTCATGCTCTTTCTAGCCAGGAACTTGGGGCCAGTAACATGGGAACTGATGTAGGCCAAGCTGAGGGGCCTTGTCTGAGAGTTTTAATGCTGTTGAGAAAGTACATCTTCAGGCTACAGCCCCTGTTTAGCTTACCACTCTCTCTGAAGCTGGGTAATTGAGTTCTCTGCATTTCTTCAGCTACTCTGACTAGCCTGTTTGCTGTCGGTCTTTGGAGATAACAATGGGTTTTATCTATTTTGTATTTTGTTTACTATCCCGCTGTCATAAGAATTTTGAAAGTGTGAATAGCGTGAAACAACCATGGAAGGTACCCTGGAGACATTTCAAATGGAACATGCCCTAAGCCTGTTTAATTTGACGAGCGTGAGCAAGTGTTGGCTGTGTCCGAAATTTCCCAGAGAAGGTAAAAATCAGAAGTGATCGAAGTAGATCAGATCCCAAAGTGGGCACTGTAGTGTGTATGTCAGTGTGGTGTGTGCATAGGTGATGTGCATGCATGCACTCTGTCTCTCTCTCTCTCTCTCTCTCTCTCTCTCTCTCTCTCTCTCTCACACACACACACACAGATACACACATGGTGATGCATATGTTTCTGGAGGCCAAGGGAGAAGGTGGGTGTCCCACTGTGTCACTATTTTGTTCCCTTGAGACAGAGCCTCTCACTGACCCCAAAGCTAACCTGATGGTCAGTGAGCCCTCAGAGTCCTTCTGCCTCCCCACACGTTTACAGGCACTTTTGCTCCACCATATATCCCCACTCCCAACCTTCAATATGTCTGCTAGAGTGTCAACTCACGTCCTTGTATAACAAGTAAACGTTTTCTTCTCCAGTATGTTCATGTGATAATTCAGACTTGCGGGCATTCATGCCGAACTGGTGAAAGTATCTGTAGGTGCTAAGTCCAATGTTCTGGGTACACAGTCTCCGCCCTTCACAAACCGTTCTTCTGGACTGTAGGAGAATCATGGGGTGGGGGGTCAGGGTGGGGGCAGAGTGTGTGACACTTAACCCAGGGCGAAGCTTTGCCTTCAGGCTCACTGCTTCCTCATTGTCTGACTGCAAGAGTCTTTTAACTTCTCCGTCTTCTCCACTTCTCATCTATGAAATAATGATGGGAACTTGAGCTCCTGGGGTTACTGGGAACATTCAACTCTTTAATCCATTGAAAGGAATTAACATACAGTACCTGGCACAGTGTAACCCTGTGGTTGTCATTCATAGTTATAGTAGGAAAGACAAAGAAAATAATGGTGTTTCTCCCTATTGCTATGGCTAATGACAGAGAAATAGATCTCTTACTTCAATGTTACTCCATTCAAACAAATATATTTACAATACAGTTTTTCTCTAAATAGCAAGTGAATATTTATTTATTGCTATGAATAGTTTGTCTAGGATTACTTATACAATATTTTAAGTATTAAAATGCTAAAGGGGGTAGGGATAATGAGAATGAAAACAGAAATCTTGCTCCCAAATATCCAACATCTGAATATGAAAGTTAAAAGGGAAAAATAATAATTTCCCCATAATTATTTTAGATATTCAGTTTATTATAGCAATTATCTGAAAATGATCATTGTCAACATATGGCAAACTTGACATTAGAATCAAGATAGTTATGTTTAAGATTTGATACATCACCTTTCTCCAGAGTTGGCAGACGTTTAATCTGCTGTGGGCATTTGTGATAGACTTTGGGGTTGGAGAAGTCATGGAAACATCTGGAAGCTTTAGGAGGAAACAACGTTACTGTCTGGCAGAGGCTGGGGGTAAGAACGAGCTAATAGCAAGGAAGGGGAGTTGAGAAGCTGTAGGGCAACAGTGAAGAATTCTGGGCATAAAGGACAGAGTTCTTTTTGCCTGGCCATGATAAGGGAGAGAAGGACAGATGTTGGGAGGAGCTGACCTTGTTTAGAAACTGCAGTCCTTGATTCTATTGAATCTGTGCTCAGAATGATTGCACAAAAGTGTTACTGCCCTAGAGTATTGACTTGAAAACTTAGAAAATTGCAGTGGAAATTCACTTCAGGGGACTAATTCTCTCAGGTAGTACATAACCATCAACCAAGGTGTTTGCCTTCCTCATTGTTGCGTGTGGCCCTCAGATGCCTTCAGCTCCCATTGCTGCACTTTCCATTTTTAGTATATTTCTGATACTTGCTTTGCAAACACAGTCCCCCATTTTCTAGGTTATCCCTTTGCTCGCTTGACAGTTCCCTTGGCCATACAGGAACTCTTGAGTTCCATGTATTCCATTGGTCTATTTTTGCCTTTGATGATTTTGCTTTGGGGCTTGTATCCACAGTTCCATGTCTTGGAGCTTTCAGTTCCAGTGTTCGTCCTGCTGCCACAGATCCATCACGATCTACTTCCAATGTTTTCAGAGGCACTAAGTATTCTGTGCTACCTACCTTCTTCTGGATGCTGTGTCAGCTCTGCCTTGTGCCCATCTCTGTCCGGGATCTCCGAACCAAGCCTTCTTCTCCCAAGTTCTCTGTCTCTTTAGCTCGAGGTTGGTCTCTTCTTTGTTTATTCCCTTCTTTGCTAACCATGTTCTCCTTGCTGAAGAGGGTACATAATGTATGTGAGAAAAGCTTGCTGGAATCCAGTGTGTTCAGCAGATTCTGTTCACACACTTTGCACAGTGTGTCTGGATGTACTGTTCAGGACAGGAGATAATTTTCTTTTGGCCTTTGGAAGCATTCTTTCACCATGGTCTCCACTTGGATGCTGCTAGCATCATCCTTTTGTTAATTAACTTCTCTTGAGCTCATCTTCTCTAAGGTCTTAGCACTCATGCCTTACTCCTTGCATTCTGTGTGTCTCAATGATAAACCATCATGTGCTTCTTTGTACTATGCTTTTTAAGCTACTAAGCGGCCTCTGTCATTAGTAGCCTTAAAGCCTTCCCTTTAAAGATTTTTATTTTCAAATATAGAAATCTCTTTGAATAAGATTGAGCTGTGCTAGAGTTAAGATGGCATGTGATGATTTGGGGATGTTTTGGAGGATGAGGATAGCATTTCTTTTGAAGATACCTCTGTAGACATTTATCACAGCATCCTGAGTTTGAGTAAAATAAGCATAGGGGACATAGGGTCCTGTCTAAGCCTTGTTTTCCTTCTAGACACATGCTTTCTCTTCTAGCTTTCATACTCAGATGTTGGATATTTTGGGCCAAGATTTCAGTTTTCATTTTCATTATCACCACCCCCTTTAGCTTATTTCGCTTCCTTTCTTAAAAAAAAAAAAAAAACATACACCCAAAACAAAACAAAACCCACACTCTCACTGTCTTCTTATCCATACTCTCCCTATTTCATCTTTCACTGTCATCTTTAATTGCTGGAGACACTTATTCTGAGAATACCTGTCCTTCCAGCATCCACTTGTGGGGTGTATTAAAGAAGTCTATTGTCCCTGCTTTGACCACCCATCAGCATTCTGTTTTTTTTCTGAGCTTGTCTTTGGGTTTCTTGGAGGACTCCTGTACAGGGCAACTATTTGTCCAGACAGGAGGCATCTTTAGGGTCTGTTCAATGGCAGATTGCCTTCTCTGTAGGATTACTTTCTAAACCTAAGAACTTTAAGCTTACAGAACTAGAGAGCAGTGGGTAGCCTGGATTCTCAGGACCTGGAATCTCGGTCCTACCAGTTCTTTCATGTCCTTCTCCGTCTGAGTCCCTCCCTTCCCTGGCTAGATGATCTCTCAGTGGAGGCCTGTATTTTTATGCTCGATTCACAAAAATAAGCTCTTGTCTCCTGGGGTCTGGGAAAGCAATCTAAAAATCTAGACTAGATCAGGAAACTCAATTGGGGGTGGAGGGGCAAAAAAGAAATGCAACAGGAAACATATGGATAAATAATTGACAGAAAGGCAAACTCAGAAAGTCAACAGGTGAGTTCATTAGAGTGGGGGCCTGATTCACTCTTAGAGGGTTTGTCAAAGAGTCTCCCTGTTTTTTAGCTGATACATCTAGAGTCAGATCCATCTGACCATTTCCTGGACTCTGAGACGTTTAGTTGCTGAGTAAGTCATTTTCTCTCTTTCCCTTGATCAGCTTAGCCTCATCTAGCTTTCTAAGGTTCCCAAATCATTTCTTTACCTTTCACCCATCTGCTTTCTTTTGTTCCTTTCCAAAAACAATTTTGATTTTATTGACTCGTTTCTCATTTTCTACCTGAGCAGAAATCTGCTACCTGCCTGTGTGTTTGAACTGTGGAGAGGGTGAAAGTCAATGTTTATGTTCTGCCTGCTCTTTGCCCAGCAGTCAGCTATATCCCTGTTGACTTCCTGAGTTTGCCTTTCTGTCAATTATTTATCCATATGTTTTCCTGTTGAATTTCTTCTTTGCCCCTCCACCCCCAATTGAGTTTCCTGATCTAGACTAGATTTTTAGTTCATTCTTTCCTTTATATCATCATGGTTGCAACATTGGACCACATGATAAAGCTCTATTCTCAAAGGTTTCCAAGCACTACAGGGTGTTACTATATGTTTTTCTATATACGTGTTTCTATATAAGTGTCATTACTACAAGGTCTTCCTAGAATATGAATGCCATAAATGATTTAATGCCTTGTATTTGTGGTATTAAAAAGCCAGTCGTTGAATGATGGTTATAGTGGAGCATTTAATTTATATTTGTTCTTTTGGTTGGAAAATATAAAAACCCAACTGTTTCAGGGTAATTGTTGTCACTGTGTTCTGACATTTCTTATCTATTAAAGAGTTTCTACTTGTTAAGATGTACCTGGATGTAGATTCTACATAGATGTCATGGTGAAGCTACTCTTCTTTACATGTAGATAAGTAGGTTCTAGCCAGTGGGATAAAAACTGGATGTTGAGTATATGTGAACACATCTTTAAAGTCACCTGGTGCATATAAGATCCATATGCCAACCTACTGTACCACTGGTGTATATGAGTACCACACACTAACCTGTTGTGTTACTGGTGCCTGTGAGAGGCACACACTAACCTGCTGTGTTACTGGCACCCTTGCTGTTAAAAGGTTTTAGTTTTGTTTTTTGTTTGTTTTATTGTTTTCATATTTCTTCCTGTCTCTGTTGCTTTATAGAATGCAATCATTTCCTAGTGAAAGTAGATATAACCCAGTTCTTATCTGAGGAGTTTTTCCTATCTCATGAATGGGACATTGTTTTGCCTACAAATAAAGGAACTGGATTTTAAGAATGAATCCACTGCATTCCTTTTGCCTCCCTGTCTCATCCTTCCTTTGTTTTTATTGCATGTAATGAAGATGTATTGGCTGGAGGCCAAGTTGATGTATTGATATATGAGGAACATGCCCAGGCCCAACAATAGCTGTGAACTGGGCTCTCCATGGGTTCTTTAAGATGGAAAGTCCATCTTCCCTGGCCGCCTACCTCAGGGTACCATATACTAACTTCCTCACTATGCATTATGGCAGATAACTACTTCAGCCACCCCTTAGGCCTCGTCTGTTTCAGTTTGGTGATCCATCCAGCTAACCCTAATCTTTGCAGTCAGTTCACACTGGCTGCAGTTCAAAAGTGGCTTTGTGGTTTATGGTTTTGTAAAACTGGGATATCCAAGACGTGAATCTTTTCTTAAGTATCCTCCATTGTGTAATTTAAGTTGCATCGCAAGTCTGTTTCCCGCTCTCCCTTCTTCCAGCTTTTTGCTCCTGTTTGCTCCTTCTGAGATATCCAAATGTGGGAAGTGTACAGCTGCCAGCTGCCTCCAATTTGCACAGCCAAGACTCTACTCTCAGGGAACTAACAACTACTTTCCAATAACTTACAATTGGCTGGCTAACTCTTTCCCTAATCCTGTCAGGGTGACAGGGAGGATAGGCATGTGGCTGGACCCACTGCTGGCATAGAGAAAAGAGGCTTGCTAACCCCAGCACTGGTTAAGCAACGTTTCTGCGGGGAAAGGAAGAGGATTGTGTTGGAAAAGAAGACATAGCCCTATCCAGTTGTGTCGTGGGCAATTATTGTACGTCATCATTTAAAAATCAATATGCATGTTAACTTTTGGTTACATTTTCCCATGTTTTAGTAATTGTTTGTATACAAAGCAGTTAACGTTAAATGGAATAATTTCTTTGAGTCAATCGACACAAGGAAGTAAATGACAAGTAACTCAGAAGGTTTATGGTTTTGAATGGGCAAAGTGAAATGTTAACTGTAAGTGGAATTGTCTTGGAAAGGTGGGTAGTAAAAAGACCAAGAAAAAACACCATGTTTAAAATCATGGGTTCGAAATAGATGTGTCGTAAAAAGATCAAGTAAAAACACCCGTGCTTAAAAATCATGGGTTCTAAATTGTGTATTTTGAGCAGGGGTGACTGAGCTGGTAACTGCTCAAGAGAGTAGTGTTTGTCTCCGTCTCCCAGTTCTAGGGCAATAGGCACATGGATCCATCCCAATCGGTTTACATGGGTGCTTGGGATTTGAACTCAGGTCCTCATATTGGACAGCAGTACCTACCCACCATCTCCCAATCTGTGTTTCTAATTTGTAACCACCTTCAGATAAACATGTTTCCTCTAATAGACTCATGGACTGTCAGAATTGTTACCAGTTTTGCTTTCTTTTGTCTTTTACTTTTTTCCCCTTCCTTCCTTCCTTCCTTCCTTCCTTCCTTCCTTCCTTCCTTCCTTCCTTCCTTCCTTCCTTCCTAAGACATGGTTTCTCCTTGTAGCCTTGGCTGTCGCTGAATGCAGTCTTAGCTAGTCTACATCAGTCAGATCCTCCTCCTGCTGCCTCTTAAGTAAGTGCTGGGAATAAAGCTGTGATCCACCATAGTCTTCCTCCTCTTCCTCTCCCAACCTCTCCCCCTTCCTCCTCCCCCCTTTTTAATGGCAAAATATATCTCTAATAGCCTCCCAAACTGATATGGAATATGTTATTTTTTCTCCTCTTTATTTTTAATAAACCACAGGTGGGCTTTTCTGTAAAAATAAGTCTTGCTCCTTCATAGAATTGTGAAAAAGAATTCACTAGTAGTCCAGCAGTTCCTCTCAACTCTTACTCAGTTTCTCTGTCACTGGAATCTTTGATGGAGATGGTAGATTTGTTCTAGGCTGTAAATCCTTGAACTCTCGTCCACCCTTCCTTCAGATCACTTCTGGCTTTGCCCCAGTTCCTGTTTTTGTTAGATACTCTCATTTGATGTATCACATAACACCTGTGGTCACATCTCTTTGACGCCTTTTGGCTGTGCATTTGATGACCACTCCGGGTGAGGACTTCTGGCCAGGTTCTTTGCATAGTGCTGGAATTGGCTTGATGCATTTCTCATGATTGCTTCTGGGGCTGTGAGTTTGGGAGGAGGACCACATTCAAGGGCACAGTGCCTTGGCTCCTTTGCCTACAAAAATTGAACTCGTTGGATTTTTTCCATTTTGTTGCTTTCCAAGCTTCTTTTGTGTGTCACTATGAACTCGTGTATTTAGCTTATCCATAGACTATAAACTAGTACTCTTATATATTGATTTATTGTTATGTGCTTCTGTAGAAAGTATTTTTAAAAAGAGAGCAGTATTGTCCTTTTGGGCACTTGACTATACTACATACTCACCTCTCGTGCCTTTGCCTCAGCCCTGGCACAGCAGTTTCTTCAAGCAGCTGTGGCCCCTCTTATTTGAGGATGGCATTAGAACCCACTATCTGCCTGCTGGGCATGCCTATTAAGGCTGGGTGTCACAAGAAACATGATGGGATCCTGCTACTTTTCAGATACAGAGTGAACCATTTGTAGTGGCATTTTTCTTCTGAGAAGGAGAGGTGTCGACCATCAGTGTGTGAGATAAGAGCCACCCAGGCTTGGGGATAGTGTCACACCCCTTCCCATCATTTCTCTGTAGCCAGTGACCACTTTTCTTCTCTCCCTGGGAGTTTTGCAAAGTGGTTTATTTTTCTGGACACTCTGATGAGCTAGCTACTCATTTGAGAGCAAAATATGAGGGAAGATTTGTTAGCTCTGACTGGAGAAGTTGTGTATTGATTTCCCATGTCATCCTTTCTCTCTTTCTCAGTTTTGTCCAAGAGACTTAGCTTTTAAACATGGTGAGTTCAAGTGTGTTGTATATTGTTGTTGGCGGTAAGAATAAATGCAGACTCTGCCACAGCATTGCCCTTTAAGTAAAGATAGCATGCTTTCTGTTTAATGCGTTCACAACTCTCCCGCGTGTCTTTCAACCCACTCAGCAATTACTGTGAGGCTCTGACCTAATGTGTTCAAACTACACTGATTGTCCAATGTTTTACAAATTAAATCTTTCTAGAAAGAATAAATGTGACCCTGAATAAAGAAGTACACACTTTGTTCCGGGAGCTCTCTGTAAGGGGAAGCCTTACTCTCAGTTGTGGAGTGGACTGGTTTTATTTATCCCGTAGAACTATCTAATGGAGCACAGGAATCATGCTCCTGTCTCTTTTGTTTCTGTCTCCCTTTCCTCCCTCCCTCCCTCCTCTCCTCTTCCTCCTTCCTCTGTCTTTCTGTCTTTGCCTCTCTGTCTCTCGCTGCCTCGATGTCTGTCTTTGTCTCTGCCTGTGTATACGTCTGCCGTATGTGGGCAGATTTCCATCCATCTTGCCACTGGGATAGGTAGACAACTGGAGCAGGAAGACAAGAGCTCAAATATTGAGCTGCAAGCACAGCAGAGAGACTGAACCCCAAGTGGCTCAAGTCTTTAACTTCTCAAAGCTCTGCCCCAGTGTCTTATTTCCCCCAGCACATACCTCCTAAACCTCCAGAAACCAAACCACCAACTGCCACCTTGTGTTCAAATGCCTGAGACTAGGGGGCCATTTCTCATTCCAACCACCCTGGATTCTGTTTTCTCTTTCTTTGTTTCTGAGTTATCACCACCATGTCACACCAGGGGGAGTTCCCCTTTACCTCCTCCCCAGCTCCTGGTTTTAGTCAACACTATTGCTGAGTTCTACTCCTTTGAAGCAATTGAACACATTAATTTTTAATGTTTGAAACAATTCAATCTGTCAAAGGATGAAGGTCTTAATTTTATTTTCCTTTTGGCCATTTGTGGGGTAATTAGAAAGGCTTGAGCAGACCCAGACCCTCATTTCATCCAATCTTACAAGTTTACAGGCTTAATGAAAACTAATATCTTATGAATGGATTCTCAGTTCACCCTTGTGAGGAGGGTGTTCAGTCAATTAGACAGACCTTATTTACCATGTGCAGAGCTTTTAAAATGCAAGTCTCTTGTTCCCTGCCCACCCCCACCCCCCCCCCCCAGCCTTTAGTTCAGGCTGCTTTAAATACCTGATATTTCTCTGTCAACATTTTGCATGTTAGGATTGAAGAAATGTGCCTTCACACTCAGCCTGGATATTTTTGGTCCCTCCTCCTCCTGCGTTTCCTCTTCCTCCTTTCCTTCCTCCTCCTTCCTCCTCCTTCCTCCCTCCCTCTTCCATCCCTCCTTCCTTCTTTTCTATTTTTTCCAGCGGGTGGTGTTTGGATAATCATGTGAGCGATCATGAGCGCCCTCCAATCTCTTCTTCGCTGGCTACTTTTCTAGTCTAAGGCCTGTCCATACCATAGACAGGCTTCCTACTACAACTCATTGTGCTGTCTCAATGAACCATTGAGACAGCACAATGAGTTAAACTGAACCATTTAACTTGTGGTTCAGTTAATGCTTCCTTCATATCCATTTAATCGCTTTATGAGCTCCCGTGCTATGAAGCATTGGTCTTATCTGCTTGAGTGAATGACACATTATAAATATTTACCATTATGTATTTAGAACCACCTTCTGAATTACTTTATTACCATTTAGATTTACTTATCAGGTAAGTAACTTAATTGATGTTCATACTCAAGAAACCATTAAACCTTTCTGTTCTCTCAGACTGTGGCAGGATTAAGATTCTCAGAGCTTAAACTCAGAAAATGATCTAGTCGGAGAGGTAGTCTCCTTGCTTTCCTTCCTTTTAGTAATATTGGGGATAGTTTGACTACTTGACATCATAATTATGGTAACAACCGGAAGTATTGCCTGGCAGAGAGGAGTCAGGATACCAGATCAGATACAGGTTTTCAGGATTGAATCTTCATGCAAATAGCCCTAACAAGCTTAGCTATTAAGACTTATGTCAGTAGATAGAATCATTCTTAATACTTAAGTTGTGATTAAAATCACAAATGTTACAAAAAATAATGACAGGCACTTAAACTGCATATCTTTAATTTAACATGTTTTATATTCTGAAGACAAAATTAATGCTGCCATTTTCCAAATGATGAGATTGAAGCATAGAGAAATATGTGCTTGCATAGATTCACACAGTGGGTGGTGAAGGTAAAATTGGACCATAGCATCCTGACTCAAAAACCTGTCTTTACAATCTCTGCTGCTCTGCTCTGTGGATTTCTTTCTCCTTTGGGAATCTTCAAGTGTGTCTGAATGTGTGTAATGTGTGTATTTACGTTGTCCATGACCAGGGGAGTTGAGTCACTGTAGCTTCAGTTTAGGTTTCTTCTTTTATTAGTTTGAAGTACTGGTGATTTTAATAATAAATATTAAGAAGAGTGATTAGTGTAAATAAGTTAACTATTAAATGCAGTCTTTTATACAGTCTTCCCTTAACAATAAATTACTATCTTAGGAATAGTGACTATCAGTGCCTTTGATTACATATGTATTAACCTATATTTTGTATTTAGTGTCTGTTTGATGCACAGTTACTACATGAAGGC